>NC_081836.1:40286337-41536337 GCF_030867095.1 Alligator mississippiensis | reverse complement strand
CTCACTTTCTGGACCATCATGGCTACCACATCACTCAACACTACAAAAACATGGAGGATATTGAAATTTTCCATTTAAAATGGAAAATCCACAACATAAAAAAAAAAAGAAGCCAGATTACACAGTGACTTCTTCGTAAACTTATGCAAGAAATGTATAATCCCAGGGGACTCCCCATCTGCAACTCTCTAGCTAACACACACAATTCCAGATATGCACCATGCAGTTTGTCCAATAAACGATATTACCCACAAAAATCCTTGGCTCCCAGCTCTCATTAAATTATTTTACAGATAGGCCTATTTATAACACTAACCTTCATAGCATATGAATACTACAAATACACAAATTAAATAATCCTGATGACATTTGTAGGAAGAAAGTAAGGATTAGTGTTTCCCAACTGAACTGGTAATGTGGCATAGGAAGACTGAGTGAGATACCCAAGGTTATATACCATATTTCAACCGATCCTCACATTCAGAGTCAGGAAGGAATTTGGCACCACGGTCAGACTGGCATTTTGCTTTCCTCTGCAGTGGTGGACGATGGGGGCTGGGAGGAGAAGGAGGGGCAGAGTGTTGGGGAAGGTAGCCGTCTTCCTGGGATCTCTCAAGTATATTTTAACAACCTTTGCAGCAGCAGGATGTTGGCCACTGTGGTCCCTCTGTTTTACCTACGGCGTGTTAGGGTGTTATGTCTTGTGGTTGTATCAGGGGTGACTGTATAGTTTTGCTAATAGGTTAGTCAATGGATTTGTATAAGATTGTTTGGATAGAGATCATTTTGCCTCAGGCAGGCGGTTGAACTAGATGGTATATGGTGGTCTCTTTACACCCTTCTTTCCTATGATGCTATGATTTTTTGATATACCAGGCATGATTCCCCCCAGAAAGGTCTAAAATTAGGGTGAATCTTATACATCAAAGCTACAAAGTAAAAAAAAAAAAAAATTGAAATAGTTGTAATGAAAGTTGACCAAAATTAAACTAAATTCATGTTAAGAATATTTTTTCTGCCAGTTTTTTCTTTATCCTTTCTTGGTGGCTGTGTTTTATAAAAAGTATACCTTATACATCAGAAAAAATGACATATGGAGATTTATGGCGGAGATGGAAACAGGATGCAGATGTCCTGAGATGTGACCTAACCACAAAGACCATCTTTCCTCATGGTTAATGAACACCAATTTCCTAGCCAAGGAGACTGCTTAGAATTCTGTTTAAAGACAACGACGATTATTCTTAAGTAGACAGTAAGGAATGTGAGACACTTGCTCACTTTGGGGCTTTGTATGATGCTCACAAGGGCAAGAGGAAATCCCCTCATAAAGAAAGACAGAACACTGATACACTTTTCTTGAATCACTATCCCTAATGTATATTTATGACTGCATGAGATTTCCCATAGGCAAGGAAAGTTCTTTGGGTAGATTTGATATCTTTTATTAGACCAACTAAATAGTTTTCCCATTATTCTCTTTGATTCAGGGACCTTAAGTAAACACTACTTCTTGGTAGATTTATGGTACCACTGTGTGTTATTACTAGTTCAGATATTTTTCAGTGACTAGGATATTAAGTATTGTTATCTTTAGAATTATATACCATAATATTTTTGCACATAAATATTTGAAGTGCCGATCTGTATATGCAGTTATCTTTGTGCATTACATAACTGTAAACTGTCTAAGAACAGTGAAACGAGCAGCACAACATCTACCTAGCGTGTCACCAGGGAGCCGGGGGTGCACCACTATACACCAAAGAAAGTTACATCGCCTTTTGTATGTATCTTCCCCACAGATGTTCCCTGCAGATCCCTACTGGCCCTCACATTTGTCTCTTCCATTTAACACTATTAAATTTCCATTGTGCTTTTCTTAGAGCAACATGCATAAACACTACAGGAAATGTATCTCCTAAAGTATCTCCGGCCATTTGGCCCCTTCCTGTGGGATTTTCTATGAAAGGGTCTTAGAAAATATGCACTAATGTTAATGATGAAGGGACACACTTTATTTACTAAAAAACAAAAAACTGAGGCCCAGATCCTCAGCTACCTAAATCAGCAAAGCTTCATTAACCTCAATGAAGCTGCATCAAATTATCCAAGCTGAGGACAGGGCCCTTTATTATTACTCTCCTGACCTTCAGCCTTATGACTATGGTCATTAGACAGTCGTTAAGCCTCAGTTTTTTCATAAGCAACTGGGGTTTTACACAATGTTACTATAGTATTAAATACAAACTAAAATGTGCGTGGGGAATCTTAATAAAATCTGAAGCAGTAATGGAATATTTAGACTTTTTGTTCTTGCTTAGGTGAAAAGAAAGTCATTCCCCACCTATCTATTTTAAAAGAAATATTTTTTCAATCCTATTACATCTAATTGAGACCAAATGTTACAGGATTCTAGTGTGCAAGAACCTAAAATATTCATTTGCAAAGTAAGAAGGTGTTTTTGCTCTAATTCCAATGAATTTGTTATGACCCTGTCAGCCTTTTACATACTCAAAAAGTGTCTGTTATTCCTTAGAGAAAGCAGTCAGATTTTTCCAGTGCAAAGTCCTTAGCTAGCACTGGGAAAGGAAATAAGTGGTTCCCAAAGGGATAATATTCTAGATGCACTGTTAAAGATCTTAAACTGTAGCGATATCAGACAAAGAGCCCAGTAATTATTGTTGCTGGTGATGTTTTCATTAAGTCAGTAATTTCAGGGTGGACTCAAGTGTTTTGTGTCTCATACTGCCTGGGACTGGGAGAATCAGGCAACAGATGTAGTCATAGCCCCCATAAAAGACGAGAGGTAGTAGATGGTAGTGTGATGATGTGCCCACTAGCACCATTGCCCTTTTAAACCCATGGTAGCTGGGGATGTGAACTGGCACATTGTTCATGGCAGGGAGTACCTACTACAGCAGGATGTACAAAATATTTGTCAACCAAATGGCTGGTGCTGTGTATGTATGTAGAGAGAATGGAGGGGTGGACCACCAGGGGACCAGACATCCTGAGGTCAAAACACAGTTCATGGTACAAAGGAAGCCAGGGGACAGCCACTGCATAAGAGCCTACATAAGAGCACAGACCACAACAGTTTTTCTTCATTTTATACTGTAGTCTGGCAAAAAAAAACCCCATTTTGTTGAAAGTAATTGGCTAACAAAACTGTTTACTAAAATTGTTGCAAAAACTTTCTGGGTCTATGTACCATACTAAGCCAGTATCTTTTTGATAAGACAACTTATTTTTAGAGACAGGAGAGACAATAGAGACAATTCCTTCATGACCTCAAATAGGATGATTGTTTAGATGCTGACTGAAAGGGCAAGACTCCCCTCTATCCTTTTTCACAGCTGTATCAGCCAAGTGGTTCACGGTCATCCTATGATTAATCAGTACACCCAGGCTGGGTTGTAAGCTTGTGACAGTACTTATATTTTTGCCTCAAAATAATTCCATGCTTCTACATCTAATCTTTTAGCTCTCAAATCCAGTTAGCCTCTCCTGACGTCCCAAACCCTTGGAGACCTATTCCTGTTCATTATGCGGTTTAAACTGAACTGAATCAACCCATGGTTCCTCGACCCAGTATTGTTTTTCACAATGACTTTTTCTATGACATCTTTGCTACTCGCCAAAACTGGTTCTACTTCTTGCTGGTGCACTGGCCATTTGACAGAAAAAATCTATACGCTTACATATCCCACGGTATATGAACCTACTGTTATTGGTGGCATATGTTCTGCAATTCATATCAAGGATTCAAAATCTCCCTGACATCTGAGTGGAATCTCTTAAGGATAAATCTTGGGACTGATCTTGTTTTATACTTTCATTAATGGTCTTCACACAAAAAGGAGTGTGGTAATGGAATCTGCAGGTGACCAAGTTTGGAGGCCTCATCAGGAGAGGATTGGAGCATCATAGGGGAAGAACTGAATGACCTTGAGGGCTGGAATAATAGAAATGGGATGAAATGTAATAATACAAAGTGGAAAGTAATGTACTTAGGGACAAGTAACAAAAAATTCTGCTTTAAGTTGGGAGGTGGGGGTGGGGAGTGGTCATCAGCTGGGAGCAACAGAGGAAAAGAAAGAATTGTAAGTGTCAAACCATTACAAGATCTATGTAAGCAAGCCACCAATGCAGCTGTTAAAAAAGACAGATATAGTGGTGTATCAAGGATATAAGAAATCAAGGATATAAGAAAATGTTAATGCTGTTACATGAGGCACTAGTGAGATTTGAGATATTGTGTACAAGTCTTGATGTTCAAGAAAGACGGGTGCAAGCTAAGACTAGTGTAGAATACAGGTAGGAGGATAATTACGAGTGTAACCCAGGTGGCGGCCCAATAGTTGCCACCCCTGCCCAATATCAGGGATGGTGTGGTGAGAGTGGGGCAGGGCTTCCGGCCAGCACCAATTTACTTTCCAGCCGGCCCCTGCTCCCCACAGAGCAGCCCGTGGTCCCAAGAAGGTCTAACACTTAACTGATTTAACTATTTACACTTTATTTACAAAACAAGAATAATAGGAAAGGTTATTTACAAGTGAACTTAAATGGCAAAACAAACCAGAATGCGTTAGTTAGCCCTTGACTCAAGAACCACAGGTAGGGTAACTGGCAGCTTTCAGCCACTGCTGAGATGCTACAGCAAGGAAGCAAGGTGGTCACTCCCAGCAGCTCCAACAGGCTTCCCAATAAGCGACAGACTGCGACAGGTTAAGCTCTTTTAGTCTGCAGCAATCAAATTGTACCAAACCCCAAGCCCCAAAAGAGGCTGAAGGGTGACCCTCCGTGGCAACCAAAAAGGCAAGCAACAAGCAACAGAGTAGGCTCCTGCAGCAATCGGCACCAAGCACCAAGCTCAGGGACTCCATCCGATGACAATCAGCTGCAAAATAAGGGACAGGACTGAGTCCCCTCTGGGGAAGTCAGTGGCAGAGGGTCAGCAGCACAGGCAGCTCCCAGAGGTTGTTGCTCTAAACACCTGCTCCAGATGACTGGCCAGGCACCCCACACACCTCGTGGCTTGCTAATCCCTCTCCGAGCACCAGCCTGCGCCCCAAGCTCCCAGAAACCCTTGTCCAGGTGCTCTACTGCTCCTCAGGATCCCCATGCCTTGCCTGATGCTGTCCCACTTCCCCGGGGAAGGTAAGGGGTTTCCTCAACTCACTGGCCCAGTTCCCTGCTCTGGATAAGGACGCTGCCTATGCTCCTGGCCACTGCTTCTTCTCCACAGTGGAGTTGGGGGCTGACTGCCACCCCTAGCCTCTGGGACGCCCGGCACGTCCAGCGCACTGCGATGGAGCCTTGGGGCACCAGCTCTCTGCCCCAAGCCTTGGCCGCTGCTCCCTCTCTGCTGCAGGGCTGGAGGCACGGCCGACTGCTGCTGCCTTCTTCTCCCAGGGCCTTCGAGGCTCCTCATAGGGGTCTCTTTGCTCCCTCTGCTGGGTCAGCTCACCCCAGCTCTTCTTAGGCCTCCTGCATCGTTCCCCGGAGTCACTGTCAGCAGCTCCCATGCCAGTTCGGCTGCTGCTTTTATCCCCTCCGACAGTCCCTCCCTGGCTTGCAAACCGGCCAACCAGGGCTCAGGGTGGCTGGCCCTCAACTCCAGCCATCCCCCTTCCATGTGAATGAGAGGCTTGAAAAGCCCTTTATTCGACTGGCTTCTCCTTTTCCACAGGGCAGGGCTCCCCGCTCCACCCTTGGGGTTGCTCCAAGTTCACCGGCACTGTTTCTAGCCCAAGGTAAGTATCTCAAGCCAATCTGGTGAGCCCACATTGGCAGTCTGTTACACAAGCCTGGAAAAAACTTTCCTTTTTTGGAAGGGGGATTAGGAGTATGGCCAAAATGCAATCACTGCAGTTTGTACAGATATACACAAGTTAGCTTTAAACTAGCTTCTCAGATCTATTAGCAATGCAGCTGTAGTAGCACAGAGCTGAGCACCGGCTACAAAACCTGCCTAAGGAGCTGGGTCTATTTTTGTTTAGTTAATGTGTACTGTGAGTGAGCTCCATGATGCTGCAACTATACTGGTAGCTTTAAACTAGCTGGCCTGGATATGTCTGAATAAGCTGCAGTCTATGCAGTGTATGTTTACTTCAGAAGAGCACAGTGTTAGCCTAGCAAAATGAAGGCTGAAATGGGGCATGATTGCTCTCTATAAATACAACTGAGGGTAAAATCACAGAGGGACAAGAGCGATTTAAACTAATGGACAAAATTGGCACAAGAACAAATGGGTATAAATTGGCTTTAAATACATTTAGACTACAATTAAAAGAAGATTTGTAATCATTAGATAATGAAGCTTTGAGACAGCCTTCCAATTGGAGTAGTGGGGGCAATAAGTATAACCGGTTTCAAAATGGAGTTTAATAAAATATATGATGTGATTGACTGCAATAACAAGGAACTAGACTTGTTGACTCAGGAAGCTTGTTGCAGCCTTTTTTCTTAAGTTCCTATGTTCAGCTTTACTGTTACGTGCTAGTGATGATAACACAAATGTGAATTCTTGTGCTGCTCTAGAGAAGATTTTGCCTGAAGTGTCACAGCGCATATTAAAGATGTAAACAATCCAGATTCATGCATCAAATCTTGGGAGAAAATGTGAAATGCTTTGTTTAAAAGCTGCATCACTAGTTACATACCTTGGATCAATACAAGGTTATTGCTCTCCAAACCTGAATAGCTATGGCATTTTGTCAGGACCAATTCAGTGGAGACCAAGATCAAGTAGTTTTCATACCAGTTTGTATGCATGTTTGCTGTTACTGTTATGCTTAGTAAAAAGTTAAAATAGAACAATATGGAAGGGACAATGCCAAGTACTTCATGCCTGAAATACAAATCAACCTTGAAGTTTGTGCAAAATGTCCTCCAAATTTGAAGTATATGTATTTTAAATGCATAGCTTTCTTGCTGGGGGAGAAAACCAAATGGCAATAATCATTGCTTGTATTTTTTTACTCTGCTGCTGCTGAGGCATTGGAGGAAGCCTGGATTAACTGACTCTCCTTACATCCTTGATACAAAGAGGAAAGTGGAAAAAGTACATGAATTTCTAAACAGCATTCACTATAAAATATTATCCTCCATGAAGGAAGTAAACTATAAGATCAAATCAATGTGGACTAAGGCAGGCATATTTCTGCACTGAAATGTATTCACATCGTTACCTAAAGAACTATTAAATGGAAAAAAAATATTTCTAAGTACGGATCTCTCCTACCTGGCCAGAAAAAAGATGCCCTTCTTAATACAGTGGTTGTAACTCTCTCTAGGATTAGAATCCACACTACAGGGGGGTGGGGCAGAAAAAGGTGATAATTCTACATTACTTCTTTTGCACAACTCTTCTATTTGGGAAAAACCACTTTAATAGGGTAGCTGTGACTGGGGAAGATCCCGAGAGTGTGGCTTCAATTAAGCTGCACTGCAATGAAGCAGAGACATAGCATGGGTGTTCCCAGAGGAAGGTGTCCTGCAATTAGTGCAACAGTGGAGTAACTACTGGTGAAGGAGCCCTCCACCATTCTATGCATAATGACCTTCAATGTTGTTGCATCTGCATATAACCCAAAGATATAAAAGAACAATACATTTCTATTCTCTTCAAGCCTGCAGGATAAACAGCCTGAGAGTGAATGTATTTTACTAAGGGAAAACCAAGTTAAAGAAATGAGTTTTTGGTTCTCAGGGCAGAGACTTGGGGCTCCCTATAATTTCTGGGTGCAACCATGGCTCATCCTGTACAGAGACATGGCCCCTGCCTCCACAGAAATGATTCAGTAGGAACTCTGTGCCGGGGATCTTTAAGGATCTTTTCCACTTTGTGTTCAATTTTCTGTAGTAGAGAATGATGCATTGTTAGATTGTTAGATGCATTTATATGAATTTCTATTTCCTCAAATCGCATTACTATATTGGGTCTCTTCTCTTGTTGCATGTTTCCTTCTGTTCCTATTTTTAATGGGAGGAAACATTGATTAGTGATGGATTCTCTACCAGAAATTTTGCATTCTTTAGTTTTCCTATGGACTTCAAATTTGATATTTAACCTTAGTGGGCCCGATTCTCATTTACACCAAGGACTTGTCTACAAAGGAAGTTAGTGCCCAGTAAGCTAGGGTATAAAATTATAGCATGCTAGTTATTTAGCACTAGGTATGCACACTTTTAGCACAGATGCATCTACACATGTGCTTTGATGCACATTAGCCTACTGTAATGCTCATAAAAGCGTTACCTAAAAAAATGTGCTATTTATTTAATTCACATTAAAATAGGCTAATGTGCATTAAGCATCACTTAAAAACAATAAGCGCCTGTACATGAGCATGGAGGTTGCTCTGACACTGTAATTATGCTGGTTGGTCCAACATGTTGTAATCACCCTATGATTAATCGAGTCTGCTGGAGCATGGTAATTACTCAAACGAGCTTTAGTTCAAGCACCCCTGCTGCCATTTTAAAGCATGAGGACACCGATACATGAAATGCTGCAGCACTTTAATTAGAGTGACTCTTGGAGCTCCTCCAAATAAAGGGTGGCCCCCTCTCCCTATCCCCTAGTGTACATGTAAAAGTGCCCCATGCTCTTTAGTTACTATATATTAAGACAGGTGAATGCACATTTTCTTAGTACCTCACAATGGAGGTACTAAATTTAATGCATATTAACTAAAGTGCATTAATGCACATGTAGACGTGGTGAGGTGGTTTACTCCATTTTCAAAGTGGAGTAAGCCACTATGCACAATGAATTAATGCAGAGTAGCTTACACAATGTAAATTCATACATAAACATTAACATCCCTATGCAGACATGTTTTAAGGCCCTTTATACTATTCCAGGTGTGTATCATTTACATCCGCTTAATGGCCTTTTTGTGCTGTGAGAACAGTGTAAAGGAGCCTTAATATACTTTAGTTTCAGGCCCTGTGTCTCCAACTTGAGTTCAGCTTATGCAACTGTACAATAATAAATAATTGCCTTCTGGATTGTTGTAGGTCTAACTAATAATTTGTTTGAACATGTTTCAAGATCCCTTCATAAAAGACAGCATAGACTTACAAAGTTAAAAATGTATTTTATAAAACATTACGTTTTAGAAACTAAAATAAGGCTACAGATCACAGATGCTAAACTGATAGGCATTTCTTACTCACTAATTCTATTTTCTCCCCTTTTGTCGGTGTTTCCCAGTTGCTTAGCTATACTGCAGTGGTAAGATGGTTATTGCAGTAACAGTACAATACTGTAGCTTTAAAAGAAAATAATACATCTCTGTACTAAACACTGAACATAGCTCTAAATAGAGTCACATCTACTTATAAAATGGAGGGTTTCAGCTTTACTGCTTTGCCTACTGTTACAAGAACAAGGAGAGAATATGTCTGCCCTAATCTCTGGCAAGGGCAATACATTTGATTTAGCAGTGAAAAAACAATCCTGTTCCCTAGCTGGTGGTTTATCTCATTCCCTTAGTGCTGTTAGAGTTCTAACAATCTTCATAGGTGACCATTTGTGTGACCTTTCTGTCTTATTTTGACATCCTTAAGATGAATTTAACATATTCTTAGGCCCCCGATGCACAGTATTCTTAAAATGAGATCAACTGGTTAATCACACCTTAAGTAGTGACCTGGCCACACGTGTATTCAATTAATGGTGGGATAAAACCAGGAATAAACAGCAAAGTTATTACACAAAATATGTTCTGTAACTTTGTTGCTAGTTCCTATCATGTCTTTAATTAAACATATGGCCCGTGGTCCCAGCCTTTAGGGCACAGTGAGCTTCGCTAGCTGGGAGCCCCGATAGTGGAGTTCCCAACCAGAGAAGCATTGGGTGCCCCTCATGGCTGACAGCTCTGATCACTGATGGGATTCCCGGCTGTAGGAATGCATGGTGTGCCTCCATGGCTGGGAGCCCTGTTAGCTGTGGCTCCCAGCCACAGGAGGAAAGACTGCTGGTGCTCCCGCTCTACCAACAATACAGCGCGATGAGACCTGACACTCAATCCCACAATCACGTCTCCTGCCATGAATGTGTGGAATGGCAGGAGGGACAATTGTTGGGATCACACTTCAGATCCCATCATGTCTTCTTTTTAATGTGTATTAGTAGCCTTAAATGCTAAATGTGACTGAAGAGATCAAGAAACAAACCAAAAAACAACAATGATAAAATGTCATAGGAACACTGGATACAGGATTGGAAGATAACTCCTGGGTCAAAGCCCAGTCATTTGCAATTAACATACATGTAGGTAGAAAGACATTCAGAAATCCAGTACCATTAAAGCCTGGGTAAAAAGCATATTTTTTCATAAAATCAATGCCAGTTCCAAATGACCAATATAATCTGTGTTTTCAGAGGACATGGAGCAGTCCAAGGTCTAAAAAATCCAGATGTGCTTTACAGGCCAAATCACCTAGCCTCTGTTATAGCAAATGATACGGCGTGTGTACATCAGAACACCTAGGAAGCTGAGATAAATTAGCAGTGGATGTGAATTTAAAGTATATTAGTTAAAGCACATTAACCCCCTCTGTTGGAGCTCTCATTCAGAAGTAAAGTGGCTTTAGTTCATTGAAGTAAAATGAATTAAGCTAAAGAGAACTAGCACCACTTTTTTTCTGCATGACAGTATCCATAGAGGAGTTTAATTGGCTTTAAATTATGCATTTTAAATTCAGACATTCAATTAATTTGGTTTAACTTTCCCAGGTGTCCATATACAGAGATGCTTTTTACCTACACTTCTGGAACACACTGGTAAAAAAATCTTAAGGCAGTGGAGTATAGCCAAACTAAGAGCAGGAGGAGAAGGTTGGTAGGGATGAGGGAAGAGGGGAGAGAGAAAGAGAGAGAGACAGAATGAATCTTTTCCCGTGTGGGCATGGCTTTGGGCAAGGGTCTCTAATTTTATCAGTGCAATTATGTGCCTGCAATTAAACCATACCCACATTTTTGCCCCTGTTACTGAGTGTGGTTTAACTGATGAACTGGAGCCATTTAACTATCTTCCAGCGCTCTCACAAGTCATATCAACAATAAAAGGTGCGACCCATTGTAAAAATTGATCCTGTGAATTTTTCCATACATCACAATTACTGAATCACCAGTGCTACATAATATGCTCAAATATGAGAATTTATACAATTCAGTAGCCCACAGTATGACTGCCTTTTTACCTGAGGAGGCATTATTTTAGTATAAAACATGTAGGACCTGATCTGTTCAATTGCTTTTGAAGCTGCTTGCAAGGCAAACATGTTTTCTTACTAATTAATAATTCTGTCTTTCTATATTAAATAACGTGAAGAACAGAGGCTGTTTGTGGGACATAACAGATGGCAGAAAGGCTTGTGAGAGTCTCCCATGCACCTCAGCCTGATAGGTACAATGGGCACCCTTGTAAGAATGCAAAATGCAAAACATGTTGTATTAGAACTGGAGTCTTGTAGCTGTGATGGTCCATAATACAGAAATCCTGACTAGCTATTTTATCTTGTAGTTTTCAAGAGAATGTATTCTATATATCAGAACAAGAGGCACTGGAGATGCTAAAAATCAAGCTTTTCTTACTACAGGTAAAAAAGTGAAGCATCCCAGAGAATATCTGTATGAACTGATTAAGAAAACATCTCCTTCCCTGAGGGCCTGATCCAACATGTATTGAAGTTAATGGAAAGATTCTCATTGATTTATGTGGGCACTGTATTGTGCCCCTCATCCAAAAATCTATTAAAATTAATAGAATTTCTTCTTCCTGATGAAAGGTTCCAAATAAATGGAAACTGTGGGGCTGGTTTGGTTCTCATTAACACTGGGGTACATTAGAAGTCACTCCACTGAAATAAGTGGATTTGCATTAATATAAAATTAGCAGAAAGAATGAGAATCAGCTTCTTTTTCTTTTATTACAGCAGAAGTCTTGAAGGTAAAAATGTCTCACTGCTGGGTCCTGGAATCTAAATTTCATGGGTAATATGCTAGCTAGGTGATCCAAAAAAGGAAATAAAACAGGAAGAGTGAGAAAAAGGGTCATTTTTTTGGAAACAAGTCATTTAGGATCAGTGCCTATTTGGACCACTCACAAATGCTTGCATACTTTCATGCAAGTCATTTAAGTGGTCTAAAGGGCATTCTAAAAGCAATACAAAAATATTTTGTTAACTTCTTAAATGAATGTAAGAAGCATGACTGCTAAACCCATGAATTGCTGCACTTATGTTTGTACCACAACGCCACTTTTAAAAGCGCCTGGCACTGTGGCGCATACAGTTGTATAAGTGGCGCAATGCACATCAGTGCTGAGGAACTGGTGGCGTCAAAGGTGTTTTAGTTCAAAAGCGCGCTGCCGCCATTTTCTGCGTGCTGACATGCATTTCGCCACTTGTACAACTGAAAGTGACGCAGAGCAGTGCGCGTCACCATGCACGTGGAACTCCGGCGCATCAGAGCACAAACATGTATGTGTATAAACGCTGTAATTACAGCATTAGTTTTACAAGGCAGAAGTGGACTTTACTCTCTTAAAAGTGACTAAAAACGATTGAACCTGTAAAAACTTAGGGTGAAGGCCACAAATCTAATAATCAGGCACCATGATTTCTTAAATCATTGAATAATGATATTGCTGGAATGATTTTGAATGTCCTGCAAGGGAGCCATACTGCTTCTATTTGTGAAAACTCAGAAGAAGGAAAAAATTAGTCTATGTATTTATTTACCTTTGGGCTATTTCTGTCACTTAGCACGACTGCAGCAACATGGATTTTCTTTTCATCAGGAAAAGAAAGAAAGGACTCACAACATGGTGATTTCTGGCAAGCTTAACCTGGTACAAGAAAAGCTTTTCTTGTCACATTTCCAGGTCTTTTCATAATGTTATCTGTCTAGTGGATGATAACAGCATGTACCACAGACAGCTGCATCATACAAATAAATATACATTTAAGTAGCAATTGTATGCTGTAAATTTTCAGTGGAAAGCGTTTTCTATCCAATTAGGTTGTGATAAAGAAGCTCTTTCATTTTCAACTTCACAAAGGTATAGCCACAATATTTACAGAGGTCTCAAATTTAATTCATAGTTTGGATCACTATCTGAAATATACCAATTAGGTATCACTGATTTTTGCTTTTTTGTTGCTTTCTAAATGGTAAAAATATTGAAATAAACCATTCCCCTATGATTATTTCTGCTATTATGAGTGGAAAGAAGAAATGCATAAGCCAGCCTGTACATGATAATTTTAAAGAGCCTGATTCTGACTAATTAATACTGATAATCACTCATAAAAATACAGATTCAGCAAAGGAAACTCTGACATATACTGTTTTTTCTGTGATTAAATTGTGAAGAAAAATAATATAGAAACAGCATACCACCTGTAATTAATACCCAACAGACAGGACATTATTAAAATGCATATGAAAAATATAGGTTCATTTTTAATGTATGTGGTCAGTTAAATATCTTATTTGATACATGATACCAGTGAAACTCCTTCTTAAGCAACCAAGCAGTCAACTAGCATAAATACAGCTAATGAGTAGATTTATGAGAACAGCTCCCCCAAGTACAATTCTAGGATTTTGAGATGTGTGGGACTGTTTGTGTGCACAAAGTTACTCATGTGTGCAAGTGTTTGCAGGATTGAGGGTTTAGTCATCAAATAAGTTGGATCATTAACTAGAGATCAAGCAAAAGTGCCTGTGAAGACATAGATGAGTGTGTTAAATTTGTCATCTATGAGAGGATGCTGCTTGTTGAAGGTGTTCTCATTGGATGTTCCATTGCATGGTGTATTCACTGTTGATAGGAATGAAAATGGCTGTTGGTGCACTTTGGTACAAAAGGCAGAATTCCTTTAGCATACCTAGAAAAGCCACATCTTGCATTTGCTCGGGCAGGCTGCTTCACAAAAATATAACTGTAAAACATTTGAGGGTTATTAAGAATCTCCCTTAAATAGAGAGAGGTACTAAGTCACTCTCTTACCTTACCTCTTGAGTGATGATGTATACCTTGGAAAGCGAGTATAAAATGCTGTTATTTGAATTTGGTAACATTCTACGCACTCTTTTCCCAGGCATGAAGTGCTGCAGAAAGTAAAAGGCAGGAGATAACCAGGCCCAGACACTCCAAATACAAGCACTTGGGAATTTTTTAAAATCCTTCCAAACTCTGCAGGTACTACCTGCCTCTTTATTACGTGCAAAAGGTCAGACTGTGGATTTTTTTCTCTCCCAGGAATTTCTAGCCTACTTCTCCTGAAATTCACTTTTATATCACATTATGAATCTATATTGGGTTGAAGAAAACAAACGTCATAGACTGTGTGGCCAAAGAAAACAGAAAATTATTTATTCTTCCAATCAGCAAAATATTCCCCTCTTGTGAAAGGAAAAAAAAACCAACTTCAAACAAACAACAAAAAGAATTTTCTGTTTCACACCAAAATTCTGGTGTAGCATCAGTTACACTGAATAAGTTAATTTTACAAAAAGTAAAAAAGCCAAAAAGCCTCAATGAAATATTTAAAGCACTTAAAACAAAAACATTCACCACTTTCTTTGAAGAATCAGTCAGTTTCACCTTGAACAAGAAAGTTGACAAAAGGTCATAATGCCCATCAGGCAAATAGTACATTAAGATGACTGGATCCTGGATATACAGATGTGCAGAATTCAGATAAGTCACTGAGTCTAGTGGGATTAATCAAATGGAAGTAAAACTATGAAAGACAAAAGTAAACTCCTGGGCTAGGAACAGAAGTTATACATAAACCAGTATAAGTGATTGGAAACCAGTTCAAATCTGTAATACAACAGAAGTTCAGCACACACGAACCACTTTCAAAATGTCCCGAACTGGTTTAAGATAAACCTCGATAGACGAGTATCAGATGGAACTGATTTAGTTTAAATCAGTTTATCAAACTTCTATCTCAGATCCCCTCCAGATTCAAGTCAACCCACAGTCCTCCAGCATCCCAGGATGCTTTGCACCTCCCCTAGCCTTGGCCCAAGCTATCTGCCTATCTATATAGGGAGTTATGGTCTAGCACCCCCCAGCTTCTGGCCTGAGCCACTGCAGGCATGTGGCTGCATTTTTGGAATCAAAAGAGAATGTCTGTTTGCTTATTGATTCAATCTACACAGTTTAGGCTAACCTGTGAAGATTTAATTGATTCAGCCTTCGGCTTTTTGACTGTACTTAGCCCTGATCTGTTTCTGTCATCATTGATTCTCAATGGTACAGGATGGCTTGTCAGGTGTAGACTGTACCATGAGAGTCAAAGAACCTTCATCATCTCTCTTACTCTTTTCTGCACTATTGTAGATATTTCTAGGAGCTCCACTTCATAACCACCTTTCATGTATGTGACATTTTTCTTAATGAATGAACATTTGGATTCCTAAAAAGAAAATTTCCATTTCTCTAGCTCAAATTCTAAGCATGTAGATAATTTTTAGGCCATAATTAAGGATGACAGTCCTACTTATTTTTTGCTACTAAATGTATTCCGCTTTAATTTTTAAGAAAGGGTGGACTGAAATTTAATAATGGTACTGGTGCATGGCAGGAGCGAAGAGATTTATTTTTCTTTGTTAGGAATGATTTATGAGACTTGGTATGTGAGAGAAAATGACTGCAACTGTGGGTGAGTTATAGTGCACAGTTTAACCACATAACATCTTAAGTATCTGTAAAAATATAAATTACACATTTAAGGTTCTGATGGAAAGGAAGTCAGGAAAAGATGCTGCTGCCTAGCAAAGATAGAAAATCAACAGAAAAAATAAGAATGAACAGGAAGGGTGGAAGAAAGGAATCCTCCTCTTTCTCTCCTCTGTCATGAGAAATTTGCCCTCCAGATGCCTAACCAAGACTTTGGAACAAATATTCCAGCAGAATTCTGGTTTTATACTGAACCCTGGTTAAGGCCAGGGAGCTGTGACTTTTGAATTAGTGAACTGCAGATCTTTGAAAACTTTTCCTAGACCCACATGCTACCCATGCTACTCACGTGAATGTATGGTAAGGGGAGAAATATATAAAGAGCTCAATGGTTAAAGTTGTTCTACAGCTTACTGTCAAGGAAAAGAGTGAAAAGAAAGGTCATACTGCAGTGTGTGCAGGAAAGAAGCACCATGAAGAAGGAGACATGTATAAGTAGAATGAAGAAGCAACGGAGCTAAAGAGAAACACATCACACAGCCAGCATAACCACCTTGCAAGAGACCTACGTGCATGGATAGAGAAAAAAGACATAACTGTTACGGAGGTAAACTGGCAAACAGAACTCTCAACCAGCTAGAGGAAATCGCAGCAGGATGACCCTGGACAGGAGATGAGTAGTGTATAATAGTGCAAAATGGGGGATAAGTCCAGTGAGTTAAGTGGGGACACTGATTATCTGTGTTTTCATAGTGCTTGCTGACAGAACCTTGCTGCTTGCTAACCAACTAGAGCAGAAGTAACTTTTGCTTCTCTTATCATTAGTATTTTTGTGTATTTGTGTGAGAGAGTATATAGAACAACCTGCAGCCTTTATCCTTACTACTTTCAACCTGCAATCACAGCCTGTTTTCTAACCAATGCATAGCAGACACAAATCTTGTGAACTGCTTGGTGCAGTAGTTGTGATACACTGGTATTCAGGAAATTACATCAGATCAGCTCTTCTTTCTCAAGTGTAACTTTTCGTTCCTTTGATGTAACAGTACTTTCCTTTTAGCTATATAGCATATAAAGAAGGGTACCATAGCATAGGGGCCTATGCTTCTGCAGCTTCCTTAATGGTTTTTAAATCTTGAACACAAGGATGCCAGGCAGGTGAGGTGAGCTCATGCTAATACTATTATTGTTCAATGACTTGGAAAGGACAGCAGAGGGAGTTTGATCATCCTTAAAGTGTATTCATGCTGTCTTTTCTTTTCCCTGATGTGTTCTTTAGATTAGCTAGCTCAAAGAGGAAGAATGGGGCTTTTGAAGAGAACAAAAATTATGACAAGTATGTGCTAGAATAAAAGGCACTAAACAAAAAAGTAACAGTAAAAAAGCAAAGAGCTTCTGAAATGTGTGTGAAACCTGCAAGTCTAGAGCACAGATTGTGTTTTGAATAATGCATTTTGTATAGAAAAGACACTAAATAACTTGGTAGAAAAACAGTGTGTATACAGGATAATTAAAAGGAACTTAGTCAATTAAGTATCATCTATCTGAAAATGAGATTTATTATTTACAGCTAAGATCAAATCTAGCTACTGCTTATGAGACTGCACATTGAAGAAGAAGGGGAGAAGAGGGGGCAATTTTGCTTTGGAACATAACTTTTGTTTCTTTGGTTTACAAGAGACTATCAGCTCTAAGTATGAAACATCTGAGAAAAAAAGATTAGCTGGCAGGAGAAATTTGCATTAACATTTGTAAACCTGGGTAACTAAAGCCAAGCTCTTAGAGCCACATTTAAATCTCAGTGGGTGCATCTGTGGGCGTGTACATTTAGCAAGTACTAAATGAATGCACACCCACCAGTACTGTGCAGTCCTAGCAGCTCACGGTTTCTTTTAGATACCACATCTTCGTAGCGATGAACTATGGCGATGTAGCATCGCTATCGTAGCTTCTGCCAGCTGACACTACATCACCGTAGCAGCAAACTATGTCAACGTAGTGTCTCGTGTAGATGTGCCCAGTATAAATGGCCTAACAGAAGTTTGAGCACTTGCAGATCCTACTGAAAGCATATGGGAAATGTGGGTACTACTTGGCACTTTTCAAAATTGGACCACTTTTTTAGTCACCTGGAGCCATATGACTAAACTGAAAAGTAATTGGATATTCAATCTGAGAGCAGCTGACCTTTGATACTAGGTTGGGAAGATATTATTTCTTTGCTCACTGTAATATAGCCTTGCTTATGACTGTAAAGTTGCAATGGAAAGGTTAAAGGTGTCTCAGGAAAATAATTTTTTATTTTTAATTCCATTTCAAGCGCATAAACAGATGAGGTTTCAGACATTTTTAAGTTAGGTGCAAACCAAAATGTACATCTTCACAGTTTCTTTCAACACTCTAACTGAAATACAAGTGGAACAAGGCGGGACAAAAATCACTTAATATTTAAAGAGAAGAGCCAATGCAGACTGAGGCAAGATATAGGTCTTAAGAAGAAAGGGCAATAATAGACTTTCTGAAACACGTTCAGCCAAGCTAATTGGCTTCTCTTGATGTATGAATGAATGGCTATTCCACAAATGTGGAGAATGAAAAGGTCACTGAGAGCATAACTGGTCAAAATTTGGGATTTTAATTTAATAGAAAAATTAGCTATTTCAAAGAGTTTTATTTTATTTTTCTTGTCACAGAGACAAAACTTCAGACTGCTGGAGTACAACAAAGTAGCAGACAAAATAGAAATAGCAGTGAAATAGAAAAGAGGCACTGGAACGGTTACCAAGAGAAGCTTGGAACTGGAAGTGGAAGTCACTGAAAATCTTTAAGTAAAGGTTAGATAAACACTTGACTGAGATAGTTTAGATAGAGATGAACCTGCCTTGAGCAGGGAAGGTATATTAGATGACCTCCTCAGGTCCCTTCCAGCAAGACTCTTCAATGATAAGATGCTTCAATCAGTGCTAAAAAGCCACTTCCCGTAATGACTGAAAATAAAGCAGAATGTTTCAAATATTACATTATGTCATTATGACATGCAGTATAAAGCTTGCATTATTATTTTGACATCATTTTATGATAAATAAAAAGTATTTAAAAATTAAAATTTGAAATGAAAAGGTGAACTTGTTAAATAGAATTATGAAATCCCAAAACATAATTCCTCATTTCTTAAAGCCACAGCAACTATGGCTAAGGGACAGAAGGCCTCACTAAGGCACCTTATAGCTCATATAGCTATATGTGCCCTACAACAATCCTCAGGCTGGCAAAACTTGAATCGACTTTGAGGACAACACTATTTCATCCAGGGTGTCTACCTGTACTGTTAACAAACAGGAATACTGAAAATCACCAACCTAACAGAAATGGAAATATTCTTTTCCCTGTTTCCAGATTTTTATTTTAATATTAGCAACTGGACTAATGCATTTGAGGAAGAGATAGTATGAACAGAAAATCTGTTATATACTTATAAATGTTCTTTATGGATTTGTCCACCTGAAATCCACCATTTTACTTTATGAAGGAACTGCAGGTTTTCAATACAGGGTGACTCATGGGAGTGCGAGACTCATCGAAATACTAAAAACTTATTCCATAGGAGATATTTACTGAAATACTCCTGAAGGCAGCATGTAAATCCCTTTGGCTGGCTTACACCTTAGAAGACTTCAAAAGTTATCCTTTGAAGTTTAAGAAAGACCTTTGAAGTGTTTAAACAGGCAAAGCAGTAATTAGAGTGTATAATATAAGATGCTAAACTTCATTAAGTGTTTTTGTAAACTGAAAAATACAATGGTGTTTGGATATCAAAGAAGCAACAGGATGCCTAACATATTAATGAGGAATTCAGACATCCCCGCACAGAGCTTCAGTAATAGCATGAATTAGAGCTACACAAGAGTAACTGACTCATCCCTTACTAGGTTTGCTGGTTGTAGCTGTGTTGGTCTAAGGACACGGGCAGACAAGGCTCTTTAGGTAGATGTGGTATCTTCTATTAGACCAACTCAATAACTGAAAAATTTGTTCTTTGCAAGCTTTCAGCAGAAACACCCTTCTTCAGGCATAGGGAGAGTTTGCTGGTCTTTTGTCTCATTCCTTATTGGACCTCACAGGATAGATAGAGAGAGGACTCTCTATTTGGGAACCCCCCCAAATACTGTGATGTTAACTGTGCGTAGAGACAGTTAAATCTCAGAGCCTGTATTATACCTTCAAGATAAGATAAACAGTATATTTAAAACCTGAAATGTCATACTTTTTGCAATTCTTTTTCTATTTTGTAAAATTAGCTTTAAATATTTCTGTAATGTAGATTTAAATTGATGATGAATGAAGAGGTACTGAGTCAATGTCTGGGAGATGAAGATGATCTACTTGCAGAGGATAAAGGCAAAGCAGCTGGTGCTATAACTACTCACAATAGACCTGTATTATAGAATGGCAGTTGGAAAGGGATGCAGCACCTGAGAATAAAGATGCTTCAAGTTACAAGGAAGGGAACTGTGACATTAGGTGGATCATGCGTTACTTCTCGTCTGACATTAAGGCTAAGTACAGAGAGTCAAAAAGGCCTCAGCTGACTTGATTCAAACTGTGCAGGTTTCTCTAAACTGTGTAGATTGAGCTAATAATAAAGGGAACTGACATTCACTTTTGAAATTGGAAAGGGGCAGCCAGACCCCTGCAGTGGCCTATACTAGTAGTCAGAGGGTCCTTGAGCATGCCACCCAGCCTGCTGGCCACTGTCAAAGGCACCCAAAGGCAACTGAGCAGGGTTCATCCTTGATTGGCTGCCCAGCACATTCCCCCCCAAACCCTTGTTATCTCCCTCCAGGGGAAAACAGTCCCTCCAGCCCAGGGCTGGCTGGATTCCCCCCGCCTCAATGGAGGTTCCCCATCCCTGGCAAGGTCCCCCAAGCCCTGCCCCTGGTGCAAAGAAGGAATTTCCTCCTCCTTCCCCTCAGTATGGTCCCTCAGGGCTTGGCCCCATGCCCACAGGTTGGTGTGGGGGAATAGTCCCTCCAGCCCAGGGCTGGCTGGATCCCCTCCACCCTTGGGAGGGTCCCCTGGGCCCTGCCCCTGGTGCAGAGAGGGGATTCCCCTCTCTCACTCCTCAATATGGTCCCACTGGTCTGACAGGCACAGGCAGAGACTAGGAAGCAGAGGCTTTACTGTCTCAGACCTGTGAAAGCAGGGGGAAGGAGCCAAGGGATCCCAGTTGGCTCTCTGGGTTGGGGGAGGGGGGGGTAAAAGGGCCAGTAGAGGGGGCTTTCTTTTCCCCGTGCTCTGCAGACCCAAGCTGGGGGGACAGTGCTGGGCTGGGGGGCAGGCGTTCCCTGTCCACCAGCCCTTCAGATGGAAGGGCAAATGGTATGGGGGCAGGGCTAAGCCAATTCCAGCCTGGCTTCAAGGTTGGGGGGGGGGGAGGGTCCAACAGAGAATGCTTTCCCTCCCCTTGTGCTGTGCAGACCCGGGCTAGTGGGGCAGGGGTCCATTCTCATGCCCCTCATCCCACTAGGCTTGCAGGCAGAGGTAGAGGCAGAAGCTAAGGAGCAGAGGCTTTACCGTTTCAGCCCTGTGAAAGCAGGGGAGCAGGGCCAGCCATGCTCCATGCGAGCAGACAGCACAATACAGGGATGCAAAGCATCCTGGGATGCCAGCAGCCTGAGTTAACTTGAATTGGGAGGGGATCTGGGACAGAAGTTCCATAAACCAGTTTGACACAAATCAGTTAAGTATGATACTACATCCAGGTTTTTCTTAAACTGGTTTTAGACATTTTGAAAGTGCAGACAGAAGTGACAATTTTTGCCCAATCTGGCTACAGAAAGCAGTTTATAGCTGTGACCAAAAACAAGTGCATGGCTGCAAACAGCTTAAAAATGGCTGATCAGGTGAAAATCTGACCCTTGTTGCATGAGGTATCAGATAAAGACGTTTCAAAATATAGTGTCTTTTGTAACTTATGTCTGTGCAGCTCCCAGCCTGTTGCTGTTTGCAGAATGGGAGGAGGGAAAGGAAGCAGAAGGAATTCAATCTGGGAGTTTTTCAGCCCCACAGACCCCAAAGGGCGGGGTGGGTGTATTGGAGCCCCTTCAAGGTGGGGGTGGGGTCTAATTCACCCAGCCTACCCTTCAGCACCAGCTGCGGAGCCCCAAGAATGAGTTCCCTCCACTGCCTTTCTCCCCTCCCATTCTGAAAACAGCAAACAATGATAAAGGGCCCTGGCCATTGCTATGGGAACCTGGCTTCAGGCTCCCAGCCAGCAATTAGATTCCCCTTCCTCTGGAACCAACAGTGGATGTCTTTTTGGTCTCAGAGAACCTTGCAACTCAGAACATTTTGCAAAAATTGTTCTGAGTTACAGCTGGGAGCTGCACTTCTGTCTGCATCCTATGTGCACTGTATTTATGTTATGTTACAGGTTTAAACTGGTTCTGATCACTTAAACAGGTTTATGTGCAACTTTGGTCCCTAGCCTAACAAAAACGGATCTTGAAACCATTCAAGATGAAAATAAACATACTTATAGTATTTGCAAACAGTAGAATTCTGATCCAAAACTTGAAAATCACAGAGAACTTTGATTATCTCCTAGTATCTGTAAAATGACAGTAACATGATTAAAGTGAAACAAACCAAACCAAAAACAAAACAAGAAAACACCAAACTCTCGAAGATAGGAAATGCAGGGAAACACAATTTTCTTTAATGGTAACTGGGTGTGTTTACACAAGACACTTAATGTGCAGTGGCCTAATAACACTGCGCAGTAGCATGCTGGTCAAAAACTGTGCGAATACACTACTGCACAGTGGTATAAGGCTACTGTGCAGTAAACATCACAAAAAAACAGGCACCGGTGGTACTGCATAATAACTGTAGTTACTGTGCATTTAGTTTATTACTTCATTAAGCAAGTACTAAACTAAATGCTCAGTAACTGGTGTGCATTTATAAATGTGTAGATGTGCCCACTGTGATAGTAGCTGATATGATCCTAGTAGCTGATGAATGTATTTATTTTGAATCAGGTAGTTTATTTTTCCCCCATCCACCTTCTCCTTCTGTTTAATGCAAGCAGGGAATACACATGGTGGTCTGCTGACTCTACAGCTGTAGCATTTTGCCTTAGCTATATCATAAAGTAGAAATGGGCTACTAAAGAAGAAAACATTTTTTTAAATCACTTTTGATAAGGATCAGAAGATAAGAGCATGCACCAAATTAATATTATATATATTACTCTAGTGCCTAGATCATCGTGGACTGACACTATATTAAGTACTGCTTAAACATAACAAAAAAGACAGTGGCTATACAGTCTAAGTACAAGACAGCAGACAAAATGAGGATTGAAAAAAACAGGTAACAAGTCAATAGTCTAACCACCAGTAAGGTTTGTGTAGACATCATAGTAGGAGAGAGTTTTAAGGGGAGATGTGAAGAAAGACAATAAGGTGGCTTTGTGGATATTTACGTGAAGCTCCTCCCATACATAAGCAAGGGCATGAAGATACTTGTTAGAAAAATTAAACAGGTGATTGAACAAGCTGACAGGGTGGAGGTTGGGGCTTGACATCTCAATAACTTGAAACATGAAAATAATTAGATGCATGTTTCAATTATTTTTCCTTAAGCAGGCAAATCCAAAGACCAAACAGCAGATGAATAGTAAAAAAGATTATAAATCTGCTATAAAAAGAGGGAAATATTGACACATACAGGAATCAGTTAATGGCAGAGCACAGAAATGGCTAAGCTCTCAGAGAAGAAAAGAACTGATCTGACCTTTCACTCAAAATAAGATCCAAAACCCTTTAAAGGTTTGAAAATACCGATTTTTTCTCACCTATTGAGTACTTTCATACTTTTTGGTTATGGCTAGAATTAGACATAGAGGTGATAAAACAAGACAAAACCCCCTATTTTTATGGAATTTGCAGCAAAGACTGAATCAGGAAATACTTGACATTTCACACAAAAACAGGGTTCCAAAGTACTTCCAAAACAATTTTCCAGACACAGTGTTATTGGTAGTGTAGATAAGCATTCATTTTACTCAGTATTTTGCAGAATCAAATCTTTGAAGATGCAGAAATCAATATTCAGAAGACAAATAACTGTTATCAATGTGTTCTATAAACTTACACACACACGTGTTATAAAAAACGGCCCCTCTTGTCATGGCATACCTATCTTCATTCAAAAATAGAACACCATCCCTATTAGTTAAAAAGTAAAAAGGAAATAACGTATTTCTTATATTATAGAATTGCAGGCCAATTATCTATCACATAGATCCTTATTATGGTCCATACAGGGCATGTCTACATATGCTATTAATGTGTTGTAAGCTTATTGTGCAGTAAAATACTGTGCAGTAAGTTTCCCCAGGCAAGGTGTCTACACGTGCACCTGGCAGGAGCAAATTTGCTCTTGATGGGAGCAAATTTGCTTCTGAGGGGAGCAGTTCAGTGCAGGGCTACTGCTGTGCCTCCCTACAGCAGCCAGGGGGATCTCCAGGCTCCAGCTCCAGTGCCAGCCCTGGGCTGGCAGGGGGCACTGGAGTCAAGCCCTTGTCTCTGAGGCAGGGGTGGGGGAAGCTGTCCTGCCTCCAGGGCAGCTGCCTCCCAGCCCTGTGCCCTGATCTGTGGATCAAAGCATAGGGCTGGGAAAATGTCCCATCCCTCAGCTGTTGCTTCCCAGCCCTGTGAATTGGGGCATGGGGGTGAGAAGCAGCTGCCTGGGGGAAGGAACAGTTTCCCTGCCCCCTGCAGTCTGGCCTGACGGGGAGCAATTTGCTCCTGGTCAGCAATCTACATATGCACTACTGTGCGGTTATTCTACCTGTGTTGACAGGTAGTAGATAACTGTGCGGTAGACTAATCTACTGCGCAGTAAATGGTGCTCACATGTAGACAGTGACACTTTACTGCACAGTAGATCAGTCTACTGCACAGTAAAGCTTCTTGTGTAGACACATTCACAGAGTAATTTATCCTGAGCTTGTCATGCATCCAAAGGTGCATCTCAAACCGGTCCAGAGAGGCGATACTCCCCCCCTCTATGGGACTTTGGTCAGGCTGCAGTTGGAGTACTGTGTCCAGTACTGGGCGCTGCATTTCAAAAGGGACGTGGCCAGCCTGGAGAGGGTTCAGAGGAGGGCCACTGGCTTGGTAAGAGGGCAGCAGGACAGGCCCTATGAGGAGAAACTGAGGGACCTGAACCTGTTCAGCCTCAGCTAGAGGAGGCTGAGGGGGGACCTGGTGGCTGCCTACAAACTCATCAGGGGAGATCAACAGCAAATAGGTAGAACCCTTTTCTCCCCAGCACCACCTGGGGCGACAAGGAACAATGGTCATAGAATCATCATAGAATCATAGAAGTAGGGTCAGAAGGGACCTTGCAGATCTTCAAGTCTGACCCCCTGCCTGGGCAGGAGGGAAACTGGGCTCAAGTGACCCCAGCCAGGTAGGCATTGAGCCACTTCTTAAAGACCCCCAGGGTAGGAGCCAGCACCACTTCCCTTGGAAGTTGGTTCCAGATCCTAGCCGCCCTTACTGTGAAGTAGTTCCTACGGATGTCTAATCTAAACCTACTCTCCAACAACTTGTTATCCAATTCCTTGTTATCCCGGGGGGCGCTAGGAGAAACAAGGTCTCCCCCAAACCCTTCTGGTCCCCCCTAGTGAGTTTATAGATGTCACAAGGTCCCCCCTCAGCCTTCTCTTCTGAAGGCTGAACAGGTTTAGGTCCCGTAGCCTCTCATTGTAGGGTCTGCGCTGCTGTCCCCAGATCATGCGGGTGTCCCTCCTCTGGACCCTCTCAATGTTGTCCACATCCCTCTTGAAGTGCGGTGCCCAGAACTGGACACAGTACTCCAGCTGCGGCCTGAACAGTGTCGCATAGAGGGGGAGGATCACCTCCTTGGCCCTACTTGAGATGCACCTGTGGATACACAATAGGGTCCGGTTAGCCCTGCCAACCATGACCTAGCATTGTCGGCCCATGTTCATCTTGGAGTCAACGATGACTTCAAGATCCCTTTCTGCCTCCGTGCTCTCAAGAAGGGAGTTTCCCATCTTATAAGTTTGTTGCCGGTTACTACTGCCCAAGTGCAGTACCCTGCACTTGTCCGTATTGAAACGCATCCTGTTTTTGTTAGCCCACCCTTGCAACCTATCCAGGTCTTTCTGCAGTCTTTCCCTCCCTACTAGCATGCCCACCTCACCCCAAATTTTGGTATCATCAGCAAATTTGAACAGGTTGCTTTTCACCCCATCGTCCAAATCGCTGATAAAGAAATTGAACAGTGCGGGCCCAAGGACCGAGCCCTGGGAGACTCTGCTGCCCACTTCCCCCCAGGTCGAATATGACCCATCCACCACCACCCTCTGAGTATGACCCTTTAGCCAATTAGCAATCCATCTGACCGTGTAGGCATCGATGCCACAGTCACCTAGTTTTTTTAACAAGGATGGGGTGAGAGACAATGTCAAAGGCCTTGCTGAAGTCCAGAAAGACTACATCCACGGTGACACCTGCATCCAATGCTTTTGTGACCTGATCGTAAAAGGCAATCAGGTTGGTCTGACATGACCTGCCCCTAATGAAACTGTGCTGGTTGCCCCTGAGCATCATCCCCGATGCCGGCCCATCACAGATGTGCTCCTTGATGATCTTCTCAAAGAGTTTCCCCAGGATTGAGGTAAGACTGACGGGCCTATAGTTGCCCGGGTCCTCCCTTTCTTAAAGATGGGGACCACATTGGCTATCTTCCAATCATCTGGCACCTAACCGGAGCACCACGAGCGCTTGTAAAGCCATGCCAAGGGCCCAGCAATAACCCCTGCTAGCTCCCTCAACACCCTGGGGTGGAGAGCATCTGGACCTGCTGACTTGAACACGTCCAGCCCCTCCAGAAGCACTCTAACCCAGTCCTCCTCAACATTAGGTCTTGAGGCATTCCCCTCAAGTCCATCTTGAAACACGGTGGGGGAGTCCCGGTCCCTACACAAGAAAACAGAGGTGAAGAATTTGTTAAAGATGTCTGCCTTCTCCTCTGGCGCAACCACCAGATTGCCCAGTGCATCTTGCAGGGGCCCCATATTTCCCAGTGCCTTCTTCATCCTCCCTATATATTTGAAAAAGGACTTTTTATTATCTTTGATCTTAGATGCTAGTCCTAGTTCTATGTCCGCCTTAGCTTTCCTAACAGCCCCCCTACAGGCCCTCGCAGTGGAGGTATACTCTTCTTTGGAGATAGCCCCCCCTTCCACCGGGTGTACACTGGCTTTTTGGCAACCAGGCATTCCCGGACTTCCTTGGTGAGCCAGGGAGGCTTTTGGGCACTCTTGCCCCCCTTGCTTCTTGTTGGGATTGTCACCCCTTGGGCCCTGAGTGTCATCTCCTTAAGGAATTACCACTCATCTTGGGCACTGAGTTCCCCTGCCCTCGAGAACCCCAGCGCCTCTCCCACCAATCTCCTCAATTCGTTGAAGTTGACCCTCTTGAAGTCTAGGGCTACCGTCTTGCTGCAGGCCCTTGGCACCCTGCACTGGATGATGAATTCCAGCAAGTGATGATTGCTATCACCCAGGTGGTCAAGGACGTGGAGCCCCCTTACCAGTTCATCGCCTGTGGCCAGGACCAGGTCCAACAGGGCATTTCCTCTGGTGGGACTGTGCACCTCCTGGGTTAAGTGGAGGTCCTGTATCTCGGCCAGGAACGGTTCGACCTGGCTGACTGCTCCTCCCAGCAGATGTCAGGGTAATTTAGATCACCCATGACAACTACATCCTTTGCCTTAAGTGCCTCTGCAAGCTGGCCCGAAAATTCTCGGTCCAGCTCCTCCCCTTGGTTGGGGGGTCTGTAGTAGACCCCCACCGTTAAATCCCTCTCCCCACGACCCCCTTGTATCTTGACCCAGAGCACTTCAGCTTGCCCCTCCTCTGACCCCATTTTGCTGGCAGAAGATGTGTATTGCTCTTTGACATAGAGCGCCACACCCCCTCCCTTCCTTCCTTCTCTATCCCGCCTGTAGAGCCTATAGCCCCTAATGCTAACTGCCCAGTCATGGGACGAATCCCACCACGTTTCTGTAAGCCCCACTATGTCCGGGTTTGAACTGGCTATTCTGAGGGTGAGTTCCTCCTGTTTGTTCCCCATACCCCAAGCATTGGTATACAGGCATTTAAGGCCTTGCATAGCTGTGCTTGCCACCCCCCTTGCAGGGGGTCAGGCTACATGATCTGTTCAGGTCCCTCCTGACCCTAGCTACTATGAAACTATGAAACTATAATAAAGGAGAGAACAGAGGAAAGAAAATAATATGTGTTATCATAGACAGCCTTTTATATTACAACTTTGCATGTATGTGAATATATACATATAGTATTTAAATTTTAAATTGTTTGAATGGATACCATTTATTCCATTATAAGTGTTCTGATATTCAACCCCCTTGCCTTTTTGTTAGGATATGAATTATGCAATATATCAATTACAAGTTACAACTAGTATGAAATGCTGTCGCTCCATTGACTTCAGTAGTCAGATTTCAATGGGGAAGGTTGATTTACATTGTAATATTAAAATTCTCAGACTAGACAAAAGAGGAAATGATCAACATAAAATGGCCCAGTGGCCACATAGGAACTTAGATTTTCCCATGTGCTTGGCTCACAGACTTTGGAGTACACAGATGATATGATTTTAGTAAGTGCCACCTAATTTCATTCCACTTCTCTCCAGATAATTCTCTCTCATCATTTCCCCCCGCCCACCTTTTCTCCTACCTGTAGTCTGAGGGACATTAATATTTTTCAATTTGGTAGGTAGGTCCCCTTTAATCAGGCTAAGCCTTGCTAGTTTATTGCTCTTTAAGTGATTCCCTGCATACCAGAGAATCCATTTTCCAAATATGACAAACGCTTCAGCTGAAATACAAAAACAGTTTAACAGGATTTGGTCTGGGGAAGGTGACTGGGGCGTCAGTGATTGCTAAAAATGTAGCCAGTTTCTGCTGGTATTTTGAGGCAAAGTTGCCAAGAGCTTAAATCTATATTTTTCTTGTTGTTGCAGCAAATGTCCATGTTCTCTCACTGGTTGATTACAAAAAATTCAAAGATCTGTATTTCCTGATCTATAGCAGGGGTCAACAACCCCCAGCACATACGGCAGAGCATGGCACATGATATCATTTTGCTCAGTGCACTACAGCTGGCCCAGGCTCTGCTCTCAGCATGCAGTGTGGAGGCTGCAAGCCCAGCTGTGAGCAGCCTGGGGTCTGTGGCAAGCAGCAGCTGCCCAGAGCCCAGGCTGGATATGGCAGGAAGCTGGAAGGCTGGAACTGGTGCACCATGTCTGGCAGTGGCTGCATTCATGCCCCAGAGTGCAAGGTGGGCAAGGGGTCTGGGATAACGCAACCCCAACCCCTTCCCTGCCATGTGCCCCAAGGTACACATGCAGCTGCCACTGCCACAGAACCAGGCTGGGGCTCTGGACCCTGGTGCAGCTGCCTGCCTGTTCCCTACTGTGAACAACCTGGGCTCCATGGTGGAGGCATCTGCATGCGTGCATCAGGGTGCATGGTGGGGAAGGGACCAGGGGCAGCACAACCCCAACCCCTTCCCTGCTACGTTCCCTAAGATGCACGTGCAGCTGTTGCTGGCAAGGGGCCAGGCCGGAGTTCTGAGCCATGGTGCAGCTGCTTGCAGCCTCATGGAAGCCTGCTATGAACAGCTTGGGCTCTGTGGTGGGCAGCAGGGGCCTGCCCAGAGCCTGGGCTTCTTGTAGCAGGCAGTTGCAAGGCTGAAAGTGGCTGCACCGGAGTCTAGAGTCCTAGCCCAGCTCACTGCCCAAAAACATTGCTGATCCCTGATCTATAGATTAGCATAAGGAAGGGCCCAGGCCTACTATCACTGAAATCAGTACAAATTATGACATAATTTCAGTATATGTATTATCATTATGATATTTTTCAGTCAACCTATACATAGTTTTGCACAGATGCATAAACAAACCATATCAGTTTGAAGCAGACTGCATTTACTTTGTAGTGCAACAGTATCTCAGAGATGTCTCTCCAAATTTTCAAGTTAGTCTGTATCGGCTCTTTTGCCCTTCCAGGCCTTCTGAATCATTGGATTGGATTAATCATATTTAGTGTTATTGGATTATATTGTGTCAAATGTGAGAAAAGAAACCCCCCCCACCATTTATAAAACAAAGATTTAAAATGTATCTTATGCAAAGAAGAATTACATGTTCTTGGTAATATACCTGTTTATCAAAAACTGTCATAAAATCATGTTACTGATTAGGACAAAATTTTCCTTTAACCAGGACACTGCTAAATTCAGAAAAGTTAACTCACCATTGATCTTTCCAGGGTACCAGACTTAGACAAGTAAGGTCTCCTTGTCTTTATTCCCACAGTACTATATGTAAATATAAGGTTCTTATTTACCATCAAAATTATTTCACTTGGCTGTTGGTGGTGCTAAATATTGTCTGACATCCAAGTAGTAGCTCCATGACCATGACAGGGGAACACCAAAAAAATAATGTGTAATGTCTTGTAGGCCTGTGTGAATAGGGAAGCATTCAATTCAGATTTGGATTTGGATGATTTGGAGGGCAGTGATTCAATTTGGACATTCAGATCACTGTCCTGAATCGATTCGGGTGGATTGGCTTCGGAAAATTCAGCGGTGATTCGGAGAGATTCGGAGATTCAGCCATAGACTATAATGGGGAATCACTGAAATTCCTATAACTCTGACATTTTTTGGCTGAGTCAGATCAAAATTGCAGGGATGGCATGAAGTGTGCTCCTGAGGGCATGAAGTGTGCCAAGTTTCAAGGAGATAGATTTAGAAGTTCATGGGAAACTGTACCACAAATGGCTGAAAGCTAAACTTGTGTCATGTGTGTGTTAAGGCAGATTTGGATGAAAACAGAAGGGATGGTAGCCTCTTCTGAGGGCATGAGGTCTGTGAAGTTTCAAGGAGATAGGTGCAGGGCTTTCACTGCCAGGGAAAACACAGCTTTCTTTTTAAGAAGTGTGGGGGGAAAAAAACCCAAGAACAAATATAAATTGAAAGAAATGGATTGTATAGGGATAACTAGAGGGATTCTAGGTATTAACATATATATCCAATCCTTTCCAAGAACAGAAAGTAGCAGGAGACTTACTAGGTAGGAAGCCAGGCCAGTCCAGTACCTTTCAGATGCTGTTGCTCAGGAAGAAACAGTTCGCAAAAGGCATGGAAAGTCTGCAGACAGAGGCTTATGAGCTGTTTCTACGTCCCTCCCCCAGAGCACTGTGATTGGAAGGGCACTCAGGGAAAGATCACAGTCACTAGCCAGCTATAGATGTCAGTCTTTCCCCCCATGCTCCCCCCTCCCTCTTCTCACAGTTTCTGTACCCCTGAAAGACTGCCTTCTGAATCTCTGAATCTCCAAATCTCTGAATCTTTTCTGAGTAGATTTTCCGGGGGCTTTTTTCTGTTCCTGATTTGATTTGGATTTGGTGATTCAGCCTCTGAATTGGGCCAAATCTTCTCCATATTGAATCATGGACTGAAGCTTTGAACACTCCTAATGTCTTGGGATTGATGAATACTATGTACGTATGTATTAAAAAATGTGTAATGTGTTTTAGGAATCAAAACTCATGGCAGCCGTGTATCTTTTATTAGACCAATTTGATATTTGCAACAACAACAACAAAAAATCTTTATTAGCAGGCTTTTGGGCACAGGCACCCTTCATCAGGCATAGGAGATTGCAAAGATTATAAAAGTTCTCCACCACCAGCAGCTAAGAGCACCGCAACGTTAATAAATCAACTAGCAGGATTGAAGTCCTGAACTTCAAAAATGCTGGTGCAACAGGCTCAGGGCATTAGTAGGGGAGGTGAGGGATGGGCTGGACCAGGGACGGAAGGTGAATGAGGTGCATGAAGAGTGGTCATTCCTCAAGGACAGATTCTTGAAGCACAAAAGAAAACTGTTCCCATGAAGAGGAAAGGTAGCAGAAGGGCTAGCAAGCCCTCCTGGCTCAATAGGGACATCAGGGTCCTCCTGAAAAAGAAAAAAGAGGAGTAAATACAGTGGAAGCTAGGGACAGTCCTCAAGGAGGACTATACAACAGTGGTCTGCACTTGTAGGGAAATGATTAGGAAAGCTAAGGCAGCGACTGAGTTTATGTTAGCCAAGGGAGTCAAGGACAATAAGAAGTCCTTCTTTAGGTATGTAGGGAGCAGAAGGAAAACAAATGGAAGCATGGGGCCCTTGCTTAACACCTCGGGACAGCTGGTAATGGACACTCAGGAAAAAACTGAACTCCTGAATGCCCACTTTGCTTTGGTATTTCACTGGACCAAGGGGAAAGACAAGCGTGATAAGGATCACAGGGGGCATGGTGGGAATGATAGCCTTCCCACTGTGGATGCTGAGCTGGTGCAAAGCCAACTAGAAAAGCAAGACATTTATAAGTCAGCAGGACCAGATGGACTTCACCTGAGTCTGATGGAGCTGGCTGAGGTCATTGCGGAACCCCTGGCAAAACTGTGGCACATGGGGAAGATCCCTGAGGATTGGAAGAGGGCCAACATTGTGCCCATCTTCCAGAAGGGGAAGAGGGAGGACCCGAGCAATCAGCCTAACCTCCATCTGAGGGAAAATCCTGGAAAAACTCATTAAAGAATCTATGTGTGATACACTCATTGAGGATAAGATTCTGAATGACAGCAAGCATGGCTTCATTGCAGGTAGATTTTGTCTTACCAATCTCATCTCCTTCTATGACCAGGTCTCTTGCCACCTGGACATGGGAGAGAAGGTCGACATTATATACCCAGACTTCCAAAAGTCTTTTGATCTAGTATCCCACAATATCCTTGTGGAAAAATTGGAAGATTGTGGGCTTAACTGCTCAAGAGTTCAGTGGGTGGAAAACTGGCTGCATGGTAGGACCCAGAGAGTTCTCATGAACATATCTGCATTGTCCTAGCAAGAAGTGGCCAGTGGTGTTCCTCAGAGGTCCGTGCCTGGACTGGCACTTCTCAATATCTTTATCAGTGATTTGGATGTGAGGGTGAAAAGCTCACTGGCTAAGTTTGCAGACAACACCAAATTATGGGGGAGCGTGGCCATGCCAGAAGATAGGTTGCGGATATAGGAGGACCTCTACAGGCTGCAGAGTTGGGCAGGCTGGAACCAGATAAAGTTCAACACTTAGAAGTGTAAGGTGCTCCGTCTGGGGACAAACAACCCCAACATACCTACAGGCTCAGTGGCGACAATTTGACATGCACCACAGCCGAAAGGGACCTAGGGGTAGTGATCGACCATTGCATGAATATAAGTCAGCAGTGTGATGTGGCCGGCAGGGCAAACAACATACCGGCATGCATTAACCATTGCATCTAATGCAAAATTAAGGAAGTAATACTCCCACTGTACTCCGCACTGCTGAGACCACAGCTGGAGTACTGCGTTCAGTTCTGGGCACTGCACTTCAACAAGAATGTGGAAAAACTTGAGAGGGTCCAGAGAAGAGCCACCCATATGGTCAGGGACTTTCAAGACAAGCCATACGAGGAGAGGCTGATGGACTTGGGCCTCTTCAGCCTATAGAAGAGAAGGCTGAGAGGGGACTTGGTAGCAGCTTACTGCTACATCAGGGGAGTACATCAAGAACTCAGTGGACAGCTGTTCACCAGGGCATCCCTGGGGAAGACCAGGAGCAACGGATACAAACTCCTGGAAGGCTGCTTCAGGCTCAATTCCAGGAAAAACTCCTTCACAGTCAGGGTGATCAGACTGTGGAATAAACTCCCTCCAGAGGTGGTGCAGTCACCTACCCTGGAAATCTTCAAAAGGAGACTGGGCAGTCACCTCACTGGGGCCACTTGACCCCAGTTGTCTTTTCCTGCCTATTGCAGGGGGAGTGGACCCGATGACCTACAAGGTCCCTTCTAGATCCTAACAATCTATGAAGGCTCCATGAAGGCTCCTAGGTAGAAATGAAAATTCATATTTCGCAGGACAGTTGACAGTGTGGTAAAGTCTCCCATTTGGAACAGTTCATTTTGTGCAGATTAGGCTCAGAGAAAAGTTGGAAAAGTCTTTTTGCCTTGAAGTTGTCTGGTGGGAAGCAGGATGTAAAATTGCATTTCTTTCTGGTTATGATGTTTCATATTTTACAGAAGAGTGGAAAGATGGCATGCTCTTCTGGGCAGGAATCTCTTTTGTGGAGAGGTATCTCTGTGCTTTGTTAGAATGCAAATTAACTCAAACAAAGGCAGGAGCTGGGTTTTAGGTTTCAGGTGGTAAATTTTGCTTTCTTCTTGTAAAATTATGAAGTTTTCATTTAAAAAAACAGCTAAAATTCAGTATCTTCTATGTGTCAGGTATCCAGATGGTAGCTGTATTGGTCTAGAGGCAAAGGGAATCAAAACACATGGCAGAGGTGATATCTTTTATTAGACCAACTAGATATTTGCAATATATATATATATATTTATTTGCAAACTTTTTGGGCACAGGAACCCTTTATTTGTTTTAAATAATTCATCAGATAAAAGTATTTTTATAGAGAGGACAGGAAAGTTTGGTAATCTTATTCATGGTTCCAAAAGTCATACATAAAATACTTTCTATTGTAAGATCCTGTTTTTGGATGTTGATTAATCTTCCAGTATTAACTATTCAGACTGAAATACTCCATACCAGTTCTCTGGCTCAAGATAAAGTTTTATTTTGAAAGTTTTATTAAAATGTTCAGCTACTTATGAGAATGAAGTTAGAGGAAAGAAGACCTCTCTATGTTAAAAACAAATCTTACAAGTGTCTTATTGAGCAACTAGTGCATTCATACTTTGAAGTAGAGACTTGATACTTGGAAGGGACATTACCCTAGTTTCAGTCATGTAAAATTTGCCATCCCCATGAAAATTCATCAACAAATTACAACTTTCTAGAAATCACATTTCACACATGCACAATTTTTAAAGATACTGTAAGCATTGTCTGAATATTCTGTCTGCACTAAGGCCCAAACAACTCCTGGTACTGACTGGATTTCCCATATGCCATACCCATGTAAAACAATGAAGTATGCTGCATCCTATATGGTGGAAAAGTTCTTTGTCCTGCAGTTGCTTCTCCTGGCTACCAGGGACAATGTGGTACCCAACACAAATGTTGGTGCTCTTGTGGTCTCAAATACACCTCAGACAAAGGTGTATCTTGGATTGTGTGAACAGTGTAAGTGAATTGTGTGAATAGCATAACTTGTGCTCCAGACCAGAAGCACATGCTGTGGGCATGTAGGTCTCTATACTTCTCTCTTCTTTACATCTCCACTTGTCAGATGAGCTGATTAGCTGGCCTATGGCACTACAGTAATTTCTGACTTGAGAAGCATGTGCAGAGTAGACATGGCATGTATATGCAGGGCACGTGCCAAGTACAGTCATTGTAGACAAGTCCTGCACAAGGCATAGAAATCTGAAAGTATTCTCCTGAGCCTGTGTAAACAGTACAGCAGGCTACCCTGCAGGACTGGAATTAGAACCCTTGATTATTGAATCCCCAAATTCCTCTGTGGTCTGCAAACAGTTACAAAACCCAAAGGCAAAGCATGTATTGTTCCACTTGGAGGTTAGCAGCCTATTATTGCTACCAGTGATTCTGTTAACTAAATGGTAGAAGTCTGGGCTGTAGAGCTGATGACCTAGTTGAGAGTCAACATGACTCCATATAACAGTGTTTAGTTTGTTGTATTAAAAAATTAGGAAATTAATTAATTCTCTCCCATACCTATTACAAGAATATTAAGGTTGAAAAGCCAAGCACTGAAAAAATAGAAAATACCATAATTAAGATTGCCTGTGAAACTTAGTTCATTTTCCTTGTGTGTATGAATTGTTTAATTATATGATCACACAGATTTTTTCCTAAGAGACTTCTCTTGTGTACAATGCACAGGATGGATAGTTGATAGGAAGTGAATCAAAGTTAGACAGAAAATGGAGATGTTGTATGTTGGATCCTGTCTTCTTTTTTCCCGAAATAGGAAGGTATGTAATGAAAGAGGCAGAGAGTTGCCAGAGGAGAAAGGATATTCTCGCGATAAGACAATTGACTATTACCCTAGTGAACTGAATTCTCTCTCTGCCACAGAGTTCCCTTACAATAGTAGTCAATAGCTACTTACAATTCCCAATAGCTAGTTCCCTTACAATAGCTTAACCATATTTGTCAAAGTGGTCATTGTGTTCCGTATCATTACTGGCAGGCTAATTGGCAAAACTACCAAGTGTTCACAAATGTACCTAGAGTCAATGAGAGATGTGCTTTGAACATTTTGATTAAGTTCATAGTCAAAAAGCCTGAGGCTGAATTGATTCAATCCTCACAGGTTAGTCTGATCTGTGTAGATTGAACTGATAAGCAAGTGAACAGACATTCCCTTTTGAATCTGGAAATGCAGTCATATGCCTGTAGTGGCCTAGGCTAGAAGCCAGGGGGTGCTAGAGCACATCTCCCTGCTTGGTTGGAACAGACAGCTTGGGCCAAGGCTAGCCCCCCACCCTGCAAAGCATCCTGGCATGCTGGGGGACTGAGAGTTAATGTGAATCTGGAGGGGATCTGGGACAGAAGTTCAATAAACTGATTTAACCCTAATCAGTTAAGTCTGATATTAAACCATCCAGGTTTACCTTAAATCAGTCTTGGCCTTTTTGAAAAAAGTTTCTGTGCACTGAATTTTTGTCACATTACAGAGTTTAGCTGGTTTCTGATCACTTATACCAGTTTATGTATAATTTCTGTCCCTAGCCATTAAGTACTATAGAAAAACTATTTACCCTGAAAAAGCAGACCCTCAGTATTACTCACCCCAACTTGGTGGTCTATTTGGAGACTCAACTTGGACACCCCAAATATGTATATAATTGATTATACCAGTCTTAATCAGTTGAGAGGACAATAATAATAATTAACTGAAGTGTTTTTCAAGTTAAATAAATATTTATTTGTGAACCACTCAAATACTATGATAATGAATGTTAAAGATAATGAGGAAATTAATACTGCACTTAGTACAGAGTTCAAACTTCATGCAGTAAATAAAACCTGAAACTGTTTATTGAATGAAGAGGATAAAAAGAAATATTTAATAGCAGCATTCAGCCTATGTGCTCTATGAAGCAAGGTGACTAGGAAAATATAGTAATGTGATTCTATAACTTTTATCTAAATCAATGATATTATATTTTAACAGTAACAATTAGAGATATTATTATAAAGACCTAAAAGGTAAACTTCTAATGCATGCAGATCATGGCCAACATGTCTGTATTACTATACAGGACATAAATAAACAGGTTTGATATTTATTTTTTGCTATCTTATTTTTTCCTTTTCACCAGCAGGCTCTTAGTCTATTTCTGAGAGAGAGAAATGTGTTAAGCTTGGCACTTCTAAGAAGCATTTCCAAGAAAGGTATTTAGTCATAGCATTGCTGTGCAACCCAAAGTAACAGCTGTGCAAAAATACTAGCACGAGCAGGCTTCTCTGACTTTGACTAATGGTGGCACTGCTGACTGCTCAGTTTGTGTAGCTGAGCTGAGAGAGAGACAGATATAAACATATAAGGAACTCTGCAGATGGATGAAGCCAAGCAAGAAGATAAGCTTAGAAAGAGTTAAAAGTAAACCAACACAGACATTTTAGATTAAACTCAAAATCTAAACTGATTTAAGAGAGCCTTGAGTGGTAAATGGCTAACAGAAAATTATGATTTAGCAGAATGTTATTGGAGATACCCAAAACTGTTTAGTCAGCTGTAGAAAAGAAATTTGTTGCAAGTAGCCAGTAAGGTATTCTTACTCTCTAAATCCATCTGGCTTCTCTTTCTCACAAGACCTGGTACAACTGCAGTAATGGTGTTATGATTCAAGGAGCTGGTGGCATCCAAAGTCTTAGATCCAACTCCTATTCTTTTTTCATTTACCACTTCATAGCGGAGTGTGATATAATCCCCTCTGCTGACTGATAGTATGGTCTTCCCTGCCCAATTGTGTGAGAGGCTGAGGGACCTAAGACCTCTCTCTTTCTAAATCTTAGTCCTTGGCCCTGAGATTGTGTTCTGTACTTTTCAATCCAATAGCCAGAGGATTATTTCCTACCTCCCCAGCTGTTGACCTTCTTACCAGAGGCCTCTCCTTTGGGTTGCCTCCTTCTTGTAGTCATACTACAACGTACATTAGTGCTTTACTTTCTCTCTCTCCTTTAGAGCTTCTAGCCCAAAATTCCTGTCATTGAACAACCTTCTGACTGAGCAGGCTTTATTTTTATTCTTTGCTGAAAAGGCTGATCTTTCACTGGTTATCTGGTTGACTCTGCTTCATTAGCACTCAAACTAACCCTTTCCTTGCTGTGAGGGTTTAATAAACATCAACTGGTGGATTATATGATGAGTCAGCACAATTGGGTAAGAATAACTGGCCTAATTGTATGCTTAATTCTTCACGTAACACCAGAAGAAATTGAGGTCAACATTTAGCTGTCTTCATAGGACAAAAAGAAGATAACAACAATATTGCCTATGCTTAATGGTTAGTCTAATGTTCAGACATTTTCTAGATGGAGAAATAATGAAAGATTTTAAAGTTGAAAGATTGTTTAATAATTGTGACATCATTACCAGTAATCAATCTTTCTATTGTATGGGTCATGGTCATTATGGAATTCCAAGGTGTAGCACTGCAACCTTCATGATTAATCCAGCTTCATGGGACCTATAAATTACAGGTCTCTGTAGGAAGTGCTTCAGCTAAAAATCCAAGTAAAAAGCTTATGCTTGTCCATGGGATATTGTGTATTAAGGCCAGTAGTTTCCATGGATTGTATCACCAATATACAGTGTTGCAGGGCACTGGGATGTGCCTGCTTCTTTAAGAGGATATGCAGCCTAAGAGGTTGCCTGCAAGTGTCAGGGGGAAGCTAATGAGGGACTCACCTGACTGGAAGAGGGCTCAGGCTTGAGTTATATAGGTCAGGTAGTCTCTCCCCCAGCAGCTACAAGGTGAGGAGCTCCTGGATACAGGGCAGCAGGGATTCTGAATGTGCCCAGGGAAGGGCTGAACCAGGACCAGAGGGCCCGAGAGCCAAGGGTGCCAAGTGTAGAGGCTTGTCTATAGGCCCAGGTTGGATATTATATCTGCTGGAAGATAAGGAAGGCTTGCTCTCGTAAAGGGGAAAAGGGCGGCTTCTGCTGCATGTGGGTTTTTTGTTATAGCCCAGGGGCTAATGGTCTATGTAAATGTTTAGTCCATTGCTTTGGGCTAGTACTATAAGGGGTGGTTATGGAGGTCCTGTTAGTGCCCCAAAGTGCACATGGTCACCTTGAGTCTGGTCAGGGTAGGTTCAAGGCTTGAGCTTCTGTTGAGCTGAGAAAGGGCATCATGTAAGGCTGAATAGTCACACAGGGGCCAGGGGTCTGATGCCCGAATGAGGCAGAGCCATACAGAGGCCAAGAGCTTGGCACCCAAGAGAGGCACAGTCATGACAGATTGTTGAGCCCTAAGTGGGCACAGGACTACATTATGGCCACTGGACTATACTGGGGCCAGGAGCCTGGTGCCAGATGGGCGTAGACATACAGTGGCCAGGGGCCTGGCACCAGAGGGGTATAGGCACACAGGGGCCAGGGACCCAGCACCAGAAGGATGTAGCCACACAAGGGCCTGGGCCCAGCAGACAGGGGCTAGGGGCCAATTAACTGAAGGGACAAACAAGAGCTAGAGCCCTTGTAGTGGGTCTAGGCTAAAAGGCCTAGTGAGATAAAAGGGTCAGAGGCTGAGGAGGCCGAGGCCCTGACAGAGAGAACAACACTTCTATAACATCTGTGAGGGATGGAGTCTGGTGTAGGGGAGAATTTGGAGCCATGCAATTGACCCATAAGGCTTGAGGTGCTCCATGTGGCACAGTTATTGAGTGAGGCTCAGCAAAGGGCCTGAGGACTAATGGAGATTTAGCAGGACTGGCGCTGAACAAAGGCCCGTGGACAGCCTCCCTATTCATTATTTTGCCATCAAGGCATGGCAGCAGATATAGGAAGGTGCCCTAGAGGCAGAGCTGGCATGGTCGTGGAGCCATCGGGGGCATCAGAGCCACCCCTGGGAATCTGACCTGTGACATACAGATAAAGGCATCTGAATCCTAATTTATTTTATATGCATAGGTCTGGCTGTCAGCCTCCTGGCAAATCTTCCTCATGGCCCCTGGCTGGATCACTAGTGCAAATAATTTGGTTTGATGGCAGAAGTAAAATTAGAGTTTGAGGAAAACGAGAAAATATACTTAAAGGACTGTGCAGAACTCAGGTTGTGCCTGCCATTTTAAGGAGGCTGCCTGATTGGTGTACAGCTAAGCAGTCAGGATATAAGGGAAGTCCTGAGAGCAGAGCCAGGCAGTTGCAACTGGGGAGTCGAAGGATGAACTTCTGCTGGCTGGAGTACTGCTGCTCCCAGAACACCTGGAAGTCAAAGGTAGGAACTATGGGGATGGAGGAGGTTCCTGATCCTGGGGCATGACCTGAAACTATACCTTGCTGGGGTTGGATGGTGTGGTGGTGCTGCCTGTGGCAGGGCAGTCTCCAGGAAATGCCGCACCTGTCCCTCCCTAGTGAAAGGCAAGTATGGGGCTCCAGAAGGCCTCAGCCCCTGCTGCCTTGTGGGTGACCTTGTGGAGGGGAAAGGCTAGGAGAGCACACCGCTACAGAAAAGCACAGGGCCAAGGCTCACAGAGTAAGGCCTGAGGCTCCTGGGGTGTAAGGCCCAGAAGCCCCAGTGGGGGGTCGGAGTAGAAACCCCAGTGAGGGGGTGGAGTAAGAGCCAGAGGCTGTGTAGATGAGCAGGGGCCTGAAGGACTGTGCATAGGCCAGCCAGAGTAGAGGCCCAGTAAGGGTCCAGTGAGCCCAGTGAGGGTGGGAACAGCAGGTCCAGGAGGGATCTGGAGTAACTATGTGGTCCACAAGCTCAGAAAATGGACCTGTATGAGAGAGAGGGCTAGCTGCCAAGAACTTACCCAAAAACCTCAACTGGTCAATGCTAGGGCCAGGGTCACGAGGATCAAAGTGAGACTACCGTGAGAGATAGCCAGAACTAGCCACTTGGAATCCCAACTGGCCTGAGGCGAAGCCAGGGCTTGTGAGGCCAAAGTTTGCAGGGTGGGGGGCAATGCTGAGATGTAAAAGGGTTGGGGGCGGGGGGGGGGGGGGGTTGCAGCCCTGGATGATGGTGGAGGTAGACTGCCTGAGTAAGAGGGATCCAGGGTGGGTGTGAATGTCATACTGGAATATAGTGAGGCCCAGTGTGGGGCCGGAGCCACGTAGCGATGCCATTTGTGAAGCATGGGACATGGTGTAGTAGTGGTACAGAGCCGTGCATTATGCCCTTGGCATCAGGGCATTAAATGGAAAACCTCCCACCTAGAAACAGCTACTTCTGTGTTACATCAAAGGAGTGGCAGGCAAGTCAGGTGAGTAGACTGCCCTAGACCAGTGGGCAAGCCAATGATTGGACTGGCCTCAAGATGGCCCCCTGTCACAAGGACAAATTCAGTTTCTCTGCCTGATCACCTTGAATCCGAATAGTCAATAGACAGCTCAGTTAGTACTAGAGGACTTGAATCAGTTAAACAATTAAGAAAACCAGACTACTATTGAGCTCAAAAAGGTCAAAATATGAGTGTTATTTTCTGAAACATGACCATTCATCCCTCAAACCATGTCCCCAGCTCTGCCATCCCTTTCTCTTCCTTACTTAGACTTTCGGATGCTTTAGGAAAAGATAAAAAAGCTTAAGTGTGCTATTTTGAGTTTGAACACCCTTCTTATCCTCACTGCCTGCAAAACATTATTATTTTCATTAAGACACATAAAAATGCTATTTCTGGGTTTCAGATATCCCGTCTGCCCTGCCCTATTTTTGTCTTCTCTCAAACACATTAAAAAAACCCCAAATACATACAACAAAGGAATGTTTAGATGCCCACAGGAATATTGACTCTGACACAATCACTAACCTGAAAAATTTATGTTACTGCAAAAAGCAGAAGAAATATTTTACAGGTATGGAAGCACATTTCTATCTAAGGATATTAAAATGCTTCATAAAAATTAAGTAAGGCTTGTAATTACTCATACAGGTCCAGGCAGGTAAAGCTACAGCTGTTCTGGAATTTTCCAGTCTCAACAAATCTCTTAATTTAAAAAAAAGGATCAGAATGCTCAAAATGCCCCGTTGCAATCTTTTAATGACAACCTTTGTTTTATGATTCAAAATAACTTTTCAAAAGTTTAGTTTATGTATGATAAGAAAGGTTAAAATAGAGGTAGAATATTTCTTTAACCTTCTAAACAATGCTTTTCAAATGACACAATCTAACATTTTGTTCAGTTTATGAGTTCATTAAATGTTTTCAAGGTTTTTTACTTTTCATCCCAGTGAAGGACAGGAAAATATTTTGAAATTTCACGAGATACAAATAATAAAATAAAGTAGAATATAAATATAATTAAAATTGAAATGCTTCAGCAGGTATTAGATCTGATGGAAAGAAAGTTTACAGTCATTTTGACTGTCAAAAATGCAGTGTCCAGAAAGCAGTTTAGGTATGTATATGAAGCAGCCTGCAGTGCTGAACAGAGAAACCCTGAGTTTGCTCTGCACTAGAGCTAACCTATTCTGGAGCCAGGAGCAGAGCCAGGGTCCTGCAGCACTGCACTTTGGCTAATTAGTTCTGGTGAGAAGCAGAGCTTTTCACATCAAGTGAATCACCATGTGAATGTGGTTCAGCTGCCTCTGGTTTTCAGAGGAAAGGGGCAAGCACAGCTCTTTCAGGGCATCTCTGGAGGGCACAGGCTTGTGCCAATAGACTAAGCTTGAAAATTCAATACATCCACAGAAAAAAATAATTTGAATTTGAGTAAAATTGTCATGTGAAATTTACTGCAGGAAGAAACTGGATGTTTGACTAGCTCTAAGCAGCACTGCCAGCTCTTTCCTGATGGTGGCCAGGATAGAAAAAAAAATATCTGAAGGTATATAAACAAACAAAAAAAATAAACAAAAAACCACTGCATCCTCACCCCAAAGCTGCTTTGTCAAAGCTAATATTGCAGAAAGGTGTTGCTCCAACTGGTCAGGTTACAAACCGAGTGCTCATGGTGAAACTTTACTGGAAGTCATGGTGTTTATAACTGGTTGCTAATACAAGTAAAATGCTCATTGTGTGATGCATTCTTAGCATCTCATTGACTATAAAGCAGAGGCACACCACATAGGCTAGCTGGCTCAGAAATGCATGAGTTTTTGTGAGCCACAGCTCACTTTATCAGATGCTAAACATTTTCAGCATCTGATGAAGTGAGGTGCATCTCTTGAAAGCTCATGCACCTGATTCAGTTAGTCTATAGTGTACCTCTACCTTGCCTTCTAACTTCACACTAACATGGCCTGTCTAGTGTTTCTTTGTGTAACTGAAGATCTTCTACAGCTTTCTCTTTGAGGCCTTTAAAAGCCTAGATGTTAAAAGTCTTTGTTAGCATATTATTTATTGTAGGTTGCTTCATCTAGCAGTTCAAACATACACCGTTGTTCAATTATATTTCTAGCATGCAGTGTATTTGATCAATTCTGTAACTGTTTTCAGTTTCATCCTCATTTGTTTAAATGCATTTCAAATATTTTTTTCAACCATTTTAAACAACCTCTTTGAACTTGCATAAGGAGTTACTCTTGTAAGATGAAAACACAGATCAGGTGCATATGAACCAATTAACAAGAAAGAACCTTTCAAGGGGAAATCTGCTTGCTTTGTGAGTGGAATCAAGCAGCTTCCTCGCAGCAGGTCTTCAATGCCTTTTCTACAGAGGGTTTTTTTGCACCTATTTGGCTATCTCCATGTCACTTCACCTGTGTAACCCTCAATGAAGACTGGCTACACTAGGGTAAAAAGTGACTTGTGTGGAGATGATATTTCAGCAATTTGCACCATGCGATTGAACAAAACATAGAGAACTCAGACTTAATATCAGGACACAGACTATTCTAGGTATTTGGATACTATGGTGATGGACACAGTACAAAAACCTGAATTTCACAGTCAGATTTTTAAGCTCATTGTAATGGATGCATTGAGGCTCACAGCAGCAAAAGAGCCTTCTGACCCTTGTATGACAGATTTTGTAAACAGAGTGAGGAGTCTGCTATGGCTCCAGGTAAAGCACAAATATTTTGTCTTCATTGTGCACAATCCTCTTTCCAACAGACAGTAACTCAAAGGAACGGATGTTTAGACAATGACTGTCAAAGGAAAGTTTAGTTAAGTTTTAGCCAGAAGCTTACTCTGGAAAATGTCATCTTGGGCTTTATAGGTTATAACTGGGTGCATCTACATATGCACTTTAACTGCAAGTTGACTAATTAGCTGTGTAGTAAAGCATCACAGTCTGTATATGCACTGGTACTAGGGCACAGTAAAGTAATTAACTTAAGTAATTAAGAGTAATTAAGTGCAACAAAACACACATGTAGACAATGACAGGGGCTGGCTGAGGCATGAGGGTGCTAAAATATGGGAGCCGTCTGCCACCTAGCTGTACAGCTCTGCAAGTTCTGCACCCTCATGCCCCAGCCAGCCCCTTCACCACCTGATGCTGCCATCTGGAGCCCAGCACTGACCCCCCCCAAGCCTGACTCTGCACTCACATGCAGTTGACTCTGGATTTAACAGCTCTGGAGTTTATTAAATCACATTGATTGAATTAGATGCATCCACTGATAGCTTAAACTCCACCGGAAGACCTATTGGTAGCCAGTATATATTCCAAAGCATTGATTTAAAAATTTTTTTTTTATATGCTTCCTGTGAAATGTCTAGCTCATTAAGTGAGTTGCTGGGTTTTTTGGTTGTTTTGTTTTTAACTGTTTGGTTTTATTATCCAAATCAGAATAACTGGGTGTAGGAGAGGGAGGGGGCAACTGGGGCAGTAGCTCCAAATGCTGCCTTTTAAGGGGGGTGGCACAAAAATAGCCACTACTACAGCAGTGGCTGATGGCACCACCACAATCAGCACTGTGGCAGCCATCACCATCTCGTGCACCACAGCTGGTCCATATGGTTTTCCTATTTAAAACATATCACAATGGCCTTGAGGTAATGAATGCATGAATAACAATGATAACATGTGCAAGCAAAAGGAAAGACAGATGGCAAAAGCTAGATAAATCCATGGATAAATTCAAACTGATCTCTTAGCAGTCTTTCTTTGAAAGACCACAAATTTAGCAAAATCCTAAACCGTCTAGGAATCAGAGCTCTCAGCTGCTGGTAAAATGGATTTGTGACAGTATCAATATGCAGCTGTATCTATAGCAAGTGATAGTGGTAGAAGCTGTTACAATATACCTGTTATATCTGCATGGATTCTGTAGGTTCAATTGGTGGTCTGGAGGCCATATGCAGCCCCCAGTAGGTTAATCTGAAGCCCCTTATCCCTCTTATCCCTCAACACCAGGGATCCAGGTTTTGGCACTTTTGCAAAGAGCACATAAGGAGATGGGGGGAACGGGAGGAGGGCGGTCAGGCAGGGGCACCATGTACATGTATATGCACATGGCCACCCGGCAGCCTGAAGAACAGCTTGCACAGGTAAGCCTGGGGAGGGAGGGGGGATTGAGGCCCCCGGCGGGAGGGAGGGAGTTGGGCATGGCTGGGCCTGCTACCGAGCCAGGCAGTGCATGAGGCTTGGGGCTCAGGGTCACAGTGTGCAGCCAGCTCCCCACTGGTACATGCAATTCTGGGGTGCCAGGAGGACTTATGTCCCCCAGATCTGTGTGTGGGGCAGGGGTGGGTTGCCCCCTGCGGGCTTGGGTTCCCCATCCTGCTGCCCTCCCCTGGGCCTCCACAGTCTGGTGGGCAGGACCCAGCGTGGCAGGGCTGAGCAGAGAAGCTTGTTGCCACTGTGAGCCCTGTGTCACTCTTGCAATGCAGTTCCTGCCTGCCTGGCAGCAGGTGGGTAGCGGCCCCGGGGTGTGCCCCTCATTGCTCTGGAGAGGGCAGGGGTTGCTTCACCAGGGCAGTGTGGAGCTTGTAGGGGCAAGGAGCTTCCCTGCCTGGTCCCGCTCTGCCCTGCACTACCAGGTCCTGCCCGCTGGGTTGTGGAGCCTCCAGGGGAGGGCAGCAGGGTGGGGAGCCCGAGCCCACAGTGGGCAGATCTGGGGGGGCATGGGTGTCCTTGCCCCTCTGGGAGTGCATGCAGTGGCCAAGAGGTTCCCTCACCTTCCAGCCTGAGCTCACAGCAGTCAGCCTGCACCCACCCCACCACCCCATAGGCTCCGCTCTGGGTGTGCTGACCATGTGGGAGTGGTAGCTAGGCTCCATACTCTGCTCCACTACAGTAGTGGCCACCTCCCACAGGCAGCAGCTGGGGCTCAGGAGCTGCTGTGGGGGGCAGGGGGCTGCAGACCTGGGTTCCTGGCCCTGTAGCCCTGGCATCTGCGGGCACCCCTCAGCAGGGCTGGGGTTGACCGGGGGCTATGGGTGGGGGGTGAGGGTCCTGGACCTGTGTTCTGTGGCTAATGGAGCAGGGGGAGCTCTGATTTTCCATGATTAAAAAACCCAAAATCAAATGCCAATAATTATAGGTATTTAGAATTTATTTTATTGTGATTGAGGCACTGGTAGGCTTCCAGATTGCTTAAAAATGGTAAATATATCAATAAAACATTGTGTTCAGTTGAGATATATATATATATAGTGGCATTTCATTTTAATCATGGATTTGGGGGTTATCAGAGAATTTGCAATTTATCAGAGAAAACCAGGATCCCTGCTCATCACTTTCCTGCTGCTACCACTAGGGTCTCTGGACTCCCCCTCCCTCCTCCAGCTTTCACTTCCTGCCTCTACCCCGGACTGAAGAAGCCTGGAGCCCCGGTCTCGGGGGGGATGTAGGTCTCCCACGTAACTCAGGGGCACCTGCACACTGCAGCAGCAGGATCCCACATGGCACTGTACAATATAACATGCATACCACATGGCACAAGGCCTGAGAGATGTGCAGGCTGCATGGTGTGTGGTCCAGAGCCCTGCAGCCACTACAATGCTGCTGTGGGAATACAGTTTTGCTTGCCTGTGGCACAACTGGGGCAGGGCAAAAAGGTAACCTCCCTGGGTGCTGATTTGGAGGATGGGGTGCAAAAAACAGTGGCAGCTGGTATCAGCCTCATGATTGCAATTGCAATTGTGGCAGCAATGAGAAACCACCCCAGGTCCTGTTCGAAGCCCCTGGCTAATCCCTATGTTGCTGGTCCTTGAAACTCTAACCTTGTTTCATTTGGATACAGTTCCAAAAGTTCAGCTCCTTTGTACTCTGCAAGAGCATGTAGACCTAACAGCTGCATTGTTACAGGTAATGCCAACTTCTGTGCAACAACTCCCTTTTTCCTTTTAAACGCTACTTCTGGCCACAGCATCCTTTGTACTACACAGGAATGATGTATCATCAGGAAAGATTTTTCACAACTGAAAATGGCAACCTACATCAAGGATGAGGGAAAGCCCCACAATCTACATTCAAACTAGCCTTGAGCCCTAGGAAAATAACAACTTCCTCACCTCAGAGGTAAAAGGAGGTTGTGAAAATACAACCTTTTTTGTTTGCTGTATGTAAATGCTGATGTTTGTGAAAGAGCTTCAGAGTTAGCCAGGTAATATTTTAGAGGAAATTAATAATAACAATATTGTTCTAAAGGAACCAACTCTATATCGCCAACAAATCATAACATAAAAAATTAAAATAGAAAATAAGATTGAAAAATTAAAGCATTAGAAGGAAAAAATGAGGTAGGGGGAGAGGTCAGAAAACCTGGGTAAGCACTCCATTAAGAAAATGGAACAGTAAATTACCTTAAATATAGAAAAAGGAGTTGTTTTAAAAAGGGGATGGATAAAGCAGTACTGTACATGCAGAGGGACGGAAGTGATAGAAAATGAGGATACAACAATGCTGGACCCAGTGACCTCTGCTGTTTCAGTAATTATAGTTATTATGTTCTTAATTTTTGCAATATTGTAATGCTTATGGCTTGTATGTCTATGAATAGGGCCTTTAGTGGTATTCTTAAAGCAAATCAGATCTGTGCTATTTTGAGTTCTGTGCCATTAGAACAATTAAACAAACCAGAAAATCAAATCCCTACATGCATTCCCTTCTTCTCGAACTTTACATAGCACAATAAGCTGCAAGTTGCCAAAACCAAGCGCATTCCATGGCACCCTTGTATTTTTGCAGCACCATAAACTGTATAGCCCAGAACATACCATATGCAGCACTACCAAACCTAAGTGCACAAAAATCATGAAATAGGCTCAAAATATGTATTTAAAAAATATATAAATTGTGCATTGTCTCTCCTTGTCTTCCAGCATCTGTTATACAATTTTCAAGTTTTTTTTTCACAATTGTGGGGCCTAAAAAATACTGTTTTTCAAATTTGTTTTTAAGGAAAGTGGATATTTTCATGAAATTGCATAAATTTAGGAACTGCAGCTTTTAAGAAAGCCACTGAATGTAAAGAAATATGTGATACAGAAATATAGGAGTAGAGGGGCCATTTAATTCAGTCCCTGGCAACTGTTTACTCAAGAAGTCCCCAAAATCACTTGAAACCCACACTCACAAATACAAGCCACAACACCAGAAACAGCAAAAACACCATACAGATTATGCTACATGGGAGGGAAAGGAGAGTTCATCAACACATTGCCATTGCAACAACAGCAAAGTACTTGGTTAATACACACTCAGAGGATCCTGAGAAGAGAATGTGGTTCCACATCACAGAAGGCAAAAGCTCCCACATTCTCGCTAATCTGATCTAGGAGAACAATTCCTTCCTGACCCCAAATTTATTAATCAGTATGACCCTAGTGGAAGGTCAAGACTTCCTTGTAGGAACCTTCAAGTTTTCTAAGTATTGGTAGCAACATCCAGTCCTTTAAGCATCTTCCCAGCCTAACATAGTTATTCTACATGCTTGACTAAGTACCAACCAGTATCTGACCATATCACATTTCTCATATGAAGAACAATTAATGGATTTTTCCCTAATTCCATCAGAATCCTCTTGAACCTCAGGTCTAAGTCTAGTATCCTTTCTCCTGGTGGATAGAAGACAGAAGGATGTGCCATGTTGTCCCTTGATACTAGTCTGTCTGCCCTCCTTGGGAATGAATTTCCAACATTTAAGTTTGTCTTCTCCTAGTGTTTACATCACTCTGATCTATTTACTTTCTTTTTCTGCTTATAGATCTTGCTTTTTGTCTTCCTTGACACCTCTTCTATTGTTTCTGAGCTGAGGTCACATGTAGGCTTCATTCTCCCCTCTCATGTTTTGGGACTAACTGTTATTCTCCTCTCATGTACCATCTCATCACCAGCTCATCCCCTTCATCTCTCAATACATGAAATCAAGTTCTTAATTATAGTTTACCCCCCGCTAGCTGGTTGCTTCCTCTGCCTTGTTCTCACAGTCACATATCAGATATAAAATGATTGCAAGGGTTGTCACGCCGCACATGCAAAGATTAGAAGGAGCTGTAATCCTTGAAAACTGACCTACAAAACCTAGAAAAGGCATGAATGATTACTCTTGAGAATTAAGAGACAGTGCCAAGTGTATATCCAAATGTATTACTTTTGCATTTAAAAACAGAAAAATCCAGGCTGTCCAACTTCTGGGTGGCCAGGAGCTGCAGGCCCTCCAGTCACACACTGTGTAGACCACACATTCCCAGGCTGCATGTTTTGTATACCTCACTGCATTGTGTCGTGCAGCAAGCACCTGCCCACTGCGCTGCACTAGCCCCCCATGCCTTGCGGCGTGAGACCCCTGCTACACCACACAGCAGGCTGTGCTGCATCAGCACCCCTGTACCCACATGGGGTCCCTGGGTCCCCCCACTTCTCACTGTTGTGGGATCCCTCAGCCCATAGGCTATATCACCCTGTCCCGCTCCCAGGGTAGAGGCAAGAAGCAGAAGCTGGAGTAGTGACAGGAAGCCTGGAGACTCCCATGGCAGCATCAGGAGAGAGTGATGGGGTGGGGGGATAGTGCTTGAACCAGGATCCTTGGGGCCACAGATTAATGTTTGGGGGCCACATGTGGCCCATAGGTTGCCCAGGCCTGACTGGCATAAAAGACTTTTTAACTAGGTAGAGGCAGAATAGATCAGAAAAGATTATTATTGATGTGAACATTAAACAGAACTTGACATAAGATTGAGTAAATTTAGCAAAAAGATTAAAATGCCAGAAGAATAACCTGTATCCATGTTATTTATGGCCCAGCCAGAAATGGAAAGAAACCTTATGAGAATTGCTGCTGTCAAAAAGTTTGCTAGCCTGAGTTTGGAAAGGGATCACTTTAGAGAGCAGGATGGTCTTCACTGGTATTGTGAGAGAAAAGAGCAGATCGCCAGAAAAAGACAGGGGAGTATTGGTGCACAAACTTCCTTTTCCTGACCGTGGGATCATAGGAACGTAGGGTTGGTGGGAAACTCCTAAGGTCATGTATTCCATCCCCTGCTTAAGGCAGGATCATCCCTGACTAAACCATGCCAGCCAAGTGTCTGTCTAACCTGCTCTTGAAAACTTTGAGATGGAAGGAAAGACATTGAAGGAAGGAGAGAGAGGCAAAATTGAGAGGTTTTGTAGGAAGGGAAGAGAGATAATAGAGATAACACCTTCATCCAGCAAGAACCCTAATGACTCTCTCTGCCCTGCACAGTGGTTGGGCTCAGAGGGAGCTATACTGATTTAAATTTGAACACAACATTTCCATTTAGAAATGCTTCAGTGTTTTCAATTTGGGGTCCAGTTTTTTTTAGTGTAGATATTATTTTTTAAACTGAGTAAAATTAATTATTTAAGTTCATTATTTTCTTCCATTAAAGCTAGTGAAGAGAATTAGATATTGCTTTCCCATTTGGCATTCTTAACTCTGAAGACAGCAAGTGCCTAACTAGGAACCTGACTTCACTGGGAACCAAAGCAACACACAAGCTGTTTGTCTGACTCAGTTACAAAATTTGAACTTTCCTGAGTGATGTATGTCATGCAACTTATTTTTCTAACTACATAAGCATCTTCCTACTATCACTGTATGTTCTTTCAGCTACATGAAATGTTATTGAAATCTATGGTGCAGGCACAGTATTCATTTCAATGGGACTGTGTAAGATAATTTATAGGAAATATTATGTACAGGGATATCTGCTCCAACTGCTGAAAGAAGATTATTATCCCATAAGATGCACCAGCAACTCCATTATGCTTTCAATCCAGTGTCTTATTATGCACTTTTATCTTATAACTGTACAGTATTCTCACTAAGTGGATTCCTGGGAAGTGCAAAACCACCAGCTTTGGCTTTACATTTGTACATGAACTTTACTAAAATTCACAAATCTTCTCCTCACAAAGTGTCTCTCCCTTCATGTCAGTACATCCAGCCATTGCTAAAAATACAACTGTGAACACCCTACCGGACAAGAGATTTTATAGTCCTAGAACTATTCCATGCTCACTAGTCTGTTCAATGTCAGTAAGTGCTGCATGGCTGAGGGCTTGCATATGGGTTGGGAGGACAAGGATAAGATGACATGCATATGTGCGTTCTTTTCACTCATTCAGTCTAGAGTTGTTACCAATTCCCTCTTTTGCCCCTCCTATAATAGAAGGGATTTTTAGCACCAGCTTAAAAAGCCCAGAACACCATGCATTATTATTACTATTATGCAAAGTCCTACTGAAGCCAATGAGGCAGACATTCTAGTGATTTCAATAAAACACTGCTATTTATTGCCAACCATTATGAAAGTAAATAGGTGAAGGTTCATTACACAGAAAGCAGTCTTGCGTAGTTGTACAGGGATGATAATTGTATAATGTTAAATGTAAAACCAATTTCATCAAATGAATACATAGATTATCTTAGATGACAGAGGCCTCAAGATGTTTCATGACGAAATCTGAAACACGTAGGATATGCAGCCATAAGAAAAAAAAAGCATATCACAAAACTTAAGGTTTTCAATGCACGTACAAGGCTTCTAATGTGAGTGTTTTCAAATTGGAATATATGGATATTTTCCAAACACCAAAAGTTGTGACTGCATTTCAGTAGCTAGCTGCTGACAACATATCTGACAGGATATATCTGTTTTTAATCTAGAAGACATGAAAGCGCCTGTTATTCTGTGAATTTTGTGACATTTCAATCAGTGAAATATTACCTTGAATTTGTTTGTTTGAATAAGTTTCAACATTAACTTCTTTTAACTAACAAGTAAAAAATTTTAGTTGGTTATCTGCAAATTGATTTAGATTTTCTAAATAGCCCAGTCTCCATTAAGACACCTAAACAAAATGTCCAGATTTTCATTTCTCAACAAGGACAGTGGAAGCCATTGGGTGTCTATTTAAACAGATGCTTATCTTAGAAAAATCTGGCCATAATTTTGGAGAACATGTGGGATATGTTCACAGTTATTATGCAAGTGCAGTGTATTCTCTTTCTTGTTGTTATTTACGGACAGAAGGTTGTCCCATTCATAAATCTTTATACAATACTGTATCTGTGTAGCACTTCACAGAAATGATCCTGTCTCCTTGCCCCCCACCAAATGAAAAAAAAACCCCATGGTTTCTGTCTCCAAAATCTTACAGTTTGCATCAAGAAAAATGAAGAAATCAAGCCAGGAGTAGTTCTAACTGGGGCTATTTTTTGATTAAAATAGTAAATCATAAAATCATAGAAAATTAGGGTTGGCAGAGACCTCAGGAGGTCATCTGGTCTAACCTCCTGTTCAAAGCAGGACCATCCCCAACTGGATCATCCCAGAGCTTTGTCAAGCCAGGCTTTAAAAGACCTCCAAGGATGAAGATTCCACCATCTCTCTAGGTAACTCGGTCCAGTGCTTCACTGCCCTCCTAATGAGAATTGTTTTTCCTAATATCTAACCTGCAACTTGAGACCATTGGTCCTTGTGCTGTCATCTGCCACCATTGAGAACAGTCTAGTTTGATCTTCTTTGTAACCACCTTTCAGGTTGTTGAACACTGCTATTAAATTCCCCCGCTGTCTTCTCTTCTCCAGACTAAATAAGCCCAGTTCCCCCAGCCTCTCCTCAAAAGTCATGTGCCCCAGCCTCCTAACTATTTTTGTTGCACTCTGCTGCACTCCCTCCAGTTTGTACACATCCTTTCTGTAGTGGGAGGCCCAAAATTGGACACTATACTCCAGATGTGGCTTCACCAGTGCTGAATAGAGGGAAAGAATCACTTCCCTCAATCTGCTGGGAACACTCCTACCAATGTAGCCCAGTATGCTGTTGACCTTCTTGACAATAAGAGCTCACTAGTGGTTTATATTCAGCTTATTGTCCTCTGAAACCCCCCCCAAGTCCTTTTTTGCAGATCCGCTGCTTGGCCCATTGATCCCCAGCCAGTATCAGTGCATGGGATTGTTCCATCCTAAGTGCAGGACTCTGCACTTCTCATTGAACCTCATGAGATTTCTTTTGGTCCAATCCTCCAATTTGTCTAGGTATCTCTGAATCCTAGCTCTACCCTACAATATATCTTCTCCTCCCTCCAGCTTGGTGTCATCTGCAAACTTGCTGAGGCTGCACTCCAACTCATCTTTGAGGTTGTTGATGAAGATATTGGACAGACAGGTCCCAGGACCAACCCGTGGGGCACTCAACTTGATACTATATGCAAACTAGACATCAAGCTATTGATTGGGATGTCTGGATCTATTTTATAGATTATTACTAAATAAGATAATTACTAAAGACACTATACTATATTTAACTATTATATAGATGCAGACATCTGTATAATAGCACCCGAGCTGGGATCTCCTGGTGTCAAACCTTCCCTCTGCCCCACAGCAATGCAAATTAGCAGCATGGGGAATGCTTGCATATGGGGCTCATGTTGGTGTGGGTCACCGCAAACACGTCTGTGGTGTTGATTACCGCACGTCCACACTCATTTGCATGTGCCTTTAGATAGCAATGTTCCTGCAATGGCCATAGTACTAGGAGTAGCTCTTATAAAATGAATTCTATAGCAAAGAGCAGAGAAACAGAATAACTACAGATTCTGTCTTTAGTAACGTATGCTGCTGCTCTATGCAAGTTAATAGATGAAAGGAGGTGAATCAGGTAAGGACACCCTCAGTGACTTCTGTGGTCTTATGGATTGTCAAAAACCCTCAGAGTTATTCCCTAGAATATTTCTAGGAGCCATTCTTCACTATCTGTATATCAGAAATATTAAAGTAAAAAAAACCTCAACAGACTGTGAGAACAAAGCATTGAGGACTAGCAAGAAGATGGTTGCAGCATCTGCTGCCCTTGTAAGACAGAGCAACCTGATCTTTCCAAGTGACTAACAAGTAACCAAAACACATGAGCCTTTTTATTTCTTCCCTTTGCAGACAGTGACGTCCTCTCTTTCCTACCTTAATGATCAGGTCAAATCTCTATGCTTCACTGCTGCCTGCCTCCCTTTCAATTAGGCTGGTCTCTTAATCACAATGGAGCTTGGAGAGCTGCTGATCTTAATGCTGCCAGACTGTGCAGCAACTGAGGTTTATATCAGTCAAAACATAACTCTGGTGAGAATTCACACAAATGAATAAGAAGCAGGGAGCAAATGCTTGAAAATCTGGTACATGATCAACCATTGCAGTCCACTGGTAGATTAGAGCCTTTGGCTAGAAATGGATATCATCTTTGGAGCAGGATCAGCGTTGTCAGGATGCGTCCCAGTACAGCTGAGTCCCGGTACAGCACTGGGCATGGCAGCAAGTTATGGCTGCCCATGGAAGCGAAATACACATGCAGGGGATTCCTACGGCATGCAATAAGCAAACAGATGTCTTTCCATTTAAAGCATCACAAACTGATTAGCTTTGCTTGTGGCATCAATTTGGGGCACTTGGAACATGACAAAGGGCAAGAATGTCTGTTTGCTTTCAACTTGTGCCACAATAACATTTTTTATGATGGCACAAGTCTGTTTGCACTCTTTGTTACAATCTGGTCACCATAACAACACTGTACCTCATTAACTATTATATTCAATCCACAGTACTTCTATGGAATTGAATATGCTATTGAATGCACTAAAGCATCACAGGCAAAATCTATAACTGAACTTTTTTTTACAATGCTACAGTAGCATGTAGAGTTTGGCTAAAAAGACTGATAGTTCTGGGTACTTTTGAATGTGGCTGGCCAACTGACAAGTCATGTATATTTGTGCAACCTGCAAAATAGTGTCTGCTGCCATCTTTAATATGTCCTATTCAAAAAGGAGTGATCCCTGGAAGAAGATCAGAACGTTGCCATGCATTGATGGGAAGCTGAAGGGATGGCATTTTTCCCAGGTAGTGGGATTATTCTAGTGCTTGCCCAACCCAAGAACAAATAGCTATTGGCAAATTACCTCTGAGGATCCTTAGTTGATCAGCAATCTCAGTCTTGCCTCTCTTTTAGTAAATAAACACATTTTAAAATAAGAAGCAAAATCTGGTGAAGCCTCAAGACCATATTTATCAAAATCTGAATGAGTGACTGCATTAAATGCTTAAAGATGTGGAGGCAATAAAATTAATGAAGCATAGACAAGAATTTGCAGGATTCTAACTACCAAGAGCCCTTTCTTTGAAGAAGAAAGCATTCCTGGTACCAGTATGCTAAAATATTAATTTAATCTCTATTAATAAAGTACAAAGACTTTTTTATTTTTCAAGGTAAGAGCTTTTTAACTGCAGTCTTCTAGAGAAAGTTTATTTTCTGATTTCCTAGTTTGTACATCAATTCACATAGGAAGCAACTTTAAGGACCATTACTTGATATAACATAATTAATGCAGCCAACACATCCCAAATGCTGTAGTATTGTGTAGTCAAGATTACTTGGAAAACTGTTTTCAGAATTATGAACTAATATATAATAACAGAATACTAGGAGGTAGGAATAAAGGGAAAATTCTGGGGGCCAAAACCCTAAGTATGTCCAAGATGGAGTTAGATCGTTTTCTAAAAGTGTTTTTTATGATACAGTGCCTATGACAGCAAGGGACTGGTTCTTAATAATCCAGAAGGTCCAATCTAATCCTATTAACTTTACAATACATTGTACATAAAAAAGAAAAGGAATAATATCTGACAAAATTGCTCTAAATTATCATATCATTATCCTATTTTAGAAATGAGGAAACAGAAATATAAGTTCCCTTTCAGAAAAGAATTTTAAAACATTTTAACTTTTTGGGTGTGCTGATGTCCCACTGATTTCAAAGTTTAGCTTGCATTTAAGTGCTTTCCTAAATAGACATCATTTGGTATGTGCCAGCTATCATTTTCACCATCAGCAACTCCATGTAGGGTGGAAATGGGAGCAGCACAGCATAAACAGTCTTGCCCATACTGGCCCTAATTCCATATTTGGTTTAGTCAATTTAGGGATATGTTTTAAATTAAGAACATCCTTAAGTGTCATTCACATCAAAAGGACTTAAGCAAAGTATGTACACATATAGGATTTATGCCTCACTGAATTGGGGACAAAAACTGGAAGCAGTGGTATGAAATGACAGGTACAAATGTTCTTTTATGGATCCTGAAATGGAACTAAAACTAATCCTCAGTTCATTAAATAATTATTTGAGTCTACACCAACAACGCTGTACTAAGGGGAGAAACATGGAGTGTGTAATGAGGGTTCCACCAAATTATGGACAAGTGCTGCAGTTCACCAATTATGCAAAGCATTTTTAATTAGCTCTTTAGGATTTTTTAAATAAATGTCTTTGTTCAGTGGCATCACACAAAGACAGTATTACAATGTACCTGAAACAAAAACATTAATGAATAAAGACATTGCAATAAACATAGCAAACATGCATGGAAATATTGAAATGGCAACAGTAAAACTATAAAATCCACTAAGTGCAAATCCTAAGTATTTTATTACTGATTCACACAGATAACTTTGTGTACAAGCAACATATATGTGTGGTTACTACCTGCTGATGGCTTTCCAGGTGTTTCTAAAGGCATTAAAGCAGATTTACTGGACCAGCACATGTGTGTTACAGTTACACTTGGGGCCTTGTTATACCTTATGCTATGAGCGGCACAAATGTTGATCAGTGTTTGTGCTGGCTTGGAGTTTGGAGCAGTCATACACTTAGTCTAGCAACCTTCTCCGACTGTCCCCCACCTGCACAGCTGTGACTTGCTACTAGAAGTCTTGTGAGCAGGGGCAGGACTAGGAGCTGGAGCTGTGAGTTGCCACTAGAGCACTGGTGAGCTCCCATCCCTGCTCTATGGGCAGGGGCATGAGAGATCCCTGGACACTGGAGGGCTTCAACTTGGGTGGCACATCCGTGGGTACTGGCCACACGTTAACGGAACAGGAGCTGGGTAGCGTGGATCAAAGAGAATCCTGCCCTAGAGTGGCATAACTGTGAGCCTCATAATGAGTGCTTACAACCACTTTAAGGTGTTAATGTGCAGACAATCCAGGGGTTAAGATTTTGTTTAATTTAATTATTGTGTAACAAAATCCTTATTTAATTTCCCAAGTGAACTCGAGCATAGCAAGCTTATTTGAATGTGTGACAATTTGGTGTTGTTAAATCTGGGTGCTGGTATAGCTGTTGGGGAAACTTATACCTGGGAGAGCACCTATTTAAGTCTTGCTGAAGTCAACCGTTTAGGCCAAGTTAAAGTACTGTCTGTCCTAAGTACAGATGCTTTTCAGAAGCAGGGCCCTGATCTACAACAGATCAAGTTTGTTGGTTCATTTTTTCCCTGTGCTCCCAGTGAGTAAAGACAGATACATAAAACAGAACAGCCATTTACAGTTGATGGGGAATGCGGTTTAACAATGTCCTCTTTTTTGGGGGGGGGTGGGGGGAAGGGTATCCAATTCATAGCTTATAATAATTTTTACCCTCTCCCTGAGCTTTCATTTCTATGAACTTAAAACAGTTCCATGGATGTTTTGCTTATTTCCTTGACCAAATTCAGACGTTTTGGCTCAGTCTCATTTCTAATATGAAAAGTCCTATATTCAAATTGTTTGTTCCCTCAGGATTTCACAAGTAACTCAGACAGCATTGTCCTTTCTTTTCAAATCTAAGCTTCATAAACTAGCATAGCCAAAGTACTCTTGCAGGTTCTCACAGGAATGGGGGAACATTTGCAAACAGAAATAGCCACACAGGAATGTAATAATGGAATATAGGAAGCCATACTTAAAAAATACATGAATTCACAAGATCCCATACCATAAAAATTCAATCATATTCAGTAAAAAGTCATGAGGAACCTTCACTATACACATCTGCTAATATATTCAAACACTGACCTTTCTGACATTATAAGGTTATCTTTGGTCAAGGATCAACTGTTCTTGAAAAATTTCTTACAAAGGCTTTTCATACACGGTATGTTATTTTAGGTTTTCTTTTTTCTTCTTTTAATCACTGTCTGTGTAAGAGTTCTAGCATTATCCTAAACACTAAATGCAAATTCTAGTGACTTTTCTTATGCAACATACCTGCATTTTGTTGGACTACTTCTATTTTCATTTTGGCCTCCTGTAACCACTAAATGCCAGTTGGGTTATTATGGTGATGATGTAATATTTATTCTGAAGTAATTTTGCAATATCCACAGATCTATACCTGACACACTTGGCTTGTAGTAGAAAATGGTAATAGCCCAAGAAAGAGCTGGTCTGTTTTAAAAACTAACTTACATATATTGGGAAAAGGCAATACCCTGAAAGAACTTGGGTTATTTAGCCTAGGTAAGAGAAGACTGAGGGGGGATTTAATAACAGTTTTCAAGTACCTGAAGGGTGATTGTAGTGAGAATGGAGATTGGGCTTTTCTCTTTGGTGGAATGGGATGGAACTAGGAAGGAGGGGGGGATAGAGTTCCTTATCGAGTTCTTTCCAGCCCTACTTTCCTAATACCAGATGTTACATGTAAAGAATGCTGGGGATGCCAGGATTTTTATTAAAATCATACATCCCTATGTTTGTCTGGATTTTAATGTCTCTTTGCTATAGGATTATTAGGGTTCATTTCTTGCTTGTGTTAGGTTGCATATATGCAGAAAAGTAGACAAACACTCCCAATAGCCCTCCATTTTCCAGTACCTCAAGGAATAATGTAAATGTTATTTCTTTGAAGTTGTATCTTCAATATCAGTCACTGGTGATCCCAGGAAGGAGTGTCAGCAGATGGGAAACAAACACAAAACTTTGGCTTGGATAAAAAGAATGAGCCCCTTAAGCAAAGGGGAGAGGGAGGTGGGGACTGCAGGGAGAAAATGGAATCCCTGTTCCCAGAACAGAGTTTCCAGGTTAAGCTAAGCTTTTATCGTCTAAACTTTTCCCTCTTTAGATGGCTCTTGTTAAATCCATTTTGGTTTTTCTGCTTTACTCCTGCGATTGAGATTAAACAGGACTTTTTTTTCAAAAGGTTGTTTTCAGTCCCTATATTCATACTGTTCAGGTCACCATTCCTGAAGAAAACTTGCAGGCAGCCAGGTTCTGTTGGAGTCTGCTGAACAAGCTTGGTTGACACAGAGCATGCTGCGGCCTGTGTATTAGGGCTCTGTGAAGCTTCAGCCTCTGATTAGATTCAGTGGAGATTCAGCCTGATTCGGTGACCAAATCTCTGAATCTGAATTGAATCAGAGGACCTTTTAATCTTTCCGAATCAAATCGGAACTCTCCGAATTGATTCAGAGTTTCGGAAAGATTCAGTGATTCGGATGTAGACACAGCTTTCAATGTTTTTTCTACATACCTGTAGGTAGCAGGCAGCTCGTGAATGCTGCAATGATGGGATGCATGGAGTATCCCACAGAAGTGAGGGGGGGCTCCCCAGTATGCTCAGCAGCAGACCTGGAAGCAGACCAGAAGCACTTCCAGTCCACTTCCAGGTCCGCCAGGGAGTGTGCGGGGGAGCTCCCCCATGCCCCTCCCCAGATTTGGTGACTGGTGCCTCCTGGGTCTGGGAGGCACCTGGGGTCCCCCTGTAGTCAATCACAGGGCTGGGGAGGCATTGGGGGGGGCCCCCAGCACACTCCTCGGTAGACTCAGAAGTGGACCAGAAATACTTCCGATCCACTTCCAGGTTCGCTGCCGAGCATGCAGGGAGCACCCCCATGCTCCTGTGGGTCACTCCATCCACCCCAGCATCACAGCGTTCATGAGCCATGCCTGGTACCTTGAGGTATGTAGAAAAAACATTTAAAGCTGTGTCTATGACTGAATCACTGATTCTCTGAATCAGCTTCGAATCTTCAGATTCGGATTTGGCCAAATCGAATCAGGGACAGTGATCCAAATCAATGACTTGAATCACTGTCCCCAGTTCAGGCCAAATCCGAATCGAATAGGGCCTGTTTTGCACACCCCTACTGTGTATCAGGTCTAGTAGTATGACAGAGATTTCATCCTATAGAAGAAAAGATTTAAGGCCTAAAATTTAGAGGAAGGTATGCAAAGAGATGTCTTTAGAGGGTCAGAGGTACAGCTGTCCCTGAACTCTGACATTTGGTTGTTGTGAACTGGCACATTGAAATCAATGCCAAGAACATGACCTAAGCTGCAGTGTTCAACTACTACATTCATTATTCTGGCGTATGTTTGGATTCTGCATGTTCCCACTGAATGAACCTGATGTTGCGCATAATCAAACTATTGCATTAATTCCAAGTGAAGACATGTAAAGCAACTTGTCATTGGTATGAAATATGACAAAGCCCATAACTTCATGGTTACAACAAATATCACAACTAACCAGTTTTGTTTCTTAAAGGAGGAAAGAAAGGGGGAAAGCTTCTTAGTCCTGGTTCAATCCCGGATTTTGTTCATATTACTCTGAAAAACTGGCAATGTTTAAGAGAGTGTTAGCCAGAACCGTGACAGGTGTTATTCAGCATAGCTCCACTGAATTCTCTATATTTGTTCCACCATCAAGGCATCTGGCCCATAATTTCTGGACCAATGTCACCTTCAGATCTTATTAAATTGCTCCAAAAACATATCACAAAAAAAGTAATCTAGAATCTTCTTTCACTGACTTTGGCTTCCTACCAGCATAATTCCACGGGCTTCAGTGGAGTTGCTCCTGATTTACTCACTCTAGTTAAAGTGTGGGGAATATTATATTCATAATCCTCAAAAGTACCAATTTGTTAAAAAATTTCCTTTAGCAAGACCAAATATTTGGCTCTCCCTTAACACAACAAGAAAACAATCCATTATAAAATGTAAGACCCTAGGAAAGCTAAACCCAGTCAAACACAATTATCATTTATGCTGTATTTAATTTTACCATCATCTTTGTAGGTCATTTAAATACAGGTATAGCTCTAACATTATTATATCTCAGGAGGCTTCAGTTCTGAATAAAAGACAACTTCTATAAAAAAAGCCAATAATGAATAACATCTTCTGTACAAAAGGTTTATGAAAAAAACAGCCAGGTCCAGACAAGAAGGTAGTGAGTTACTGAAGAATGAAACAATAATAGTCACAGAGCGTGGCCCTATAATAAAGAGAAGTAAAAAACACATTCAATGGGTACTCACTATTATGTGTATAAATGTTAATGAATATATCCTAGTAAGGCACTTGCATTTTGTTATAGATTTTACAAGAAAAATAAGTAATCATTCTGATTTTCAGAGTTTCAATCACCTTGAAAAAAAGATTTTAGCTAAGAGAAGTCATTTGCCAAATATATTCTTGAGAATTTAAAAGCCATTAGAGAGATGCAGCAACATTCTCCTGTTTGCAATGCAGTGTACGATATACTATCCTCCCTGAAAAGCAGTCTATGTTCATTTTTAAAGACATTTTAGAATGGCAGGCCACAAAATAATTATGAAAGTCTGGCAGTCTTTTATACTTATTTCAAAGTGCTGTGGGCATTCCTGTGGCAGCTGCCTATTACCTGTTGATGTCTCCATCAGGAAGGGAGTAATTAATAGAAGGTAATTTTAGAGTAAGGGAAAAAAACTACTTACTGAATTGAATATGGCTGTCCATTTAGAAAGACATCTCTAAGTTTTGCTCCTGCTGTCTGTTTCACAACTAGACTCAGCAGATTTTTAAAAAATTAGGTCTCAAGACTGTTAAGAAAAAATGTAAATTGGGATTAAGGATACTCATGAGGGGCCTTCATTTCAGTTACAAAGTTAACGGCTTTATTAAAAACAAAAAAACAAAAAAACCCTTTCTTCTGAAGAGTTGTCTCTGAGGTTTCCAATAATTACTGTGCTCCATTATATTAGAGATTACAAAATGCTTAGAAAGAGGTTTTAAAACTTCATTGGTCTCTCGGTTCTAACTTTGGCATAGTACATAAGTGTGAAGGGGCTTGTCATTCTTGTAAATGAACTGATGAAGTCTTGGACTGCAGCAGTTCAGGGGGTACTGATTTACCTACTTTTGTGCCTCTTCGCATTTTGTAATATGCTGGAATACAAATCAGAAACCAAGCAGTTCGTTTTATTTAATGGAATCTTCGTTTTTAATGAAATTCAGTGCAATAAACAGAGGGTGTTGCTAAGCTGGCAGGCATGAAAACTGAAAGAAAAAACTGCAAATGCAGGAACAGAATCCTAACTGGGATGAAGCTGTCCTCAGTACAGTGGAGCAGGAGCTGGGGTTATTCATCCACACTAAGCCTCTTTGGCCAGCATTATTTACTTCTGTAGCCAACACAGAATCTCTAGAAGAGCTAGGCAGTGTAACTGAAACACAGGTGAAGAATGCAGGAGGGCAAGGCAATAGCCCCACAATAGCCCCTCCAGTTGTGGAAAGGCTAGGACCAGCAATAATTTAAATTGACTACTGTGCCTTATGTTCCTTCCCCCTGCATTAGTGTACAAGCTTGAGCTTATTTTCTCTGTGCTCTTTTCTTTTTGTTGACCTCTGCAAATTCAGGGTCAGCTAAATATGACCCTGGTGTTCCCCTGAATACAAGGGTTAAATGTCTTAGTGTCTGAGTCTCCAGGTGAGGGCAGATGCTCATGTAATCAAAGCTTTTCTGATTCTGCCTCCCTGACCAATACATATCACATAAGAGATTAACAGCAGAGCTGGGAACAGAAAATAGGATTTCTAACAGTCTTGTACCTTATTCCAAAAGCAGCCTTTTCTTCTCCTCCCCTCCATATAAAGCACAGAAGGCTAAATCTCAAGTGTAACTAACTCCACTGTCATCAAAGTGGCTTTATTGGGAATAAATTTGGCAAATACATGCAAATGCACTTTTAAATTCTGTCTCCTTGGAAGAAGAATGGTTCTCTTTGAACCAGCATTTAATGTGTTTCTTGTGCTTGTTGGCACAATAAAGCTGCAATTTACCTCCCAGAGTTCTGCCAGTGACTGTAGCAGAGTATCAAGCTCTATCACTATGGTCAGTGAGCTCAAGCCCACCCTCCCTTTGCTTTGTTACAGCTGCTATGAATCTTGCTGTGCATAGTTTGAAGAGCACATTTTGTAGAACTTGAATGGTAGGAAGCCAGTCGAGCGTATAATGCTGCCCAGCATATATGGTCACTGTCACAGCAGTAGCGCTATTGGAAATACAAAGTGATTTGAACTAGAGAAAGTGAAACAAAATAGGTCACTTGAAACATTGCTGTAAAGAACAAAATCTTAGAAATGCTGCAGAAAGTAAGATAGCTTTACTGCATCTTTTATGAAGGAGAATTTCTACATTAAATCACAGGATATGATTATAGGATAAAAGTGGCACAGACCATGGTGGTTAGAATGAGTCCACTTATATCTAACTTTGGAAATCTTTGGTTTAGTCTTAATAAATATGAAGCTCTCTCCAGTGTCTCCTCTAACTGAACCTTCTTAACCACTGTCACTGACATTCTGTCACCAACTAATAATCAATACTCTCTCAGACATCTATCCTTTACTACGGTCTTACAGACTGTTTCTCTTACGACATTCTTCACTGATTATTTTGTCAACCGGGCTAAGTGCAGACAGTCAAAAAGCCTGAGGCTCATTCAATTCAATCTTTGCAGTTTAGTTGAAGCTGCATAGATTGAACAGATAAGCAAGTGAACAGACATTCCCTTCTGATTGCAGAAATACAGCCACATGCCTACAGTGGCTCAGGCCAGAAGCTAGGGGGTACTGGAGCACGCTTCCTTAATTGGCTGGAGCAGACAGGTTGGGCCAAGCCTAGCCCCCCCATCCTGTGATGGGGGTTTGCAGGGGAGGTGCAAAACATACTCTGATGCGGGGGACTGTGAGTTAACTTGAATCTGGAAGGGATCCGGGACAAAAGTTCAATAAACTGATTTTACCTAAATCTGTTAAGTCTGATACTACAGCCATCCAGATTTATCCAAAGCAGGTTTCAGACAAATCAATTTATGTGCACAGAACATCTGTTGTATAACAAATCTTAACTGGTTTCTGATCACTAATACCAGTTTATGTGCAACTTCTGTCCCTAACCAAGGTGACTTGCTCTAATGCTGCCCCTGATCACTCTTTTACCCGCTGACCTCTCCTAAGCATCTCCAATGCTCCAGTGGATATTTTTGCCAATATGGAATTTTCCTGTAGCCCTTGACAGTATATTCATGTCTTTTCTCCAATGACTATCTAGTTATGTGAGACTTTCTCTGATGCTTTTCTGAGTTTGTGCAATCAGTTCTACCATTACAGAGGTGAATTGTTATAGAAAAGCATTAGAACACTAACATGCCAGTACTGTCTGTTATTTTGCTATCTACATTTGTACATATCTTAATTTTTTTTTGTAGAACCCATTGGTACACAGCTTAAGCATCAGACCAGTAAATTAGGTCCATGTAGTATGTTTCATAGGGGAGTGGTTTCCTGCAGTCTTTTGTTCTTCTATCCATCCACCTTTGAGTTTTGTACTGGTGCCCATCACCATAGTAACTGAGAGTTACTTTCTTCCCTAGTTATATGAGCATGCTAGAGAGTATTATATAAAACTCTCATTCTAGTGGGAAACATTATCAGAGCTAGGCCTTGCAGTGTGCCTTAAAAGTTATCAGACTGAATGGTCATACTGGTGTTAAACCCCATCTCCGAATCTAATGTGCTTCATTCTGGGTTTTGTCAGACATATAACCCAGCAGCCACTGCTGACTTGGTCAGATCATGCATGATGACATCATTATTGATGCACCTGAGTCCTGACCTGCTTAAGACTTTGAGGATTAAGATCAAAGCCTTGAATTGTCAAAGGAAGTGAACTGGGAGCTCCTAGAAAGATCAGATCTTGGGGGAAGTGAGACTTCCATGTTCTGCTTGAGATGGATCTTTAGTGGCATTGTCATCACTTCCAGATAACTTCAAGTTGAAATAAACAGTTACAAAGTCTTAAATGTATGGATTGTAGAGGTCTAATCCTCTTCTGGGAAAAAGTGATAAAATCTGGAAAGGGAAGGTAGCATCTTTCACAACTGATGTTACCTAATTATCTGTCTGGCCTTCATAATAAGTCAGCTGGAACCTCAACAATTAAGAACAGTTTTATTAAGAACGAGGCATAGCATGTCAGCAAGTGAGCATTTTCTTCTTTCCTCTTTCTGACTAGAATCATTTGAATCCCAATTGTGCTTCTATCAAGATCTGATCTCTTTAACACATTTTGGCACCTTTGGATGGCATGAGCTATATATGTAGAAAATGAGATATTCTCTTGAGTAATAGTGGCAAATTGTCAACAGCACAGGTCATTTCTCAGTAACTCTCCAAGTGGTCTCATTTATATGTGGGACGGAACAGACTTTGTGGGACTCTGCAAGCAAATGCTCTGTGGAAAAGGAGCAGTTGCCTCTCACTATTTTCTGAATCTTGAGAAAGAATAATCTAAGATACATTCCACATCTTCTATTTTAGTTGTCTCAACTGAGCAGATCAGCAATGTTAACTGAATCAGAAGGTAGAAAAGGGTTAAGCACGGTACTGAAGTACATGCTAAACTTTACATGCATAATAACCTGATTGGGTGCCTATACATGTATTCAGGGGCAGCAGAGTTGTGTTTTAATTAGAGCAGTTCCTGGAGAGCTGCTCTAAATAAAAAGCCATAGCATTGCATGGATGAAGAGCCCAGAGCCCGCACATTTAAAAATGGCCTTGGGATGCTTTAACTAAAACTCATTCAACAAGCTTTAGTTAAAGTGCCCTAGCAGCCATTTTTAAACCCGCAGAGGCTTATACACATGATGCTACAGCAATGCAAATGTGTTCTAATTAGAACATGGAGCAGACTTGATTAATTGAATCTGCTCTGACATGTCTAGTTAGAATGCATCAGAGCATGTATATAGGCAGCCCTTGACTTCAAATAACTTGCTGAAAGGAGGTCAGAAAGGACATATCTACATTGTAGCAATAGCATGTTCCAGCCAGTTCATTCGCAAGCATGCCCAGCACACCTGAATCTAGGCACACATTTCAAGCTCAGAAATATGCTGGTGAGGCCACTCTGGGGTCACCCCAGAGCATTTTTACCTACATAGTTCTGGGTTTGGAGCATGCTGGAGTGGGTTGGTGGGGTGTGCTCTGGAACAGTCCACAGTGCTGCCAAAGAGTAGACATGTTCTGAGTTCCCAGATTGGCATCTTTTGCTGATATAATATAGGACCTACACACTGAAAGTGAAGAGTTCCAGAAATAGAATTATACTCATATAAATCATGTGATGGGCCATCAAGTAAGTAAAATAGTAGTCCATATAGATAGGTTGTTACATGAATGCACATAAGTGCCTTCATAAGTGAAACTATACATATATGCTTATCCAGCGCTATAGTACCATGTAGCTTTTCATACTTTTCAGCTTAAGAACAGCAGATAATTTTGAGCATGTTATTAAAACAAGTTGAAGTGGCTTTAAAAAGGCTCTTTAATTAATACCAATGATTCAGTGTGTACTAGTGAGAAACAGCCAGGCTTATTTTTGCACCTCAAGAGGTAAAATATCAGAGTTAAAAAGCACTATTCTTCTTACGTTTTGTATATTGTCTACCCACAGTGGGATTCCTTGGCAATCAGAAAATTTCCTAACATGCAGGATGGGTAGTTAATCCTTCTCAGGTATTTGCATTGTTGTTACCACTCTGCTTTTAGCAGTCCTGAATTAGGTCCTGTCAGTTTCAAGACTACTATTAGAGGTGAAGTGCTCTGAGCAATAAGGTCAGGAATAAGTCTCAGTGAGGTGTGAACAGCTGAGAGCAGGCTGTTCCTGCATGAGTTAGCAGGCACTCTACACTGAAGTTAGCAGGCACTCTTATACTACTTACGCTGAAGTGATGCCTTTAATGGAGATATCAGTGGCATCTGGAAAATGGCTAGATCCATTTGCATGATGTAAATAGCTGTCCACTTTACATAAAAGCAAGTTAAAATAAATATGAAGACCATAACAGAATAGGATATTTAAGAAAATGAATAAATGTCCCCTTTTGCAGGTCAGGCATATAAAAATCCCAGCAGTAACCATGTACAACAGAAGACATTAAAGCCAAGTAGATATGTTCCAATTTTGCTCTTAGAAAAAGACAATTTTAAGTTGTGCATATCAACTGTACCTACAGAATCATATGGAAATAGGGCTGGAAAGGACCTCCAGAGGTCATCCAGTCCAACCCTCGGTCTGAGGCAGGGTCATCCCTATCCATACCATCCCATGCAAGCCATAATCTAAACCTGGGAATATCCTGTGTTGCAATAACAGCTTTAATTTTTTTAATGCAGTTTTCTAGTCTGACTTTCACTGATGTTTCCTTGGGTCTTTTGTGAGACGAAAGAAAAGTGCAATGTTACATAGTTACTAGGGAGAGTTCAAGCACATTTTAAAAAATGGTTTGTTTCCAATTTACATAAAAACCATATTTGAGATCAAGCAGAATCCTTATGATTAGCTTTTTCATTTTTATAATTCTTTGGAAAGAGTGCTGTTCTCATTTGGGTTTGCACTATTTTGATAAGAGTGAAATCTAGCTCTCTGACATTAATGGAAGCTGTTTGGAATGATATGAACAAAAATATTACTCTAATTGCCACTCTGAAGGAAATAAAGGGACAAATGTAAGAGATTTTTTTGCAGATAAAATTAAAGCTAGGTAAACAAACAACAACTATTAAAAATCCATACAACATTTGATATGTCATTAGTCACAGTACATATACTCTAAACACTTTATAAAGTAAAGCTTCTGAACCCATTTATAACTTTTGGTTCTTATTTGTGAAATATGAATATTAGTGAAAAAATAATGTTTAGTCAATTGATTTTAAAATAGTTGTCTGGGGGATACTTTAATCATAAATCAATAAATAATCCCAACATCTGATGAAACAACAGACAGCAGGTGCATCTACATGATATGCTTTACTGTGCAGTAGAGCTAATTACTGCATAGAAAGCATCACCATCTACACGTACTGTGAAGTAATTTCCTCTACTCTTCAGTTAATTTGCTACCTGCACAGGGAAGCCTGCACACGCAGCCTGCAGGTGGCTGGGGACTATCCTGTTTCAGGCAGTCTCCAGCCAGCTCTGGCTGTATGTGCAGACTTCTTTGCGCAGCCCAGGACTGTCCAGGAACTGGCAGGGGCAGGTCCCAGGCCCTTACCCAAACTGGGCAATCAATGTGTGGGTCTTGGAAAGAGCTGCAGGGGAAGAGCAGGTCCCAGCCCCCTGCCTAGGTCTGCTGGAGGGGCAGCTAGCAGTGGGCCCTCAGCTAGGATCAGGGCAGGGGGCTGGGACCTGCCTCTCCCCTGCACCCCTTCCAAGCCCCCTTTTCCCCCTCAGAGCCAGGTGCTCCCTGCTGCCGGGGCAGGGGGACATTGTCCCCACCCAGGTTCTATCATTGGAGCTCACCCCAGCAGCATATAGCTCCCAGGGTCAGAGAGCAATCTCCCAGCCCCTGTCAGGAGACTTCTGTCTCCTGGCCCCACGCTCCCTGCCAGCCCCTGGGCTTGCACCCAGGGGGAGCCTAGAGCGCCCCCTGGAGGCTGCAGAGGGCAGGTGCAGGACTGGAGGTGGTAGAAGCAGACCGCAGCCAGGAACTGCAAATCTGTTCCTGAATCTCTGCACATGTAGATGCCTGTCCAGGATAGCTTTACTAGGATAAACCCACCCCACAGCATTTGCATGTATAGATGTACCCACCGGGTACAAAATGCTATCCGATCAAAAGAGTAGCATTTTATACCCACTTTGTATTGATTGGTATGAAGACTCCACAAGACTGGGGATTCAGAGCTAGGGTATCCCACACTGGACTTAAATATACACTGCTCAGTAAAATGTATTTACTATGGTTAAACAGCTGGACTCCAACGACAGCTACAGCTGGCAGTTCAATTAATTTGTATAATAATTAAAACAGCAGTTCTGAGGAATACCACATAGTCCAGGATGTTGCATTTGACATTTCTGCTCTGTCAGTTGGAGAAAGGAAAGGGTTCCCGCTGCAGTCAGCAGAAGATTTTGCTACAGAATTCAGCCAGAGCAGAACTGGACCTAAGGAACTGGTATAGATAAGTATGTAAAATAGTTGTCTTCTTACTCAACAGGTTGGCTTCTGGTGTGCCTCTGAGCCACATCAACCTATGACACTGAAAAAACAAGTGTGTAGGAGAGCCAGCATCACAGAGTTGTGAAATGGATTCTTTTCTCCCTCACTCAGCAGTCACAAAACTGTCAGATGAACGACTGCAGAATCTTTATTATGTGTAAAGTTTTTTTCTTTTTCTTCCTTCCCAGATCCCAAGTTAGGTTTGCAGAACTGACAGTTAGAAAAAAGTCTTTTCCTTTTTTCTGTACTCTAAATACTATAAATGTTTACAGTCACTTTTCCAATTGTGATATAGTTTAGAACATTTTCAGCCTATCACCACACCTGGCAATGAATGCACAACGAATATACTGTCCAAGTTGACCTTGACATAAGAGCTTATAATGGGTTTGTTCAATAATGATGTAGCAATGAACATTTAAAGCTTTTCTGAACATTGCACATGTAATTATTGTTGATGCCTACTGTTCTCTTCCTTTTTTTCTCATTTTTTTCTTTCTATCCATTTCCTTTTCCTTCTTTTTTATTTTTTCTTTCTTTTTTGTACGTGAATATTAAAATTAACTATGCTACCAATGTAATTATCACCAAAAAGTAAATCCTGATTTTTCTTCTCAGGATATATAAGGACCTCTTGCAGTGTAACCAGTGTACAGTGGGAATAGAACAGGATTTGGTGAGCTGTGTGCAACAGGCAAGGCTCCATTAGGACTGTGAAAAAATGGGACGAGGAAAGGGCTATGGCCTGAGAGAGACAAGATGGGGGAAAGGGAACTGATCAGTAATTGGATAGATTATCCATACATGTAGATTTTTTTTACCTCAAAAATACCTATACAATGTGCTCCTGTTAGACCCTTCTCCTCCTACCTCTCGACACAGAGTTTCAAAGAGACAAATTCCAAGGAAGAGGTGGAAGAGGGCAGGACTTCCAGTTACTATGGAGCAACTTCTTTTTCTCCTTCAAGCAGTGCCGTAGCAGTGAAGTCTGGCAACTGGGGCAAAGCCCTCAGTGGCAGCCCACCCTTGCCCCACACAGAGATCCGGGGGGCACCCCCCTATGCTGGCCCAGGAGTGCATGCAGTGGTGGGAGCCACCCTTCCCCTGCCCGCCCCCCAAACGAACTGCTCCGTCCCGTACCCCACCCCCACCCCAGCTGGGCAGCCCCTGTTGGTGCCCCTTTGTTTCTGGGCAGCACCTTTTGGTGCCCCTTTGCTTGGGCGCCCAGGGTGGTTGCCCCAAGCACCCCACCCTTGCTACGGCACTGCCTTTAAGTGGCTGTACACACTCACCTTCTCCCATATAGGGGACTCTGAACCAGTATCCATCTAAGTATTGGGACTCAGAGTGTCCTTAGGCAAAGACTGACTGAAGGGTTATTCTAGGCCTATTTGATCACCAAAGAAAGGGTTACTCCAGGCCTACTCAATTGCACAGTGCTTAGTGAAAGCACGGGCCTAGTTCCAAGTCTCTTCGCAGGAAATGCCCAACATGGACATCCTGTGGACCAAGGCAGCTGAGGTAATCTAAGCCATGATGAATGCACTTAAATCACAGAAGGATCCACCTTGGCCAGTTTGTAAGTCTAATACCACTGGGAATACAGTTAGAGGATCTTTGAGAAGAAACAGCCAATTACTGGATCTCTTAGTTATGGTTACAAACAAGTACAGGGGCTTTCTAAAGCAATGGTACCCCACCTTTTTGCCCAGTGAGCAAGATTGGCAGTGCCCAGTCTATCTGCAGGCCAGATCCATACAGTGTTCCTGATCTGGTGCCTAGACAGGCACAGCAGACAGCATCTGGCCACATGGAGCGGGCAGGGGACAGGCTGGCTCCAATACAGCCCCACAGGGGAAAGGAGCTTGACCTGGCCCCATGGAGAGGGAAGGGTATGTGGCCCAGCCCTGTGGGAAGGAGAGGGGGGAAACGGAAGCAAGGGAAGCATGGCCAGGCCCCAACAGGAGGGAAGGGGGCATGGCCAAGCTCTGCACGGGAAGGGAACGTGGCCCTGTAGAGAGGGGTGGGGGTGTTACCTAGTCCTGCAGGTGTGGGGGGAAGGGGCATGGCCAGTCCCCAACCTGATCCCATGGGGAGGGAAGGGGGCATGTCCCAGCCCCAATCCAGAATCCAGTTGGAGGAGGTGTAGATTGGCCTAGCCCCACCTGGCTGCATGGGGCTTGGGGTTTGGGAATTTGGCAGTGGGGAGTGTGGCCACATTAATGGATACTGCTCCCATGCCACCAAATTTCCTGACCAATGGGAATCCCCATGGGCCAGATGCAGTGGCTCTGAGAGTCACATTTGGCTTGGGGGCTGGAGGTTGAGCACCCCTATTCTAAAGGGTTTGGTCAAATAGTATGCCAGTGTTCTTTTTCTTTCCACAATGTGGAAGGTAACTTCAGCCTGGGAATTACGTGAGCTTGGGAAAATGGTGAATAATGTGATTGTGGACATTACATGTGCAAGGTAGGCATGGCCCATGAAGATAGAGACTGCCTGTAAGATAGCCTCATTACTTAGGAGTACCACTTTCAAATCACTTTGTTGATGTAAAATATGCATCAGCAAGTGTGTATTTTTCTTCAGAAGTTAAGGTCTCATGCTGTGCACCTGATGAGGTCTGGGAAGTCTCTAGTTCACTGTCCACTGTTGAAGGGACATATAGAGGTACAGTGTCTGAAGAGGTGGGCAACTCTCATCTCTTCAAATGGGGATGAATGGTTTCAGATTAAAGGGAGTCCCAGTGAATGGGGAAAGTGGGATCACATGCCCTTGGAGGAAAGGGAAGAATGTGACACTGTTGAGAGCACTGGATTGGTTGTGTCAGCAGGTACAGAGCCCAAAACCACATGGAGTCTTGAAGGCCAGGTCTAAAAGGCACTAGGTATACATAAAGATTACAGTGGTAGGTACATGCATTTCCAGGACTGCAACAACAAAGACCTATGCAACTGTAATAGTGGGAACAGATCTGGATTACTCTCAGTACCAGAGCAGGATGTAAGAGGATACCATACCAAAAGGCAGCGCCAATAGACCTGGAGGTGAGGTAGAGGGTGATGCTGACTAGAAAGGAGCAGTACCAGCATTTGGGCATTGTGCTAGATGGTTTGGCTAGATTGTGCTTAGTTGCCTTTAGCACCAGGGCTGAAGTGGGAGCTGTACATGAATCCATGTGTTAATCACAGGCTTGGTAACACAGTGCCAGACAATACCAAAGACAGTAATGGCACTGATTTGGAGGAGGAACTCTTCTGCCTCTTAGTCTGGGAGCTCTGCTGGGGCACCAAGGATCAGACGGCACTGACACTCTGCTCTGTGAGAGTCCAAGAGTAACCACCCAGGATGGACCTTCTCAGAGCCGGGCAGTGACAGTCCTCAGGTCTTGTCTAGTCAGTGCCTCTGTGTTTTTGAGGAGTGCATTCCTCAATCAGCATAGGTAGCCTGTGTGGATGGGGGAGTACAAATTTTCACAGTCCCAAACAAAACAAAACAACTTGGGTCACTGATTTAAAATGCAAAATAAAGAAAGGCACAAAGAAAGGCTTTGGTGCAAAGGGAAGCATCTGTCTCAATTTGTGTCATGATTCCAGTGCACTTAGTGACCATTCAGCTTTATTATTGCCATAATGACATTTTACCTATGCTCATTGTTCAACTTCACTGCACAGCTCCATGGAAAACAAGGAAATATAAATATCTATTCCATGCAGTTTAACAGCCTCCTCATTTGCCTGTCTAATGGAATGGATTGATTCTTCATTGTAGCTGCTGAAGAGTAAGAGCAGTAAATGATTCTGGATTGCTCAGCTGCAGTGCATTTGACACTTTATATTACAACAAGCAAGGTAATGGGGGGGTGGGTACTGATGAGTCCTTGTTAGCTTAGAAAAATATTTTGCAGCAGAATGCCTTGAATGACAATCTGCTCATTCATCCCTACACTTGCCACAGTTTATCATAGCCACTGGGTGCACTTACTGAATTTACGTAGCAGCCCCCCAAAAAACCTGGGACAGGATTCTGTTCATCAAGAACATAAATGTAACTTTCTCTTAAAAATGTGATTATATTTATCCATAATACATTGTTTCTTAAACCATGTAAAGAAATTACCAGAATGCAAGGATGACAATGAGTCTGTAGCTCATCATCAGTCATAGAACATAAATGCACAATCTGTTAACCCCCAAGCTCTCCAGAAACAATCAAAACTCATGATCTGGTGAATCAAGGTTTGACAGGTTTTCTAAAGAAGAAGGTTTAGAGAAATTAAAATAAGGCTCTGAAGCCCTTTGCAAGAAAGAAATATTTAAAAGAAAAGAAAGTTAACATATAGCAAAATAAAACTGTGAAAGCATCATAGGCTCAATTCTGCAGACACTTTGTATATGGACTTCCCATTGATTTAAATATATAGAGAAATGGGAAAACAGGCCCAACATCCGCATCTAATAGAAAATGGTAAAAGAACGACAAGATAACAGAAGTGAAAGACAGAGGGTGATTATCCTGTCAGTGTGGACTTCCACTGACTGCATGAATACCACATTCTGTCTCCCCAAGCACCTAAAGAAGGCCCCACTGACAGCATGTCATCTATAATCTTATTTTTCCTCATCTATTGTGTATTGTAGTGGTGCGTCACCAGTGAAGGTTGAGATACAATTTCTATTATAAGCCCAATTTCTTATGGGTTTATTATAACATAGTCATTGTTCCCTCCAGGCTAAAATAAGAGTAGTATCCAGGAGAGTTGTTTTGGACACTTCAAAAAATAAGCATATATTCAAATATGTATTTAATCAACTGTATAGCAGTCAGACACAGATTGCTAAATATTTTTAAAAATTAAAAACAAATATCAACATATTTATTTGTCCTACAGACCCAGGTAGTTCTACTGTGAGAAACTTCATTGCTCTGACCACATTAAACTGGAGTGTGCATAAGGCTCAGGATTGCCTTTCTCTGGCCCAGGAACCCTGTTAGTAATAATAATAATAATAATAATAATAATAATAATAATAATAATAATAGGTGGTTACAGGGTCAGAGAAAAATAATAAGGTACCTTATCGATCATCTGTTAAAATGGAAAGAAGCCAAAGAAGTCAGTCTAAAATCTGAATACTTAGATTGTGAACATGCATCTAAGGTTTGACTGCTTTGACAGAAAATGTGAAAAAATGACTCTACATTTATTAGCAGTAATTGTTTTCCTTGCAACTCTTGTAGTTTAATGGACTAATTACTGCAGCACTGTCTCTACTAAAAGAATATGATGGCCATATGACACCCTCTTACAAAGCTGAAAGAAAACATATTGATGAGGATGATCTGAGAACAGAATTTTGTCCTATATATCTTACTGAGATGAGATCTATGGGGAGATTGAGGGATGAGAACCTGCAGTTATGCCCTAATCAAAGCATTTGAAAAGCCAGCTAGAGGGGAACTAGTAATTACCTTCCATACAAATTAGCTGCAGCAACACCATTAATCTTAACACACAGCTTTTACTTGTCTAGGGTAAATAAACAGGAACATCTGCTGTCAAGAACCTGAATGTGAAAATAGTTAAAGAACTGCAAAACAGGATTACCATTTCTTTTTCAACAATTAATTTAACCCAGGTATTTATGTATCTAGGACATCTTTATTTCCAACCAAGCCAAAAGACATTAAAACCCCAAGCTTCCTCCCAATTACAGAAGGTATGCACTATAAGAGAAGAGCCTTCCTTTCCGGGAGCTGATATGGAACCAAAATATTTTTTTTCAAAAGTTCTGTACAGGGAAGCTGAAAAAAATTGTTTGGAATAACTCTGCTGACTAGTTTTAGTTATCACATAGTTTATAGCTTCTGGGTTCTAAAATGGCACCAGCCGCTTTGATGAGATGCATAAATTATACAATATAGCTTTGATAAAAGCATAAAGTCAAATCACCATCATTTGGAAATTAGTGAAGACACTCTTTTCAGCACAGGGCTAGATCTCCTCAGATTTAATTGGATGCAGTCTACCAGAAAAAACATTATCCTCTATTGGCCATCAAGACTAACTTCTAGGATATTTGCCAATCTTTTCTGTATCATGCGAAAATATGGGACTTGGTATGTCATCTTGATTATATGTCTGCTACTGTGATTTATGATAACTACACACTGTTTGGGAATGAATAATATTTGGAGAGCAGTCTGTGCACATTCTGAATCAATGTTATGACATTTTTAAAGCAGATGGTTCCTATCTTATATTGTAACTTCATCTCCCTACAGCTCTTATTCAACAAACATACACATCACAAACACCCTTGTTGGCTGTCTCATCAAAAAAAAAAAAAAATCAAAGATAACTTGGGCCCTTGGAGATAAACATTTTCTCACACCTGCCCAGTGGGTGGCTTTTCTGTGATTAAGACACATTGATTATAAGGATCCAGAATGAATTGGAAAGACTGAATAAATAGTTGACTATCAATCAGATGAGATGGGGATTTGATACATGAAGGGCAACTATAGAGAAGATAGAAATGGGCTTTTCTTTGTGGCTGAAGGGGATAGGACTAGAAACAATGGCCTCTACTAGGAGCAGAGGACATTTGGGTTGTGGATTAGAAGGAATTTTCTGACTATGGAGGGTGGTCAAGTACTGGCACAGGCTACCTAGGTGTGTACAGAAGTGTTCCATGCACGTTTTACAGTGCTGTAATTTAGAGCACATTTTATAACACTATAAAGGTACAGTGCTCTTAAACATGACAGAAGTGCAGTGTTTGGTGGAGGGGGCCTTAGAGCCTCCCTGCACTTCCCAGGCTAGGAGCCATGGGGTTTTTTTCACTGGTCAGAAATTTGGCCAGTGGTACAGAAGTTATTTAAAGTGCTATAGGTTGCTAAAGTGCTGTAAAATACAGTGCTTCAAATTTAATACCTCATATAACAAGGGTTAATTTAAAGTACCGTACCCATTTTTAAGTGCTGTAAAGCCATGTAAGTCTGTTAAGTCATGGCAATAAAGTGCTTTAAATGGCAAAAAAACCTCAACTAATGTACACGCTCTAAAGAAATTGTGGAATCTCCATCCTTGGAAATTTTTAAGAGCCATTTGGACAGACACTTGACTAGGATGGTTCAGCCAGAGATGATCCTGCCTTGAGCAGGAACTGGATTATATGACTTTGTGAGGGCCCCTCCAGCCTTACTTTACTATGATCCTAAGGTTATCTGTATAGCTCTTGGCTAGGGTATCTCTGTTCTATGAACAGAGAACTTTGGTCCCTCAGTCTGTTAACTAGGCACCTTTTAAATAATAAAACAAACATACAGAAGAGTAGACCTAGCCTTTAGCTGCCTTAGAGTGGCTTCATCGCAGTCAGCAGAACTATGTTGGTTTACACTGACCAAGGGGAAGACTCACTGAATGCATGCATCTCAGTTTTAAAATGTCACAAACGTATGGCTCACATTCTTAACAAAAGGTCTACCCCAGAAAAGACATTTAAGCTCTTCTGCTTGAATTTGCTCTGGTAATGAATCAATGAAACACAGTATAATTGATTTTACAGATTACTTGTGTGCCTGCACACTACTCCTTACAAGACTTCCATGCAAGAGAAAGTAATTCCTGCCCTGGAATTACTGCAGTGTGGTATATCTTCATGCAACCCCAGAATTGACCTATGGGTTCTTCCTTGGCAATCTGTCAAGGAAACATGAGCCAAGTATAGTGCACTTCACTATAAGCCTAAATACCACCAGCCTCTGTCACCAGGGAGATTTTTATTCTATTAAGTGAAATTTTCCCACTCTAATTTTGGTAACTACATTTCTAATTGTATAATTAGCCACTAGACTTGTGACAGAGGAGGTTTTAAAAAAATTGTTGGTTATTATTTCTCACTACAGTAACTATAGGTTTAGCAAGCTAGCTATTTTTCTCACTTCTAGAGCTGGGTGGTGTTCTCAGGAAGAACTATCACATGAACTAAGTGGTGTTCACAGATCTTGTAAGCCTTAGGTGGGACTAATTAAAGTTAGTTGAGGACAAAGGTTAAAGGTAGTGTTTTATTTCTTACTGAGATGGATGTTCTCTCCAGTAAAATGAAAGGAAACCAATAGGCAGGTATGGCGCACTCTGAAGCTAGTCTCAAATAATGCTCATCTATAATGGTGCTTATTGGACACATAATATTAAATTGATTTTGGTCATGCTATCTAGTAAGATTTCTGGTTGATCATCTACAATGGTAGATGGAGATGAGAAAAAAAAAAAAACAATCCAGCAGAGTTACACATCTTTTCCCACAAGCAATCATTTGAATTGAGCCTGGGCTCCTACTTTTATCATTAAAATACTGATATTTAGTATTTTTCACCCCGTTACTAACAACTCTAGACAAAATTCACCCAGAGTTTGTGTTAACTGTTGGCTGAGAGCTAGCTGATGTTTTGCCCATGTAGGTGAGGGATCTGCATGATGCAAGATTTCCACAACTTCCCTTCTTTTCCAGAAAAGCAGAAGCAGCAGAAATGGGTAGTGTTCCCAATAGAGGAGAATGATTAGATTAATGTTTTCAAAATGTATCTTTCCCACAGTAACTGAGACAGTAACTGTCTTTTGTGTTTTATATTTATCTCTACTTTAAGATACTGTCCGTGCTACTTAGATACATCACAGCATTCATGGAATTATTTTTGTAGTGTCAATCTACATGTGGATGTGAAGTCTACTTTAGTTCAGTATTGTTCTTCATTCAGAGGGGAGGAAATCATCGTTTTATTATACTTTTCCTAGTTTGCAGCTCCATCCAGCTGTATGTTGCAGCATCTAGAAGGTATGTACAGAGGGTTGCATGTGTGTGCCGGGAGAAAAGCATAGTACAATATAGTCCATTTCTAGTCAAGTGAAGCACTGGTAGATGATACAATCATTTCTCTTCTCCTGCTCCACAGAGTACAAATTAACAATTAAGAATAGATTTTTACATATACAATGCCTTCTTCATTATGTTATTTTGTTTGGAGCAGCAACAGCTAAAGAGCTTCAGGGAACAGTGAAAAAATGATGGGTCTTTCCAAACAAATATGGCCCTTCTCAGTAGCATAACTTAGAAATGGACTGCTGGGCACTAGGGGTGTGCGAATCGGGCCCTATTCAATTCAGATTTGGATTCAGCCCGAATCGGGGACAGTGATTCAGTTAGTTGATTCGAATCATTGTCCCTGATTTGATTTGGCTGAATCTGAAAATTCGATGCTGATTTGGAGAATCAGTGATTCAGACATAGACACAGCTTTAAATGTTTTTTCTACATAGCTCAAGGTACCAGCACAGCTCATGAACACTGCAATGCTGGGGCAGATGGAGTGTCCCACAGATGGAGTGTGTGTGGTGGGGCAGGGTGGGATGTGCTTAGCAGTGAACCCAAAAGTGGATTGGAAATACTTCCAGTCTACTTCCGGGTCTGCCAGGAGCACACTGGGGGGCCCTGCCATGCCTCCCCTGGCTTGGCAATCGGCTGCAGGGGTCCCCAGGTACCCCCCCCCCCAGATCCAGGAGTCGCCAATCGCCAAGCCAGGGGGGCACCGTGGGCCCTCCCACATGCTCTCTTGCAGACCTGGAAGTGGACTGGAAGCACTTCTGGTCCACTTCAGGGTCTGCTGTCGAGCACTCTGGGGAGCCCCCCACGCTCCTCTGGGATGCTCCAACCACCCCAGCATCGCAGCATTCACGAGCTGCCTGTTACCTTGAGGTATGTAGAAGAAACATTTAAAGCTGTGTCTATGTCTGAATTGCCGAATCTCTCCGAATTGATTCAGAGGGTTCTGATTTGTTTCAGAGAGATTAAAGGGTTCTCTGATTCAATGCGGATTCAGAGATTCAGCCACTGAATTGGGCCGAATCTCTGCCAGATCGAATCAGGGACCCAAGCTTTGCACAGCCCTACTGGGCAACAATGCTAGTGCCAATTCAGAGGCAGCACCAGAACAGTGCCCAGGGAACCCATAGCACTCCTGCTGCTGCAGCAGCAGTCAGAGCTTGCACTGAGGCAGCAGCAGCCTGTGCTGCTAGCACACATGTGGCTGCCACTGTGCAAAGAAGCAAGCACTTGCTTCTCCCTTCCCTTATGCTGTCCAGGGCAGCAACATGTCAAGTTATGACTCCAGTCCTTCTCTAAGCATGTAGCAGGATCTGTGACACTGAATAAGGCTGCCTTGAGTCTTGCCTAAAACTGCTGAATATATTTGCTTGCTCTCTTTGGCAGGTGTAGTTTGTTACCATGCAAGAGGAGAAAATGACCATCTGAACAGGGGGAATAGGAACATGTGGACACTGGAATCAAAGAGAAACTTAAGCTGTAGTTTGTGTTCTGTTGTTATTACATTAGTTACCAAATAAAACCATACCTCTGAAAGTCTGACCTCCCAGTCGTTCTGGGAAGAGAATGGCTGCAGACTCCTAGGGAGATCTCAACCCACAATGTTCTGTGGCATTAGTCTGAAGGATGCTAGAATTTAAATTTAACCCAGTTAAATTTAAGGAACATTGTATTTTCAGATTAGTTAGGAATAAATTATAAGCAAATCTGGGGATTCAGCTAGTAGCATACTGTAAGCATGGGAACCATGAGACTTTTTCTTTATGTACACACCAGAGTAGGAAAGAAATCCCTGTTTAGTTTGCCTTTTTCACCATTTTGCACCAGTTCTATATTTTAGTGTCTATAAAAGATATTTTCTTTTTTCCTCACAAGGACTCCAGTTTTAAGTACATACTTTGGTGCTTTCTGAATTGGTGCCACACTAGGTAAAGGATTTTCATAGGGCATTTTTAAGCTGTTATGTGGGAATGGGTACTGAGTTACATGGGGAGGAGAGAGATATAATCTAAAACAAATGTGTGAGCATAAGCCCAAAGATAACTTTTCTCTATGCCTCCCAAAATTCATTAGACAGTTGGATCAGCATGGTAATAAATCAATCAGTCTGTATGCCAAGCAGATCTGGGTAGAAAGAGTCTATGAATCAGAACTCAGGGCTCTCAAACAGAAAATGTAAACACCATAAAACATTAAGCCAAAATTTGCGCTTTTCATCCTATGTAGATTTGGAGTAAATGTAGAACACAAAAAAGTTGTCATCTAATTTACAAAGATGTAGTACTTTATCCCAGTATCTTTTTAAGCAGTAGCAGTGGAGACAGCAATAGGCAAAGGAAAACTAAAAGCAGGGGAACGACTTCCTAATAAAATTACAGGATAAAATGGTCTATAGATAGGAATGCAATCAGTAGGCCTTAATACTACACCAGAACACATCTTTCCCTGTACTACTTCTTAGCCATTTTCACTGGAATTACTCGGTAACTGGCAAAAAAAAGCTTCCTTTAGTGAGGCTTCAGCAATAGGGAAAAGAGGTATCATAAAAGTGGAGGGACCTTTCTACAATATGTTCAGCTCCAGCTGATCTAAGAGGGAAAGAGATTTTTTTTTTCTCTTGAAGAGAGGGCACTCATTGTGTTAAAGAGATAAATGCCATCTGCACAGAGAGCCTGCTGGGACTACTGCAAGTCATAATGGAATCAAAAATATATTTATCCAGGATAAGGATAAATATTGAAAGGCAGCCATCTCAGCCAATCTGCAGTGAGAAGCAGGACCACTGGGGCCCCTCAGCCAATCAGTGATGGTGGTAGGGGGACTCACTACAATAACCCTGCAAAAATGTCAGCTGGCACTGCAGTCAGCCTGCAAAATCGCCTGTCTGCCGCCTCAATTTGGGTAGGTCCCTAAAAATTGAATTAAGCAGTTCAACAAAACTGTTACATTGCTCATTGGTTTGCATAGTAAATACAGTTTTATACATAAAGTACATGGGACCACTTTGGTTTTATAGTATCACTAGAAGAATGCAAGAGCATCTGAATGCTGAACTTGGTTATGATGCACTTCAGCCACAGTGGCTGTTGTTATTTATATGCTATTGCCTTTAAAAGAGCTTGTCTGTAAAAAGTAATCATTACAGGCAAAGTGATAAGTCTAATCCAGTGGTTCTCAACCCATTTGCCATAGTGGGCCACACTTGCAGCTCTCAATGTGTTACGTGGGCTGCACCCCACAGATGAGGGGGCCCCCAGATGCCAGGGATACAAGACCAGAGGCAGGACCCACAGCCCTCTGTCCCCACAGCAGTGCCCAGTCCTGGCTGCCACTTGCAGGAGGCGGCAGTTGCTGTGGCCAGAGTGGAGTGCGGAGTCTGGCTTCCACCCCCTACCCCATAGGTGGCACAGCTGGAGTGGAGCCCATGGGAGGGGAGGATGCGGGCTGCCCACTGAGTTCTCAGCCCTCCCTGCTCTGTTGCCCTCCCCTTAGGGCCTATGCAGCTGAGTGGGCCGGACCCAGTGTTGGTGGTCAGGGAGGCTCGGTGCTGTCACTGGGAGCCCGAAGCTGGTCACACCACCATGATGAAGCATGCCCTGTCCACCTGGAAGCAGCAGCAGCAGCATGGAGTTGTACCCCCTGCTGCTGCCAGGTGGGTAGGGGGCACCTTGCTATGGCGGTGCAGCCATCATGGGGCTCCCAGCAGCAGCACTGATCCTCCGCACCCTGCTCTGCCACAGAGGCCCCCAGGAGGACAGCAGCAGGGTGGGGAGCCCTGAGCCTGCAGAAGGTAACTCACATCCGTCCCCGATTGTGCACAAATTTGGGGGGTGTATGCCACCCCATGCCTCCCTCCTCAGGAGTGTGCGCAGCAGCAGAGCGCTGGTTCCCCCACAGTCCCCCAGATGAGCTGCCTGTAGCTCTATCCCACTCCCCAGCTGGGCCTCATGGCTGCACATTCTCACCCCAGCCCTGGGCCCCATGCACTGCTCCAGCTGGGCAGCATCCCCAGCCTCAGCCCTCCCCTGCCCTGCTCTACTCCCTTCCTCCCTCACCATGGGGATCCCAGTCTGTCCCCCCCACCTCCTCCATACATATATTGGAGGGAGCTGCAGGAGCTGCTCTCCATGTTGCTTGGCTGCCATGTGCAGCCGCACATGCAGGTGGTGCCCGTTGCCTCCGATTGCCCTCCTCCTGCTTTGAACTCTGTTAGCCTGCAAAGGGAAACCCACTGTTTTCCATATTTTTCTCCATGTTTTTCTCCTTGACAGGGGAAAATTTGTGTTTATCGCCTTGAAAGATGAAATCCACGTTTTTCCATGGCAAACAGAAAACCTAGCTCCCTGGCTGTAACAAACCATGGGTGGCAATCTTTACTTGTTTTTTTAAACAGGAGGTCACATGGACCACAGCAGTATGCTGACTGGGCTGCAGATTGGTCTATTTGTTAATATCAGTGCTACCGTATGAGTCGTGTTCCTCTTAGTAAGCACAAAATGTAACTAAGAATAAAGATTTTGCAGTAGATTGTCTTTGCCACAAAATTGCCATTATAACAAATTTAAATAAGGCAGAATGCTTTGTCATTGGCAACTATGCTGTTCACAATAAACAATATTGGGTTACTGTTTTCTATGTAGTGACAACTTCTTCAGCATTATCCAAAAATAACTTGCTTTTAAGTACGGAGTTACATCCTGCTGTCCTCAGAATAAATGCTCGCTGCAGCTAGTGGGAGTTTAATCTGGATCATGCATGGATTTTTTTTAAGATAAAAAAATTAGAGCGCCAATATCATAACTTGTTTTATATTTGAAACCAACTATGAGATTAGGCCAAGATACCTACAGAAGTGCCTTACTCTCCAAGAGCACAGCCTCCTCTGACAGTTGTGTTTTACTGAAACATGAAAGCCAAGATTCATGTGCAAAGTAGAGCTTCTTAGAAAACTGTAGCCATGTGGCAGGACTTATTCCCAGAAGACATTAAAATCAACACAGTCTCACTACTTCTGGAATGTATTTCTTTGACCTAGTCTTCCCATATAACAAAAACAAAATACATGCACCTGCGGGTGATAAATGTAGTAGAAACAACCAGATTAAACTAGGTTGAAAACATAGTGGTCATTCCCTGTTTGCCATATTTTTCAATGGTTTGCATTACTATTTGCTAACTATATTAATATACACACACTTTACCTTATTCTGAAGCTTTAAATGCTTCCAGAGTTTTCATTCTTCCTGTATTAATTTCACATGTAAATAACGTTGTTTGTACAATGGAAAGTGACTCTTTCCATTTGGCTAATTAAGAGTTAAACTACTTTTAAGAGTTATTTTCTGAAATTGTAGCTATTGTATCCTATTAAATGTCAATTACTGGGGTAAGCGGTTCCCTGCCGCATATATATTAAGATTAATTTACAAGGCGTATCAAAGGAGTTATTGAGTATTTTTAAAATGTTAATGGACACAGTTACTAATAAATCATCCTGACAACAAAAATGCTCATGTTCTTCAATAAAACCATTCTGAAGCTCATTAAATCCTTCCAATGAAGCTGTGAACGTTCTTGTAGGTAACACGATTAGTGGTTTTTAGCTATGACACTGGAATGGAAGGGCCCCACGCAGTTGGAGCACAGGCATGCTGCACAATGCTACCATGGTAGTTTTCAGCCCCTGTAACTATCCCTATCCCTCCATTCTGACTTGTTATAATTTATTTCACTTATTTTGTACTCTCACTTCCTTTTACCTTCAGAATTCACCATCCCCCATCTTGCACTGATTGCAGCCAGCCATCAAGGAGTCAGTCAGAGGAAGCATTGGTAAAAGCTGCTTGGGGTCTCAAGTGGGTCAATAGAACTGACATATGAAGGCATCACTCAAAGTCTGTTTGCATTATCAGGCTAAGACCACACTAGATATGGCTCAAACCAGTCTTCTAAATTATTCCTTCCCACCATGAGATGCTATCCCTGCTGCTCCTCTCAGCTTCTGATGGCTCTCTCTGTTCCAAACTTTCATTTTTCTTTTGGAGTTAAATTGGGTTATGGCTGTAATTTTTCTCAAAAAGTTACTCACATGGTCATTACTTCTTTTTAGTTTCTCTCTTTGCCCACTCCATCTTTTCCATTCCACTCTCCTCCACAAAATTTGATTACTTAGTCTTCTCCCTCTGTGATTTCTTCCCTGTTGTCTGATCCTTCTGTCCTCTGGAACATATTTTTCTACAGCCCTCATGACTCAAAAGCTAACCACAACTAGTCACCCCTGCATACAACACATGGCTGCCCATTCTCTTCTGTCCTGTGTGTTCCTCTGTTGGTCATAGTTGGCAGCTCTAGTTGTTCTGGTATGACAACTTGTTTGGATTTTTTCATGTGGGAGGAAGTGAGCACACTAGAAGAGAGGGACAGGCTACAACTAGATCTGGATGGGTTACAGAGGCAGGCAGATGAGAACAGGATGGGTTTCAATACTGACACGTGCAAGGTGTTGCACCTGGGGAGGAAGAACCAGCAGCATACCTACAGGCTGGGGAACTCGCTTCTTGTCAACAGAGGCAGAAAAGGATCTTGGAGTCGCTATTGATTCCAAGATGAACATAGGCCACCAATGTGGAGACGTGGTCAGGAAGGCTAACCACACCTTGTCATGCATCCATAGATGCATCACAAGCAGGTACAAGGAGGTGATCGTCCCCTACTATGCAACATTGGTCAGGCTGCAGTTAGAGTACTGCATCCAGTTCTGGGCGCTGCACTTCAGGAGAGATGTGGACAGCATTGAGAGGGTCCAGAGGGCCACTTGCACGATCAGGCCCTACAAGGAGAGGCTACAGGACCTGAACCTGTTCAGCCTCCACAAAAGAAGGATGAGAGGGGATCTGGTGGCTGCCTGTAAACTTGCCAAGGGGGACCAGAGGGGAATGGGACAGTCCCTGTTCCCCCGAGCACTAGTGGGAATAACAAGGAACAACTGCTATAATTTGACTGAGAGTAGATTCAGGCTAGACATCAGGAGGCACTACTTCACTTTCAGGATGGCTAGGAGCTGGAACCAACTTCCAAGGGAAGTGGTGCTCACCCCTACCCTGGGGGTCTTCAAAAGGAGGCTAGACAACTGCCTAGCCGGAGTCGTTTGACCCCAGCATCCTTTCCTGCCCATGGCAGGGAGTTGGACTTGATGATCTGCTTAGGTCCCTTCTGACCCTACCTACTATAGAACTATACAACTCTACATTCTCCTCCCTGGCTTCAGCTGCCTTTGCAGATTTTCATGCACCTTGTTTCATACAGGGAAGGAGAGAGGTAGTCAGCGGTGTTAGTCTGAAGTCAGACAGAAGGCAAGGTAGAGATGCACCTTGTAGACTAACAAAATCAAAGATGAATAAACTTTTGTGAGCCACATCTCATTTCATCTTGCTAGCACTTAATTAAATGAGTTGAGGCTCACAAAATCTTAAGCATTTATGATTCAGGCAGTCTATAAGCCCTTCTACCTTGTCAAGCAAGTGTCCTACTGTTTTTCTGCAAAACACTGGTCATCTACTAATTACAGTTCAGCTTGTAAACCCCTGCTATTTACTAAATGAAAGAAAAGGCAAGTCAAAGCCATGAGTGTATACAAACAGGAGAATGCTTATGGTGCAATTTAGAAATTAGCTTAGGCCCTTTTCTCTTTTAACAAACTAGATGTTTATTTCTTGCCTCGTAGGAAACCTGTTCTATTTTTAAGGTCCCATCAAAGATAACTTAAGGGAATGTTGTTTTGCAAATACACCATAAAAATGCATTGCTGACATGTTAACTAGGGGTCCAAACAACATTTCTCTGTGTGATAAGCTTACTGTAGCAAGTGTGTGCACCCTGACAGAGAGGTGAGATAAAGGACTAGGTAAAGGGTGGCAATTAGTTTGGCTGCAGGGCGGCTTATTGAGTTTTGGCAAGCTGTCAAGGGCTGCACAGGTAGCCCCATCCTTTGACAGGTAACCCACTCCCTGGATGCCATCTTGTGACCAGAAGTCCCACCCCCTAACCCCTGACCTTTGCTGCCAGAAGTTCCTCCCCTTGCCCCCAGAAGTACTCCTTTCAGCAAGGGGGTTTGCCGTCTTGGAACCAGAAAAATACCAAATTCTATTCTAAAAGTTTAACATCTACAACATTTATTAAATTGATTAAAAAAATATTTCTGTCCTAATTTACATGAATTTGTGTAGTGTACACAGAGGTGACCACACAATAGCTTAAAATGAATTCTCACTCTTGTATATTGTGGGGGGTAGGGGGCATGAGGGCTGGGTATAGGTTTGTGGGGTGCTGTGGGTGAGTGGGTATGTGGGGTGTGAGTGTTTCTGTGGGGGGTGGGGGTGGTTATGGGGTGAGGGAGTATGTGAGTGTGTGTGTGGATATGTGGGGTGTGGGTGGGGTTTGTGGGGGATTTTGTGTGTGGGAAAGGGTGGCTGGGGTGTGTGAGGGACTGTGTTGTGGGGGTGTGGATATATGGCAGTGCAAGGGAGGGTGTGGGCGCATGTGTACAGTGGGATGTGCATGTGGGACTCGCCCTATGAACACACAGTCTCTCTCCCTCATTGTGCGCGCGCGCACGCATGCATGCACGCACGCACGCACAAGTGCAGGCCTTGTGCTCAGCGGGCATGGCAATGCCAGGAAAATGGTGGCAGGCAGGAGTGAGTGGAAGTGAGGGGGCACATGGGAGCACAGTGACAGTTCCCCTATCTCCCTGCTGGTGCAGCCCAGCTCCATAGAGCCCCTGCTGGTCCAGGCCCCATTCTCCTGCTGCTTCGCTGTGGGCCCTGCCAGTCCTGGCCCTGGGACACCAGCATGGGTCCAATGCTCATGTCTGGCTGTTGCTGTGCTCCCACATGCCCACTAACTCTCACTGACCCCCGCCTGCCACCGCTTTGACCATTTTCTTTCCTTCCACCGCAGCATTCCAGCACCATGTGGTTCCTGGCTGCATGGCTGGACCACAGGACTCGGCAGGAGCCTCCTGGGCCTGAGGACGGGGCAATTGCCCGTTCACCTTGCTGCTGGGCTGCAGGGTTCTGACGCTGGCTTTCCCTGGGTCTTACTGCCCCTGGCTCCTGTCATCTTTGACAGATAGTCAGGAACAGATGAACATTAATTTTCTAAATTTTTTAGGGGCCCCATGGGACAGACACAATGGCCTGGTGGGCTGAATCCAGCCTTCAGGCCATATTTTGCCTGCCCCTGAACTGGAGAGTCTACTCTGGTTTTCTGAAAATGCTCTCTCATGACCATAGCTACAAAAGAAGGAACCACCCCTTGTTCCACAAATTCACATATTTAGCTGCCCTCTGCTTAAATGATATGCCACTAAAAATATCCTGAATACAACATATAATTCTACACAATGATGTGTAGGGGGTGCATGCAGGTGCATGTGCACCCCCTGAGATTGGCTGTGTACCCCCTGGAAGCGCCAGCTGCGAGACTGGAAGCGCCAGCGGAAGTGCATTTCCGGTTTTGCCAGTTTTGCTGCTGGTGGTTCTGCGGTCAGTGCTCGACTGCTGGCTCTTCCCCCCCACCCCCCATTGGCAATCTGGTGCCCTCCAGACTTGGGAGGCACCAGTCACCCATGGCATAATGGAAATCACATAAGGGCTTGTAGATCTTCCTCCTTTGAAGTACTTTTGAAATAATTGCTAGTTGGCAAGATTTGGCTTAATCTAGAGAGTGAGAGTTTAAAAAGGAGTGTTGAGGAACAAAATGCAGGTCATTCAGGTCCCAAAATCCCTCTTCTTGTAAGTGATATACATGACAATTCACAGTGTGTAAAATAAATGCCCTGAGGCCTTAAGAATATCAATATTTATTAAATCAATTTCAAAATTTTGCAGATCACTTATTGTGATGACCTCTTTTAGCCTAGGCAGGTGGCCAATACTCGGGCCCTGCAGGGTATTCCAATTAGGTTACAAACAGATGTCACATTTGTCCAAGGGTAAACCATTTTATCCCAGGAAAAAGTGCAATCATTCAGACGTCCATTTCCGTTGTCCGCAGGAGAAAACCTAAAAAGGTTCACAGGTTAAGAAATGCTAAAAGTTTATCCTGAGATATCACAAAGTGCATCTGAACAGTTGTCCTCTATTGGTATTCTCATGGGGACTTCAATCACCCCAACATTTTCTGGGAGGGCAAAACGGCACTTCGCAGGCATCCAGAAAGTATTTGGAGAGTGTTGGGGATAATTTCCTGGTGCAAGGCCAGCTAGGGATTGTGCTCTTCTTGACCTGCAGCTCACAAACAGGGAAGAATTGGTGGGGAATGTAGAAATAGTTGGCACCTTGGCAGTAGTGACCACAAGCTGACTGAGTTCAGAATCTTGAGGAAATGAAGGAAGAAGAGCAGCAAAGTAAGGACTGTGGACTGCAGAAAAGCATACTTTGACTCACTAAGGGAACTTATGGGCAGGATCAGAAGCCAGGAAGCCAGACTGAGGGGTAGAAAAGTCCAGGAGAGCCTGCTGTACTTTAAAGAAGCCTCACTGAGAATGCTGGAACAAACCATCCTGATGTGCAAGAAGACTAACAAGCATGGCAGAAGACCATCTTGGCTTAGCAGGGAACTCTTCAGTAAATTAAATCATAAAAAGGAAGCTTATAAGTGAAAACTTGGACAAATAACTAGGGAAGAGTATAAGAGCATTGCTTGGACATGCAGGAATGAAGTCAGGAAGGCCAAAGGACAATTGGAGTTGCAGCTAACAAGGGATGTGAAGGGTAACAAGAAGGGTTTCTACAAGTATGTTGGTAGCAAGAGAAGGATCAGGGAAAGTGTGGGTTCCATACTGAATGGGGGAGGCAACCTTGTGACAGATGATGTGGAAAAGACTGAAGTACTCAATGTATTTTTTAACTCAGTCTTCAGAGGTAAGGTCAGCTCCCGGACTAGTGCACCAGGCAGCATGCTTTAGGCAGGAGGTGAGCAGCCAACAGTGGTAAAAGAACAGGGGCTATTTAGAAAAGTTGGATGTGTATAAGTCCATGAGGCCAGATGCAATGAACCTGTGGGTGCTGAGGGAGTTGGCTGATACGATTGCAGAACTACTGGTCATTATCTTTGAAAGCTTGTGGCAATTGGGAGAGGTCACAGACAACTGGAAAGGAGCAAATATAGCATCCATCTTAAAGAAAGGGACGAAGGAGAATCTGGGGAATTAAAGACCAGTTAGCCTCACCTCAGTCCCTGGAAAAATTGTGGAGTGGGTCCTCAATAAATCCATTGATGAGATGACTGGCTCTATGGAGGCATGGAGAGCAATGGATATAATATAACTTGACTTTATAAAGGAGGACAAGATTCTTTGGCTGAACCTGATATCTTTTATTAGACCAGCTTAAATAGTTGGAAAACAATTTTTAACCAAGCTTTCAGATTCAAAAACCCTTCATCAGGCTAAGGAAGTTTCAGCAGGAACTTCCTTGTCTGCCTATGCCCTTAGACCAACACGGCTACAACCTATACCCCTTGACTTTATAAAGGCTTTTGATTTGGTCTCTTACAACATTCTTGCAAGCAAGTTAAGGAAGAATGGGTTGGATGAAGAGACTATAAGATGGATACAAAACTGTCTGGATCGTCCGGTTCAAAGGGTAGTAATCAATAGCTCAATGTCTAGTTGGCAGGCAGTATCAAATAGAGGGTTAGAAGATGGGATAGAGCGCACCCACAGCAAATTTGCAGATTGCACCAGGCTGGGGGGAGTAGTAGATATACTGGAGGGTAGGGCTAGTATTCAAAGTGACCTAGACAAATTGGAGGATTGGACCAAGAGAAATGTCATGACGTTCAATAAAGAGAAGTGCAAAGTCCTGCACTTTGGGTGGAACAATCCCATGCACTGGTAGAGGTTGGGGACCAACTGGCTGAGCAGCAGCTCTGCAGAGAAGGTCCTGGAGGTTACAGTGGACATTAAGTTGAATATGAGCCCACAGTGTGCCCTTGTTGTATAGAAGTCTAGCAGCATATTGGGCTGCATTAGTAGAAGTATTCTGAGCAGATCAAGGGAAGTGTTTCTTCCCCTCTATTCAGCATTGGTGAGGCCACATCTGGAGCACTGTGTCCAGTTTTGCAGCCCCCACTACAGAAAGGATGTGGACAAATTGAATAGAGAACAGCAGATGGCCTGGGAAATGATTAGGGGGCTGGAGCACATGACTTCTGAGGAGAGGCTGAAGGAATTGGGCTTATTTAGTTTAGAGAAGAGAAGACTGGGAGGGGATTTAATAGCAGCCTTCAACTACCTGAAGTATGATTACAAAGAGTATGGAGCTGGACTATTCTCGGTAATGGCAGATGGCAGAACAAGGAGCAATGGTCTCAAGTTGTAGCAGGGGAAGTTTAGGTTACACAGCAGGAAAAACTTTCTTATTAGGAGAGTGGTGAAGCACTGGAACAGGTTACCCAGGGAGGTTGTAGTTGTTTCGTCCTTGGAGGTTTTTAAGACCCAGGTAGACAAAGCCTGGGCTGGAATGATACAGTTGGGGCTGGCTGTGCTTTGCGCAGGGGGTTGGACTAGATCACTTCCTGAGTTCCCTTCTAACCCTATTTTTTTAATCGCACAATTGCATCACTGTATCAATGGCATAAAAGCAGCATTGCATCCAGCTGCTCGCTAAACCCTGATTAGAAGGCTGATGTATTTACATGCCAATCCCAGGACATTTCTGTTTCAGGACAAACACAGGCACAACTTGTCCAGGGACAAAGGCAAAGGTTTATGATGGAACTTGGTGAAATTATATTTGCTTCCAAAGAACATACCCAAAGTCCTGTTTTACAGTGGGAACAAGCAATATGTTTGTTTCATTGCTGACAATTTGAAACCTCCTTCCAGCCCAAGTCTCTGTCCAGAAGAAGCAAGCTTCTTCCTAAAAGTGCTGCTTTGGCTGTTGGGGAAGGGTAAGGGGGCGGGGGCTGCCATACACCCATCCTGCCCTCTAGCGAGGCTGATAAAACCCCAGACTGAACTCCGCCTGCTCCCCTTTGCTCACCCATTCTGAAAAAAGCTTGAGACTGGCAGGCAGTGCATACATGAATTAGAGAAGACCCTCTGTTTAGAAACACCTTCATATGAACTCTCATGCAATGAGGGTTCAGATTTTCACCGGATCAGCCATTTTTTAATCTGTCTGCAGCCATGCACTTGAGTTTTGGTCATGACTATAGGCTGCTTTCTGTGGGTAGATCAGGTGAAAATTGTCACTTCTGGCTGCACCCCAGCCAGAAGGGTTTGGGGGGGTGGGTTTGACTGCTCAGAGATCGAAGACATGCTTGCTAGAAGCCAGCATAACATTACCTATATTTACAATTGCTTTTAAAATCTGAATTTAAAGGTGGGTCCCAGGGATGAATGCTAAATGATGATAAACTAGTTCTGAATTAATATGTTATAACTATCAATGCAATTAGTGGATAAGAGGAGAATCAGCACATTATGTAAATACAGAAAAAAACACCAATTGAGGTGGCATGATTACTGTAGGTGACAGATTACTTTTCCCTTTCATCAGTCAAGTCAAAGTAGTGGGAAAGTTAACATAATTTACCATAAAATTAAGACACTTTAGCATTAAGAAACCATTACATAAAAAAAAAAAAAAATTCTCAGGGGCATTAATTAGGGAAACTCTGGTATGCTCATAAACCCTTTACATTCATCTGCATAAGAAGGTCATTTTAATAAGTTATTCTAAATGGTCGCAAGTTTGATTGTGAAGAACTGACTATAGCTCCAAGACTTACTGAGAAAGAAAATGGAGGAAAGACAACAGAGGAAAATGACATTTAGGGATAGATCGTGCTCTGCCATTACATAAATGTGCAGGATAAAGGAGGAAATAAGGAAAAATTCCTTCATTCCTCACTCATGAACAACTCTGAAAGGGCAGTGAATCTGCTGGGAGAAGTACAGAAGATGCTCCCTAACTATGCTCCTGAGGGCTCCCACTGCCCCAAACCTCAGAGGCTACAGTTCCACTCCTTTACATGAGCCCCTGGACCTGTGTGTAAGAGAGAAAAGCAGTGGGGGAAAGAGTATGGGGCACTCGAAGGGGCTTTGCAGCCTGTGATCCCTAGCTTCAGATGGGAGGCTCCCTATGCTTCCTCTAGAACAATGCTCCATACGCAGACCTTTGAGACAAAACCCCTTCCTTTTTTTCCTCCTCCTCTACCACTTCCCCTTTTTTTATTCTTAGGGAAATGAGAGGGAAAGAAATCAGGAGAAACAGTCTCATATAAACTGGGACTTAGGACATTACAAGTATCCTGACCCCACAAAAATAACTCTATCATGTTCTCGGATACATTCGTGGGAAAAGAGTGGAGATATCAGCCAATTCAGTCTCCACTCAGGTGTCTAACTGATATTCTTTGCATTATCTTAAGGATTTGCTGTAGCAAACTGAATCACCCTTATGGTGTGATATTTTTTGCTTGCCATCTCTGCGATAGTTTAATTTAAGAAGCCTTTAAGGAAGTAAGGCTCTAATGTGCAGTTTTCTCATTCCTGTGTTTGAGTCAAGCAACAGTGTTCTTCCAGCTTTACCTTCTGCTTCCCTGACTTTTCCCTTCCCTTTCAACTCCTTGCCCCTGGCCTACCATAAGCTCCTGAGGCTAACCAGTCCAGCACTTATTCCTAACACAAGTATTGTCCAATCAAAGAGGCCCTCTGTTAGCCATGGACTCACGATTTAACTGACAATAAGATCCAGAGTCTTGTGAAGGGAAAGTCACTCTTATTTGGAGAGCCAATGCTAGGCCTACATGCCACTTAAGACATACTGAAAATACATCGTTTAAGTGGGATTTAACTGCAACAAAGGCCTTGTGAACACAACTTTTCTCAATGATTAATCTAGCCCATGAAGGCATAATATTTGGTATTATATCAAGTATGCCAAGTAAGAGAAGGAAGGAAGAGAGCTGACCCTCAGGTGAACTGGATATGAAGTGAAGATAATCGAACTGCTCAAATGCTTTTTTTGGTCATAGTTACTTAGCTACATCTTAATAACACATTTCTTAACAACTTACTGAATGATCTGTTAGCCTAACTATAAACATCCTGTGCTACCACTACTGTGTGGCCACAAATAAAAGCACTGCATTAGTCTCTAGGAAAGTAATGAAGCTTAATGATCCAATAAGTTCTTTATATTTAATGAGATATAGCAGCAGTTTTCTGACTGCATGGACAATCCTCTCTCTTTTCTACATGATCTTTGTTTGGAAGGGAATAGGTAATGAGTATTCAAAATAGATAGATAAAACAATGTCAGTTGTCAGTTTTCAGTATTCTCCATTTTATTTTTTTTCTCCTCAGTTATCTTCATTATTGGTTTTCCTAGCAGGGACTTGAAATGCCTTTTCTCCTGTTGAACTGCATTAAGGTTTGATTTGTTTCATTTGCCTTTTTTTTTTTTCATACTGCTCCTTGACTCTCATTCTCAGTTTGGGAGAGGTCAGGCTGGCTGCAAAGTGGTGGGTGCCGGTCATTTGCTTTATCTCATTTCCCCTCTCCTTTCTACTGTTTGTTCCCTTTTCTCTTGCTATTGTTTAAGCTAGTTTGTGCTTCTCATTAACTATGCATCAGGAGCTGTGTTTGGCTGGAAAAGAACTCTGTGGCTAGGGACAGACATTACACATAAAACAGAATAAGTGATCAGAAACTGGTTTAAACCTGCAACAGAACAGATGTTTAGTGCACATAAACCAGTTTGAGAATGGCTGAAACTGGTTTGAGATAAACATGGTTGAATCAGACTTAACTGATTTGGGTCAAACCGGTTTATGCAATGTCTGTCCCAGACCCCTTGCTGATTTAAGATAAACCAGATACCCCCAGCATCCTGGCATGCTCTCCGGGCTGGGTGGGGGCTCTCTGCTCCACAGCAAGGCTGGCCCCTCCCCTCTACTCCCTGACTGCAGGTCCCCCTCCTCCCCCTCACCCCTCCCTGCTAAGCAGGAATTCACCCCTCCCCTCTGCCTTGCCAAGAGATGTCTGTGTAGTAGCTAGCAGACCACATGCTGGCTAAGGTCCGTGCTGAATCAACAGGTAGAATCAACAAGTAGCTGGTAATGTCCCTCTGTTGTCTTAATTCGGTGATAAACAGTGTTATCAATTCCCTGCTGGGCTAATCACAGTGTCCTGTGGGACCCTGGCCACATCCCACCCCCTCATGCTGTGGAAGGAAGGGAGGGCTGCTCTAGCACCCCCCAGCTTCTATCCTGAGCCATGTGCCTGCATTTCTGGAATGTCTGTCTGGTTACAAAATTGCTTTAGCCTAGCCAGGTTAGACTAACCTGCAAAGATTGAATCAATTCAGGCTTTTTGAATGTCTGTCCCTAGCCCATAACTGGGGCTGTGCTAGTTACTTCTCCTTATGTCAGATGGCCCATGTCTTTTTGCTTCCTGCACATATACAGGTTCAACCTAGTTTTCAGTCTTCTTTTTTTTTTTCTTTTCCTGAGGGGAGGATGGGCTTGAGTGTATGATGGAAAATGGAATGAGCCAATGGTAGGGTGAAGGAGGGAGCTTTCATTTTGAGGAATTATCTTGAAGTGTCTTAAGTTTTAAACAATTCCAATTACTGCTGAGTAGCTTTTGTAAAAATTATACTTGAGTTCTTTGACACTGATATATGTACTACAATACTATAAGGCTATAATAATGGCTAGCAGATGTGCACTATATATGTTGGAAAATTGCTTTCACTCTGAACCCCATACTAAATTTTCTTTAAATGTGAACAGTTCAGAAAGTTGAAAAAAAACTTCTACATGCATTTTTTGAATTGCAGGAATACTGTAAAGGTATTTTTTCTATTATTTAAAAGCACAAAACACTTTTAGTGAACACTTACTGCAACAAAAATCTTTCTGTATGAAAGACAACAAAGATATAGTAATCAACACTGAAGACTAGCAGCTTTATTTGATATGGGGGAAAAAAAGTTCTGATTTACACCAAAGTACGCATGTACATCTTCTTGGGTCTGCGGTAATCAGTGTTCTGATGAGCTAATAAGTTTGACTAATTCATCAAATCTTCCCTGCTACCCCAAACCATCTCTCCACTCCAAACAATGCAAAAGCTTGCAAGGGAGGAGTAAAGATTGAGGGGGAGCACTAAAACAGTGCCATACCTTTTACCTCTTGCCTACCAAACTTCTCAGCACTGGAAAAATGTAAGGTGAGCACAGACTGAAAAATATATCCTAAATGCACGTAAACACTGAGCAGTTAAATACTGTGATTTGGATGTGCATGCATTTTTTATTTTTTTTTAATCTCATGAATTTCAAGCATACCCCTGTCTTGATGTTTGGGGTTCACCATACAGAGCTAATACTTTCTGAAAGATCCTTTGTTCATGCAAAACTGCTCTACAGCAGAAATAAAGAGGGGGTTGGACTGAAGAAGCAGTACTGGGTAAATGATGAAAGTAGGGGTTCCATGGGTATGCAGTTCTAGCGCCAGCAAAGGCTGCAGTCATGGCAGACAGATGGTACGAAGATGGGGGAGATCTGGAAAGAGTCTGATCCCCGAGTCCTACAAACAAGCCCCATGCAAAGCTTGTCTCTTTGGTCTTGGAACAGGTTGAGAATTTCACCTGAAATATGATACTGATCTAATCCTTTCCTATTAATATCAGAAAAATGTAGGATCAAGCCCCCTGTTTGTAAAACAAAGCAAAACGAAGACACCCTGACTCATCCCCCAAACAAACCAGCCACAACTCTGTCTCTGATTATTGAATTAGAGACATTTTTCAAGAACTGCTTATTCTTATATAAAGGCCAAACTCATAAAGGTCAGTGGGATGTTAAATTATTTACTATTTAAGCTCTGGCTGCTCAAAGAGGCTTTGCCAGTGGAGACAACTTTTTCAAAAGGTTTTCAAAGTTTGCTCATATGAACTTTTTGGCAATTGGCTTATTTTTCAAGAAATGTCTCCTTCCTTCTTCTGTCTTGGATTTACAGGTAGGAATACCTATGTCCTAACCAGTCTGTGTATGTATTTTATGCACCCATGGCTAAATGCTCCACTGATCCTTCCTTCCTTCCTACTTGATTTTAATGGTTATGGTTTGGATTTTCAAAGGTACCTAAAGGGAATTACAGTAAACTCTGGTTAGTTTGCCATTTCAAGGGGATGGTAAATAATGGAATAGTGACCTTTTATCAGAAGCTGGTAATTTGGAGTGAGGAGACTATTGCAGGGAATCAGAACAGCAGGAAATTAAAACATAGTGGCAAATCATTCCTAAGATGAATTAGACAAACTTTGCTGTATTTCTAGAGCTATTGGAGGCTTCAGAGTTTTACATTTGGTTTCATCTTGATTTGGACTTAATGATGAAATGCTTCAGGTTCCCCATAGAAGGAAAAGCCGATGAATCCTTAACTCAGACCTAATCTGTCTGGTTGGCTAACTTGGACCTGCACACCCTAGAAACTCTCAGCAAGCCAGCTCTGGTGCAGTCTGTCTGGATGAGTGTTCAAGAGCTGCACACGGTGGAAGTCCTGACTACAAAGCAGTATTAAGCCTGAAAGTTTAGAAGCCAATGCTCCCACAGCTTCTAGCCTCACTGATCCCCAAAATCCCACCAGGATTGCTGCAGAAGAGCCAAGAATCTGGAAGCTCCAGATCACAATGGCTTGGTAAGTGAGCTACAAAGGAGCCTCAGGGTTTGGAGTCTGGGTATAGAGCTGAGGAGCCTGGCAGATGAGCTGACAGGTATCCAAACAAGTTTTGAAACCTGCTGCTTTCTGTCAGAGCTTGTTTTAAATCATACAGTCTCTATGGAATATTTTCATTTCAACAAATCAGCAATCTCCAATAGAAGACTGTCTACTGGAGAAATTCTGACCAGTTCTAGTAAAAAAAAAAACTACATCATCTGGGAATTCAGTGAGAGTTGGATGCCTACCTTTAGGTTCATTTTCAAATCCCAGCCTAAAGGCTAGGGACAGACATGACACACAAGCCAGTATAAGAGCAGCTATACACGTGACGAACCTATGCTCTGATAAGTGTTAATTAGACTCGATTAACTGAGTCTGCTGCAAGTCTTGTTGAAGCATGCTAATTAGCGTGCTCCAACAGCCTCTGCATCATGTGAATTCAGCATCCCTGCATTTTGAAATGGCAGGGGGAAGGGGGGGGGGCTTTAACTAAAGCTTGTCAAACGAGCTTTAGTTAAAGTGCCCCCACCACCATTTTGAAGTGCAGGGCACTGAATACACATGATACTGTGGGCACTTTAATTAGAGAGGCTCTTATGAGAACACCAGTGGCTCTGAGACCCTGTGGTGAAGTGGGGCTCCCCACCTAGCCACAGTGCTAGGATCCCCACTTGCCTTTGGGCATGCCTCCCACCTGACTCACCTGCCATGCCTTGTTCTTATTAATTAGGATGTTAATTAAATGGAAGGCTGCCCATTTTATGCCCCGATGCCAGGGGATGCTATCTGTGGCTCCGAACCTCCTTTACATCGCAGCCCATGCCTCGCGGATGGCTGTTAGTCACACCAGCCCCACACTGGGCTCCAGAATTCTCCTATCAGGACCCTGCCTTTTGATCCCTCTGCTCAGGCAGCCTACTCTGCCATCATTTGGGCTCCCTGTAGCTATCTCCCCCTCGACTCTGGGGCGTCTCTCGCAGTGGGTCCCTGGCCCTTTTGACCTTTCTGGTCCTGACTCCAGCATTGACCAGTCGAGGGGGTACTCAACCTCCTGCCTCTCTCACTAGCCCCACACTCTCTCCCAGGGCCACCTTCCTGGATGTGGGAGCTGGGGTACCTCACACCACAACTGGTGCTCCAGGGTCTCACATGGGGACTCTCACTTCCCCCCCCCCCGGAGCAGCAGGTCATGGTGGTACTTAAGATCTTACTTTTGACTCACACTCAGCTTCCCAGCAGTGGAGTACTTACCGGGGTCAGGACTCACCCTTCTGTCTCTTGGACTGAGCCCCCTTTATTCCACCTCTGGCCCAAAATTCAGCCTTACGCATCTGAAGACCTACCTGGGCCTACATCCATCCCTACTGCCTCCTCACCTGGGGCTCCACACTGCTCCCTCCACTCAGGGCTACTCATCTCTTCCCCCTTCACTCGGTGCTCCACACTGCCCCCCTCACCCAGGGCTCCAGATCTCGGCCTCCTTCACTGGGGCTCCACACCACCCCCTCATTTGGGGCCATGGGGCTTTCCTCCCCAGTGGGCTCAGGTGGCCGCTGCCATGTCTGGCCCCAGCTTTCCCTCTTGGGGTCTTGCACCCCCACAGGGCTCAGGTGGCCATAGCTGTGCCTGGCCCCAACTCTCCCTCCTTGGGGTCTCTCGGAGTCTTGCACTCCACAGGGCTCAGGTGGCTGTAGCCATGCTGGTCCCAACTCTCCTTCCTCAGGGTCTCTCACCCCACAGGGCTTGGGTGGCCACAGCTGTGCCTGGGGCTAACTGCTTCCGGTATTGTGCAAACCCACCCGAAGCTGAGGGCTAGGGTTAAGGTGCCCCTATTCACCTTTCACCAGGGTGATCGCTGGCCTGGCATTGACTGGGGGCTCCCATGCCACTGAGAGCCCCACTAGGTCCACTCACTCCCGGCAGGGTGCAGTTTTAGGTCACACCCAGGACCAGGAGCCTCCTAACCATCCTACAGTTCCTCCCTTACCTACAGGATGATACATAAAGCCTTACAGTCAGGCAATGTTACTGCCTTCCCAGCCAGCAGGGAACTGAGCTCTTTATATAGGCAGCCAGAGATCTAAAATGGCTATCTTAATCAAGCACCTGCTGGCTGCTTAGCTTCAGACTTAAAGTGGCAGGCACCAACAGTGCCCTGCCACACACCTTCCCCCTTTAAATGGTACCTAGGGGGTTTCCCCTGCTTCTCCTCCAAAATAGGCTCCCACCAGAGCCTGTGGGAGCCCCCAAGTGGTAAGCACCCTCAAAGGTGCTCCGACACAGAGACACTCTAATTAAAATGCCACTCCCCCCACCTCAGAGCACATGCATAGACTCCCTAAGTGATCAGAAACCAGTTCAAATCTGTAATATGGCAGAAGTTCAGTGCATATAAACCACTTTCATATTGACTGGAACCAGTTTAAGATACAACATCCATCCAGGCTTATCACTACATCACTGATTTTGGTTAAATTGATTTATTGAATTTCTGTTCCAGAAATTCTATTCAAGTTACCTCACAGTTCCCCAGCATCCCAGTATGCTTTGCACCTCTCCCGCAGCCCCCTCTCACCTTGTGGTGGGTGGGCTAGCCTTGGCCCAAACTGTCTGTTCCAGCCTAGAAGGGAGGTATGCTCTAGTGCCCCCATGGCTTCTGGCCGGGCCACCTGCAGGCATGTGGCTACCTTTCTGGAATCAAAAGTGTATGTCTGTTGACTTGCTTATTAGTTCAATCTACAGAGTTCAATCTGCATGACTAATAGAACAAAGGAGGTGATGCTCCCCCTCTATGTGGCACTGGTCAGGCCGCAGGTGGAGTACTGTGTCCAGTTTTGGGCGCCGCACTTCAAGAGGGATGTGGAGAATCTCGAGAGGGTCCAGAGGAGGGCCACTCGCATGATTAGTGGCCTTCATGATAGACCCTACGGGAGGAGGTTGAGCGAGCTGAATCTCTTCAGCCTTCACAAGGGACGGCTGAGGGGAGATCTTGTGGCCGCCTATACATTTATTAGGGGAGGTCAACAGGGAATAGGGGAAGCACGGTTTACTAAGGCGCCCCAGGGAGTGACTAGGAATAACAGGTGTAAACTAGTTGAGAGTGGATTTAGGTTAGATATTAGGGAGAAATTTTTCACAATAAGGGTGGCCAGGATCTGGAATGGGCTTCCAAGAGAGGTGGTGCTATCACCTAGCTCGGAGGTCTTCAAGAGGAGGCTAGATAGTCACCTGGCTGGGGTCATCTGACCTCGGTCCTCTTTCCTGCCAGGGGCAGGGGATCGGACACGATGATCCATTGTGGTCCCTTCCGACTCTACAATCTATGAATCTACACAGCTTAGACTAACCTGTGAAGACTGAATTGATTTAGCCTTGGGCTTTTTGTCTGTCTGTACTTAGCCTAAATGTTAATTACATTCTTAAGGCCCAGTCTTGCTGACGTGGATTTCAGCAGGTGAAGGATTAGACCCCTCTACCTTTAATATTTAAAGATACAATGAGTAGAGAAATGTAACCTTTACAATTTCTATCAGATATCATTTCAAAAGGCATGGGATAAAAGTAAAAAAGATATCTGCAGATGAATTTTCAGTATTTTCTTTTTTTAATTCTTATTTTGCCCTTTTCAGAGTGTGAAAAGAAAAAAAAAAAAGAATCAAATGAACAATGGCATGTCAAATATTAGAAAACCCATGAATAGTGGATGTCATTAGTGCCAACAGCAATTAAAAGTGATTGTACATACTTTTGTAACTTCTTATTTTCTCCCCCCGGCATTATCATTATCATTATACAAGAGAATGTGAATCAGACTGAATATACAATGATTTTAAACAGAAGAATTTACCAAATATTTCATAAAGTAGGAAAAACAGAGAAATATTCCTTTGTCATGTTTCTTGATTATAGCATATTATGTATTATTTCTGATTAATCTTTGGGGTATTTGCAAATGGGCATTCAAAAACAGTTACTCAAACATAATTCAGTTAAACTGGTATTGGCAGAGTACTTAGATTTAAAGTAATCTTGCAGTATAACATCCAGCTAATAATTCAACAGTAATCTTCCTAAATTATGCCACAGTACTGAAAATGTGACTGTACCCAATCTTCAGGTTACTATAAATCAGCTTATTTTTCTTATCCAAACAACATTCCCAGGGACTTTCATTTTGCCTAAATAACCCAGGCTTTGGTTTTAGAAACAAACCAAGGTCCAGATCAATAATCTATTCTAATATAATAGTCAAATATTGTCATACTATAAAAATCCATTTCTTTGTCAAAATATAGATTGTATGAACCATAGTACACAGCATGTATATACTTACTATCTGGCAAATTTCAACATTTTTTTAAACAAAATATAATTGCAGGTTTACTTTTATATTACACAGCTACAAGTATAGGAGTGGGTGGCTGTCTGGTTCACATCTAACTGCTGCTAAATGTACTGTAACTGCAGAAACTCTAGAAGATTTAGCACATCTCTCTTTTTATATTTTTTTGGGAAACAACCACAACAACAGAGATAGGATAATGCCTTCAAATTATTAACATGCACTGTTAGTTACGGTTTTGCATTCATATAGTGTTAATCAAGTGCTATTGATATTGTCTCCACTATTGCCTTAACTTTTCCTAGAATATGAGGAACTTTGACTAATGCTGAATAGAGAGAATATGATAATTGCATAGTGAGAAATTTTTCCAATAGCTCACATACATCTTGCCTATTTTCCATTAGGTTTCAGTCCACGTGGTCAAAATATGAAAGGCACAATCCTAAAAATACTTACACTTGGGGCAATGCTGCTTGGACTCTGGGCCTAATCCAAGTCCTATTATGGATAATGAAAAGCTTTTGTCGACACCAATAGGTTCTGGATAAGGCTGCATATCCTTGATCCAGCAAACTAATTAAGTGCCTCAGTACTCCCATTGACTCTAATGGCGATTAATGTTAAATAAATTTGTGCTTAACTGCTTTGCTGGACTGTGGAGAAAGGTGAAATCATGATCCCACTGACTTAAACAGTGGCAGAATTTCACACAAAGTGTGAGTAAAAGGATGTGGAGGATTTGGCAGCAAATGTATTAGGGTTTTATATATTTATTTAACTTTTTCTCTTTAGTGCTCTTTGGGTAGCACATCTGCTCTGTATTACAACTCTTCCAGCAAACTAGCATAAATAAATGAAAAGGTTGGTGACCAGGCCACCAGCAATATAGTTTATTGTGTGTACCACAACAGAACATCTTCTATTTCCTTACTTCATTTTCAATTCAGGTCAGTAATATTTAAGGTATTTAAGGAATTTATGAAGTTTAGCATTTTGAGTTTACTTCCAAAAGTAATTAAAGTGACACATATCTGTTTCGTTCTCCATTTTAGGGGCCCAAGCCTACTTTCTTTAATTAGGTGAAACCTCAAAATCATGCATTTTAGATGCACAGTTGAAGTTTCTGTGGAAGTTCAGTTTCTAAGGAAGGAAGGAACTGTATTACTGTGGAGAATATATCACTGAAGAAGACTATGCAGTAGAGCCCTGATTTTTTTATCAGGATGATTTACAACCTGTTTAATTCACAGTGTTTCAGAACTAAGGACAAACCACTCAACTGATTGCTTTTACTTTCAAAGGTACCACTCCTCTGCGCAGCTGTAGCTCATCGGTGGTCCTGCACAGCTGATCAGACAAGTGGCATCCATTGAAATAAAAGCTGCAGGAACCTCATCTCTTTGCTGTGGCTATCCTCCTCTGCCCTGCCCTCACCCCAACTACTTTGCAAACACTCTTGACACAGGTGGAGGTACCTAAACCATGGGGGGAAAATCCTGTTTTTTCTGTACTAGAAAAACAGCTATGGTCAATAATTTTAAAGCAAATAGATAAGCATATCATCTACAAGGTAGATTATATCAATAACACTGTACATTCCTTGCGTGTCCCCTTTATCATAATAAATGTTAGTTCCTTTCACCAATCACTAGTCAAGTTGACTGATGCATATGTAACAAATTACAAATTTCTTCTGTATCTTTATGCTGAGAAAAATAAATGGCTAAGCAAAGGGCATTCATCCACCCATGAGAACAAGTAACACAAAGCATTTACAGAGTCAATCTACTTCCCTCTAGCTGAGTCTCATAGGGACCCAGAAGGACAGGTAAATGTTGAACTTTTCTCCATTTTAGGAGTGAAAGATGTTGCCGTTTAAATAGATGCAATAACACTTTCAGAGTTATGGAGGGAATAGGATGTATTCTGGCTGTATTTATCCATGAGAAAGATGTCTCAGGTAGAGTTATGCAAGCCTTTTATATCATGAGCTAAAGCTAGACAAGATTCACTTGCTTTGATTACCATCCAGAAAACCTGTCCAAGTATACCGATTATTATGTTTAATTAAAGAACCTGGTTTAAATGCGAAGAGAAATTAGACTGATCTACAGTTTCCTGTGAACAAATCTAATGTTTTATATGAGTTTGATTCTGAGTTTAAATTCCATTGTAAAACTCACAAAATAATACATCCACCTGAATTAAAATTGGTTTCCACAAATTCTTGAGAATGGAAACAGGCAAGTTTCAGATGGATGCAGCTACAGGAATGCAAATAATACACGTTGGACGCATCTACATGTGCATTTAAGCATGACTAAATTTAATGCACATTAAGCTAATGTGCATTAAGTGATTTTTGGCAAGTGTCTACATGTGCAGGGACTTGGCAAGTGCATAAGCCCTGCCATGTTTCCCTAGTGACTGGGCAGACTCAGCACTAAAGTTAGTCCTGGATCACATCTACACATGTGCTGATGCACTTTAACTAATCACACCTAAATTTGATACAAATTTTTGCACGATTAGCCTAATTTTGCCATTTTTAATGCGTATTAAGGGCACACACATGTAGATATGCCCATAATGCTTACTGTATTAGGGTAATGTGCATTAACATTTCTCATGTAGATGCACCCATTTACACCCGCCTTTGCCAGCCCTTCAGCTGGGTCATACACATTTTTTTTTTTTTTTTTTATTATTCTCTGCAATATTTGACATTGTAATTAGTAACCCCATCATAAACAAGATCCTCTTTCTGGAGAAGTACTGTTCTAATGTCTATCATTTCTTCTGTGTATATACTTTCTTTACTTTTGATTTGCTGTGACTCACTCTAAATAACAGGAGCAGTTTCTATTAACAAAAAGCAAACCCATTCAGAAATGTAAAATGTGTTTCTTTTTGCATGCAGTGACTTAAGTACTAGAGAACATAACAAATAATTAGAAGCACTTTTCTGGATACAAGCAAGTCCTCTCATGCTGAATTTAATCTAAAACACCATGGTGCTGCTACCAAATGAGTGGGTTTTTTACCAATATGTTTTTCCCCTGAAGTAAGTGGCCAACCTTTGATATAGATATCTGATCTGCTGGCATTCAGAGTGGATTATACAGTATGCATGGAAGATAAATACTACATATACAGTACTGACATGAAATAAAATCAGACAGGTCTGCAAATATTATTGCCAAGTTCCGTCTTTTATAGTCTTGTGTAGTTTGATTTTTCTGTCCCTTTCTCCCCTTTTTATAAAACAAAATGGCATTTAGTTCACTTCATCCCAGCAGAAGGTGCAGTTGTTATGGTGCAGTCATTTAGTAGTTAACCAAGTACTAAATGACTGTGTAATAACCAGCATTATTGTACAGTCCTATTGCTGCATGGTTCTTTTTAGTCGCTACTGGCCAGTAGCAAAAGCTACTGTACAGTAATGTCACTGTCCTGGCTTGTGCCCAGTGGTGTTCTGGCACTGTGTGCAGTTCCAGCACAGCTATGGTGCAGTAGCTCATTGCTACAGTGTCGTAGTGTCTCATGTAGACACGCCCACTATCACCTTGTATAACACCGATACCTAGAGGCTCCAACTGATATGAATGTAACATTGTGCCAGGTACTATGCAAACATGTATTACGACAGTCTGATTTTTAACTTACCATCTAATCATACATGACAAAACAGCATCATCTCAAACTTACAGACAGGGAACTAGAGCAAAGGGGTATAAAAAACAAGATTTCCAAATCCATTTGACAGGTCTAGCAGCACAGTTCCCATTAAAACTCTCCAAATGACTTGTTCAAGGTTACACAAGAGATCTGTGTCTCAGTGAAAAGCTGAACCCACATCTTTTATTTTCTGGTCCCATGTTTTAAACAGCAAGCTTATTCTTCCTCTCCTTTAAGGGAAAGAAGAATAATTTACAAATTAAAAAAGGTATTATTTCAGTTCTCACTAAGAATCAGCCTGCTCTAGGAGCAAACACAACAGCTGTTTAATAGCTAAGAGAAACACTACACATCAGTGTAAAGAAAAGATCTGAAGAAACTAGAAGGAGACTCTAGATGCAGCCATGGCTTAACTAGGGAGGAGCAACCAGGGCAACTGCCCCAGGGGTTGATTTGAGGCTGGGGAGGGAGGTTAAAAAAAAAACAAACCAAAAAAAACACACAAACAAAAAACAACAAAAAAGCTTCTGTTGGCAGCTGTTCAATTGCAATTGTGATTACACCAGTGGTGCAGTTGCAAACAGGGGTAGGCACAGGCATTCAAAAACCCTGAGGCAGAAGCAATCTAAGCTTTGTGCTTTACTCTAACACCCCGGGTTAGTTCAGGAGCGAACAGAACACGTTTGCCTTTTGCAGCGGGAGACATGCAGGCTGCCTGCACTGGCCAAGACCAGCAGGTAGGGGGTACTCTCGTACACCTCCCAGCATACCCTACTGGCTCCCCGGGCTGCCAGAGACTCCTGAGCACAGCTGAAGGAGCAGGCCACTGCTGCTGGGCATGGGGGAAGCAGTCTATTCCCTGCCTGCCCCTGCCTCCCCACCCCAGCTCTGTCAGCTACAGGAATCACAGAAAATCATAGAGAAGCAGGGCTGGAAGGGACCTCCAGAGGTCATTGAACCCAACTCCCTGCTTGAGGCCGGCTTAGCCTTATACAAACCATCCCATAGAAATCCAGACTCTAAACTCTACATAAGACTGCCCTTAGCCCAAGCTCAAAGCCCTGGGACTCCCAGAAAAAGGCAGCTGGGAGTAGGCTAACCAGACAAGCAGCAGAAAGCTCTGACTTCATGTTCTGATTTTGGGGAATGGAAAGGGGAAGAAGTAGGGGATGGGGCTCCCAGTGTGTGGGGCCTGGGTCTGGCAGCATCTACTTCCAATGGCAGATCCAATACTCTGGTAATCTCATTTCTTATCTGCAGTGTCACAGCTGAAGTCAGCAGTGAAAAGGAGCTGCTGGGCAGTGAAGCACATCTCAGCCTTGCCTGGGCTATGCTGTCCAGGAGCTACCAGTGCTTTTGGGCTCTGGGGAATCACGGGGGGAAGCTCCACAGCCTGAAGCTAAGAGAGGGAGGAAAGGAATGAGCAGCTGGGAGTCCAGGGGACAAGCAAGGGATCCGAGGTGGGCTGGGGACACCTGAGGGCCAGGTGAGGAAGCCTGTCTGCCAAGTGCCACTGGGGGTAGGCTGAGTACAGGTATCTCCTGGGAGCCCACAACAGGCTTGGGGGTATCTGTCCTGCCTGGATCTACTGCAGACTGGGGATAGGGAGGAGAGGGGTGCAGGGCAGGATCTCTGGGGGCCAGGCTGGACACACACACACATGCACACATGAACATGGTAATGCAGATCACATTGCAGCAGCACCTCTCCTTGTCACCAAAGCCCCATGTCCTGCTGAGTACTGGTGACAGCAGCATAGGAAGGCCATGGCTGCAGCTCTGCTCCCCGCCCCTTCACTCCATGCCCCCATTGGGCCCTGTGCAAACTGCAGCCTGCAGCCACTGTTCACTCATTTTATCTGTCCTGCCTTGCTGCCCCTGCTTGCCATTCACTGGAACTCCGAGGGGCACAATCCTTCCTTCTGCAGAGCGCCTCCCACCCCCCCTTGCCTAGGGACACTGTATATAAATAAGAAAGTACAGAGTTGCAGACACTCCTTTCCCCTTCCCCCCTCACCTGCAACTGACAGCTTGGAGTAGCCGAGCAAGCCGAGTTCCAATGCACCCCCGTGAGAGGGTGGGTGTGGGAAGGGGGCACAAAGGTACCTGGGATGCTGGCGGACTGCAACCTGACTTGAGTCAGGAGGGGATCTAGTTCAGAAGTGGGATAGACTGATCTAACCTAATCAATTAAATCTGATACTACATCCATCCAAGTCTATCTTAGACCAGGTCCTGCAATTTTTAAAGAAGTCTATGTGTGCTAAACTTCTGTTCTGTTACAGATTTAGACCAATTTACAATTAGTTATACCACTTTATGTGTAATGTCTGTACCTGGCCCAGAAATCACCGCTGAGCCCAGTCATGTTGCTGTGCTATGGAGATACAGAAGTGTAGATACAGAAGCTACAGAACTGCCAAAAATTCCATGTCTCATCCTGCTGAATTAAATTATTGCCACCTTTATATTTTTAATAATGGAAAGGAACCAGTTTGTAATATAAAGAGAAGTGATATATATTTTATAAGTATTGTGGATTGAAGTTAAAGGTGAAATATAACAGAAACACATCTATAGTACATTACATCTCTGTAGGGAAGTACAGTGGTGATCCCTAATCATAAGCAGCAATTATGTTTGCATAGTTACAGTATATATGAGAAAAAATAGACAGTAGTAATTCAAGGACAAAGCCTTTGGTCATAGAACTAATTTCTGTTCATCCACATTTCAAAGTTTCCAGTGGTCTAAAGTCTTCGTGGGCACATTTTCTATGTGCCTTTTTCTATGTTTGGCAGCACACACTGTGGATGCTACCAAAAATAAATAAATAATATTAAAGCAGGTGTAACAAGTGGGTGCCCTGGGGATGGTCTAAATGTAGGCCCACCCACTTGTCTTAGGGCCAGCTGCCTGCCTCTTCAACTACCATGCCTTGATGTTACTAATTATCCAATGTTAATCAGGCAGGGGGTTGCCCATTTATCTGCCCTGATGACAAGGTCCTATGTATATGACTCCAACCACCCCTTTCCACAACCTGTCCCTGGGCTATCCCCTTATCCCTGGCCCTGGGAGCTTCCTTAATAGCTCCCCAAGGCTCAGGGCCCTACCCCCCTGAAGCTTCATGCTGGCTCCTATATGCATCCTCAGACCTCCACTGAGAGTCTGGGTGCTGCCACAGGCCCCTCCACTGACCTGGGCCATGCTTCAGTACTTTCAGTGAGTCTGGGCTCCTTCTCCTCAATGTCACCCACCAGGGCTGGGGGGCTGGGGTTAGGAGGTACCCCATACTTGCCTTTCACCAGAGCGGTAACTGGCCTGGCATTTCTAGGGGACTGTCCCACCACAGACAGTCCCACAAGGCCACCCATCTCCAGCAGGGTGTAGTGTTGTTCTGTCATGCCCAGGACCATGGGGCCTCCTCCTTCCCCAAAGCCCCAGCCCTTACCTCCAAGATGTTGCTCTGAGTGACAGCCTAGCCAGGTAGTGTCCTCCCCAGCTGCTGGCAGCAAACTCCTGCCTTCTTGAAGTTCAGGACTCAGCTCTTATAGAGCACAGCTGGGCCCTGCTCCCAATCAGGCAACTCTGCCTAATTGGCATTGCAGGCAGCTGCAGGCTGCCTAGCTGCCACTCAGGCCCCTGCGCTCTGTTACAGCAGGATATTAAGGTTTTCATAAATTAGTCTATGTAACATTAAAAGGGGCCACTGACTTAGTCAGCTGTTTAAGGAATTCCAATTTGCAGAGCAACAAATTCTAGGCAATCAATAGCCACTAGAATCCTGGAGTGAAATCCTGACTACATGTAAAACTTCTATTAATATTAACAGTCCCAGGATTTCACTGCAGTGCTTCAAGGTGCTGAAGTCCTTAGGTCTCATAAACAGAAGTCAATAGGAGATGAGGATTTTCAGCATTACACAAGATATGGCGCTAAGGTAGACTGGATTTCTTGTTGGCTTAAATGAGTTTTAGATTAGGGTGGAAACAAAAGAAGAAACATAGGATTTGTTGTCATAATGCTTTCCTTACCAGCAAAAAGAGAAAAGGACAGCATGTAAGTCATGAGTTCACATCTGCCAGGATTCCAAAAAAAACCCTTGTTCTTGGAAAGACTTTGAGGAAAGTCAGAGACACTTTGCATTTTATTCAAAGCAATTTATATAAAATAACAAGATCAAAAGGTATGACTGGAAATAAACACAAATGAAGCACCAATGCTGGTCTTCTTGCTTTAATATACTAACAATTAATACTGAATTTTTTTATACAGCTGCTCAAAGATACAAAGAACATGACCTTATTGTGCTCAAAATACATCTAGGGAGAAAGTCACGTTGTAATTTGATGCATGCCTCGAGACAGATACATTTTGAGTTAAATGAGCAACCAGTAAAGGGAGACTAGGCACCTGGGAAGAGGAATAGGAAGGTATATAGTATATAGGGCATGAATAAAAGTCTATTGTCTCTCTATCCACCCTGCTATTTTACTTTAAAGTGATGACGTCGGACTGGCACCCAAAACTTATCCTGGGCCTTGCAAGGTGGCCCAGCCTCCAGAGACACATGTAGTCCAATGCAGTGTATCAGTTACTAAGAAAAGTGACAAAATTCTCTATTCATCATTTTGTATCAGTGCTTTGTAGCCCTGAAGCACCTGGAATTTGATCTAGGGCAGTGGTTTTCAACCTGTGGTCCGTGGAGCCCTGGGAGTCCACAGACTAGGTCTAAGAGGTCTGTGAAAGATGACAATGCTCAATCAAAAGTATGTTAATACCCACTCTTACAATTCAAAGGGGTCTGTGCCTCTATTTGACATTTCCAAACAGGTTCACACCTCCATTCAAAATTATTTTAGGGGTCCACAAATGAAAACAGGTTGAAAACCACTGTTTGAGGAACAATGTTCTAAAATGCGAGGTACAATTTTGAAAGGTTTTAGTGAAGCAGATGAGCATGTCCTACAAACAGAAAAAAACTAAAAGACACAGACCTCTCATTTAATTTTTACTTCTTTAAAGGAGAAACACCTGCTATTAGTTAGGAAAGGTAATACTTCTGCAGAGATGTGATATAAAAAGATTTAAATAATATCCCTGTGCCTTAATGGAAGGTAGAACTGGAACTGAGGGGACTGGTAATGAGATAAACAGCCTTTCACATCTTGGTCAGCATTTCAAACACATCTCACATGTAGATGTGAGAGTCTGAAATTTATTAGCAACTGATAGCTGGTTGGTGACCTTTGAGATCACCAGCTCATTTCACAATCATTTTCTAGGGACCACATTATAAAACACCTACAAAGGGAAAACTAATTAGTACCCTGATCTTAGCAGAGAGGTTAAAAGAACCAAACTATTCTTTCAATTTAATTATGGTACTTCCAAGTCAAGCTGAGGGCATATTGTCAAAGAGGGGTGGAAAGTGCACTACCTATCCCTTATTGTGAGTCTGTACAGAGGATGGTCAGTCCATTGTGCACTGCAGGTCTATCAGTCCAATTCCTTTCAACAGCCTTGCAATCATATGTGAACACAGGGAAGAGGTAATGCTAGAGAAGAACAGCGAATGCTAGTGAATGTTCTTTATTCAATGTATAAATGTTCACTTAGGTCCTACAAGGTCACCAAATTAACAGCATCTGAAGTCCTCCATTATCCACAGTACAATATGTATAAAGCAGTAATTTTTCCACATTTTCATGCCAATAAAAACTCTCTTCTGGAAAGCAATCTTTGGAGGTTAGGAGGTTGTTCATTCTCTTTTCTGGGGCTCTAGATGAGACTGCTAAAAACTGTTAATATTTGCCCAATTGTCATGGTAGGCTATGTGATGTGGACAAATCCTGACTAAGATTAACCAAGTTATTTTGCATATCATGCACAGGCACCTTTCTTTACCATGAGTCACAGGGACTAATACTGAAAAGGCCTCCATGCCCTGCTTCCCTGTGAACTGATGTTTGAAGAAAGGTCTCTTATTTAGGTATGGCAGCCTTTCTGTACCTGCATCTACCACCAGAGGGCAACAGCCGGGAAGGGGGGGTGGGCATGGGGGGAGGGGGAATGCAGATTTTTTTCCCAAACTAACCATAAAGGAAAATATAATTTTGCAGGGGGATGAACAAGGTAGAAAGATTTCTTGTAGTGTCAAAAATAAACCTGTGCAATAGGGATTCAGAAATCTTTTAGGCCTTTTTAGTACCTACACCAGAATCAGCCTGTGTGGGCTGTTCACATACAAGGAAAAACTTTGCCTCTTGCAAAATAAAATTTATGGGTACCAACTAACTTTGTTTACTTTTTACTCTCTTGACAATCCTTTGAATCATGAAACTACTTTATAGTAAGAATATGTGTTATGAGTTATGCTGTGCTTATCTAGCACACTTCTAGCTTGGGACTTGAACCAGCCACAAAGACAAATCTGAGATACTGCGTTAGACTATGGATGTCAAATACATCCCATAGACCAGACCCAGTCTATGGAGCTATGTTATCTTTGGAGTGGCTGAGAAGCCAGAGGCAGGGTAAGCAGTAGTGGCATTAATCCCTGTGGCTTCCTGAGCTGACACAGTGGCTCAGGGAATCACGGCCATTAACATAGCCATCGCTTGACCCACTGCCAAATTTCAGGGTACAAAGACCTGCTGGGGACTTGTTTTGGCAGTAAAAGGATGACTAACACCAGTATTAACCTCCATGGCTTTGTGAGCAGCTACAGCAGCTCAAGCAATCACAGTTCTTAACGCTGCTGCTTTTTTGTCCCACCACTGGAGATGAGTCTGGACCCATTCCAGAGAGGCAAACAAGTCTGACATCCCTGTGATACACAGCCAAACAGTCTGCCTCACAGAGCTCCTTGTTGTGCCACAGGCCTCACAAGCCACTACTCCTCTTTCAAGCTGTGAATTACTGAGAGCTGACCAGTGAGAGAGTATCTGGCTTTGCATACTTGCTTTCCCCTTTGTGGAAACCATGTGCTCCTGAAAAAGGATCTTAGTAGCAGCCATTCACTCCCATGATCTATGGATCACAATTTTGTCTGGCCTTTAATATGTGGATATGATGTTCTATGGGATTAAAACAAATCCTAAATTCTAAACTTTAAAAATGTTTTAGGGGTTTTGCAAAACCCAAACCTCCTAGCAAGAGAAGGGAACAGAGCCTCTACCTTTCTACCTACATAACGGTTTACCCAGATATAGATGAGTGTTGTTTGCAAATCTCCAAGGCACAATTTCATCCTAGGTGCAGCGTATGTCTGAAGTCTAAATACCTGAAGTCTAAATAGTTTAAAAGGAGGATTTCTATACCTCACTTTCTTTTCCAGTTACCCATAGCTTAGTTTAATAGGAAGTATTATAATATATTATAATAGTTTTTTGAGTCTAAATGAAACTTAACAGTTTCAGCCTTCCCAGTACTTATTTTAAAAGGGGCTTCTTGAGAGTTTATAAAATGTATGTGTAACTATTGTATGTATTAAGCATACTTTTGCGGATCAGGCAGAAAGGAGATGTGTGCCTTTCTGCTCTGAGTCATGCTGCATGGCTCTGCAGTGCATCTTATAGAAAAGGAAGCAAAATATGAGCCACAAAAGGAAGGCATGACTAATAGCTTAGGGAATTTATGAATTAAACCACCTTCTGAAAATTTGAAAATTCCAAGTAAAGCTTATCTTATCCCTTGTTCATAGCACAACCATTCTCACCCAGCATGCTCATACCTACTTGACTGCATATGTGGCCACTTTCATTTATATCACCAAATAGATGGGAATTTTTCAATAGTCACTTCCTGCCAGCTCTATATATCCAAGTTATTTTACTTTGCATTCCTGGTGTGCTTTAATTAACCTACTGTAGTTATTTTGTCAGCTTTAGTTATTCTCTCTAGTCTCTTTAGTGAATATTAGCATTTTTGGTAAAGAACTTACACAATGATGTTTGATCTCAATAACTTCAAGTGACAAAAGATATCTATAATGCTATTTAAACTCTCTCCTTAAAAAGAAGGGTGTTTTTTCCTCTCATTCATCAAAACATATGTTCATCATTGCCCTTTTCCAGCAAAGTTGTCCCTCCACAAGAGGCCTTTGCAGCACACCAAAATAGAATTGGGTCATCTTTATGCTAGACATCAATGTATGTGCATGGACCTTATTGATCACAGAAACGTTCCACAATAAAAGGGTCTTAAAATAACATGGGGGTTGAGATACCATGATCACAACTGCCTTTAAAACTTGAAAGCTGAAAAAAATGGGCACATGATTGAAATGGTAAAATTTCCGACAGAAGCAGAGCAGAGGTTTAGCAAAAGAGAAAATATTCCACTGGAAACAGGGCTTTCCAGATACCAATTGGAAAAGGTCTTCTTTTTCCCCTCACATTTGCATCTCCTTATTTATAGTTTCATAAGGATCATTACAAGAGTTAGTCTTTTAGAATGCTAATATAAAATAGCACTTCTTAATAAGATGTTTTCTCATTTGAAACTGCATTTTGTCCAAAAAAAGGAGCAAATACTTGAATAAAATTTCTATGAATGTTTTGAGTTTTTTCAACTAACTCCATAGTGTGTGATTTTTTATTTTTTTTTTACAATTTACAAATTGTGACCATTTCAAATGGTGAAATATAAAAAACCAATTTTTTTAATGAAAAATGTTCTGTCCATTTTTTCTACCAGCTCTTGTACCTACTGGCCAGACAGAAGATAAATAAGGTGTACCTGTAACCAAAATTGAATATAAGCTCCCCTAAGATATGTTTCTACATAAGGATGAAACGTGTAAAAGGAATTCATCTAGCCCATGATGACTACTGCCAAGGTACACAGCCATAGAAATAGACAAAAATCTAAAATAAAAAACTATTAAGACAGCAACCAGAAGGCCCAGGAAGTGAAGTTCTCAGTAGGCCCCCCTTCCTCAAATATCAGTTTGCCAAACATGCTGTCTTTCACTGCCACAGAGCTTTTATACTCTCTAATGGAAGTTTAGGCATGGTAAATGTATTATAACTTAAAGTCAGAATGTCTGTGTATAAGGTGCCGCATTACCTATACTTCCTAAGAAATACATCAAGAGTTGCTTTAAATGCCTAATTAAACAAGGAGGCCAAAAGTAGTGAAAGAGGGAAGATTTTACCTGGTATTTTCCATAGCCTAGCATTCATTTTTAAAAAGTTTTCTGTTCGATTTCCCCTTCACCCATTTATTTCCTGAAATTTCCCTGCATTTGGTTAAAACATTACCTAAATAGGAAACATGTTGAATTAAACACCTCTTGAAATAATGGCAGTATGGTTAAAATCATAACTAACCAGTTAAATCCTCTACAATTATCTTATGTAAGAGGACCACATCAGGCTGCTATGGCTCACATAAAGCTATACATGCTTCTGTGCAGTTTGGGGTTGATGAGCCAAGAGAAAAACAATCAGAAAATTCCAATATAGTTCAGTTTCAAGGGTATTTTCTTAAAAACTAATTTTTTTAGCTGACTAGTAGGAGAATCATGGTAGTTCCTTAAGAAGACATAGCAAAAAGCTTGAAACCAACCAGTAAGATACTTCCCACACCTTCAGAAATCTGTAGTCTTGCTCCTCAATGCCCTAAAACTTAACAAAATGTGGCTATTTCTTTTAAGATGCAGCGGTGATTCTCCACTTGTTTTAAGAGTGAAATGTTCTCTCTGAGTTTTTGCTTATGTGACAGGTACCAAGGGAAGAGAAAATGACATTGACATTGATAAGACTTGTACATGCGGAACAGGGAAGAATATGCCCATAATTGGATACTGCAGTATCACATTAAAATGAAAACATAACTTTATCCCATGTGGAACTCCATTGAAATGAACTGGGAAATACCAGGGAGAGATGTCATTCATGCATTTCCATTACCAATACCTAGAAGTAATAGGTCAGAAAATGACCCCTGCAGCTTATTTGGATAAATTGGAATGTGCTTAGCTGGAACAGGCATTTAAGTAAGACATATCCCAAAGACTCATTTTAGCCTGCTAACAGTAAAATGATAATGACTATTGCTTGATCACAGTAGTGATGAGTTTACAATTCTGCATAACTGGGAGGTATTTGACCAGTGCCCAGAAGTGATGGTGAATTAATTGAGACGTTTTACATTCCAAAGTAAGATGCAGCAAGTATTGTTTTTACGCGTATAATTCTTTTTCTGTCCAGAATGTCATTTCATTAAATACTATTTTGACTTGACTAGCTACCTAAATAAGATGTCCTGTGGGATGACAGCTCAAGTAAAAATAAATTCTATATGTATTAAAGCTATATAAAAATCTTCTCTCCACTCATTGGTGGCCCACGGTCATTATGGCAAAATAAAACTAACAATTTACTCCCAAGTCAAATTCAAAACTCAAAACTAAGGCAAAGAAAGTCTTAGAAGTATGCCAAAGATTGTAATAAGAGTGATATTACCACTCTACAGCAGAAGGCATTATATTATTGGCAGGAAAACTTTTGCTGAAAAAGACAAAATAAGAGAGGATAATGAAGTACCGAACTACTTGGCACATTTCAATGATGCTGTTAGTACCTCTAGGAATGCATAGAATTGCTTGATTTAAAGAAGAACTGACACCTCACTGAAAATATGTAGAACATTCTTACCAACAATTCTGCCTGTAAGTCAAATTTGCTGAAATTATCCTTCCTGAATTTGCAGACCTAAAGACATTTGCAGTGCTCAAAGAGTGTATAACTGAGAGTTTAAATTCATTTCTCACCATTGTCACTTGAGGAAAAAAGAAGATAAATGGGCACAAATGTGGGTGGTAGCAAGAGCTAGCAAGAGCATATCATCACTCCTTGCCCTTTTACATTTCACACTCTGGAAACTGGCATGAAAACAGCATCTTTATACTTTACGAATTAATCTATTTAGCAACCACAGAAAGGCTATAATCTTCTAACCTTTGCCCTGGGAGAAATTACAATGTCATCTATCCTATGAAAGGATAACACCGCCTTCATTTGGAGAATAATTAAGAGAATAATTAATTTGCCACCTATGGCAAAGATTCTGTTTTCATATATAGAAAGACAGTTCATAAAGGCCAATATATTGTCAAATAAGAAGCCAGTGAAGAAATTACCTGAAAAAACATGTTGAAAATAAGAATATTTATGTGCAACAAAACTTAGGCAACAAGCAAGAGGGCAAGTCCAGTGGTATAACGCAGTGCACAGGGAATCTAGAATACATATGTGGATACAGAAGACAAAGGCTCCGAAGCCAATTAAATCACAGGACCAACGATAGTCTACGCCCACACCTCCCCGGATGGAAGCAAAACAACAAACTTGATATCACAAAACTAGGCTCCTCCACACTAGGGCACTTTAACATGGGCTCCAGGGGTGGGTTTGGGGGGCAGTGCTTTAATTAGAGCAGCTCTGAGAGCTGGTTGAATTAAAGCACCACAGTGTGTCGTGTACCAGTGTCCCTGTGCTTCAAAATGGTGGCAGGGGCGCTTAAAATTTTAGTTCAAGCATTCCCGCTACCATTTTGAAGTGAGGGGATGCTGATACATGAGACGTAATTGCCATGCTCCAGTAGACTCAGTAATTACAGTGCATTGGAGCAGTCTCTGCACTTGTGTATAGGCACCCTTGGACTAATCAGATCCTAGAAGCCTAATGCTGCAAAATGCTGAAGGCCCATATTTCCTAAGTAATGGCATGCAGAGTTGATACTTGGCACACATCAGGCTCTAGGATGCGGGTAGGAGGGAACACTGTTTTAATCAATATATAATACAACTCTTACGTTTAATCAGTTATGTCTTTCATCTCAACAAACAAGCAAAACCCTACCAGTTTAGTGGCAGAAAGCCCAGTCCCACAGGTGTGGAGGGCAACAAACAAGCTGTGCAGAATGGATGTGCCTGTCTAGAAGGGATTACTGGATGGAATGTTCCTGGCAAGATGTGCCGGTCAGGCTTGCAATAAAAGAAACAAATGACAGAGGGCTCATGTTATAACCACAGAGCTTTCATTTAACCTCAGACTCATTCCTTGGCAGTGCAACAAATATCATAAAAGTAGTTTCTGTTGGGTTAAACTCCTGTGACCCAGTGGCTGTAGGTTTGACAACACTGGCTGAACTAGTTTTGCAAATAAGGGAAATGAAACAGTGTAACACAGAAAAGGACAAGGAGAGACAGATAGATGTTTCTGTGTGGTGTGGGTTTGTATCTGTAAACTCGTTTAATCACTCAGACTTATCCTGCTTTTATAGCTGTTATTTTCCATTTTGGGTGGGTTGGGGCTTATCTTTCTCTCCTGAGTATCTGAAAAGCCTCAGCTATTATTATATTTTGCTCTGAATCTGCTCTCTCTCCCCCCCGACTTTCCAGTCTCCTTTTGTGTGTCTTGTCCTCATTTCTTTATTGTGTGTGCCTGCAGGTGGCTTTTATAGCAAATTCTTCTTCTGTTTTTCTCCCCCCCCTCCTTTTCTTGTTTTCTTATTATGCTGACTGTCTCATTTGTTCTTTTTCTTGCGTCTGCAACTGCTCATTTACTAATAGATTCTATTCTATGCCTATGTATTTTTTTCATTTTCCCTGTCTCCAAGCACCGAATCATTGACTTCACTCTTACAGAAAGGAGTGAAACCTCAAGCCACTCTGAAGAATAGGTTTCATTCTTCCAGGATTGAAGAGAAGGCAGATTTTTATAATGACCTATTGCTGAGCTTTAGGAGGGTTCAAGGTAGGCCATATGTTCATTGTTTGCTCTTAAACATTGAGCAAGTCTATTATTGCTAGCAGGGTGCTAGCATCTCTTCCCCTACACCTAAAAGCAATGTCAGCTTCTTGATACCAATAAACAAACTGGGTGAGTTGAATAGATATTGATGTAGGAAAAATAGTGGTTATGCTCTAACATCTTTTTTTTTGTCATGCCTGCATCAGCCATCATCAGTGTCAGAACTGCATGTATTTGGTTTCTAATTTGTGTTTAATGATTGCTTGGCCACCCATCATTAAGGTAGAACAGTGCAGGGCAGAAATTAGACCTCCTTAACTGAGCAGAGTATAGCATAACTATAAAAACATGTAGGCATGTGGGTTCTGGTATTGTTGTCACTATGCTGCACATTATAACTATCCAAAAATTCACAGGAGCAGTATGGATAGGAAAAATATCCTCAGCTCCAAAAGCACTTCCACGTGCAACTCTGCCTTATGTATTAGTTGTTCAGTGCTTGTGGCAAACTTAGAAAAGCTCTAGATCTGTTCAGATACTAACCCGATGATTTAATCAGGACACTTTTCACTTGGGGCTGAGATGAGAGGCTACTGTTTCAGTTGTCATGAACCTAAAATGCTTGAGGGGTTCATGGGATGTCATGCATGAGTTTGTTTTACTGATATGATCTGTAGTCTCTATATATAGGTACTACCAATCTGTATTTAGCGTTATCATTATTGTCTCTACAAATTGTAGTGTTTGATATCAATGTAATTTTGCTATATCTTTGTATTTTAGCCAAGACTATTTAGTGGGGCAGTGACTAACTTAAGTGTTCCTCACCTATTCATATTTGGAAGAAGATGAGAATTAAACCTTTGACTTGAGTTTCGTTACTCATCACTGTTATGGACTTGCTCTGAGGCACATAACCCCAGCCATTTCAGAAAATGATAAAGTTACATTTTAAAAGAAGAGACTTCTAAGAATATCACCTGGCAACTCAGGCTCTTGGTGGAAGGACATTTCCCGCAGTGGGGAAATTGAGTGAGAGACAGTATCTGTAGAATATTAGATTAATATAGACTTTTAGTCAGGTAAACATGGCAGGAAGTTATAAATACGGTGGACTCCCCAAGAATCCAGTGGGTGATGTATGTATGTGGCCAGATAAGAAACCATATTTAAGCTTTGCCTTCAGAGCAAGTTTGGGTCTTTAGTTTTTCTGTGGCATATAGAAACACTGGGCACATCTACATGTGCACATTTACTGCACAGTACCCCAAATTACTGTGCAGTAACCTAAAACTACTGTGCAGAATAGGCACACGCCTACATGTGCATGCCCAGTAGCATGCCCATAGTTCAGTAACTATGGCAACTTACGCTGACTTGGGAGTAAATTTGATACCTGCATAATTATGCCTGATTAGTTAGTGTGTAATAACGCATATGTAGATCCCTTACTGTGCAGTGACAGTGTGTGTGTGGACTGACTTGGGACTAACTTTAGTCCCAAGTCAGACCACACACAGTGTTAATGCACTTTAACACGGACATGTTAAGATGCCAGCCTATTTCTGTTTACTCCGCAGTAAATTTAATGTGATGTAAATGCACATGTAGATATGCCCATTAAGGTCTTCAGCCAGTGGTCTGAATAAAGTAGGCTTCCAGAAGAAACTGCAAGAGGCCCTAGCAGGAAAGAGATAGAAGCTGCTTTCTAACCTGTTGAGCTGAGTAGAAACTGCATTCTTGGATTTAAGATGCAGGGTAAGAACAGGTTATTGTTCCAATACTTCCTTTTGTTTGTTTATTCCAATATTCCTGTCTGTGTCTCAACATATGGTTACTGACTTCTTATGTTTGCTCTTGTTTTTTATAATAAATCTTTCTGTTATCTTTTATAACTATTTATTGTCAGTGGCAACTGTGATTTAAGAGCATATGACTGCACAGACAAACCTCTTCTCCAGAAGGGGCAATCCATCTTTTATGAGCTCATAACCAGACAAAAGCATGTTTTGTCTAGCTGGCAAAATCCCCTCTGTTAAGATGTGGCAAGGCCTGGGTGTGGTATGGCTGAGGCACCATAGGTTAGGGAGGTGACCTTTGAACCATCTCGGTATGTTCTCAGTGGTCAAGGAGCAGATGGCAGAGAGGGTTCTGGGGCTGAGAGTCACCCCAGAAAGTGTGAAAACACCCTGGGAGTCTTTCTTGAAGTAGCCCAAGATGCAGCTAGGGGCACTGGTATGTCTCACTGGTCATCCCTAAAAGCTGACTGTTTGAGAAACAGAATTACTTGTACATCTCTCTCCTCATTTCATCTAGGCTATCAGGTGGCACTAATGCTGCCTCCCTTCCTGTTCAGCTCTGGATCTGCTCCTCAGACGTAGACAGCAGGGAGTAGGCACCACCGATCCTCCTGCCAACTACTCCCATGTCTAGCATTTCTTAAGAAAGGTACCAGGCAAAGCAGGTTTCTACATCCAAAGAAACTTTTTCAGATGCTTCTGGTTTGTTTCACATTCTGCCAAGCAAGTGTCTACCTTCTGTTTTGGCAAACTCCAGCATGCTCCTTCCCTTGTGCTGGCAGTGGGGAAGGAAAGGGCTGCACAATGACACTACAATCTGTACATGCCCTTGCGGGCCTGAAGTCAGCCCAGACCAAATGGCAGCATGACATCAAACATTCTAACTCTGGCAGACAATAAGACCTATGAGGAAAGACCATCTCCCACTTAAAACATCACCATCCCTGTAAAGGTTCTAGGTCAGGTTATTCATGCTGGAAATTACGTTGCAATTGCTCTTTGACTTCTTGTGATAATATTATTCTTGGCTTTTTCAAATATAAATAAATAAATAAATAAATATTGGCAGCTACACCGTGCAGCTGGTTAGAGGGCATATCATGCTGGGCATTAGAGCAGAGTTCCAATGCCAGAAGTAATGTATCACCACAGTCAGAGCCTTAACTATGAAATTGCTCCTATTTGGTAAGTCAGCTACTTCCAACATATGTGGCCAATGACAAAAATGACAACAAATGACAATGACAAAACGTGTGGCTGATGAATGTTAAGTGTTCAATGTGCCATTTAGGTGAGGAATAGAGCTAGTCGGGAATTTTTCATTTACAATTCTTCTAAATTCTTAAAACCAACCCTGTGTCTCAATCTTCTTATGTAAAGAAGTTTTGTAATAGGCTTGAAATTCACAGAATGTTCCGTTTCATTTTTTAAATAAAAATTCTCAATTTTCCATTCAATGTGACTTCTCATTAAGAAGTTTTGCTGAATTCTACTACTTAGTTTAAAAAAGAGAAAGGTCAAAATAAAGCAAAAGGCTTCGATAATCCCAATGTGATTTGTTTTTCTTTCTTTCTTTTTTTATTTTTTTGGTTATTTATTTGTAAAAATTGAAGGCTGACTTTTCATTCCAATCTGTAATGGGGAAAAAAACAAAACTTAACATTTTAAGGCAGGACAGTAAAACCATTTCTCACCCAGCTTCAATTGCAGGATTAAACAGAGTTTTCTGTTCCTGCAAGTATTCCTGGTATTGCTGCCATATCTAACTTTGTCAAATTTTTGGTTGAAGTTTTGTGCTATCAAGGTTGAAAATGTGTTATCAAGTGTGTTTAATTTTCACAGCTTTAAGCAAGACTTTCACCAGCTGCAGACAGGGCAAACCATATTTAAAAATGCTAGCTGTTTAAATGTATGCGTACCTCCTACCCATCGCCAGATTTAGACTCACATACATCCACGGGAGAGTTCACACCATGTCATTCTTAATTCTACTTCTTTCTATTTTCCCCAATATCATACTAATACTGAGGTATTCATCCATCCATTTCAGGGGAAAGAAAGATAATCTGTTTCCAAAGTAGGGACTGTTTATCTAAACGCTAAGAAAATACAGAAGGGAATTGGGCTTGAATTATATTTCAATATACAATATAGCAACATAAAAAATGCAAATGGTATGGTTATGACTTATAGTGGTTTTTAGATTAGGAAATGGTACTAAAAAATGATAGGACAAGTGAATATGTTGAATTAATAGTTCCAAAACACATTCTGGGGATCTAGTCTAGTGGGGAGGCTTTTATACATGTGAATCTCTCTCACACTTCTATTTTAATATACTGTTTTTAAGTAGCAGATTTTTGCAGACTCAGTAATGGATTTTTGCTTAATTTACTTTTGCGTTAATGGCTCATTGAATATATAACCTAGAATCTGGCTTTCCACGTGATGACTTGTTTTACAACTGTAGTTCATTGTGTTCATAGCACAGACAAGAAAGAGGTTTTTTTATCATTAACTGACTTGAAATTCATCATTTAGAATACTGCATGGCTGTAAACAAAAAACAGCAAAACTGAAGTCAGAGATATTATGGACATAAAAGCGCCCCTCCCCCCCAAAGCAGCAAAATTAATGCTGATAATAATAGACTGAGTCTGAAGTGGGACTTTCATAGCAGGGTACACATGGAAAAAAGCATTTTTACTTTACATTTGCAGTGTTTTTACCTCTTTAAAAACTTTTAAAAATGTTCAAAGAACTGTGACAAGCCTGATGGATGTGAAAGCTAGACAGAGGCCTGTAGCAACTTCTGCCTTATCTAGATAGCTTTTTGAATTATCCCCAATTGCAAGTCCACCTGTGATAGCAATTGTGGAAATTCTAGGATAGACTGGTTACCAACATTTTAATCATTCCCATCTAAACCCACTTGGAGTCAGCTTGGCTAAGGACAGACATTACACATAAACTGGTTTAAAGTGATCAGAAACTGGTTTAAACCTGTAATACAACAGACATTCAGTGCGCATAAACCAGTTTCAAAATGGCTGAAACGGGCTTTGAGATAAACTGGGTTGAATACAGTATGAAACTTACCTGATTGAGCTCAAATCAGTTTATGCAATGTCTGTCCCAGACCTCTTCCTGGTTTAAGTTAAACTAGAGTCCTCCAGCATCCCAGCATGCTGTCTGGGCTGGGCTGTGCTCTCTGCTCCAGAGCAGGGCTGGCCCCACCCCTCTGTTCTCTAACCCAACAGGGACAGGACATGGCAAGATACCAGCTGGCATGGCCCCATTAAGGCAAAGTAGGCAGGGTGCCTGTCTGCCAGGGAGCAGAGGGGAGAGGGCTGCAGCAGTGGCTCCTGGGGCTGGCAGACCCCAGCTGTAGGCCAGAAGGGATGGAGGGAGGAAATAACCCTTCTCTCTGCCCCCTTTATCTTAACAGGGCCATGCTGGGATGGTTGTCCTGTGGGGTGGGGAGGGGGGCTCTGGTCCATGCTGGGGGGGGGGGGGGGGGGCTCTTCTCCCTAATCAGCCCTCCCCATGTGTGTAAGCACAGTGCCCAGAAGCAATAAACTCTGGTGCAATATGTGCCCAAGTTTATTGCTGTGCATTAATATGCACGTGTAGAAGTGTCCAACATGTGCTAATTTACAGTAATAAAATGATCAAAATTGGAATGAAATATTTTGATTGACTAGATCTGAAATTTTTGGAAATTGGGTTTGTGAAAATTATGGAGACTTTTTTTCTTCATTCAATTCAGGAAGGGAAAACACTTTTTAATATCTTGAATTTTAAAGATAAAGTGGCTCCTCCTCACCTCCCTGCTGCAGCAGTTGCTCTGGGCAGCAGGTAGGGAAGCAGTTCAGACAGGGAGAGCTGCAGCTGGGTGGGGGCAGGTAGTACGGAGTTGGGGCTGGCAGGAGCATGGAGCCCATGCCCAGGGGGACAGTGGGAACATGCAGCTCAGGCAGGCAGGGTATGGGTGAAAGAGAAGGTGGGGGGCATGGGGACACCTCCACACACTCCCCCTATGGCACACAGCCCCCACTGCCAGCGGCAGCAGTAGCAGTAGGCAGGGGTCCTCAGGGTACTTGTGACCCATGCAGACCCTGCTGCCCAGTAGTAGATAATATGCGGCTCCGGGAAGAGCTGCATGTGGTGGCAAGGAGAGCATCATCCAGGCTCCTTGAGGACTACCAAAAGGGGATGCTGAGCGCTTAGAAATGTGTGTTTGCTTATTGGAAGAAACGCATCGTTCTGAATCATCTGATTAGAAACAACAATGATGATGAAATAGATTACTGTATGGTCAAATCATAAAAGTACAGTATATTTTGGGGAAAAAAATTCCAGCTGTATATCCTCATATAGTTAGACAAGGAATATAAATGTATTTTTGATATGTGACAGTGCTGACCAGCTTCTGTTTTTAGAGGTGTCTACTACACTATATGTTAACTTGCTCTGCAAGTATAATGTCTAGTATGTTTAAGGGGAAAAATACAAATGGCTTCTGACATTTATAGAAATATCTACTTTTAGAATTACTATATTTACCTGAATATAAGATAAGGTCTCCCCAGTCAGCATGGGGAAAAAGCCCCTCATATTACAATTGCATACAAGGAAAATCACATTCAGTGAACTGTCTATTATTAAACTGCTGCCAAAAGCAACATGTGTTTAGTACCGGAAATCAACTATAAAGTTGATTTAAATGCAGCCGACACTGAGCATGAATGTAAAACACTGCCCTGTGCCTCATCTGCCTATACATTTTGGAGGATCCCAAGACTCATTACTAGAATACCTGGTTCTAGCCATGAATGTGTGTGGGGGGGACTATTTAGTGTGTAGAAACTTTGGGAGGAGGGGGGTATCTGGAGTGCACACACATACTGGGCAGTGCTGAGCCACGGCATCACCATGGTTTGAACACTGTTGACTCTGCTGGGGCCCAGCCCAAGGAACTACATGGCTTTGAACTAATATATCATGCATAGTTTGTCCTCTATATAAGTAGGTAGTTTGTCCTCTATATAATTAGGTACAAAAGTGCTGCTTAGAAGTATGTTTGTGAAGTACATGTGCTAAAACTTGCATCATTTTTTTTTTAAAAGGGATAAAACGTATCAACTCATCCATCAGTGTTTTCAAATTTACCCCTCACTTCCATGTCCTGAGGGAGAATGGGGTCTGACAGTAGGGTTGGGGGCAGGGAGGAGGAACTGAAGGGGCTGTAGGGGGAAGAAGCAGAGGGGAGGAGGGGGACCAGATGGCAACAGGGCCACCTGACTCACCCAGATTTATTTTCCCTGCTGTAGTGGTAGGAAGGGGACAAAATTAGGGCAACCCTCCAATAATTAGATTCTATACATGGAAAATTATAACAAATTTATAAGCTTTCCAGATATAGAATCTAATTATAGGGGTATTATCTTATAATCAGGGTCATCTTATATTTGGGCAAATGTGGTGTATCATTCCTAGGCCTTATCATCTGTTAAAAACAGAAGTGAACCAAAGGCCCAGATTCAAATACTATTGAATGTTGAGGTTCAAGTTGGAGATGGAGCCAGATGTAAATTTTGGCCCATATGTTAATTACTATAAAACCACAGAGTTAGTGTTGCAGCCAACTTTGCCTTTATATTACAACAGCTTTGGGGTAAGGGAAAACAAAACAGAGTACAGCAGAACCTAAATACTTTTCAGAATTAGAGTCCCTACCTTACTGTGAAGATGAGAGTGTGTGAAATAATTGGGGTATAGAGCCACAGCAAAAGGGCTGTACATGGCCACTGAGGGCCTCGTGCTGTTTTATGTGGCTTTATTTCAAAGGGTACAAGAGGCAAGGATTTCTTAGGGTGATATCTTTAATTGGATTATAGCTTATTGAATCATAATTGGTCCAATAAAAGATATCACCCTAAGAAATCCTTGTCTCTCACATACTTTCTAGATCATCACAGCAACAACACTGCTCTTACACTACCATTTCAAAGGGTACCACTTCTCCAGCCAGCAACGCAAGACTTCTGGTTGGCTCTAGATGCATGGAGAAGAAGTATCCTGGGAAGTAAAAGCCCCAGCAAACAGCTGCGCAGCTTATTCTGAATTAAAAAATTCACTACGCTGATCCAAATTAAGCAGGGTGAAACCATCCCGATAAGAAGGCTCCCGGTTCTATTACATTCATCCAAATATCTGTTCTCTTATCATATGCTGCTCTAACAGATCCTCAGACTTTAATCACATAGACTATAAGCAGATGTTGCATTTGTTGGGGGACTGGTTGTGCCACAACTTGTTCTGGCATGGAGAAGTCACAGGGGTGGCATATGTACAAGTTACACTTCCACTGGGGTTGAAAGAGTGGCCAAAGGTACTGCTGCTCTTCTGTCAGCAGGTGGCCAGAGACATCACACATCCCAGCATGCCTCACACTGGTCAAATTTCTGAAGGTTCCCCTAACTGAGCAAACAGCCCACTGGATGTTCAAACTGTGTGTGGCAACATTTCTGGGGACAAATTTTCATGTGGTTCACTATGCAGCTGGTGCCCCTGACCACCCGCCTGTATGTCTACTACATCTGTTCTTCCACCCCTGTTAACTGCTATGGCTCTGGATATGGTCATCCCCTTGCAGCTACAGGTCAACATATTGTGGCCAGGCAGGTGTGGGAGGAGCTGCAAACTGTGGAGCAGTGATTCTGGGCCAGGGCACTGGTGACACGTAGGAGGTGCACATGGGTGCACGTGCACTCCCTGAGCATGGTGGTGCACCCCTGTGAAAAGGTGCTGCCGGTCACCAGTTATCCCCCTACCCCCCACCCCCTGCCGTCAACATCACAGGCGGTGTCAGCAGATGGTCTGCGATTGCCACTGGCCGCCACTGGTGGCAGCATTTGCGGGTGGTTGCTGACTACTGGTTAGCCCTCACCACCCTCCTCCCTGCCGCCAACAGCTCCGTGGCTGCCTGCGGGAGCTCGTTGCTCACCACCACCATGCTCCCGCTGCCAACAGTGCCGCCGCTGTGTGCAGGAGCTTGCGGTGCCTCCCCCGCCCCCAGCCTCCATGGGCATGCAGCGTTCATGGGCCAGGGAGATGAGCAGTGATTGGTGGGAGTGGATCCTAATGGCTGCTGGGAATGATGAGCTGTAGTGTGCAAACTTCCACATGTTAAAGGGTACCTTCACGAAGATCTGCACTGAGCTTGCCCCACAAATACAGTGGGAAGCAGTGGCAATGTGGGCATCCTTATGCTTGGAGAAATGCACTGCCAGCACTATATGGAAGCAACCCTAGACTACCTGTGGTCCGTGGCAAACCATTTTGGCATTGACAAGTTGACAGCTGGAGAGGCAATGCAAGAGGGGTGTCTAACAATGATATCATGGGATAACCATTTAGACGTCCTTTGTGATAATGCAGGACAAACTGTTAATACCTCTTATCCCATGAATCTTTTCGGGGCTTTATCCTATGCCAAGTGAGAAGGCTGTCTGAACACTGCACTTTGTCCCAGGAGAAAACATTTTCTCCCTCAATAAGAGCAATGTCTGTTTGTAGCTATAGTTTATTGGGGTAGGTTTGGTTGGATGTATTCTAAAGGTTGCAAGATTTGTGGTGGTAGACACTAGTTTTTTAATGAAGTCTCCTGATGCATTCAATTTTGCTTGTAATGTACAATAATAAAACCTGGAAGCTGATTTTTTTAACAACTCTCTTTTTTCTTTTCTTAATACAGATGCATCACAGATGAATAATGTGGTACCAACTTCTCCTCTCCTCCCTCAGATGTCACATCCGCATTCATATCCCAACATGGGGCAGATCACAAATCCTTATGAACAACAGCCCCCAGGCAAGGAGCTTAACAAGTATGCTTCCCTAAAGGCAGTTGGTAAGCAAGAAAAATATTGTATGTTCTTCATTTTGTTTAGGATATTTCATACTCCAGTGTCAAGTAACATTCAGCTTCCAAGTAAAAGAAAAACCATGCATTTTGGTCTGCTTAGTTACAGTAGCAGAATGGCTCAAATTCTATTGGAATTCAACTGGGAATGTATTCTATAAATTAACATGGATATTACTTACCAATTAGGGATTGTGAAATTACATCTAAGAATTGCAGATTTAAATACTCCAAGGACACATATATGCACATCATATATTCAGTTGGTAAACCTTTACTGCATTCAGAAACCCTGGATTTGCACATGCAGATCAATTAATTACGCTCTGAACAGGTAGTGTGCAATTAACCAGAAATATAGTTTTAAAAATGATGCTTTGTACAAAAATGACATGTATGTCTGTGCAACATTAGAGTCTACAATCTAGGTGCTTTCTGTTTGCAACTGCAAAAAAGAATGGCCTTTGTTGTAGAGGTGTACATCAGTACGCTACTGGTGCATGACCTAGTTGTATCATGAGGCCTTATGCTTTTAACCATCTCAGAAGTGCACTTCTCAGATTCCTAATGCAGACTCCCTCATGGCTTTTTGCTGTTAGTGTGACTGATTAATTTTATATTTCTTTCCTTTAAAAAATGAAAAAAAACCAGTTCTTGAAAAAGCAGTTTTGTTGGAGGAGGAACAATGAGGAGTGAAATTTACAGTGTACCCTTCCATTATGGAAGTGAAATCCTTAGTACATTTTAAGAACTTTAAAACCCATAGCAGAGCACTTACGGAGCTGAAGCTTTTCTCACTTTATAATATCTGTCCTTGTTTAGACAACGACAACAACAACAACAACAACAACAATAATAAACTAGGGGTTCAGCTCTGTCTTAGCTTTCTACCAAGCTTGTCCAGCATACACATAGTGAAAATAATACCATTTCCCCCTAAATTTAGAACAGCATCATAGATCCTGTTTTCACATAGCTAGCTAGCTAGCTAGCTAGCTAGCTCAAACTAACAGTGGAACACCTGAGAATATTCTTACCCTGAATCTATCAGTCACCATGCCAGAAGAATTCCTTTTACATGGGCAAAAATGGCCTGCCCAAAACTTTTTTTTTTGTTCTTAAATTGTATCTCAAGCCAATTACCGAAATCAGTTCTGAATTCTACTGACTGAGCAGCGCTTAATTGTTCAAGTCTGTGTGATGCTACCACTGACAAGTATCCTACCTCCAAGACTTTTCAGCCTGGGGCTTCAGATACTCCCAAATCCATGGCATGCATCCTAGGTGCAAGCCCCAAGGCCTTGGAGTTTAGATGCCCCCTCAGAAGTTCCTCCTCAAATGCAGGGGCATTGGTACACATGGTCATGCTGCAGCACTGGACCTGCAACACACGCATTTGTGTAAACGGCAAAATTAGATTCTACGCCTGGAAAATCCTAAGAATGTCATAACAATGTGTCAGCACCGAGAAAATGGTGGCGGTGCACTTTTGAATTAAGACACATCAAAGGTATTTTAGTTCAAAAGTGCACTGCCACCATTTTCTCAGCACTGACGTGGCATTTCGCCATTTTTTACACATACATGCGACACAGTGCTGGGCGCATCAGCTCACGTCAGAGCAGACAAATGTATGTGTATATATGCCTCAGGTTTCCATTTTATTTTTAAACAAGTTTGCTTTAGTTAACACTTTTAAAATCTGAAAGTAGGTCCTTGCATAGCAGGCATAATCAGGAACATTGTTTTCCTTCACAGTTCTGGGTGAATATACCTAGAATGGGAAGAGTAGTTTGACAAATTCATCTGCCTTCAAACCAGCGGTGCCTTGCCATGAGGGAATCATTATGGCTTTGACATAAACCTATCTTTAAACTGCCTGTTTATAAAGTGCCAACCCTTGTAGCTAAACATAATTTAAGTGCAATAAAATAGGAGGTAAAGATTTAAAAATGAGCTCTACTCTCACATGCACAAGAACCAGTCTTGATTTTTTAAAGTATCAGCTTAGCTTCAGTTATTAGGGACAGGTTATTACAAAAAATGTATTGCACAAGGTTCTGGGAATGGTTATATTATTCCTGGAAGATATTCCACAGATTAAGTCCCAATGTAACCAATACTAGGAAAGAGAGTCTTTATTCCCGTTTACTGGCTGATCCTTGTAGGAGGTTAATGAGTCTGCTGCAATCTCAGGTAGAAGAAACAGGCCCTGATTTTTGAGGTACTTAAGGAACATACCTCCATAGGCATTAATGCCTTCACTTAAAATTTTAGTAACAATGAGGCTTCACACTGTTTTGACAATCAAGGTGACTATGTCATCAGTAAGAGAGATAATGATGAGTATTTTTAAAGTAGAACTAGAGAGTTTCACTATCCAACTACTCTGAATCCTAAAAAAAGAATTTTTGGCCTCAACCCACAAGAATTGAAAACATTACTCTATCACTGATACATTGTATTCTGACAGATACAAAATAGACTGAATAATATTTGGTAAAAATATCAAATCTCTCATCAACATCGGTAGGCCTTCCACATATCTGTGTGCAAGAAATTACAGTCCCTTGTATCTAAATATGATGAAGAATGACATAATTTTTTTTTAAATTGTCATAAGAGCACTTTAATTTGTATTGCCTGCAACAGCGTAAGAGTCAAAAGTAGAAAGGAGTCATTTGCCCGTTCTAGATGGTTAGGTGTTATGGGGGAAAGGGCTCTTTTCATCTATATTTGATTGAAAATGTATTTCTTAAAATATTTAAATTATGAGATTTTAAAACCTTTAGATTAAGAAATCCAGGGCAAAGTACAAGAGCTTCCGAACAGTGAAGCTGTAACTACTGACAAATCAAATTTGAACAATTGTGAGGTTGGTATTGCATCTCCTTTCAACAGCTATGATTTTAACCTTAATCTAAGCAAAACTTCCAAACGTGTAGATACTCACTCCCACTTGGATTATACAATGTTACATTGCTTTTGGCAATCACTTGGAAAAAGCTATCCTTTCATGCAGAGCTATGTGATCTGCTAGCCTGAGATCATGTTAAACAGTTTTCAAATCCAGGTGCAACTCAGGGTATCAGTTGTTACCCAAAGCTGTCTTTTAAGCAAAGATGCCACTGGCGTATACAGAGACTCTGATGCTGTCACACATTTACACCAAAGTCTGCCTTTCATCTGGGTGTAAACAGCCATACTTAAATTATAAAGTTACTTAGATTCTAATCACTCCAGTTCTATCACTTTTATTTTTCCCTTAGTGTTCGCTGACAAGTGGTTTGAGCATTGATCTAATTACCTCTAGCAAAAAGAGGTAATTAGAATCACAATAATGAGTGTGGTTCTCCTCTCTGTGCTACATAGAAACGACCCACAGTTGTTTAAGCGTGGCTCATGCCACATGATCTCTTCCATAGAAATTAATTTGTAGTGTTAATATTTCCTCCAAGAAGGACAATCACTCTAATACCAGTATAATAAAGCAAGATTAGTAGTAACCAGGATTATGATATGTAAGTATCACCAATCATCAAACAGTCTTAAGAGTTAAGATGTTTAGAGACAACTGAACACAAGATGTGGTACCAGCTGCAATGTTAAAGTAAGTTCATGAGGTAAGGCAGCTGCTTTCTCTTATACTAAAGATTTTGTAAGTTTATTTTTAGGGGTCAACCATTCTGTTCTGTTCATATTAAATCTCATGGCTCCTAGTAATTCAGGTCACAAGATGTTGCAGCTGTGTTAAGGTTTGGAGACAAGGTTGGTCTTAGGAACATAAGACCTGCTAAAGGGGAACAGTATTACTGTTATTAATTAATTATGTGTTAAAAGTCCATGGAGCACCTGACTCAGCAGAGAGAGAGAGCAACCAGGGTTGAAAAGGCCAACATTGAAATTATATATTTTATTTATATAGTAAAAGATTTTACATGAACAAATTCAAAGAACATATACAAATGCATGTTTCCTGCCTAAACTCCTGCAGGTTCAGCGGACGGAAAGCATTTTTCTTCATTTCCTGTTCCTAGTTGCTGTGCAGGTTTTGTATTTGTAGCACCCTGCAGAAATTAGAGGCTAAATTCACCCTTCTCCCACACTTTGTGTTGTCATTTACAGCTGTGTAAAATGCTACTATTACAGGGTGAGAATATTTTATACTTATTTCACATTTGTAAATGATTATTTAAAGTTTAGGATAATGGTGAATTGATCCTGTAACAGGGGGCCTTCCCGAGGCCAGTTAGAAGGTGGCCAGCTCACCTGTTTCTGGGCTAACCACCTGCCTCTCTCTCTCTCATTGTAACATGGAGCCTTCCCAGGGCCGATTAGAAGTTAGCCTGTCTACCTGTTTCCGGGCTAACTGCCCACCTCTCTCACTTGCCATGCCTTGATGGAAAATGATTAAGATATTACCAAGGCAGGAGGCTGGCCATTTTCTGCCCTGATGCCAGAGGGCGTTGTCTGCAGCTCTGAAACCTCCCCTACGCCGCAGCCCATGCCTCACAGACAGCACCTCAGTTCTTAACATCTCTGGCCCCACACTTGGCTCCTTAACACTCTAGTCTGGACCCCAACTAGACCCCTTCCCATCAGGTGGCCTACTCCACCCTCATTATGGGCTGCCTAGCTCCCTGCGCTCTTCCCGCTTTCAGGTATGGTTCCTCTGGGACCTTTGGCCACACAGGCCCTGGCCTCACCTCCATGGCCAGTCGGAAACCCAGGCCCTTGGCTCTGGGCATCCCTCACAGTGGGCCCCTGCCCCTTTTTGAACCTTCTGGTCCTGGCCCCAGCATTGACCAGTCGAGGGTGCCTCAAGTCAGGCTTCTGAGCAACCAGCCCACACTCCTTTACATGGGTCCTCCTTCTCAGGCCCTACTACAGGGTTACCCACCCAACTGTGGGAGCTGGGGTTATTAAGGTGCCCCAACCTGCCTTTCACCAGGGTGGTAAGTGGTCTGGCCTTTCCTGGGGGCTCCTGTGCTACCAGAAGCCCCACCAGGCCACCCATCCCTGCAGTTTTAGGTCACTCCCAGGACCAGGAGCCTCTTCCATCCCCATAGACCCAGCCCATAAACCTCTAAGCTGTTCCTGAGCCTCAGCTCCATCAGCTGATGTGTCTTTCATGGCTGTTAGCAGCAAACTACTGCTTCACCCTATATATATCCTGGGTCTCAAAATGGCCACTGTACTCAAGCACCTGGCTGCTGCCTGCTCCAGCCCTTAAAGTGGCTGGCACCAACAGTGCCCTGCCACAGATCCCTACAGTTATTTCCCCCTTTTCCACCAGCTTTACTTACTCTTCCTTTCCAAAGACATACCTCCTGCCTTTACTAGAAGTTTGCAAGGTGCTGGAGGATACAGCTTGCACATCCCTGTAATAGTGTACAAGCACACACATGAACTACTAATATACATGATAAAATAGAAGAGCAGATCGCTGCAGTCAGTGTTCTGTTCTCATTGAATCACATGCTAGACTCCTGTCACTGTCCAGGATGGGCGACAATTTCTGATTGTAACATCCCTTTTGCCTGCTCATATGGACTGGAAAGCAACAATTCTTGTCTTACTCCAGGTTATCTAACTTGGTTTTATCCAATCAGAATGCTAGAATCATTCCCAAAGGTTACTACATAAATAATTTGCTAATGCAAGGTTCTATTAAATTTTCCTCAAGGCAATTTGTTTGAAAAGTGTTGTGTGTCATCCAACTCTCAATGTTTGGGCACTTTAAATATTTAGTCACTGTGAAGATATGATCTTGATTTCCTTTGGTCCTTTCCCAGTATTTCATTATTTATTGGGAATAGTGAAGAAAGTAGTTTTTCTGCATAATTTTTGCATATTTCCCATTCACCAACTTGGTTTTTGTTCCACGTTTAAATAGCCATTGCTCATTTATGCACTCCTGACATGCACAGCTCTTGAAGAGGCTGCAGATAGCGTACTTGAACATATTAACGAAATCTGAGTGCCAGAACGTATTAAATACAGAGACACTTTGTCACAAGATTTTTATACACATCACCTGGACATTCAGAAGGCATTAATCCAGCTTGCATTCTAACGCCATGGCCTCCTAAGATGTAAGAGTGTACACGGTACAACTCGTTTGAAAGGTAGCTTTCTCTGCCTCTCATATTTGCCTTCCCTATCTCAAAATATTCATTATTTTCATTCAGTGTCATCAAGCTATATCTAATACTTCCCTGATCTTACCAAGTACTACAGAGATATGTAGGTGAAACCTGGGACTATAGAATATTTCTCCAGACAACCATGCTTTTACTTTTTTTTCCATCCTATTCACACACACCCCATCTCTCCTTTGAGGCACTGACTTGACATGAGTGTAACAAACAGAATAAACAGTTGCTATGCTAATTTTAAGTCTAGCCAAGAAATGTGCAATGATGGAAGAACAACAAAGCCTCAAGTGACACTGGGAGTTGTAATCTCCTGTGAGGTGAAGTCAGATCAAATTGACTGAATTAAATTAAGCTAGAAGGAGAATGTATCTGGAAGCAGACATAGCACAGTCCACAGCTTGAGGAATCCCTTTGGGTTTCACAGTTCTTTCTTCCCAAAGGAGAAAGGTAAATAGTGTTCCAGTCTTGCTCACAGCTGCACACCGCACAGCCCCAAAGTGAGGAATCTGTAAATAGGATGCCCTCGAAGAATACACAATATCTTTTGTTTTGCCACTTTTGGCACTGTTCTGCAAGCCTGAAATCTCCCTGACAAAGATAAAGCATATGGCAAAGTTGTCTCTTTAGTTTTGGTTACCCTGTAAATCTAAGAAGATGTGGGAGGTTCAAAGGGAGAAGATGTTTTAGAGGTTCATCTGAACAGATCCTCCTTGAACCATCCCCAGTAGGATTTCATAGATTTCATAGACATTAGGGCTGGAAGGGACCTCGGAAGATCATCGAGTTTAGCCCCCTGCCCAAAGGGCAGGAAGTCAGCTGGGGTCATAGGAGGGCTTGGTAAGATGGGATGATGTCCCCTTATAGATGCAGGGTCTGCAGAGAAGCCATCTTCATTCTGTCTTGAGACAAGGGATGTCATATAAGAATTTTTGCAGCTCTACAAAACAGGTGAGCAAAGTCTGGCCTGCCTGTGTCCAGGACCAGGCACGGAGTTGGGTTCTTGCAGAGTTGACAGCACAGGGTAGAGCTGGGATAGAGCCACAGTCCAAATTCCCCTGTGATAAGCATGGGTTCCACCGGCAGGGACGTGCAGGCGGCAGATCATGGCTCTGTCCTGACTCTGCCCCCTGCTGTCAGGTCCATGAGATCCTGGCCCTAGCCCCAAACGCAGCTATCCTCCCAGCCACACACCCTGCCAGCACCACTCGGGCCAGTCTCCATGGAAACCCTAGGAACACAGAGCTGTCAAGGCCCATGCCACTCCTGGGGTCTCCATGGAGTGGCCAGGGGCTGCTGGGAAATGGAGTCTGTAGGATGACCATTCATCCCTAATTGGGTGGGATGGTCCCAAAACGGGAACATCAAGTTTCAGTCCTGGGCTGCATGACTCTGGGATAGCATTTGTCCCAGTTTCACAGTGTTGTTAAGGGATCTGGCTTTTCTGTTCACTGCAGAAACATGTGAGAAACAGTGGGTTCCCCTTGCAGCCTGGCAGAGTTCCAGCCTGCAAGGGGCTGCAGGGAGTGCCACGTGCATGTGTGTACACACACATGTACGTGGCCAGAAATACAGCCCCAGGCAGTGATGGAAAGCAGCTTCCCTACTGCCTGCAGGTAAGTCCATGGGGGATACAGATTGAGGCCCCCCTGGTGAGGGAGGGAATGGGGTAGTGTGGGGCCCAGAACAGGAATGTGTGGCCGCAGGGCCTAGCTGGGGAGTGGGATGGACCCATGGGTGGCTCATCTGGGGGGAGGGCAGTTCCCTGCTACTGTGTGTATGCCCTGCCCAGGGTTGGGGGGATAGGGGGTCATGTACCTCCCAGATTTGTGTGCGGGGTGGGGGAGGATGTGGGCTTAAGGCTTCCTGCCCTGCTGTCCTGCACACAAGGTATGCCATGCCTGCCCAGTGGCAACAGCATGGAGTTGTGCCCCCTTCTACTGTCAGGTAGGCAGGGGCAACCTCACCATGTTGGTGTGCCTGGCTTGAGGCTCCTAGGGGCAGGACAGCAGGTTGCGGGAGAGGAGCCCTGATCCCACAGTGGGCAGCCTGCATCCACCTCTGCCCCTCCACAGGTTCTGCTCAGCTCTGCTCCAGCCGTGCTATGGGAGGGGTGGGTGGGAATGTGGGCATGTGTCCTGCATTCCAATTTGTCACCCTAGAAGTCTGGACGGATCTGCCATTTTGCCTAAACCTGCTCTATAACCTCCTCTGAAGAAGCTGATACTATTAGGAAAGGATCCATTCTAGTAATTTGCAGGACCTCAATGAAAGCTACAGATGCCATCCATCTGAAGACACTGAAAAATAATGAAAAAATTATATTACTTCCTTGACAAACTCCTTACCGTCCCAGTGCTGCAGGGAGTTGGATCCCCCCTTGTGATACTTCCTTGAGCTGATGTTGCATGGATTCTAGGTCATCCGTAGAAGCAAGGACTGAGTAATACGGGAAGAAAGAGGTGAAAAGGCAGTACCAGGGAAGCATATAGCAGGGAAGAAGATCTGTATGTGACTCCATCAACAATCATATGGCTTCACATTTAGAAACAGTACAAGTACAAAAGTCTTATTTGTGGTGTGCTACCTACCACTACCCACCCTACTGCTAACTGATAAGTATACCCAAGCTTATTTGGAAAGCCTCCAAAAAGTCTAGATTTTTTCATTTCTGACAGCAAAGAAATCTTCAGCTACAACAACGACAAGTGGTTGCCCAAAAATGGATGATGAGACTCAGACATAGGAATAGCTTACTGGATTTAACACCCAAGAAAGCGACAGGGACTAATGCATCATTTGTCATATCCAGAGGGTGATTCAGTTAATGATTTCATATATCTAGAGGTATGTTCACTGTCACACATAATGCTAAACTAGGCAATTTGCCTGATTCAAAACTGGGGTCATGTATCTATCTCAACCAAGTGTGACATAAAAGCCTGATAACTTTTTTTTAAAAACCAGGGTGACTGGATTTAGAGCCTTTGGGTGTTCATTTTCAAAGGAAGTATGACAAAGGCTAATCCTTGCTCCCCCACTGGATATAGGAGACATGATTCTAAGCATTTAGGCATTAATACAATAAAAACATTGAATTACAAAATACTTGAGACCACAGGTTCAAATTTTAGCAACTGTCCATACAGCCCACCCTTTTCTCAGGCATATAAATGATATCCTACATGGGTTATTTCATGGAGACCTCAAAATCTGAATTCCTGCCTGCTTTGTGCAAACTTTCAGGACTCAACCCAGATCCTAATGAATTCATAAAGAAATCTGCCCCAGTATCTTTATCCAAATTTTTCTATCTCCTAGCATGCAACAGAGTCATTTTCCTCCTTAGAGTTGGAGGCATTTTAATTATGCTGCAAGAACAAGGTTTTTTTAATGCCTCAGTATCCCAGGTACCAACATATATATTATCAGCTGTTTGGCTAATGTCTTGTTAAATCCCTTAATAGAATTACATTTTATTGCAGAGTGACTGGTGGTTTTTTTTCATTCTGAGCCTGGGGAATTTTTCAATAAATAATCAGACATCAAAAAAGGTGTTGGTCATGTCACAGAAATATCCATTCTTTGGCAGTTGAACAGAGCTATGAAAAGGCAGCTCCTGAGAGATAAAGTTGGTCTTAGTAGAAAAGGCATCTCAGGCTACAGGAGAAACCGTGAGCAGTACTAGGTATAGGAGAGGAAGCCTTAACACCACAATGAGAAACACTTAAACAGTTTCATCTGTGTTATCTCACCTTTACTTGTTAAATAATATTTCCAGTTTTTGAGTATTCTGCAGGAAGTAACCATAGCTACTGTTAGTACAAAGGCTGATTTTTAAACAGTCACTGAAGTAGTCAAGCATAGAAAAGATACAGAAACATATTTATGCCTCAGTTTGACAAAGACAAAATACAGACATGGAAATCCAGGTGTTTTTTAGTTTGAAATGGGCCCAGTATCTATTTTCATTGGAGATGTTGAACCTCATGACATTTTAAGGAACTCTCAACCTTTTTCTCAGTGTTACAAAACTAACTTAAGTTTGTAGATCACTTTATTTTCTATTATTAAAAGCCATGTTTCTTTCACTTCCCTTATTTTACAACAGGTCTTTCATTTTTTAAAAAAATGAAGTTTCCCAGTTAAAAGGAAGCATATATAATGCTTTATGGTTCAAGATATCCCTCTTGTACCGAAACCCTTTCTGTCTCTTTGAAAACTAACATTTTCAAATTCATATGATATGAGAACATTAAAAATGAGATAAAATGAGTTTCCTCCATACCTAATTTTCAGGGCAGGCAACATGCCGACCTATAATTGCAATGTCATAGGTCCAGTTGGGCTAGTGAAGAATATTATCCTGGTAAGTATACCTCCCACATCCAGTTCCTCATGCTAGAAGAAAATGGACTTGGGCAAATCTATTTCCATCTGCTGAGAAGATCAGCAGTGGACTTGGGTAAGCAGACAGTAAACATAAATGGAAGCGAATCAATCAAGTCTATTTTCATGGAATTTTAATTATTTACACATAATTTTGCATTAAATTATATACTAAGAAATGAACAGTGTGAAGCCTTAGTGGTTCTTGTATCTACTAAAAAATAACAATGGACCACTACCAAACCCAGTTCTGCTTTAAAAATAGGCAAGGATGGATGCATGGTGTACAAGAGTTTTATGATTTTTGCCAGCCACGCTAATGTGCAGTAGAATTAGCCCAATGGGCATTAAGCGCCTCATGCAGACGTGCCCAGAAAGAGGTATTCCGTGACCCCATTGGCATCTAAAATCAAGTATAAATTCAGAAAATGAGAAACAAGAAATCCTAGTTTAAGAAGGAAAATTGGATGGCCTAAGAGCCTGATTCCAAATCCCACACTCAAACCTAGTATATCAGTGCCACCAAGTAGTCACATTGACTTCAGAGAAGCTATTTGAAAATCAAGGTACTGTTCAATATGACTAAGTGTATGGGAAGTTGCTCCTAATAAGAATGTAATACTGTCTGCCTTTGAAGTATTTTGATTTAGTGTGCTGTGTTTGCAATGTTTGTGACATGAAACAGAACAAGCATACCAGCGTGTCTTGATTATTTTTTTTAGGAAGTTATGATGGTGACTTTGCTGCGATGACACTTAAGTCACCAAAAGGTACTGTATTCTTTTGCTCTTTTGTTCTAACTAAAACCAAATCCAGTTAAGCTTTAATAACCTTCAGTTTTTTTGCATTGATGCAGACTGACATCAACCATATGATTTTTTCCAACAACACTAATATGAAACAATTAGGCAAATGATGTGAATGAATCCTATATTGTAAATATAAATAGCAGCTGTTATCAGTCTGCCATTTTGGTTCTGCAAAGGATGTTCCAAAAAGAACAAACATGTATATGAAAGAAATTTCATAGAGATTACTGGTTTACTTCTACTCATTTATACTTCAACAATGAAAAGGCTTGGGGTGAAAGAGTGCAGTAACATGGTTCACACTGCACACAAGGAATTTTTTCCCCATTTTTGAGGGGTAGGGACAGTGAAGAAGTAACAGAGCTGAAAAATTGAATTTGCTGAAATATTGGCTGTGTTACTACAGCAACTAAAATCTCCACTACAATATCAGCAGCATAAACCAGAGCCTCTCATCAGCATGGTTACACTGAATAAGACTTGTGCTTTTTATAAAGGAAATGTTTACATGACTTTTTAGGATATACAAGCTCCTATCATGAAAAGTGTGTTAAGTGTGTTTGCTCCCACAAGCCACAGAAGAGCCACCATACTGGGAAAGGCAAACTAGTCTGGGATGATCTCACTTATTTCAGCTGCAGACAGTCCTACGTTGTTGGCTGTCTCATTCTATGAATAATGTAGGGCAGGAGAATGATCAAAGTAGTTTTGATTACAGTCCTTGCTAGTTAGTGAGGAGAAGTGGAATTGAGACCTTATGAAGGGAAACACTTGCTTAGGTGAAAAAATTCTTGCTTTTGATTAAAAGAACTTTCAACCATGGGACCTAACTGTTTAATCAGGCTGCTCCTTTACAGTTTCTACCCTTTCTGTCAGTCACAAATTCTCTTGGTGTTAAAACTAGTGAATGATTCAGTTCACAGGTTTGGGCGAGTTTTGCTTTGCCACTGGGGTTGGAAGACGACTCCAAATTTTGCCCAGTTAGAAGTGACAATCACATAAAGTTGGTTTTCTTCCAGCACTGCAAAGCAACCAAGGTTCGGTATAAAATTTCCCCGAATTTTGTTTGAAATGCATCCCTTCTTTGCCAAAAGTTTTAGGAACTCAGAACTGGCCAAACTACAATTAAATAATAAAAAATGCAGCTGATGTATGGAGGGGGGAAAAGAAAAGAAAGAAAATGAATGCATGTGGTATAGTTTTCCTTGCTATTCCTTAACATTAAAAAAAAAAAAAAATCAACAGCTGTCTAATGGAATTAATTTATGCTACAGTTAAGGTTTCAAAAAAGGATATGGCTTCAGCTCAGAGCACTGGTATAGCTGTTAATAAACAGATTAAAGGAAAATTATTCTTGCAAAGGCAAAAATAGCATATAAACCAATACCATTTAGACTAAAAGTCTGAAAGTAAAATTATTTTCTCAGAAGCAGTGATGTACATCTGGAATGACTGAATTACATAACATATGCTCCTAGAACTGAATTGTGGTGTGCAGCTTCTCCAGCTTCTCATAGCGAGAAGCATTTTTAACTAACTAGGGCAGGGATGGGCAATTATTTTGGCTGGAGGGCCACTTAACAAGTTTTGGGGAGCTGTCAAGGACCATAAGGGTAGCCCCACCCTTTCACAGGTACCCTGTCCCCTGGTCGCCATCTTGGGACAGGAAGTCCCAACTTCTGACCTTTGCCACCAGAAGTCCCCTCCCATTGCCCTCAGAAGTACTCCGTTTGGGAAACAGGTTTGCCATCTTGGAACTGGAAAAAAAAACAAATTTATATACTAAAAATCAAAGCTCCATAATAACATATTTTAATTTTATTTAAAAAAAAAATTGTCCTGATGTGTGTGTGGTTGTGTTGTGTATAAAGAGGTGATTGCATAATAGCTCAAAATGAAGTCTTACTCTTGTATAACTGGAGGTGTGTGGGGGTATGGGTGGGTGGGTATGGGGTTTGTGGGAGACTGTGGGTGTGTATGTGCTTGTATGTGGGAGAGGGTGTAGGGGTATGTGCGATGTGGGTGGGTATAGGGTATTTGTGGGGGGTTGTGAGGTTGTGTGTGTGGGTGGGTGGGTAGGTATGGGTTTGTGGGGGGCTGTGGGGTGTATGGAGGGAGTGGGTAACTGGGGGTGTGTGTGAAGGATGGGGGTGGGGTGTGTGTGCATAGCAGTGAATGTGGCTCCCCCTAAATGTGCGCAGGTGTGTATGGGGGGTGTGGGTTGTGCATGGGGGGGTGTAGGTGCATATGCGGTGGGGTATGTAGCAGTGAGCTGGGCTTCCCCCAGAGGTGCCTGGGTGTGTGCAGGGGTTACGTATGGGGAGGGGTGTGGAGTTTGTGGGGGAGGGTGTGGGTGGGTGCAGTGTATGTGGCATGTGCGATTGTGTGGGAGAAGGTGTGGTTGTGGGTTTTGTGGGGGAGGGTTTGTGGGTATTGTGGGGTTACATGGGAGCCCCCATGTATTCCCCTGAGCTGGTCAGCACCCACCCTGCCCTGCAACAGTCCAGAGCCTGCATAACCTGTGGTGCCTCCCTGCTACCAACAGCATGCAGCCCCAGCGCTGCCCCACACCCATTCTGGACTCATCCCACATGTGCAGCCTTGATGGCAGCCTGTCCACACCAACTGCCTGTGGTGTTCCTGCCACCCCCTGGGCTCACACTGGGGCTGAGGTGGCTCCATGGCTGGACTTCTTTTCTATGCAACCCAGGTAGTGGCACCTCCTTCTGGCTGCCACCACTGCTGGCCCTAGCCCCATGGTATTGGTGGGGACCTGCTTGCACACGCCTGCCCCGGTCTGCCCTGCACCTGCTCTGGACTCACCCATGTTGAACAGTAGCAGTTGCCAGGCAGGAACTGTTACTAAGCACAGAGGAAAAGTGGCCCCTCCCCCTCGCTGCTGCTGTGCCCTTCCTGCTGCAGGCACCTGGAACCCATCCTGGGGTGCCCTGCATCCCTAACCACCATCACCACTGCCTCTGGGCTGCCCAGCAGGGCAACAGTAGTAGTGCAGAGCAGACACGGGGCAGTCTGGCACAGGCTCCAGCCGGCTGCAGCTTGAAGAGCTCAGCAGCAGTGAGGGGGAGGGGCTGCTTTTCCCCTGTGCTGAGCAACAGTTTCTGCCTGGCCACCACTGTTGCTGCTGCTGCTCAACCTGGCGAGACAAGTCCAGAGCAGGTGCAGGGCGGGCTCGGTCAGGGCTGTGCATGGGGATCCCCACTGGTACCACGGTGCTGGGGCCAGTGGCAGCAGGAGCCGGAAGGAGCCAGCACCACCTGGGCTGCCTAGAAAGGCAGTCCAGCTGAAGAGCCATTCCAGGATGCACCACACAGTGGGGCAATGCCTGGGCTAGGCGGGATCAAGGGAACCGCTGCCAGATCCAGCCTGCGGGCCATATTTTGCCCACCTGTGAACTAGGGCATGAAAATTCATTTTCTTACAAGCATATACAATAGACATCCTGAAACACACTCACACACTGAAACGATATGTGAATAAGTGAACATTTAAGTTGAAATTTTAGCACTTATGGGTATTTTAGTACTGTTGTTAGGAAAACTGTATGTTAATGAACAGTGAGTACACTATATGTGACAGAATAAAGGAAAGAATAAAATTTGTCATCATGAGCAAAGAACGTTTACAATCCAGAGAGTTATTAATTAATTATTCATTCACATTTTGGTGGAAACCAAAAATATTTAGTCACTGAAATTTCTAAAACAATGTGCAGTTCTTCCCATCTAAACCACAGGAGTTCATAATAAAAGTTTTCACCTGAAAAATTTGTTTCTGTTTAAAGGATGTTTAACGACATTTGTTACAGTCATTTTTTTTCTTTATGCACTGCTGAAGGATTAAAAAATTGCCAAATAAAAATGTAATCCAATCTAGACTATTGATGGAGGAAAAGAACAAGCAAGCACTTTTTGATAGACACTTGGAGATCCCTTATATGTTAACCTTTTTGGTGTTGGAGAGTGTTCTTACAAACCAAACCTCATTCCCTATAATACGCTTATTGTACAATACGTTTGGTACTGATTGGGTGTGTCCAATTGCAATGCCTCATACCACACCATCTGGTGTTCTCTTTGCTGCAAGGGCATGCTGCCCTAGCATGTGCCGGGGTGGTTCTTATTTCTGTGGGTTTTCTGGCCCCTGGATATCAAGGGGTAAAAAGAAAATGTGGAGAAAAAAAACCACTGCAGCGCATGCTTGGACAGTGTGTGTGAAAAGCAGAGCCTGGCCACCCGGACCTGTGCTGTGGCTGCCAGCCAGGCTCTGCACAGCAGAATTGCCATGGCTGCAGCCCTGGGAGGCCCCCAGGACCCCAGGTAAGGCATCTGGGGCTAACCCAGTGCTGGCCCCAGCCTCCCCTACCCCACCTGGGGCAACTTGCTGCATGCCAAAGCGCATGTGGCACAGGTGTTCCCCAGGACAAGTAGCTGTGGTGCAAGGTGCACTGCTGTTATTTTTCCCCAGGGAACCGAATGTCCACGCACATCTGGACACATCCACTGAAGTCATCAAGAATTGATTAAGTACACAGCAGCAGGACAGGGTAACTAGTTTGTATTTCCAAAGCAATTTTGTTGCTATATGCACACATGTGCAGGGAGAGTTTCTGGAAAACTCTCTGAGGAAATAGTTAAAATTGTATTAAATAAACATGTTCTAATAAATTTAGCAAATTTTAGTGACATCTATCATGTCTTAGTAGATAATGTACTTTTCCACTGCAAACACTTAGAAACTATAAGTGCTAAGTTATTGCGAAAGGAGGGTTAAAACTCATAAAGAGGGAAAGATCATGATGAAACAAATGTATGATTACAGTGCACCTACTGGCAGGGGTTTTAAAAAGAGTCTCAGGGATTTGTATGTTTAACTGCCTTATGCTCCTTTGAATTTGTTGTGTGCTTAGAACCACAAACTGGAAATCTTTTTTATTCTTTTCTCATATTTATCACTTATCATGTGACTGCAAGTGACAAACCCTGTCTGCTTAAGTTCAGAATTTCACAATTAAAATGGCACAGAGCTGTGCTCAGCTTGCTGCATTGCTGTTCACCAGTATGCAGTTCATTTCAGAACCTCTCACAAAAGCCACTTTTTATTAGTTCAACAAAATGCAGCATCACTTGTTACCAGGCAACCAGTGTCTATTGATTTTGACACATCTGTATTAAATGCATTAGCTTTCTAACACTGGTTAGGCCTAACATACATTTATAATTCATTGGTCTCAAAACAGCATATGCCATATGTGCAAGTACATTTTGACTGATAGTAAGGATACCGTTATTCCAATACTTTGTAAAATAAAAGTGTAAATCTGTCATTTAAAATTATATAAATAAATGCAGCCAGGTATATGACGGATCCGGACAGGTTACAGAGGTAAGCGGATGAGAACAGGATGGGTTTCAATACTGACAAGTGCAAGGTACTGCACCTGGGGAGGAAGAACCAGCAGCATACCTACAGGCTGGGGAACTCCCTTCTTGTCAGCACAGAGGCAGAAAAGGATCTTGGAGTCACTATTGATTCCAAGATGAACATGGGCTGCCAATGTGGGGATGTGGTCAGGAAGGCCAAGCGCACTTTGTTGTGCATCCATAGATGCATCACGAGCAGGTCCAAGGAGGTGATCCTCCCCCTCTATGCAACATTGCTCAGGCCGCAGTTGGAGTACTGTGTCTAGTTCTTTGTGCCACACTTCAGGAGGGATGTGGACAACATGGAGAGAGTCCAGAGGAGGGCCACTCGCATGATTAGGGGGCAGCAGGGCAGGCCCTACGAGGAGAGGCTGAAGGACCTGAACCTGTTCAGCCTCCACAAGAGAAGGCTGAGAGGGGATCTGGTGGCCATCTATAAACTGGCCAAGGGGAACCAGCAGGCAATGGGAGAGTCCCTGTTCCCCCAAGCACTACCGGGAGTAACAAGGAATAACAGCCATAAATTGATTGAGAGTAGGTTCAGGCTAAATATCACGAGGCACTACTTCACTGTCAGGGCGGCTAGGAGCTGGAACCAACTTCCAAGGGAAGTGGTGCTCGCTCCTACCCTGGGGGTCTTCAAAAGGAGGCTAGATAAATAGATACCTAGTTGGGGTCATTTAACCCCAGCATTCTTTCCTGCCCATGGCAGGGGGTCGGACTTGATGATCTGCTTAGGTCCCTTCCAACCCTACCAACTATGAAACTATGAGATATTTTGAAATGTCTTAAGATTGAATAATTCTCTTGCTTACAAAGTAATTAAGTGATTGCAAAAGAATCATTAAAAAAACAAAATGACAACAGAAATAGTCAGCCTGCTCCGGCTCTTTGGCACATGATCAGAAGGGGAACACTTCTGTTACTGGAGGTATGGATAGTGTCAAGTGCCTCTGAAATGTTACCAAGTAAGCAAGGTGCCATGAAAGATTTCATGTTTGACATTTGGAACCTGAAGAGTTAATCAAATTTTGTCTGAGAATTCCCAGTCAAGCAGCAGACTTCACTGTCTACAGGGGATAAAGAGAACATGACTGAGAGGGGAGGGGCTGGTTACCAAGTTTGATTACATATTGTAAAACATTCCTAATGTATTTCCAGACCAGAAATATTCTCTGGACTCTTAAACATTTCAAAAGCTGTCATAAAGTAATCAATAGGACAGAAGTAGTACTTCATCTTACATATTTATGTTTCATAATTCTCTTTGCATGAAAGTAGGATTTTAGTATCTTCTTCAATACATGAAAGTATTTTATTAGAAAACAGAATGTAGTCATGTGTCGTGGAGGTGGACAAGCTCCTTTCAAACAAAGTCTGTAGAAGAGAAAGACGATACAATATATCTTTTCATGCTTGGTCTCGCTCCAAATCAGAAGAAGAAATGAGTAAATGGATAAAGTAGAAAAGTGTGCTAGAAGAGGAATAACACGGAGCCACAAAAGTAGGCTTCCCAATGAGAATCAATTACGTCCAATTCTGAGCATTATGTATTTAATTTGCTTACCAAATTCCCTATCACTAGTAATGTGTGCAAGAAAATAAACGTCCTAATAAGTTCTCTCTCTTTGCAGGCCTTTTGAAATAAAACAGTGGTAGAGAAACTGGAGAGAAGTCACTGGTAAATAGTTTGGACAGAAATCAATGATTTGCCATCGATAGGCTTAATTTTCTCTTCTAGTCAAGGGCTATGTGGTATAAGAACAGAGATGAAAGGTGGTAACACCAGCTTTAGATCACCTTTGTACTTTCCCTGTTGTTGGCTCAGCTCAATAGTTGCAATGATGCCTGCAAGAAACCATGCCAGAAATCAGAATGGCTAGTGTGAAAGGGTGTCATAGGCACATCCCTTCCAACTGGCAGCACAGGATTGTAAAAATGTATCATACCATCTCTATGGACAATGCATGAAAGGAGCTTATCTGACATGAGACTACATTCTGTTTTCTAGGTGCCAGGCAATTACAAAGGTGGGCCAACACAGAGCTGTTATACTGGCTTTGCACTGCCTAGGAAGCCCCTTAATTCCTTTATTATTAGATCTATCTGATAGAAAAGATAGCTGAGACCTATTTCAGTATACTCTTTTAAAATTATCATAAAGGGTCAAGTTCATCTCTGAGAACTCCACTAAACTCAGGGGAGCTGAACTAAACTTTAGTTTGGTTCTCTTTGATCGCTCCCTCCACCTCAGGAAAACTTAAGTTATTCCTTTGCAGAACTAATTCTGAATTGTTTTTCAGATGAACTCTCATAAAAAGCTTTAAATGAAATTGGCTCAAGTGGCTTGGAAGCCTCTCAGCCCATTATCTTGGACTTTGGATGAGAAAAGCAAATACAGTAATAGTCACAATGTCTCAGACTAGATCAACACTGCCAAGAGCAGGATTTGAGTATATCTTTAGGGGAGGATTTTAGTATCTTCTTCAACCCAGAAATCATAAACATTCATCATTTGCGCTCTCTTATGAAAACCTTCCTAATTCTGTACAGGCTATAATTCAGCAAAAAGCAGTTAGTGTACAATGTTTGTTTTTAATTACACAAAACCCAATCACTTGATGCCCATCCCTCCCATTTGCTTATTTTCTCCCCATCTGTTAGATCTCTAATCATACTTGTAGAGTGCAAGTTCTCTGGACCTGGAATTGATTATTTATGAAATGCTTCATGCTGATCACCTGTACAGTGCACAGGGGTTATAGATCACCATTCCCTGTCTGGGAACTCTCCATAAGCACTGTGTAGGAGGACTAGGTGCATAGCTCAAGGTTTTAGATTTTATATTCCAGGGCACAAAACCTAGATAAATTTTACATCTATATCCTTTTCTGATTCTAGCTATATACTTTTGTTAAGGAGTACAGGTGAGCTATCTGTAAAAGTAATAGTGATAACTAAAAGTGACAGTTCTACTCTAAGGTGGATACAGAAGTATCTTAATCATTGTGCTCAAAGGGTAGTCATTAATGACTCACTGTACAGCTGGGATGTCTAACTGACCCCACCTAGATCTGGTACTGTGAAATATCTTTGTTAATTACTTGAAGGATAGGATCAAGTGCATACTTAATACATTTGCAGATGACACCAAGCTATGTGGCGTAACAGACACTTTGGAGTATAAAATTAGGATTGAAAATGACCTTGATAAACTGGAACAATGGTCCAAAACTAATCAAATGAAATTCAGTAAGTACAAATACAAAGTCATGCCCTTAGGACAGCAAAAAAAAACCAACAACAACAACAAAACCCAAATGTAAAAATACAAATTGGAGAATGACTGGCTAAGCTACAGTGGGCACATCTCCACATGCAATTAATGCAGCTGGAGTTTATTGCTCCTAGGCACCATGTTTGAACATGTGCCTGGGACTGCAGCACATTGAGCTGGGTTGGAGCAGCCCCAGGCAGGCAGGCTGACTCCCAGAGCCCTCTGTCAACTGGGCCTGCTCCAACCCAGCTCAACGTGCTGTACAAGGGTGCTTCAGTGCAGGGTAGCTAGCAGGCAGCCCCTGTACTAAAGGACCCTCATGCCCCATTCAGTCCCATCAGTATCTATACCTGCATTGTGGTGGAACTAAATAGATAGCTCTGCAGTAAACTTCTCGTGTAGATGTGCCCAGTAGTGCAGAATTTGAAAGAGCATGACAAAAAGGAACACAAATGATTAGAGGTCTAAGAAATCTGGCATACAAGAAAGGTTGGAAAAGTTAGATTATTTAGCCTAGGGAGAAAAGAGTGAAAGAGCCTTTGTTAAGCCTTCAAGTACATGAAGGGAGTTTATAAAGACAATAGTAATACACTATTCTCTCTGGCCACAGAGGACAAGTAATGGTCTTAAACTGCAACAAGAGAAATTTAAGTTTGATATTAAAAAGAATATTTTAACCAAGGGGGTGGTTAAACACTAGAGTAGATAATCAAGAAAGTTGTATAGTCCTCTTCTCTGGAAGTTTTAAAAAGCAGATTAGACAAATTCTTAGCTGGACTGGGTTAGCCATCCAGGATCCTGCCTTGAAGCTAGTTAGTCCAGCCCCCTGCTAAGGTTCCAGCCCTGCGCTTTTCTATGATTCTATGGTTCTACTTAAGGTTTTAAAATATTCCAATTAAAACCCACTGAGCTCCTAAACACTTTTTTTCTGTTTGGAAAATGAGGCTTTTGGATGAAAACTCACCATATTTCAACATATTTCTTTTTCAAGCCAAAAGCTATAATATGCTGTAGCTAAATTTGTGCGTGTGTTAGTCTAACTTAATGAATACAACCTTATAAGAATATTATTGAAACTGTGAAAACTGGTTTAACTGTCAGTACTGAAGGAGGGGATAGGAAAGGATTATTTTCCAAACTGAAGTCCATATTTTAGTATTATTCATTTGGCTGTTTTAAAATTCTAAAGCTTTGCTCCCTCCACATGTGTGACAGTGATACCTTCAAATCCTATTTTACTGATTTGTATACAGATGACAAATTCAAAAGGCACTTCCATAGGATCTTTCACTCAACAGCTCGACAGGCTACAAATAGCAATTAATCCTCATAATAGCTCTGTGTTAACCAGAAAAACCAACACATGGGGCAGTTAAGTAACTTACACAAGGTTCTACAGCAAGTCACTGGCCAGTCAGGAATAAATCTCAGATCTCTAGGCTTAAGGTTGCACAAAACACTTATATAGATAGGTTAGAAATAAAAATGAATTTACCAAGGTATACATTACCAGGAGTTTTCCAAGGTGACTGATATAGGCATACATATACTGGTTTCATGCTTTATTTTGCCACTTGATATTAAATTAACCTCCCCCTCCTTACCACACATAAAGAAAGCGAGGGTTTAAAAACTCAGAGCAGTGAATATGTTTCTGCTGTAGATTGTCATCAGGTTATTCACCAGTTAGGGGTAGCACCCTGTTGTTGTCACAATTTTATTGAAGTAGTTCCCATTCTCACTCTTGTTCCCTAGCAATCACACATTTTGGGGTAGAGGGAAATGCACAGAAATATTGATTACATCAAGACTTTCCAAAGGTTGTTTATTTAACACTGTGAGTGCGTGCGTGCGTGCGTGTGTGCGTGCGGTGGGGGTTGCTCTCCGTTTACTGAGGCAGGCTTCTTTGTGTTTTTATTGTGATTTTTTTAAAGAAGTCTTTATTAAATGGGTGGAAAATTGGATTTACGAAACTAGCTTTGAATGTCAATGTCTTCCACAGAGCAATCAAATATGTTGCTGACATGTCACAGTTATACACAGCATTAACATCTGAAAATGGGATTTTGAAGGATGCAATAATGGTTCTGTATCCATAATAGATTCACCCCAAGGTGCACTCATGCATCTATTGTATGTAGGTGGTTTTTAAGCTGATTTACATGTACAAAAAAGTCAACTTAGAAAAGAAGAATTCCACCATAATTTGCTGTGATTTGTGCAAAGGCAATGATAGGTGGGGGGAAAAGTGTTAACCATTTAAACTGCTACATCTGATATCCTAAACCATATGAAACAGAGTAGTGTTCAACTCTTCCACAGTAAAATTAACAGGTGAATAATACTGCACAGGTTAAACCTCTTGAGGCTTTCAGGAAAGGAAACTGAAGTGTTAAAGTATAAAGCAAATGGTACAGTCTCCAAAACCTATAGAGGCCAAACATACAAATGAAAGGAAATTCCAACCCTGTGGATCCCAAACTAGTTGATGTTCACTAACATATAAAATCATAGGAAAGCTGGGTTGGAAAAAACCTTAGGGCTAAGTACAGATAATCAAAAAGACCAAGGCTGAATTGATTCAATCTTTGCAGGTTAGTCTAAGCTGAGTCAACTGAACTGATAAGCAAGTGAACAGACATTCACTTCTGATTCTGGAAATGCAGCTACATGCCTACAGTGCCTCAGGCTAGTAGCCAGGGGGTGCTAGAGCACACCTCCCTGCTCAGCTGGAGCAGACAGCTTGAGCCAAGGCTAGCCTGACCACTCTGCAAGGGGGGCGGGGGGGGGAAGAGAAAGGGTTTGCAGCAGAAGTGTAAAGCATCCTGGGATGTTGGGGGACTGAGTTAACTTGAATCTGGAGGGGCTCTGGGTCAAAAGTTCAATAAACTGATTTAACCTAAATCTGTTAAGTCTACATCCATGCAGGCTTATCTTAAATTGGTTACAGAGATTTTGAAAGCCGTTTATGTGCTCTGAACTTCTGTTATGTTACAGATTTGAACTGGTTTCTGATCACTTATACAGGTTTATATATAATTTCTGTCCCTAGCCTAGAGGTCCTCTGGTTCAACCTGTTGCTCTAGGCAGGATCATTTCTATCAAAACAACTACCAGGCACAATGCCTGAAACATCAAAAAACACCCATTCCTTTCTCACAGATAAAACAGGGGGACAAGAACATTGTCAATCTGCCACCACAAGGACAGGAGTAGTTTGCATAAACCTATGGTGGCACATTAACATCCAACCATTGCACAAGAAACCATTGCAGCATAAAAGAGATGAATCAAACAAAAAGCAATAGGAAAAGTGCATCTCCTAGATGACATCCCTGCCCAATGAAATCATATTCACAAAGTAATACCCTGATGTGCCTTCCACAAGCTTGGCAGAGTAGAAAACCATGCTGTTCTGGCACTTTTATCTCTTTCCTTTCCCTTCCCTTCATTGGTTACAATTTCTTTTGACATTTTTCTTCTGCCTAAAAAGAAAGAGCAATAGGCAATTGTACTAAAAAAGATAATGGAAGCTTAAAGACCACACATCAACCAAATTCTGTTAAGCATTCTAATTAAAATCTATCATCCAATGAGCCCATTCATATACTGGAATAATTTTCACGAATTTTTCAAACTACCTAGAGGATTCAAATAAATGGTTATTACCATAATGTGTATGATGGCTGCAAAAAAACCCTTGATCACAAGAGTTTTCTTTAAAAGGACCTATAAGCATTACTTAATGAAAGAATATTTTGTATTTTACTAAAATGTTGACGTATTTTACATTTGTTAAAAACAATATAGCTTTATCAGATAGTGAAGACAATTGATGGAAATGTGATTCTCTTGACACAGTGGAAATGCACATGAAGGATTTTTAATTTTATATCATTCCTGTAGGGTTTGAACTCAATACCTTTGGAAACGTATACATGATGCTTATTACGCATATTAGGTTAGAGTGTGTACAATTAACAGCCATGGGAACTTGTGGCTGTTAAATGAATTTACCTGCTGTTATAGAATTATATATAGTTACAAAGCAAACATATAATAGATAGGACAGACTTTAAAAGAAAATGCACTTTCTTAGCTCATGTCAAGATTTTGCCTAATGTGTAGATGTATCACATAATCCTTCCATAACTGCTTTCCCTCTCTGTAAAATTGATTCAGTAGTACCTGCACTAGTGGGGTAAATTTAATGAACCTTGGATTTAATTTGCAAATCTAAGTATAACTTGTTAAAACACTTATAATTTTAGGGAATTTTACAATTTAGAAATGTGGCATTCTCTCAAATCAGGACAACCTCAAACTCTGAAAGTGTTTTGTAAAACAAATTACTCTACATTTTTTTCTTCTTGTGTTTATTGAAATGTTTCATTCCAAATTAGACATTTTAATCTTACTGAAACATGTTGATAATTTATTTTGAAAATGTCAGTAATAATCAATATACATTTAGTTTTTGTTGAATCAGTATTTTCTGACACAAAACTGTTTTGTCAAAAAAAAAAAGGCCATTTGTTCTTTATAACTTCTCCTTTATAGCTAATCAAAACTATCTCAGATAAATGCCTTTGGGGATCATTTCTTCTGTATTTTGCCTTAGCCTGAAAGTGACTATTTCTGGAAAGTTTGTCCAAATAGTGGTTTAGCTGGTGTTCAGAAATTTAGGAGGGCTAAGGTAGAAAGAAGAGGGAAATACCACACACTTTGCCTACATATGCAGACAATCCTAGTTAAGAAATGCTATCAACACTGATCACGTTAATAATGATAATGACTTTTACAATTTTGTATTTAAAAAAAAAAATCAGTATTTTTTTAACGCAGTAGAGAGGAATAAAATGAAAACTATATTGCTTCCTTCAAATCATTCTACAAAGCTTCCAAATGGGTTAACTATACAACAGAATGGATTGAGAGATGGGACTAAGGACTTAGGTTTTCAAGACCTGTAGGAAGAGACTGATAGCTACATGGGCAGTAGGGCTGTGTGAAGCTTTGGATGCTGATTAGATTAGGAGGAGATTCGACCCATTTTGGTGGCCAAATCTCCAAATCAAATCAGGGGACCAATTAAAAGGTCTGAATTGATTCGAAGCTCTCTGAATCAAAAAAAGATTCAGAGAGCTTCAGTGATTTGGGCAGTCCCCACCAGCTGCAGCAGGAAACTGGACCCGGAGTTCATGTTGGTAAGTAGGGGGCAGGGGATGGGGCCATGGGGGGGACTTCTGCCAGGCCCTATCCCATGCCTGTTCCCCCAGTCCCCCTGAGCACCCCCTGACCCTTGCCCATTCTCCCAGTCCCACCCATGGCTGCCCTGCCCAGCCCCAACTCCCAGTTGTTTTATAAAAAAGCATGCACTCACTGGGTGCTGCTGGGGGGGTGCATCCCCGTTGCCCCACACTGCCCTACACTGCATGGAGGGCTCTGCCATGAGCCCCCAACCCCCGCTAACCCTCGCAGCCCCCTCATGGTTGCTTCACCCGCCCCAGCCCTTTAAAAAATAACCCCACACTCACCGGCTGCTGTAGCAGCCTCGGAGCTTCTGGGGGCTCATGGCAGAGCCCCCCACACTGTGTGGGGCAGTGAGAGGGCAGTGCAGATTGCCCTCCCTGCTGGGCAGGAGCCAGTGAGTCCAGGATTTTTTTATTTTTCATTTTCAAAGGGCTGGGAGCTGGGGCAGATGGCGCAGCCATGGGTGGGGGGGCGGCGAGAGACTGGGTAGGGATCAGGGTGCTCATGGCAGAACCCCCCACATGGCATGGGGCAGTGGGGGACAGCAGGGATTGACCCCTGCTGAGCAGGAGCCAGTGGGTGCAGGCTTTTTGTTTCCAAAGAGCTGGGTGCTGGGGCGGGCGAGGCAGCCATTAAGAGCAGGCAGGGGATGGGGTCTGTGTGATTTGGAGATTCAGCAGCCAAATCTCTGAATCAGATTTGTCTGAATCAATTCAGGACAGTGATGCGAATCACCAAATCGAATCACTGTCTCCCAAGTCATAATTTCATAGTAGCTAGGGTCAGGAGGGACCTGAACAGATCATTTAGCCTGACTCCCTGCCACAGGCAGGAATGAATGCTGGGTTCACAAGTCTCCAGACAGGTGATCATCCAACCTCCTCTTGAATTTACCCCAGGTAGGGGCGAGGACCACTTCCCTGGGAAGTTGGTAGCAGATTTTGGCCACCCTAACTGTAAAATATTGCCTTCTGATCTCTAACCTAAACCTATTCTCCATCAGCTTATTACCATTGTTCCTTGTCACCCCAGGTGGTGCTGGGGAGAAAAGGGCTCTGCCTATTACCTGTTGATCCCCCCTGATGAGCTTGTAGGCAGCCACCAGGTCCCCCCTCAGCCTCCTCTTGCTGAGGCTGAACAGGTTCAGGTCCTTCAGTCTCTCCTCGTAGGGCCTGTCCTGCTGCCCTCTCACCAACTGGGTGGCCCTCCTCCAAACCCTCTCCAGGCTGGCCTCATCCCTTTTGAAGTGCAGGGCCCAGTACTGGACGCAGTACTCCAACTGTGGCCTGACCAAAGTCGCATAGAGGGGGAGTATTACTTCTCTGGACCGGCTTGAGATGCATCTTTGGATGCATGACAAGGTATGGCTGGCCTTGCTGGCTGTGGTCTGGCATTGGCGGCTCATGTTTATCTTGGAGTCAATATTGACTCCAAGATCCCTTTCCGCCTCTGTGCTTTCAAGAAGGGAACTCCCCAGCCTGTATGTATGCTGTGGATTCCTTCTCCCAAGGTGCAGCACTCTGCATCTGTCTACATTGAACCCCATCCTATTCTCATCTGCCCACTTTTGTAATCTGTCTAAATCAGCTGGATCCAAAATCTGAAGTGAATACTAGTCGCTTGTCATAGGCCTAATGGGCAGCTCTAGGATTTTTAAAATGGGTGCAGATGGTGTGGTGCATCATCACATATAACACAATGCATATTTTTCTCCAATTAAAAAAAACCTAGAAGTTTAACTAATATGATAGTGGCCTAGGGCTATATTATTCAGTTTAAGATCAAAGCACAAATAAAAATAACTTTATTGAAATGAGCAATAATTTGCTATACCATATATTATGTATAATGTCCCCACCCCCAACAAACTAGGCAAAAACAATCAAAAGATGCTGTTTCATTAGTCCTGTAGTAATTAAAATTAAATGTATATCCCTTTTTCAGATTCAAAAAACAAAAATCTAGCTTTTCTTGAGCATCTTGACAGTGCAACCAGTGATTCACTGAAAGTTATTTCTACACCTGAGTTAATGGTTCTTTCCACACTCGAGTTAAGGTTTTTAGCTAGGGCTGTGAAACAGCAACTACATTACCAGAAGCAGCTAACAGACAGCAGAATTGCAGAGGAAGGAACAGTTCGATTAGTGGAACATCAAGACTATGAAAAAGGAGAGAGGACTGTTGTGGAATGAAGTTTAGAAAGAATCAGATAGATTATACTAAGCCATGAAGTCAAGTGACTCCAACGCTGCTGCCTGAATAGAAATGCTGCTGCCACTGCCAGGCAGTTGGTTTTAAAATTTGGGTGGAACAGGAATCCAACATGGGGAAGGTGCAACTCCAACCCTGCCCACCCCCCGAATCTGCCCCTGGGTAGCTATAAAGTTAGCTGGGAGAATCTTGTGGCTTTGCAGAACTCACAGCATAAAGAACTGTTGTGAAAGCTCTAAATTTCTGTCAAAAGCTGAATGAACAGTAATTGTCAGTTGTCTGAATATTTCACAGAAGACAGCAGAAGCATTTTGGGCATGAGGAAACAAATCAAGGAAAAAGTGAGGCTTACCATCTGGGCAGTTTTGTAAGGCTTCCTTAAGAAATTAAAGTATTAGGCACACATGGGAAGCTCTAAGATAACAGCTGTGAGTGGATAAGTTGATTTGCACGAGTTCAAAATGCCAGTCTTCCCATACTAGCACAACACCCCTAAATACAAAAATTCAGCTATTCCACACGTATGGCAATCCTGACCCCACTTTACTTCTCAATCCAGTTTTTGTGAAGTGAAGCCTTACTGTTTAGCCTGGGCTACAAATTACATAGATCCGTGGTTTTAGTTAGCTGAAATAAGTAAAATGAAACAAAATCTGTAGAATTTAGTTCTTTATATTTTAATTAGCAATAAGAGCAATACGTGTTACAAAACTAATATAGACTAAAATATAACCAATGCAGAAGAGCAAAAGAAATTCAAAGACACATCATATCTACAGATTGTACTAAGTTTCATTCTCCTCACCTCTATTTTTCAAAGTGGGAATCTGTTTTATATTAAGTAACTAAACTATAAGGGCTAAAATGGTAACATAGTTTACTCTTATGCAAGGACTTTAATCTTAATACGTCTGGTATCCAGCAAAAGTTTTGAGTGCAGATATTGCTGCTTCAGCAGAAAGAAAAATAAACAAACAAAAAAACTCCAAAAAACATGGAATTGTAGTTGACTTGTTATGGTATTTTCTACTTAGCCACAGAAAGAACTGGTAGATGTTACTTTTAGCTTTGGCACAATCAACTAAAACTTGAGCTGGAAAAAGCAGATTTAGTCAGAGCCATTTTATAATAATCTTACTCTAGTCTAGCAACATTTAAATCTAACAACTGCGCAGTCATTTAGTATTTGCATACCCAAGTACTAAATGAGTGTGCAGTAACCAGCATTACTGCACAGTAGCATCCCCACATGGCTTCCTGGTGATGCTGACTGCACAGTAGCTCATTACTACTGCACAGTAGCTCATTACTACTGTACAGTAGCATCACATCACAGTTTGTGCCCTGCAATGCTACTGCACTGTATAACGAGCTCCTGCATAGTCAGCATCTCGTGTAGACACAGCCAGAGTGTACTACTGACTTCAGTGTGAGAACCCTTGAAGTAAATATAGTAATCACTAGGATTAAGTTTATTACCATCCAGACATCAGTGAATTTAGATCCTCTTTTCTGTTCTTTATACAGAGTTTATCACTTTGATTAAAAATTTAGAGGATGACCCTGGCAAAACATTTTTCAGTCCCTAGGTTGTTCAGAACCTCTCCCATGAATATTATTTTGATCACTTCCCAATTTTTTATGTTGTGACTAATAAGCTAATATCTTCTTTATATAAAAAGCTTACCCAGTTTTTAAAAAGTAGATCATGTTAAATGGATGTAAACCTATACTTTAGCTCACACTTTAATTAGTTGAGCTTATTTGGATACTTTTCCCAAGCAAATTAAAATCATTTAGACAAAAACCAAAACTTATATACGTGTGTCTTCCTTAAGAATTTGAACCCAATTAATAAGACTGATTTTAAATCATTTAAGCTTTTGCATCTTTTCTAATAACTTACACAGTATTGAATTCTGCTCTTTAGCTGGCTGCTTTTCAAATTCACAGATTGCAATATGGTCATACCAAGGCGCCCCCGGGGGTTACAAGAAATAATGGCCACAAGCTAGCAGAGAGCAGATTTAGACTAGACATTAGGAAGAACTTCTTCACAGTTAGAGTGGCCAAAGTCTGGAACGGGCTCCCAAGGGAGGTGGTGCTCTCCCCTACCCTGGGGGTCTTCAAGAGGAGGTTAGACAGGCATCTAGCTGGGGTCATCTGAACCCAGCACTCTTTCCTGCCTATGCAGGGGGTCGGACTCAATGATCTATTGAGGTCCCTTCTGACCCTAACATCTATGAATCTATGAAAATCCATTTGGTGTAAATAAATAATGCCCTTTTGCAAATATTCTTGTGAATGAAGCTTAACTAGCACAAATGTTGATAAGAAACTAATAAAGGGCTGTATTCCATTGATGTAAAAGATCAATTTAGACAAATATTGGAGAATGTTTTTTTAAATATTCAGCTGGATGTCCCTACTGAGTAAAAAAAATCCGTATTTAGTCTGTTATTCAAAAAATAAAGTAGACATGTTCCTGGATGTCTACTAGCGATGTATGAAGCGGGCCCTATTCGATTTGGATTTGGATTTGGCCTGAATCAGGGACAGTGATTCAATTCATTGATTCAGATCACTGTCCCTGATTCGATTTGGCCAAATCCAAATCAGAAGATTCGATGCTGATTTGGAGAATCAGCGATTCGGCCATACATAGACACAACTTTAAATGTTTTTTCAACATACCTTAGGTACCAGCATGGCTTGTGGAACACTGCAATGCTGGGGCAGATAGAGAGTCCCACAGGAGTGATGGGGGGGCCCTTCACATGCTTGGCGGTGAACCCAGAAGCATTCTATAAGTAGTACACTTCAGATTGGAAGTACTACTACTGAAGTACTTCCAATCTATTTCTGTATCTGCCGGGGAGTGCACAGAGGGGCTCTCCCGCACCCCCCCCCCCCCCGGCTTGGCAATTAACCACAAGGGACCCTGGGTGCCCCCCCCCCCAGTTGCTGAGCTGGCAGACCCACTCCCTGGTGAACCCAGACGTGGACCGGAAGTGCTTCTGGTCCACGTCTGGGTCTGCTGCTGAGCATGCTAGGGAGCCCCCCATGTTCCTTTGGGACACTTCATCTGCCCCGGCATTGCAGCATTCATGAGCCACCTGCTACCTTGAGGTATGTAGAAAAAACATTTAAAGCTGTCTCTATGTCTGAATCTCTGAATCTTTCTGAATCTCTCCAAACCAATTTGGAGGGTTCAAATTCAATTCAGAGAGTTTAAAGTGTCCTCTGATTCGATCTGGATTTAGAGATTCGGCTGCTGAATTAGGCTGAATCTCCACCGAATTGAAATCAGCAACCGAAGCTTCACACAGCCCTAATGTCTACATCTCAGATTTTTAAAATCAAGAAAAAGATCTTGGCATGTCCTTTTTGCTGTACATTATGCTTTATCAGTAATTGCAAATGTATATCTTGTAACAAAATTAGAACAAGCTATTATCTGAGTTTTAATTAAAAGAAAGACAAATTCTTTACTACGCTTGTAGGTTAGAGAAAGCATTCAGTTGCCCATTAAGAAAGAGACAGATGGAGGCAGGTAGAACATGTAAAGCTTAATATTACAGCATAGGCTCCTGTCTAAACAATTTCAATTAATCTGATGGTGAAACACCTCTTTACTAAATAAATTTATACTCTAAAAAGAAAACTAGTTATACAGTCATTACCCAGGTAATGTCATAAAATGATGAGCAGCAGTCCCTGTAGGAAGTATACACTCCATGCAGAAGCCCTGTCAAGTAACATGCATGCATTAAGTCTCAATGAAGCCGTATCTTGAACATTTTTGAAAGGTCCAGATCTCATTATATGGATAATTTTTATCATCGAGGTTGAAGGTCCATGTTCCCAGACTAAATTCAGAACTAGTGAGGCTTAGACAGAGCCACAAGATCCCCACCAGCAGCAAAAGGTACAGAAATGGCATAAAAGCTGGAAAATCATATAACATAGTACAAACAGGCATTGGACTCTATAGTAAGTGTGCGGGCCGGGGGCGAGCTGGGCCCGTCTTCGCGCATGCGGGCTGTGGCCAGCAGCTCGGGCACGCGGGGCCGGAGAAGACCGGGGGCGAGCTAGAATTAGTCACGGATGCGTAGTGGTTGATTTAAAGATTATTTTACTTACACCGAAGATGGTCGCGGTGCAGGCAGGAAAACTTGCTTGAGCTGCGGTTACAGATAGAAAAGAAGAGAGGCGGACTAGAGTTCCTTCCCGTGAACACTCTTCTAGCCCATCTGGTTGGAGGCTCTAAACCGTGAGCCCGTCGGACCAACCGGAGAAAGTACGTAACAGTAATTCACTCACACGAAGGTAGTTAGGCTCCGTAGATCCTTTTTGTGCGCAGGGAGGAAGGATACGTCGGGATTGTGCTCGGTGACGGGGAGAGGCCAGAGGCTGGTCAGGCCCCTGTTGCCTTTTAAGAAATGCGTTGGGTCCATAAGGATCCGCAGCACTTAGAGATCTTCGCACAGCGTGAAGTCTCCTCCTCCTGGTGTTCGTGGAGTCCTCCAACTTGGGCGGAAACCACTCAAGCTTTTTATACAGCTAGCAAGCCAATCACTAGCCGCCACGTGTGAATAATTTAGAACTATCCAATAGTGGGGCACAAATTTGAATACGAATGGTGGGAACTCCTTGCAAAGTGCATTTCTTAGCTGCAAAGAAGAAATGCACCCTGCAAAGAAAGCTACTAGTGGCGGGAATTCTTTTGCACCCAGGGTTCTCCTCTGCAGCAGAAAACTCCACCGTGCAAAGAAGCTGCAATTTAGCGGGAAAAATAATTTAGCAGTGCCGAAGCACACACAAACAAAAAATCACAACTTTGGGTTGTGACAGTAAGCTTGGTGTGTGAAGGACTGGAGGAGAGGTCAATGTATTGTAATTTAAAGGAAAGGAAGCATAGCAAGCCAAAGGGCATGCAGAGATTCAAAGACAAAGCTCTAGCTTACAAAAAGTGATGGACCCACTGCCCAAACTCAGTACCTATTTATACATATCACCAGATGGACAATGTCTTACATTACTTGCAAATCTACCTCACAGTCTGAACTTTGGAGAAAGACACAAACACTTCTTGCATGATGCATAAGAAATGCTTGTTAAGCCGTTTTCCAATCTGAAAAATTAAAACAAAGTTATACCTGGCAAGAGAATTTCCTCTTGGTCCTAATTATTAAATAAATTCCTGCTGAATGGCAGATGTTTTCATGCAGATTTGAGATTGCTACTTTTTAAACAACGCATGCTCCAGCAATGAGAAAATAAACAAAACTTACATAAATGCATGTAACATCTTGAAAGACACTTGTTCAGGAGACCGCTGAGGGCAAGATCCTAGTTTGATCACTTCAGTGCAGTATGTAGTGGCAGGAGGCAGTATGATGTGTTTCAGAAGCACTACACTAAGGGAATGAACATTTGGACAAGACATTTCAAGACTTCCATTGTCCATAACATCATCATGTGAATATTAACCTTCAATGACCCACAATGTTTTCAGCTTCATAAAGCACTAGTGAATGCTCAACTACTTAGAGGGTTTGATAAACCACTTCAATGGGAGCTGAGAGAGTTTAACAATAAACAATGAGGCTACGTGCACATGTTCATTTGTAGAGCTATAAAACAAGTATGTTGTGGGGGTGTACACACATTCAGAGTCCCCTGCATCAAAAATCCCTGCAAAGATGTATTCTTCCATGAGGGGACACTATGGGACTGCTCCTTTACTCCCCCACCCTCAGAGGAATCGGCAAGTGAGCATGACGGGATCAGTGCCAGGCTCTCCTGATCAGTTGTTACCACTGAACAGCTGATGATCAGGCCGCCTGAAAGCAGCAGTGGCAACACGTGATTAAGTAGTCTTGGTTCCACAGTAAGTTGGAAGTCTGCTCCCTGTGGGCTGTCAAGAGAGCCAACCACTCTTCCTCCTTCTCCCTTGAAAGGGGGGCAGGAGAGCAGAGCACTCTGGGAGCCTGGGAGTACATACAGACATACAACTGTTCTCATCTTATATGCAGTGCTACAAGGGTAATGCTACAAAAAATGCTCCTTTTTCCTCACACGAACTTTTTTGTGGAGAATCTGCCATCTCTGTAGCACTACAAATACTGTGAATGTATGGACACTCCCTTTCCATAGTGCTAGTAGCATGACTATAGAGCAACAAAATTAACATGGGCACATAACCATGGCCACTTACACAGTGGAGTAGTTTGACAATACATTCATTTAGCATCTTTTATGAAAAAGGATGCATCCTGATACAAGAGGCAACTTAGACCAGCCATACTGCATGAAAGGGAACTTCTGTACCTCCTACATATGATCTCTGTTCCCAGCTCTGCCAGTACCTGCTATGTCACTTTAGACAAGTTTGATGTCATGCTTCTGTTTCCTTTCTCATCCTTCATCTATTTTGCCAGTTTACATTGTAAGGTCTTAGTGAGCAAGGACTGTTTCAGACTTGGTTTGTATACCGGCTAGTGTCCTTTAGGCATTGCTGTAATCCAGAAAATAAATAATACTGAAAGAAGAATGACTTGCTTGTCAGTGCTGTTGCAGAAAGGAATCAGGAAAAATACTTTGTAAGCACTGAAGACAGCGAAGGAAACTGGGAATTACCTGTGCTTGTGGGAGTGAGATATAAAGTCTTAATCAATGTGTTTGGGTCTTTTTCTGCAGAACTAGATGTATTTATATATGACAGTCTATAAAGTGCATCTATTTTTAACATTTTCTTGTTCTTATTTTACTTTGTCTTTATTCCCCTCTCCCCCCCACCACTTTACAACAAAACAGCTGATAAGGTCAACGATGACTTCTATTCCAAACGTCGACACCTTGCAGAATTGGCTGCCAAAGGGAGCTTGCCACTCCATCCAGTGCGTATGGAGGAAGACAGAACGTATGCACCTGACAATGGCACAACCAAACACAATGGGCAGAAATCCAAAATTACAAAAATTCACACACACCCCATGGCATACAACTACAAAACCTGGGACCCCAGTGACCAGTCCTTCCGACGGCAAGCATATGCAAACAAGGGGAAGCATGGCCCAGGAGAACCTATGTTAAGTAACACACTGACAACTCGGAGTCAGCAATATTTGCCCCCACAGCCGTACTTCATAACTAACAGCAAGACAGAAGTGACTGTTTGAGATTGCTCTTTCATTCCTTAAAAATATAAAACATCAGAAAGAGGCAAAAAAAAAAAAAAGAAAAGAAAAGACAAGAAGGAAAGGAACTTCCATGGGGACACTCCTGGTATGCAGCCAACTGAAGGTTGAAGAGTGGGTTAATACCATTCAGCAATACCCTGAAGGTTGAATTAGAAATGCCATTTGTATTTCACACTGGAAAAATCAACTCTTGTGACTATTTTTTTTTACTTGAAACTGAAATCCATGATGAGAAGTAGCACAATTTAGAGAAACTTTATGTCTGCTTAAACCATTTACACTATGTTCCTGCCTTGAGACAGAGAGAGAAAGAGAGAGAACAATACACAGTAATACATTGTTTTGATGAGGAATTTTGTATAAATTCTAATAATTACCAGACCTGTGAAAGCCAAGAGCAAATACCTTGGTACAAGCCCTAACGTTTATTATTGTACTTTCATGCCATCACTATAGGAAGAGCAAAAAAAATATATACAATAAAAGATAAAAAGACACTTTCACATGAAACCTATGAAGACTGTTACAATTAAAAGCGTATGAGAACTTTTTGGCTGGTAGAGAGTTTTGTGGGACAATAACACAAGAAGATTTTATTTCTGTTTATTTTTGGTTTGGGTTTAAAGTTTCTCGGGACCTCCAAAATAAGAAGAGACATATCATATAACAACATGAATGTTGTGAGGAAAAGAGGGTAATCAGCCCTTCCCCCTCAGTCCTCCTGTTTTTTGGGCAGATGGTAACAACTCTTACTTTGCAGACTGTCAGGACATTTTCGTCACCTAAATGTTTTGCCTATCTTCAACTGCTTCAGACTGAAAATAAATAAGTGTGGGTGGTGCCTTTACTGTATTACTATTGTTCAATGACAGTCTTGTTTCTCAAAGTGAAAACCCCTGTTCCTTTAAGCTTATTTCCTCTTGTTTTATGAAGATATTAGAAGGTTTCTGCCCTACCTAGCCCTCCCTTTGTTGTGAATGAACACTCATGTTACACTTCTGTTTAGTGGTTGCAAGGTCATACATATTTAGTTAGCCCCAACTCTCCAAGGTAAAACATTTTTCCCCACCTACAATCCCCCATAGTCTCTCATTTTGTATTTGCTTTTAGCCACAGTAGTTCACCTTTGTAGTTCAACTAAATGTTACATGGTATATCATCTTTCTTATGTTTGACTTTGTTAGTGGTGTTCTTTCTTGGGGGTTATTTGGTAGAGGGGCTTCTGCACTAACCTCAGATATCCAAGTGGGCTAGGTCTGAAAAGAAAGATAAAAAAAACAAAATACATCAGACTCATGGTCTAGACTTACTGTAGCTCTGATGACTGGGATACCTTTGCTCATAAGAGCAAAACCACTTCATAATTTGGTGCAGTTAACATCCTGGCAGTCCTGAACCTGCAAGATAAAAACAGTGAGGTGAAACAGGGTTGTAAGAAGACTGTGTGGCAACAGGCCAGCACCAGATAGTGCAATCAGCCTTTTACTTTCATTGTGCACTAAAATCCCTGCCTTTCCCCTGCCAAATGAAGTAATTGGCTAAATCATAAACTAACCAACCCAATGCAATTGATTTTAGGCTGGCTATCAACTCTCCTTCAGATTAGTTGCAAGAAAGTATAAAGAGATGAGTGTGAGAACTGTGCTTTAAAATAAATTAGATATGTGATTTCTTACTATACTCAGCAGACTTGGGCAATATTTCTCTTTCGATTGTCTGAAGGATGTGAGAGCAGAGAGGTTTAAATGAGGTTAACAGGAGAGATCCTTTATCCAACAATTGCAAGATTGATTTGCATCCTGAGGATATAGGCATCACTTCACAAGTGTGCTGCTAAATTGTATGATCATATATTTTAAGTCTATCAGAAGTAGACAAAGCCCATGGGACAAATACTTTGCACACAATTCAGATACTCCAGTATATCTCACTTCCATTCCTTTGATCTCTATTGCTGTCATAACTGGCTGACTTAATTTGACCCTTTATGGAATGTTGCTGTTAATGCATATGCTTTAGATACACATTGCAGCTGCACTCTAATCCACACAGGTTTTGTGTAACTTGAGCATATTTTATGTGGAAATATTTTAGTAACTGTATGTTCTGTAAGTAAACCCGTGTTAATACTTGTTAACTACAGAGTTTATGATACCAATAATACTTCCTACAATAAAATGTTTGTTTGTTTTTTAAGAATGTTTATTTGTAAGCATACGTATTCACTATATTAATATGAATTTCTTACCTGGCAATAAAATTGATTCTATGTGAATCTAATCTGATGGCTCATTCATAAATTCCTACCAATAGTGCCAAACCTTATGCAACAGTCCCTTATTCAACAGCTATCACAAAGACTTAACAGAGTCTCATTAAGTCAGTGAATGTTGCCAAATAGGCCCCTTATGATTTATAATTATGCTAAACAGGATTAAGCGAACACTTAGAAAATGTGCAGATGACACCAAGTTGGGTGGAAATGCAGACACACTGCAGGGCAGAGCTAGAATCCAAAATGACTAGGACAGACAGGAGAGATGCTCCTTGATCTAACAAATGAAATTCAACAAAGATAAGTGTGAAGTCCTGCACTGAAGAAGTAATAATTGTATGCACAAATACAGATTGGGGAATGACTGCATGCTGGGTTATATTGACAGGAGCATGGGCAGATCAAGGATTTTGAAAGGGGGTGGGGGGGAGTACAGATGGTGTAGCATATCATCACATATAACACAATATTTTTTTTCCTCCAGTTAAAGAGAAGATGGATGCTTTACCAATATGCAAGCGGGGTTGCACTGTATTATTTACTTTATCATCAAAACAAAAATTACTATAACTATTGAAATGTGCACTAATTTGCCCGATTATATATAAAGTTTAAAAAGATACAACAAACTAGGCAAACAATAGTCCAAATAGTCAAAAGACTGCCATTAGCCTTGTAACCATTATAGTTGAATGAATATCTCTTATTCAGATTCATAAAACAAAAGCTAGCTCTTCTACTCTATTCAGTGTTGCTGAGAACTTACCTGGAATCCTGAGTCCAATTTTGGGCCCCACACTTCAAGAAGAATGTGGACAGATTGGAAAGAGTCAATCTGAAAGCAGTAAAAATGATTAGAGGCCTGGAAAGCAAGACTTATGAGGAGAGGCTGAAAGAATGAGGGCTATTTATTCTGGAGAAGGGAAGACTGAGGGGGATATCATAATTGTCTTAAAATACCTGAAGGGTGATTATAGAGTGGATGGAGATAGACTATTCTCCATGGCTGTAGGGGACAGGACTAGAAGCAAGGGCCTCAAACTGCAGAAGAGGAAATGCAGGTTGGAGATTAAGAGGAATTTTTGACTATGAGATTGGTCAATCACTGGAACAGGCTACCTGAAGACACTGTGCAGTCTCCAGGTTGCACAAACACTTTGCTGGGATGATTTAGTTAGGGACAATTCTGCCTTGAGCAGGGGGGCTGGTCTAGATGACCTTCTAGACCTTATTTTCCTATGATACTATGTACCTCAAGCAAAAAAAAAGTATTTTGGTAGGTTCTAAGGTAGTTTTTCCTGCCATTCAATGGTATGATCTGCTGTTTAGAGCAAAGTAGTTGGAATCAGGGGACATGGGCTCAATTCCTATTTTTGACATTGACTTGTGATGCAACCTGAAGCAAGTTACTTTAACAGTATAACTTACAGTTGCTAAGAAGCTGAGGCATGCTGAAGAGAAAAGTCAGTGCATCACCTAATCAGTGATTTAGGGAAGAGTTACCCTTTCAGTTAGTGGGAGAAACTTGTTTCACTCGGGCCCTCTTACACTGCAAAAATGGACCTGAAAATCTCAGTGTCTGGCCAGGGAAGGACAATGAAAAAAACTAGGAGACTATTTCCTAATGATGCTTTGTGAGCACTGACATAGAAGGCAGGGAGGTTTGTCAGAGTAGGCAATACAACACTTTGGAGATTGTTGGCAGTGCTGTGGCCCATGAGGCAGCCTGGGGAGGCTATTGTCTAGTTCATAGCTATAGTTATGCCAGCAACCCATCATAGTGATGATGCAGTAGGAGGGTTTCTAAATGAAATGTGCTGTGCCAACCAAAGCCCTTTGCAAAGAGACTGCATATGCTATTGGGCTTTTATTGGGATAGAAACATATGGAGAAAACATCACTCCTTAACCTATTATTACTAAACCAGAAAAAATGTTAAGTGTAAGCCAGGCCTTAATATAAGCCTGAGGACTGTCAAAGATGTGCAAGAGAGATGCTTGTCCAACCCTCAGTGGAGCCCAGAATTAGGCCACAAAGGTGTATTAAACTACCTTAGCCCTCACCCACTCTTTGGTAGTGGTTTATATGTTGCAGACGCATCTATACACAATATTAATACAACACAATAAACTCCAGTGCAGTTCGTTTATTGTGCCTGGGACTGCGTCACACTAAGCTGGGGTGGTACAGCCCTGGCTGGCAGGGGATATGGCAAGGGAAATCAGTCTGCCAGTCCAGAGCTGCTCCCCCTCAGCAAAATGTACTGCAGAGGAGCTAGCTGGGGCACAAGGGTGCTAACCAACAGATAGCACCCGCACTGTAGCACCCTTGTGCCCCAGCCAGCCCCACTCACTGTCTACATGTGTGTTGCAGTGAAGTAAATAACTCTGCTGTAAGTATGTGTGCTGGGCAGTACTATCCTATGGCAGAGTTAGTTAGTTTACTCCAGCCTAATAGGTGTGCATGTGTAGACGGTGACACTTTACTGTGGAGGAAATTAGTCAACTCTGCAGTAAAGAATCTCCTGTAGATGCACCCTGCTTGTATTAATTTCTGCTGTGTTGATTAATCGTTTCCATTTGACCTTTGCATTCTGTCTCTCATCTCCTCCTTGTGCTTCTTCCTTACTCTCATTTGTCAATTTAAAAATGTGTTCTTGAATCACTGTAGTTGTTTAACTATTCTCCTCTTCGTTTCCTTCCAGATTTCTTGTTTGCATCATCTATACCTACTGCACTGGCATTCCTCTGCTCAGAACTGGAGCCCTAGACTCATCCTCATTCCATCAAATCATTAATGGCAGAATGAGCATGACACAATAAGTACCTCCTCTATATCCTCATGCTCCCCAGACTGGATGTTCAGTAGCTCCCCACCCTAGTGGAGACTTTTTGTCTTCTCCTGACTTCCATTGCTCCCCGCCTTCCCCCACCCCTCCATTTATCCCTCCTAAGATGAACGTGGTAATTTCTCCACTTTCCTCTTCTACTAACTAATGCTACTCCACAGGACACGGTCCTTATCACTCTCTTCTTCCCTACTGTTACCTCCTCCACACAAGCTAATCTCCTCCTGTTTCAGGTATTGCAGATGATACCCATATCTGTCTTTCTCTTGTGTTTTAAAGATTTGACTGGGACTCAGAAGATCAGGGCTTATTTTCTGTCTGCCATTGAATTCCTGTGTTATCTCATGCAACTCATTTACCCTCTCTTGTCCTCAGTTCTCTATCTGCAAAATGGGGATGACAGTAGAAACTTAATCTGTTTAGATTGCAATGCTTTGCGTGCACTCCCTTTCTCATTAAATAAATGTAAAATGCCTAATACCATGGGGAACTGATGTGTGTTGGGGGCCTCTACAATTAACAATAACACCCACTGCATCTTATTTACCACAGCTTGTCACCTCTCCCTCTACAATGAGCTGCACCCTCTCCTTGCCGTTCCCATTGCTAAAACCCTGATCCACTGTAGCATACTCACAATTCCTTTCTCCTCACTGGCTTCCTTATAGTCCATGCTCCTGTCCTGCTGCTGAAACATGTTACTATCACCAAACAATTCTCTCTTGCCACATCGCATCCCTTCATTGGCTTTCTCTTGCCTTTTTCCGGTTCAAGACTTTGCAGCTTCAAGGCTCAGAATGACCTATTACTATTGATGTTTTCTTAGGTATTCTTTTATCACCCATTAAGCAAGAGTCTCTCTCCTCCTCTTTGCCTATTGACTTCTATCCCCTCTGTTCCTCATGGTCATTTTCTTATCATCTCAAGTCCACATAAGACTAGAAATATTCCTGCATTTATTCTGTGACTTGTAATTTTCTGCAGCATCAAGTAATGGGTTATGTATTGAGTATACAGAAACTGAATGCTGTTTTTTTGGGGTAAGAATGGGGACGTATTTTTATGTCTGTTCATAGTGTATGACTTTAAAAGTCTTTTGTGATTTCTTAGAGTTTATCTACACTGCACCCTGTGGTAAAAGAGAGACTTATATTTGTCATTAGATTCAACAGACATCACTCTGATTAGCTCTATTGAATGTGTATACACTTTTGCTGCAGAATAGAGCTTACACTCAAAGGTATCTCAACCACAAATACTAATGCATCTCTCCAGCCCTCAGATATATATATCTAGGAGTTGTCTTGCATTGAGTCTACTGCCTATCACACCATCTTAACATGTCCTTGTGCTCCACCAGCTATAAGTACCCATTTCCTCTTGTTTTATCATTTGTCTATAAGCTCTTTTGAGTAGAAATGGTCTTTAAGTTCTGTTTGTACAGTATCCAGCTCAGTGGGGTCCTGAAACATGAACAGAACTCCAAGGCACTATAATACATACATAAAAAAGAAGTACTTAAATAGACCTTCTTCCTTAAAATTGCCATGCATATGAATTCTGACATGGGCAGAATAAGGGCTGACTGCAGCCATGCCTCTAAACACATTAAGGCAGTTAAAAATGAACTTTCAATTCTACTCATCATATTTTTGCCTTTTAAACACTGGCAATTCTGTATTACATCATTTATCAGATTAAGACAGACAAGCCAATGTGCGTTTGAGGGACCATTCTTAACTCTGAGCTAGAACTATATGAATATTGGTATGCATTATGGGTGATAAATATCTTTCAGCAAAACAGTAAGATATCAGTTTCAGAACAGATTCTGTCTTTTCTTCTTCTCCTCCTCCCCAGTAACTTGCATATTCTGCTTCTTTTTCTTTAAAAAAACAAAGTAAACCCCTTTTTTTGCAACTCCTCTCTGCTGCATTTTGCATCCATCTGTTCCCTAAATTCTTTCTCTCATATCTTGATGATCTTAGTATTTTTTTCTCCTTGTCCCAACCTTTACTGCTGTCTTATACTTCCAGTCCCTAAGCTGTTCTTGGTCTCCATCTTACACCTCCCACTCCTGTATTCCCCTCAAAATCCTTGATTAATTCTGGTAAGTCCTCCCCTCTTCCACACCTCAGAGTTTGTGATCTTCAGCTTCCTCCAGCTCCCGAAACAACTGCATAAATTCACCTGCATTTTCCACTTTTATTCGTTTAGATTTTGTCTGTGCTGTATTCCTTTATAAAACTGATAAATATAATTTTTAAAGATTTTCATCAACGAAATTGTTCTTGCAGTTTCCTTTTTTGATAAGCAATAATATTTATAATGGACTTATGTATATCATGAAATATTATAAATAACTTGATATCTTCTGAATTATTACTTCCTATAGGTCCAGTAGCAATTCAAATAATGTGAACTTCCTTTCATTTCTGGTGTTATCTGTTTAACTTTGAATTGTTGCTACTTGTATGCTAGCCCATCTTTTCCTCTCTCTCCTCTCTCCAGTATAATATGCTTTATAAACTAGATTACTGAAATAGAAAGAAAATCTTCTTTCACATTAATAGATTTATGGAAGGCATATTTCTTATTGTAAATGTCACCTATACTTTTCCTCTCAGCCACAATCTAAAAATGAAATAAGGAAGGAACCAGTTGGAAGAATAGACTTCAAATCCAAGGTTTTTTAAAAACTGTTCTTTAAACTATCCTATTTTAAAGTCCAAAGCAGGATTGCATCAAGTCAATCATGCAGGAAGTTCAAAGCAAAAGGGAAAAGCTTCAAAGTTAAAAAAATGTTCATTGATTATCTGTCCTTTGTTTAATTTTTCCTCTTGGATTGTAAACCTCAGATTTATTTAGTGACAGGATGATAAAAGGGCTGGCTCTCTGGGTAGGCAAAAAGTCCTTCCCTTTTTTTCCTTTTTGAGACACAAAAATAAGGAAAAATCCCATTGCAGAGCCAGGATATATATAATACAGCATTTGCTCCAGTTACTATGAATTACTTTCTGCTGGACCATTAAAAATGCATTGTCTAAGTTCTCTTTCAAGTGTAGGATCCTGATGATTGTTAAGCCCATGAGTTCTTAGCTTTTGCTATGCACAGTCCTGTTTCCTTAATTATCACTCCTCTACTGTACCACACTTTGCTTTTCATTTAATTGTTTGAGCAGACAGTGCCTCCTTCCCAATTAGAGTGAATGTAGCTGAAAGAGTGGTGCCGGGCATTGTTGGACAAAGCTAAAGAGTTAGGTATTGATCAACAGCACTGAGGACAGGGGGACAGAGACAGAGTCTGAAAGGAATGGTAATACTGCTTAGACAATTGTGAGTGGAAGCAATATGCCTGCTGCATGACAGGACCAGGAATAATGCTTGCCCTGGGACAAGCACACCCACTTTCAGAAAAGTTGTAGCAAGCACTGCCTCTTGGTCATCGTTAATAGGTGTTGTGGACTGAGCCAGTGCATGGATTACAAACAGATACAATCCTTTATTGTAAGTTCAGCTCTGAGGCCATTATTAGCAGCTCCCTTTCTGTCTATGGAGAACACACCAGTAAAGATGCCTTTTCCATAAGATAGTTGGCAAGGGCCGTGTGTTCTCTTCTGTCTCACTGCAGTCATATGTGCCTTTGAAAGGCCAACACCGGGAAATGAGACTGGCCAGATCTTGCCGTGGTGGATGGACAGTGATCTCTGAGCAGGCTTCAATGAAAGTCAATTTGCTTAGGGGCTCAGAGCAGTCACCCATGACCTATGTCAATATTCCTTCCTCTATCTGAATGGATTTGAACCTACATCCCTCACCTCTTGAGTGTCCTAAGTACCAGGCTTCATGATATTCCTAAACTGTGCATGTGGGGGATACTCTCACACCCAGAAGGGGTATGGGCCAAGTACCTCCCCTGAATCAGATTAAAAAGTAGATTGGAATTTGGGCCTCTTACATTACAGATAAATGTCCTGGCTACCTGATTCTATGGTAGCATGACACAGGTCCTTCTCAATTCCTCCTGTTGGAGCTGACACACCTTGTATAAAGTACATAATCACTGAGACAAAGCAAATGATTCTCTAGCCTGGTAGTTAAGATACTCAGCTAGAAAGTGAGATCCTCGGCTCCCATCTCCAACAAGTGAATGTTTAATTATTTATACAAAGTGGAATAGTCACAGCTAAAGGGATTGAACCCACGCTCCCCACCCAGTGCAGAATACTCTATAGCCTCATATTAATGGCACTCTTGTGGGTTTAAATATCTTTAGGTAAAGGAGAGACCTGAACCTGGGTGAGTACTCTAACATTCAAGCTATCCACTACAAAGACAAATCTATATTCCCTCTCCACCCTCCTATCTTCTTCAGGCTGAAACTATACAGTCAATTTGCTAATAGTTTGGGGATGACAAACACAGCATTTTTGTTAAATTAACTTACAATTCTCTGAAAAAAAATTGCTAAATTCTAGTTGTTCTATGTAACTGATAACAACCTAGGGCCATCATACCAAATACCAGTCCAGAAAAAAACCAAACATTCTGCAAACATTCTGCAAACTTTCCCAGGAATGTTAAGACTGCTGCTTTATCATACTTTGCAATGACTTTCTTTTCCTTGTGTATCACAGTCATGATAGAAATTAGCTGAGAATTGGATATGGGCCTGAAAGATAAATCAAGACCAGAACTTCAACCCCAACAGCTTGCAGATGTTTGGATCTGGTGTCTGACTGAGGATGGAGGTAGGTGCTCTTGAAATTGTGATATTCTTATATGTCCTTATATATAAAGCACAGGTAAGAAGTTAAGAACAACGTTTTAGTTAAAGCCAAATTCTAGTAAATGTGAACCTTAACCTGGAAGAAATTGACTAATAATAAATGGCAAAAGCAGAGTAAACAGAATTCATATCTCTGTCAGATTATCATAACTGCTGACTCTTGACTCTGTTTTTCATTTCAACAAAAAGCTAAACTGAAAAATGTGCTGCATTCTTGCATTGATGACATTTAACTATTCAATACTCAGGCAGAGCACTGCACTGGAGTTACCAAGTAGAAGAAACGTCCAAACATGCATCTCTGTGAGACATTATTCATACTCAAGGAGAGAACTCTCTCTCAAATTCTGCTGGTCCTAAACCTGCCAAGTTCCAAATGGCTGCTAGAAGATGCATAGGACCCCCTATTGTTAATTCAACTGCATCTGTGCAGCTCCAAGAAATGGCTCAACAGAAAGCACTAACTAAAGAAGAGTAATGAAGCCAGCCTGCAAGAACACACTGAACAGCAGTGGGAAATCTTAACCTGACGATAAACTCAGAAGTACTCCTTACTGCTGCTCTATAAAGATATGATGTCTTTTCCCCTTTGCTTTATCCTTTCTACCTGCTATTGATCCCAGCATGTTTACAGGGCACTGGGGCACTCACTTGGCCATCAGGCTGCATAACCATATCCACCTGGAGCCCTGCTGCAAAGTCCTGGGGGTCAAGACCAAAGGCAAGTCATACCTGAACTACCTGATTGCTTTCTATGATGAGATGACCAGCTCTGTGGACACGGGGAGACCAGTAGATGTGGTATACTTTGATGTTAGCAAGGCTTTTGATACGGTCTCCCACAACATGCCTTAGCAGGCAAGCTAAGGAAGTATGGGTTGGATGAATGGACTGTAAGGTGGATAGAAAACTGGCCTGCGCATCAGCTTGATGTCTAGCTGGCAGCCAGTATCAAGTGGAGTGTCCCAAGGGTTGGTCCTGGGGCTGTTTTATTTTTTTGTTCAATGTCTTCATCAACAACCTGGAAGATGGCATATACTGCACCCTCAGCAAGTTTGCAGATGACACCAAGCTGGGAGGAGTAGTAGATATGCTGGAAAGTAGGGCTAGGATTCAGTGACCTAGACAAATGAGATTCGGCCAAAAGGAATCTCATGAGATTCAACAAGGACAAGTGCAAAGTCCTGCACTTAGGACAGAACAAGCCCATACACCAGTACAGGCTGGGGGCTGGCTGGCTGGATAGTAGCTCTGCAGAAAAGGACCTGAGGGTTACAATGGACAATAAGCTGAATATGAGCCAGCAGTGTACCCTTGTTGCCAAGAAGGCTAACACCATACTGGGCTGCATTGGTAGGGGGGTCGCCGGCAGGTCAAGAAAAGTGATTATTCCCCTCTATTCAGAGTGGTGAGGCCACATCTGGACTACTGTGTTCAGTTTTGCACCCCCCTCTCCCCCAGTACAGAAAGGATGTGAACAAATTGGAGAGAATCCAGAGGAAGGCAACAAAAATGGTTTGGGGACTGGGGCACATGACTTATGAGGAGAGGCTGAGGGAACTGGGCTTATTTAGCCTAGAGAAGAGGAGACTGAGAGGTTTTAATAGCAGCCTTCAACTACCTGAAGGGAGGTTCAAAAGAGGATGGAGCTAGACTGTTCTTAGTGGTGGCAGATGACAGAATAAGGAGCAATGGTCTCAAGTTGCAGCAAGGGAAGTTTAGGTTAGATATTAGGAAGAATGTTTTCACTAGGAGGATAGTAAAACACTGGAACAGGTCACCCAGAGAGGTGGTAGAAGCTCCATCCTTGGAAGTTTTTAAGACCTGGCTAGACAAAACTTTGGTTGGGATGATCTAGTTGGGGATGATCCTGCTTTGAGCAGGGGGTTGGACTAGATGACCTCCTGAGATCCCTGCCAACCCAAATTGTCTATTATTTTACGACAATGATATATTGAGACAGAGCATCATGTTCAACCCCTGCAATGCCTAAGGCAGTTTCTGTGCCTTCTTTCTCTTCCACAGGACAACTCAAGGAGAATTTTTGTTCCCATTTAGCTCAGTGTTTAAGTTTTCTTGTACGGTTAGAGTTCCTCCATCAATATATGACTTTAACAATATATTCAGCCTATTGTACACACAGTTCCTGCTCCTTTTGTACCTCACCTGTTTTAGTCACCGCTAGCTTCCTTTGCTTAGCAACATCACTCACACTTAAATTATAACAGTGCGTCACTTCATGTTAACAGGGCTGACATTTCACTGGAAGAGCTCTTTTTGTGAATTTGCACACAATATGTTGTGTGCATCCTTAGCAGTAAATAAGGCTGGGAGCACAACAGGGCATCAGCAGCAGATAACATCCAATCAAGAGAGCATATGAGGCCATACAGCTATCCAGACTATGTTAAACTAAGTTTCCAGAGCTGAAGCAGGAAATAATCTGATATCTCTTGAATGGTCACTGAGATTATTGTTTCATCAAGAAAACAAAGCCTCTCAAGCAGTAGGTGTGCAAAAGCATTTCTTTTTACCTTAGCTGCCAGTCAGTTTTTCTCTCCGGTACTTTGGCTCACACTAACATTTTGATCGTAAAGGTTATTATTATTAAAGAGACCTTTACTAATATCAGAAAATGCAATTCGCAAAGCAATTGTTCCTTGGTGAAAGGGCCACTTTACTTGCTGCTTATTATTTCCATAACCAACACGAATGTTATAAAAAGACTGTAATTTTGTTCTTTTCCAAGCCTAGGACAGGAGACTAGAAAATAGATTTGATTTGGCCTCAAGCAGGTAGTCATAAGGGAAACAGAGCTTTTGTGATTATAGTAAGGGTTAGGTATCAGTGTAAAAGATTCATCTCTTGGATTTATATAACTGCATAAGAATCTCAAGGCATCGGGGGAATAATTTTTTAAATCTTGAGATTGGCTTCAAAATGATGAGATTTTAAAAAATGGTTTTGGAGGCCTGAATTAAGATATTTACCATGTCACAAAGCTAACAGATCAGTACTCATGTCCACACTACCTTGGTCAGTTGCTTTGAAGTGGTGACTAATGGTGAAAGGCTCCATTTCAGATTAGAACAGTAATTTCCTGAACCAGACAATGGCTACTATTTGTGTAGTGCAAGGATAAAGGAAGTTGTTTGCCTTCTCCATCTTTATTTCATTGGAAATAAATATAAAAAGACCTGTTCAGTGTAAAAAGACCTGTTCAGTGTACTGATTGCTTTTAGTGCGAACACATTTGTGTGTATTGTGTATTATATGAATTTCTCTGTTTCTTCTTTCAATTCTCCCCATCCCTTTCAATATAGCTTTACAGCTTCCATAATCTCTTGCTACACAGGGCATATGGGATCATTTCCTAAGGGAGTTAAAAGAAGCCTTATTGATTCTGAGCCAGATTCTGGCTAGCCTCTGGAGAGATGAGCAAAGCGTAAAGAAGCACCAACTGCTGTTTGCCTCCAAGCACATCTTATAGTTCTCTTGAAGATAACAGAATCTATTTCATAGTCACTTGCAAGTAGCCAAGATAATACTCATAGTGCTGGTAACTGCCTATTTTGACAGGGTGACCTGCCAGTACCCTGATGGCTATCAAAATCACAGAAACTAGATCTGAAACGTTACAGCTAGTTTCAGCTATAATTGTAAAGACTCTCTGAAAACTAAGGAACCTTCATCACTGAAATTAATGGGCCCTTTGCCAATAGGTTCATTGTATACAAGCTGAGACCCAAACCTTTTCAACAATTAATTTTCACTTATTCCCCACATTTGCCAAAACCTTGATTAGACTCCCTAATCAGTATTTTTCAGATAGTTTTCAGTTTAACCCTAACAAGAATGGCATGAGGAAAGATGTGCAGAAGATGTTATATACTATGTACGTTCAAGCTCACTCATTTAGACTCCTAGTCATTTCTGATAGTGCATTTCAAGAAAGGAGTGACTGGAGTGTATAAAAGAAACATAAATCTCTGGGGAGAACATCCAGGAGCTCATCTGCCTCTTTCTTCTGGTTATTATGTTACATTGCCACAGTTCATACTGAATAAAGAAGAACCCTTCTCTGTCTAAGGTTATTTGCTCAGCACCAATGAACATATTTCAAAACATTGACAAAGCTGCTATTGTATAGGGCACTGGTCTCTCCATAAGATCAATAAACTTCAGATACGAAATCCACTCTTCCATAAAAAATTCTTTCTATAGATGGCATGACAATGATTTAGTTCTGCTTTAGTTACAGAGCTCTGTAGGATTTGCTGAGTAGCTCACTTGGGCTCTTTTGAAAATTCCAGCTTTATTCTTTACAGCATTGATTTTGGTTAATATTTGCCTGCTAGCTTAGCAATAAATATTTCTACTATTTATACTACCCTGGGTTCATCTACATGTGATGCTATATCACCATAGCAACACACTATAGTGATGCAGTACCAGCAGTCACAACCTCTGACGCCATCCATTCTAGCACATTGCTATATCGACATAGCAGCTGAAAATAACTATACGCGATAAAAAAAATACTAAATGATGGTGCAATAACAAAGGCACCATAAGGACACTTGCAGATGCGCCCACTGTTGATCAGTTTCATGTACAGTAAAAGCTGTGTTATCCAGCCCTTCATTAATCGGCATGCCAGTCAACACAGCAAAAGTGAAATCGGAAGTCCCACTTCAGGCCATGGCGAATTTATTGATAAATTAATAAAGTTTACATGAAATCCAATATGACTGGAAGGGACTGTTCTCTCTAGGATGTACAGGAGAGGGGTGGGAGGGGAGGCGCTGTGCCTGTCCCCCGGCACATGGATGCACTGGATACAGCAGGAGGCAGGCAAAGGTAACTGGCATATTTGGTTATCTGGCACCCCCCCATTCCCCATGGGTGCTGGATAACAGACCTTTTGCTGTACTATGGTTAATGCACTTTATTGAGGTAGTGCTATTTCATATACTGATATTTTAATACATACAATCTACAACTGTTTGATTTTCAACCAGGGTGCCATGATTTCAGAGATTTCAAATAGTGTGAATCCATAATGTCAAAAACACTCTGGCCTACTGTGGTCTTTCTGAGTTCTTTGCAACAGAAGAATTGCTCTATTATATGGGTGCCCCAATAAAGATTTTTTGAGCTGATAGTGATGTCCAATTATTAACAAGCCATATCGGCTGATACTGATCCAATTCCCAATATGCAGCCCAGCAGCTTGGAGAGCAGCGTCTAGCTGGTAAGTTTTTTGGGGGGGATGAAAGGGGGGGGCACAGATCGAAGCCTCCATGGTGAGGGAGGGAGTGGGTCTGGGGTGGGGGTGGGGATGGGGGCAGGGACAGGCACTGCACAGCTGGGGTGGGGTGGAGCATAGGATGGAGCCACGGAGGAGGGCTCCACTGCTTGACACACCCCCAGGATAAGCATGAGGGGTGTTTGCCCCCTGGATCTGCTGCTATGGGTTGGGACCAGGGGCAGTGCCAGGCTCTTCCTGGCAGGGGTGCTGGGCTGGGGGCTGCAGCCACCCCAAAATCTGCCATAGCTAGCCCTCCCATAGCCCCCACTCCCAGCACCATCACTGCCCACCCTGAGTGCAGCTCGGACACAACCCCCACAATGGGAAGAGCCCAGCATTGAGATCTGGGGGAAACATATCCCCCATGCCACATCTGGGGACGCACCAAGTGGTGGGAGCTGCCCCCCCACCCTGTGCCCCATGGATGAGCTGCTCATGGCTCTATCCTGCACCCTGCCCCAGCTGTGAAGCACTTTCTCCTTTCCAAGCCTCACTTTCTCCCTCAACACAGAGGCCTCAATCTGCCTCCCCATACCCCTTCCCCCCCCCAACAGGCTTACCAGTTGGACACTGCTCTCCAAGCTGCTGGGCTGGCTGGATGCATGCTGCAACTACATGCATACTCATGGCATATAATCAGTGTCCCAGGGGAGCGGGGGCACTGGGAGACCCCCGCGGCGGCCAAGGGGTCTGCTTACCTCCCGCACGGCCAGAAGACCCGAAGAAAGTCCACGCGCCGGCGCTGCCGGCACGGGCCATCAGCCAGGCGCTTATCCGGCTGCAGCTGAGCGGCGGGGGCGGGGCACGCCAGCCGGGAGGAACAAAAGGTGGCCCCGCCGAAGCAGCGGGGCGGCTGGAGGGAGAGAGCAGGAGCACGGAGCTCCAGCGAGCAGGGGATCAGCCGCCACCCGCGGAGTGCGGGATGCCGTCGGATAGAGGCGGAGCAGGCTGCGAGCAGCGCAGTGGAGAGCCCAGAGGGGCAGAGACAGGGGGAGAAGTCAGCCCCAGAGGCGGGACAGCAGCCGGCGGGGAACTCACCACCCGAGGCAGCGGGAGGTGTAGCAGCTACCCCGAGAGCGGGGCCAGCTGTAGCCGGTGTTGCGGAGCAGGCTGCGAGCAGCGTAGCAGAGAACCCAGAAGGGAAGAGACAGAGGGAGAAGTCACCCCCAGAAGCGGGGCAGCAGCCAGCGGGGAACCCAACACCTGAGGCAGCATGAGGCGTAGCAGCTACCCTGAGAGCGGGGCCAGCTGTAGCCGGTATTGCGGAGCCGCCGGAGTGGGTAACGGCAGCCGAGACTATTGGGGGACGCAGAGAGGATGGCTGCCTCCCAAGGAAGGAGGGATCAGGGCAGCACCCTCCAACTGGGTGAGGCATACCCGGCCTGAAGACAGCCTGTAGGGGCTAGGGTGCCCGAGCCGAGAGAGAGGACGAGACGAGGATGGGTGAGAGGCCAGGACAGGAAGACCTGAGGTGGCATATGGCCGGGGTGTAGGGGAGGACGGAGCCCCGAGAGTACCTGCGAAGAGGCGTGCCGGCACCAGGGGATACACCAAGGGAAGACCCCGCACTGAGAGAGTCATCAAAGTCGTGGCAGGCGAGTTCTGGGGTCCCCCTTAATACCAGCCAGGGTAAACCCAGGGGCGTACCAACGAAGCTCGGGGGCACAAGATCCCGAGCCCGGGCTAAGGTGGCGCGTGAGCTCCTAATCGAACGGAGGCGGGTACAAAGTGGTGCATTGGCCGGGAACATGGAGGACCCGGACATGGCGGCCTATGCCAGTGCCCAACCCGTGCCGGTGTCTGCACTCGAGGCTATAGGCCAAAACCTACAAGCCCTCACCCAAATTGTGGGCACTCAGCAGCAGATGCTGGGTCAACAACAGGAATGGTTCAGGCAAGGCCAGGCGTCTTTTAGGATGCTGAAAATGACGCAGGAGGATGACCCCGAAGCATATATAGAGGCCTTCGAGCGTCACGCCTTAATGACTAAACTCCCCCAGGAGCACTGGGCCAGTCAGTTGGGAGCCCTAGTGGTCGGAGTGGCACAAGCGGCCTACCGGGCCATCCCGAGAGAGGAGGCCCGGGACTACGATCGGGTCAAGCAAGCCATACTCTATCGGCTGGAACTCAGCCCAGATTATTACCGACACCTGTTCCGGGCTAAGAAGAGGCCCGACGAAAGGTGCCCCCGGGTGCTGCTACAGTTATTGCGGGACCTCCTTGATAAATGGGTGAGCCCAGTGGGGTCGGACCGCCAAGATTTGGCAGATCAGGTTATTTTGGAACAATTCCAGATTGACCTAGATGAAAGAACTCAGCGTTGGGTGCGGCAACACGCCCCGCGGAATTGCGAGGAGGCATTCAAGCTGGCGGAAGCCTATGCGGCCGCAGAAGCAAGTTATCCGAAGGAGCAGAGGAACCAAAAGCCAGCATCACTGCCACTGAGAGAGGCTGGACATCGGCCGGCCCCTATCCGGGGGACAGGTAAAGATACGGTGTGTTTCCGCTGTGGGCAGAGGGGGCACCTCTCACGAGAATGCCCCACGCAACCCACTGCGCGATGGGTCCCGGCTAGTCAACCCAGAGGCTTCCCTGACCGGCACCGTGGCACGGAAGTGGGAGAGCCTATGGACTGCAGCTACGCTAACTGCGAGGGGAACGCGACGTGGAACCGCCCAACTGTCAAGGCCTGGGTAGACGGCCGACCTATACGGGCCACTCTGGACTCAGGGTGCGCCCAATCAATGGTAAGGGCCGAGGTGATCCAGGGCCGAGAAGGAAGGGAGGCCCCTCCTGTGACGGTGGCCTGCCTCCATGGGGAGGCCGAACGCATAAGGCGGCGATGGATACAGCTGTGCGTGATGGAGCACCAAGGGGAGCTACTCGTGGGAGTGGTGCCGAGGCTAGCATGCGACATGCTACTAGGCCGAGATTGGACACCCCTCTACGACGTGTTGGAGCGAGTGAGGGATGTGGAGTGAGCCCGTAAAAAGATGGGGGCCAGCGAAGGGTGGCTAGGAGAGGAAGAAGCGGAGCCGACCAACAGGGAGGGCCCCATAAACATCGACCTCAACCAGGTTGCCAGTAGCCGACAGTTCCGGGAGGCACAGAGCGATGACCCGGAACTCGAAACCCACTGGAGGCAAGCCCAGGAGGACCGAGGCGAAGCCGCATCACCCAGAGGAGAGCAACCCCAATACGAGGTAAGGAACCACTTACTGTATCACATACCAGGGCCCAGGAGGGAGGGCCCCGCAGAGGCACAGTTGGTAGTCCCGAGGCAGTTCCGCCGGGTGATCTGGCAACTCGCCCATGCAAGCCCAGTGGGGGGCCACTTGGGGCGAGATAAAACCCTGGCCAAGGTGGGACATTGGTTCTTTTGGCCTGGGATGGGAGAAGAAGTGGCCCGTCGGTGTGCAGCCTGTCCGGAATGTCAGAAGACCCGAACGGAGCGCCCTGCCAGGGCCCCTTTGCAACCGATGCCGGTCATAGATACCCCCTTTGCGAGGATAGCCCTCGACATTGTGGGGCCCCTACCCCGCAGTAGTTCTGGCCACCAGTATGTGCTAGTCATGGTGGACTATGCAACACGGTATCCCGAGGCCGTTCCGTTGCGAACCGCCACGGCCCCTCGGGTGGCAGAAGAACTGATAAAATGGGTCACAAGAATGGGTGTCCCTGAAGAGATCCTGACTGACCAGGGCTGAAATTTCATGTCCGGTGTCATGAAGGTGGTGTGCCAGACTCTGCAAATAAAACAGATACGCACCGCAGTATACCACCCCCAAACCAACGGGCTGGTGGAGCGCCTAAATGGCACCCTGAAGAGGGTATTGAGACGGTGCATTCAGGGGGATCCACGGAAGTGGGACTTGTTGTTGCCGTTGGTCTTGTTCTCTCTCAGGGATACCCCTCAGGACTCCATGAAGTTTTCCCCATTCGAGCTGGTCCTCGGGCATCGCCCGAGGGGATGGCTGCAAGTCCTCTGAGGAGAGTGGGAGCAGGACCCTAGGGGGCTACAGGACCCGGCGGGATATCGCCAGGCTTTCCAACAAAGGATAAGAACAGCCCAGAATATAGCTCGTGAGAACCTGAGAGACGCCCAGGCACGGCAGAAGGAGAGGTACGACAGCAACACCAAAGAACGGGTCTTCGAACCTGGGCAACGGGTACTAGTGCTGTTGCCCACATCCACTAGCCAGTTCCTGACGCAATGGCAAGGCCCCTTCGAGATTCTCCGGCGAGTTGGGCCTGTGGACTACGAGGTGCACCGGCCCGGCCATCGCCGAGAGAAGCAAATCTTCCATGTAAATTTACTACGAGAATGGAAGGAACCAACGGGCTGGGTAACTTTCGTGGAGACCGAAGGGGAGGATTTGGGGCCCCAAGGGCAGCAGCGAGTGGGGACGCATTCCGACGAGATACAGCAACTAGTCGGAATAGGGGAAGACCTGTCGGAACTACAGAAGCAAGAAACCCGGAAGGTCATTCAGGAATTCCGGGACGTGTTTTGCATAGAGCCAGGGTGGGCCCATGGAGCCAGGCACACCATTAAGATGCCTCCCGGGGCTATAGTGAGGGAGAAGTGGAGGCCTATACCACATCACTTACGAGACGCCGTGCGGGGAGAGGTGGACTCCATGCTACAGTTGGGGGTGGTGAGGCCTTCCTGAAGCCCTTGGAGAAGCCCACTGGTCCCCGTGCAAAAACCGGACGGGTCACTAAGGCTGTGCGTTGACTATAGAAGGTTAAACGCATTGGCCACCTTTGACGCATTCCCCATGCCCCAGGTAGACGAGTTAATAGAAAAGATCGGAGAGGCCCAATATATATCAACGTTGGATTTGGACAAAGGCTACTGGCAGATCCCAGTGGCACCAGCCGACCGACCAAAGACGGCCTTCGGCACGCCCTGGGGCCTATATGAGTTTGTCAGAATGCCCTTTGGGTTACATGGGGCGGCAGCGACATTCCAGCAGTTAATGGACCGACTGCTGGCTCCACACGCAGAATACGCGGCGGCCTACATCGACGACATTATCATATACTCGCCAACCTGGACGCACCACAAGCAAGCGCTCCGGGCCGTGTTGTCAGAGTTAAGGCAGGCCGGAATGACAGCAAATCCGCGGAAATGCGCTTTAGCGAAAAGAGAGACCAAATACCTGGGATTCCTGGTGGGTAGAGGCACTATCAGACCCTTAGCAGATAAAGTTGAAACGGTGCGGAATTTCCCAGCCCCTCAAAATTGCCGTCAGCTCCGATCATTCCTGGGGCTAACCAACTATTACCGAAGGTTCGTGCCCCACTTCTCAGAATTGACGGCTCCCTTGACAGAGGCATTAAAGGCAAGGAAAAATGGGGCGGTGAGGTGGACAGAGCACATGGAGCAATGCTTCCGGAGATTAAAACAGGCCCTTTGTGAGGAGGTAATAATGCATACTCCTAACTTCGGGAAAACTTTCGTTTTGCAGACGGACACCTCCGAAACCGCACTGGGAGCCGTCCTCACGCAGGAGGAAGAAGGAATAGAGAGACCAATAGCATATGCCAGCCTCAAGTTGACACCGGCGGAAAAGAGGTACGCCACGATAGAAAGGGAATGCCTGGCCATTCGGTGGGCCGTGGACCATTTCCGATATTATTTAATGGGCCGAGAATTCAAACTAATAACGGACCACGCCCCGCTCCAATGGCTAAGCACGGCCCGGACCGATAATGCCCAGATCACCCGGTGGGCGTTGGCCCTACAACCTTATAAATTCCAAATAGTGTTCAGGCCTGGGAAATCAAATACCGTGGCGGATTTCCTGTCTAGGTGCAACGGCAGCGACTCGGACGAAACAGCAAAGCCGCAGGCGTTCAAGGCAGACAACAGCTCTGGTGTACCCCGGAAAGGTAAAACAAGAACGCCCCAAGGCATCTTGAGGGGGGGGTTGTGTCCCAGGGGAGCGGGGGCACCGGGAGACTCCCGCGGCGGCCAAGGGGTCTGCTTACCTCCCGCAGGGCCGGAAGACTCGAAGAAACTCCACGCGCCGGCGCTGCCGGCGCAGGCCATCAGCCGGGCGTTTATCCGGCTGCAGCTGAGCGGCGGGGGCGGGGCACGCCGGCCGGGAGGAACAAAAGGCGGCCCCGCCGAAGCAGCGGGGCGGCTGGAGGGAGAGAGCAGGAGCGCGGAGCTCCAGCGAGCAGGGGATCAGCCGCCACCCGCGGAGTGCGGGACGCCGTCGGATAGAGGCGGAGCAGGCTGCGAGCAGCGCAGCGGAGAGCCCAGAGGGGCAGAGACAGGGGGAGAAGTCAGCCCCAGAGGCGGGACAGCAGCCGGCGGGGAACTCACCACCCGAGGCAGCGGGAGGCGTAGCAGCTACCCCGAGAGCGGGGCCAGCTGTAGCCGGTGTTGCGGAGCAGGCTGCGAGCAGTGCAGCGGAGAACCCAGAAGGGAAGAGACAGAGGGAGAAGTCACCCCCAGAGGCGGGGCAGCAGCCAGCGGGGAACCCAACACCCGAGGCAGCGTGAGGCGTAGCAGCTACCCTGAGAGCGGGGCCAGCTGTAGCCTGTATTGCGGAGCCGCCGGAGTGGGTAACGGCGGCCGAGACTATTGGGGGAGGCAGAGAGGACGGCTGCCTCCCAAGGAAGGAGGGATCAGGGCAGCACCCTCCAACTGGGTGAGGCATACCCGGCCTGAAGACAGCCTGTAGGGGCTAGGGTGCCCGAGCCGAGAGAGAGGACGAGACGAGGACGGGTGAGAGGCCAGGACAGGAAGACCTGAGGTGGCGTATGGCCAGGGTGTAGGGGAGGACGGAGCCCCGAGAGTACCTGCGAAGAGGCGTGCCGGCACCAGGGGATACCCCAAGGGAAGACCCCCCACTGAGAGAGTCATCAAAGTCGTGGCAGGCGAGTTCTGGGGTCCCCCTTAATACCAGCCAGGGTAAACCCAGGGGTGTACCAACGAAGCTCGGGGGCACAAGATCCCGAGCCCGGGCTAAGGTGGCGTGCGAGCTCCTAATCGAATGGAGGCGGGTACAATCAGCAACATTATCGGCCACATCAGCCCAAAAAAACTGATTGCTGATAATGTCATTTTCCTTTTATCGGTGCTGAGATGATATGGGCTGATGTATCAGTACACCTCTACTCTAATATTTTTCCATTGTCAAGAAATGAGTATAGGCTAAGAGCTGGCATGTTCCAGAGAGTACCTTGAGTCTGAAAAGATTGAGAACCAGTGATCTACACTGTCAGACATAAAGTAGAGGATCACGTGTAGCATTTTCATAAAAAATAAAAACAAAAGATGTGAACAGTCACAAATAAAAATCTGACATTAGAACCCTTGTAATCATATTTTCCATTACCAATATGGTTGTGTATCAGTAACAGAGTGATAATGGAATAATTTTCCATGTAAAACACTATAAAATATATTATGCTCTTTTTAAAAACAGTTTTCATAACAGGAACAAAAAATACACATATGTAAGCCCCAAAATAACCAACCCATATATGAAAAAGCAGGAAAAGAAAGACATTATTAGACTTTTGTCTAGACCGTAGCTCAGGGGTGGGCAAATATTTCGGGCGGAGGGCTGCATACCGAGTTTTGGCAAGACATTGAGGGCCGCATGGGTACCCCACCTCTTGACAGGTTCCCTGCCCCCTGGTCGCTATCTTAGAACCAGAAGTCCCTCCCCCTAATCCCTGACTTTTGCCACCAGAAGTCCCTCCCTTCGCCCCTTGGAATTACTCCCATTAGCAAGGGGTTTTGCAATCTCTGACCCAGAAAAATAACAAATTATATTCTAAAAATCAAACGTACTATAACATTCATTAATTTAATTTCAAAAAATATTTTTGTCCTACCTTACATGTGTTTGTGTAGTGTACATAGAGGCAATTAGTTTAATAGCTTAAAATGAAGTCTTACTCTTGTATATTGTGGATGGGTGGGAGGGTAGGTACAAGTTTGCAGGTATGTGAGGTGTGGTGGAGGGTGTAGGTGTGTGGGATTTGTGGGGGATGGGGATGGGTTCTGTGGGGGGCTGTGAGTGTGTCAGGGGAGGGTTTTGGCTTTGGTGGAGGAGTTGGGTTTGCCCACAGTTTGCCCCCTCCGCCACTCCAGCACCACATCCCAGTGCTCCTGAGGTCCCAGCACTGCTGCTGGGAACCACATGATGCTGGAGCTCGGTGGGCAGGAGGAGTGGGGAAATGGCTGTGGTAGGCAGGGGAAGGGGAAACGAGCAGGTGTGCAGAGTGGACTGCTGGGCAGAAGCATGGGGCCTGCTCTGGTGCACTGGGTCCAGCATTGGCAGGGCCCAGAGCTGGGCAGCAGGAATGTGGGAAGCCAGGCTGTGTTGCTCAAGCAGGGAGAGGAGGGAGGCAGCCTGGCTCCATAGAGCCCCTGGCAGCCTGGTCCCGTGCTCCTGCCACCCCACTTTGGGCCCCACCAGCACTGGCCCTGGTGCACCGGCTTGGGCCCCGTGCTCCTGCCTGGCTGTTGCTGTGCTCCGCGCACCTGCTCAGTGCCCCTTCCCCCCACCTGCCACAGTCACTTCCCCACTCCCTGCTCCCATCCACCCACTGGCAGCCCTGAGAACTGGGGCAATTGCCCACGGTCCTCCCCTGCCTCCCTCCCCCCCGTCCTTCTTATCTGTATTTCCCTCAGTGCAGGGAGGCAGGAGCAACCCCAGGCCAGAAACCTCCAGAAGCCCCTGCTAGACAGAGGCTTCTGACTGGAGCTCAGGGTGGAGGGTTGAAGGGCAGTGGGGCTGAGCCGGGACTTGCTGCAGTGGCTGTTTAGTTCTGCTGCTGGCTCCCCCTTGGCCCTACTGCCCCTGGCTCTGTCATCTTTGATGAGCAGCCAGGGGCAGATCAATATAATTTTTCTAAATTTTTTAGGAGCCCTGCTGGCTGGATAGAATGGCCTGCCGGTCTGGATGTATTTTGCCCACCCCTGCCAGAGCTTGTCTCCGTGCATGTAATATTACACACAGAAGTACTAGAATACATAAGACTATATAAAAAATGTATAACTAAGACTGCAACATAGGCTATTTCATGTAATCAGCTTAATGTAAGGTAGCAACCCTAGTGTATTTTCCAAAGATTACTTTTAAGGATAGGTGATAATTTCAGAAAAACCTGAGTTAAATACCCAGATGATGATTCCCTGTACAATATCATGTTATTAAATAGCCCTTAAAAAGTAAATATTTTTGTCTGTTCAGCAATCATTGAAAAAAGGGAGAAAGTTAAGTGTCTTCAGCTTCTCACTCTCTCTCTCTCTCTCTCTCTCTCACACACACACACACACACACACACACACACAGATGCAGAAACAAGCAAGAATAAGATGAGAAGTAGGAGACCACTTTATTGTTACCTGTATTGGTAGTTTTCTTAAACAGGTGTTTTCCATATTAATAACTGGAGAGTCGATTCAATGAGAGTTAAGCAGACAAAGTCATATTATCTACTTCACAAGAACATAAAGAAGTAATATTTATTTCATTTCTTTCTCTGATGAGTTTTCTAAGGTTCTAGTTTGTTTCAGAGTAGCAGCAGCCCTATCAGTAAATTGAGTGTCCAGAAACCTGAGAACAAGATGGATTAAAAAAAGAGATCTGGGTGATGGGTACAGAATGACAATGTAGGCAAGATTAGAAAGAGAAAATAATTACAGAAGTAATGGTCCTGTTGTTAATAACTACTAAAGTTTTATAGCTTGTAATACTTGTGGGCTGCATAAGGGAACTACATGAGAGATGCTGCAATACAGCAACAGTAATTTTATCCTTCACAAATATCACAAATCCCCAGACCCAGTGACATATATGTTCACTTACACTCAGGCTGTTAATATATACAAGTGAGAAGAGAACCAGTATTTTTATCAAATGTGAAATAGCCTCTGAAATGGACAACACAACAACCTCTGTAGTGGGACATATGAATATGTTCCAAAATGATATACACCAAGAGAAACAGAGAGAGTAGGTGCTTCTCTTGGATGAGCCTCATAAAAAAAAATTCACACTCACACCTGGGCTATGTACAGACAGTCAAAAAGCCCAAGGCTGAATTGATTCAGTCTTTGCAGGTTAGTCTAAGCTACAGAAATTAAACTGAAACAGAAGTGTACAGACATTTCCTTTGATTCAGGAAATGCAGCCACATACCTGCAGTGGCTCAGGCCAGAATCTGGGGAGCACTAGAGCATGGCTCTTTGGCATGTAGCTAGTATGGCAAGGGCGGGCAATTACTTTGGGCAGAGAGCCACTTACCGAGTTTTGACAAGCTGTCAAGGGCTTTCAGCAAGGGGTTTTGCCATCTTGGAACCAGAAAAATACCAAATTATATTTTAAAAATTGAACATCTACAACAGTCATTAATTTGATTTAAAAAAATATTTTTGTCCTGGCTTTCAAGTGTTTGTGTAGTGTAATAGAGATTATTGTATATAATAGCTTAAAATTAAGTCTTACTCTTGTATGTTATGGGGGGTATAGGTTTGGGGGGGGCTGTGAGTATGTAGAGTATGAGGGAGGGTGTGGGTGTGTCTGTGGGGGTGGATGGGGTGAGGGTGTGGCTGTGGGGTGAGGGAGCATGTAGGGTGTGGGTGGGTATGGAGTTTGTGGGGTGTCATGTGTGGGGGGAGGGTAGCTAGTGTCATGTGTAAGGGGCAGTGGGTATGGGGGTCTGCATGTATGGCAGTGCAAGTTGGGGTGTGGGTGCATGTATTTGGTGGGGTGTGTGTGTGGGACTCACCCTATGAACACACACACACTGTACCCCTCCCTGCATACATGCGCGTGCACACACACACACACACACACACACACACACACACACACTGCCCCTCTTTACACACACTCACAAACACCCTCCCATTCCTGGCCTTGGGATACTGGCGCTGTCCCGTGCTCCCATGGTTTAGCAAATGCAGCCGGGAGCCACATGGTGCTGGAGCAGTGTGGGAGCAGGAAAGCAGGGAAATGGCTGGGGGTGAAGTGGGGTGGGGCTGTGCTGCTCTGTCCTGCTGCCAGCTCCCTCTGGGTCCTACTGCCCCTGGCTCCTGTCATCTTTGACAGGCAGCGAATAGCAAATAAATAATAATTTACTAAATTTTTAGAGGCCCCGTGGGCTGGATAGAATGGCCTGGCAGGCTGGATCTGGCCCATGGTCCATATTTTGCCCACCCCTGTAGTATGGGCTATGTGTTTGCTTCCTCTTCCTGCTGCCCCCTAGACGTCTGGGATTTGTAGTCCAAAATCACAGTAACAGGACTCTGCAGGGTTGCTCATCACTTTCTCTTCCTGCTTCCAGATGTCTCTCGTGTGTAGTCTGCAGTTGCAGCCAGCAGTATGTTTGAGCAGAGGAAGGGGTGTTTAACCCCCATCCCTGGCCCCAGGCCCCAGCTGGGGTTTGCCTGGGGGAGGCACTTCCCCTCGACAGGCTGGGCTGCATCCCCAGCCAGGCTTGTTCCCCTACGCTCCTTTGTCAGCCAGCCCTCACTGCACCAGCTAGGGAGCAGAGAGGTGGAGTCAGCCCTGCTTTCTGGAGTAGACAGCACTGCCTGGCCCACGGCTGCAAAACATGCTTGAATGCTGGGAAACTGTGATTTAAATTTGAAACAGAAAGGGGTCTAGGACAGAAGTTTCAAAGTTTGACCCAAACAAGTCTGATACTATATTAAATCAGGTTTATCTTAAACTAGTTTCAGCCATTTTGAAAATGGTTTATATGCACTGAGCTTCTGTTTTGTTACAGGTTTAAACCAGTTTCTGATTACTTAAACCAGTTTATGCGTAAATTCTGTTCCTAGCCCTGTTGAATAAGAGCACTGCCCAAGACATAGGCAAAGACAGGCAGCGTAAAGGCCCAGAAAAGCATTTGGAACATACGTAACCTTTAAACCGTATCAAAAACATCTGGCCCTGCAGGTCTTTGGGCCAGACTAGGACTGACTCCCTGAGGAGCCAGTGTAATGCTGGGTCTTGCCTGTGCACTGCAGGCTGGGGCTTGAATGGGATGGTGCACTGTTTACGGTGTTGGGCTAGATCCAGCACTGTAGGCAACACAGGGGGCTGGTCCAGGGAGCCACATGTAGTCTGCACCCTGGACCTCATGTCACATACACCCCTGTGCACTGCAGGCAGTGTGCACCTTGTGCTGGGCCTGGGAGCAGCCTGTACAGTACACCCAGGAGTCAGAACATGTTGTACGTGGGGCTGGACTGGCTGTGTACACTGCATGTGGCACAGGGAGTTGGCAAGCACACACAAGCCTTAGGACTGGCACAGGGTGCACGCTGCCTGCAATGTATAGTCTGGACCCAGAGCTGTATGCAACAGTAGCACTGTGGTGTTGGCTGCATGCCCTGCCCTGCACCAGCCTCCTATGCTGCCTGCAGCCTGTGTACCATATGCTGTGCATGGAGTTGGTCCAGTGCCCTCTGGGCTGGATCTGGCTCGTGAACCAAGTATTTGACACCCATGGTAAAAACCTACCTGCATTACCTTGCTACAACATGCAGTGCAGGGAGTCAACACTATATACTGTCCGTAGCATGCATGTTTTTAGTTTCTAACTTGACTATTGGCAACTGTCAGGTGAGAGTATCTGAATTTACTGCTGATTTCACTATTAAAGCAATGTCCTAATGCTTTCTGTTCCTTGACATCCTATTTGTGTACCTCAGTTTAATAGAATTTTTAAAGACAAAACTTGAGCTTGTTCCAATATCCATCTATTAGGTAGTACTTACAATTGGATCATTTAGCTCACCGAATTTGTTTGATCTATCTGGGAGGCACAATTGCTTATGCCATCCTTTTAGTTAAACACACAAGGTTTTTACAATATTGATCAAAAGAGTATAAAGTGTGCACTCAGAGCAAGTCACTGAGGGCTCTGGCAGATGTTACATTTGGCACGCTTTATATGCAAGTTTAACGTAACAAACAGGGACCAGCCACAAAATTACGTTGTCTGTTGCAACAAAAAATGGCCAAACAGACACAAAAATGGCAAATTCAAGACAAAAAATTTGCTGTTTCAAACAACAGGAAGATTTTATGCCATAAATTTAACGTGTAAATGTGAGTGATTTTAACATCCCACAGTACTGCGCTTTCCCTCCCCCAAGCAGGAGTGATGTGGAGGGTCATTCATTTAGGTTCATATAATGTGATCATTACATAGAGTAAATAAATGAAGCCAAGAATATCTTCCACAGGCAGTCAGATTCTTAAAAAGTGTTTTTAACTCTCTCCTGATGAGAGGGAATGGAATTCTGAGCCTGACTTGTACTGAAACATAATATTTTACTATTTTGCAAGTAAAATGATTGAAAGCTTGAAGAACTCATCAAAAAAAATCTCTTTTAACCTGACATTCATTCAATTAGTTATTCAGTTTCTCAGGAAAAAAAACATCACAAACCATGAGCAGCATAATTTGTGTAATATGTATACCTCCACAGAAAGGCACAGAGACTCTAGAAGAAAGCTTAAATGTTGCTGCTAAGATATAGGACCTTATTTATTTTTCTTCAGTGACTATGGTGAAGAAGGCAATAATTTATTTGGAGTGATATAATTTATTCCAAACATGCTGCTGGCCCAATAAAGTTAGACAATCTTTCCAATACAAGACATTATTTGTCAGGTCTTCATTATGGTGAAGAAGTCATATTTGGAGAATCCACTGGGAAGTCTGCCTAAGTCCCTTATTACTTGGAAGACTGGAAACATCTCACACTTTTGTTATCAGCACTTAAAAGCAATAATTAGTGCCAACAATATCTTTGATGTTTCCTCAAACTTCATAAATTCAGTTGTCATGTAGATAATCTCTGCCTAGTGTTTTTACCTTAAATTTATAGCACACCTGGAAAGCCTGTTCTGATGTAATTTGGTTCATTAAGTCATTACTGTGAACATCTAGATGTGCAAATAATCTGGGAGCAGTTTACTCTAGAGTATACTACTTCAGAGTAAATTCTCCCGGGCATGTGTCTGCATGTGCAGGGCCATGGGAACAGATTTGCTGCTCCTAGTAGCAGACTACTCCCGCTCTCTGTGGCCCTGCACTGGGCCCCTGCAGCAGGGCTTCTTTCCCAGCCTGAGCCCCACAGTCAGGGATGCCCAGGCTGGGAGTGGGAGATACTTCTCTTCCAGTGCCAGCTCTGCAGTTACAGATCCTTCTCTGCAAATGCCAGCTCCGCAGTCATGGGGCTGGCACTGAGAGATCCTTCTCTCCTAAAGCCAGCTTCATGGTTGCAGGGCTGACACTGGGAGATCTGTATCTTCCAGTGCCAGCTCTGCAGCCATGGGGCTGGTGTTGGGAGATCCTCATCTCTCAGTGCCAGCTCCATTGTTGTGGGGTTGTGTAGCAGGGCACTAAGGTGCCTGCTACTTGTAGAGCCAAAGTAACTACGCAGGTGCTGGTTGCTAGGGTAAATGTAGGGAGCTAGTGATTCACACCTGCCTGGTCAGCTGACTGGAAGGGCAGGCCCTGGCTCCTATATAAACCCCAGGCCGGAGGCCAGAAGGAGCTCCCTGCTAGCAGCTAAGGGAGAAGGAGCTCTGCTAGAGAGAGTAAAGAGAAGAGGTCTGAATACTAGTGAGAAATGGAGCATCCCTGGCGTGGCAGGAAGAATGTTGGAGCCAGAGGGCTGAGATTTATGTTATAGCCTAGGGGCTTATGCTTTGTGTTTGCTGTTTGTAACCGGTGGTTTGGGTGAGGCTATTAGGGGGAGGAGGAGGCCTCATATGGGACCCCAGCAGTGTGGGGACCCCAGTGTCAGTGAGGGTGTAGCATTCAGGGTGCACCAACCCCAGCCCCAGAGAGGGGGGCAGCATCGGGAAGCCCCAGAGTGGGGGCAGTGCCAGACAGGGCTGTGGAGAGCCTGAGCACTGAGGGAGGCGCAGTTGAGAGACAGGGCCGCAGAGAGCCCGAGTGCCCAGTGAGGCACAGAGTGATACAGGGCCGCGGAAGGCCCAGTGAGGATGAGGGGACCAAATTACAACAAGGCCCAGACAAACAATGTCGGTACCATCGGTGAGGCGTGGGCTGCAGTGTAGGGGAGGAAATGGAGCTGCAGATCATGCCCCCTGGCATCGGGCCAGTAAATGAGCAGCCTCCCGCTAGTTAACATCAATTAATCAATTAACAACAAGGCATGGCAGGTGAGAAGGCAGGCAGTTGGCCCAGGAACAGGTGTGCAGACCATGTTTAGATCGGCCCAGAGCAGGCGCCTCTTACAGGTTGGTACTGGGAAATTCTGGGATCTGTGATTGCAGGGTCTGTGACTGCAGAGCTGAACCACTGGTAAGATTGTTTGAGCACTCATTGCACTCAGGATAGGTCCCAGGTATCTGGAAAAGGGCCACTGTGGTCCCTATTTTCAAGGAAGGGAGGAAGAAGGATCCAGGAAACTATAGGCTGGTTTGTCTCACCTCTATCCTTGGGAAACCCTTTGAAAAAATTATAAAGGAACACATTTGTGGGAGTCCAGCAGGAAAAATAATGCTGAAGGGCAACCAGCAGGGATTCATAGTAAGTAGATCCTGCGTGACAAACCTTGTTTCTTTTTCCAGCCAGGTCACAAAATGCTTAGATACAGGAATCAAGGTAGATGTCATTTACATAGATTTTAAAAAGACCTTCGATACAGTGTCTCATCCCATTCTTATAAATAAACTAAGTGGCTGTGATGTTGATGATTACATGGTCAGGTGGGTGGTGAATTGGCTAATGGGATGCACCCAGTGAGTGGTGGGGGACCGGTTAATATTGACCTGGAAAGATGTGGGCAGTGGGGTCCCCCAAGTTTGGTCCTTGGACCAGTGCTGTTCATTATCTTCATCAGTGACTTGGATGAGGGCGTGGAGAGCACTATGTCCAAATAGGTGGACAACACCAAATTATAGGGCAAAGTAAACACACAGGTGGGCAGGGAATAGATTCAGACAGATTTGGATGGGTTGGAAAACTAGGCAGAACAGAATAGGATGCAGATTAACAAAGATAAGTGCAAAGTGCTGCATCTAGGGAGAAAGAATCACCAACACACATACGGATTGGGAGATGACCTTCTAAGTAGCACAGTGGCAGAAAAGGATCTCAGAGTCATAGCAGACTCCAAGATGAACATGAATCAACAATGTGATGAAGTGATAAGTAAAGCTAACCACATTCTATCATGCATTAACAGGTACATCACAACCAGGTCTAAGGAGGTGATATATTCCCTGTAGGTGGCATTGGAAAGGCTGCAGCTAGAGTACTGCATCCAGTTTTGGGTGCTGCACGCACTTCAAGAAGGATGCAGATAACCTTGAGAGGGTCCAGAGGAGGGCTACTCATATGGTTAGGGGCCTGCAGGTAAGGCCCCATGAGGAGAGATTGAGGGACCTGGATCTCTTCAGCCTCCGTAAGAGAAGGCTGAGAGGGGCTGTCTACAAATTCATTGCTGGGGGGAGGGAGGGAGGAACAGCAAGGATTAGGAGATACTCTGTTAACCAGGGTGCCTCTTGGGGTAACTAGAAACAATTGCCACAAACTGACAGAGAGCAGATTTAGATTGGACATCAGGAAGAACTTTTTCATGGCAAGGGTCACCAGAATCTGGAATGGGCTTCCAAGGGAGGCGGTGCTCTTTCCCTACCCTGAAGGTCTTTAAGAGGAGACTGGACAAGCACATGGCTGGGGTCATCTGACTCTAGCGCTCTTTCCTGCCAAGGCCAGGGGGTCAGATTCAATGATCTACTGAGGTCCCTTCCAACCCTAAAAATCTATTAAATCTATGAAATCCGAACCCCACACCGCAGGACTTGGGCTGGGAGAGAAGGATCTCCCAGCCCTGTGAATGCAGAGTGGGGACTGGGAGCTGCCTGCTGCTGGGGCAGAGGGACAATGTCTCCACCCTGGCTCCAGTGGTGGAGCACATCCTGGCAGCAGGCATCTCCAGCAGGCAGGGAACAACTCCCAGACTTTCTTAGTAGTTACCACCAAGTGCTGGATCATTTCTTACACAGAGAATTTTCTTGTTACTGACAGCTGTTGTATCATCTATAATCTGTAGATGATTTTTCAGGTTATATGTACATGACATTTTTCAGACAAAAAATACTAAAATTACTGAAACAAGGGCATGTGGGTATAAATTGATCAAACTATAACAACCACACACAAACAGTAAGACTCATGACAAGCCAGAAAACTGAAGCAAGAAAGAAACAAAAAGAGAGTGCATTATAACCAAAAGAAAAAGAAAAGGGCTTCCCTTAAGTCTTGACTTCTTTTGAATTGGTAGCACAAACTAGGCAGCAGGTGGACTGGGGTGGGCAAAATACAACCTCCAGACTGGATCCGGCCCACCAAGGAGTTTTATCTGGCCTGTGGCAGGTCCCTCAGCCTCACTTGGCCCAGGCACAGGGGAAAGCTTGGGCTATGGGGTATGCACCCACTCTTGCCCCAGGTGCACAACGGGGCTGGGGCAGCAAAGCAGCTGGACTTGCTTCCCAAAAGCCCCAGTGGCAGCAGCTCCTTCCAGCTGCCACTGTCAGTTTGTGTTGCCACTGGGCCTGACTCCACTGCCAAAGCATCCGAGCCAGTCCACCCTGCACCCGCCACCTGGGCCACCAATGAACAGGTAGGCAGGTGGGCGAGATTGGCCCAGAACCCCTGTGGACAAGGCATGCTTGGCTGGGCATATGAGATAGGGCTCCAGGTAGGCAGGGAGTGGTGTCTGGGAGCAGGACAGGTGGGTGGGACCAGGGCCTGGATTGTGAGGCAATGACAGCATGGGGCTATGTGGGGAGCAGATTGAAGCTCTGTCCAGGGCCCCAGCCCCATGCTGTCACCACCCCATGATATCAATACCTGCCCCAGCCGTGCCTGCCCACCCCACTCCTGGATGCCACTCCCTACTAGCCCAGGGCCCAATCCCATGCAGCTGTCTGAGCACATCCAGCCCGTGGGGGTCCCAGGCCTGTCTGCATGGAGACTGTACTTGCCTGCTCTTTCTAGTGCTTCCAGACCACTTTGGGAGTTTTGGTGAGCTGTTGCATGTTGGGGGGAAGAAGGGGGCTGACCTGGCCAGGTGCAGCAGTGGTGAGGTGCTGACCTGGCCCACAACAGCTCACCAAACCTCCCTAACTGACCCTCCAACCCAAATAATTGTCCACCCCTGCCTTAGAGAGCTGTAGCTTCCCCTAATGGAAGGGACAGGGGGAAAGGAGGCAGTAGGGCCAGGACAGAGTACCCTTTGTTATGACTGCAAGCCCTGTCATTAAAATAGCCTTGGTTTGTATTATACCTGGGGCATTTCTGTCACCAGCCAACACAGGGTCAGAGGAACAGAGGTGGCTTAAAGCTGTTTTTCCACTTTCCTCTCCTTGAATGAGAAAGGCAAAGGTTTTTAAAGGGATATCTACAACAAGGGAGGACAAAATACAGCCCATGGGCCACATCTGGCCCACCAGGACATTCTATCTGGCCCACGGGGCCCCTAAAAATTTTAGAAAATTAATATTTATCTGTCCCTGGCTGCCTGTCAAAGATGATGGAGACAGGGGCAGTAGGACCCAGGGGGAGCCAGCAGCAGAACTGAACAGCTGCCGCAGCAAGTCTGGGCCAGCCCTGCCCCCCTCCAGCCCTCCCACCCCACGCCTCAGCCGGAAGCCTCTGGCTAGCAGGCACTTCTAGAGGCTTCTGCCATGGGTATTCTCCTGCCTCCCTACACCAAGGGAAATACAGATAAGGAGTGGGGAAGGGAGGCAGGGGAGGACTGCGGGTGATTGCCCCAGTCCTCACAGTCAGCTGGGCCAGCTCCTGCAATCTCAACACTGCAGCTGGGAACCACATGATGCCAGCAGGCTGACTCCCTCCTCTCCCTGCTTGAGCAGAGCATTCTAGCTCCATAGAACCCCTGGTAGCCCAGGCTCCGTACTCCTGCTGCCTGGCTCTGGGCCCTGCTGGCACTGGCCCCAGTGCACTGGTGCAGGCCCAATGCTCCTGCCCAGTTGTTGCTGCATTCCACGCACCTTCTCACTGCCCCCTCCCCCTGCCTGCTGCAGCCATTTCCCCGCTCCCCCCACCCACTCACCTGCCATGCTCTGGCATCATGTAGTTCCCAGTTGCAGTGCTGGGACCACAAAAGCAGCTGGGATGTGGTGCTGGTGCTTTGAGGGGTGGGGCGGGGGGATGAGAGAGAAGTGGCAGGAGAAGGGCAGCACTGGCAGATGGAGGGGGGGGGGAAGTGGCAGTGAGTGGGAGCACGGGGCCCACACCAGTTCCCTGGGGCCAGGAGTGACAGGACCGCAGAGCCCAGGCTTGCAGTGCCACGGGAGAGGGGGACAGGCTGTGGGCAAACCCTCCCCCGCTACCCAAGCCACAACCCTCCCCAGCCCCCCTCTCCCCACAAAACCCATACCCACTCCCCACAAATCTGACACCCCCCCTCCCCGCATACCCACAAACCTATACCCACCCTCCCACCCACACCCCCCCATAACATACACAAGACTTCATTTTAAGCTATTATATTGTCACCTCTATGTACACTACACAAACACACATAAATCAGAAGAAAAATATTGTTTGAAATGAAATTAATGAATGTTGTAGTACATGTTTGATCTTTAGAAAATCATTTGATATTTTTCTGGGCCAGAGATGGCAAAACCCCTTACTGACAGGAGTAATTTTGTGGGGCAAAGGGAGGGACTTCTGGTGGCAAAAGTCAGAGGTTAGGGGGCAGGACATCCAGTCCCAAGATGGTGACCAGGGGGTGGGGCACCTGTCAAGGGGTGGGGCTACCCATGAGGCCCTCAATGGCTTGCCAAAACTTGGTAAGCAGCCCTGTGCCCGAAATAATTGCCTACCCCTGATCTACAATGTAATCGTTGCTGTGATATATCTGAGCTAGTTTAAATTAGGTACCTCAGGTACTGGAAGCCATCTAGCTATGGCAGTGCAGAGTTCAGAGTGGGCTAATCACTAGAGGTGCACCGATACATCAGTCCATATTGTATTAGAGCCGATTAAAAGGAAAATTGACATCATCAGCATTTGGCTTTTTTTGCCTGATGTGGCCAATAAAGTTGCCGATAGATGGTACATGCATGTGCGCAGCCACAGTTTTCACGCAGCCAGTCTGGCAGCTTGAAGAACAGCATCCAGCTGGTAAGTCTGTTGGTGGAAAAGGGGTGGGGGAGGAAAGGAGTGGGGGGGTAGATCTGTGGTGAGGGAGGGTGTGGGGCTGGTGTAGGGACAAGGGCAGGTGCTGTACAGCCAGGGGAGGGTGGGGCATGGGATGGAGCCACAAGCAGCTCACCCAGTGAGTGTGGGGGGTGGCTCTTGCCATTCAGCACACCCCCACGGGAGGCATGGGGGGCATGTGCCTCCTGGATCTGCGAGCGAGGCAATGGCAGGCTGCCGCTGTGGGCTGGGATCGGGCTTTTCCTGGCAGGGGGATTGGGCCAGGGATGCACTCAGGGTGGCCGGTGACAGCACTGGGAGGGAGGGCTACAGAGGGATAGGGGCTACAGTGAATTTTGGGGAGGCTGCAGCCCCACACTTGCCTCCCTCCCAGCACTACCACTGACCAGAGCACAGCCCTGGTCTAGCCCCCCTCAGTGGGAAGAGCCTGCCACCACCCCTTGTCCCAGCCCATAGCGGCAGCCTGCCCTCACCCACACATGGATCCAGGGGGCACACACCCATGCCTCCCCTGGGGGTGCACCGAGCAGTGGGAGCTTCCTCCCGCACCCTCTGTATGATCTGCTTGCAGCTCGGTCCTGTGCCCCATCCTGCCCTGGCTGTACAGCACCTGCCCCACTCCCTGCCTCACTGCAGGGGCCTTGATCTGCCTCCCCTATGCCCCTTCCCCCCTCACCCCTTCCCCCCAACAGACTTAACAGCTGGACATTGCTTTCCAAGCTGCTGGGCTGCATATCAGAAATCAGATCAGTATCAGCTGATATTGCTCATTAATAATTGGACATCACTGTCAGCCCAAAAAAATCTTTATTGGTGCACCCCTATTAATCACCCTAGCATTTACCCATCTTCTCAGGGGTGGTAGCTGTGAATATATTCAGTTGCCTATTTTACTCCTTTTCTAACATGAATTATAAGAAATCTGTTGATTCTTTAAGCTGAATTCTTCTCCCTAGCTTTGTATTTTTATATATGAAATATTTAGGATCAGTTAACATACCTCTGGCATGACTGAGAACATGCAGCCGATGAAAATGAAGTAAGTAGCTGTTTTCCGTAAGTATTTCAAAATATTACTTATGCTTTTTGATCTTTAATTTTCCATCTGCTCCTCGTTTTGTTGTTTTTCCTTGCACTTGCTATTTGTATGAGAATCATTATCTTCAGTTTCTAAAACAACACTTCAGTCTCTCTCAATAAAGCTTTCTGAGGTGCAGTTGTGTAAGAAAATATAACAAAATAAACAGTTATTTGTGCTGATGGGAATCCCTCTTCCCAATAAATCGTGAAAAAAATCCCTTTCTTTATATGCCAAAGAAAAGTTATTGTATAACATTAATATAATACAGATACATTAGACCTCATTGAATATTAGAAAAATATTTGCAAATTAGTTAACAAGGTTGTTGCTATTTGTAAAACAGTTTCTTAAATTACATTAATGGATCTCTTAAGTGAGTAAATTATTACTTGTCTTATAAATACCAAAACATTTATTCAAATTAGTTATATGATAAAAAATGATAGATGGTAGATGTATGTGATAAAACAAATAAACTGTTTATAAATTAAATCAGAAACCCTAGTGTAATCTTATTGCCTTCTGCAAAACATAAAATTATTTAAATGAATTAACAGTGTTCAAGTATGCTGATTTACTTAAACCAGCAAACTACTTTGCAATGCATAGTTAGGTTGCCTGCTGAGTTTGGCTTTTGTAGTAGCGATTTCACAAAGGAAGACTGACTTTCTTTCTTGGTATGTCATATCTAAAATTGTACTCATTTAACTTCGTAAGAAAGAGTTCACTTTAAGATAGTTCAAGACTGTAAATTAGGTATCCATTTTTTCTTTCTAACATTTATTACCTCTCTTTCCCACGCTCTCTCATCCTGCTCATATCTACCAGACTACCAAATAATTGATATAGTATAGTCCAAAATCACCATATTTACCCAAATCCAAAACGACTCTGAATTTAAGACAAACCCCCAATAATTACATGGGGGACAATGGAAAATGTAAACATTTGTTATACTTTTCCATGTCTAGAATCTAATTTTTGGAGGGTCCTCTTAAATTCATCCCCTACACAACTTCAGCAGGCAAGCAGCAGTAGGTGGCCAGGGGGTGATGAGGCAGGAGGTAAGGGAGTCAGGTACCTTTCCACTTACTCACCACTGCCTGTTCCCCCAGCACTTGCCTCTTCAGCTACCTCCCCCGCCTTGTGCCTGCATGGCTCATGCCTGCCTCACTGCCATTTGCCCCCCCACCTGCCTACCCCACCAGCACCTTCCCCTTGGCTCCCCCTGCATGCTTCCCCTGGTGCCTGGCTCTCCCCTAATGCCTGCATCCTTTGGCACCCGACCCCCCAACCTGTCCTCCTCTTGCCTCCCTTTTGCCCCACTTCCCTGCTGCTGCCTACTCCCCCCCCCCCATAGGTGGGGCTATAGCTGCCACTGCATGGCCAGGCTGCAACCAGAGGCAACATGTCCTCCATGCCCCAGGCTGAAAAAAGGCCTCGGCAGGAGCCAGATATGCAAGGGGAAGGTAAGAAGCATCAGGAAACAACAGCTGGTTGTGGAAGGTGGTGGTGGGGCAGTGGCTCTGGCTCTAACTCTGACCTGGGCTTGAGGTTGGACCCAACACCTGCAGCTACTGCCCTCCCTCTCTCCCCCAACTATTACTCAAATCTAAGAAGAGGGGCTTCCCCCCCAGGCACATTAAATGGGAGGGGAAAAAAAAACTTATCTTGGATTTAAGTAAACACGGTAATAGTAAAACCTCTTGATATTACTAAGTGCTTTTCTTACTCCTCTTCATAAAATAATGCTAGTTAACATATTTCTTTAAAGCAGGGGTTTTCAACTTTTTTTTAGTCTAAGTACCCTGGCGGCCAGATGCAGAGCACAGGCGGGAGTGGGGGTAGCGTGCACCCAGATGCCGAGAGGGGTGTGGGGAGGCGGGTAGCGCATAGCCAGACATGGAGCAGGTAGGCGGAGATGGCACACGGGTGGGCAGGGACAGAGTGCTGCTGCCTCCCAGGAGCAGGGCCGGGGCGAGACGGGGAAGCTCACTGGGTTGGGGTGAGGGCAGTGGCAAGGAATCTCCCTGGGCTGGTGTGTGGCAGCGGTAGCAGTTGATATGCGAGCTCTCCCACCCCACCGAGGGGGGCTGCTGCCCTTGCCCTGCCCTGACCCTGCTTCTGGGAGGCAGTGGCACTATGTCACCACCTGCCCATGCGTACCCCCTAGGACTGGTCCAAGTACCCCCAGGGATACACATACCCCTGGATGACAACCCCTGCTTTAAAGGAACAAAAGCATAGATAAGGGGAAGGAAGAATCTGACCAAGTAAGAAAGGAGGAGAAAAGGGAAGAACCATTATATCAGTTGAATACATTTCAGAGGCTGACTCAATTTCTGCAGCATCCGTAACCACAGGATCGCTGAAAATTAGAAGCCTTGAATGTTGGACCTGAAAGGTATGAATACATGATGATTTCTTCTGCTGGAATCAATTATTTCAGTGCCTTGCAGAGTTTAACAATGCTGATCTTCAAAGCTATAAAACTTTCCTCTTGTCTACCTCTCTCTTCTTTGTATTGTAACTAAATTTGTAAGAATTCTTCTTGTATCTAGTTCCCAGAGTTGCTTCAATACTTTCATAGATAAACACACGCTGTGCACTCACAGTAGCTCTACTCCTGTCCATTATTGTTGTTTCCTTAAATATAAAGTCATTTTCAGACTGGAACTACAGATGTTTAATCTTTGGGGGGAAATAAGTCTTTACAGTGTTCAAGAAATGCCCCTGCAATCCAGTCTTTCTATAAAGAGTTATTTAACATATACTTAGAGTAAGGTGCTTCAAAAACAACATCTTGCTACCTCTGCCATCTTAGACCTTGCTACACAGCAAGTGGTATATTGTTACAAAAGTCTAGATAGCTCAGGATTCTTTTTGTATTTCTTATTGCAGTTGAACAGAAAGAAAAAATATTCTAACCCCTGCAGCATCTTGCTTAAGTGAAATGTATAGAGCTGTGTTCACCCTAGAAAGACCCTCAGGAGCCAAACGTGTGGTTTTTCCCCCCTTTTTGTACAGCTTCCATAACAAACAAACGAACAAATAAATAAGAGGACATAAGTAGACTACCTAAACTGTTGTAACAAGCCATTTACGAATGATTCATAATATCTTTATCAGATCCAGGAGTTCTTGTATACATAAGACTCCCATTGACTTCAGTGGGAGTTCAGTATTTGGAGAAGCTGCAAGGCTGGGTTCTAAATAAGATGTTTTAGCTCCTACATGATATCCACTGATGGACTCATCCTGGTTCTCTTCACCAACACTGCCTCTCTCAATTAGGGTGACTGTATCCAGCTAACACATATTGCCCTGGTCTATGAACACCACCATAGGAAAATATATATATATTTGGGTAAAGCATCAGGGTTAGTTTCAAATCCAGGTAGGATCTAAGAGTGTTTATACATGTGCTCCAGGAGTGGGGTGTGGGAGGGGTGCTTTAATTAGAGTGGCCCTGAGATCCTCTCTAATTAAAGCATCTAGAGCATCCCATGTATCAGTATCCCTGTGCTGAAAAATGGCAGTGGGAGCACTTTAACTAAAGCTTGAACAAGCTTTAAAGCACTCCCACCGCTATTTTTCAGCACAGGGACACTGATACATGTGACACTGGAGTCTGCTGGAGCACGGTAATTACCATGCTCCAGCAGACTTGATTAATTGAGTAATCGAGTAATTAATTGATTAATGCTCTGTAATTACAGCATGTTGGAGCAACCTCTCTGAATGTGTATAGCCTTCCTAAGGGATGATGAGCATGGAGGCTGCTCTGATGTAATTAATCGAGTTTGCTGGAGCGTGGTAATTACTACGCTCCAGCTGGCCTTGACATCTCATGTATCAATATCCCCATGCTTCCAAATGGTGGTGGCACTGCTATATCTAAAGCTTATCGAATGAGCTTTACCTAAAGCACACCCCACCGCCATCTTGATATGCACGGACACTAATACACGAGGTGCTCTGGTGCCCCCTCTCCCCAGAGCACATGTATAGATGCCCTAAAATAAAGAAAGATTTTTCATAAATACCTAGCAAGGTGTACAGGAATCTAGAATAAAGGGAAAATAACTGGTGCCAGACAGCATCCACATGCCTAAAGAATAACCCCACTTTAAGTGTGTGTGAACAGCAATATTATTCATTATTACAATGCAAAATAATTATCGTGGGCCATGATTAAGAGTTCTGCTGACTACAAACCAATTGTAGTTGCACAAGAAGTAAAATAGGGATAAATGCAATCGCTGAAGACTGGAATAGGAAAATGTGCAACAAAAAAAGATACTTCTACATTTATATCTACATGGGGAAAAAAACAAAATAATCATAAAACTTAAGTGCCTGATAATGCTAGTTAGGACAATGTATAATTTGGGAAGGAGCTTGCAAGCTTTCCCATTATGCTGTCAGTGTATTCTGCCCCTGACATATAGTGTTACTGCCAATGCAGCTCTCTGCTTCTCTTAAAGAGATATATTTTCTATATTGTGTTAGAATGAGGGGTGGTTTTAGAAGGACAAATATTTGTTGGAGCCACCCAAATTCATATGCATTTGTGAAACTCAAAATTAAAGCCCAGGTCATTTGTGACAAAAAGGAATCAACCAGGTCTGCCAAAGCCTCAGCATGTAGATTATTAGTGAGAACTGCAACAGGGAACTAAAGAGAATTTAACCTGACATTTGCAGTGTGTTGCCTTGATTCATAATAAAACCAAATGAATAGCAGTGCCCAATATGTAATCCCTTGGTTCCAAAACAGAATCAATAGGACTCTCCCTAAACCTGTTTAACAATATGCTACCAGAAATGCAAAAGGCACTATACAAAACAAAGACCAGGTACCCGAGTTCATTCTCACATGGTATCTGGGTCTAGATTCACTTCAGACTGCATCTTCCTCAAATGCAATTAAAGAGCTGCCTTGGCCTTGGGAAACCTTTCAAGGGCCAAAAGTGTGATCTTCTTTTTTTTGCTCAACTTCCATAACAAATAATACCATATTTACTCAAATCTAAAATGACCCTGAATTTGAGATGACCACCCCAATAATTAGATTCTATACAAGGAAAATTACCATAAATAATATGAGACTGGTGGGGGAAAGGAGAAGGAGGCAAGCAGTGGGGAAGCAGATGGTGTGGGGAGATCAAGGAACTTGCCCCCTGCTTATGCCTGCCCTCCTGCAACCTCTGCTCCCTGCCTGCTCCCTCGCAGCCTCAAGTCCCCCCTTCTCACTCCCCTCTTTCTCCCTTCCCGCCAGCTTCTGCTCCATGCCAGCAAGCTCCATCCCCACTTTAGCCTGTGGCAGTGAGTACAGCTCCAGCCCAGCCCTGGAGCCATGCAGGCTGCTATGGGGCTGATCTGGGGCCATGTTCAGCACCCCATGCTGCAGAGTACACAAAGCCTGCTGGCAAAAAGCAAGGGTAAGAGAGGAAGGAAGAGGGACATGCAGGGGACCAGAGGCTACATGGGGATGATACAGAGAAGAAGTTCTAGGGGGGAGATGGTGGGGTACACGGGGGCGGGGGGGGGGGGGGGGCTGGCAGCAATTTTGGCTTTGGCTCCAACCCTGGGGTAGGGGCTGGAGCCCAAGTCATAGCAGCTGCTTGCCCCCCCCCCCCCCCCAAACTGCACTCATACCCAATTCTAAAATGAGAGGCTTTTCCTCCCATATTCAAAGTGGGGGACACCTCATTTTGGAATTTAGTAATGATGGTAATAAAGAACGTAAGTGGCTTACCTAGACTGTAGCCAGTTCAGAACCTGGCATGAGGCCTTAATGGTGGAAAATCTGTTCAGAAATGGTTTGTAATATAAAGGCATCTGCAACATCTCTTCCACTGGCAAGCAAACAAACTCCAAAGGATAAGCAGACTGACAGGGGATTGGATATGGCAAGAACCGGTGGAGCATGCACCTGCGCAGCCCCTGGCGGTGGGAAGGTGATCAAAGCTGCAATCAACAGAGAAGGCCAACAGCAGAAATAGGGACCAGACATCTTGAGGTGAATAGAGTGTGATTTAAACAGGTGGAAACATACTTCTCAGACCATCAAAGGGCATTGCAGGCCCATTTTATCACCTTTGTTAAGAAAATTTTGACAATGTTGCAGGGCTATAAGTATTATGTGAAAGGAGATTAAGCCAATTTTACTATTCCTCTGAGACTGCACAGAGAAGGCTACAGTAGAAATAAACATAGGTTGTATGCTGCCTGATGGCCCTACCACCCACTCCCAGGGAGTACCACCTTAGGACCAGAGCTAGACAGGAAGTTATATTCCTATCCCACAAAAATCAGAGATTTCATTTTTTTTTCCTTGTCTTGATTCAAGACAAAATCTCATATAAGACAAACTTAAATTGGTTGTTTTGGTTTTGGGTCATTCTGTTGATTTTTAATATTTCTGTTCCATATTTTTGTTCTAATTTTCTAAATTTCAATATTAAAAAAAATTGCCTTGAACTGGAAAAGTGGACTTTTTTCTGTCTCAAATAGTCAAATATTTGTCAAAACTAATCTTTTCTATGAAAAGTTTAGATTGGACATACTAGGATCTCTTGAGGAAAAAACATTTTGTAAAAAGTGCCTGACCACCTAATCTGAAGACTGTATGCATAACAGCACTAACATGTGAAGCAAGCATAGCATAAACTAGATATTTCTTGATGAAATAAGTTAACAAGCATGAGGAAATAAACTTAGTATCGTATAGACTAATATCAAGCTATTCACAAAATCCAGCTTCCAAATTTTATAATCTCATCCCTGGAAAAGATGCTTCTCTCTCCCTCTCTCTTGGGAGGAGAGGAAAGTGAACTTTAGGTTTAGTAGTAACAGTAAAATGTGTAAGAATTAACGTCCATCTTAGACATGACTAGGAGTGCATTGTACTAGATTGGGTCTATTCTGGATTTCCAAGTTTAGCTGCCTCTGAAGGTCCCCACTTGGGAGCCAAGGTTTCCATTACATCCAGGACACACAAAGCACAAGTCCAGCTGGGAATTCTGCTGAATTATTTTCTGCTCATTTGTTTCAATAACTGTGAAACTGAGCACATCTGTGCAAATGTGGCTTTGATTTGTATGAGTTATTTCAGATCCTGTAAAATCTTAGGTAGCTCAGAGCTGCATATGGAGCAAAAGATTTCCCTTGCTCCAGGCATGTGGACATCTCTATTGCAGGGGAATTACTGCACTGCCACTGTTTGAAGTGGAGGCCAGGACACTCAAAGAACATGTCCCCATCCCCGAGCAACATAGCAATTGTCTGCAAGGTCTCTCTAAATACTGCTACACAGAAGGACCAGGGTGCAGGAAGGGCAGAGATATGGTAGTAAGAGGTTGAGGCTGGAGACAGCAACTAGCTAAAGCAGTGTTTCCCAACCTTTTCCAGCCCAAGGCACACGTACATTAATAAAAATTTTCCATGGCACACCTGTTAAGGCATTCCCCATCCTTATACCTATTGTAGCTCATTGCTATGGCAAAATTCTGCGGCACACCTGTTAATTTCTGACGGCAGACTTCTGTGCCGCGGCTGGCTGGGAAACACTGAGCTAAGGAGCTCCTGACAGCATGACAATCACTGAAGCATCCAGCACGTCTCCTGCTGGTAAACGGGGTAGCTTGCAAGGATCAAGAGACAACAAGGAAACAAAGGAAGCCTAGGAAGATGATTCTAGTCTCTGCAGATCTGGGGATATCTGATGGATAAGAGCACTAAGGAAAACTGTTTTTAAAATACAGTGAAGGCACACTCGTGCAGTTTTCCCATTGCCTGTACAGGATTAGAGCAGGGAAAGAAAAACAGACAAAGAAAATACAAGCATTTGCTACTGTCAGCCACCTTCATGAAATGGCAGTCTATTACTTAAATATATAGGTGGTCTTTTCCTCGGACAAGAGCCAGTTCTTTAAGAGTCTATAAAGAAGTTTTATAGCAGGATGTTTTAACGTAACTGCTCCAATATGGTGACCAGAAAAAAGAATCAAAGGGAGTTTTTGGATCAAATATGATTTTATATTATTTATTTATAACTGAAATGCACACCTTCATACACAGAGCATACATACAATGAACATCCTAATGACTGTATTTCATTTGCATAGTTCATCCTCCAAAGCTATTTCCAAATAAAGGTGGACTTAGTTAAAAATTAGTTGAAGCTTATTTTCTATAAAAAAAAGGCATTACCGTGAGATTTCAATGCTTGAATATCCTGCAGGGAAACATGCCATTTTTAAGACTGAAAGAGAACCAGATTTGATTTTCAAATACGTAGGTTCAATTTAATTGCATTCATCCAAATGGTAAATCTCAGAAAACACTGTTGTTAAAGAGTTGAACTCAAGTCGGACATAAAAACCCGATCAGCACAAACATCTGTGACATCTACACAGCTGTAATGCTTGAATTCATAACTCTAGAATTATTAAAGCTTTACATAGAATACATATTCAGCCAAGGAGGTAATCCTGAAGCAATCAATCAGAAAGGACAAGTGGGAGAATTTACAAATGATCTGATGTATATCATGTTAAACACAAATGACAGAGAAAATATGTCAAAAAGGGTGCAATGGGTTAAGTACTATTTCCCATACACCTATAATATACAGCTGTAAAACTCAAGTTTTAGGCAGTTATATACTGTTTGGGATTCTATTTTGCCCTAGAACATGCTTACTAAATCTTAACTTCTATTAGGAAAGCTAAGGCTTGTCCTAAACCTTTCACGCCTGGTAGTCAGAGTTCTGGAAGACCAGAGCAGGGACCGAACTGCATCTCCTGCCTTCTAGTAATGGGCTCTAACTACCAGACCACTCTGGCTATTTTCCAGGCCTTCCTCCAGCCCTTCTTTTGAAGCCATCCACTACAACTTGCATTTACTAATTGTTGGATGAAAAGCACTAGGGAAATTTCAGTCCCATTGGGAGCAGGGGCCCAGGCTAAAAATCAGGAGCCCCCCCCTTCCAGGGCAGCATTCACCTCACTAAGCCACACACACTCTGGCTTCATTTATTTCTCCTGGCCCCACATATATTCCTCTCCTGACTGCCTCTGTAGGCTATAACCATTAATGCTGTTTACAGAAACATAATGGAGCCAGGTGCCCAAGGCAGCCAGAGCACACAGGGGCTGCTGCAGATTTTGGGTGCCACCCCCACATCCCCACAAGTCAGCTCCCAAGGAGGCTGCCCCAACCACCCCGCCCCAGACTACTGGCTGGCTATCAGGTCTGTTCACAAGCACAAAGAAAAGAAATGTTCAGCAAAGTTTACTTTCCAAATCAATGCTAGTATTAAAGACAGGGAAGCTACAAGATCCATTAAAATGGAATGCAAGTTAATTTAAAGAGGTTCAACATTTTAAGGTTTAAAGTATAAAAATGTATTTCACCCTTTTCAGTTAAAAAAAAATAATTTTGTAAACTCCTTGTTTCCAAGGATCTCAGAGAGGAATAGGAGTTTGGCAGTGTTTCTGTACCTGGCAGCCAAGTCATCAGGCAAAGAATGTTACCTTAATAATGGTTAAATGACAACAGATTTAAAGTCAGCAGGTACATAATCCAGGGACAGAAAAGTATTAATTAAATCAGTAAAGGCAAAAAGAAACAAGAAAATAAATCTGAACCAGAATTTGGTGAGCAATGATAAGGCTTGAATTTCTTTGCATAGCTCATGCCTCCAGGATTTCAACCCCCGGGATACCACTGAAATTCTTAAACAAGCTATCAAAACACCTGTCAATCACTGGACAAGTTGTATCATGGTCAAAAGGTTCTTTCAAGACCAGCTGGAAAATAACAGAATGAATATATGATGTATGATGTAGGATTATCAGTGACTAAGTGATATGGTCTTGATCTACTGTAGCAGAGAGGCTTGGTGGGGATGATAATGCAGAAGTTAAGGATTGTAATTCCCGAGCCATTTTTTATTTCAAAGACTCCTTTTTAATTCAACCTCATCTCTTGATTTCTATCTAACAGTCTAAATCTGATGTATGTTGAACGGCTTTTATAACCCTCCAGGGAGAGGCAGGGCTATTCTGCAGGCTGTTAATCAAAGTTAGACCAGTTAGGGCTCCTCCAATCCAGCACATAACAAGGGTTCTCTTTCTCTAAGCAAGATGCAGCACAGGAACAGAGATAAAAACCTAGCAAAGAGAAATCCTAGGAACAAGCTGGGATCAGAAAAATATTAGACTAATATTTCTGTCTTGTTTATTATAGTTAACAGTAAAGGCAAATCTGAAGAAAGGATTAAGGTTGGACGCTAACCCATGCATACATGCACTGTGTATGAAGACTTCACAGATGGGGACAGAAAAAAGACTAACAAGCTACTGATTGTTTGGCATCTTCGTTTAACAGCCCTGGCAAGAATGACTTATCAGAGAAAATTAACTTGTTAACAAATTTACCTATAATCTAACCAGTGTGTGATTTTTTTCAATTCAGTTTGCAGGCAAATTACACAGATCAATACTCATTCTCTGGAAGTGCATCTGCCATCATACTATCACTTGAAGAAACATCAGCAATTGGTTAAACTCGGTGGAAGAGTAATGCAGCCAGTTATATAAATCAGATGGAAAAGAGGGTGATTTAAATTAAGGATACTTGCCCTTTCATACCAGTGTAAGTTCTACAATGCCAAAGATAATGGCTTGGGGCCAGAGTTTCATTTCATTGCATTTGCATCAATACATTTAATGAATGTGAGGGGGAATGTAACATGCTTTTTAAGGATCTGGGTTTAGAACAACTGAAATTGGTTCATCTTCCTACCTACAGGCAAAGTTTAACACAGGAAGCCTGCCCAGGTCCCTTCCTGGTTTAAGTTAATTCACAGTCCCACAGCATCCCAGCATGATTGGCTGGGCTGAGCTGTCCATTTCAGCCAAGCAGGGTTGGCCCCACCCCTTTCCTTTCTAGCTGGAGCACTACAACTGTTTCGGTTTGCTGAGAAGGGGTGGGGGTGTGAAATCCTGCTCTGGAGTGCAGCTGGGCCTGCCTGGAAGGTGTCCCCAGCTTCCCCACTCCCCTTGCAGCTCCAGCAGGGGCATGGCCAGACCCTGGTAGCCTGAGGGGAAGGGAGGATTTAATCCCCCCATTGTAGGGGGGTGGTATGAGCACCGATAGGCTCTGCTGATGCATCCAGGGCCACAGCAGCCAGGGGTTTGTTTAATCCCTCTACTGCAGGTGGCAGCAGCGCAGGCACCAACACGGTGTTGACTCCGTCCCACACTGAAGACCCCTGGGCCGAGTCCTCAGAGGAGTGGCCAGCTCAATGCCAATGCAGGTCCTGCTGTGGGGAGGGGCTAGGGGAAAGGGGATGTGACCTGGCTGGTGGTGCAGAGTGGGGGTGGGGGAGAGCCTGGGCTAATCACAGAGCCTGATTCACTGCTGCCTTCCAGTGCAGCAGCACAGCCTAGGGGCGGGGGGTCAGCACCCACTGCCTTCTGCCTCCAGCCCCATGTGGGTGCCGTGGTTTACAGGTAGACTGCAGCTAGAGTGTAGCTCCTGGACCCCCCTCCCTCTCCTGACAGCAGTGAAGGATGGAATGGCAGAGGTGAGGGTGGTGGGCAGAGGCAAGGCATCTGTCACCCCCTGCCTGCTTGTGGCAGCACCGGGCATTCAGGCTGGGTTGCTGTGGGCCACGTTAGTGGGCAGTGGTGAGGGAGGCAAAGGACTGCCACAGCCCATTCTGGCCCAGCCCCGTGCCCCAGGGATGTGGGCAACAACTGGCCCATACCAGCCCACCCCAGTTGCCCAGTCCCGCTGTGAGCAAGCAGTGGGTGACAGGTGCCTCACCTCCACCCACTGTGGTGGTTCGCTCTGCTGCTTCCTCCATGGAAGGGTGGGGGGATAGGGAGCCACACTCCAGCTGCAGTCTGCCTGCAAACCATGGTTCTCATGCAGGCCTGGAGGTGGTGGGCACTGACTCCTGTCTCCTAGGGCCACCGTAGTCCAAGCCATGCTGCCGCAGATGGAGGCAGCAGTGAGTTGGGCTCCATGATTAGCCCCAGCCCTCCCTACCCCCCTCCACATCTGCAGTCAGGTCACATCCCCCCCTCCTCTTCCCCCTTCCAGCAGTGGGACCCACATTGGCATACAGTTCTGCTCACCGCTCCTCTGAGGGACTTGACCCAGGCACTGTGTTGCAGCCCTACCTGAGGGGACCTTTAGCATGGGATGTAGCCAGTGCCATGTCAGTGCTCATGCCATTGCCACCTGCAATTAAACCCCCACTTCACCTCAGGCTACTGGCATTTGGCTGCTGCAGTCCCAGTGGCATAAGCAGAGCCTATTGGTGCCTGTGCTGCCCACTGTGCAGTGCGGGGATTAAACCTTCCCTTCCTCTCAGGCTACCAGGGTCTGGCCACACCCCTGCTCCTGCTGTTGAAGCAGCCAGTGAGTGAGCAGGGGTAGGGGTGCTGGAGACCCCTGGTAGGAGCTGCTTCCCTCCTCCCTCTCCAGGCACAACTTGTTGAGATCAGTGCAGGTCAGGGTCAGCCCTCCCCAGTCATACTCAGGCCTGTCAGGGCCTGGCCATGCTCCTCCCCACAACCTCCCAGCTCAGCTTCCCTCCAGCCTTCTGACCACTGTGAAAGGAAGGGAGGGCTTGCTCTAGCACCCCCCCCCCAGCTTTTAGCCTGAGCCACTGCAGGCATGTGGTTGTATTTCCGGAATCAAAAGTGAATGTCTATTCACTTGCAAATTGGTTCAATATACACAGGTTAGACTAACCTGCAAAGATTAAATCAATTCAGGCTTTGAATGTCTGTACTTAGCCTTTGAGGGAATAGTGTTGTGCAGATGATAACTTAGTCTTTTTACATACTACAGGTGAGATAAAGAGTTTAAACAAAAAACAAGGTATTTTGAGGTTGTATGGGTTCAGAAGTTGATGGGAAGATGTGATTATTGCACTATGGAGCAGCTGCCACCTTTACAACAACTTTTGAATCACTTCATATGTCTTTGAAATTCTTCAAAGGGTAAGTGGATAGAAATATCCACCCTATGAAGTGCTCCCAAAATAAACCTGAATGAAAGAGCAACGATTTGGAAGTGCTTTATTTTGAAGGGCTTCTAGTTATGTCTGTATTACTTACAGAGCAGGACAGGGAGTTGCTCCTCAGTCCTGCACCATTCCACAGTGCTCTAGTCTCCCCAATACTATAAAGGGGGGTGGGGTGGGGAGAGCAGGGGGGACAGCCAATGAACATCCTCTATATGCTCAGTTCAATGAATATCCTATATGTGCTCAGCTGTCCCTGGGGTTGGAGCAGGAATCCCTGCATTCATCTATGCCTCCAGTCTCTTTACTCTGACAGGGGTTTAATGTTCATCCATTCCTAGCAATTTCCAGACTCCAAGAATCATGTAAGGAGTCATGCTCTCCAGGCCTGCCCTTGCACCTCGGAAACTGGGAGCCTGGAAACCGAGCACACAGTACAGCAGTTATTGGCTGCCTGCCCCACCCTCTCCCTAGGGCGTAGGGGGTACAGAGCTGCAAGACAAAGGAACCCAGTACTGCATTCCCTAGCTGGAGAGCATGTCACTGCATACTGTCATATGATTTTGGAGTGTTCTGGCTGTGGAGGAAGCGGTTGTACACCTGGCCATGGCTAAAGCACTCCATTTTTATGCTCTTCAAAGTAGAGTGGCATTTGAAGTACTTCAAATGCTACTTAAGTTAAAGACCTCTGATTTCCTATACTACTGATAATACATGAAAAAGCCCCAAACTCCAGGGAAATGCAAATATACCATATTTTCCTGTATATAACATGCCTCCAAATATAATTTGCACCTTGTTTTTGAAGGCATTATGAAGAAGATTTTTTTCCAGAGTTATGGCTGCAGAGAGGAGGGAAAGACCCTGATCTTCAGGCTGACTCCCTCCCTTTCCTGGTGTTAAACACCAGCCTCCATGGGTGGACCTATGATCTTGAATGGAGCTAAAGAATAGGAAATAGGAAAAAGAGACCAGAAATCCTAGTAGACAGTAAAATTCCCCATAGAAAGGTTAGCTTGATTAGTGGAACATTTAAAAGACAGTTAAAATGAGACATAAACATTAACACTTGTGAAGTGAAGAACAATGAGCCATTAACTCAAGGACCAATTAATGGGCCATTAACTGCCTCAGCTGCCTGAATACCAGAGCCAATGCACTGTTGAGCAGGATTCAAAGAAGGATGCTTCTATCTCAGCCAGCAAAATCAGCTTCGTTACTTAAAACACACACCCTGATTTGGGGAGGTTGACTGGGGAATAAGGTACGTACCATATGTGAGAAAATACTGTGTCTGATTAACCAAGCCAACTTATATACAAAATGTAAGTTTCAGATTCATGGAGAAAAAAGAAATTTGAATTAAACAAAAATGAATCTAGAGAAACTCCCATGAATTAGCTGTGATTTAGAGCAGAATCAGGCCTCATGAGGAATTTTTGAAACAACCACAGTTATATAGAGATAAAGGCCCCAGGCAGATATTACACTTGTTGTGTGTGTTATATGCAAGTATTGTGCAACAAATCATAACATACTAGATGTTAATCAAGTTTATCCCTGGATAAAAAGGCAGTTTATCCACAAAGTTGCTTGTTGAACAGCAACTTTGTGGTATGGAGTTATCCTGTGAACATTTTAACGTGTGGTCAACTGGCACATTATGATTTGTCACCTGATGTTCTCATATAATGCATGACAAATGTAATGTCTGCTAGGGGAAAAATACAAGTACCCACTGCATCTTATTGCACCATCTGTATTACTAGACTGTTTGAGAAGGTAGAAAATGGGATATTTGGGAGCTGTAGGTATAGGTAGATGGAATGGATTAAAGAAAGTTTATAAAAAATAGTTTAAGCTTGTAAGCCAGTTAGTTTTCTGGTATATTGCCAACCATTTCACTGAAGCTACTACAGCAAAGGGGAAGTCATTGTAGATATGCCAACATTTTTAAGGTCCTGATGTGCCTACCTCCTACTACAATCAGTTAATGACTAGTTAGTTATAAGCATAATAGTTTTAAAATCTAGTCCTACGTATTTGCTATAGAATATTGAAAGTTAAACTTTTCTTTCCTTAATAATCACTTTCCCAAGTTAAGTCTTGCAATAAAAATACATATTTCTATATCTACAGTACTACCACTGAAGAATTTACTGGTACTACTTAAGCTATGCAGCCATAATTGGTGCTAGATAATGGCAAATCTTATTTAGCTGACTAAAATAAATGGGAACAATCCTGGCCACACTGAAGGAACTGGTTTGATATAGCTAAGATTTCACTTCTGACTATTTTTTAAATATTACCATCATATTTGCTTAAAATACTTGGTTCCATTATATACATACCACATGTAAAGCAAACAGAGATATATACTCATATTCCAACAAAAACATTTTGAAGAGATCATCTGATGGCAAACTGATCACAGAGTGAGTTGATTAGGAATGATCTATAATGATAATTACAATTTAAAAAATAGAGTGCACCCATTTGCAAGATGGGTGCGCTACTATGTAACGAAGACCATTGTGAAAAATGTACAAATCAAGAAGAGATGAAGAGGAAATACTTGCTATATGCAAGCAATTGCAGATACACTCTAGGTAATCAGTGAAGTGCTCATGTGGTATGCAAATACATTTATATATTTTAGGTTAGACATTGGTAGCTACCATAAATGGGTGTGTGGTTCTAGCCCAGAGATAATTCCCTGGCTCTTCAGTAATATCTCTTGATAAGTTACTGTGATAGGGCCCTGCCTGAGCCACTGACTTATCAGACAGCTGATGGTTGGCACAAGCCCAGTGAGAAAGAAAAGCATGTGGCCCTGCTTGAGGGGATGTGTGCCCAGCTGTGCTGGGTCACCCCAGGCCCAGGTGGCCAGGCTGCAATCTGGCCAGCTGGCACCACACCAGCAGGAGGAAGCACACTGATTGACCCAGAGCCTGGAGGAGCAGGGCTAAAGGACAGGGCAAAGAAAAAAGAGGAGGGATTCACCGGGATGCAGGATGAGAGCCCACACATTCCCTCCTCACTACTGCAGATGCTGCCAGACCACAGCCCAGACCAGAACCCTTGTGCAGAGCAGCACAGGTCAGGTAGAGAAGGGAGCAGGTGGTGTGTTGAAGCTAGCCAGGAGAATAGCCAGAAGAGCTGTACAAAGGCAGCTGGCCAATGATGCATGACTGGTAGGGGAAACTGAAGGCCAGGAGCCATTGGCAATGTGTAGGGGGTGCACACAGGTGCACGTGCATCTCCTGAGCTTGGTGGTGCATGCCCTGTGAAAAAGCACCACTGGCAGTTTGTGAGCAGTCCGTGATTGCTGCTGCCCACTGCTGCCGCTGCCAGTGGCATCTGTGGGGGATTAGTGACCACTGGTTAGCACTTGCCATCCCCACCTCTCACCGCCAACAGTGCTGTGGCCACCCGCAGAGCTCACCACTTGCTGCTGCCATGCTCCCACTGCTGACAGCACCACTGCTGCCTGCGGGAGCTCTCTGTGCCCCCCAGGGGCACATGGCATTCATGCCAGGAGCATCCCAGACAGTAGCGAGCTGGAGCACAGGACCCGCACCGAGCCACCTTAGGCCAGCCCAAACAGCACAGAACCCTGCAAGGGAAGCAAGCAGGGGAGGCTAAAGACAAGGTTCAACCTGCCAGCAGACTCAGACAGCCCAGATAAGGGCAGTTGGAAATGGTGCCCCAAGGTACTGTGGACTAAATTCACTACCCCTGGGAGGTGGGGGGGGGGGGAGGGGTCATCTAGTGCTGAGGCATCAGTGCTCTGCCTGGCCAACTAGCTTGAGCAGTTTAGTTTCAGTTACTTTTTTCTGTTGTAATCCTTTAAAGCAAAGGCACAGGCACTGCCCTGAGCACCTTCATGAGAAGAACCAAGCAGAGACCAGACTTACCATCAAGTGGAAAGGGGTGGGATGTAGAAGAGGAGGAGTCCATGGAAGACAAACCCAGATCCAGCTACACTAAGACCACCAAGGGACCACAGGTACGACCTTCCCATAATTAACCATTTATCATATAGAAACGACAAGTCATGGCAGAAAAGAGAAGGGAGGTGCATCATGAACAGGTAAACAGGGAATGCATGCTGACCATCAGCAGTATTTGTCACAGTTACACAAAGTGTAATTTTTTAGTTATTAAAAATAAGAGTTTTTGACATCTTCTTTCTGTAATACCCTAGATAATTTCACGCTGGGGTTCATGCCTGCTTGCCTTCCAAATTCATGTATTAAAGTCAATCATGGTCAATAAAAATGTGGACTGATAGCTGCAGTCAGGAGATTTGGACTAAATCTTCTGGCTGTGTCAGAGATGTGGCTGTACTTTAGATTTATTATTTGGCCAAAGGTAAATGACTGTTGCTCTGTACCTCAATTCTACCTCTCAGCAGAATGTGGTTATCTCACAGAATTATTGTTAAGTTAAAGTTACTCGTGAGGTACACAGACACTATGGTTAGGGGAAACGTATAGATCCTGAACTCACCATTCTTGAGAAATACAGAGCAAACTTCACTCAAAATTAGCAGCACAGTTGTATGTACATAATGGGATCTGCAGCCTCCTTATGCAGGGATAAATGCTGCAAAATTGATAATGCTTTAAATAATAGTTTCTAGCCATGGTTATAATTTAGAATGGGTAGGATTAAATTAAATATGGCAAATAACTCACAGTGAAATCCTGGCCCTGCTACAGTCAATAGCAAGATTTTTACTTAGTATAGAGTGACCAGGATTTCACCCATTATAGCCTGATCCTACTCCCATTTATGACACAGAGTTTCATTATCAGTTCAATAGGTGAAGAAATGGGACCCAAATCTGACATAAATGAGTCAAGGAGCATTTGGCCTTAAAATGAGCAATTACTGACTAACATTATTGTTAGCTATGTAAATATAAAATATAAATCCTAGTAAATATAAAAACAGATTGAAGGAAGACATAAGATGGATGACAAAACTTGGACTGCCAGCTACTTCTATATCACCATAACTCTATAGCTAGATTTCATGATCTTTATGTATCCTTGATGTACAATACTTGCATAGGGGACATTTATAAGTAATATGGGTTTCTCCTAAACAATAGGGCTAAACACAGATGTTCAAAAAGCCCAAGGTGGAAGCTCTTTAAATATCATCAGTATCATTATGAAGTGATCAGTAAAGCTAACCACACTTTATCATGCTGGTGAGGCCGCAGCTGGAGTACTGCATCCAGTTCTGGGTGCCACACTTCAAGAGGGATGTGGATAACCTTGAAAGGGTCCAGAAGAGGGCCACTCATATGGTTAGGGGCCTGCAGGTAAGGGCCTATGAGGAGAGATTGAGGGACCTGAATCTCTTCAGTCTCCTCAAGAAAAGGCTGAGACGTGATCTTGTGGCCATCTACAAATTCATCGGAGGGAGGGGAGATACAGCAAGGGATAGGAGATGCTCTGTTTACCAGGGCACCCCTTGGAGTAACTAGAAATAATGACCACAAACTGACAGAAAGCAGACTCAGATTAGACATCAGAAAAAATGTCTTTATGATAAGGGCTGCCAGAATCTGGAATGGGCTTCCAAGGGAGGTGGTGCTCTTCCCTACCTTGGGGGTCTTTAAGAGGAGACTGGACAAGCACCTGCCTGGGGTCATCTGACATCAGCGCTCTTTCCTGCCTGGGGTAGGGGGTTGGACTCTATGATATGCTGAGGTCCCTTCCAACCCTATTATCTATGAATCTATGAACCATGCTTTGCTTAAAGTGCTCTAGGTTAGGTCAGGAGTGAACAGAATAGATGTTTGCTGTTTGGTGGGGGGTGGTGGCTAAGAACCTGCCTGCATTAGCCAAGGCCAACAGGTAGAGAGCACTCTTGCATGCCTCCCAGTGTGCCCCATGGGCTCCCAAAGACTCCTGAGCTGAGGTAAATGGCCAAGGCTCCCCTGGTTGGCTGCTGGGCATGGGCTACCATGTCCCCAATTCCCTCCTACATCATCACAGATCCTCCACTGCACACAGGCCTGGGCTTCAAGATAAACCCCAGGGTGAACATAAGTCTCCACTGTAATGACTTGCACGTCTCCATGTCCCAGCCTGCCCACACCCCACTATGGTATCCTGCTGCCTGTGCCCATGCAGAGAGGCCCAGGAGCTATGGAGAGTTGCGCTGGTCACCTTGCATGACTCTCACTGGAGGCTGCAGGACAGCACATGCACCCACTTGGACTTGGTGTGGTGGCAGCTTGCCATGGCATGCACCCTCATGCCTATAAGCCACCAGCCAGCTATCCCACACCCTGCACCTGCCAAGTGTCCTGTATTGGGCCACCAACTTTCACATGGCTAACAAGGACAAGGCCATCCAGGACCTCCGGACCATCAAGCGCTGATTCTGGGCCTGCACCACCAGCACCAGCTCATGCGAGCAGATAGTCCTGGGCACCTGGGACAATGAACAGTGACTCCAGACCTTCTGAATGTGCCAGGTCACCTTCATGGATGTCATCATCTAGCTGGCCCTCCACATCATGCACCAAGATGTCAGAGAGGACCACCCATGACTCCAGAAAATCAGATGACTATTGCCAACATGAGCCTGGCCACTCTCAGCAATTACCATTAAGTCACCAACCAGTTTGGCATGGGCAAGATCATGGCTGGAGAGGCTGTCCAGGAGGTGTGCCTGGTCATCCAAGCAGCAGTGTACTGCATCTGTCTCCCCACAAGAGGAGGTCACTGGCTTCCACTACATGGGCTTCCCCAACTGTTTGTGGGTCATGGGTGGCACTCACATCCCCATCCTCTGCTCAGCACAGGCATTCATCAACAAGAAGGACTACTTCTCCATTGTCCTGCAGGGTGTTGTCAATCACCAGGGCCACTTCACCCACATTTTCACCAGCTGGCAGGCAGCACACATGATGCCCATGTCTTCCACAACTCCCTGCTCCCTGGGATGAAGAGATTGGGTGCTACATTTCAGGAGTCCCCAGTTTCATCACTGGCAATGTCATCCTCATCAGGGACATGGCCTTATCCCCCCCTGTCTGGCTGATGAAGGCCTATGGGGAGCAGCTGGACCACCATAAGGAACACTTCAACTACTGCCTAAGCAGGTTCTCCACAACAATGTAGTGGATCGGCTGCCTCAGGGCACACTGGCAGGCTCTCAGCATGAGCCTCAAGGTGGACAAGGAGAACCTGACATGACTCTCTGTCACCACATGTGTCCTCAACAACATCTGTGAAACCGGTGGGGGAGATCTTCCATGAAGCCTAGGCTGAGAAGGCACAGTGCATGGACCAAGAGGCCTGGCAGTGTGAGCACATGCAGTATAGAGAAGGGAGAAGAGGATGATCCCTATGCTGGTGTTGGGAGTTCTGGCTCCACAAATAGTTGGCTGACTACCTCCTCAGTGTCATTGACTGGAAGCCCTCCCCACATGAATAAGGCTGGAGGACTTCAAGTACCTCAGCAGTGGGCCCCACTCAGCACTGCCCATGACCCAGGCTGCTGAAGCATCGTTTCCCTTTCCGTCTCCCTCTCCCTCCCCAGCCCCCCTCTCTGGGGCATATACTGGGGTGCAGGGGAATGCAGCATGAGGAGGAGATGTACCACAGACTAATAAAATGTTGCAGCTGCCAAACTTTTTGTGTATTTAATATAGAAAACCTGTTGAATGTTGTCCATGGCAGAACTTTATCCCCTTTCCCAATTAACAGAAACCATCAAACCTTTGCATAGGGAGGAGATGGGTTGAGAAAGTGGTGAAAGAACTTGGAAGAGGCAGTTAGGATGAGTGGTAGAGGGAAGTCAGGTAGTGAGTTGGACCTGGAAGGGGAGCAGCATACCTAATGGCCCTGGCACTGGGTCTCAGGCAGCCCAGTCCCCCTCCCATCACCCAATGATGCTCCCCAGAGTAGACCCCACCAGATACCTTTCTGCTAGGGCTGTGTGAAGCTTCAGTCACTGATTCAATTCAGCAGAGACTTGGCTCGATTCAGTGGCTGAATCTCCAAATCTGAATCAAATCAGGAGACACTTTAACCTTTCCGAATTGAATCGGAACCCTCCAACTCGTTTCGGAGATATTCAACAATTTGGACATAGACATAACTTTAAATATTTTTTCTACATACCTCAAGGTACCAGGTGGCTCATGAATGCTGAGATGCTGGGGTGGATGGAGCATCCCACAGGAGCTCAGGGGGGTCCCCAGAGTGCTTGGCAGCAGACCCACCAGAAAGCACTTCCGGATCTACCGGGGAGCATACCAAGGGCTCACTTGTGTCCCCCTGACTCGGCAGCTGGTGCCTACTGCGTCTGGGGGGGCACCCAGGTCCCCCCTGCAGCCTATCACCGAGCCAGGGGAACACAGGGTGGAGCACTTCTGGTCCACTTCCGGGTTCACTGCTGAGCATGCCAGGTGGGGCTCCCTCGTGCTCCTGTGGGATGTTCCATCTGCCCCACCATTGCAGTGTTCATGAGCCGTGCCTGGTAGAAAAAACATTTAAATCTGTGTCTATGGCTGAACTGCTGATTCTCTGAATCAGCATCGAATCTTCAGATTTGGATTTGGCTGAATTGAGAGAACCATATGCCCACAGTTGGATCCACTTCTAATACTTTGTCTGCAGCACTCAACAAACACACTCCGTGCCTTTCTGTGGTTCCTTGGGGGGTGGGAGGTGGTTCTGCATGACTCTTTGGGGCAGCTGCAGTTAGGCTCGCTTCTCCCAGGGTGCTGTCAATTAGGCAGAGTTATGTTTCCATTAAATGGAACATGGGCTGCTAAGTGCCTGAGACCAAGCAGGGAGGGGGGAAGGGCACTTGGCACCCTGGCTACACTCCAGGGTGGGAGGGTGAAGGGGGGGGGGGAGTGAGGAGATGGGTTTAGTGCTCTGCACAATGCTGAAGAACAGATACCTTCCCAGCATGTAACATCCTGGGGCCCCACATGGTGAGTGGGCAGGGCACGGTGATTCACACTCCCCCCATGTCCCACCATACCCTCATTGCCCAAACCCTTTCTGATCTTCTTGGCCATAAGGGCCTAAGAGGGCTTTGACTATAGGGGAGCTTGTAGTGGCTGCAGTCCCCCCCGTCCCTCCCCACATGCTCCTTTCTTCCTCCCTCTCTTCACCCCAAGGCCTCCCCATTTTCACCAGTGCCTGGGCCCCCATCATGGCTGCATGGAGTGAATGCAAACCATACTCTCTCAGACTGCATAGTGTCCTTGCTTGGGGCCCAAGTCATCAGAAGAAGTAGGGGGAGGGTTGGTCATGGTTCATGTGGATTGTGCTTACACAGCAGCCCCTATGCTGGTAGTGGGGAAGCTGGTCCACACTCTGCGCCTCTGGGAAGAGGGCAGCAAGGTGTCAAAGGAGTGGGTGCAGGACAACCATGACCACTGTATGGGGAACAGTGTCCTGGGGCTCACGGTCTCAGCTGTGGTCTATAGGATCAAGGTTGAGGGTGGCTCCCACAAGGCACAGGTGACCTATCTGGACTCCAGGTTCTGGGTCCCCATCTCCATAGCATTGGAGTTCTCCTCCCCATCCTGTGTGCCATGCTCCATGCTCTTGGTCATGGTTGAAGAGATGTCCTGGAAGCACAACTCCATTTGCAGGTGCACTTCAGCTCCCATATCCTGTGATGATGCATGGACCAGCAACTATGTTCCAGACTCTTCAAGGACCAGTTGCAGTAGGTGTACCTTTGCCCTGTCTCCAGGGATCTGCTCCTGGGCACCAGTTGTCTCACCAGCCTGTACTAAGGGAGGAAGTGGGACTGGGAACAGAGGCTTCACTGACTCAGGTTAGTGACAGCCTGGGGACAGAGAAGAGCTGGGCTGGTGCTCAGGCAAAACAGACAAGCTCAGGCCAAGGCTAGAGCACTGCACTATGAGTGGGGGGTGAGCAGGATGCTGCAAAGCCACATGGGATGCTGGCAGAATGCGACCAATTTGAGTTGTGATTGGATGTGATACAGATGTTCGATAGAGTACTCTAACTTGAAGTGCTTTGTCTGATACCACATTCGTTTAGGCCTATCTTAGATCAGGATCTGTTATTTTTAAAGCATTCTATATGCAATGAACTTCAGTTTGGTTATGGCTGTAGAGAGCTTTCTGAGCTCTTATCACACAGTAAGTGTAAAGTATGTACCTATCCAAAATGATCAGGTGTGCCCATCTAGTATGGGCACGGCATTTACAAAATGGGCACAGCTTAAACTTTGGACAGCAGGGAAAAGCCATATTAAAGACATTTAAAAAAATAATAAAAAGAAAGAACAAACTCTCCTAATGTCTCTACTCAGTATAGGAGATAGCCAATAAGGGGAAGACAACCTTGAAGGTGGCAGCACTGTGAGGCACAGTAAAAATTAAACACAAGGGGAGAGGTGCAAAAGGGCAAAAGCCCCAAGAAATGAAGAAACTTCCAATAAAGCAACTATCTCTTCTATTTCTTAAAGGAATTGAAAAAAGCAAAATAATTAGAAAAAAAGAAAAGAAAAGAAAATGTAACGCAATATTGCTAAGGCTCTGCATAGAATACTTAAGGAAGATTTGTAGACTGCAAACATGACCTGACAAGAAGGATCTGTCATAGCCAAAGTGGCCGAGTGGAACAGAGGAGCAGGAAATGAGCACTGCCCTTTATCCTCTCAATGCAGCAAACAAGGGTGGACTATCATGTATCCAAAGGCAAAAAGTGTGCAACTGAGTACTTGAGGTGCATGCACACACCCAGCGAGGACGTGCAGATAGAAAAGGAGAGTAAAACTAGGCACTTATCTGACAACATATATGTTTGTAAAGCACAGTGTACAATAGTACAGCATCCTCACCACCCCCTGCCTACTAAGTCTGATAATAACCCTTAACTATGCTCCCTCCCAAACTCAATTCACTTTACCTCCCACATTCTCCAGATGCCTGAGGAAAAATAAACATTACAATGTGTCTTGGTGTATGGTCACACAGTCAGATTTACACCCACTTCCAAGAGCCTCGTGACTGTGTTTAATAGGTAAATAGAGACAATTAAATACCACCCCAACACAGTAAAGCCATTCTTGCCTGTGGATGTATTTTTTATTCTGACAGGATCTGGATTTTTAATATCTCAATCTTCTTAAATATATTAGATTTCCTTCTTTCCTCTCATATTTTTTCTCGTTCCATTTTGGCAGTACCATAATAGTCATGAGTAATGAGTCTTGAGCTCTTAAAGGAGTCTAAAGTTCCAGACATACTGCTTTTGATCACATTTACTATGGCAGTGGGTGGGAAGGGGGAGGCATCACCTGGTTCCCAGAAGTGGGAAGGGGGGTCCTCTGTACAGCAGTAAGTCCAGAGGGTACTATGATTTGGGGCATCCCAGCTTTAGTCATGAATATTTCAATCTGTTTTTCATTTTGTATTCATGGGCTTGTCCATTACCTTTTGTACTGGGAATGGGCTTAGGTGTAGTTGGGCTAATAATAGCCTGCTGGAATTATTTGGTGCCTTTTTACATTTTAATGGGTGTTGAGCTCCATGGGCTGAGGGCACTAATGTCACACAGGCTAGGGACAGACATTCAAAAAACCCGAGCCTGAACTGATTCAATTTTTGCAGGTTAGTCTAACGTGGCTAGACTGAACCGGCTTCTAACTGGACAGACATTCTCTCTGGACTGAGGAAATTCAGGCACATGCCTGCAATGGCTCAGGCAAGAAGCCAGGGGTATTAGAGCAGCCCTCCCTTCTCTTACATAGCACTGAGCTGAGATTGGCCAAGCCCCGGCAGGACCTCCAATTAGGGAGGTCTGCCCACACCATCCCAAGCTTTTCCTACTCTGAGGCAAGGTGGGGGGGGGGGGGCTGCAGTGCATGCACCTATTTATGATACTTTTCAATCTCCCTCTCCCTGCTTCCTTATACTGTCTGCAGCAAACTGACAGGTGAGCAAGCCAGCAGGGGGCTGGTAACAGTGTTTATCACCTCACCAGCAAAACAATACCTCCAAAAAGCCCTAAGTTACTGTTCTGTCTGCCTGTCCCAGTGAAACTGGAGACATACACAGAGATACCTCTCAGCATTAGCTAGCATACCCATGCCTAGAGTCGATGGGGCTGGGGTCTGTGCTGTGGGAGATAGGAGGGAAGAAGTGGGGGGAAGCCAGACAGACCCTGCTGTACCTGCTGTCTCTGCTGGACCTCTACCCAGGGAGTAGAGGAGTGGAGCCAGCCTTGCTGTGGAGCAGAGAGCCCCAGCTAGCTCAGAGAGCATGTTGGGAGAGTCTGGTTTATCTTAAACCAGCAAGGGGTCTGGGACAGACATTGTATAAACCGGTTTGAGTCAAATCAGTTAAGTCTGATACTACATTCAACCAGGTTTATCTCAAACTGGTTTCAGCCATTTTCAAACTCGTTTAAGTGCACTGAATATTTGTTCTGTTACAGGTTTATACCAGTTTCCAATTACTTAAACCGGTTTGTGTGTAATGTCTGTCCCTAGCCACAAACTATTCTTCTAGCCTTGCACAAATTATGTAAACTTTAAAGCTGAATGAACATATGCCTGTCTAAGCTTCTCGTTACAATTTTGCCAAGTGCATGCTGTACCTCTGGATGTCAGAAAGTAGGACTGTGTGTTCCTCATCATGTATATAACTTTATATGGCTTTGTTTGTGAACTTTTGTGCATGTTCATATTTATTGCTGTCTAAATTATTTGTTGGTTCTGTATACTGAGGGAAGCAAAACTAGTTATGTTTTTCTGTAAAGCTGAAAGCATATATGTTTCCATTTTTTTCACAAAGACTGCAGTTTCCCCATTATTGTGAGGCCTTAAGGCTATTAATAACAGAAAGCAAGTGGAAGAGTTGCAATGGGGAATTGTAGCAGGTTGCCACCTCAGGGCCTTTCAACCAGGCTTTGTCCCTCCCCCAAGCATCTCTCAGCAAGCCTTAGTATTGCACAGTCTTTCACCCTATTGGCCTTTGCTGCCTGAAGCACCTCTCAGCCTGCCCCAGTTATAAACACCCCTTCATCAAGCAAAGTAAGCAAACCTTATTGTCCTGGACGCTGAGATGGGTCAACTGTGGCTTCAGGCTTCCTATCCCTATGCTAAATGGGCAGAAACAATTGGTGACAGACAGGGGGGACAAGGCTGAACTCCTCAACGAGTTCTTTGCCTCAGTGTTCCTAAGCAAGGGGCACGACAAGTCTCTCACTGGGGTTGTAGAGAGGCAGCAGCAAGGCGCCAGACTTCCATGCGTAGATCCTGAGACGGTGCAGAGTCACTTGGAAGAACTGGATGCCTTTAAGTCGGCAGGCCCGGATGAGCTCCATCCGAGGGTGCTGAAGGCACTGGCCAACATCATTGCAGAGCCACTGGCGGGAATATTTGAACGCTCATGGTGCACGGGCCAAGTCCTGGAGGACTGGAAAAGGGCCAACGTGGTCCCCATTTTCAAAAAGGGGAGGAAGGAGGACCCGGGCAACTATAGGCCAGTCAGTCTCACCTCCATCCTAGGCAAAGTCTTTGAAAAAATTATCAAGGCTCACATTTGTGAGAGCCCGGCAGGACAAATTATGCTGAGGGGAAACCAGCACGGGTTCGTGCCAGGCAGATCGTGCCTGACCAATCTAGTTTCTTTTTATGACCAGGTTATGAAATGCCTGGACGCAGGAGGAGGGGTGGATGTTGTATACTTAGACTTCAGAAAGGCCTTCAATATGGTATCCCACCCCATACTGGTGAACAAGTTAAGAGGCTGTGACTTGGATGACTACATAGTCCAGTGGGTGGTGAATTGGCTAGAGGGTCGCACCCAGAGAGTCGTGGTGGATGGGTCGGTTTCGACCTGGAAGGGTGTGGGCAGTGGGGTCCCGTAGGGTTCGGTCCTTGGACCGATACTCTTTAATGTCTTCATCAGTGACTTGGACGAGGGAGTCAAATGTACTCTGTCCAAGTTTGCAGATGACACAAAGCTATGGGGAGAAGTGGACATGCCGGAGGGCAGGGAACAGCTGCAAACAGATCTGGACAGGTTGGACAAGTGGGCAGAAAACAACAGAATGCAGTTCAACAAGGAGAAATGCAAAGTGCTGCACCTAGGGAGGAAAAATGTCCAGCACACCTACAGCCTAGGGAATGACCTGCTGGGTGGCACGGAAGTGGAAAGGGATCTTGGAGTCCTAGTGGACTCCAAGATGAACATGAGTCGGCAGTGTGACGAAGCCATCAAAAAAGCCAATGGCACTTTATCGTGCATCAGCAGATGCATGACAAATAGGTCCAAGGAGGTGATACTTCCCCTCTATCGGGTGCTGGTCAGACCGCAGTTGGAGTACTGCGTGCAATTCTGGGCACTGCACTTCAAGAGGGATGCGGATAACCTGGAGAGGGTCCAGAGAAGGGCCACTTGTATGTTTAAGGGCCTGCAGACCAAGCCCTACGAGGAAAGACTAGAGAAACTGGACCTTTTCAGCCTCTGCAAGAGAAGGTTGAGAGGTGACCTTGTGGCCGCCTATAAGTTCATCACGGGGGCACAGAAGGGAATTGGTGAGTATTTATTCACCAAGGCGCCCCCGGGGGTTACAAGAAATAATGGCCACAAGCTAGCAGAGAGCAGATTTAGATTGGACATTAGGAAGAACTTCTTCACAGTTCGAGTGGCCAGGGTCTGGAACGGGCTCCCAAGGGAGGTGGTGCTCTCCCCTACCCTGGGGGTCTTCAAGAGGAGGTTAGATGAGCATCTAGCTGGGGTCATCTAGACCCAGCACTCTTTCCTGCTTATGCAGGGGGTCGGACTCGATGATCTATTGAGGTCCCTTCCGATCCTAACATCTATGAATCTATGAATCCCAGGTTTGTCCTCCTCCCTGTCTCTGGTGCTTCTCCTTCACCCTCCCCCAACTCCCTGGTTCTTCCTACTTCACTTTGATTCCCAGTGCCAGGTCCTCATTAACCTTCCCACAGCTGCAGCCCTTTAGTTTAACTAGCTGCTTTCTTTTAAGGCGACAGGCCATCCTGTTACAGGAATTAAAGTGCTTCTGCAAAGTCTGCAGGGTCTTACTACAAACATTTCAAAAAAGAAATCAACACCTCTTATGTTTTTATATGAACCTGTTTAAAAAAGGTGACTATATTACATTGGAGACAGCCACCTGATTCTCACTCCATTATCACTCTGAAAAGACTAGATCAGAGAGAAGAAAAAAACAGGGTTTTTTTGTAAAGGACTTTGTCTTAAGTTTGAGACAACTGATATACTCTGTTCTTTTCATCATCTACTAGTGTGTAGCTGCTAAAAAATTCTAAATCAAATATAAAATGTGTGTCTACCCATGTGTGTCTGTAGGTTTTTAAAATGAGTTTAGAGTTATGTGAAAACTGCTTATATAATATTATCTCTATGCCTATTTCAACAAAATTGTCCTGCTAGCATGGCTTTCACAGTTAGAGATATATTTCAAGCATTTTCCCCACACATTATTACTGGAGGTTATTGAAATAAAAAAATATTTTTGGTTTTAAACTTAGGCTTGACAAAAAGACAACTGATGTAAGAAATATTTCAGGAAATACAGCTGTCTAGGATAAGGGACCAATCCCCCCTTAGTACAGTAGGGATTTCTGTTGGGCATCAGGAGCAAAAGTGGTTAGGTAAGAATGCAGAAGAACAAGGATTTAGGTTATAATATTTCCATAAAAGTTGGGCAGGATTTCAGGTATCACTATTCTTTATGGCATTTACAAGGGTCTCTTTCCATCTGTATGGCTGCTCTATTTATTACAAATCTGCAAGTGCTAGGTATTTATTTGTAAAAGACCCCTTTCAACTTCTGCTTTATACAGATAACAAATAAAATATCACTAAGGGGAATATATGAACACAAACATACCTCTCTGTCCATTGTTAGGATAGCCTACAGTTAAACTTGGGCTAAGAACATGTGATGACTGAAGGACAATTAAGTGGACCAATAAAATATATTTTATTGCTGAGTCAATTGAAAACAATTGCATAACATAAGAGGCTGAATCCAGGAATTCATTTTAAGTTTAAGTTTGTCTTTGATGTATACAGTTCAAAACTCAGGATAAGTTTTCCCATCAAAAGACTTCTGTTAATGAGGCTTCTAACTAGGGTAAGCTAGATCAAACATTTCTGAATACTTACTATACTCTGCATGTGAGAGTGCTCCACCTTTCATAAATGCAGATTATAAAGGACAGGCTTTTAAATAAACTCCTTATCCAGCACTAAATTAGAAATGTGCAGTACAAAGGAATGCTGAAGAAAGAGCAAAGTGGCACCCACATTTAATTCACTGGAAATGAACAACTTTGGAGAGCAGTTAATATAGAAGGGACACTGGTAATAGGGTATTTTTGCCTAGATATCACACAGTTGCACCTGGATATTTTAAAGATTTGTTACAGTTAAAGTCAGAGAAATTGATAAATGGTGTAATACAAGAGATACCCAGGAGGGAATAGTGACATGTTCAGGAAGACTGAAAAACTTCAGTAGCCATATTGCTGCCTAATTACAAGGCAGGTGACAGTCAAAGGAAATCCCCAAACCAGTAACTAACAAGTAGTAACTACGCAAGAGGGTAAACTGTTGCTATCCCTACTAATAGTACTGAACAATAGCCATTCATAATATGGCATCTAATGTCACTTTGATTATGTCACTTTCCCCCTGTGATCACCACAGCTGATTAAACATATCCTTCCTAACCCATCCTGCATTGCAGAAATAGAAGTGATCAAAGAGGGAAAAATAAGGAAAGGTAGGGAGAATGGATTCAAATATTTCAGTTAGAAAGCAGTGAGTGGCAGACTGAGATATTGTTAATGTAGGCCATGTCATAATAAAACATACATCTATCAAGAGGGATGGCTTTGGAGTATTTGGCGTAATACCAAAAAAGACCGCACTGCTGTATTTCAAGCCTCAAAGTGTTTTGCAGCTCCTTGCATTTGAAATGAGCAGTTATCTAACAATTCAAGTACTATGACAAACTGAGATAATATTTTATGGGAAATAAAGAACCCAGTAACATATGACTGGAGATGATGACTGTCTTTAGTACAGTCTAATTACTTGAGCATTGGGATTAGTAGGTTATATTTATATACATCTCACAGAGTACCTGCAGTACTTTGTCAGTTAAGACAAGCCACTTTCTGGGCAACAAATTGTGTTCCCTACAATCCTTATAAAAAACAAAGTCCATCTGATTTCTCATTAGCCATAAAGACCATGCCCAGCCCTTATAGCAAAAGTATGTAAAGGTCAAATATAGAAATCAATGTCAAAATATAATGTAACAGCTGCTGCTGGATTTGAAGAAGGGCTCAGGATCTCTGCAAAGGCGAAGAGGAAAGTTGCAGAAAGTTGTTGCTTGCAAGAGCATATGCATGTTTTTGATTGGCTCCTGAGGCATGCGAGGGGAGGGAACTCAGCTCCAGGGACTCAGCCAGAATCAGAGAATGGAAGGAACCCCAGGACCACAGAGTTCAGGGAGGAACCACCCTGCAGCCGGCCTGTAAATTGAACCTGCCCTTAGTGATGGGGAGAAGATAACCTGGTATACTTTTCCCCTCTGAGTCAGGGGGACTGGTGTGGAGGAAAAAAGGTGGTAAGGTAGACTTGCCTAGAAGGGCAGGGTGTTGATCTGGGAAGGCTCTGGGGAGAGTTAACTGAGAACCAGCCTGGGGCCAGGTGTGTGATAAACCCAGAGTTGTTTCAGTTACCAGTACAAGGGGCCCTGTCTGGGAATCGGAGAAAGGTACTTCTTTGCGGTGGGGGGCAACAGTGCAGAGAGAGCTCTTCTCCACCCAGGCTCTAGCAGAGAGCAGGACTTTCTGGAGCAGCAGCACCAGTCATGGTTATTGTGTTGCCATGTGAAGGAGAGCTGATGTCTTGTTAACCCTGTGTGCTCCTGCTGAAATTCACTGGAGTCCCAAGGTACTGAAGGTGTCTTAGATTCAATTTGTATAGAGTGTTTTAGTTCATTGATACCTGCCTTTGACAATTACATTATTGATATCCTGTTCTGCTACTAACCTCATTCATATATTGACTGTTTTGTAAATAATAAACTGTATAAATAGTTAGACTATATGTACTCCAGTGTGTGGGGAAACTCCCAGCCTTAGGGGCTGGGAGGCTGACCGAGGCTATTTGACACCCCAGGACCCAGAATCCGGATGTGGCTGCGGGTAGCACTGTGGCCAGGGTTACGATAACACACAAGGATTGCTCCCTTGAGGCTGTTGAGCTACAGCCCGGGTAACGCGAGTGGGTGGCAAAAGGCTTTTGGTGCAGTAGGAAACATTTTGATTGACTCAACTAGGATTTCTCCAGGAGAACCGGACCAGGATGCATTCTAAAGTGGCCAGTTAAATACCTTTGGCTGTGTCCCAACTGTGCCAACCTAACTAAACTACTTAGCTCATTGCCAGAGCAAGGAGATCATATTGTAGCGTAGCCCCTCTCCCTCCACACCCACCTTGCTTTGCAAGGAATACATGGATACATTGTGGTCAGTTCTTCTGGACCACTAAAAATGGCAAGGGACAAGAAAACTCTCCTTTCCTTGTATAAACTAGACCAGCCTAAATGTGTAACCACAGAACTCCTACCATTTAGAATTTAGAATTAAAATTAACACTCTGACTATCAGCAAAAGTAGTCATTACATTTACACCAGTGTGAGTAAGATCAGTCAGGCCCTCACTGCAACTTAATTAAATATTGCATAGTCCCAGAAATTAATCACAATGAAAAGTCAAACTCCACAGAAAAGGGTTTCTGCACACTGACACTGTGCTGCTAGAAGTGCCTGTAGCTATGTGGCACATAGCTGTAAGAAAGGACTTGGACACAGTCCTGTCCTTCAAGAACACATGCACAAGGAACAGTGTTGTTGCATTTAACTTCCTGAGAGATCACTGAGACTCCAGTAAATGCAATACAGTTTGGGGATTTTCTTTTCCTTCTTCAGCAAAACAGAATCTCTTCAATATGGTTCTTTCTGATGGAAGTCTGTACCTCTAACCTCTGCCTGTTACCAAGTGCTATTAAAATATAACAGTAACTAGTACAAATATATGTTACATATAGTAGGATAATGCTGTAGAAAACAGAGAGAGATACCTGGGAAAAGGTTATGAGGAATGCTGACAACAGTGTTCAAATGATCCTATTTCATGCCCCCCTTTTAAAGGATTACAAATCCATTTATCTTCCCTAAATGTTACTGGATGGAAGGGGATTGGTTCACTCTGTTGCTCCAGAGATGTGCAAATGTGACCATGGAAAATGGAAGGCAATTATCCTCTCTCTCTCTCAAGACTTATAGGACGCAATCAAGAATCGGGAGCCATTTATGCCAGGTGTTGACCAAGAGATAGTAAAAGGAAAGTTTCTATTCTACTGTATGCACCAACACACTGTTCTGGAGATTCTTAAGGGAGAAGGCAGCTTTAAATTTAGTTCAAAATCCTTAAGAATTTTACGTGCCCCTGTCCCTGGTCAGCAGTGCTCACAAAAGAGCTCTGTTGGCCATCAGAACCTTTGAACCACTGTAAGTCTCACCTATAAACTCTCTTTGTACCACCAGAGATCCTGTGCTTTAGTTAACACCAGTGGAAACCAGCATAATGTGGGCTGAATGAATCTCTTTATCAATATTATTATTATCATTATTTATAATAATGGTAATGGTAAAGATAATGATATGATCTGGTCATTTCACAAGGTTGGTTTCCATTGTATTATCAGACCTCTCTCTCATTTTTCTTCTTTTTATTTTATAATGTGCTTATGCATTTCAGTTCACCATTAACAATCTTTTTGGGCTGCCTTTCTACAATTGATCCCCATTTTAAATTCCCACTGGGAAGCCTGCTCACCTTTTAGATAATGTTGAAGATAATCTGGTAGCCTCTCTCAGCTTCATAACCTGGAACCACTACAACCTGTGCATGCCTCCTGAGCAAAAAGTGGAATCTAGAAATCTTAGAGCAGCGGTTCCCAAACACTGAAGATTGTGCCGCACCAATTTAAAATGATACAACCTTAAGTACCGCCAGCAAATTTTTCAGTTCAACCTTAAGTACCACCAGCAAGTTTTTGTCATATAAAGTAATTATAATAAATCTGTTAATGTGTACCACTGACAGGTGGTCTCTGTACCACTGGTGGTATCCGTACCACAGATTGGGAACCACTGTCCTACAGCGTGTTGTATAATAGGGTCAGTACACTGTATGTAACACTGCAATTACATGGAATTAACTGTAGTTTAGTAGACTTGACTAACTTGAACAGAGTTGTTGCCCAATTCTGCAGAATCCTTGACATTTTCTTCCATAAAATACTGTTAATATTTCTGTGCAAAAAAAAAGCTTTTCCATACACTCAGGCCACACAGTTTTCTGCAGCAAACACCACCAAGACACCAAAAGTTCCTATGTATGTCTAGTCTAAATGCAGAATGTGGTGGAAAAAAGGAAACAGGACAGAGGGAAGGACTGTGTCAGTACTGAAAATTAAAAAGGAAAACAAAACACCACCTGTGTTTCAGGGACTGACTGGGATTCACAGCTCAGTCTAATTATCTGGCATACTAATGTCCTGGCACCCTGCTTGGGCTAACTGCTGAAGCATAGACGTAATGTAATGCATTTCAGTGGAGACGCTTAACTGTGCATAGCATAGTTTACTGCGTAGTAAGCATGTATGCTGCCCTGGATCTTTGCTCCCTGCAGAGCCAGATAGTGCAGCAGGGACCAGCACTGCCATGCTCCATGACCTGGCTCTGCAGGGAGCAGAGATCTGTGCGTCAGGGCCTCCTCATCGCTGCTGCCCACCCCACGTGGCCCCGGATCTCTGCTTCTTGCAGAGCCCGGTCATGCGGCAGGGACCAGCACTGCCCTGCCACGTGACCTGGTTTCACAGGGAGCAGAGATCTGTGCCAGGGTTTCCTCACCACCGCTGCCCACCCCGTGCAGCCCTGTGTTACTGGGGCAGTGTGGGGCAGGCAGCAGCAGCGAGGAACCCCCTGGCATGGATCTCTGCTCCCTGCAGAGCCGAGTCGCGTGGGAGGGCAGCAGCGTACAACTGTTTCCCTGCAATCCCAGCTCTGAAACTCAGAAATTTTCCGAAACATTTCCAAAATGTTCTGGATGCTTCATTTCATTTCAGAGATGTTTCTGAGCCTTCCATTTTGATTTGGATTCAGCATTTCGGGTGCTGAAATGGCCCCAAACACCTCTGAAATGAAACAGCTGCTGAAATTTTGAACAGCCTTATGTTAAAGCAATTTAGAAGCTTAACAGAGTCTCTATCATCATAACAAAATGAATTCCAAATACCGATATTTTTGCTGTTTGCCTTGGTTTTCTTACCATAGAGCAGTTAGAGCTCCCCTTGATCCCTTCACCAACCAGGATGCGGGGAGAGCTGCCTCTATATCAGCATGAATAAACAAAGGGGTGCAAAGGGCTTTAAGATGCTGCAAGACGCACGTGTGTGCTTGTCTGGACACGCCCAGTGAGTCTAAGTAAAGGACACATGGCATGGCTGGGGCACTTAAATGGCAGATATTTAACGTGCCTATCTGGCTTGCACGTTGGCTGGTATCCATTCATACATGTTAGCCAGAGTAAATGTTCCAATATGCAGGCATTTGTTTATTCATGCTATTTTATATTCTGGTAAGGTTAACTAAGAGTTGACTTTATCACAACATTTTTAAAAAGTCTAACTCAGTTCAACAAGATAATTAAGCATGTGAATGCTAGCATTTAACTCAATGTGACTATGCATAGAATCATAGAGAAACAGGGCTGGAAGAGACCTCAGGAGCTCATCTAGTCCAACCTTTTGCTCAAGGCATGTCTAAACCACTCCAAACAAATATTTGTTTAACCTGCATTTAAAAGTTTCCAGTGATGGAGCTTTCACAACCTCTCAAGATAATCTCTTCTAGTGCTTTACCATCTTCATAGTCAGAAAGTTCTAACATCCAAATTGCATGAGCTGAAAGATGGCACTTAATTACCTTGCTGAATCAAGTCTTGAATGCACTATGCATATCTAATTTTTAAAGCAATTCATGAAATAAAACCAGGATGCAACAGTGAAGGCTAACTAGTCACTAACTCAATTTTCTTCCTAGAGTTTACACTCCGCTGTCCATTAATTTGTCACGCACCACTATTTGTTGTTACTGTTGCAGACAGGAAGAATGCCTGCCCCATTAGTGAAGTCTCCCACTGTTATCTCTTGGTATGGGCCCTTTCCAGAGCTCCTCCTCCCCTACACCCTGGTCCATCACTCACCCAAATGATGTACTTAGGAATCACCATTCAACTATGAAGAATTACTTAATGATTTGCTCTTCATTCCAATCTCTGGATCTTTGACAGTGTCTATTTCTGGTCAGGTCCAGGTCAATTAAATCACAATCACAACTCAACTGTAATGGATAAGACAAATGATCCTCTGCTGCTCATAGCACCCTTCCTGACCCAATATTGGTCAGTATTAGGTCCTCTTATATCCCAGGTCACTGTTGTCAAATAACTTCTTACCTCCCGGCCAGTCCAGCTTCACTGGTTTCAGCTTCACTAATGCACATAGCATCTTGAAAGACCCCATGGCCCCTTTTTATCTAGGCTCCCAGTTAATAACAGGAAACTCTCACACCACACAGTCCTGCTGAACTTTAATTAATTTCCTTTTGGGTTTTGTGTTCTATTCTCGCTAAAGCTCAGAGCCGCTCTCAATACTGTCCTAGCTCTGTTTAGGCAATTTCCTCTTCTGATTTTGTCTCTCAGTTTTCAAGCTCAGGCTTCTCTTGATCTAGTTAAGATTTGGGTCCTGCACTAAGCCACCCTTCTCAGGCCTTAATTATTCCCAATGCACTATGCCTGATGGCTTGAAAATGGTATTTAAAGGTTAGTTTTTTGGGGAGCTGGCTTATAGGTATGCATACATTTATGCATTAGAATGGTTTAGGATAGGCAGCAGAGGTTAACTGATTTCTAAAAGCATGGGTCTCACACACGCAGTTTTCTCAGCCTTCAGAAGCAGACAGGCTGCCTAACAAACAAGGACACAGTCTGAGAAACTGGGGGCATGTACCACACTTTTCCAGAACATGAAATAAGGTGGCAGCAGTTCACAAGGTCAAAGTAGGGGACCTAAAATTCCTGTTTTAGAAAAGGTGTGCATGTGTTGAGTTTGGAATATGCTGATGGAACAGAAACATGGACAGTGTGATGAACACAGAGAGATCAATCAGCAACAGCCATGGATGAAGAATCATCAGGAGGGAAGGAAAATACAAAAGCAGAGACTTGAGAACAGCAAAGTTCCTGGGTCCTCCTCCTCCCTGTCCCAGTACCCTGGGAGGGGTCCCCAAGGCCACCATGGACAGAGGGCACACCGCCAGCCCATCTCATCCACCCCACTGGGGGGAGGTGGGCCTCAGCATCCCACCTCTAGGCTGCTGACATGCTGACACCCAAGAGAAAGCCTTCAGAGTGAAGCCTGTGTCCTAGCCAGACATTCCTTGAGTCTTATGACAGCCCTAGAATTGGTAGCTATAAAGAATGGCTTGATTGTTTGTATTGTTTCTTTTCTGCTATCACTGTGCATCAATAAATTTGCCTATTTTTGAATGGAAAGGTTGCGGTCGGTTTGATAAATCCAGAGCCAACAATACCCAGGCTAGGTCTCTGGCCCCTTGCCAATTCACTCTCTTTGTGGTTCTCTGTTTTCCTGCTCCAGGACTCACTGCCCCTCCAACTAGAAAACCAGTACCTGTTTTTCCCTCTTTAATGATGGGGCAATATCCCTACTGGCTCACTGGGGTTGGAAAAGGCAGTGATTGTGTGTGGCATGTCCCGTGACTTCCAGCCACTGGGAACTGTCGGCCCTCACTGATGTCTCATCCTCACCTCTGTGCGGATTCCAGTTAAGTCTCCTGGCTTTCCCCCTTTCCATGGGAAAGGAATTACCATGCTGCTCCCAGAGGTCTCTGTTACAAGGAAGACCAGAATGCCTGGGGCCTTTGGGAGTTCGTTTCAGCCACATTGTGCTACAGCGTGGGGAATTTAACTATTTCATTCCTGGAGGGGCAAGTGTAGCAGGGCTTGAAATAGATCCCCGGCTACATGTGCAGACACAAGCAGAAGTCATCCCTGGCACTCTCTACTAATTGAAACAATCATATATAGTCAATGTATGCTGTTTGTTTCTAATGAGGTGTACCAACTACACAAAAAGTAGAAGAGATAAGCCGTCATGCTTCAGGGTGCAAGATAACCATTTATAGTCTTGAGGGATGAAGAAGCGTCCCATTTGGACTGGCTTTCCATAGCCATTCATTATACACACATTGACACCAATATTTAAGCACATGCAACCTCCTTAATCATTAGGAGCACATTTGACATTGCTGTCTGGGTTAACACACCAAAAAAGTACTATAGAGGTTGGCCAGCCAGAATCATGGAGTACCCACATAACCGTTTCCTTGACTGGAGCAAGGACCCTAGCAATCATTAATATAAACACACTACTGTACTGCTAAGTTTGTACTGCTAAGTTATCCCCACCCACAAAGACCCTCAATATCAAATAAAGGGACAGTGGGATCAACTCTCAGCTCATTCTTTATCTTTGCCTTCCTGATTTTGTCCCTGCAGGTTCTTGCTATTTCCTGGTAAGCTACCCTGGTGACTGGTCCATTTTTCCATTGCCTATATGCTTTTCTTTTGCATCTCAGGCATCCTAGAAGCTCCTTAGGCTCTTGCCATTCTTCTTATGATTTTCATCATGTCAGAAGAGTTTCTAGTTGTGTTTCCAATATTGTGCCCTTTTGAAGCTCCCAGTCTTCCTAGGCATTTTTATTCTGCTTTAGTTCCCAATAGGCAATCTGCTCACCTTGGGCATCTATACACATGCTCTGGGAGGTGGGGGGGATGGCACTTTAATTAAAGTTCCTGGATTGTCATATGTATCAGCATCCCCATGCTGAAAAATGATGGCAGGGGCACTTCCAAATGAGCTTTAGTTAAAGCTCCCCCACCACCATTTTTCAGCGTGGGAACACTGATACACATGACACTTTAATCGAGTCTGCTCCAACATGCTATCATTACAGCATATTGGAGCAGCCTCGATGCACACGTATAGATGCCCCCTGAAAATAGTCAGTTGGCCTTGTCTTCCTAGGCATCTGTCAGGGATTCTGATCAAGCAGGCCTGGCTGAGCCAAGCACTTGTGTTACCACACCTGCCCCTGATCCCTGGCTAATGAAACTGACCCAGTTCTCTGCAACAAGATTGGCTGATGAAAGCACCAGTTACCTGTTTTAAACATATCTGAAGCCTCATGCCACAGGCATGCCTTTACACAGCCTCAGTCTGTTCTGGCAAGCCTCAAGTTTGCAGCTGTCCCTGGTTCTCTTGACTCAGTTTTTCCTTTTCCAGACCCTGATCTTGGATCTCTCCTGAAACTCAGCACTGGCTCCACTCTCTGGCTTTCCTGTAGGGCTGTGTGAAGCTTTGGTTCCTGATTCAATTTGGTGGAGATTCGGCCCGATTTGGTGGCTAAATCTCCAAATTCCAAATTGAATTGGAGGACCCTTAAATCTCTCCGAATCAAATCGGAACCTCTGAATCAATTTGGAAAGATTCAGCGGTTCAGACATAGACACAGCTTTAAATGTTTTTTCTACATACTCAAGGTACCAGGCGGCTTGTGAATGCTGCAATGCTGGGGTGGCTGGAGTATCCCACAGGAGCATGGGGGGCTCCCCAGCGTGCTCAGCAGCAGACCTAGAAGTGGACCAGAAGCACTTCCAGTCCACTGCTGGGTTCGTCACAGAGCACGTAGGGAACCTCGCCATGCTCCTGCGGGATGCTCTATCCGCCTCGGCATCGCAGCATTCATAAGCCGTGCCTGGTACCTTGAGTATGTAGAGAAAACATTTAAAGCTGTGTCTATAGCCAAATCGCTGGTACTCCGAATCAGCATCAAATCTTTAGATTCAGATTTGGCCGAGTCGAATCGGGGACAGTCATCCGAATCAACGAATCAAAACACTGTCCCCAATCCAGTGGGCCAAATCTGAATTAAATACGGCCTGTTTTGCACACCCCTACTTTCCTGGCACCTTGACTTGGCTTGGATTCCTTGACGTTGATCTCAGATTTTGCCTGGAACTTGGCCCTGGTTCTCTGACCCCTGGTTCCTGACTTCAGCTTCTGTCTTGGCCTCTTGGCTCCAGTAACTTGTACCCCCACCCTGCTGACCTCCTAGTTGCCCAGCTGCCTAGGCCCTGTACAAACCCTCACAGCACCATGCCTTTTAACTCCTTGAGTCAAGTGAAATTCACCCCTTTGAAATATAGCATCTTAGTTTTGCTGACCCCATTCTCTCCCCATCTCAGGATCTGGAATTTTATCAGATTGTGCTCACTTCTTCCCAACTTGCCTTTCACCTTTGCATCTTCCACCAGTTCTACTCCACTGGTCAGGATAAGATACAATATAGATAACTTCCTAGTTGTATCCTCAACCTTCTGGAACAGAAAGTTGTCCTCCACACATGTTAGGAAATGGCTTTACATTTTATATTTGGCTGTGTTGTTCTTCAGCAGATGTCTGGAAAATTGAAGACTGCTATCAGTACCATCCCATAGTTTTTGGATAGATTTGCCACATCCTTGAAGAGTGCCTCATCCACCTCCTTTTCTTGATTTAGCAGCCTATAATAAATCCTCACCCATTATACTTCTATGTATTGTAGTATTTTATATAAATGTGATGCTGTTTTAGCGAGGCAGTGATTAAATGGCCCTCACCTATTCACACTTTGAAGAGCAGAAATGGCTTAGAATTAGCCTGAGTTGTTTACTGTCTCCCTTAAATTTACATTTTTAAAGAAATAGCACCAAACTATTGGGGAACGAGAGACAGTGGATCCAGTTAATTACTGAATCAAATCACTGTCCTCCAAATTAGCTGAATCCGAATCCAAGGTGAATACTAGCTGCTTCGCACAAGCCTAGTGTGCATTCTTTCAGACATAGACTACTATGTCTGAAAGGATGCACACATGCTCCTGGCTTTAACTGGATCAGAAAAGAATTCTGCTCTGGCAAACATACACCTTGGGGAGAGGTGGGGAGGGGAAAAAGTTACTAGTATAGTGTGAGCCCCCCTAGAATGGAAGAGGTGACATAAGCAAGCTTGCCTATGTGGCTATTGACATAAGTCTGTCTCAAAAGCATGGCTTTATCTAGTCTTTCTGAATACAGGAGAGACTGGATTCCCTTGGTCTGAGCAAAGCAGGCTGACTAAAGAAGCTGTCAGGGGAACTGCAGGAAGCTGGGACAAGTCAGGGGCAGAAACTGCTTTTTAACTTGCTGAAGCTGCCTAGGAACTGCATCCTTCAATATGTAGCACAGGATAAGAACAGGTTATTATTCTGATATTGTCTTTTGTTTGTTTACCTTTATAGATCTCTCTCTTAACATCTCTCTTAAGATGGGAAACTCCCTTCTTGAGAGCATGGAGGCAGAAAGGGATCTTAAAGTTATCATTGATTCCAAGATGAATGTGGGCCGACAATGCGAGGTCATGGTTGGCAGGGCTAACTGGACCTTATCGTGCATCCACAGGTGCATCTCAAGTAGGGCCAAGGAGGTGATCCTCCCCCTCTACGTGACACTGGTCAGGCCGCAGCTGGAGTAGTGTGTCCAGTTCTGGGCACCCCACTTCAAGAGGGATGTGGACAACATTGAGAGGGTCCAGAGGAGGACCACCCGCATGATCCGGGGACTGCAGGGCAGACCCTACAATGAGAGGTTACGGGACCTGAACCTGTTCAGCCTTCACAAGAGAAGGCTATGGGGGGACCTGGTGACCATCTATAAACTCACTAGGGGGGACCAGAAGGGTTTGGGGGAGACCTTGTTTCCCTTAGTGCCCCCCCCCCGGGATAACAAGGAATAACGGCCACAAGTTGTTGGAGAGTAGGTTCAGGTTAGACATCGATAAGAACTACTTCACAGTCAGGGTGGCTAGGATCTGGAACCAACTTCCAAGGGAAGTGGTGCTGGCTCCTACTCTGGGGGTCTTTAAGAAGCGCCTTGATGCCTACCTGGCTGGGGTCATTTAAGCCCAGTTTTCTTCCTGCCCAGGCAGGGGGTCGGACCTGAAGATCTGCAAGGTCCCTTCCAACCCTACTTCTATGATTCTATGAATATATGGCTACTGATTTCTTATGCTTGTTTGGGGGGGGAGGGTGTTTGCTTTTGTTTTCACAATAAATCATTTTCATTTATTTATTTTTACAAACACTTCTTGTCAGTAATACCTGTGATTCCAGAATATGCGACCATACGTGCTCTCCCATTCTACGCAGAGGAAAATCCATCTTTCCAGAGTGTATGACCAGACAAGGTGATCCTTCTAGCATGTAAAATTTCTCCAGCTACGGGCTGGCAAGATCTGAGGGAGACAAGTAGGGCTGAGGTACCACAAGCCAAGGAGTTGGCCTCTGGTACATCTCAGTTGGTTTTCAGTGGTCAAACAACAAATAGAAGAGATAGTTTGGGGGACAGGATACCTCAAAGATGTGGATGCACCCCAGAAGTGTGCATCTTAAAGGTGCACCCAGACTGCCTCTAGAGCCAGGGCATGACACACCTATATTGCCCAACTTTTTATTTCTGACCATAGGTCCTACAGACTTTTAAACTCTAATCAACAAAATTTTATAGGAGACAGCACACTGTTCAATTCAGAACTAAATTAAAAGATATTCTAAACAGGACTAGATTAATCCTTCAAGATACAAAAAAGAATTGAGAAGCCATGTCCAGCACACTAAGAAACCTCTTCATACACCTGTGCCAGAGGTGTATGACCTAGTTTTCACTTGCTCACTGGCGAGTTATGGTGAGCAATTTGGAGTAAGTGAGGAGAGGACTTTTTTGCATATTTTATTTGCCTAGTCCCAGTATATAAGACTGAGAGGGGACCTGGTAGCAGCTTACTGCTACACTAGGGGGTACATCAAGGGCTTGGTGAGCAACTGTTCATGGGGCACCAGAGGGGAAAACCAGGAATAATGACCATAAACTCCTGGAAGACTGATTCAGGCTCAACATTAGGAAAAACTTCTTCCCAGTCAGGGTGTCCAGACTTTGCAATAAGCTCCCTCCAGAGGTGGTGCAATCACCTACCCTGGAAATCTTCAAGAGGAGACAGGACAGTCACCTTGCTGGGGTCACCAGACTCCTAGCTATCTTTTCTGCTTGGTGCAGGGGGCTATACCCGATGATCTTCTGAGGTCTCTTCCAGCTTTATAATCTTTGACTCTACGAATATACAAAATGGTTATGCAAATGTGTCTTCTTGTTTGCTTTGTATTGCTCATCATGGCTGTCCAGTGATTGAATGAGAACTGGGTCAAAATTGAAGAGTTAGTATATTTACTTAGCAGCACCCTCCCTAAAGCATCCAGGGAGCGGATGGGGACAGGGATGGGAATAGGGATGTGACCACTTGGGAAGGACTGGACCCTCTGGCAGTGAAGGCTACTAGGTATGTGCCTGGTTTGCCTATGCATTAATCTGGCCTGAGTCCAACTCCCCATACAGTGTTGTTTTGCTTGATTTTTCATTTCAATCAAGAGAGGACACTTTAAAATAATGCATGCTACCGATTAGATTTGAAATATTTAAATCAGACAGGAGTGCTATTGATGTTTCTTTCAGCCCCAAAATATATGAAAAGTGCACAATAATATCAATATGATCACCAACACAAACAAATTTTGAAATACTTCTGCTTTGATAAATTAGTTATTCTCAATACCATGGTTTTTAAAGAGTTCTGAACCCAAAATTGCCCAACTGTAATCAGTGTGTAAGGTCTCAGTTTATAAGGCTACTTATGTCTCTGCAAAATGCTGCCTACACTACAAGTTGCAGGAATCTGGATTGTTTTGTGTGTTTACAGGAGTCCTCTACCCCCTTCCTCCACCACACAGACCATTTATTTCAATGTTGATTGTTATTAATTGAGGTTTTATTTTTAACTAAAACAACATATATGCAATCAGTGCTTCCTAATGCAATTGGCATCCCTGCAGTGCAACAAATTTCCGCACGTGCATCATGTTCATGTTGCTGAGCTCAAAAGGTAGATTGTACAACCCTCCTAACCAGAACAGATGCTACCTATATCAAATAGCATGGCTGACTGCACAATCTCTCTTAAAAATCCTCAGGAAATAGGAAAATATCAAACGCACAAAGAGAAAGGGAAATGGAACATGCCAATGGTTTTAACTACTGCAGTCAAGCCATTATTCATTTGTCATGGGATCTTCCATTGTAGTTTATAAATTTCACTTACTTTATGAGGATAATGTACAACTTTTTTACTTTGTATCTTTGTAATCTACTGGGCAAGATGTAAAAATCCTCCTATACTATACTATTTATTTATTTCTACAAAGTAGATTTTTCTTATTTACTAATTTGTTCCCAATATAATTTTTAAGTGAAGTAAGATTTTACATGTCAGATTCACAGTGACATTTTTAACATTAAATACAGTTGGGTGAAATTATATGGTTAAATCATGAAACTTTGTTTTATATTAAAATGTTTGTTCAACTCTCCAAAGGAGAAAGTATTTAAGCGATGCCTCTGCTTCATAAGAATGGATGCCAACACCTGTGCAGAACTTTACTGAGTTCAGGCACAAAGGAAATAGTGTAATCAAGGATGTGGCATTTAGTTAAGTGCCTCAGTGCCACAGTACACTAACCATTAATTTCTGAAGGCCTGGGATAAAGTCAACTATGGATCAAAAGTGAAATGAGTTTTGTAGTCCCAGAGCTTAATGTCTGTGGCTCCAATTTTGCAAATTACTCCACGTGAATGGATCCCAGTGGGCTTCAGTGAGGTTCTGCAGGAGACCGTTTATATGCAACAGCTGGCAGGGTGAAAGCTATGTCTCTAAGTTGAGACCAACAGACTCACTTTGCATATGACATAAATCATAATGTAACCCCAACATTAATGATTAGTGCATTGTCTTACTGAGCTGCCTAATTTATACAGGCTCATCCCTACATATTTTCCTCTTTTCTGAATTGTGCATGCTTTTTAACACTAAACTCATCTCATTCTTTACAGAGTAACATCTCATTTATGTACAGCAAGTACAAGTCAGCCTAGAAAGATAAAGATAGCCTGTTAAGGAAATAGTGTCCCCATTGCATCTGATCAAAACAAAAGTCTGTCTAAAATAACGTGCAAGTACCACTAAGCACAGGTAATCAGAAGAAAGGCCGCTTAGCATTTAAGTTATCAGTTTCAATGAACATAAGAAAGAGTTAATAATAAAAATGGAAATGAAAAAATACGCTCTCTAATGAACTAATATATGTGGATAAGAACATCTGCTACTTTGTTTATGACAAAATGTGTCAAACATTAGATATGCCAGCATTCATGCACATGTTGTGATGGAAGTTGGAGAATTTTATTCTCTTAGCACAAAATAAGGACATTTTTAAATGTACAGTGGCATAAAAACCTCAGAACTAAAAATCTTGAAGGGAAAGGCATGACATTTGTACAAAATAAAAAACATACAGCGCTTTGTGTATCTGTTTCTAGTAAATTGCTGTGAAATGCTCTCCTTTTAATTCAGATATTTTAGAAGCAAGTGAAAAAGACGGAAGAGAGAGTTTGGAAGAAGCCATAAGTGCATTGTACCTTCAACAAAGCCTTTAGCAAAGGGTGCTTGATAAATGGCACCATCCCAGGATCAGTCATCATGAGAAACAATGGAACTCAGATATATAATACTAGGTCATAGTTTCTGTATCAACCTATTACATTGTTGCTCATAGTGGGGGCTGGTAGTAATTTGCTGCTGGACTGTACTAAACAAATCCCAACACTTCTGAAGTCAGTTCCTTTGTACTGCTTTGTTAGCATGAGAGCTGGGGTCAAGTCTCTACCAATCCCATCTCTTCTCTTGCACACCCATACTTTCAATTAAAATGTATGCAGCAGTGGGATCTAACCACTATTTGTACAGGTAAGAGAGTAGCAAATATCTGCACAGACCCATGAGAAGCCTCAGAATGGAAGTGTGGTTCAGTCATAATACTCACCTCTTACTTGTAAGGGGCAGGTCAGGGATGTTGCAAAACCCACATACTAGACAGGGATAGCAAGCACATGGGGGAGGAGGACAGAAAATGATCTTACTCCCCTGAACTGGATCCAAGTTCAGTAGTCCTTTTAGAAACACTAGGTTGTAACCTAAAGTTTCCAGGAGAACTGCAAGGTTCCAAGAAGTAAATAGACACTTGACAAGATTTCCCACCACATAAATGGCTGAGAAAACCACAGTTGACCTCAAGTACATCGACATAATAATTGACCGCTGTGGCAGCAGGAAATTAGTTTCTTAAAAAACACCCCTATGCCCACCCTCATCCATTTACATAGTACTGATAAATTTGACACATTTCATCAAGTTAGGCAAAACTAGGCAAACAAGAACGTGACGGGGAAACGAAGAACACGCTAACCACTGGCATTACATAGAAGGGCGGAATTAACACATTCCAGCGGGAACAGAGACCTAACCTTGTGCTTTTCCACACAAGATTGCATTCTTTTTTCCTGATAATTATTATACAATGAAGTGTCTCAGTACTGTATTCCTCTCCTCCTACTGTCCCAACCTCATTTAATAATTAATCATAGTAATATTTATTTTCCTTGACTTTCTGCTGTTTGAGTCTCCAGCTGTACATACCAAATCAATATATGTCCCTCCAGCCAATCCTCATTAGCATATGTAGGACAGACTGTAATACACCATAGAATTCGCACAATATTATGTACCATATAGTTGCAAGAAGTTACATGTTCCTATGCTACCAGTTTTCTTAAACTTGTTAATGTTGTTTATTAGGCTAAGTACAGTCAGTCAAAAAGCCTGAGGCTGAATCAATTCCGTCTCGGAAGGTTAGTTCAAGCTGCACAGATTAAATTGAAACAGAAGTAAACAGACATTAACCTTTGATTCAGGAAATGCAGCTACGTGCTTGCAGTGGCTCAGGCCAGAAGCTGGGGGTGCTAGAGCATGGCTGTCTGGCGCACAGCCAGCATGGACTGTGTATTCACTTTCTCTTCCTGCTGCCTAGGAATTGTGCCAGAGAGGTCTCTGGGATTTGCAGTCCAGAATTACAGCAGCATGATTCTGCAGGGCTGCTCATCATTACTTCTTTCTGATTCCAGGTGTCTCTGGGACTTGCAGTTTGCAGTTGCAGCCAGCAGTAAGTTTAGCATCAGGGCAGCTCTGTACTCAGGAGAAGGTGGATTTAACTGGGGGAAGGGGTTTAACCCCCCTCCCTGGCCCCAGACCCCAGCTGGGGTTTGCCAGGGGTGGGGGGCAGCCCCCTTCTCTGATGGAACAGACAGCACAGCCCAGAGCTGGAAAGCATGCTATGATGCTGATTGAATCAGGAAGGGTTCTGGGACAGAATTTTCATAAAACAGCTTGAACCAAATCAGTTAAGTCTGATACTACATTCAATTAGGTTTATCTTAAACCAGTTTCAGCCATTTTGAAACTGATTTATATGTACTGAGCTTCTCTTCTGTTACAGGTTTAAACCAGTTTCTGATTACTTAAACCAGTTTATGTTTAACTTCTGTCTCTAGCCTTAGAGGCATAACCAAATCAAAGCTCATTGTCCTCCCTTTCCCACTTCCCTTTTCCCCTGATATTTTGAGGACTTGAAAATCAAGATGTGGATTTTGGTACATGGTCCATTTTTGCTTTTTTACATTAATTTGTATGCTGTTGATTATATATAGCATCACAGTGAACCCTTCTATGATATTACTACATTATATTACATTATGTCATAGGAAAACTCCAAGCTAATTAATTAAATTGTCCTCCTGTGTGCAGGGTCCAATATGACAGGCTTTTTCAGAGTGTTCCTAACAGACTCAAGTACCATTCATGGGTTGGGAATGCCTCATATGAGAAGTCTGTGAAGACTTAGAAGCAAATTAGGTACCCAACTACTTAGCACTGGCAAAACCTGGGCAGTTCTAGACATGTCCAACAGTAAGTATTTAAGCATCTAGGGAATGCTACTGGCTCTCAAGGCTGTGCAATAGCTAAACAGTAATTTAAGAATCCACATTTTTTATCTAGGGGCTACATTCCAAAAAAAGCTAGGCACCTAACTGTTATAAAATAATGACACACTTCGGGTTCCTGTAGACATGTGGGGAGGCTGTTCCAACGTGCTGTAATTACAGTGCATCAGAACAGATTTGATTAATCGAGTCTGCTGCAGTGTGCTGCAGCATGCTGCAACTTGCTGTAGTGTACTCCAACAACCTCTGCATTTTGTATCAATATCCCCGTGCTTCAAAATGGTGGCAGGAGTGTTTTAACTCAATCATTCAATGAGCTTTAGTTAAAGCATCCCCACTGCCATTTTGAAGCACAGGGATGCTGATACACGAGATGCTATGGCGTTTTAGTTAGAGCAGCTTTCAGAGCCATTTTAATTAAACTGTCCCTCCCCACCCACCCCTACAGCACATGTAAAAATACCCTTTACATTTGAAAACCTCTAAAGCCTCTAAATCTTATACAATTGTAGTTTCACTCTTGTTGATTCTGATCTACTTAGATTAAAGCTAACCAGTTTAACATAATTAAATCCTTTACATTGAGGATTATTCTTTTGAGCTTGCTAATTGCTATGATGTTCCTAAAAAAAAAAAATCTTACTTATGAGACATAAAAAAGTCTAGTAAAGTGTGGGCATTTGAAAATTATTTTTGATATTAGGAACACTGCACCTACTGTAATATGAAACATCTTATTTGAAATATAACTGGGTTTTTTTCTCTGCACCTAGATATGGTAAAATCCACCTATTCTTTTTGAAGAGGCAAGGATTTTTGTGGGCAACAGCAGTAAATTTAGGATTTTGAAAAGTGGGTGTGGTTGGGATGAGGTCCTTGGCCTCCAGGGCTGGCAGGATGCAACAGGTGCTGCTGTCTGCCCACCCAGTTTGTGAAGAGGGACTGGGCTGTCTGGCTTGGATCAGGCAGTCAGCTGATTAGGCATCTGCTGCTGACTGCCTGCTCATATGTGGAAGAGGAGCTAGGCATCATGGATCCCACAGGATCAGACCCTCAGTTCCTATGGACAGTAGGAATAGAGAAGGAATTAATTCATCCCTGGTGGGATATATTTTTTTGGACGAAATGCATGGTTGGGATAGACTTAGACATGTCAGACCTGAAGAAATATACACTCCATTGGAAAGCTTGTCTAAGTCTATCCCAATATGTAGTTGGTCAAATAAAAGTCATCACCCACAAAAAGTCTTACCTCTTGTATATTTCCTGTACCATCACAGCCACAGCATCACTGTAACTCTACCACATCTATTATTTTCCTAGTTACTCTATATCTTTCCCTTTGTATTTCTGACCCATTTGTTTTAATTTTTCTTAAAGTAGAAAATACTAAAATTGACACATATATGTCCTTCTTGATTGCATATTGAAGATCTCCCAACTGGGCATAGTGTATTGTAACAAAACTGCATGATTATGGTCTGAAGGCAAAAACAATGAGATAAGTGGGGATCTAGGCAGGCAGATCCTCACGTATACACACACTGGCATCCCAAGGAGGTCACTGCAAGATTTTGACCTAGATCTCAACTTGCAGAGTTATATTGACCTGGAGAGGTTTGGGCAAATTGGGCATTTTTACATGTGTTAGTGCCACAGCACTGGGCGCTTTGAGAAGTACCAGGCACTATGACGCTTGCAGTTGTATAAGCAGCGAAATGTGCATCAGTGCGGTGGTGGCACACTTTTGAACTAAAACACCTTGAAGATGCTTTAGTTCAAAAGCATACCACTGCCATTTTCTGCACACTGATGCACATTTTGCCACTTATATAACTACACGGGACCCGACTCCGGAAAGAGACATGTGAGTGTAAGCCTGCTGCACCCCCGTGAACCCAGGGATCCCCAAGAAGAGACCCCAGGACCACTGATGAGCCCTGGCCTGCCGGCAGATAAGCAGTGGTCCGTGGTGGGAGGGATGTAGCCAGCTGGGAGCGGGCTGAGTCAAGGCAGGGAGGGTCGTGCCCCCCTGGCTCCTACTTTACCCAGCCCCACAGGGAGCCATGTGACCAGAGCTTCATGAACAGGCCGCGCAAACAGGTATGCTTCTGGGCCTGGTGTGCGAGTTAGCATGAGAGTTTGTGCAGGAGAGTGAGCAGGAGGGCCTGAGGCTCTGCCTCTGAGCCCGCTAGGGTAGGCAATCCCAGCTGCAGCCAGCCTACCAGTGGCATGACGCAGATGGGCACGCACCAGAACCTGAGGGTCCCCTCGGGGTCTGCAGCCTCGCCCTCTGGCACCTGAGATATCTCAACCCAGACGGAGCCTATGGCTCCAGGCTCCATGCAGACAGAGCTCCTGGCTCTCAGCTGTGGGGGCTGCCTGACACTTTTTCAGGCTCTGGGATCATGACCACCTCCTCTTGAGAGGTCTGCTCCCTTTTGGGGTCTCTGGTGCGCCAGCTGGAGGAGCTCCAGGCTGCAGTCCAGAGACTGCGTGCCATCAGGGATGGTGAGCGTGAGAGAGACTCCTACTGCCAGGCCCTTCTCCCCTGGGAGGTGGAGGGTAGACCACGGTCACCCTCCAAGACAAGGGAGGACTCGAAGACCTCCCCTGCTGTCCAGTCAAAGGGTTGGATCAAGGTGGTCAGGGGCCCCAAGGCCCGCCACACCAAGGTCCCCGCCCTGCTGGAGCTTTGCAACAGGTATGGACCTCTTGCAGCCCCAGCAGAGCCTGCCAAGCTGCCAGCTCCTGCAGGCAACACAGGCTCTACTGTAGCTACTGCCCCCGCTCTCCCCAAGACAAAACACAAAGTGTTTGTCATCGAAGACTCCATCCTGAGGAGGCATTCTGCTGCCCTGACCCCTTAGCCCAGGAAGACTGCTGCTTCCTGGGAGCCCGTATCTGAGACATCGTGGACAAGATCCCTGAGCTCCTCCGGCCCACTGACCACTACCCTATGCTCTTTAGCCATGTGGGCACAAATGACATGACTTGGAGCACTCCCAGCCAGGTCATGAGCCACCACAGGAATTTGGCAGTGGGGCTTAAGGGATTGGGGGTGCAGGTGATGTTTGACTGATCCTCCCAGTTTTGAGCTACACACGGAAAAGGGAGAGGAGGATTGAGGTAATGAACCAAAGACTACAGCACTGGTGTCATTGGGAAGACTTTCGCTTCCATGACCACAGTCTGTTCTTTGGTGCAGACTGAGGTGCTGGGAAGGGGTGGCCTCCACCTCTCTCTGCTGGGGAGGAGGTTCTTCTGAGCCAGACTGGCTGACCTACTCCACTGGTCTTTAAACTAAGCCCGCCAGGGGATGGGGGGTGTAACAGGTGTCCACTCTGGGCCGATCTAAATGTGGCCCACATACCTGTTCCTGGAGCAACCACCTGCCTTCTCATCTGCCTTGCCTTGTTGTTCATTGGTTAATTGATGTTAATTAGCAGGAGGCTGCCCTTTTACTGCCCCGATACCAGTGGGCACTATCTGCGGCTCCGTTTCCTCCCCTACACTGCAGCCCACACCTCACCCATGGAATTGACGTTGTTCGGTCTGTGCCTTGTTATAATCTGGTCCCCCTTTTCATCTCTGGGCCCTGCGTGGCCCTGCCTTGCTCTGTCCCCTCTCCTGGGGCTTCTCAGAGGGCCACCCGCCTCTCCTGGGGCTTCTCAACTGTCCCCCTTTCTGGGGCTGGGGTCAGTGCACCGCAAATGCTGCACCCTCACTGGCACTGGGGTCCCCACGCTGCTCTGGGTCCCCTATGAGGCCTCCTCCAACCCCTAATAGCCTCACCCAAACCACCAGTCTTTAAACAGCAACAAAACACAAGCACCTGGGCTGTAACAAATTAAAGCCGCCCAGCTAAAACATCATTCAAGCCTACCGGGGAATACTCCGTCCCTCTGCAGCGTCAAAAGCTGCTCCTGCAGTCAGGTTTCCCCTTTCTTCCCTGAGAGAGCTCCTTCCCCCTTGGCCGCTGGCAGGGAACTGCCAGCCTGGCCTCAGCCCCTGGGCTTTATATGGGAGCCAGGACCTGCCCCTTCTGGTCAGCTGACCTCTTCTGGTTGCCCTGGCAACCAGCAGCTGGGCTCATTACTCACTGCTACGGCTCTTCCCCTAGCAGTTTTGTCCCTTCTTAGGAGCAGGGCATCTAAGTGCTCTGCGACAGGGGGGCTACTGCCACTGCTGGCCCATTGAGCAACCCTTGCAAAGCCAGCAGGCCAAGGCACTTAAGGGAGCCCACCCCTGCCCTAGCCCTGGAGTGAGCTGTGGTCAAGGAAAGGGCCCCCAAAAGGGACATTTGCCTGCCTGTACATAAATTCCAGGAGTTTGGGGAATGAACAGGAGGAACTTGTCCTCCTGCTTAACACAAATAACTATGATGTCATACAAATAATGGAGACCTGGTGGGACTCCACCCATGACTGGGCCACGTGTATAGATGGCTATACCCTGTACAGGAGAGATCGAGCGGACAAAAGGGGCGGGGGTGTAGCTCTCTCTGTCAAGGAAAGCTATGCATTCCTGCAAGCTAACATTGGTGCCCAGGGTGGACAACTGGAGACCCTCTGGGTTAAAATCTGTGGGGAACATGGCACAGGGGACACAATGGTGGGAGTCTACTACAGACCTCCTGCCCAGGGTCAAGAGCTTGACCAGGAATTTGCCAGGGAATTGGCTGAGGCCGCACGCTTCTGGTGCATGGTTGTCATGGGAGACTTCAACTACCCAGACATCTCATGGGAAGAGCGCTCAGCCAAATCTGAGTGGTCGCAAAGCTTTCTCTCTTGTGTGGATGAGCTCTATCTGATGCAAGAAGTCAACGGGCCAATGAGAGGTAAAGCACTGCTCAACCTGATTCTGGCAACGGGGGACAACCTAATCAGTGACCTAATGATCAAAGGGAAACTGGGTGACAGTGACTACAAGCTGATCACCTTTCACCATCCTCCATAAAGCTGGCAAGTCAGTCAGCAATACAGAAGTCCTCAACTTCAGGCAAGCTGACTCTGACAAGTTCAGGAGGCTTGTTAGGGAGGCCCTAAAGGGCCACAACCCAAAGGGGAGGGGAGTTCAGGATGAGTGGTTGCTCCTCAAGGGAGAGATCCTGGATGCACAAGGAAAATCTATCCCATCTCGGAGGAAAGGCAGCAGAAGGGCAAAGAAGCCCCCTTGACTCTCCAGGGAACTAGCAGACCTGTTGCATTGAAAAAAAAAAAAAAAAGACTTACAAAGGGTGGAGGATTGGATCCACCTCCAAGGAAAAATACTCTGCACTGGTCCAGACCTGCAGGGAGCGAACCAGGAAAACCAAGGCTGCAACGGAACTCCAATTAGCTACAAGTATCAAGAACAATAAAAAGTCCTTTTTTAGATATGTGGGGAGCCAGAGGAAAAGCAAGGGCAACATTGGACACCTGCTAAATCAGATGGGACAACTGAAAACCAATGCCCAGGAAAAAGCCAACTTGCTAAGTGGGTACTTTGTGTTGGTCTTTCACCAGTCCCATGGGACACCCCTGCCCATTATGGGACAGGGAGGCCTGGATGAGGAAGATGCCTTAATCCCCCATCAATGCTGACCTCATGAAGGAACACCTTGAGAGGCTGGACACCTTCAAGTCAGCCGGCCCTGACAGTTTACCCCCCAGGGTACTCAAGGAGGTGGCTAGCATCATAGCTCAGCCCTGTCATGGATCTTCGAGAACTTCTGGTGCTCTGGTGAAGTGCCCAAAGATTGGAAGAAGGGCAATGGTGCCTATCTGTGCCCATCATCCTGACCTCTATTCCAGGGAAAGTCTTAGAAAAGGTTATCAAAGAGACCATTCTTAACAGACTGTCCAATGGCAACATCCTAAGGGATAGCCAGCATGGGTTTGTTGCGAGTAGGTCTTGCTTGACCAATCCTATTTTCTTCTATGACCAGGTGACCTATCAACTGGACAAGGGAGAAGAGATTGATGTCATATATCTTTAAAAAAGGATGGAGTATCTTGACTTTAAAAAAGCCTTCAATCTGGTATCCCATGATCACCTCTTAGCAAAACTGGCTAACTGCAGCCTCAGCCTCACCACGATCTGCTGGCTGGGGAATTGGCTCCGTGGTAGGACCCAGAGGGTAGTGGTTGACGGAAGTCAATCGTTGTGGTGCCCTGTGACCAGTGGGATCCCCCAAGGCTCTGTCCTTGGGCCTATACTATTTAACATCTTAATTAATGATGTGGACATTGGTATCAGAAGCAGACTGGCCAAGTTCGCCGATAACAACAAACTCTGGGGTAAAGTGTCCACACCTGAGGACAGGAGGGTGATCCAGGTAGACTTTGACAGGCTCAGGAAATGGGTGGAGAACCTGATGGTGTTTAACACCAAAAAATGTAAGATTCTTAACCTTGGGAGGAAAACCCTGCAGCATGCTTATAGGCTCAGCAATGCTATGCTGGCAAGCACTACAGACAAAAGGGACTTGGGGACCATGATTGACCACAGGATGAACATGAGCCTTCAATGTGATACTGCTGCTAGTAAAGCAAGCAAAATGCTGGCTTGCATCCATAGATGCTTCTCAAGCAAATCCCAGGACGTCATTCTCCCCTTGTACTCGGCCTTGGTGAGGCCGCAGATGGAGTACTACATCCAGTTTTGGGCTCCACAATTCAAAAAGGATGTGGAGAAGCTTGAGAGAGTCCAGAGCAGAGCCACGCACATGATCAGAGGTCAGGAAAACAGACCTCATGATGAGAGGCTGAGAGCTATGGGACTCTTCAGCCTGGAAAAGCGCAGGCTCAGGGGTGATCTGGTGGCTGCCTATAAGTTCATCAGGGGTGCTCACCAGGATCTGGGGGAATGTCTGTTCACCAGAGCACCCCAGGGGATGACAAGGTCAAATGGTCACAAACTCCTTAAGGACCATTTCAGGCTGGACATAAGGAAGAATTTCTTTACTGTCCAAGCCCCCAAGGTTTGGAATAGACTGCCACCGGAGGTGGTTCAAGTACCTACTCTGAATGCTTTCAAGAGACATTTTGATGTTTATCTTGCTGGGATCCTATGATCCCTGCTGACTTCCTGCCCTTGGGGTAGGGGGCTGGACTTGATGATCTTCTGAGGACCCTTCCAGCCCTAATGTCTGTGAAATCTATGTTGTGCAGTGCAGTTTGCCTCAGCTTGCGTGTGGAGAAGACTCGATTAACCAAGTCTGCTCCAAAGCAGCAGATCTCTGGTGCATCACGGGAAAAAAAGTATGTGTATAAATGCCCATTAAGTTTACATACCTGATAATTATCATTCTTTTTGTACAATTCTCTAAAATTATACCACAATCTGTTACAGAGTTAAATAGTTCTACAGCTTTCATTCAATAACCATGTTTTCCTATAGTTTGTATTTTAAGCCAAGCAGCACAATTAGAGATTATTAATTATAAAAAGGAAAGGAAACATCATCATGTGCCTACGGCATCTTAGTCATTGTGAAATCTATATTTGCCTGTAGGGAAGTATTACAGACAGGAAGAGTATAGCTACCATATGAAAGCAATTACCTCTAGGCACATTTAACTTCTGCTAAAGGACACAGCAGAAAAGCTTACCTGCTCTAGCACGATCTGATCATGTAAGAATGACAGAGGAAAGAAACAATAACTTAACTTCTATGCCTTTACTGTCCAGTAAAATTTTGTGTCTTCCTTCTTGTAAGTGGTTCAGTTTGGTGCATGTGTGACTTTGTACGCAAGTCATTTTCCACACTCAAGTCACATTCCACAAGCTGGAGCTTCAGGAACAATAATGCTATAGTTTTGCTGCTAAACATTTCAATGCATACCATTACAAGGGCTGAAAAAAGCACTGCAAAATACCCTTTCCAATGTAGAGAACCTTTAAGCAAATAGGCCTAGAAAATATTTTTGAGCAAAGTTATGTCTTGGTTGGTAATTGGCTTTAGGAGACTGGGTGGGTTATTTAAAGCAGATGTGTCACTGCAAAAGTGTGTGTCAGGTGCTCTTGAGACAGGTTGATTTTATTTCTCAAAGAAGAGGGGTGACAGTCAGTCAAAGAGAGACTAAGTTTGATAAAAGATGACGCAAGTCAGAGCATTGGGTGGAAGCATGGCTGAGAGGTGAGTCCATCGCATTGATGATCAGGAACGCTGTCTTCCACTTCCAGGTCTCCTATGGTCTTTCTGTGACATTGAGGGCAAGTTAGAAAAACGGGTACAGAATGTATCTGTAAGTGTGAATGTAACTTTTCTCTACTTTTGACAATTGGTAGAAAAGGACTAGGTTCCACCTGGTATCCAACAGCTATGGGCTCCACTCCAAATCAAGAACCATTTAGCTCATGCAGAGGTGAGTCCTGAACTTCAAAACAATCACTTCTAGGGGGAAAAGAAAGGAACTTCATTTTTAAATGAAAATTTGTATTTATTCAAATACAAGATGTGGGGTTTTTTTGTGGGGGGAGGAGCCCCTTGTTTCATAAGCAAATCCATGGAAACCTCATTAAATATACTATCATTAAATTACTGCCAAAAACAGCATGTGCTCAGCAATGGAAGCCAGTAATGAGGTTGACTAAATGCAGCCAACACTGAGGATGATTATAAAACACATGACCCATATGGATAGGGGTCTACCCAACACAAGGAGGCAGCTGGCCAACTTCACAGGCATATTGCAGGGCCAGCTTCCATTATTGAGGGCTTATCATGGCCACTCCCCATGTCTCTGATTGGCTGAGGAGTAAGTACAAAAGTGCTGCTTAAAGGTATGTTTACGGCATACCTGTGCTACAACCTGCAGCAGTTTCAAAAGAAAGGTAACATGCATCAGTTCTAGATGAAATAAGCCTACGGGTACCTGTAGTAGTTTGCCTATATGGTAAATTTTATGTTTATTTTAAGGTCAGTGCTTTCAAATTTTCCGCTTGCTTCCATGTGCTCAGGGAGAGCAGGGTCTGACAGTAATGAGTGGGGGAAAGAAGGTAGAAGGAATAGGCTACCTGACCCCAAGATTTATTTTCCCTGCTGTAAAAGTGGGAGGGGGAAAAATTCAAGGGAAACCTCCAATAATTTTCCAGGTATAGAATCTAATTATAACAAATTCATACATTTCCTGTATATGGAATCAAATTATTGCGGGGAGGTCATCTTATATGGAGGACCATCTTATATTCAAATAAATACAATATAATATGTAGAAGCACTAAAATGTCCCTGATTTCTGTCAGACTCTATTGCATCTGTTATTAGTAGGGATCTACCGCATTCATGGCAGAAGTGGGGTACACTGTGGCTCCTTTAATTTTGCAGGTTCCCCCACATCCCCCCCCCCACACTGATAGGTGGACAGGCCCCACTTGCAGCTCACTCCTGATCAGCAGGGAGGAAAAAACTGTGGTTTTAAATATGGTGCCATTTTTGCTTCCTGCCACTGATTGGCTGAGGGGCCTCAGACAGCCCTATTGTTTGCAACTGACTGGTGGGGAGGCAAAAATGGTGCCATGTTTAAAACCACAGTTTTAGCTTCCCTGCTGATCAGGAGGAAGCAGTGTGGTGGGAAGGGGGGCAAGAGGCGAGATGCATGCAGGGGAACATGCAAGAATAAAGGAGCTACAGCGCACTCTGCATCTGCCCTGAATTTGGCAGATCCCCAGTTATTAGTCATTGGCTCGCCTTCTAAGTACAAAGAACTCTTTTACAAAGCAATGCATACCGCAATCATGTTACCCAGAGGAGCACTGTGAAGAATAAGATCTGTAAAATATTCCACTTCTGTGAAAGTTGCTGTGATCAGCAAGGAGGCAAAAGTTGTGTGAAAGTTATACAAGTATCATTTAACCTCCAATAAAGTCACCAAGTACCCTTCCATTTACTTCAGTGACTATACAGGGTCCTACGTGCAAAGCATTGTTTAAGTGCCCAAACTGTGTCATCCGTACAGTCCTTGAATACTGTGTTTAGTAAATTCTCTGTGGAAATCCCAGTGTACCATAAATACACAGTGAGTGATCATACCAAGAAGCTTAATATGTTAACTGCACACTTCATTATCATGTACACACACAACCTCCAGGTTACATTCTGATGAAGTAATGGAATATTTGTCGGAAAGGGCTGTATGTACTCAGCGCTGCAGTTCTTAGAGGGTAAAAATATACCATCACCTTCTGGCCTCAAGGGGACCCATGCATTCTTCCTTTAACAGGTCCTAGAAGCCTCCTCCTATTTATTGTAATGTCCTGAGGAAGTAAGAATGGCTGACCAAAGAAAATGAGGATTTTCCAGCTTCCTGGGTTCAATGCAAGCATTTCAAGAAATAATATTGTGAATCCCTACACACACTCTGGCTCCCCTACTCTGCTGTAGAACAAGAGCCTGGTGAATGTATTAAGTAATCATTCATTTTTGAATCTCTTAAAATAACACTTGTCAAAGTGTATAGCTTGTTTTCACGGCAATTTACCATGTTTCTTATTTGAACCCCTTTTCTCTTGATATTTTCTAATCAAGACTGACATTGTAATGACATTGGTTAGACCTTAGCAAAGTTCCCTCAAGCAAAAGAAACTTGAGCACGGGAATCAGTTTAGTGCATGGACAAAATTCTAAAGAGTCCTTGGATTCCATCATAAGGTGAATTTAAAAAATTGAAATTGGGTCTATTATATAAATGCCCTACAAATGTTAGAATCTGCAGTGAAATAAAAGGACCACTGTGATGATAATATGAGGCCAATTAGTCTTGGACTTCTGTTTAATATAATCAAGGGAGGGACAGGTCAGGGAGAAGGCAGACATTAGAAGAACTAATTACAAATTGACCACATTTAATAAAGACACAAAAGCTCTCTGGCTGACAAAAATAAAGCCATATATATATTTGCTCTTTGAAATAGGGTGCATGTGTATTTGCTCTTTGAAATAGTACTATATATATATATATATATATTTCAAAGAGCAAAGAGATCATAATCTGACCATGCAAAACATCTGCAAAGCAAATATATTCTTAAGTTGTATAAAGGACTGAGTATGCAAATGTCTGCAGGTTAACATAATAAAACACTTATTGTAGACTTGTGCCACAATATGGATTTCCTACACCTTAAGAATATATTTGCTTTGCAGATGTTTTGCATGGTCAGATTCAGAAAATGAAGAGGAAAGTATAACACATGAAATAACAGAACTATTTTTATGCATCTTTACTTTGATCTCTTTGCTCTCTGAAATAGTACAAAAAGCTTTGCTAACAGAATTCAAGCAATCTACTGTATTTCGTTATTGTACTGGCAACATTTGTGGATAAGGTTTACACTTACCATGGAAGCAAATGATTATAACTAATACTTTTCTCCAGAAGAACATAATCCTTTTCAGTATGCTATGGGCCTTGTTACATCTTGTACTGACCCATACAAAAGCATTAGTGCTAGTTTGAGTTTGGAGCAGTAACACATTCAACCCAGCAGGGGCCTGGAGGACTAAAAGGTAAGAACCCCTCCTCCCCCACCCACCTCCCATTCGGGGCTTTTCCCCAGCCCTCTGGGGCTCTACCATTTTCCTCCCACCCCAACCAAATTAAAGCCACTTGAATTCTGAATAAGTGTTCAGACAAGTAATCAACATAGTTTAATCAATTCACTTCAAAAACAAATTCAAATTAATTAATGAATCTAGGTAGACAAAGCCCTAGTCTGGTAAACTGCAAAATACAATTAACTAAGTTGTCCATGAGTTTTCCATTCTGTTAGTCGTTTTTTTGTTTAGGTAAAGTTTGTTTTCATGAATATGTTGAGTTCTCAGTTGATTTATTGTACAGCACCTGCCTTAACTACTTTGTTGTTGGTTCTGTACAAACCTAAAAACAAGAAGAAAGGATTATATCTGTATCATTTTCTCAGAGGTCTGGGGAACACTGGATATAATCACTGACAGCTATTATTTACTTCATGTAATGAATGTTCTCCTTCAAAAACTTTGTAAAGAAATAATTCATAGATGCTGGAGTCAGAAGGGACCTCAACAGATCGAGTCCGACCCCCTGTCCTGGGCAGGAAAGAGTGCTGGGGTCAGATGACCCCAGGCAGATGCCTATCCAGCCTTCTCTTAAAGACCCCCAAGGTAGGGGAGAGCAACACCTCCCTTGGAAGCCCATTCCAAATGTTGGCCACCCTTACCATGAAGAAGTTGTTTCCTGATATCTAGCTTAAATCTGCTCTCTGTCAGTTTGTGACCATTGTTCCTTGTTACCCCAAAAGGTGCCCTGGTGAACAGAGCATCTCCGATCCCTTGCTGCATCCCCCTAATGAATTTGTAGGTGGCCACAAGATCACCTCTTGGCTTTCTCTTGTGGAGGCTGAAGAGGTCCAGGTCCCTCAGTCTCTCCTCATAGGGTTTGTTCTGTAAGCCCCTAACCATAAGAGTAGCCCTCCTCTGGACCCTCTCAAGTCTATCAACATCCTTCTTGAAGTACAGTGCCCAAAACTGGACACAGTACTCCAACTGTGGTCTGACCAACGCTGCGTAGAGGGGAAGTATCACCTCCTTGGATCTATTTGTCATGTATCTGCTGATGTATGATAACGTGCGGTTAGCTTTGCTGATGATTTTGTCACACTGACAATTCATGTTCATGATATAAATATGTAAGACAATCATCATATCAGATGCTGGGGGAAAGGCTCTTCAAAGGATTATCAGACTACTACTCTTTGAACTCAGGTTAGAAGCTGGTCCATGGTTTTTTTATGGAAGAACAAAAATACACAAGTCACACACTCCAGATTAGGCTGTATCATGACTAGAATTAAAGGAATTGGCTCTAATATGAGTCTGAAATATAAAAAGCTATTCTTTTGGAGTACACAACATATTTTGATGTGGTCTTATAGTACAGTTTTGTTTTCTGGATGATCCTGCAGCTTTTCTCAGTATATTTTTTGTGATTAAAACTAGAATTGCATTATTAAGGTTGTTATAGTTAAGTAGGCCCTGGGGAAAGCAGAAGTCCTGTGCCACTGTGGGATGGCTCTCATGCCAGGACATACTGTCTATCTCTGTATCCAAAATGAAGCTTGTGTTTTACAGAATGAATCATCTTACAACTTTTCAGACAACCAGACCTGAGGAAAAGTAACTTTCTGGAAGTTGTAACTTTCTTACCAAGGACTGTACAGCTTTCACTTGGGTTTGAATAAGTATCAATACAATCCTTCAGTCCTCACATAGGCAGAATTCCAATATACTTTAAGTGATTACAAGTACATACACTCTGGCTACACATTCTATTCTTATATACACTGTTCTACATTAAATGCAACTCCAACTAAAATCAGCAGATTTACAATGTTGTCAAACTCCTCTGGGATCATAATCGTGCTTATTAAGATCATAATGGAAAACCCCTGCCATATCTCTATCTGCCTCAGTCATTGACTGATTCTGACATGCCTTATTTTTCATGCCTTATTTTTTGACTGGTTCTGACAATTCAACCATTCTGATAGTGACCCGTGAGCCTTGCTGTAAGCAACACTGTAAGTTATTACACTTAAAGCAATGTTAAAAATAAGAAATTCAATTTACTAGCACTTATGCAGGAAAGAAGCCTTCTCAGTCATAAGCCATTCATCAGGTTATAACCAAATGCTAAAGGATGAAACTGCTGTATGTAATGCAGAACACTAGTATAGTAGAAAAAAATCTAAATATTTTAGTTAATAAAGTCACTATTTAGAGCTGCTATTCTCAATTTTTTTTCATTTATACCTTTTATGAGAAATTGGTTACTAAATCAACCATGGTACTTGCAGTTCAAAGGGAATGCATCTGTCAAGCCACTTAACATATCTTTAAGCAAGAGGAATTATTTTTCAAGAAGGACATGAATAGAGAAATAGAAAGAGAGTGTCTTAACAGGCAAATACTGAGGCCCAGATTTTACTTCTCTATTAGATACCTGAACATACACACAGCTGTTTGGCAAAAAAATAAAAAAAGTTTTGACTAAAGATAGCTACCCTATTCAGCCAAGGTTGGTGCACTGAGCTTCCATTCTTCAATGAACAATCTAGTGCACCTTCAGAATTTTCTATCCTGCCTCACAGAGGCACATGGCCCTTACCAGAGCATGTAGGAAGTCACGTACAGGCTTCAGGGCTACATATTATTAGCCACTATACTCCTTGGGATCCTATTCCATCTTTGGGGGAGACTTACCTGAAAGTTGGAGGGGGTGGACAAATATCTTTTCAGCTAGTAGCCCAGCTTCAACAAAATGTATGGGAGGTGTCCTCGCTCATAGGTGACGTGCAACTGCTGCCAGTGGGGGAGACACAACTGCATGCCATCGCTGCTGCTGCCAGGGGGGACCAGCGGAAAATAGGCAATGCTCTGTTCCCCTGAGCATCACCTGGGATAACAAGGAATAATGGCCACAAATTGATTAAGAGTAGGTTCAGGCTTGATATCAGGAAGCATTAATTTACGGTTAGGGCTGCCAGGCTCTGGAATGGGCTCCCAAGGGAGGTGGTGCTCTCCCCTTCCTTGGGGGTTTTCAAGAGGAGGTTGGATAGATATCTGGCTGGGGTATTATGATCCCAGTACTTGTTCCTGCCCAGGGCAGGGGGTTGGACTTGATGATCTGTTCAGGTCCCTTCCAACCCTAGAAACTAACTAACTAGGTGCTGGCTGCAGCCAGGCTGCAGCCCTGCACTTGTGTTCTGCCATTGGCACAGAAATCTGGGGGCAGGGGGCATATGCACCCCTGTTCTCCCCTCCCCCCCATAGTCTCACAATACATTGCCAATGGCCTCACGCAGAATTAGGGTTGGGAGGGCAGTCTCTTGGGAAGTGGAAGTTATAGGTTCAAATTCCCTCAGGCTGAGGCAGCCTCAAAACCAAGATCTCCTGGACATGTGCCCTAGTCACTAGATTACTTTTATTGTTAGGAAGAACTTTCATTCAGGAAAACAGGGTCATACTGCAATGTATCCTGTAAGTTAACTGCATTGCTGCAAATGTGTGAGACAATGTGTCTGTACACATTAGCCCTAAATTTGCTGTTAGGAAGGTAGGAAACAAGTTTAAATGCAAGTATTTCCATTAAATTTAATGAGTTTAATGAATGCCTATCCTATTCTATACCAGAACCAATAAATAACAATTCCTTGCAAGTGGAATGACCACCTATCAAGGTCTGAATCCCGTTCCATGAAAACAGTGCAATGGAGGCAGTCTCCGAAATATAAAGATGCAATGCACATAACTGCTTGTAGTTGGGTGACAAAAGAAAATTTCACAACTTCCATTGCAAGGTAGACATTGTTAAGATAAAATAAAGGCTCATTATGAACGCAGATATGTTAATGGTTTTTCCAGGATTTCAAGCAGATGGAGCAGGATTGTACTTAGAGACTCAGATGACGCTAAGCTGCCTAAGTGCCACTTAGATGTCTTAGAAGTGGAATAGGATCTGAGCCAGAATGTATAGCAAAGCCAATATGATCCTTTTAGTTTCAGATTGAAGGATCAGATGCAATAAATACCCTTTCTGCTTTTTTTCCCCTTCTTTTTCAGGCTTTCTTTTTTTAAGATGTACAACTTCCCACAATGGTGTTGTTAAAATGTTTATCTTTTCATTAGAAATTTTACTTTATGCTGAAAAAATAGGTACTTACTTGTATGCTAGGTTCTTTGAAAATAGGCACAGTACATACAAATCTATTATATAAGCGTTTCTCAGGTGTGCCAACAAATATTGGGTACATCAACAGTGCAAGGTAGAACTTGGATGCAAACAAACTGTTTGTAGTTCTGATATTTCTGCCAGTCCAGTCCTAGATAAAAAGCTGCTCTCAACCATGTCCAAGGGTGCATTCTGCCAAGCATTATTTACGAAGAGTCAAGATAAATTCAAATGCACTCACTTTCTTCCACCCATATCGTTGATCCTAAAGCAATGAACTGAAAGCAATGATGGCAAAAAGTATCATGCCTGGAGTTTTCATGAGAGGAGAAGCTTGCATTGAAAAATTCTGCTCATTTTAAGTCTGTTTTGCATCACAAGATAGAGGCTTTGGCTGCAAAACGGCCCTGAGTATGTGGTCTTAGAACTTCTTCTGGTTACAGAGTAAACAAAAGATACCCCATAAGACATTGCCAATGGTTAAGATAACAGCTTGCCTTTCAGATCTCAATACAAGAAAGGTATCTACGTGGGTGGAACCCTGTCAGGCACAATCATGTTCACATTAATAGAACTGGAGATGCGTAGTTAGCCATATTCACCTGAAGTCAGGCAGAAGGCAGGGCAGGTTCAGAAAGCCATAACCTTTTGTAGGCAACAGCCTTCTTCATCAGATGCTGTGAAACTTAAAACCAGGTAGGCTGTTGCCTATGAAAATGTATGCCTCTAAATCAGTTATTTTATAAAAGGTGCTACCACACACTGCATTCTGCCATTAATAGGACTGTGGTCATCAACCACAGTGCAAAAAAAAAGGTTGAAGGTCTACTTACAAGATAAGGTCAGCACTCAAGAATACTCAACAATGACCTCCCACGGTTGGTGTTTTGGCATTGACACTTTTTAACATCATATCTACACAAATGATATGCCCTATATATCATTGCAGAAATTTATCTACACCAACAATATCACTTTGACTACACAAGCAAAATTGTTTCAGGATACTGAAGCCACACGGAACTCCAACTTATCTATAATGGCTGAATACTTTCATAAGTGGAGACTACAACTAAGTCCAATCAAGTCCATCATCTCCACATTCCATCTTGACAATAGCAAGTCACATGATACTCTCAACATCACCTTTTGTGAAGAAAAAGTGTGCCATGACCTGACTCCTACCTACCTCGGGGTGACCACTCCCTAACCTACCATTATCATTTCCAAAAGACTGCCATGAAAATGAAGGCATGAGTGAACATCATCTGAAAACCTGCCAGCACAAGCTGGGGTACAAAAGCCCGTGTCCTTTTCTGCCATTGCCTTGGTCTTCTCAACAGCTGAGTACCGTGCACCTGTCTGTGCCTCAAGTTGACATACCAAACTCATTGACAGACAACTCTACTCAGTATTGAGAACTCTCTCTGGAACTTTGATATCAGCTCCAGTGCAGTGGCTACAGGACTTTCACACATTACTCCTCCCTCTATTCGACTACAACATACAAAGAAATAATGCATCTCAATAGCAATCCAGACCTACCCATCCACAGAGACCTTCAAGATCTTCCAACTTGTCACATAATTTCACAAAAATCTTTTTGGACATGAACCAAGCTTCTCTTATACCACAACACTAAAGAATCTTGGAGGAAAGCTTGGGCAAAAAAAACACTCTCTCAAATAAACACCTTGTTTCTGACCCAACAATGGGGCTTCAACCTTCCACGGAACATGTGGACAACCCTTAATAGGATATGCACTGGACATGGCTGGTGTGGCCACCTGATATACAAGTGGCACCTAAAAACCTTGTCTGGCTGCAACCGTGGAAACCCTGACCAAACCATGGGGCACATAACAACATCCTGTCCCAGATACAAGTTTAAGGGCGACATCCTGGAGTTGCACTCATTTTTCAGCAGGGCATTGGTCTGCTTGGGGGGAATTTGGAATTAAAACTGTGACAATACCTCATGTTCCTAAAGTCATATGAAAGAAAGAAAAAAGAAGGACTGTGGTACATGAGTTAGGCCACAAAGATCTCTTTGTGGAATCAGACCACACTTCTATATAATGCTATAGCCTCAAATAGTGTTAACAAGCCTTAGACTCTTAAACCAGCTGGGTCCAATTCTAAACTCATACCTGCTTTTGAATCTGCACAAGTTCATGGAATTAATTTTGCATATGCAAATGAGATCAGAATCAAGCCTGTTGCTGTTGTTCTCCAATACAAGATGTAAAACCAAAATTCTACCCATTTTAAATCATCAGCAATCCCATAGTATATTTGTAAAAATAAGCATTCTGGCTACATTCCTATTTATATTTTGTACCCCTAAATTAAATTCTTTTTCTTTATATCTTATATTTTGGGCCTGATGCTAGTGTCAGTCATACAGAAATAACTACAGAAATAGTAACATCATTATGCATTTCTTTGACTAACTTTAATCAAAATTTGTAAGCCTTAGTGGCTGGGTTATACTCCTGTGTGCAGTTAATGTGTTTCACCTTAGAGGTTGCTGTGTTTTAGTAGCAGGAGCCTCAAAGTTACTTTGAGATAGACAGAACAATCTCAATATAATATCATTAAGCCAGCTGTGCTTTACTAACTGTCAACATTACTCCATCCAAACATTAATGACATAAATAACACAGAAAACAATTTTTAAGAAGTATTTTTTCCCTGGGGTTCTCTCACCCTACCTCACTGCTGTACATTTAAATCAAGTTCAACTGATAATCATTTCCTAATTGGAAATCTGAATTTTTTTTATGTCAGAACAATAGCAATTTCTCAGATATTACACTACAATAAAAGATCATTTAATACAAAAAGCAAGTGAGTTCAATTAAATTTTGAAATCCATTTTATGTATTTTCAAATGAGCTCATTTGGAAGCAATAAGTGTGCCAATTCCTCCCATTTGTCCCTCATTCTTCTGTCAACCAGTGCAGTTAAATTATTAAAGGATGGAGATTTTATTGCATGGAAATTCAGGTCATCCTAAAAGGCATACAAAAAGAAGCCACTCCTTCATGCAGATAGGCACATTTTTTTTCCTTAGGTTACTATGCCATTTGAAAAAGCTTATCACTTACACACAGAAAAAGTCATAATTTGCATGAAAGAGGGATCTCAGCATGCAGTGTTGATAGCTGGGCTCCAAAGTTGATCTCTGCTGCAAAGCCTGCCTTTGGAGACCAGGATACAATTTAATTTTGGTTCAAAGCTGCCTTACTGAAGACCTTAGCACCAGCATATTTTCTAGGGTTACGCATTGAATAAAATAGTTTTCAAAGTTTAACAAATAACAGTAATAGATTTGTGGCTCTTACTGAGCAGTACCTTACTCCTCAGGAGCTGTGGGTCTTCTTGAAGAATAAGGTAGCATTCAACGTAAGTGTGAGCTGTACAATTTGGTTTTCCATATGGCGGTAAAACATTTGACATTGCTGCTCTTAATTCACTTTTACCTAACACCAGTTATTCTCAACCACAGTGTGGCAGCACCTGCAGTGCCGCAAGATGCTTTTAAGGGTGCTGTTGGGTACTATGCAATATTAGCTCTGTAAGGTGTGCAAACTCCTACACATGATTCACAAGATAAACTCAGAGGCTGGATCCAGATGTGCAGGCATGTACAGTTTTTGGTGTGGCAAACTTCTTTGTGGTTCCACAAACCACATGCCTGGCACATGCCTCTAAGTTTGTAGTGCAGGGACAAAATTTGCTATCAGGAGATTCCAGTAGCAAAAACACCACATTAAAAAAAAAAGCAGCACAACATACTCCTGGAGCATGCATGGGCAGGCAGAGGCTTGCTCCTCTTGGGAGATGCTCTGGCTGCCTGCCAAAGTATCATCCCTCCTCTACTTTTCCCCCAGTTCTTCCAGCATGCCAAGAGCTGGGAGGAGCAGGGAAATGGTAATTTCCCCAAAGTGGGACGTTTTGCCCTGCACCAAGGCCCACATGCAGGGGTGCGAGTGGTGGCAAAAAGTAGCAGCACAAATTTGCACCGCTACTTCCCCCCCACTGCAAGCGCAGGCCCCTGCATGTGGGGATGTGCCCAGAGAGTTTAATTTGGAAACCATAGGGTCAAAATCATTCTGACCTGTTGTGGTCTTTTTGGATTCTTTGCAACAGAAGTATTGTTCTATTATTTTTCTGTAGTCAAAAAAAGTGAAAGCTAAGAGCTGGCACTTTCCAAGGGGAGTCTAACTAGTTTGAGAATCACTGCTTTAACCTTGCATAATCATTCATACTAATACAAAGCAGGTGTAATATGTTAACAAACCAGGATAGAACACTTGCTTTGAACTAAATGAAACCAGCAACAGAAGACATAAGGCTATAAGGCAAAGGTCCTTTGGCACTGTACACGTCTCCTAGATTTGTATAAAGACTGAAACATCTACATAATCCATTTGGAAGAAATTAGGAGTATTGTAACTAGAGGCTGGCTTGAGCTGCAAAAATCTTGCTTTCATCTATAAAAACAGACAGGTAACTTGAGTGAGGTAACTTTTTTCATTCCATTTTTAGAATAAGATGTAAAAATAATGCTGAAAATAAATGTGATTGGGTTACCAATTGGAACCAAACTTGTTCTATTAAATGGCAGATACTGGGATACTTATAACTCATCCAGTCTATGTCTATGTTTCCTGCACTGAAGAACATGCAGCATTTCCTGGTACGATCTCCTCATTAGGGGTTAGCTTTTTCCATAAACTCATCCAAGTGGTTTTCTATGCTTTCCTTCAAATTTGTCCTTTCCACCTCTACTATGATTGCAACAAGACACAGGCCACATCTACACAAGCAGCAGACTGCGCAGTTGTTACTGCGTAGTCATTTAGTACTTGCATTCGCAAGCTACTGTTAACCAGCAAGCTACTGTGCAATAGCTCGTTAAAACATATAAAATGAAGGATTATCCAAATTTTCTGGGTAGCCTATCCAATGCTTAACAGCTCTAATAATGAGAATGTTCTTCCTAATATTCAACCTAAATTTGCCTTGCTGCAATCTAAAACCATTCCTACTTGTCTTGCTCCTTTCAGGTTTTTATAAAAAAAAAAACAAACCAAAAACTTTAAAACCTTTTGGTTTGGCAACTGGAAAATTTCATCTACATTGGGGGGGGGGGGTGGAAATCATGTTTTTATTTTTCCTAAAATACATTTTAAAATGTTTGGAGAGTACCAATGGTGAACATCTCTTCTCATTTTAAGAACCCACCTGAACCAGATGTTGTGGCCTCTACAGAACCTATTGTAGAACTAAGCAGTTTTTGTTTGCATCAGTCCAAACAAATCATTATTTCAGCTTGTGCACAGTATGGCATAGCTTGATTTGGAGTGCTAAATTCAAACTAACCTCATTACATTTCACACAATTTTTGGATAAAGAAAGACAAATCTCTATATTGCATTGCTTGAAAGAAATCATCTCATGAAATACCTGGGGATTAAAACCAATGACCCAAAAGGTTACTTCCAGAAGTCTGATGTTGTTATGGTTTCGAGTCCAAATAATAATAATAACTAAAAAGCAGCCAGATTCATAAGTCAAAGTGTCTTGAAAATGTATAAGATTCAAATGCCAAAAATGACATTATTAAGGCAACCCCCAAGAAGCATTGCCCTCTCCACCTGCAGAAATTAGCACAGTAGAGTTTAGGATGCCTGCCATCATGAAATTGGCAGAGGAGTGGCAGATTCTGACATTTTAAATGAAATGAGAACAGAGGATGAGAATAATAAAGAGGAGGAATGTGGGCACTAAAAATGTACCCACTCCACATATGCTTAGCAAACCAAAGAATGCTTAATAACCTCATGCTTGGGTCCTAAGAACAGGAAACGAAGATTTGCACAAAGCAGATTGGCATTTGTTTCACTGTGGACAGTCTTCAGCTGATGGGGCTGAAAAAAGTTAAAAGGAATCATCAAAAGTTATTGATTTAGAAATCATCTGAAAAAACTAGCATCACTGGAATTTAAATAAGTGATGGGATCTGAGGAATTTTCTCCTGGATCCCAAAAAACCACATCCTACCACGCCAAGCATTTAAGATCTAACATGGTAGGACGTGTGATTTCTATGATCTCCGATGAAATTCTTCAGATTCCATTGCATGCCTGGACCCTTAAAGTCACAATGGCATCGGGCTGCCTGGTACAGCTTAAATAACTTGCAGCATGCAGAGATCCTGGTATAATGATCCTGGGTTTCTCATGTGTCAGAGCCTTTAAAGCTGCTCCAGGCTTTAACACTTGCTGATGTGCATGAAGCCTAGCATTAGATTGGTTCCCTGGTGCCAGACTCCCCACAAGCCGGGGAATTTAAGTAGGCTTGCGGCCAGCCGGGCACCAAGGAGCAGCTCCCAAGCCAGACTCCCTTGGAACACGTTACCATTCCACATGCTCCAATCAACATGAAATACAAACCAGCCTGCTGGTCCTTCCCATTTCTTCAACAGAAGTTAGATTACTGCATTCACTTAGGAAAGTCCTATGAACACAATGCAGACTAGTTTCTCTCTACTGACCTGAACACACACAGGTCTTCATGAAATTATTAGATAGTAACTTGATTCTATTACAATATTTAGTAGTCATATCCAGAGTTATTCAGTTTCTGTTGATCAGCTTTCCCTATATGTATTAATTTGAAATCTCCTTCTCCTGCTCCCCCCCGCATCCCGAGATGCATACAATTCTTATGTATTCAGTCATCTAGATAATCTAAAACACACTTTCAATATAAAGGTCTTTATGTAAAAATCATTACTTCTGAAGTGCAAAGTGAATCAAGTCATAGCTAAAAGAAACTACTCAGTGGAGCCTTGAGTAACTGGCACACCTTTTAATTAGAAATGCTAAAGTTTGACCTTTTTATTCCCAAGAAAACTCATTTATTACAGGGCTTACTATTTTGGTGAGTAGAAAGTTGTGACATTTGGAAATAATCTACTTCAGATATTCAGGAACACCTGATTCATAATCTATAAAAACAGGCTTCCAGCTAGAATTCAGTATGACTTAGCGATCAATGTAACTCGTACATCTAAAACAAAACTGTTGGTTATTCAAGGGTTTAGTACACTAGAGTTAAGCAAGGCCACATGGGAGATTGACTTCCATCCCCATTCTGATTTCCAGATTGGGAAGGCCCAAGAGAATTATAAGGGCAATTCATTCAGCAGTTATTGGGAAACTAATGTTAGCTTGATTTCACTACTCAATAGACAGAGATACTAAAGGCCAAATGAAAGGATGTTATGAGGTCATAGTCGTAAATTTGGTTAAAGTAAGGTTTTGTTGTGCATACCCAGCATTTTTCTTTAATTATTCTGTTTCCTTTGGATTATTTTTTAAAACAATTCCCCTGCAGCGTTTGCAGGCAAATGGTATGACTTAGAGGACAGTACACTGGGACAAAAGATACCCTTGTTTTATTCCCAAGTCTGCTGCTGGCCTGCTGACTAACCTTGAAGTGGTCACACCATTTTCTCCATCTGTAGATTGACTTCCCTTGTAAGGTACTTCACGATTTTAGTGACGCAAAGCACTTAATAAATGGCCTTGGCTCTATTTTTTTATTGTTATTTTGTATAAAAATCTTACCGCATTTTGAAACCTACAAGGAACTGCCTGAAGAAAAGGAAAACTAACTGCTTCCTTCACTAGACTAGTCTGAGCATTGTCGAGGAGTCATTCCATTGGTAATGAAAAGTAAAGCAGATTTGAATTTCCAGTGCTCTCTAGGGCATGATCTTTTTACTACTCGGTGTGTATAGCATCTAGCCCAATGGACACTTGACTCAGTAATATAACCAGGCCAGCGTGAGTGGGACACTAGTCTCAGGTGCTGCCTTTGAGGGGGCGCCAGATTTATCATGGCAAGAAGAGTCTTCTGCTGCCCCCTGCAGGCCATAGCAGCAGCCCTGTACCCAGCAATGCATTGTGGGGCAAACGGAATGATGATCCCCTCCCCCTGGGTAGTTTTTCTCACAACCCTGTGTCCCCACAGGGGCTTGGAGGAGAGGGAGAGAAAGAAAGGGGCTCCAGAAAAGACTCCTAGGGATCCCATGCAAACGGGCTGCTCTGCTGGACTGAATCTGTCTCTCTTTCTCTTCCCCACCCGCTCCCCTCCCTTCCTCATTGTTGCTGCTGCTATCCAGGCTCCCTGCGCAGGGAAGGCAGCAGCAGCTTGAGTGACAACAGCGGCAGCTGAGTTCCCTGTGCAGATTGCCCAAGTAGGTAAGACCCCCTGTCCCCTCAACTCTACAGTGATCAGGATACCAACACACCCTTCCCTGCTTCTGCCTGTGAATGAGCTCACTACACTTCTGCCTTGACTGGAGCTTCCAGAAGCTACCACAGTCCAAAAGACATTTTAAAATCATTTTAAGCTAGCAGTGCCTATCGAAGAAGTACTGCTACTACACACTGAACAAACCCCCATCCTTAGACGCATTACACTATGCTAAATATGCTAAAGCTGTCATCAGTGGATGAACTCCAAGGATGTCCAAGACAATGAGTCCTTTTGGTTGTACTGTGTAAATCTATTGCCTTCTCTTTACTTACATTCCAAATGCAGACCATCCTTCCCTGCCAGAGATCCACCTTCCTAAAAACCACTTCGGAGGTTGCATTTTTCAGCTAATTCAGCACGTTGAAATTTGCTGTTAAACTCATACAGCCACAAGGAAGATGCCTGTGATTCAGGAGCCCAAATGGAGTTTAATTAGAAAAAAAATGGGTGGAGGAGGTGGTGAGGTGAAGTAACCTACGGACAAACAAAATAGAGCTGATCTGGTAATAGTTAGGCTGCTCACTGCTATATTTGGAGGGCTTCAGGCTCTGGCCCACTGGCAATGATGCTCTCAGTATCTGAGTCAAACGAGAGCTGGCTTATTCATATGACGTGTCATATTTATATGGAACTTCATGTTATTTCTCAATGTGTTACAGAAAAAAAGTGTCTTAGAGCTCCTTTGCAGGCTGACAGCACTGCTATTTATGCAGAATATGAATGCTCCTGCAAAACAAATAAAGTGAAACCTGTTCATAATGGGCATGAAAGGGACTGTTATTTTTTGGTGTTTGTAATGGATGGCTGCACAAAGCAGTGTAATTAGCTTAGGGGAACTCTCACAAGGAGTAAGATTTTACCTGATAGATGGTAGGCAAAGTTGACATTAGGCAGAGAAAGCAATGAAAATAGTTTTGGCTTGAAAGGAACCTGACCACCATGACATCTCAACTACTGAAGAAAGAAGAAAACTGAAGGCAAGTGCTGGTAAAGGTACCATGGCTGGAATTTGAGGAGATAGGCTGAAGTGGCTAGAGCATTCCTCCAACAACGTGGCAGCATAGGGCAGAGAAGGAAAAATAAAATTTAGGGTTTACAGATGTGGCAACAGAAATAGGAATGAAGGAAGATGCAGAGAGGAAGGTGAATCGAAGAAGTAAGGAATGAGTAGGGAATAAAAGAAGAAAATGCAAAGAAAAAGCCAATCAATAAATGAAGGTAAAGAGAATTTAAAAAGGGGGAAAGATATGGGAAATGGGGAAAGGCAGGGGACCTGAAAAAGACTCGAGAGTGGCAGATTCTTTGGTATTAGAAGTAGAGGGCTAGTCCATGGAGTCCTCCTTTTGCATCTCCTTCTAGACCTTGAAATCCTAGCTGATATTTCTGTATTTTACAGTTTTCACCTCTGGTCCTATATGTCTGGCCAAACATCCTACCATGGCAACTCCTAGAGCACAAGCTTATCCTTCAAGTGCAAATAGCCCCCCATGCCCCTCCTATATTTCAGCCAAGGAAAACAAAAGTTCTCCCATAATTGACAGCAACTGAATGCTAGGGAATCTCAGCACAAAGAGTTATGATATATGCTCCCAGACATATATATCCAGAACCAATCAGGACACTGAGACGGGCTGAAAACACTTATACTTGAGCCAGGCTACCCAGGTATTCAGACACAGGTATCAGTCATCTAGGCTATGTGGATAGTGTAGACATGCACTTGAACATGGCCATTTCTTGCTATCTAGGGATGTAACTTTTGATTGTTTTAAAGGGGGAGAGGGAGGTGCTACTCAGGAGTATGCATCAGCTCTTATGCTATAACTGCTATGTCTGCATTCTCCTGTGGCAGTATAAGTGAGATAAATTGCCATAACTTTAACCTTAAATGAAAGAACAGTTCAGGAGGTCATTCAGCCATTTCTTATATCACTATAGGTTGTAAGTATTATATCTTCACATGTGTAGTATCACTTGATACCAATATAAACAAAACATCTGTGCACAGTCTGAGCAGTTTATTTGGGTAGTGATGCAAGAGAAGGCTATGAACTGGGGCACAATGATGGTCTTAGAAGCAGCCACTATTTAAAAAAAAAAAAAAAGACCCTAAAATCAATTTGAGTGGAAAAGCAACTGAAAGGCCTTGGTTGCCTTCCCCCCCATAGTGCTCTAAAATGCCATTTGGAAAGTTATCCTGCAGCATGCAGACACATGTCAGAGGCTAGGTATAATTATTTAAAGGTCATCTTGAGTGACAGATGTTACCTTAACTGGTTTGTCAGTTGTCAGCCACCGTCTGGCAATCATGTTCAAGGGATAAAATGCAAGCAAGAGCCGCGTGTACACTTTCTATCTACAATGTTTTGTATACATACTACAAAACAACTGTCAAATACAGAGAAGGCCAAAGAAAGGCTCTGCTGGATTTTTTCATGCCAGTCAGGTAAGCAGCAATGGCCCCATATACTCTCTTATACAACAGTTACCATCTTGGCTGACGGCTGGAGATTAAATTGGAAATCTTCAGAGCTAAAAGAGCAAGCTACTATAGCCTGAACTCAAGAGCCAAGACTGTGTAGCTGAGGGCTGTAACAACTCATATGCTTTGCAGATTGACACAGCCAAGATGTATAACATGCATACACCAGTGGGTTATAATCTGTGTGTATTCTGCAAACTCCCTCAACAGAATCCAAGAAACTATCATCTGTTAAAGATCACAGTTACAGTTCAACTGCAGTCAGTGGGCTGGATTCTCAGCTGTTGTAAACTGGCAGAGTTCCACTGAAGTAAAAAAAATGAGAGATTTATGCCAGCTGGGATCTGGCTATGTATTTACAGGTGGGTTGTAAGCAGAGACTAGGGGTCATACCGGAGTTTGGAGACTCGCACCCAAGTTCCCCAGCCATCAGGTGTTAAGAATTGTCGTTCTTTTCCTCAAATCAAGAAAGTGAAGCAGACTTTAATGGCTGGTGAAGAGAAGACACATGGGATGCTTACATCTACCACCCTCAAGAATACAAGATGAACTGTGGTGCTGATAGGAGACATCCATCTCCTGATCCAACCTAGCATCCCAGGAAGTATGCTGCCTAAATATGAAACTCAGAGCCACAACATCATGGGTCAAAATCATGGAATGCAGGACATCCTGGCAGACTGACTGATTCAACTGATATGATGCATAATAGTATAAAAGGCATGGGCAACAATATGTAAACTAAGCAATGACCCATCATAATGGCACTGCTAACCAAATTGCTCACCAGATGATATTTAATGGAATAAGCCCCAAAACCAAAAACAATCCTGCCTATAAAACTAATGCGAAGCCAGTCAAAAAGTTTCAAAGATATGGCGACATGCTCAGGTAGTTGCACTTCTAAAGCCAGGGAAAGATCCATCTGACCCAGAGAGCTTCAGACCTGTCTCTCTGTTATGCCACATATACAAACTGTACAAAGAACTCATACTGAACTGGCTTGCCCCATACATGGATAAACACCTAATCCCCTAACAGCATGGCTTTCACCTTGGAAAAATAAACAATGATCCAGTTGCTCAATCTAACTCAACATATGGAGGATGGCTTTGAAAGAGACCAAATCACTGGAACTATATTTGATGACCTAACAGCTGCCTATGATACAATTAACCACGATGACTCCTCCACAAGACCCTGAAAATGACTAAAGATCTACATATTACAGAGCCGATACAAACCTTGCTCAACCACAGACTTTTTTTTGCCAAACTGGATGGGAAGTGAAGCAGATGGATATGACAGATTAATGGCCTCCCCCAAGGAAGTGTACTTGTACTGCTGTTATATAACATCTCTATGAATGACCAACCAATCGATTTGGAAACAAAATGTTTCATCTGTGCAGATGGACCTGTGCATAACAGCCCAAAACACTGGCTTTGACCATGTTGAAAAATCCCTAAGTGAGGCACTAACTGGCCTAACGTCATACTACACTGAAAACAAATTACGCACAAACCCAGTGAAAACACAAGTATCTGCCTTCCATCTGAGGACTTATGATGCCAACTGCCAGCTCCATATTACATGGTCTGAGACCCTACTGTCCCACTATCCAAACCCACTTGACCTTGGATTCACCCTCAGTCAAACCCTCTCATACAAAAAACACATCATGAAGACAAAAGTAAAGGTGAGCACTTGTAACAATATTTTATATAAACTCACCAACTCAAAATGGGGAACTAGCCTCTCAGCCATCCAAACCACTGCTCTGGCTCTCAGCTTCTCCTCTGCTGAGTATTCATGGCCTGTAGGGATAAACCTGAACATGATAAGTACCTTGGCCTGATTCTAAATAACAGCTGACCGTGTATCAAAATGTCTGAAGCCTACCAGCCTAAACAGTGTGTGCCTGCTTGCTGGCATTGCCCCACCTGACATCAGAAGAGCAGTGGCCAGTAGAATGGTATGATCAAGACAAACTGAAGATGTGAGATACCCATTGTATGACCATCCCAAAGCATACAAAAGTCTGAAGTTACACAGGAGCTTCCTCACCAACACCCAACCTCTCAATGCCACACCCAGGGAGACAACTACAGATGTGGAATGAGAGACTGAAGAAAATACTTGACAGTGAAAAAATAGACATTCCAGCGGCTGAGTCCTTGCCACCAGGGCTTGATGAACCATGACAAAGCTGGCAATGTCTCAACTGCCTATGTACCGGAGTTGGACGCTCAAAAGGAACTAATGAAGAAGTGGGGCTATACCGTTGGTTCAACCACTTACATCTATGGCACAGAGCCTCAGACTGCAACACCTGCTGCAATGCCCACTGCTTGAAGGCACACATACAATGAAAGATCTCACAAAATACAATAAATGAGCACAAACATGTATAATAGAGTCAAATGTGGTGTAGAGAAATGAGAAGAAGCCACAACTTGGGTAAGTTGCTTAGGTTCATCTGCCCTTTGACTACTTACCTGTCCTGCTTATCACATTGTCACCAAGAATGACAGATATGATATTGATTAAATCAGAGGTGAGAAGAAGAGTCTGGAACTACAGGTTGTTATGAATCCTTCAGAGGACAGCAAAAACCAGTGCAGAAACTGATATATGCTCAAGGTAAATGTGGTGCTGCATGAGTGGTGTAGATAAAAGGGTGTTAGCTTCTTTGTCCTCACTCATGGAGCACCAGCTCTTGGTCTTCTGGGAGCAGATAGGGTCCATCAGATGAAGAAGAGAAACAGTATTGTAGAACTCCTTGCCAACTAAGTGAAGAGGGTTTTAAACTAGGTTCAAAAGGGAGTGATAAAAGCCTACAGGTAAATTTACCTCCCCTGCTTCCCCCACTACGCACACACACACACACACACACACACACACACACACATGGTGACCTGGCCCAACGCTGGTTTTAGAGAAAGGGAAAATAATAAATTGTCATAGGATCAGAAGAGATCAAAGAAAGAAAGTGCCAGGGTATTCTGGCAAACATTTTATTTTATTCCTAGGAGTATGGTAACAAGTAGAAAGAAAGGGAAGTTTTAGTGCACAAATAAAATGATACCTTAATTGGTACTATAGAGACTTGCTGGGATGAACCGCAGGACAGAGACATTGGTATAGAAGGGTATAGCTTCTTCAAGAAGAGCAGACAGCAAGAAGAGAGGAACTGTATTAATATATCAAGAATGTACATACTTGATCTGATATCCAAGAAGAGGTAAGAATGTGACTTGCAAGAAGAAAAAATGAAGGAAAGAACAGGGGACATGTAATGTTAGGGGCCTACTGTGAGAGGAAATGGATGTTGCATTTTTGAATAATTAATAGCAGTATCCAAAGGACAAGCCTAGTATGGTAAAGGGGGACTTCAAGAACTGTGAAAAAGCAGAACACAAACTGCCCAATAAGTTCTTGGAATGATTTAGGAGCAACTTTTTTCCCCCAGAAGGTCAAGCAAGTTTCTAAGTGGGAAGCTATTCTGAATGTGATTCTGACTAATAGGAAAGACCTGAATAGGAATGTGATGGTGGAAAATAATTTCAATGACTATGATTAAAAATTGATAGAATTCATGAATCTAATGAGATTGAAGGCAGCAGAATAAAGTCAATGTATTAAGAAAAAAAATTACTTCAACAAAGTCATGGAATGGATAGGTCACACTCCATGAGAAGGAATTCTAAGGGAAATAAACTTCAAGAGAACTGATAAAAAGTCAATATAAAGACACACCAGCAAATTTTCCCAATGTAGAAGAAATGCAGGAAGTAGAATAAGAGACCAATGTGGCTAAATCAGGACTCTTCAATGACAATCTAAAAATGACTGAAAATCTAAAAGGAATTACACAAGTAAACACACAGCCTCAGATGTAGTGCCAGTCACCATTCTGGGGCAGAGTGTGATGCCCCTGCCCCGCTCAATGCATCTGGCTGAGGGGCCCTAGAACTCCAGTCCCTCCTCAGAGATTGCAGATGGCCACCTGTCAATCTACAGAGAGGGTTGGGAGGCCACTCCCATGCCTCTGGTTCATGAAGGGCCCCAATTTTCATGGAAACCATGAATTTGGTAGGTCCCCCATGAAAAAGCCAGGTCCCCATGAAGAAGCACATGTATCATGAAAAGTGGGAAAATGGCCAGCAAGCAGGGGGGAAAAAAAAGGGAGATGCAAATGGAAGTGAGAAGCCTTGGCATCCTGAAGCATGGGGAAAGGGGAGATTTTTGCAGCAGAATGTGGCAGCCCCTCCCCCCCCCAGCTCCTGATTATTTCCATGGTTCTTTGGCAAATCAGAGACATGGGGGGGGGGGGTACCCTGGAAGTCCTGTCCCTCCCTGGAGATTTACAGATACCCAACTGTCAATCTCTGGGGAGGGGCAGGGCTTCCAGGGCTGCTCAGACAAATCAGAGGCATAGGGGGAGGGTACGATGCCCTGCCACCAAAATCTACCCTCCGATATACTTCAGGATGCCAGGGCTTCCTGCCTCTGTCTGCAGCTCCCTTTTCTCTCTCTCTCTCTCTCTCTCCCCCCCCCCCAACCCCCGCTGGGTATTTTCCCACTTTTTCATGATACATGCACTTTTTCATGGAGACAGGGCTTTTTCATGGGGGACCTACCAAATTTGTGGTTCCCATGAAAAATCATGAAATTACAAATTTGGTAGGTCCTTAGCTATCATGGAACATAAAAGGCAGTAAGAAAACAGTCTATAAATATATTAGTGATAAGAGAAAAATATAGGGCTGCATACACACATTCAAATAATCTGGCAGAATTCTCCCAGGTTTGTTCTCCTGCTACAAAAATTTTCTCAGAGTTGTGTGTACAGATATTCAAGTGCTGAGGTCCTGAAGAGTGGAAATCTTGCCATTCTGGCACTGTGCATCTGGGGTGTGGTGGTAGTGGGAAGGGGGGCTGTGCACTCATCTCTGCACATTCTGCGAGCTCCCTTAGTCTGCCTGGCAACAGATGGAAGCAGCGCATAGGGCAGCCTGGACTGGCCTACCCAGACTGCCCATGGTCAGCCTGTTTTCCCCTGCAGTACCATGTGGGGACTAGGAAGGGGGAGTGTTCTACTCCCTGCTGGAGCAGCAGAGTCCAGCAAATGACACAGTTTCCCAGGGGAGGAAGTGGGTGGGTTGATGCTGGAAGACTATGTTCTCTTTTAAAAGAAGCTGTGGCATGTACAGATATTCTCTCCCCCAGGAGTGATTTAATCCTAGGTGTTTCCAGGTTTATTCTTCTCCCATGGCAGCTATTTTTATTTAGGGAGAAAAAACCAGAACATTTGTATACTTGTGGTTTAAATTCTTCCAGGAAAAACTAAGTATCTGTATAATGCCTATGTCTGTTATTTTAAGGACACCAGTTCAGTGAAACATGTTAACCTAAGGAGGTCATGGGATTCTCATCACTGGGCATTCTTAAGAACAGGTTATGTGTTCTTTTGTCAGGGATAATGTAGATATCTTCAACCCTGGGATATAGATATATCTTGCATCTCTTTCAGACCAACATTTCTATGATTCTTTTTTATTTTCATTAAAGTACACACCCTAAAAGACCTCTTGCCTCACTCCAAAAAATAAAGAAACCCCAGTTCTTTTTGGGATCAGATAAAACTAGAAGCTTTCCTGGAGAAATGGACAGTATAAAATGTTATTCTTTGATCTTACTGGGTACTCTTGAAAAATCTCCCCAATCTAATGAATTGCTTACTATGAAAAAATAAATTTGCCAAAGGGGCTAATACCCCTTGATTTTCAGTCATTCAATTTTTACCTAATTTCCAGTCTCTAGCCCAATTTGGCAGATATCCAAAGAACAAATTGTTTTTGCTAATTCCTAACAGCTAGTGGTCACTCTTTAATTGCAATGAATAAACAAACTTTCTAGTGGCTTGTTCACACAAACTCCTAGCTAGTTTTCTGTGAAAGTTATAACACATTTACAATCCACATATATCTATAGACAATTTAGCTTTTTCTTACCACATACACACTCTTGTCTATGCTTGAATCTGTGTGCTGTAAGCTTCTCTGCTATATATGCTATTTCTGGTGTTTCACGCAATTCACCATTTGCTATTATTTTATGATATGGAACCATTTTCATAAGACTTCACTTTTACTCCAAAAAGTTAACTTTTTGTGATGTTCTGTATTAGAAGTCTTGCTTTATCTACAATTTTGCTCTCCCACTTTTTGAAAGGATTGCAATAGATTAAGCAGTCACAATTTACTTCCATAAAAACTACAATTCAATCTGAAGCTCTCCAATGTCAATGGGAATATTTCCATTCAATTCACTGGGCTTTGGATCAAGCCCATGGTCATTCCCCATACTTAGGGTCTTCCTTTACTGACATGCTTAACTACTTTTCTACTGAGATAAATCTTAGAGTTATCATTCATGGGATCACCTCTATCTTTTTCTAAAATTATAAATGCAACAGTGGGCCAAACTTCTGTCTGTAATAATGAATGTCATATTTTTTATGAGCAAGCTCAGGTACTTTTGTTTACTTCCTTTAGAACACCCAGGCAAATGTTGTATGATCCACTTCTTGTGACTGATTGCACTTCAACGTTCCCAAATTTTTCAATCATCTTTTTATAGACTCCCTCTCTAAATAGTTCCTTACCTTCATCAACTATAAAGAATAACCTTGGGATAGGTCTATTTCAATCATCCGTGTTGAAGTCTAATAACAAAGAGCTCATTTAATTTGTCTTATTCTCCCACAGGCTATTCTGGTATATTTAAAGACATTCTTATTATTTGTTGGGCTGTTTTGGGGACATTGTTTTCCTTTATTTTTCTTCTAGGCCTTTCAATATACTGATCAGTGTTGTCTCCTAGGATCTAATAAACACCTAATAAAAAAAGACATTAATTTTACATTTATTTTAGGCAAGGTAAAGCATTAGAATGGTGCCATGATTGAAGCACATTAATTTATGACCCGGAAATATGGAGTCACCAAATACAGAGTAATTTTCATGGACTTTGCTAAAAATTCCATACAAGTGTAAATGAGATATCATTTAGCTCAATATGTATGATGCAAGCCATTTATCCTTTAAGTTAATCTAAAAATGTAAATTGAGAAGTATCATTTTTTAAAACTGACAACAAATAAAACATCATTTTCTATGAACAACTTAATAATATCATATTCTTGACTTTGTTCGTCTACTTTGGCTTTTATATGATAAGGAAGTCATTACTTAATGATGCAGATATGGCACAATTTTTCTAACCTGACTTGTCTAAAGAATTTTATAATGAATACTTTATATGGCAAAATGACACAAAGAGGAAAATCTTTCTTAAGTACATTATAAGTCTTAGAAACATACTGTAGCAGGATGGCATCTGAGAGCCACCATAATGCCCCCTAGTAGCAGCCTGGATCCTGCCCAGCTCCCACTCCAGCCTCCCAGGGTCTCACCCTGCTTTCTCGCATGCTATGCCTTGATGTTAAAAGGCAATGAGGGGAGGCTTCCCTCAGAGGGTGGTAAATCTAGGGTTCTCTCACTCTCTGTACTCATTTCCTCAGGCCATGCTTGCCTTAAGGGATAAATTTGGGGGCCCCTTCCTTCCTTACAGCCATGCCTATGCCTTGCAGATATTACTCTGTCCACAGTTCAGTGCTTGTGTAGAGGCCTCAGCCCTCTTGGCTTTAGCATCCCCCTTTGTCTGGCTGTAGACCTCCAGCCCTGGCCCACTGATTCAGGCCCAGCTCTCTCAGCCTCAGCCCTCTTTTCCCTATCTTGTGCCTTGTCCCAAGCCCTCCCCCCCACCCCCAGCATCCCTGATGGCTATACAAGCCACTGCTTCACAACTAAAAGCCTACCCAGCTTTGGGTTTTTGCCTCACTACAAGCCACCAACTACCCTTAGATCTCTCCTGGAAGCTGCAGGGAGCAGCTCAGATGCCTGTCAGTCTGCTGCAGGCATGTCACCCAGGAGCTCCTCTCTCTGCAGCCTGCAGTGCCAGACTGCCTGCTCTGGTTCAGGCCCTGGGCTTATATTCCTCAAAACCATGCCCCCTTTCTGTCATGTGCCTTCCTCAAGTCCACACAAGGGTTTTCCCTGTTAATTAAGGGCCAGCCTGCCCTCCTGCACTGTGGCCCCAGCCAGCTTAGCCTGCTTTGTCTATTATGGACAGAAATCAGAAACTGGTTAAAACCTGTAATGGAACAGAAGATCAGTGCACATAAACCAGTTTAAGATGCCTGAAACTGGTTTAAGATAAATGTGGTTGAATGTAGTATCAGACAAACCGGTTTGACCCAAATCAATTAAATGAAGCTTCTGTCCCAGACCCTTTTTATTTCAAGTTAAAATCAGTCCCCCAGCATCCCAGCATGTTTTGCAGCCCTGTGCTGTGCTGTGCTGTCTGCTCCAGAGAGCAAGGCTGGCCCTGTCCCTCTGCTCCCTAGATGGAGCAGTGAGGGCTGTCTGACGGGGGTGGGGGGGCAGTGAGGGCAAGCTCAGCTGGGGATGCAGCCCAGTCTGCAGTGGGGGGAGGGGGGGAGGATTTCCCCACCTGCGGCAAACCCCGGCTGGGGTCTGCAGCCAGGGATGGGAGTTAAACACCCCTTTTCTGGTTCAAAATTACTTCTGGCTCTGGTTGTGGACTATAAATCCCAGAGGCACCTGGAAGCAGGAAGAGGAAGTGATGAGCAACCCTGTACAGTTCTGCTGCTGTGAATTTGGACTAGAAATCCAAGACACCTCGGGGGAAGAACAAAGAGGAAGCAAACACACCCCATGCTGGCTATGTGCCAGAGAGCTGTGCTGTAGCGCTCCCCCCACCAGCTTCTGACCCGAGCCAATGCAGGCATGTGGCTGCATTTCCTGAACGTCTGTTCACTTCTGTTTCAATTTAGTCTCTGCAGTTTAAACTAATCTGCAAAGACTAAATCTATTCAGCCTCAGGCCTTTTGACTGTCTGTATTTAGCCAGGAGTCTGGAGTCCCTAGGCTCCCTCTTACAGTCCCCTCAGTTCCTTTCCATAACCCAAGTAACAGGGTTTGGGTTCCCTGTTACACATACAATAAAATGTTATTATACTGTAAACTTTCCTTACTTAAACCTGAAATGTTAGGAAATAAAATTAAAGTGAAACTACCCAGTTTATGGCATGGGGTGCAGCATGTCTGATTACGTGACCTGGGGGCAGGTTTCTTATGTGGCAGAATGCCCCACACTGTCTGGGAGCTGGGGCCACTGGGGCCAGGCTCTGGCTGGCTGCTGGAGCTGCCCTAGCTCCCAGACTGCGCTGTGCCCTGCCAAGCCATGCTGAACCCGCACAATGTGACAGCTGCCAAGAAGGTGCCAGGCGGGCGGGGGGTGATCCTTGCTGGCCTCCATTGCCCCGTGCTGAGCTGAGCAGGGGCTGTTGTGAGCCCTCAGAGGTCCTGATTACCTCTGCAAGAAAGATCTGCACTTACCAGCTCTAAGTGCCAGGATGCTTGGGCTGGGGTGCAGGGCATATGGAGTGGTGCAGCTCTGCCACACTGCAACACCTGCTGCAACTGGTGACTGTGGAGCTCTTTTTTCTTTTTTTAATTCCAGGACTACTGGGGCCAGCGGGGGGGGGGGGGAGGGGAGGGAGCGGGGGCTGCCACAAGCCCCCAGAGGCCCTGATCATGGCTGCCAGAGCTGGTGAGTGCAGGACTTTTTTAAGTGCCGGGATGCTGGGGCTGGACAGGTGAGGGATGCAGGTTTTTCTGCGGCTCCTCCAGCTGTGCCCGATTCTGCCTCAGCAGGGGGAGCCACAGGAGAAGCCCCCATGACTGCCCTGCCCAGCCTCATCCTCTGTCTAACCCAGTCAGAGTGGGGGAGAGGGGTGTGCAATGCAGGCGTGGCTCACTCTGGGCGGAAGCAGGGCATAGGCCCCATTCCCAGTGGTGCCGTGTCCACATCAGCACTGGGATGTGGGGACTCTGCCCTGCTGCTGCTTGCCAGCTAGCATAAGGCGGCAGGCACTGTGACCACTTGCTAGCCAGGTGGAGGGGTGTGGGATGTAGGCATGGTAGCACTCGGAGAGGGGGCTATGCCCTGCTGCTGCTTGCCCAGCTATTGTGGGGGGGAAGGGGGGGAGATTCAGGTGTGGCTCGCTCCAGGCAGCAGCAGGGCATAGCCCCCACTCCCAGCATCAGCAATGGGAGTGGGGGCTTTGCCCTGTCACTGCTTGCCAACTGGTGCGGGATGCGAGTGCGGCAGCGCTGGTGTAGCATGAACTGAACTAACATAGCTGATGTTAACATAGAGTGTAATAATAATGAAACGTAACCATGTTAGTCTTGTCCTGTAAGCAACTTGAAAACTCCATTTTGTATCCTTCTGCTTGACATAAGTGAATGAACTCTGCATAGCTTTTATGTACGACTGTATGTAAAAGGGTGAATGGTGAGAGAGTGGCATAGAGATGGGAGAAGAAGATTCAACTGTTCATGTAAGCAACAAGGCGCCAAATGTAAGTTACCAACCACTAACTAACTAACAAATGGCTGAAGAATCCCTTTGAAGCTCAAAGGAGACAACAGAAGAAGAAATTCTGCAAGATGGGCAACAAAAACACTCCAAGGCTAAGATAAGCTGAAGACAAAAGAAGAACAACTGCAAAAACAGAAGGTGGGTATGGAAAAACCCCAAAGCACTGAAACAAAGGATGCCAAGCCCTATAAAAGAACACTTTGAAAATGCCAAGTTGGGTGAGTCTCTTTCTCTACTGCTGTTTCATCGGAGCACAGATGCATCTGTTCACCCTGCTCCAGCTGTTATCTTTAAATCTGCTATCTTCAAATCATCATCATCTACTCAATAAGCCCAGGTTGGCCACCCTGGGCTGATAGTGAGCAACTATTGCTGGTAACTATATCTGGTGTATGTATGGATGAAATGGTTGTTTTGTGTATGTGTATGCCTGTGCGTAATGATGTGTATGATTATTTGTGTGTGTTTGTATGAACAGTATACCTGAACCTCTATGTCTAACTCATGTAATCAATAAACAGGGCACCTTGCCTTATCCCCCTTTATAAAAGTCTCGCTCATGATTTGAGCAATTGGCAATTGTTGTAACATTGGGAGTGGGGGCTATGTCCTGCTGTCCCCTTCCGCCTAGAGTGAGCCGTGTCCGCATCCCACTGCCCCCGCCCTGGCTGGGCAAGTGGCAGCAGGGCAGACTGCCCACTCCCAGCGCTGCTGTGCCCGCATCCCATGTCCCCCCTCCCCCTCCCTGAGTAATGCACCTCCCTGCCCTGGCTGGGCAGCTTGTCCCAGTCCCAGCTCCAATCTCTCCCTCCCCTACAACCCTACAATTCAAATCGATTCAGAGCTTTTAATAGGTCTCCCGATTCGATTAGGAGATTTGGTCCCTGAATTAGGCTGAATCTCCTTTGAATTGAATTGGCTACCAGATATTTGCAGAGCCCTATGGGAGGGTTGGTCTTTTTTTTTTTTTTTTTTTTTTGATTGACTTCCTTAGGGTTAGAATATCACCCAAAACATTTCTGTCCAACACATAGCAATGCATACATAATACATTTATTTCCATTGAATAGAAATTAGTTGGCTTTGGATGAAACTCCAGAATTGCTGCTGTCAGGAGCTGAATTTGAACAATTATCACCTTTAAACTTATTTCTTTTATTATAAAAACAGAAATATGGTACAAGTGTTTGTAAACAGCAGGGTTTTTTCTGAGTAGCATGAGCCAGGGAACTTTTTTGTTAAGCATAATGTATACTTATGTGTCATTATTATAGCTGGTTGAAAAATTGGACAAAATCTATAATTTTTTAAATAAAAATGCTTTACAGTGAATTTGGACATTTCAGAATTTTATTTTATTTTAATTGAGCTGAATCCAATGTTTTTCCCCCTGGTTTTCATTTCAGAAAAATGCTCACTTTCATCCTGATTTGACTGGGAAACACTTCCAAAATTTCAAGAATTTTCATAAGTAGGAAAAGCCATTTCCTGCCCAGCTCCACTATGAGTGACATCTACTTGAGTGCAAGCCCTACATACCACTCAAAATATAATACAAGTAGCAATGAAACAGCATGTATGTATTATGTTCACTGTGCTCATGCATGAATTTGACCATATAAAAGTACCTGGCTCAGTATCAATAAATATTAAAAACAAGCAGCTGAGCTACAATATTGAGATTTTAAAAGCACATATGCCAATTGGATGAATCACTGCTTCTACTGGGAAATCTTAATCCAGACATTTTTGACTGACATAGAAAATCAGTTTCTGAATATTTGAACTAGAGTTGCCCTGTAGGTTCAAAGAGTTATAAATGAGGTATCTCTATGAGGAGGAAATATGAAATTATTACAATATTTTCTATTTATTATTGTAAGCACTCCATAGATTACAGTTCCCTAAGCACTAGAGCCAAACTTGTCATGAAGTATAGCACTGTAAAAAAATAGCTCTCTCCTTGGTTATTGCCATTACAGAGCATGCTGGGATAGTGGTATGCTGAGAGTGATAGCTGTGTATGGGAGCTGACAGACTGAATGATGATGCAGTGGGGGTGGAATTCTATCTTCCTTTGGCAGTTTTCAGTCATTTGACTGGCCATTTTTGGCCTCTGCTTTACATTTTAGGTGCATAAGCCTGCACACAGAGTGAATACACACCACAGGGCTACATACTACTGCATGCATATGTAGCTGCATATGCACATGCCTCCCAAGACTGGCAGGGCATGGCGACCACCAACAGGCGGTGGCAATGGTGGTGGCAGCTGGGGCATGGCAGCAGTGAGCGGCGAGCTCCTGTAGGCAGCCACAGTGGTATCAGCGACAGGGGGGGTCAGGCGGTGCTGAGCAGCAGCCAATCTCAGGGGGTGCATTGCAATGGGCGATTGGTGTCACCTGAGTCAGGAAGGGCATGTGCCCCCCCGCCCCGAGTGGCCAGTCAGTGACCGGGGGGGGGGGGGGGGGGGGGTTGTCCCCCCACAGCCAATCTCACCAACCAGGAAGCACAAGCAGTGCTCTCAGAAGCAGCTATGGTGCTCCTGGAAGTGCCCACGGCAGTTCACCTGGTGTCCCACTCCCCAGCTGGTGCTCGCAGGGGAGCTCTGGAGCTCCCACCTGCCCTCCATACCTGTTGCCTAAGTGGGGAGCCCTGCCTGCCAGGGGGTGAATGTTCACTCCCATGCACAAACTACACATCGCCACTGTGCACCACCAATCTCAGGGGGTGCATATGCACCTGTGTGCACCCCCTACGTGTTGCCAATACTCCTGGAAATGACAAAAGGGCTACTTCCCCTCACCTATTTTAGCTCCAGTAGCTGAACAACTACTGAACTCAACCAGGAAACCAGAGACCCAGAACCTAGGCCCCACCTTAATAAGGAGGGATTTAAGCCATATTTCTGCGACTTCTCAAGCACCATGCTCTACTAACTTCACCACAGGTCAGGCACCATACAGACCTCTCTCCAGTACTCTTCTTGAAGCTGAGTCAGGATCTCTTATATTTAACACTCTGAATAAAATAGATGGAAGATGTTTCTGCCCCATGGAGAGAAAGGCTCTAGGCTAGATCCCAGGAGTTGTCCCTTTCCAGAGCAGCAGCCATCCAAGTGACATACCTTCTAGCTTGCTCTCTTCTTTCTGTCTTCACATACTTTTTTCCCTCTCTACACTTCCCAAGTTGCCAGCTTCAAACATGCCACAAAGGATACTCTTCAGTCCCTGACCTATGGTGTGACAGTTAGTGCACTGCACTGGGATAAATCAGAGATGCAGGTTCAAGCCACCTCTGGTTGAATGGGAATTAAGAATCCAGGTCTTTGGTCCCTGGTACTAGCGGTAAAAGACAAGAAGGTTTTCTTTTTCCTTCTCCATCTAACACCTGCTAGTTATGGGTTTCTGGCTGCCTGCATTTTCATGATGTAGACATAGGTATGAGCCAAGAAAGGGTACAAACCTATATCTTCAAATATACCCAGAGCCATCCCTAGGGTATGGAGAATCAGGATGACCACCTCGGTGCTTGCGCTTTTAAGGGGGCCCCGCGGAGTGCCTGCAGCCCCTCCTATGGGACCTGCCTGGAGCTGGCAACTCAGCCCTGCACCATGGAAGAAGCACAGAGACTCCTATCCCTTTTGTGGGGGTACCACAGCCCCACACAGTGTTAAGGGGGCCCTGCACAGGCTGATTTGCCCCAGGCCCCGCACCCTCCTAGGGTCAGCTCTGAATATACCCATGTACAATTTATGCACACACATTTACGCATCTACTCTTCTGGGGTAAGAGAATTATTATCTGTATATAAGTGACATTTTTGTCACTTATGTGGCTAAAGAGCTGCCATTTAGATGCACAAAGGAAAGTAGAATTTTACCCTAGGACTGCCAGGATTTTCATTCAAACAACTCTCTCTCTCTCTTTCTGCATTAATTGTTACAGCAACATCAGCAAGTGCTTTATTAATAGATAGTTTTCAGGTTTGTTTCTACTCCTGCAGGAGAAAGTATTTGCCATATTACAGCTCACACTGGACCATCAGCTTTATAATGCCACTAATCAGTGATGCTCAAGTGTTCTGTAATTTATTCTGCTTATGTCATAAAGCTAGAAATCTAAAAGGGAATGTGATGAAAGGCACAAAGAGCAGCTAGGTGCCCAAGGATCATTAAAAAAAAAGTCAATAGGGGATGCATGTCTAATTTTAATTTTTGCCTATGAAATATCTCACCCCAAAATTACTTCTGCAATTAATAGTTAACTTAATTTTTAAAAGTTTTGGGGGTTTAATGTCTCAATATTTAGTTCAAACTGACTTGTCAAAGATTACAGGGAATGAGTTTAACTATTCCCCTTTTCTATTTCCGTTATTTTCCTGGAAATGCTTAATATAATTAAAATGCAGATATATTTGTGGAACACTAAACCTGGCAGAAAATGAAAATAGTCTAAAACTTCACACTATTTTTTATTATTTATGCATTTTAGTTTTTACATCAGATTAAAATTTTAAATTCCTAGCTAATGCTTCAACTTTATGTAAAACAGGTAATACCATACAGGGTGCTACTTTGATGACATCTGTAGAAATATGCCTGGTAGTTGATGTGTAACTTTTTATCTTTAGCAACCAACCATTCTTTTTTCAGACATAGTTAGACTACAATACTGTACGGTGGTTAGCCCTGCTTCATTTTAACCCAACTATAGAAGAATTTTTTAAAATAGACTTTTCAATGCTATTTCTAGACAACAGTATTTTTACATTTATATTTCATTATAAGAAGAGAGCTACCTAAATTATTCCAGAGAAGTTTACATTTAAAAGATGAGTAATTTTTTAGCCAAGCTTGCTGCAAGACAGTGGCAATTTGAAACAAACACTATAAAAAGCCCCATCCCTACATGAAATAATGCAATTGGACCTTTGCAGAAGGATGCAGATTTGACTTAACCAAGATACAGTGCTTTGGTTCCAAGGAATCCATGTATAGCAGTCTATATATGAAGCCTGAAAGGTCATAAATGTGTGTCAGTTGTAGCATTTACATCTTTGGACTTTCATTGTTGATTTATTTAAATTCACCTGCTACAGGTGTCCCCCTATTTATGTAGGTTCTGTATACGTGAATTCGCTCTTATGAAATGACCCTTTTTATACCCCTTATTTGTTATATGCGAGGTAAATTCACTGTTATGCTATCGGCATAGGCGCACCATCCCAAGCAGATAAGTCTGTGGGAAGGAAGGGCCATGGGGTCGGGGCCCCACTGCTACAGAGGCCCAGGAAGTGGCCAATGCCAGATGCCTGCAGCAGCTGGGCTGAACCATGCCCTGAATTCCCTGGGGCTCCGCTTGTCCCCACTCACCCCAGCCCCTGGGCTGCACTGTGCCATGGTGCAGGCAGGTGGTATTGGCTGTTCCTGGGTCTGCTGCAGCAGGGGCTGGGATGGGTGGGGACAAGCAGAGTCCCGAGGCGCAGCACAGCTTGTCCCCACTCACCCCAGCCCCTGCTGCAGTGGCACCAGGAGTAGCCAATGCCAGCTGCCTGGGTTGCATCGTGCATCTCCGAGACTCTACTGCACCAGGGGCTGGGCTGAGTGGGGAGAAACGGAGGCCCAGGGCTGCAGCAGGGAGCAAAGCAGAGGGAACTGTACATGGGTGTGGAGTGTGGGATGGGGAGGGGGTGCGGCTCTTGCTGCAACGTGCACCCTGGGTGGGCTGTGGGCTGAGTTGAGTGCGGAGTGTGCCCCCAGATCTGTGCATGGCAGAGCGGACTGCTGTTGCAGACTGGGGTGGTAGGGTACTGGGCTCTTCCCAGCACTTGGGGTGGGTGGCAGCGCTGGGAGGGGGACTGCTGCCACCCCCAAATTTGCCATAGCCCCCCCACCACCTGCCCTTCCAGCACCACCACCTAGTGCCAGGAAGAGCCCAGTGCTGCTGGTGGCCCCAACCGGCAGTGGCAGCCTCCTCTCATCTTGCACAGAGATCTGGGGGCACACATCTCCTGGTGCAACCCCCCCAGCCCGCAGCCCTACCAGGGTGTGTGTAGCAGCAAGAGTTGCACCCCCCCTGCCCTGTGCCCCACACCCACTGACAGTTCCCTCTGCTTTGCTCCCTGCTGCAGCCCTGAGAGTGGCCGACTGGCTGCACCACACCCACCCCCTTTCCCTTCCCTAGTCCCAGCCTTACTCCCTCCATTGATCACCGCCGTGGGAACATATCCCTATTTCTTACCTTGTAAACTGGGTTCCCTTTATGTGAATTTGATTTATGCACAGTTTTCTGGGAATGCATATACCGCATAGAATCGAGGGAAAACAGTATATTTACTCAATTCTAAGACAAAGAAGAAAAATGGTAGGGAAGCCCCTTATCTTACAATTGAGTACAAGGGTGGTTGGGGCAGGGGGCAGAGCAGGTGGCTGCTGTGGCATAGGCTCCAGCCCTATCCCAAGGTCAGGGGCCATAGCCACACCTGCTGCCCACCCCCCATTTCTGCAACTTGCCATCTCCCCCTTTTGAAGAGATACCTTCAAAAGTGCTTGCTAAGTCACTCTCACTCACAGAAGATCCATTTAAGTAAATGTCATTGAATTAAATCAGCTCATACCCATACTATATTTACAATTTTTCTTTAAAATTGCTGGGTAAGATCCTCAGCTGGTGTAAATCAATTGCTTCATTGACCTGAATGGAGCGGTGCTATATTCTAGTGATTTCGAACTTGCAGTCTAATTTTTAATAAAAAGATTTTGGGCCTATTTTTCCAAAATTCAAAGAGAAGGAAAGAGACTTCCCCCCAAAATAATTGTACTTGCAATTTTACTTCTAGGAAAAAAAGTACTGATTATAATAAAAAGGGATAAGCATAATGTCCTATTCCTAAGAGTTAATGTTTATGAAAAAAAAAAAAAGAAATCAAAAGTAAAATGCAAATAGTAGAACAGATGGAAACAGATAAAAGTCTGATAGAATTGATATTAGTACCCAGTCTTCTAAGAGCATTCTGTTACAAGGAACACAAAATAGGTTGGTTTACAATAACAAAGAAACAAAAGAATTACAATGGCCAATCAAGGGAAGAATAAAATAATAGATAAGCAGGGAAGAGTAATAGAAGCAGCTTCCATTGATAGAGAGAAGACACAAATGGAAAAAGGAGGGAAGGGAAAGGTGCAAATAAATAGTTGAAAGAGAAATGAAGAGCAGCTGAAGGTAATAATTCAAACTCTATTATGGCTAAAAAAGCAACCTTACAGTAGGACTTACCCACTGTTCCAAGTTTTTTGGGTTTTTTTAAACCAAGAGTAAAAATATGTCAGCATAGTTGCATATCATTGTGATAAAAAACAGACAACCTAGTGTTCTACTGGAACAGAAACTTATCCATGATTTTAAAGGAAAAAAAAAAAAAGATACACTCTTAAGAAAATAAGTTACATTTCCATGTAAACGAGACAGCTGGAAATTGGCTTTTTACTGAGTTAGGAAACAGGCTGGAAAAAGCTAACTAGTATGGGAAGATGTTTCTTTCTTTCTTTTCAGATTTCTGGGAAATTTTACCAGGATATTAAATAGAAGTTGGGAACATTTTATATGGTTCTTTTTCAGACAATTGTAGAAGAATTTGTTTGTCCCTTGGAGGAGGCATGTAGGAGGCACAGGAGTGCTCTAGCCTGCATCCTCATTACAAAGATGTCAGGTTTCAGGCTAAGGTTGAGTAAAGCCAGGGTATCCACTCACATGCTTACCCAAATAAAAGCCAACCTGGCTTTAATATACCCCCAAACCCAGGGGAAAAGTCTGCAATGTGGATGGTAGAGGAGCTTAGCTAAAACCACAGACAGAGTCCCAGCTAGGATGCATATGAAAACATACCCTTAGAGAGATATTCTTAACTTTGTTAAATGGTGCTGAACAATAGGTCAATAAGCAGCTAGAGTTTTGGTCAAAATTAAATTTAACAGCAACGTAGCTTCAGAATGCAGTTGCATGACAAATGTGATGGAAACAAATTAGATACAATAAAATACTTGAGCATCAGTCTTTGTATAATTAATTTGTTACTTACTGACGTTAATTGTACCTTTCAAATTTCTGAGAAGCAATTCTCAATCACGTCTTCTAATTTCTTAGATGCCTGTGAGGCAGTGTATGTGATATCATGGGTTAATGTTTCCCAAAGCTGCCTACAACTGCATTCTAAATTATCCCTTTTTGTGCAAACTCATTTCTCTTTTCTATGTCTGTTATAAATTTTAAGAGTTGTAACATTTAAATGTGCTTTATCTAGAAAAAGACTTCTATCATCTCCATACAGTATACAAACATATTAAAAACAGTGCCAAAGGAGGAATCAGAATTTATAGTCTTGTTGGGGTGATAGTCTTCCTTTTTGCTAATGCAAGGATTTTTGCATTTAAGCTCCCATTAACATTAATGGGAAATACAAGCATAAATCTCACTGTACATCAAGATACAAAAGTGTCCCCAAATGTGGCAAATAAACAGTATGCAATTAAATGAGTTGAGGCCAGAAGAAACAAGATTTCTACAGTTCAGAAATCGTATTTCTAAATTTCTCAAGAGGGTGTCAGATTTTATAGGACTCTGCCTGTTTTATAACCAGCAGAAAACAAAATGTGGGCTTTGAATGTATTCTGGGAGGAATAAATAAGATACAGGAAGAAACAAATGTCCTAAAGAAATGAAACTACAAAGTCTGCTTAGATTGCAAACTCTTGGGGTACAGACTCTTTCTATTCTGTATTTGTACATTGTCCAGAAAAGTGGGGTCTTCCTGGTCCATGCCTGGGGCTTTTAATGCAAAGATAAAACAAAGGAGCAAGAGCTAAACAGAAACAACTCTTCTGTCTGCAGCAAATCTGACAACTTGTATCAGCATTGACAAAGGGCAACATAAAGAACAAAGAGTGAATTCTACCAGCTCAGTCTAAATTTGAGCAATAGGCAGTAGCATTAACTGAGGGAAGCCAGCTAGGACAATAGCCCTAGGTGCAATCTCAGCGGGGAGGGAGTGTGAGGGGGCGGGGAGTGCCATAATATCGCTACCACTGCAGCAGCTGTCTGTACTGCTGCTATCAGCACCACAACGACTGATGCTGCCCCATGCATCACTGCTGCCTCGCTATCGAAGAAAGAGAAGGAAGGTGGCAAATAAATTCATTCACCACAAAATGCAATTTTGATCATCTCAAACACGTCTGTAAATTCACCCCCACAACATACGAAGATGAATATAGCCCTTGGTTTCCTTGGCATTAAAAGTTTATGGAAACAAAACATTCGAGTCAATGTGCAACTTTGTTTTGTTTTATTTGGCAAGAAAAAATGAAAACTTGAGGCCCTCTCTACAGGTACAGGCGCTATTGGATCTAATGTATAATCCACACAATTATGCCTCCTGCCATGCCACACATGCATGGCAGGAGGCATGACTGTGGGATTGCACATTAAATCCAATAACACCTTATTGCCAGCATAGGGGGAACTCAATCCTGGGTTCCCCCTGTATTGGTAAGAAGCAGACTCCCATGACTGGGAGCCCCCATGCTGATGGAGCTATAAGCCCGAGGGACCACATGCAACCCGGACTGAGATTCCCGCACCTGACAGGGCTCTCAGTCATTGCTCCGCCACATGTGCAGCCAAGACTGAGAATGCCAACACCTGAGGGGGCTCTTCTTGCTCCCAACTATGTATGTGTCACAGTTGAGACTGAGATCTCCCTCAGGTGCGGGATTCTCAGCCCATGCAGCTGTGGGGTACTGCTGCAGATTCCCAGCTGCAGGCATGCATGGAGCATCCTGGAGCTGGGAGTCCACAGTGGTTGGGAGACTGTAGTAATTTCCCAGCTACTGCCTGAAGCATCCCCACACCTCTGCGGCTGGGAGACCACATGGGCTATGATCTCCCAGCCTGGGAGTGCGCTGTGCTCCTCAGCAGCTGGGAGATCACAGCAGTTGTTGTCTCCCAGCCATAGACTGCCTACGTGTGCTAATGAAAGCTAGATAGAAACCAGCTATAAAGTTATTAAAGATTTTTGAGCAACAACTTGACAGCTGGTTAGACCTCTTTAAGGTGCGACAGTTAATTTGCATGTGCAGCCAGTCTATATTTATTGTGCAATTAGCAAGGTAATTGCTCAATAGATATAATGTGTAGAGGGGGCCTGAGTCAGACCATGCTTTGATTTTTCAGTTTGGTAGCTGAATCAAAAAATAATCATTTATTAATATACCACAAGTATTTTTTGTTTTGGATCACGAGACCTTACGTTGGTAAAGTGACATATGACCTGATCCAAAGGCAACGACAATATTCCCAGCAATTTCTGCAGGCTCTTTGAGAGCGAATCTTAGAAAATAAAAAGAAGTATTAGGGAATATTTTTTAAACATATCATTAAGTAGGAATATCAGTCACTTGTCAGGAAAGTGTATGAATATTTACAGCAGAATGTCTATAGTTTGCAAAGGGAGTTTTCCAAGATTTGACCTTGGGTTGTTTTCATTTTTTTAGTATGGCAGAAAATATGGTTCTGACCATGTAAAGAGGTCTTGTTTATAACTTGAAGTATTCTCAGTCATTTTGTAGATGAACACATTTTAAAAACCGTGTGAATTTGGTGCTGTCATCAGGTGTCTGATGAAAACTGCAAATATTTTTTCCACTCTATTCTATTAGGACTGCAAAACAAGCTACTGCTCATGGATCAGCAGCAGGGGTTTTTCATCAAACTCGGGTAAGAGAATCAATAAGAAAGAACCCAGGATGACTCTCAGATTCCAGGGCCATGTTTGAAGAACTGGCAGCAATTAACCACCCCCACCCCCATATTATTGAATTTAGCATTAAACTAAGGGCTAGATTTTAGCTTGTTTCCTTAAGAGGGAAGGTATGAGGAGCATCTTCTCACTCGCACTCCCACCAGGCAATCAAGCTTAATTACAGTATTTTCATGTCTTGGCCATTGTTTGATCCAGTTTATGACATTCTGTTTATCTAATTAATTGTCAGGTCTACTGAAGAACTTTGCACTTTCTCTGCAGAAAATTTAAAGATTTGAGTGTTACTGCTGCGAGATAGTAAGCTGGCTGCAGCTACAGTTCAGTAGCAGCTAGATTTATTTCTGAAGCAACTCGGAATTCCATAATATTAAAGGCATGCAATAAATATCACTTATAACCATGGATTTGAACTCCCTTGCAATACCACCCCATTAATGCTTGTCACAGGTACAAATAAGTTTAATTTCTTTTTTTTGTCAAACAGCCAAGGAGCACAAATGAACCTCCTAACTTGGAGACTGAATTACTACTACTCTATTAATACTGTGTTAATGGGAAACCCCTCATCCTGGATTCAAGTACAAGGAAGAAGACAGGGGGGCTGCTGCTCCAGCTGCAGCTTGGGGCACAGAGCACATGCTAGCCTTGTCCAGCCAGAGCCAGCATATGCTTTATGTCGTGGGGCACAGCACAGCTGAAGCCAGAGGGTAAGCAGCAAGGGGGAGCAGATGTCAGGGGATGCAGGCATTGTGGGGTGGGGGGTACAGGCATTGTGAGGGGTGCAGGCATGGGTGGGCCCTGCTGGAGTGATGTGGGGGACAAATTTAATAAGACCTACTAATAATTAGATTCTATACATGGAAAGTTATAACAAATGTATACATTTTTCATGTGTAGAATTTAATTATTGGGGATTGTCTTAAATTTACAGTCCAAATTTACCTTGGATTCAGGTAAATATTATGATTTCTGACACATGATTTTCAACACTTTAAATGAAATCTATGGCTAAATAAACCGCACAATAAGCAAGATGCTTGATTACATCACTGAAGTCAGAGACATTTTATTATTCAGTTTGAAGATGAGCAGGTGGAGTAACTATTTCTAATTATAATCTGAAATCTAATCAATGTGCATTATTTTTGTTCCTGTACATCTCACTTAACTGAAACATTTGCACAGGAAATAATCAATCATTCTTACAACAATATTGGGAAGTACTGCAAAGAAATGGGAAAAAGTAATGCATCTTGAAACAAGCCTTCTCTTCTTTAATTGGAACGAAGGGGAGATAAACCCAAGAGACTGAACTGATACACAAGTGCTGATGTAAATTTGGGATCACATGCGCCCCTAGTTCACCTAGACATGAGTGGTTGGTGGTTGTGCAAGTCTCTCCCCAGTGGAGAGGAACATTTCTCTTCCCCTAGACCATTTTCTGGGGGAAGAAGGCTATTCCTCTTCATGCTCTCTCTACAAGTGCTTGAAGGAATTATAGGCAGGAAAGCTTCTTTGAGTAGATGTGATATCTTTTATTAGACCAACTGAGTAGTTGGAAAAAAGTTCTTAGCAAGCTTTCAGGCACAGTCCCCCTTCTTCTGGCATAGGGAATCTCTACTGGTCTGAGGGAAGGGATTATGACCGCTATGATAAAATTGCCCTAATGACTGGCCAGCAGCACAGCAATTGCTACCAGAAGGAGCTCTATATTTAGGCCCTACTTTTTGATGACCCCTCAAATTAAGTACCAAGATGTTGGACTTATTTGTTTGGAAAAAGGGGGCAGGGGGGAGTTGGAGGAAGTGTCCCCTAATTGCAAGGCATGTGTGAAAATGTATAGGTATGTACAAGAGCTAAGTTTTACTACTCATGTTAGAAAGGGAGGGAGTGTTCATAAAAGCCTTTGTTCACTGTGCATCACATTTTCTAAGGCAACCAAGTGCTTCAGATCTTCAAAAGGTATTTCATGAGCTAAGCAACTTTGAGAGTCTGAGGCTTTGAAATCACTGAAGTGCTCTTGAAGTCCTACTCCATCACACACTTTGTATTTGTATATACCAGTCCCACTGCCAGTTACCCTATGGGAACATAGGCCAAAGGAGAACTAACCCCCTGTACGCAGTTCGGGACCAGAGTCTACTCTCAGTTACATGGGGATTAGGGCTGTGCAAGGGTTTGGACCGTGCTTCAGATCCAGAGAAGCTTCAGACACTTCAGCATCCAAAGCAGTATGTCTGGATCGAAGCACTGGCTTCACTAGGCTTTCCGAACCGCTTTGGAAAAGCTGTGGAGCCGCTTCAGAGATTCGGCCATAGGGTATAATGGGAAATCAATGAAATATCTATAACTTTATTGTATTTTGTCTGATTTGGATGAAACTTGCAGGGGTGGTAGCCTCTGCTGAGAGTATGAAGCCTGCTAAACTTCAAGAAGATCAGTGCAGGGGTTTGGGGGGGGGGGAACTGCACCCCAAATTCTTGAAATCAAAGCTCATGTCATGTGTATGTGCTACACCATGGGGGGGGGGGGGGTGAAAACTGCAGGTATGGTAGCTCCTGGTGAGGCCACAAAGCATGCCAAGTTTCAAGAATATAGGTGCAGGGGTTTGGGGGAGAACTGCAACTCAAACTGCTGACAGGCAAAACTCGTGACATAGATGACCCTGTGTGTGCGTTAAGGCGCAGCAGGGTAAAAGCTGCAGGCCTGCTAGCCCCTGCTGAGGCCGTGAAGCCTGCCAGCTGTCAAGGAGATAGGTGCAGGGGGGTTCTGGGGCCCTGCACCCCCAGCTGCTGACAGACAAAACTTGTGCCATGGGTGCTTGTGCAATTGACTGTCTGTCTTGGGGCAGTTGATTGTCTATATTGATTATTTCCTCTTCCTAGTTTGTGGTTTTGTAGGTGTTAATCCTTGCTCATTAACTCATTATGTAGTAGCTAGGTACTGTGTATTGAGCTGATCCCTGAGTGAATCATGATTAATTGGTAACTGGTAACACAGTAGCTTAGCAGCCAGGCCTGCAGTAGTCCCTCCCTAGATCGAAGCAGGAAACTGATCCAAAGCTCCGGAACGGATCCCTGGCATCTGAAGTGGCTGGATCTGAAGCCAGATCAAAAAGCTGCCTGCTTGCATGGGCCTAATGGGGATACATTCAGGGGAATTCTATTCACTGCAGTGGATGGAATCTGGCTCATTCTCTCTAGACACGTCAGTAATTATCTGCCTACAATGAAAATAAACAGTTGTGTAGTTTCTACAAAATTGCACACCATTTTAGAGAAAAGTCTGTGCTAGAAGGGAAGTCAAATTTTTCTATGCTTTTCAGGGGTCATTTTAAAAGCCTCCTCTAGGAGGAAGTGGGTAAAAGCAGGCCAGATGATTTCACACACAGAAAAACTGAGTGATTTACAGGCATACCAGTCACTAAGAAAGGTCTTTCCCCCCCCCATTTAATTATCTTAGGACTCACATAGATAATGTCTAACCTTACCAGATGTCCACATACATGTCACAGTAAGAGTTGCAATGAGTTGTCCCCCCGCCGCCAATGTCTGGCCAATTCTCTGGATGTTGGCTGAGCAGCTAAAAGGTATATGGGCAGAAATAGTTGCTTTTTGGGTTGCCAGTGCAGTAGTCGAGAGGAAAAATAAGTTAAACATACATCCATGCATTCTGCCACTGCATGTTAACTTTTCTTTTCTTGTTAATTAAGACAGCTGCAGAGTGATGGGTGTGAACAGATACAGATGTAGAACACAGATGCTTGATTGTTACATTTAATATTTTCAAGACTGCCTGGTGATTTTAGGTATCCAACTTCAGACACCTGGAGAGGGTCCAGGTTTGGGAAGTATCAACTCAGATCTTGTCAAGGCGCCTTAAATTGCAACTAAAATCACTAGTCAATCTTGAAAAATCTGGATTTTTGGTATCTAAATGCACAAATACTCCATAATAATTACAACTCTCAGTAATGATTATTCTTTCTACAGAAAACAATGGCAACTGGAATCCTCTGCACTGCAGCACATGCCGTGTTATGCCAAGAAAGAAAAATCAAAGCATGTCATTGCTGTTGATACATGGATAAATATAGTTGAAGTCAGATTAATATTTCCAAGATTACTCATTTCTACTTGAAAAGAGAAGCAAAGATCATGTGCAAGATGACAGCTACCCATCTGGGACTAGAAAAGTCACCATATGGATGTCTTTTGCTAATTATAGTTAAATTTCTGAACTAAGGGATTTAAAAGTAGAGATCTGCCAGTTCAAAAATATACTTCCCCTCCTCCCCCAACATTTGGCCGGTTCTCTGGTTGCTGGCTGAGCAGCTAAAAGAACATTAAAAAAAAAAAAAAAAATCAGCTCTGCTACACTTTAAAAATACAGTTCTTTCATTCCACATAATGCAAGTTCACCTCTTCTAACCTTGTTATAGAAAACTTGATGCAGCAGTGTGTGCAGAGTTTAAGCCCAAAGGAACCACTGTGACCATCTAATCTGATATCCTATGTAACAGAAGCCACAGGACTTCACAGCATAATTCCTGTTCCAAGTCCAGTAATTGTGTTTTGCAAAATTTTCCATCTTGATTTTAAAATTCCCTGTATTAGGGAAAACTACAACAATCCATGGTAATCCATTCCAGAATTTAATTTGCTCAAACGGTTATAAATGTCCACTATTCTGAATTGGTCTAGCTTCACTTTCCAGACATTAGTATTTGTATGCACCTCTTAGGCCAAAGGACCCACTCTTATCTTGTGGGTTTCTGTATACAGTGTAAATACAACCCTTCTATTCCCACTTGCCACTATTTTGTTTATAGAGGAGTGACCTGCTCTCTCCATTATCTACTATTCCATTAATCTTTGAAGTCATCTGCAAATATAATTGATAACAATTATAACTGATAACAGCACTTAACCCGAACCATAAATTGGGCCCAAGAACTGATCCTCACTGGACCCCATTAAAAAGACAGGCACTCAAGAATGATTCCCCATTTATAATTATATTTTGAGACCTATCATTTTACCAGTTTGTAGTCCACTTATATAAGTGCCGCGTGATCTTGTGTAATTCCAGTTTATTAGTCAAGAGGTCATGTAGTACCAATTAAAATGCTTTATAGAAGTTAAAGAATCTTTTATCTAGCAAATCTGCAATCTCATGAAAAATCAATTAAGTTTGATAAAAACCAATTTCCCATAAACTCATGATCATTGGCATAAATTATATTACCATTTTAATTCTTTATCAAGCAAGTCCCATGTCAGCTGTTCCATTATTTTTCAATATCAATTTGAAAGAAGCAGGCATATAACGGCATATGTAGTTCAACCTGACCATTTGTTTGGCTGCTTCCAATCACATGATGGAATTTGCTTGGTGTAAAAATTAAAGTCTTCATCTCTCTTGGTTAAGCACTCTGGACCAGATTCTGCCAGCTCTAGTCATATTCAGTGTCTAGGACTTAAGACAACATAGCCTATTTAACTAATTTATTTTTTTCTCCTACTCCAATAGCTTCAGTAGACTAATCCCCCATCCCACACAAATCCATATCTATAAGCATTTTCCTATGCAAAAAAACTGTTACAACACATGATAGTGACTCAGATGTCTCTGTGAGAACATCTCCCTTCATCTACTCCCCAGTATTACAGATGGCATACCACATGCTCTGAAATTCACATGAGGAGTAATTGGATACGGGCTGTTAGAAGAAAAAAGGTATGTAAGGGAGTGTGTACATCATTCACCCTTCAGCCTTCTACTACAACAAAACAGAAAAGCTCAGACAAAAAAACCCCAAACAATCCAACACCCATGCACAAAGTCAGCCCTAATCCGTTTAGTTTAGAGATTGCCTCTGACTTTTTTCAGAAGCCACCTTTTCCAGGGCATTGGGTCCCCACTACTGTCACAAAGGATATAAGGGCTCCAAAGGTTCACAGGATACGGTCTGGCTTGTCTAAGCAAAGACAGGAAAACTCTATTCCCTCTGCTCTCCCCATAGCCCCCCAAACTCAGCACATAGAAAAAGAATGCATTATAAAAGAGGATCTCTCTGCAAGGCATTATTTGCCTACTCCAGCAGTTTCCAATGTAGGAGGTGATAATCTAGGCCAATGGATTATTCATTAAGTAACATGTTACTTAGCATAAGCTATCAAGGGACCTCCACTGGGGAAGAAGTTCCTAGTTGTCAACAAAGTTGTTTTGACGATGGTGCTTTATAAAAAAAAAAACCACTATTTAGCAGCAGCACTTGTCTCTCCATGCCACTGAAGCTCTTATTTCATACTGTTAATGCAAGATGTGTATCTGGGTGCTTGGGTGCCCTAGAAGCAGCAGCAAACAATGGGGCAGCATCAGTGGCTGTGCTGCTGGCAGTAGTAGCAGAGCTAGCCACACAGATGCTGCATTTTTTTGCAATTCCTTAGGATCAGCACCTGGGGTAGATGCCCTGGTCACCTCCCTTCCCACCCCACTTTACTACTACCTAATAATAAAATATTTTTTATTTGCAAGGAGTATCTACAAAAACTGTAAATTTAACAGTGAGCAAAGCTCATTTTGCTACTCACCCTCAAGCCTCTAGCCCATCCACACCACTGGGAACAGGATAACATGGTCACCATGCCCTGTTCTGGCACTCTGTACCAGTTTCTGCCTTCCAGCTTTGAAACTTCAGCCCCTGCTCTTTGAAGGGCTTCCAAAAAATTTAGTCTCCCAGCTGAATCAGGAAGTCCAGCTGACTCTTGTGGGAGGAACAAGCAGTGGAAGGGGAAAAAAAGTCTCATTCAGCTGCCTCACCACGAGTCCTCAGTCCTGCTCCAGGCTCAGAGGTCCCTTCAGCTTCCATAGCCACTTTCCTCAGAGGCGGTGAAGGGGTAGCAGTTCATCTACAACCTGCATTGCAGGCTACCAAATGATAGGCCAATACATCCTTTGCACACTGCCAAAAAGCAGAGGCAGGGCAGTTCTGCCTTTGTGCAGTCTCTTCCAGAACAGAAGTCCTCCCATGCTCAGGCTCTGTGGCATCCTGTTCCCCTAGCCCCACCAGGCTGTTTCTGTAGCATCTGAGCAAACTCCTGAGAAGGCACCTTCCACCCAGAAGGTGCTTCTCCTGGACTCAGCTCTGATCTGTAGTATACTCCCCAGTCACACCAGCTACAGGGTCCTATCATCACTCAACTCCCAGCTGCACCAAGTCCTTCCCAGTTCTCTCAAGGTCAATGCATCTGGCACAGCTTTGGCTCTGCTTTCAGTCTTTCCACAACACAATCAGCTGAGGCCAGAATCTCTTAGAAGACACAGCTTCTCTCTACACCCTCCCTGCCCTGAGCAGATGAGCTCCATGCTCCCCTAGCCTGAACTCCGGGCCTCTCTATAGACACCTCCTCTGTCCTGACTCTTTGCTTCTGTCTGGCCCCTGCCAGCTCCCCTTTACCCTGATTGTGAACAGCTGCAGCCACTTACCAAGCTGAAAGGATTAACTCACCGAGGAACAGGCAAGATACAAACAAGAAAAAGGTTTAATACAAGCAAGGCCCCTACCTTGTATCCTCAGTGTTTTTTTTATGGTCTCTGTCATATATATATTTTATTTTACAGCAGTGCCTAAAGGGCCCAAATGAGTCTCAGGCCTCATTGTTCTAGACACCATACAAGTGCATAGGACAAATTCAGAAGTGCCACAATGAATGATGCACCACTTTACTGTAGATTACTGCTCCCTTGCCCCAGGTAGAATCCCAGAATCCTGAGAAAGGCAGAAAGGCTCCTTATACAATTCATGGAGAGAGTGAGGGACCTCAGAGCCAGGTCCAAAGTAACCCTCAGACTGAGAAGGATGCTCCTCAAAGCTAAATGCTGACCTGGGGATATCAACAATGTAGCAGAAAAATGCCCATGGTACGTTTTAGAAATCCTGGCCCCTTTCTAATACTTAGGGTGTGTCTACATGTTTCATAGGTTTCAGAGACATTAGGGCTGGAAGGGACCTCATAAGATCATCGGATCCAGCCACCTCCCCAAGGGGCAGGAAGTCAGCTGGTGTCAGATCACACGAGCAAGATAAGCATCCAAGCATTTCTAAAAGGTATCCAGAGTAGGTGCTTGCACCACTTCTGTGGGGAGTCTATTCCAGATTCTGAAGACTCGGAGGATAAAGAAGTTTTTCCTTACATACAGCCTCAAACAGTCTTCCAGCAGTTTGTGACCTTGTCTTCCTTTAGGGTGTCCTGGTGAACAGACGTTCTCCTAGTTCCTGATGCACACCCCTTATATACCAGCAAGTCACCTTTGAGCCTTCACTTCTCCAGGCTGAAGAGTCCTATGTCTCTCTGTTGTCATGCTTTTGGAAGTACTAAAGCATGATGTAGTATGGGTGGTCACTGTGCCATGCATGCGGTGCGTAGTTACATTTCACCACTATATTGCTGTAGCAGCACACTATAGCAGCACCCGAGCGAGGAAAAAGAGGGAAAGGGGCCAGGAGGCTTCCATGGCTGACCAGAGAAATCCAGGGCAGCCTAAGGGCCAAAAGGGGAGCACATAAAAAGTGGAAACAGGGTGAGATCACTAAAGATGAATATACCTCCTCTGCTCGTGCTTGTAGGGAGGCAGTTAGGCGGGCCAAAGCTACCATGGAGCTGAGGATGGCAACCCAAGTAAAGGACAACAAGAAATTGTTTTTTAGATATATTGGGAGTAAAAGGAAGGCCCAGGGAGGAATAGGACCGCTGCTAAATGGGCAGAAACAACTGGTGACAGATAGGGGGGACAAGGCTGAACTCCTCAACGAGTTCTTTGCCTCAGTGTTCCTAAGCGAGGGGCACGACAAGTCTCTCACTGGGGTTGTAGAGAGGCAGCAGCAAGGCGCCAGACTTCCATGCGTAGACCCTGAGGTGGTGCAGAGTCACTTGGAAGAACTGGATGCCTTTAAGTCAGCAGGCCCGGATGGGCTCCATCCGAGGGTGCTGAAGGCACTGGCCGACATCATTGCAGAGCCACTGGCGGGAATATTCGAATGCTCGTGGCGCACGGGCCAAGTCCCGGAGGACTGGAAAAGGGCTAATGTGGTCCCCATTTTCAAAAAGGGGAGGAAGGAGGACCCGGGCAACTATAGGCCAGTCAGTCTCACCTCCATCCTTGGTAAAGTATTTGAAAAAATTATCAAGGCTCACATTTGTGAGAGCCCGGCAGGACAAATTATGCTGAGGGGAAACCAGCATGGGTTTGTGGCGGGCAGATCGTGCCTGACCAACCTAGTCTCTTTCTATGACCAGGTTACGAAATGCCTGGACACAGGAGGAGGGGTGGATGTCGTATACTTAGACTTCAGGAAGGCCTTCGATACGGTATCCCACCCCATACTGGTGAACAAGTTAAGAGGCTGTGATGTGGATGACTACACAGTCCGGTGGGTGGCGAATTGGCTAGAGGGTCGCACCCAAAGAGTCGTGGTAGATGGGTCGGTCTCGACCTGGAAGGGTGTGGGCAGTGGGGTCCCACAGGGTTCGGTCCTTGGACCGATACTCTTTAATGTCTTCATCAGCGACTTGGACGTGGGAGTGAAATGTACTCTGTCCAAGTTTGCAGATGACACAAAGCTATGGGGAGAAGTGGACACGCCGGAGGGCAGGGAACAGCTGCAGGCAGACCTGGATAGGTTGGACAAGTGGGCAGAAACCAACAGGATGCAGTTCAACAAGGAGAAATGCAAAGTGCTGCACCTAGGGAGGAAAAATGTCCAGCACACCTACAGCCTAGGGAATGACCTGCTGGGTGGCACAGAGGTGGAAAGGGATCTTGGAGTCCTAGTGGACTCCAAGATGAACATGAGCCGGCAGTGTGACGAAGCCATCAGAAAAGCCAATGGCACTTTATCGTGCATCAGCAGATGCATGACAAATAGGTCCAGGGAGGTGACACTTCCCCTCTATAGGGCGTTGGTCAGACCGCAGTTGGAGTACTGCGTGCAATTCTGGGTGCCACACTTCAAAAAGAATGCGGATAACCTGGAGAGGGCACAGCGAAGGGCAACTCGTATGGTCAAGGGCCTGCAGACCAAGCCCTACGAGGAGAGACTAGAGAAACTGGACCTTTTCAGCCTCCGCAAGAGAAGCTTGAGAGGCGACCTTGTGGCTGCCTATAAGTTCATCACGGGGGCACAGAAGGGAATTGGTGAGGATTTATTCACCAAGGCGCCCCCGGGGGTTACAAGAAACAATGGCCACAAGCTAGTAGAGAGCAGATTTAGACTGGACATAAGGAAGAACTTCTTCACAGTTCGAGTGGCCAAGGTCTGGAACGGGCTCCCAAGGGAGGTGGTGCTCTCCCCTACTCTGGGGGTCTTCAAGAGGAGGTTAGACGAGTATCTAGCTGGGGTCATCTAGACCCAGCACTCTTTCCTGCTTATGCAGGGGGTCGGACTTGATGATCTATTGAGGTCCCTTCCGACCCTAACATCTATGAATCTATAGCCAGGGAGCACGCTGTTACAGCAACAGAGCTGGTGATGATGTGTAGACACAACTGATTGCTACATTGTCATAGTGTGTCATAAGATGACATAGCGCATTGCTATGTTGCCATAGGGCAATGTGTAGATGCACCCTTCGGGTTCTTATCCTCTTATCCTTTCTTTCAACCACAGCTGTTGCTGCTCACATCCCCTCTCTTATGCAATAGCCTAGAACAGTGGTGTTGAACTTATGTGGCCCCATGGGCAAGATGAATGGCAGGGGCCCAGCTCACATGCTGCATCTGAGTGCAAGACCAGTCCATGGGCTAGATCTGGAGCACAGGGCCATGTCATCTGGTCCATGGGGCTGGAATTTGGCAGTGATAGTGCTAATTGCTGCAGCATCAAGAGCCGCAGCACCACCATTCCTTCTACTGCCAAATTTCCAGTACTGCAGGCCAGATATGTGTTGCTTCATGTTCTAGTTCCTGGCTATGGGTCTTCCCATGGGGCTGGAAATTTGGCAGAAGGATGAGCAGCAGCTCTGTTAATTGCCACAGCTCAAGGAAGTAATGGCAATTAATGCTGCTGCTGCTCTCCCCACTGCCAAATTTCCAGATCCGTGGGGAGCCCTGTGGGCCAGATAACACAGTTCTATGGGCTGTATCTTCATCACCCCTGGCCTAAAGATCAGATCATTCATTCAGAAAGTGGTAGGTACATATTCAATTTTCTGTCTTGTCTGAAGGGATTCAAGCCCATATCTTCCATTATGCCCTAAGCACCAAATGATAGTGTTCCAGAGTAACAGGCACCCTTTATCCATCATGTTGAAGCACTGCCACTGTGAAAAAAAGAATTCAAACTTCAAGGGGCTGTAGAGGAAAAACAAGATCCCTTACCCGAATGGTTAGAGCATCCACCTGGAGGGTTAGTCCTGGGATCCAGTCCCTGCTTCAAGGGGCGGCAAGATATGTAGGTTTGAATCTCCTCAAACTAAACCCAGGTCTCATGCAGTCTGCTTTATCCAATAGGCTTCTGCAGGGGTCAGCCACATTTTTCAGCAGAGTGGCAGAATTACCCAGCTCAGGTAAAAATGAGTGACCTGGCTGCCTCTGCTATTTTTCCCCACTACTGGGCTGTGGTACAGTGCAGAGAAAGTTCCGCCTCTGCTGTTGCACAGCATGGCACAGGTAGAGTCCCCTTCAGCTGAATGACCCTGAAGGCACAGGTCTACAGGCCAGATCCAAAGGCTCTATGGGGTGGATCTGGCCTATAGGCCATAGGTTGCCAATGCCTGGGATATTGTATGAAATAGTGACAGTGCCACCAATGGCAATGCTTTAAAAAAAAACAACAAAAAAGCAAACAAATCTAGTCACCATGACATTTTGCAAAGGGAATGAGCCAATAGAGCCGCAGGCATTTTCAGAGTGTGCTTTCTGGCTCCAGCTCCTCAGGGAACACATCATTTTTGGATCCTGATCAGATTCAGGCATGATGTAGGCATAAAATTGCTCAGTGGTATCAAGACTGGGACACTTCTATATATAACAAGACTTTAAGTATTTCCAAAGTTAGAAGGGTTTTTTTCTGGATTACAATATTCTGGCTGCTAGCATATGCCTCCCTGCTTGGCTGGAGCAGACAGCTTGGGCCAAGGATAGCCCACCCACCCTGCAAAGGGAAACTTGCGAGGAAGATGCAAAGCATCCTGGGATGTTGGGGGACTGTGAGTTAACTTGAATCTGGAGGGGATCTGGGACAGAAGCTCAATAAACTGACTTAACCTAAATCAGTTAAGTTGGATACTACATCCATCCAGGTTTATCTTAAATCGGTTTCAGCCATTTTGAAGTGTTTTATGTTCAATGAATTTCTGTTGTGTTACAGATCTGATGGTTTCCAAGCACTTATACCATTTGTGTGTAATTTCTGTCTCTAGCCTAAAACTACCCTATTTTCAATTTTGGAAAGTCTCAATGGCTCTCAGTGCTCATTAATTAAAACGTAGTATTCTCTTTGAAGCACCTATGAATAGTTTCTAATTAGAAGTATTGGAAAGTTTGTTCTAAAATAACTGAATATTTACTTCATACTGGGGTAATATCTGTAAATATGGGATAAGTGCTACTTCCAGACCTTAAAATTGATAGTAAAAGGCCAGGTCTACAAGTATAATATCCTGGTAAATGGCATTCAAGTCTTCAAATGTGGAAAGTGGGTTTTAATTAAATAGTTATACTTGCCAACTTGTGTCTTTTTTTCAGTTGAATTCCTTTGGTTAATTTAGAGCAGCATTTCCCATACTGTGAGGGGCACTTCCTCAGGGGATGCATAACGGCTGTAGGGAAGGTGAGACCTTACTTTAATTGTCATTACTGTTGTTCCCTCCCCGCCCCACCCAAAAAAGCCCCCCAAAACACCTTGCTAATTCCCTAAGCTGCCAATTTCTGTGGCAATTAGTGGCACCTGATGTATCAGGGGCATGGCAGTGCCCAACTTTACCCAAGCTTACTTAGAGGACCTGTAGAACAATCACTTTATCCAAAACCTTAGCAGCTCATTTAGAACTAGGTGAAGACTTACATATGGAATTGCCACTACAAGAAAAAAAGATATTTGGCCTATTTCTCCAGTGCTACTTCCTGTTTCAGAATAAGATTTAAAAAAATTACTTAGGGGACAAGAAAAAAAAATCATAGCCTTGCTTGTTTAGAGAAGGTTTGTGTTGAAAGGGTTAAAGGACTGACAAGACCAACTTGTTTATCGGCTGCAAAAAAATGAAGCACACAGTGAATCATTACAATCCCAGTGAAAAAAGATATATTTGAACATGAACAACAGCATATGCTTATGCTTCCTTAAAATTAACTTGAAGGCATCTACTTTGTATCCCATGATAATGCTTATCATGAAACTAAGGAATGGTGTTTCTACATCCATGCATTTTATAGATCTTCTTTAGCAATCAGTTTAAATGTGCAATGGTCATAAAATGAACATTGGAAAAAACACATTCATGCTTCTATATTCCCTGAACTGGTGATGATGCACCAGTTACAATAAATGCGGATTTTATTGTTTCAAGACTAATGATTTCTTACATTAGAAATCTACTTCTGAGAAAACAAATAGGATACAGGTTCATTATGTACTCTGGTTTTAAAATATACTCAAATGCATAAGGAGATAGTTCGCAAATAAATAACTTCAAGAGAATGGGATTAGTCCTATTGAACCAAACCTCCTGATATGAAAAATGGATATCTGGTGCCATATTTATAAAGGTGCCTTATGTCTCTGTGATATAATTCGCACATGCAAACCTTATTTGACATGCAACATTCTTGTGCTGCTGAGGACTGTAATTGTAAATACTATTATGTGAAATTGCATGAAATTTTATAAAAAAACCAACATGGAATTGATTGCAAAAAATGAAGCTGCACATATACAAATCATGTGGGGGAACCTTTTTTCTTAAAAGATTTGCTCATGTTCTTTATAAACTCCTGGTCTGCTTTTTGCTTGAAAGTACGCTAAATTGCATCAAATAGAGTAAAATGTGTAGCTCAAAAACAGTTTGATACCGTGTTGCTTCTCTTTAAAGGTTTCATTTGTAAGGGTTCCCTGCATACAACATTTCACTTAGCTCCACACTGTGCATATACCAGGTACCAGTAGTATTATAGAACATATTTTAGCTATATTACAATATTTTATCTAGCTAATTTTGATTTTCCCCCTAATCTGCCCATGAAATAGTGCAAAGAGAGCAGCAGGACCTTGCCTACTTGAAGTTGAGCATTTGTGTCTCTACTGCTTTTAAAATCAGCTTTCTGTAAGCTTTGCAAGATTAAAAATTTTCACTTCTTTCTTCAAAAAGTGTTTTCTCATTGCAGTAGTATTCTGAACTCTCAAATATTCAGTTTAATCCTCATAATACCATTTAATACAAGTATAAAATATACCAGGAAAAGGCATGCTTGCATGGCTTTAGTTATGTACAACACATATTGTGGGTCTGTTCCATCATGAAATGGAAAATACTGCACCATATTTAATAGACTGGCTATGCATAAATAAGGTGAGCATATGGGACAATGTGAAATCCAGAACACTGTCCATGCTACCCCCTCCCCCAGTCAGTAGCACTGCTGCAGGCAGAGATAGGGGTGGGGGGGTGAAGCTCTGCTATTACTATTTAGGCAGCTAAGGGAGTCAGTGGGCCATTAATGACTTATTGTTTTTTTTTACTTTACAAGTATTAACAATCGTCTCACCCTTTTTTTAATCATCATTCTATTAATCAAGCTAACCTGCTTTAGGGCAATGTTGCTGTCTTCTAGGGCTTCCTATTTCACAGTTAGTGCTGCTCCTTGTCCCCACCGCGCTCCCGGGATGTTTGTTTTAATTGTCACTAGCTGGCTGGGACCGGCTTCCAAAATCTGGGACTGTCCCTTCCTGCCAAACTGGGATTTATGCTCACCCTATGCATAAAGAACATGTTCAGATGCTCTGGCTTTATCTACCACAGTAAAAAAAAACAAACATATGGGGTAAATTTGAGGCTGATGTGTGCTGGGATGGGGAGAGGAACTGATCAAGGGGAGACTGCCTGAGGCATTTCTTCTGCATTTCTGGTTAAACTGGGATTTATGGTCATAAATAGTTACTGTTTTTGATGCTAATAACTGATACTGATGTGCATACTAAATCACAGTATTATGCCATGTAAACTATGTAGTTGAAGCAAAATTTACTGTTTATGTTCTTATAGTCTGTCTGTAATTCCCATAGTACACAATGCTTCAAGTTGCTACTTGTTTATATTTAAGAATTAGAAAATGTGTTTGCTCTTACATTATTTGGAAAATAGTATGTAATCACATGACTAAATCATGTTTGTAATGCAGACTCACAAATGTCAGTCTGTCAAACACTGGGGCATATCTCACCCAAAGTTCTGCACTGCTGGGCCAAAACTAAATAGCACTATTACTACACAGCCTCAAGAGCAAAATATGCCACAGAAACAAATGGTGTTTGATATATTGTTCACTTCAGTGATAGGACTGCATCATGCCACTAATTACTGCTGCCCTGATTACTTTGTTTAGGACTATATAACTCGTGTATAGACCCTACGGCAAAAGAAACTTAGTACAGTACTGCAGCCCACAAAGGGGTAATTTATTTTGGAAAATAGGTACCACTCATTCAAACTGAACTTCTAAACCTTTAGTTTTACCCCTGCAGTTAATCTGCCACTCAAACAGTTATACTCTGTAGCACAGATGTTACAAGATAACCACTATTTTGAGAGCCCTGTAGTACACCTTAAAATTGGTGAGTTTACTTGAGACATTTAATGCGATTTAAGCCTAGCCATTTTGATTCAGAACTTCCACTGATATGCATGACAGTCTTAAAATGAAAGTCAAAATGTTGAGGGGCAGGCCATTTGAAGAGCTCCTACTATAAATACTGAAGCTTTTGACTGTGCTTTAATACACAGTGCTGCATGTGTCCTATGAAAATTTAATTTGTTTTTTGATGTTTCAAAGAAGCATGTAGCTTAACAAGTGTTCATGCCATTACTTGCTTGTATTCAAGTGTCTAGCATTGTTTTTATCTTTCCTCCTACTTCTAGACTCTGAAGAATGTAACAGAAAAGGAAGGGGGAAAAATCCCAACAATGTTTTGTTGTGGTCAATGGAGATAGAGGACAAAACAAGGATAGGTACACACTGTCTGGCCTCAGGTCACTCAGGAAGACTATAACACATCTTAAGCACTTTCTTTTTTCTTCCACCTTTGTTACTATGCTTACATTTAAAAGATTTTCTCCCTACATCCACCTGAACCCACTGGACCAGGGTCAGGAATGAGAGAAATGGTGACAATCATGTATCAAAATAAGTGGGAATGGCCTAACAGAAATAGATTTAGGCAAGACATTTTCAGATCAGGAATAGGCTGTAAGCTCCCCGTTACCACAGGCTCTGCAGAAGGTCACTAGAGGCTATAAAAATCAGGGAATCAAGGAGGGCACAGGTAAGAGAGTTTAAACATATTCTTATATTAGGTATCCTCTCAGCAGCCTTCTCTAGCAGGATATGAATAAAGAAGGGTACACAGGGGCACTATGCTCTCATCCTTAGTATTTATTTATTTATTAAGGAAGTATGGGTTGGTTGGATGAATGGACTCTAAGGTAGATAGAAAACTGTCTGGATCATTGGGCTCAGAAGGTAGTAGTCAATGTCTCAATGTCTAGTTGACAGCCGGTATCAAGTGGAGTGCCCCAGTGGTCAGTCGTGGGCCTGGTTTTTAATCAATATCTTCATATGGTGAGGCCGCATCTGGAGTACTGCGTTCAGTTTTGGGCCCCCCACTACAGAAAGGATATGGACTAATTGGAGAGAGTCCAGCTCATGGCAACAAAAATGGATAGGGGGCAGAGATACATGACTTCTGAGGAGAGGCTGAGGGAACTGGGTTTATTTAGTCTGCAGAAGAGAAGTCTGAAGGGGGGAATTAATAGCAGCCTTCAACTACCTGAAGGGCAGTTCCAAAGAGGACAGAACTAGACTGTTCTCAGTGGTGACAGAACAAGGAACAATGGTCTCAAGATGCAGCAAGGAAAGTTTAGGTTAGATTTTAGGGAAAAAAATCTCTCACTAGGAGGGTAGTAAAACATTGAAACAGGTTACCCACGGAGGTTGTGAAATCTCCATCCTTGGAGGTTTTTCAGACCTGGGTAGACAAAGGTTTGGCTGGAATTATCTAGCTGGGGAAGGTCCTGCTTTGAGCAGGGTGTTGGACTAGATAACCTCTTGAGGTCCCTACCGACCCTAATTTTCTTATGATTCTATGATTTACTTGTTTTTATCAGTGGCAGGGAGAACTTAAGTTGGAGGTAAATGCTTTCTCTTCAAATATGGCTGGTACTGGTATAGGCAATTCAAGTCTAGTCATGTGACAAGATGTACATAGGCCCCTGGAACACATTACAGTTATTATGATTTTAATGTGTTAATCATACCATAAATAGTAACAGTGCTATATTTTCAGCTGATTTATGGTGCCATAAAGTGCAAACCAGCCACAAACTTATTCCACAAAAAATATGGAAAAATCTTTGTGGCTCATTTGCATGGTACCATAAAATGAACATGTAGCATCCCAATACCACTGTTGACAGTCATCTGATTGGCATGGGGATGAGGATCGACATTGGGACCAGGACAACCCTATTCCTAATGGGGAAAAAATGGCTACCAGGAGAGCAGATCACATGGTTCCCTGGTAGAGGGAGGTGAGGGGCTCCAGCTATTGGAAACCTAACAACAGTTGAGCCCTGGAGCCCCCACAGGGCTAGACCCATGCTTTTTTAACGTCCTGGAAACCCCAGATGGCAGAAAATCTCCCCAATCCCAGTACCTCTAAAAGGCATATGTGCAGCTCAGCTGTCTTGACAATCAGCTGACCATTCCAATGTCAAGGCCACCTGGGACTGTTGAGGTCAATCCAACAGTCAGTTAATTGTCAGATCCAATCCTGACAGACCTGGGTCAGGGACAGAGACACCTCTGGCCCACTCTGCAAGATCAGGTTGAATGCAGCTAAGTATTGACGTGATTGGGATTGCAGGATTTTTATGCAACACCCCAAACACTGTGACTCTTGCCATGCATGTCTGGGCACAATGTTAAGGATGCAACACAAAATTCCTCCGATCCCTATTGTGCCATTGTTTGAACATCTGCCAGGGGCCTTACATGCAAATGTTCACAAGAAGGAGGAACAGGAAAATAGCAGGTCTGAAGATGATGTGATATGAAATAAGAATGAGTTACTCATGTGTAACTTGTGTGACCATTCACATCACCTCTGGGTGTAGCCCTCTTTTTTGCTATTATACTATCAGGGTTACATCACTATAATATAAAAAGTACTTTTAACATCTGAAATTAAGAACCAAAGTCAGAAAAAAAAGGGGAGCAATGACATCTGACAGATACTTTGAAAGATATGTGTGGATTCGACAAAACAGAAATATCAGATTTTATCTCATTTTTTTCATCTCACAGCACAGTGGTTTATCATATAACTGCAAAAGGGCTTTGTGCATTAATGAATAGAGATACGAAAGTCTGGAGAGCATCTATTATCTCTCATTTTGGTGTTTTATTACTCGGTGCAATAACACCAGTTTTTACATGAGGTGTAAAAATTGTTAGCTTTGTAAAGAACAAGTATGGACTGTGAAACAGTAAACTTAATATAGAGATGGAATTAGTCTCAGTGGGATTTGTTGACATAAGGGAAACAAAATACCTTACTTCTATCACACCACTCTGTCCCTTTCCTCCTAATGGTTTATTTGCCTGTTTCACATGGAGCTGATCCAGGCAATCAGTGACTCTGAAGCTGCACCATATGATTTACACGATATGAACTTCTTTGATAAGCCCATGCTGAGCTCAAGACAAGAGAGCTTTGCTTCACTACTCATGATTCAGATATATCAAGAGAAAGTCAAGTATTTCACATCCTTTTTTATTTTTTTACCATTCATGATTTGCAGGTTCCAAAAAATTCTGAGCAAAGTCACTGGTTCTCAACTTTTTTAGACTCAAGGCACCCTTCTTTTGACTTAGGCACCCCTCCAGAACTTTTATGAACCGGGCAGCATCCAATTCCAAAATCTAATTTATTTATTACAATGCTTATCTCGCTGCAGAAGGGTCAGACAGTTGGAGTGGGACAGCTGCTAGAGAGGGATGAATCACTGATCTAAGTCCATCTTCTGGGGCATTATTAAGATGCCTATCACTATTTCATTTTAACAGACATTCATTACAGAATTTAAGTTGCACATTTGAAAGTAACTGAGTATGTCTACATGAGATGATACTGCAAAGTCACTACTGCACATGTATTACTTGTATTAGCAAGTACCAAATAAATGCACAGTAACCAGACTTACTGCATGTCTTTTAGGTGACACTACTACACAGAAGCATATTAACACTGTCTGTGCTTAGATGCACTACTATGCAATATTTTTCAGCTGCTGCACAGTCAACGTTTTATGTAGACATGCCCCCCAGTGAAGGTTTAACATTTTTTAATTTATTCTAGAGGGAGCATCACTAGTTTTTATTCACATTATAATCAATCAAGACCCATTTTATAATGTGATGAAGAATGAAGATGAAATGAAACTTTGTAATGACTTCAAGTTTTATCAGTTGGAAGTAAAGATTGGGCATTACTTTATCAGTTTGTCTCCCTGCAAAAGCTTTCTTCAAGAATTGTAATTAAATAACAGAAATATAGCCTCAAGTTTCGGTATATAAAAGCATATAAAGAACTACAAAAGTTGGAAAAATTGACAGTGGGACAAACATATCCCTGTGGTAATTCCATTGGAACCAATTATTTTAAGTTAGATCCATAGAACATGAACTGTAATAGACATTTCAGTAATGCTCAGATGAACTAGTAGTATATACCAAAGAACTGCTTTGTAACAAGAGGTGCCAGGTACTAATCAGAACAACTGGATTCAAAATACTAGGAGGTGTTTATCTTAAAAAATTACATTAAAAAAAACCTGTCTCAAGCTCCTATTCAGGTCCATCTTCATACTTCTGGTTCTGGGAAATTAAGATACCTTCATGGTTACTTTCCAGGTGATTCCTTCCCATTTGCAAACTCTTGGATGCCCTTGGTAATATGGAACCACACATACCTTTACCTGCAAAGACGAGGAAAAAAAAGCAATTAAGAAACACAGTAACCAATAAACACTTTCATAAAACGAATACAAACAAATCAATGTCAGCTCCAAACTTTCATTGGTCAGTGTGATAATGTCCATAACCTAGAGTCAATATTATTCAAGAACTTCTTAAGAAAAATAAACTTGCTTGTAGATTATTAAATATATTCAAATAGATTTTAGTAAAGCTAAAGAGCCAACTTAAATAAAAGTTAGACATATCCTGAAATTGTAGATAGTGAAGGAAAAAAATTATGAGTCATTAGGCAATGTTACAGCAGATTTGGCAATGGTTGAAGGCAGAGCTAGGGAATGAGTTCTAGAGCTGGGTAAATTTTCTTTTCTTGATTTTTCTCATGTGAAAATGCACATTCAAGTTTAATAAGCTATCTCATGTATTTATACCAAATATACCTCATTGCTTCAGTAAAAAACATTTTTGAAAAAAAATTATATTTTTCCAATTCAAAATAATTCATTTTGATACTTTTCAAAACAAAATGTTCAATTATGGAACTTTAAAACTTGAAATGTATTTATTTTGTAAAACAAATTTAACACATAATCAAAGCCCTCATATAAAATTAAACATTTCATTTGGGGCCATTTTTCCCCATTATTTGGGGTTCATGGAGATTGGGTTTTTTTTAAATTCTCAGGACCACAAGTGAACAAAAAAATAATAATCAGTTATTCACTTAGTTCTATTTATTTGTAGTCTACTACTTCAGTCATAACACCAGTCTTCTGCTCTTATGCAATATAAACTAGTATTTCTCTGTATACCCAATTTTATTTATCTGACAAGTTTTTACCATTCAATGTCATTTTGAAACAAAACCTGTGAACCCTGTACATACATAATGGTTCATAGCTTTTATAGCTCTGTTTGAAAATGCTTCTGACAGAGCGCTTCATGTAGCATTCATTCTTTGTTCATACTGTTCCTTTCAAACATGACATACGAATGAGAATAGTTTATTATTGAAGTAGGCCCATTAAGGAATCTGTTTTATCACTGCATTGGCTCTGGCACATTGGGGCCATGGCATATTTGACAAGAGACCCATTTTTCTATTTTTGCAGCATATAGACAGCACCCATTTTTCTAATCATCAAACATAACACATCAATCCTTTAGCCTTTGCATGTCATATCCCAACTCTCAAGTTAATATATAAAAGAAGAATAGAAGTCTTTCATTATTTGCAAAAGGTTTAAGGGACTACAAAGGAAAAGAAAAAGACTGAATTTAGTTGTTATATTATGTCATATGGTGGGAAAATGACCATGTGTAAGTGACTCATGCCTTTCATGCTCTCCATATGAGCTGTCTAGTCATCACTCATAAATAAGCAATAAAGCAATTTAAATGAAAGGGACAAACTCATCCCTTGTGTATCAGTGTTAAGTTCAGTAGAGTTACATCATAGACAAATTTGAAGCAGATTCTATTCTAATTCATTCTGTTAATCTGTTTCCATATCCTGTAAAGTCTCTGGAAGATATGCACTTCCTGTACACCAGTGAAGGACTCAATTAAACTGAAGACCCACAATTAAACTTGAAGTGGAACAAAATGGAACCTCAAACCAAGCCACAAGGCCAAAAGGCAAAATGAGAATGTCTTGCAAAAACAGCTGTTAACTTGTGCCGTCTTCCACCATACCCTTAAGAGACTTGTTTAGTTTTACTGTTCTCTTACTTGTCTTTTAAACCTGATGGAGCTCCTGCTCCATTGCCTATAAACAAACAAAAATTCTTCTTTATAAAAATCTGACAATTTTCAAAAGATGGAAATTAAAAAAAAAAAAAAGAGAGAGAGAGAGAGATTTCTTAGTTCAGGGGAGGGGTTGTTTCTAACTCTGCAAATGTAATGTTTTAACTGTTTTATTTTTTTAACCTCCGAAATAAGGATTAGTAGCTTGATTTTTAAGTTAAAATGGCTGAGTTATTAGTGTCTTTGAATCACCTACTGTGCTTATCAGGTAATATTTTCTAGTATGTCTATATAAACATAATGACAACAGCATGCTTCAGATCAACTGGATAGTAATTACAGATATACTTGATAGATTGGAATGGCTTCTAAAGAGCTGTTGCATGAAACATGAAAATAATTTCACATGGTTACACTTTCATAACAGCCTCTACTTGGAGTATAATATTTCGACAAAGGCTATAGCATACTCCCTTACAGCTATACAGACTCCCAGTCAGTCAGCTTGCCTTGAGTGAGAACAAGTGTTTGCAGGACCCAGCTCAGGTTTACGTGGCTTATTGTAAGCTACCTAAACCTGGGTCAGGATCCTGTGCCTGTAAGCATTCACTGGGGCTTGGGCAGCCAAACATAAAAGTCTGTCATTGTGGGGGGTGAGGGTGTAGGGGGGCCAAGGCTGGTGGGATTGTAGGGGTAATCAGTGGGGAGAAAAATAACTCAGAGTTGTGGGGTGGAAGGGGACCTAAAACAGCACAGCCATGGGCCTGTGATGCGTAGCTGGGCTTTCCCAGCCCTGGAGCTGGGATGTGAATACATACAGGCATTCCCTAGGCTTGGTTAACCTTTACTAGTTCACCTCAGAGATGAACAACTTTAGATTGGCTACACCATGTTTAGGGCACTCAAGCTGTGAACATTTCACACCAGGGCACTGAGACTGCCCTAACCAAATGTAATACTTGTATGTACCCTTTCAGTACAGGGATTCCATCTGAACAGAGAGGAAAACTGAAGCAAACATCCAGCCGCTTTTGAGTCAGAACCTTGGTCCTTGTTTTCTGTAGCAGCTCTCTGCCATCATTCTAGATTCATAGATGTTAGGGGCTGGAAGGGACCTTACAAGGTCATTGGGTCCACTCCCCCACACTGCACTTGGGCAAGAAAGACTGCTGGAGTCAGATGACCCCACCAAGGTGGGAATCAAGACGCTTTTTGAAGATCACCAGGATGGGTCACTGTACCACCTCTGGGGGAAGTCTGTTCCAGACCCTTAGCACTTGAATTGTAAAGAAATGTTTCCTTATGTCCCTTCTGGGACTTCGGTTTGGTGCTGGATCACAGAGAGAAAATGGCTGCCTGTTGACTGACCAGTATTACCTCCTATAATAACCAGTGTGCCAATCTACAATAGACTGCAGACTAGAACCTAATGCACTATTTGAATTAATGATAGAAGTATAGATTTGATACAAAATTTTCAACTTATGCATTTCTTAGGGGCCTGCTATATGTTCAAATTAAAGCTGGATAGAAACCAGCTATTGAGTTGTTACATATTTTTAAGCACTACCTTTGTAGCTGGTTGGCTCTTTTTATAGCTCAACAGTCATTTTTATGGCGTGATACTTACTTTGGATTTGTGGCTGGTCTTAGTTTGCCTGTATGGCCAATCTAAATTTATTGTGCAATTAACCATTTCATTGTGTAATATATGTCAGGTGTAGCAAGGGCTTAAGGTGCCTAGGTTCACTTACACACCTGCCTGTATTTGCATATGCAATTTTTATGATTTGTGCTATATAAGGTAGCATTTATGTGTATGGATCTGTATCCATTACATTTTGGCTCTGTATATCTTTGAAAAGTGGTAGAGTTGAAATATTGTTGTAGCTGTGGTGGTCCAAGAAATACGTAAAAAAACCCCAAAGGCTTTCCTAAGTGTTTTCTTCAAGTCATGTATCTATTTGTCACGATTTATACAGGAGGCAAGTATTTCTTGATATCTTTTATTGGACCAGATATGTGGTTGGGATAAAGTTAGACAAGCTTTCAAATGAAAGATGTTTTTCCATCAGGTCTCTCTATTATTTCAAATACATTTACCCTCTTGATTTCTTCAACTCAACTTTCATCCACATATGGCAAGCAGTTGATTGAATTTTTGTTTTCTTTCAAACAAATTATTACATAGTATTCTCATGTCAAGGAATAACTAAACAATCAACCAAAAATAATCGTTAATCCTTCTGATTTCTGGGTTCAGCCAAGTCATGGATAGATGGTAAATCTTATGTCAAAGTAGATATGAGTAAAGGAATATTGGTTGCAATAAATTATTTGGATTTTCAACAAGCTTTAGGTGAAGTCTCTCATAAAAGGCTATTATGGAAATTTAGTCAAGAATGGTGGGTAAAGTACTGCCAAGGATTAGAAACTAGCTTAGACAGAGTGAACAGAAGTCTAACAATAACAATGGATCAGTGCTTTTCAGTATCTGTTATTGATCAAAAAATTGGATAAGTTGTATAGTGGCACAAGTTGCAGAGGATACAAAATTGTTTAGACTAGATGAGACTATGACAAATGAAGGACCTAACAAATATAAGTCAATTAGTTGCAGAATTCCAGAGGAAATTCTTATCGACAAATGCATGGCAAAGCATGTAAGAAGGTATTTGGCTCCTGCTACTACTGACTTTTCTGCAACTTTCATTGGATCAACCAAAGCAAGATAGTTTCTGCCATATTAGGAAGAGGGGCCCAGGGCCAGAATGCAGAATATACTTCATTCTGGGGCAGCGCTCACCTTACTGAGTTGTAAGTATTCCCTCTGACTCCTCTCCTCCCAAAGCCCCTGACATTTTCAATTTATTGCTGCCCAGTGGGCCAGTTGCAAGAAGAGAGCACCCTGGACTACACCTAATCCATTGTGCGATAGTTGGAGCACTTTGCTAGGAAATGGGAGATTCAGGTTCAAGTCTACTCTGCAGCGGTGATGCATAGGGGGTGCATGGGATGCACGTATACCCCCCTGAGAGTGCTGGTGCATGCCCTGACAGCAGTGCACCTGGGCGGGGGGGCATGCTAGAGCACTAGTGCCCCCCTGAGGGCACCAGCTGGGGAGTGCACCAGGAGAAGCGTTCCCCCTGCGGCTGGTCCATTCAACCCAGAAGTAGCAATGGTGCGCCGCTGTCAGTTGCGGGTCAGCAGGATTGACCATGGGGACTCCCTCACCCCCCCCCCGCCCCGGCCTGCGGGATTGGCCATAGGAGGCTCACCCCCAGTCACTGACTGTCAGCTGGGGGGGGCAAGTGCCCCCCTGGCTCAGGAGGCACCAGTAGCCCATGGTGCTCGGGGTAACAATAGTCTTAAATCTAGATCTCCTGCTTCCTCAACCAGGGGTCAGAAATGTACACAGCCCATGGACCAGATGTGAAACCAGTGGATTTAGCTTTACTGTTGGGGGGGGGGGGGGACCTTCAGTGAGATCCTAGCAGTGGGGGGCTTCTCCCATTCCCATACTGGGAATGGGCAGCAAGGAGCTGTGCCTGCTCTTCAGCCATGGTGGGGGGTAACAAAGCAGTGCCAGGAAAAAGCTGTTACTATGTCCATGGCCACATCTGAACACTGGCTTCTATCTGTCTGAGTTAGGTTGTTCCAGCCTATGGCTCTGAAATGCTGCTGACTACTGTACTAGGCCAAAACTAGTAGGAAGGCTGCTCCTGCTTCCTGATTCTCTCAGAAAGTGTTTTTTTCTCCAATTAAACTCTTAGGGACTGGCATGGCATATACCTCAGCTACCCTATAAGGCAAATATGCACCCTTCTGAACACGCTCAGGTGGAGTCTAACTATACCTGTGCAAACACAATTTAAACTATGGCTACGTATTGAAATTATAAAACTATGTGACATTTATAGGGTTGCACAAAGGTGAAATAAGATGCATTCTTTAGTCTCTCTGAACATCAGTGGGATTTAAACTCCTACTTGTTTAAATCATTTAAGAAAATGGGTTATAGGTGCTTTTGAAAATAGTACCCAGAACCAATAAAGTGGCTATAATGCCTACAACAAATCCTGTAGGTAGGTGAGTTTACACCGAACCAGATTTTTATACTCTTGTTTTTGTTTGGTAGTACCTCACTCCACAAATTATACCATTGAGTTAAATGGGACTATTCATGAAAGAAAATTGCTACTCAGCATGTTAAGGGTAAATCTGCTGTATCAGGGGTACTAACCCTCTGGGCTGTGGGCCAGATGTGGCCAGAAGAGCCATGGCATCTAGCTCATGGGACCCCCCACAGGTTGGGAAATTTGGCAATAGGCGAGTAGTGGCAATACCACTGCTCTCCCCCACTTTCAAATTCCCCATGCCTCCCACAGAGTCAGGCAGGAGCTGGGCCATGCTCCCCACCCTCCTGTTGGTGCCAGACTATGCTCCCTCCCCACAGGGCCAGGCCATGTTCCCACCATGAGGCCAGGTTAGGGTCTGACCATGCTCCCTTCCTCCTACCTTCCACAGGGCTAGGCCTTGCCCCCTAAACCCCCAGCTGGGCTGCCTCTCCCTACTTGCCCCATGGGGCAAGGCCACACCCCCTCTCCTTGCCTTGTGCTGCTGGATGGAGCCTCCCTGCACCCAACCCTGGGTGCCAGATCAGGACCACCAGGTGGATCCAGATTGCAGAAGGACCAGGCAATGCTTACATGGTCCACTGGGCTAGGAATATTGGGCACCACTGTGCTCTATAGTCATTATTTATATAAACTTGGAGATGAAGAAGGAAAATATTACTGTCAATAAAACCTCCTCTGCCAGTGTCATTAGTATGTTCATGACTTATTACAAAATTATATATAGTAAGATATAGAGTCTCTAACTGCTGTATAATTTCTTGCCTACATATAGCAATTATAATGAAACACCTACAGGAAAAGCTTATTAACGCAGTGAGGGATATATGATCCCTCTTTCAGTTTAAAGCAGAGGAATTACTTTGATCCAAGATTCAAAAAGAATTTGATACTTGCCTGCATCTTTTGGTTTGTAAAGCACAAGAGTATAATCAATTGTTCCCATATCACTAGGAAGAAAAAAATCAACACTTAGACAATTCATATGATGACTCATAATTCTCTCTGCCTATCAGTAAAGCATAAACATATTTTGCTTTTCTGATATTTTGATGGCCCCTGTATTTCAACATTTTATTTTTGGATAATACAAAATACTTCACTAACTACAGTAAATAATTTATTAAATATGAAATATAAGCCCTAGGCAAAGAAAATGAGATCAAACTAAAACAAATTAAAATACAATGCATCTTGCAAATAGTATACTCAAACACATTGTGGGCCAGTTCCTGTCATTTCAATTTATACTGATAAATATCTCAAATAGCACACCATCACTTTTGATAGGGTACTAGTGAAGAATGAGTATATTTATCTTGAATAAAAGTGGCAGAATGTGGCACCTTAAGGAGAGCCAATATATACAAAGTCATCTCAACTAAGGGACAATCATATCAGAAATACGTATAATGGAGGCCAAAAGTTTAAAAGGAAAACATCAAAGTTTGAAGGTATAATTAAGGCATCTTATTTTTTTAAGCACAGGCACATATATACCTGAGTGAGAAAACAAACATACAAAGCCTAAGCAAACATGGGGGGGGAGGGGGAAATTTGGTAGCAGTCTTCAAATGAAGCGCAATGGCCTCAAACTGCACCAAAAGGGTGCTACAGTGTGGGGTTAACCATCACTGTCTACATGTGTGCTGTGACAGAGTAAATAAGTCTGCCATAGGATAGTGCTCGTGTCTGGTAGTACTAACCTACCGCAGACTTATTTTGTTTACTCCAGCCCAATAGCACCACATGTATAGATGGAGATGCTTTACTGCAGAACTAATTAGGCAGCTCTGCAGTAAGCATCTCATGTAGATGCCCCTTTGTAAGGTTCTTCCAACCTTACTTTCCTATGAAACTATGTTTGTATGATGGTGTTAATTGACCATTACCTTAAGGAATATAGGGCAACTTGAAATTGACCTTTGAATAAGGTACATGATACATGGTGATTTACGATACAAAAATTACCATGATGCAAGTGTATTGAAGGAGCTTTTCAGGTATGGACTGCCCTATACAAACAAAATAATGTATTTGTTTTTTCTCTAATTGAATATCACATGAATACAAGTAATTGGTTTAAATTGATCTAATGGTCATTATGGATAAGATATAGTAAGTAACAGTTTATCTCCTTTGTAACTATACCTTCAGATGTGATGGACCTGTTCTCAGTACAGGGCCATACTCAACACGCACAAGAGCATTAGATTCTGTCCATCACGAGTGAGATTTGTTTCTTTGTCTCACAATAATTTTGTTTTTAGTTCAAATAAAACAACCAAAACCAAGTCCAACTAACAAAAGGCAATAAAAACTGTAGTAAAGCAAGTGAAGATAGTAGATCAAAGATTCCTGAAAAAAACAGGTCAAGACCAGAAATAGCTAAATCTCTAGTGATGCTGCAGATAAAGAATTCCCTGACCTAGATGACCTGATGGAAAGCAGAATATTGTCCAACTGAGTTTAAATATAAAAGATCTAGTATGGAGAAAGCTTTACAATCTTATTGCCTGTTACCATGCTATAAGAATGACAGGTCTTTGTGTTAATTTTGCTAAGCAATATGTATTTTGTGTCTATCTTTTGCTTTGTCATACACTATGACTTTTTGATAACACATTGGTTTAAATTTTGCAAACTTTCATGACAAATTGCCTGAATCCATTGTGGTAAAGAGCTTGGAGCTGCTAATAATTTTGGACCTTTACAAATAGCCCTATGCAAGATTTACATGAGAACCCTCAGGGTCTTCTTAGCTCCCTCAGTAATAAGCATATTTAAAGCCTCAGAGGTAGTTAAAAAAATGGATATTAGGAAGCTCCTTCTACTTATTATTGCCGATTACTTAATCAATACATCTTTTTTTATATATATACAAAACCTTATACCACCATTATAGAACCTAAAATGATAGTAACTCCTGCAACCTAAGCGAATGCAATACATGTCCTTCTCTCCCCCTGTGCCTCCACACATGCTTGTTCAAATCCATACTAATTCTTGAGATCTTTAAAATGTATAGCCTTTAAAGGAGGACAAACTATAAAACTTGTGTCCTTTTTTGTTTCAGGTAAACAAACCATTTTTCTTTTCATAAAAAATGCATCATATTTTAATGCTATAAACGATTTAAAATGTGATTTTTAAAGATGCTAAGGAGATTGGGCACCTATTTTCTTAAGACCTTTGAAAATCCTGGATATTAACCTGAGAAATGCTTATAGCTGACTGATCACATATTGACTGATGGAATCAAATTGGGATTCCACAACTCTGTGGCTATATGAACTGTACTTCTTTGTCACAGTCACTAGCCACTCTAAAGTCAAATGGGTCCCTCTCTGATATAATAGAGTAGGTGCACTCAGGTGAACCTGATACTAGTGGCCTTGAGACTGATAAATGGAGAAAAGGTAACAGAAAGGGAAGTTAGAGGTCTAAAGAAGATCTCCAGAGGAGACGGCTAGCTTGGACTATGTGAGCACCAACAGGACTTCCATATCCACCTAGGAAAAGAGCAGAAGGTTCTTCTTGTTCCCAATCCTCATCTTAAAAAAATGGAAAAGCAAGATAGAAGTGCTGCATTGCTGATTTTCTTCTTCTCTGAACTGGAGCCAGAGGATTAGAGGAAGACATTCAGAGGCTTGTGTAGGATAGAGACCATTCCCAGATGGAGAACTTAGAAAGTTTCTACCATGAAGACCAATGAAGCTGCACACGGTGGAGCCAGCAAGACCCAGATGACTTTGGGCCAGCTGGTGGCTGGTGCAGTGAGCCACCAGGGGCCTGAGCGTCACTACCAGGTGCAGGGGCAGTAGCAGTCAGAGCACAGGGAGGCAGAGACTGGGGTGCGAGAGCTACTGCATGCGGCCCCTGTGCGATGCATACTGCTCCTGGCTAGGAATACAGCTCTTCAGGGAGCATGGCTACCTTTTAAATATGGCCTCCAGCTACAGGCAGCTGCAGCTGGAGCCTCCAGTTCCCACTGGTTGTGGCAGGTACCCATTTGCTGCTCCCACTTCCTGGGGCCCTGCAATCTGTTCCCATGTCCCTGCCCATGAAGATAGCTGCCTGGGATCATTTACTTGCAAGTAGTTTACTCAAAACTAAATTGGCCTCACATCAAATGCACATGTAGACACACCCAGTATTTATGTGTACTCCAGATACCTCCCCACAAAGGATTCATGTGCTAATTAACCCCCCACTCATGACTGGAACTCTTGACTCGAGTCCTAGAGCTCTCCAAAAATGTATATGCAGTGAGGTGCAGGGCAACTTGGTTTGACTCCATCTCATGAAGGGTGGGGCAACACTAATATGCAACAGGTCAAGAGAGGGGGTGACAGAGGAATTCTGGTTGAATTGTTTGGGGCCCCATTGGGTAATGTTTCCCAGACAGAATTATGTATAAAAAGTTATATATGTTGAGAAGATACACAATAAATATGGTATACGGACAGGACTGTGGAGTGCTACAGTGATAACAAGGGTGGATGAGAGGAGTCCTGGTGGGATAATGCCTAACTGTCAGTAATCCAAGTAGTGCCACACTAAGGGTTTACAATGTATTTTGGGTGACCTAAACTATGTTGCAAGTATGGACAGGAAGGACACAGGGCTACATAGTACCAATATACAATATGCTACAGATTTGAGGGAAAAGGGCACAGGACTGAGGAATGTCAAGAAGAAATGAAGTGTGTTATTTGTGGGGAAGAAAAACACTTACATTAGTAATGCCTGTGGTCCTTTTCAAATAAATCTAGAGCTGCAGGGGAGAAGAAGAGGCAGGAAAAAGAAAAGTGGGGAAGAAGATGATGAGTCAGAAGGCATGACAGTGGAGGAGACACTACGAAAAGAAAGAGCCGGGGAAGAAAAGAGTGAAATTTCAGTAGCCAAAGCGGCACAGCTGGTGACAAGAAGGAAAGATAAGTAAAACAAATGACTTCACAACAGAGAAGAGAAAAGGGAAAGAGGAGAGAATGCTACAGGAAGAAGAAGTGAGGACAGAGAAGTTTTCGCATGCTATGAAGCTTAGAAAGAAGAAAGCAGACAAAGAGAGGGAGGAGGGAGATGAGTTGAGGAAAAAGTCATTGGAGATAATGTGATCTGGGACTAACATGGAAGGGAAATGGGAGGGGGGGGGGGAAAGCAGAAAGGTGAAGAAGAGGGGAAAGGGGAACTTTCCTTAAATAGCAAGGAATAAAACAACTCGCAAGGACTACGGGGATGCAAAGAGGGGAAAGATTAGAGTTGACCATGTCAAGCAGCAGCATAGAAGACTTATAGAAGTGGTAGAGATGTGTAAATTAAAATGGACAAGCATGCCTATGTATTGTATCTATAAATGTCAGAAGTATGTTATCAAGGAAGAGGTGGGACAAGATAGACTCCTATACATGTACAGGAAGGCTGCTATGATGCACTGTAACTCCAGCGTGTCAGAGTGTGGCAATTACCGTACTCCAGCGTCAGGTGTATCAGCATCCCTGCACTGAAAAATGGTGGTGGGGTGCTTTAAACTAAAGCTTGTTTGACAAATTTAGTTCAAAGTGCCCCACCACTATTTTTCAGCATGGGGACACTGACACATGTAACCCGCTGGTCACTTTTCACTAGCATGGCATGGGCTGCACAGCCACCAGGGGGCTTCACAGCTGCCCCTGTGGCCATGAACCTGCTACAATTTTGTATTAATGTCGACAGGACTAGGTATTGGAAACGAGATCTTGGATGTGACCCTTCAGCAATCACCAGATGCTAAGAATGGAAGTGAGGTTAGATAAAAGCAAAAGTAGTGGGAAAGGACTTTAGACAACTGAAATAAAACTGAAAAAAAAAGTCTGGTTTAGCAGCAACATCACAATGAAAACAAAACTCCAGCTCTTATAAGCTGTTGTCATTTCAAACAACTCTCTATGGCTGCAACACTACGGTACTGGAAAAATGAATTGAGACCTTTGAAATGTGGTGCTTTAAAAGACTTCTGCGCTACACTACACTGCATACAGAACAAATGAATCTGTGAAAGAGCAAATGAGACAAGAAGTCAGCAAATATGAACCCTTACTCAAAATCATAATAAGATAGATGCAATGGCTTGGACATGTAACAAGAAGGTCCTGCATCCTGACCAATACTGTACTGTGGGGCACTGTGGATTCATAGATGCTAGGGTCAGAAGGGACCTCAATAGATCGAGTCCAACTCCCTGCATAGGCAGGACAGAGTGCTGGGTTTAGATGACCCCAGCTAGATGCCTATCTAACCTCCTCTTGAAGACCCCCAGGGTAGGGGAGAGCACCACCTCCCTTGGGAGCCCATTCCAGACCTTGGCCACTCGAACTGTGAAAAAGTTCTTCCTAATGTCCAATCTAAATCTGCTCTCTGCTAGCTTGTGGCCATTATTTCTTGTAACCCCTGGGGGTGCCTTGGTGAATAAAACCTCACCAATTCCCTTCTGTGCCCCCGTGATGAACTTATAGGCAGCCACAAGGTCGCCTTTCAACCTTCTCTTGAGGAGGCTGAAGAGGTCCAGGTGCCCCAGTCTCTCCTCATAGGGCTTGGCTTGCAAGCCCTTAACCATATGAGTGGCCCTTCTCTGGACCCTTTCCAGGTTATCCACATCCCTCTTGAAGTGTGGTGCCCAAAATTGCACGCAGTACTCCAACTACTGTCTGACCAGTGCCCGAGAGGGGAATTATCACCTCCTTGGTTCTGTTCGTCATGCATCTGCTGATGCACGATAAAGTGCCATTAGCTTTTCTGATGACTTCATCACACTGACGACTCATGTTCATCTTGGAGCCCACTAGGACTCCAAGATCCCTTTCTGCTTCCATGCCACCAAGCAGGTCATTCCCTAGGCTGTAGGTGTGCTGGACATTTTTCCTCACTAGGTGCAGCACTTTGCAATTCAACAAGGAGAATTGCATTCTGTTGTTTTCTGCCCATATGTCCAACCTGTCCAGGTCTGCTTGTAGTTGGTCCCTGCCCTCTGGTGTGTCCACTTCTCCCCACAGTTTTGTGTCATCTGTAAACTTGGACAGAGTATACTTCACTCCCTCATCCAAGTCACTGATGAAGACATTGAAGAGTATTGGATAGATGAAGAAGATGAAGACCTAGGACAAGCTGGACCACCAATATCAAAGACTGGACAGGATGAAAACTGACTGACTGTACAAGGTCTGAAAAAGACTGGGAAGAATGGAAGAAAGTTATTGATACACCAAAGGTGCCCCAGTGGTCAGGGTGGCCTTAGGACTAACTTGACTTGACTAGTGGGAAAGGAATGTAGAAGTTAAATGTTCAATTATTATAAGATGAGAAGACCTGCCAAGAATATGTGGAACTGTGTAAAGGAGGGAGGATGCTGAAAAGATGCTACAAAAGCATCTGGGAGTGGTGGACTACAATCAAGAGCAGAAAAAGAGAAGTTTTCAGAAAAACTGGTTGAAGAGAAGCAAAGAAGAGGGTGGAAAATCTTGAAGAACTACAGGCAAGGAAAAAGGAATTATTTCAGGAGGTGGTAAGAAGACTACAAGTGAAAGAAGAAATGGAAGACAAAGTGATGGATTGAAGAATTATTCAAAAGAAAAATGAATGAGAGCATCTTTCTGTCCAGAGCAACTTGAGTGGAAAAGTGGGAAGGATGGTGTAAGTATTTTTCAGTGAAATTGAGGAAGGGGAGGGAAAACTGAAATCAGTAAAAAATGAGGAAGGAATCTGAATAGAAGAGAGTGGAAAGGTGTTGCATGCAGTGCCAGAGTTTTATAAGAGCTTTAAAAAAGAGGTGGTGTGGATGGAAGAAAAATTTAAGTTTTCCTTGAGGGGATAAAGGACGGACTAGAAGACAGAAAGAAACAAAAATTGCAGGTTAAGTATGAGAGAGGTGGAGAACTGCTTAAAACTTGCAAGGAGGAAAGGCACCAGGAAGAAATGGATATTTAGTGGAATTGCATGAAAAATTTTGGCTATGGCTGGGGACAGAAATAATAGAGACATACAGGGAAATAATGGAGGCTGGTGAGATAAGGGAGGATTTTGCAGAAGGTGTAGTCATTTTGATATTCAAGAAGGGAAAAGAAGATGTGTTAGGCAACTGGAGGCCAATAATCCTTTTAAATGTAGACTACAAATTGATGGCAAAATTAATAGCCAAAAGAATGTGTGACTGTTCAGCAGATGTGATACGAGAAGAACAAACATGTGCTGTTCTTGAGAGGAGGAGATCCTAGACTCTATGGTTAATAAGAGATTTCATATTGGATGTGCAGGAGAGGAAGAGAAACATGGCAATGATGAATTTAGACCTGGAAAAAGTCTATGATAGGGTTGAACATGATTTCATGTTTGAGTCGTTAATCTTGGAGTCATTACTGATTTCAAGATGAACATGGGCTGCCAATGTAAGGACATGGTCAGGAAGGCTAATCGCACCTTGTCATGCATCCACAGTGTGCGGGCCAGGGGCAAGCTGGGCCCGTCTTTGCGCACGTGGACTGTGGCCAGCAGCCCGGGCACACGGGGCTGGAGAAAACCATGGGGCGGTTTGGCACACACGAGCTAGAATTAGTCACGGAGGCGTAGTGGTTCATTGAAAAGATTATTTACTTACACCCAAGATGGTCGCGGTGTAGGCTGGACAGCTTTCCAGGTGCAGCTCCGCTTGAGTCCTCGTTGGAGGACTCTGACAAACTCGGTTCTTTGACCCCGGAGTGGTTTAGTCTCCGCGGGTTTGGCAATTCTTTCCTCATGAAGTTGCTGAAGCTCCATGGGTTCAGTTCGGTTCCCAGGTCCCCCGGAGCTGTTAAGACTCCGTGGGTTCGAAAATTGGGTTCGGTTCCCTGGCCCAGGAGCTGTTAAGACTCCGTGGGTTCAAAAATTGGGTTCAAAGGATAGGGATACGTCTAGGATTGCGCTCGGCAATGGGGAGAGGCCAGAGGCTGTTTAGACTTCTGTTGCCTGCTTAAGAGAGGCGTGTTGGGTCCGCAAGGGTCCACATCGCTTGGAGATCTTCACACAGCACGAAGTCTCCTCCTCCTGGTGAGTTTTGTCTCTCTCCAGTTTTCCTCTCTTTCCGACTTGGGCGGAAACTACCCAAGCCTTTTGTACGGCTAGCAAGCCAATAGCTAGCTGCCACGTGTGCCTACATTTAGAACTGGCCAATAATGTGGCGCGAATCTAAATACAAATGGCGGGAACTCCTTTGCACCGTGCATCTCTGAGATGCAAAAGAAATGCACCATGCAAAGAAGCTGCAAATAGGCGGGAAATCCCCCGTTGCACCGGAGCTCTCTCCCGCAGTAGAGAACTCTACCGTACAAGGAAACTGTAATTTAGGCGGGAACATAATTTAGCGTTGCCGAAGCACATACAAACAACAAATCACAACTTTGGGTTGTGACACACAGATGCATCATGAGCAGGTTCAAGGAGGTGATCCTCCCCCTCTATGCGACATTGCTCAGGCCGCAGTTTGAGTACTGCGTCCAGTTCTGGGTGCTACACTTCAGGAGGGATGTGGACAGCTTTGAGAGGGTCCAGAGGAGGGCCACACACATGATCAGGGGGCAGCAGGGCAGGAGAGGCTATGAGGAGAGGCTACGGGACCTGAACCTCTTCAGTCTTCACAAGAAAAGTCTGAGAGGGGATTTGGTGGCCGTCTATAAACTGGCCAAGGGGGACCAACAGGCAATGGGAGAGTCCCTGTTCCCCCGAGCACTACAGGGAACAACAAGGAATAATGGCCATAATTTGGCTGAGAGTAGATTCAGGCTAGATATCAGGAGGCACTACACTTCACAGTCAGGGTGGCTAGGATCTGGAACCAATTCCCTGCTGGCCAAGGGAAGTGGCGCTCACTTCTACCCTGGGGGTCTTCAAAAGGAGACTAGATAGTCCCCAGGGAGATAATCACTAGCCGGGGTCATTTGATCCCAGCGTTCTTTCCTGCCTCTGGCAGGGGGTTGGACTTGATGATCTGCTTAGGTCCCTTCCGACCCTACCTACTATGAAACTATGAAATACTGCAGAGGATAAGGTTTCCAGTGAAAATGGTCAGATGTGTTAAAGTGTTATACAGTAAAACGGGACCTCAAGTACTGGTGAATGGTTATTTAAGCATTCCCCTTACAAACAGATTAAGACAGGGATGCCTGCTGTCCCCTATCTTTTTACATGTGCAGTGCAACAGAGAATTCATGATAAGAAGTATGAAGATACCAAGAAGAGGATAAGTTAAATGACATTATATGTGGGTGATGTGAACATAGTGGCTCAGGACAACGTATCAATTGAAGGATACTAAGGACTATGGCGAAGTGTCAGGAGTAAAAGTAAATAAGATGAAAAGTATGTTGAAGGGAGTGGGAAATTGGGAGAATTTACAGAAGTTTCAGGCTACGGGTGGTAGAGGGTATAATCAAGATCTTGGGAATCCCAGTGGATGCCAAAGGAAAAGGAACAAAGGTGTGGCAGATCTTGGGATTGTGGACTGATAGAGTGTCATCTTTCAAGAGTTAAGTGGCTGCAGTGAAAATGGTACTCTTGCCAATCATCCTTTACACAGGAGTGGTATATCCTCTGTCATGGTATCAGATAAGGAGAGTACAGAAGAAGATATCTGTTTTTGGAAGGGAAGTAAAAGAGAAAGAGTATCCAGGATGGACCTATACAAAGCCAGGGAATTAAGAGGTTGGGAATGTTAGATTTAGAAAGTTTTGTGTATACTTACGTTATGAGTATGTACTGTAAAGAGGCAATGGAGGGGTTGGGGAAGACTGCAGCTTTCTGCAGTTACCTGGTAGGAAGAACATCAAGATGATGGTGCATGGATGTGGGATCCTGGAATACACTGTGGGTGTGGCAACCACCAGCCCACTATGCCAAGATAGAAAGTGTCTTAAAGATGCTACATGGGTGTTGTACAGGTTAATGCCCAAAGGACTGGAGATGCAGAGAGTGAGAACCATACTATTTAGCGTGACAGTAGCAGTACGGAAGGGGAGAAACCTACTGTTGGTCCAGGACTGGCCTTCACCAGAAGAGAACGTTTGGAGTTAGCAATATATGAATTGAAACACTATTTCAAACAAGATATGAATGAGATGGGAAAGGAGAAGACAGAAAAGAGATGGAGGAAAGAAGTTCGGCAGTGTTTCTTCCAAAAGGTCAAAGGGATGGAGTGAAAGTTGTTGCTTTCTCCTGGGTTCATGAGAGGTTAGTGTGTTAATGGTGGAAAGAGGTGCAATAAGAACAAGGTATTGTTGTAGGGGAGGTTGTCAAGTTTTGTGTTACTCTAGTTTCTTTCAGTTTTTTATAATAATAATACGTTCCCCTCAGTGTGTTTGCCCAATATGGCAGCTGTTTTATAGTCATGCTCAGTGTTGGCTGCATTTAATCAACTTCATAATTTGTTTCCATTACTGAGCATATACTGCTTTTAGAAGCATTGTAATGATAGACAAAATACATTTAATGAAGTTTCTTTGCATATGAGTGCAAGACAAAGTGCTTTCTCCCCATGCTGACCAGGGAAAAAGACCTCGTCTTATATCTGAGTAAATACAGTATGTACAGTGTCATTAAGCTGTAAATTGCATCTCAAATGTAACATGTGGCAGGGGTCTTGCACCATGTGACACCCTGTGGCATCTTTGAAAAGATGCTGTGGCAGAACCACTGGTGTAGAGGTGCTGATTTCATGTGCATAAGGATTCTCTCTTTAACAAAAGAAAATTGTCCTTTTCTACTGGCTTTCAGGATCAAATTCCCTTCATCAGGCTCTGGGAAAAATACAGATGGTAAAAGATGGTAAAAAGTCCCCATAGGTAGGAAATAAATGTCATGTTCACACAGAGGGAGCTGAAGATGCAAGGCTGTCTCTCTGGGTCCATGAGAGTCTTTGTGAGCTGGGCTAAGTAGCTCTTTGATGTGTAGATCAGGTAGAATTCCTTCCCTGGAGGTGTCAGATGGCAGGCAGGGAGGTGAAAAATCCTTCTTGTTGTTCTGCAATGAAGTTTAAAATCTAAAATTGACTAAAATTCAGCATCTTCCATGTTTTTTAGTTCTAGAGTTCTAGTTTTTAGTTCAGAGTTCTAGTTTTTTGTGTCTTCTTGTCTCAGACCAACATGGCTACCAAGTACACCCCTCTTTAACAGATGCACTTGATAGCCCAGGTTCAGCAGTCAGGCTGGCCACCATAATTCCTGCATATTCTATCAGCACATTTCTTCCATCAGTTTTACTTCTCCAATCTTTTCCATCTTGTTAAAAGAAGCAATCATTGGTGATTCATTTTGCAAAAAGGGCTAGACCAACAATTTCCCCTGACTATAAATTATTAGGGCACTTGTGCCAAACACACAGAACTTAGTGCTTTTAACAGTGGAGTGGGATTATCTGCACAGTTATTTTCAATCAGTTTAATCTTTTATTAGGGGACAATGGAGTTACTCTTGTTCTACACCAATGTGGGTGAGTTCTTAGTCAGGCCCTAGGGCTGCATTGCACCATTTCTGTTTGCAACAGCTTTAACAGCATGTTTAAAAAAGTATGAAAGGGTCACAGTATAAAAGCTGAGGCATGTGGCTATTTCTAAAATTAAAACTAAACTAGGAAATCCTCTTTCTAGTATAGAAACACTAAAGAATACCTTCAAGTTCGCAGGGGGTTGAAAAAGTTCTGGAAGTACAAAGGAGTGTCTTGTGGGATTGGAAAGCTGCTCACAGAGAGAACATTTTTGTAGCTTCTTCCTGGCAAAGATTTATAAACGTTTCACTCAGTTTTGCCTTATAGGCATAAACTTACAGTCACGAGGAGCCACAGGGTGTAAGAACCAGGTCATGGGCAGTGTGGCCCAGTGGTTAGGCCACAGCAATGCCACAGACAAGGGTGGAGTCCAAAACACAAACCAAATCAAAGTTCAGAAGTCACATACCAGGTTACCAGATCCAAGGAGAAATCCAGGGGCAAGGTCCAAGTCAAAATCTGAGTTGAAGTTCAAGAGTCAAAGACCAAACTACCAGATCCAAGGGAGAATCCAAAAGCCAGAGTCCAGGAACAGAGTGAGCAGGGTCAGGAAACCAGAGAGCACAGGATCAAAGAACAGACCTTCAGAGGGACTGCTGGCTGGCCTGTAGCCTGCTGCCAGGAGGGACTAAATAGAGAGGCTGCTCTTCCTAGCAGTCAGTAGGCCCCAACGGTGGTCAGTGGGAATCATTAGCTGGGGTGGGGCCACTTGTCAGAACCCAAAGCAGGTAGAGCTAGCTAGGCAAGTAGCCCAGACTGGGTTGCTTGTTAGGACCCGGGACAGTACCCTCTGCCCCCCTATCTTCCACACGGTCCAAGCCCAGATTTCTCCAGGTGCTCTTGATTGACATTCTACAACAAATCAGGGGTATTGACATGATTGGCTCATTCCCAGGATTTTTCTTTGAGACTATATCCTTTCTAGTTCACCCAGTAGTGGAGTTTCTCTCAGATGCATTTGGAATCTAAAATCTACCTAAACAGATATTCTTCAGACCCATCAACTCTTACAAAGAGGGGGCAGGACCTCATATTTGGGAAAAAGGCCTTCTGTATAAGGTTTAAGCATAGACATGTAAAAGTCTGGGTATACCTCAGGGTTTCAGGCATAGGGAGTTGAAGGCAATGGGGTATATCTGTTCAGTGACCTAAAAAGAGGCCAAATAGAGGTAGAACCTGTAGTTAGAGAAATAGGGGTCTGGCATGTGAAGGCATGGGCAGCATTATTGTCAATGAATTAGGTCGGGTAGGAAAGTTATCCAATTATCTTCATGATACACCTGAGATAATGTTCAAGAATTCAAGTCACTCACTCTGTCCATCAGTCTGTGGTGGTATGCTGAGGAATGAAGAGGTTCCATTATTTGGAGCCTTGCACAACTCATGCCACTTTGAGTGGTGCCTTGAATATGGTTCTTGGGCTGGAGAAGGGTGGAAAGGAGTGCTGGGTTTAGCTTGTGCTGTTTATCTTTGCAAGACAGTAGTTTACCTTCTGATTCTTGCTATCTGAACTATAAGAGACCACAAAATCCAAGTGGAAAAGAATACTGACCAGACTCTCCCTAGCAGCTGATCAGGAGGTTCTGATAGAGGCCAGCTGGATTCATTAGTTGTGGTGGGTCTGCCAGGAAAACCCCAGGCAGGTGTAGCCGCCTAATCATTTAGCCCAGACTGGACTGCTGTGTAAGGTCCCTGACACAGGGGATATGCTCAATGTTATATCCCTCTAGCAAGAGGCTCTCCTCACTGTGCCCACTTACCTATGTCATGGCCAGTCTTCCCTACTTTCTGGAAAAATCTCGTGCTCACATAGAGGAAGCAAAAATACTGCAACTAGTGCTTCACGCTGCTGTGTGGATGCAAGGATAGGACTATGGACAGCTGGATAGAATCTGACTGGTTCTGAAGTGGAAGAGAAGTGAAAATGCTGTAACCTTGAGCATAAAGGAAGCACTGCAGCAAAACATTAAGAGTTTCTAGTAGTAACTGCTTTGCTGAATCATAGCCTGTGAAACAGGTAGACCTGCACTTCTCAGATCCTTTGTTTTAATCATTATCTTGATTATAGCTGGAGAAACTGATAATTAAGGTACTTAGCTGTCAAACCATCATCTCAGTAACTTATTTTACATCAATGTACACTGTCTTTTTAATATTGGCAACCTACATATCGAACATTTCTATATCACAATGGCTCCAAGTACTCTATTCTTGTGGTCACATGCCATATTCTCATTTAGAAACATGTATCCTTGTCCATGAATTCTGTTCCTGGCATCTGTCTTGTACTTTACTTTTCCCACATAAAAGTCTGGCAATGGTTGCTCACTATTATTCTGATAACAGTGCAGGTCAAAGTCATTCTACTGTGAATGTACATTTGTACTGGGAGAAAGTGAGTGACTGATTGGTATCAGGCAAAAGTGACTTCTCTTGTTAAGGTTCTGGCATGTCATTCTGTGGTTAATCATTTCTACTAAATGTCAGTCAAACCTACCAGATGTGACTAATGGATATACTTAGGCTACTGCAGTATGAGGTTAGATGTTTGATGTCTGTTTTGTAACAGATGTATCTAGGATGCTCACAAAGTTAAAAAAATTAACACATAGCTTACAAGGTGAAAGCTGCTATATTTTTGTGTCTTAAATGATTTCTGCTTATTAATATACAACCAGTTTGTCTATTAATTATGAATTAGACATAGGACTATATGCCCTAACTTAATCAGGAAGGATTAGTGTGTGTGTGTGTGTGTGCGCGCGCGCGTTGATTCGGTGGCTGAATATCTAAATCCAAATTGAATCAGGAGACACTTTAATCTCTCCAAATTGAATCAGAACCCTCGAATTGATTAAAAAAGATTCAGTGATTTGGACACAGACACAGCTTTAAATGTACCTCAAGGTACCAGGCAGCTCATGAATGCTGCAATGCTGGGGTGGATGGAGCATTCCAAAGGAGTATTGGGGGCTCTCCAGGGCACTTGGCAGCAGACCCGAAGCACTTCTGGTCCACTTTTGGGTCTGCCAGGGAGCACGAAGGAGGGGGCACCCAGCTCCTCCCCTGCTCAGTGACTGGTGCTTCCCAGGTCTGGGAGGCACCTAGGGTCCCCCTAAAGCTGATCACCGAGCCAAGGGGGCATGGGGGGTGGTCCAGCGTGCTCCCTGGTGGACCCGGAAGTGGACTGGAAGTACTTCCGATCCACTTCTGGGTTCACCACTGAGCAAGTTTTGGGGCGGGGGGGGGTGCTCCTGTGGGACACTCCATCAGCCCCAGCATTGCAGCATTCATGAGCTATGCGTGGTTCCTCGAGGTATGTAGAAAAAACATTTAAAGCTGTGTCTATAGCTGAATCACCAATTCTCTGAATCAGCATCAGATCTTCAGATTTGGATTCAGCCAAATTGAATCAGGACAGTGATCCGAATCAACAAATTGAATCACTGTCCCTTATTCAGACCGAAAGTGAATCCAAGTCAAATATGGCCCATTTTGCACACCCCTAGTGTGTGCACACCCACCCACCCACACCTGGTAGCTTGGAAGAATAGCAGTTTTAATTATTAAAAAAAAGTCAATAGCTTTAACAAATATTAATAGTTAATAATTATTTTCATGATTAACAATGTTTGAAGAACATATGTAATATGAATAATCATCACCCCAAACCATCACAGAAATTACTTCCATGGCAGTTATGCCTAGTAGACTGTGAAAGTCCTATTGTACTGGATACTGTACACATTGTAATGAAAATACAACCCCTCCCCCAAGAAGCTTAAATCTAAGTAAAAATTAAAGACTTATTCTTTCTACTTGATCAGGGACCTTTAGGTTACTCACTAGTAGTACCAAACAAATGAAATGTCCAAGGCATGTGTCTCTGACTTCCAGTCTGTTTCTGGAAGCATCAGGAATTTAAGAATCCATACTTTCAGGCTTATAGCTAGATTTACACATTTTAAAGAACTGTGTCTAGACTGGGTTCAGGTACTGTAGACATCTAACTTTATGGATGTTTATTCAAAGATCAACTTAAAAATAGATTATCTTTAATGCTAAGTAAACTATGAGTGTTAACCATGTTCTGCTATGGATTTGTAAGGCCTTTTAGTAGGAGTTAAGTCCTGTTTCCAACTGTCCTATGGTTCATGGCTTCCCTTGATTAGTTGCATGAGCAGTATTTAGCCTCATAAGTTAAACAAGTAAAATGTTCTATTCACGTTCAGACCACCTTACTCATGCTAATAGATTTACTGGGGTCAATAAAACTGCTTATATAAGAGCAACATTCATCCTAAACACCATGGGGTAACACGATGAGTGAGAATAAGATAACTCTGTTTGAATTGCCTTAAAGGGCACAGGCAAAAAAAAAAAAAAAAATCACTCCAGGTTCTACAGTTGCTTTTAATTTAAAGGGTTGGGGAAAGTCTCTGGAAATGGGATACCTCCAAAATAAGAAGTAACTTTAAGTGCATCTATTATAGGAACACCTTACACTGGGTACTTTTGTTTTCCTACTTTTAATTCAGACTCATATCGTTATAGTCCATAAGAATGTACTAATGAATCAGTTTCTATTTTGCAAATTGGGTCCAAATTCAAATTTGTTAGCAGACTAGGAAACTTTTCCTTAAACATCCCAAGTTTATAAATTGATATGTGCTGAATTAATCCCCCAACCCCCTCCCTCCCTCTCATGCTATCTTTCTGTTCAAATTTAAACACCTTGCGTGTTCTCTAGGCTAGAAATGCAATTCCTTCTAGGCTGCTTCTAAGTGAAACTATCTAGAAAGAGAAAACTCTTTTGACTGCCTCTAATTAAAACCCAGTATGTATAGTAACTCCTTGCAATGAGGATATAGATAAATGATTGTGGATTATTACTGCTACTTTGATCAAATGGCAGAAGGATCTAAAAGCTTGTGTAAATATGGTCAAAACATATGAAAGCGAAAGCAAGCCCTCCCCACTGGGTCCCACTGAAAAGTTGATACTGAGCTCCTACACAGTCCTTAATTCACTCAACTGAAACACGAGTAAGACTCTCCTCTTGGTTTCTTTTAATTTTCAGTGAAGCTGACACAGTCCCTTATTTACACCTCAAGTAACACTCTAGTGTTTTTGCGTTTCATTAATGTCTCAAAAGACATCACTATCACAGATTCTGTTCCCATGGGCACATTGAGCACATTGCTGTTGCACTGCTACACGGGAGTAGCTAAGTGTGTTTTTCCAGCACTCGGCTGATTGACAGAAACATTTTTCCTTCTCATAATGCTGGGATCTCACTTAAAAATAATGTGCTGAAAACAGTGCAGAGAAAAATGCGACTGCAGTTTTTCTACTCTGCTCCCACTAGCATGCTTTTCCATTTGTCTAGCATTAATGGTAATGAGGACAGCAAATCATTCCTCGCTATGTGACACTCCAAAGATTAAAAAATAACAGCCTATATGCAGTACAGATATAGCATAATAACCAGGGATCTTGGTTTTCTCTGTTTTAAAAATTGGAAATTCTCCGATAAACCCCTCCCCCCTCACAAATTATCTGATTAAAAACCCCCTAGTATGTATTTTTCCATGATTAAAATGAAATACTACTATATATATGTAAGTATCAGTTGAACATATTTGTTTACAATTTTAAAGCAATTTGGAAGCCTACCAGTGCCTCAGTCACTATAATAAAATTAATTCTAAATACCTATACATTTTGGTATTTGATTTGGGGTTTTTTATCATGGAAAAATCAGAGTTCCCATTGCCCCTGCACACATGCATGTGGCACCTCCTGTTAATCATCCTACTCCTGCTCCCCCCAGCCCCTTGCAGGCTAGAACTCTGCCAACCTGCAAGGGGAAACCCATTGTTTCCCTCACTTTTCTCCTTAAAATGAGAAAATCCGCATTTTACCATGGTGAATGGAAAACTCAGATCTCTGAAAATAACATGGCATTTTACCTACTCAGGCCCAGATTCTGCAATTAGCCCCATATAGAGGACATCAGACCCCTGTGGAGCTTGCTGTGCAACTGAAGCCACAGCCGTGGGAGTTGTCCTGAAGAACTACTACTGAAACAACAGAAGGAAAGCAAAACAAAAACAGGACAACAGTTTAGGTAAAAGTAAGAGTGGGATTAAAATGCAGAGAAATAAGGGGTAGGTGGGATTTCAGACTAGTCCAAGCATAAGGGCCAGCATGGAGCTAAAATGTGAAAGACATGAAAGGAGTAGTAAAGCAAAAGGCCTTGGAGTGTAGGGAGAAATAAGGGAAAGGAGCATAGGCAGAGGAAGAAAATATGATCGAGGTCCTTACAGTAAGGGAGGGAGTGGGACACAGAAAGAGGCAGCTGCTTTGTACTTGTCCCATTCATCCCAGGCAGGGGCTGGGATGAATGGGACAAGTAGTGGGAGGCTAGGAGCCTGGGTGGCTCATTCAGGGGCATGGGGTGCTCTTGCCGCTGTCCACACCCCCGATCTGTGTGCTGGGTGGAGGCAGCTGCTACTGTGGGATGCGCTCTTCAGACCACTGCCGGTGCCCCAGTAGCTGCACAACGCCACGTGCCTTCTGCACACTGGCTGCACCACCTGCCTGGCGGTGGAAGGCACGTGACACTGGCAGTGGAGTGTGGAGCACAGCCCGCAGTGGCAGACACCTCTGCTCTGTACACAGCACAGATTGGAGCCGGGGAACATATCCCCTGTGCCTGCCCTGGGGCTGTGGGCAATGGCGGGAGCCTGCACCCCTGGACAAACCGCCTGGTTCCATGACCCACCCCAGGGCCCCATTCATCCCTCCCTGGGCCTCAGTCCAACCCCACCCCATGCCCCTTCCCCCCCTGCACCCCTTTCCATCCACAAATTTACCTGCTCAGCTGGGCACTGCTCCACACATGGCCAGGCTGGGCTGAATTCCTGGCCACCTGCCTGCTCTGGTTGCTTGCCTCTGTCTGTCCATGTCCCCCCTTGGCCCCCCTCCCCTGCTGCAGCTGCCTGGAGCCCGCACCAAGGCTACCTGCATGGGGGGGGGGATAAGCCCCCTTAGTCCCGACCTTCTGCCACTTATAGAAAGGAGGGCAGGCATGTCTGAGCACCTTATAAAGAAGGATCACCTTTACAGCACCCACTTACAGGCAAGTGCATAATGGAGTCCTGAGAATGTGCTGAGTGTTCATAAGTTCACCTGATGTTTCTGTGTGGATCAAGCAAGACAAATAAGGCACAGGAAGTATTAAGACAGTTAGTGCAAGGAACTAACACTGAGGGCACAGGTTCTACTGGTTTCTCCATTATGGGTGACATTCATCCCTGTGTAGAAGCCTAGTAAAAGACCTATGAATTACTTAAACACTCCAAAAAAGCTTAAGTCTGACCACACAGAAACAAATTTCACCTTTAAAGGGGCTTGGGATAACCACTTTGCTCCTCTTGCATCAGTTTACCCAATACAGGTTTCCCTTGCTTTATGCAGTACATACATCCCTGGAAAATGGCGCATAACTCAAATTCGCATAAAGGGAACGCACTTTACAATGTAACCAATACGGATGTGTTCCAAGAGCTCGACTGTATTGACCTGCAGACCCATTTCTACAAGGCAATTCTGGTACTCACCAACAGGAGAGTGGGGTAGGAGCTAAGCTAGCAGGATGCTTAGAAGCCATAATGGGGATGGCAACTAAAGAAACACAGGTTGCAGACGAGCAAGGATAACAGATCCACACAGGAGACCATATTTTGGTGCACGTCACTCCCACAATGCAGCGTACAAAGCAGCTAACTGCAGGCTTCCACCACACCATCACATAAGAGTGAATTTACCTCACATAATGAATTTTTGGTATTCAAAAGGATCACAGCATAAGAGTGAATTAGCACGTACAGAACCTGCATAAAGCGAGGGAAGCCTGTGTGATAATTATAGCAACCCCATGAGGCATCTTTAACTGAAGTCTGTAAAGTACTGTAAAGGAACTAGGTAAATGATAACTACTACTATTATTTATTGTGGAAAAACCTCCTTTTTTCAAGGAAGCAGAAAAAATAATTACAAATATGCAAGTGCAGTTAGTCCTTTCATATTAAACATGTAAAAGGTGTCTTAATGCTGACAGCAGTTTAAGTTATTGATTTTGATTATTACCAGTAAATCTGTTGGTACCTTGGACACAAACTAGCTGTGGGGAATTAATGTCATGTCACTCCCAATCTTCTGTGTAATGTCAAGCATTGAACTTTTATGGACTAGCCACAGGGCCATATGTTCAGTTGGAGTATATCAGCAACTCTAGTGAAGCTATAGTGATTTATAGCTGGATCTTGAGCGAAAAGTGAAGACGATTACTACAAGAACATACAGAATAAGCATGTGAGAAAAATATTGGTAACGCATTTCTCCTAGAGAACAAGTACCATATTCCATCAGAAAAGTTTATGTATAGCCTGTGTGTGACAAGCATCCGTGTAGTTCCTAGATAAATATTCTGTTAGACAGGTACACTCTATAGTGCAAGATTACTGCACTGATTTAGGACTCAGCCTTTAATGGCTTTCTGACAAATCTTTGGTTGCAACTTCAGCAGCAGGTAGACATGCCCTTTCAAATTGACACTTTATTTTTAACATCTTCATCTCTAGTTACTAGTGGCATGTTTTTGCCTACACATTTTTTCTCCTAGATACACATTCAGATCATACAACCCCAGCTAGTTTTATTAACTGCTTCAGTGTGAAGAAAATTTAAGCACTTTCATACCACTTGCCCCTTGTCCTTTCCACCTCAGACCCTGGGTCAGCTGGAGAGCCAAAGGCTATATTGTCTGGCTGGAAGTGTTGATCATGTGATTTCGGAATAGAGCCAGAGATGCTGCTGGGGAAAATGTACTCTCCCTGTTGGTTTGCAGCATAAGCATGTCCGGTGACTTGTGTCTTGCATATAAATTTCTCTCTCCATAAAGCTGATGGACTGTTATGTCAACAATTATACAGTTACTCAGATGGCTGCATGACTATCTTATCCCCTAGGTGGTTCGATTTTATTATTTTTCCCCCCCCATGAGGCCAGAAAAATGAGAGTGCCTTCTCCAATAGCAGTAAAAGTTGGAAATGAGGTACTTCTGCTGCATCTTTTCAGAGTTTGGCCAGAGGTCAGCAACCCCCAGCACACGTGCTGAGCATGGCATGCAAGGCCATTTTGCTCAGCACACCACCGCCAGCCCAGGCTCTAAGCAGCTGCTGCCAGGCACAGCACACAGCTGGGAGGTTGCAAGCCCTACTGTAAGCAGACTGGGCTCTGCGGTCTGGCTGCAGCTGGGAGGCTGCAAACAGCTGCTCTGGCACATTGGCACTCCGGCACCTTCCAAGGTAGACATTGTGGCACTCTGGCCAAAAAAAACATTGCCTACCTCTGGTCTAGGCTATATTTGCCCTGAAGTCCATAAGAGCTGGCCAGAGCTGTGTTTTCTTCCCCATATCCCTTCCTTGTCTTTTAAATTTGCAACACTGCAGAAACGTGGAAAAATTCTACATTTTAAAACATTGCCTCCTTTCCTTTTTTATCCCTGTAGATAAGAGCTTTCTGTATAGCTTATAGGGTGTAAAGTGTGACTGTTGGCTACTAGAATGGGGCTTTGTTAGATCCTCTTTAGATCCCTACGTTACCCATTCACAATGCCACTTCTGTTTATGGTTCTTTCTGGCAAAGCCTTCTTCTAAGATTATCAATCACATTGCTGAGCCATCCAGATGGGCCATTACAAAACAATCCCAACCCCTGCCAGGAGTAGATCTAAAGTGTCTCAAGACAAGTCTGGCAATAAAAGGCAGTCATAATGAAGTGGTGCCATTAATTTCTTGTGCAGTTAAAGATATTATGTAACATTTATGTTAGGAGAGATATGCAGCTTTTAATTCAGTGTCTTTGGGAAAGACTAGAGTGGCTTGTATGTCTATTGCCCCACATGCTTGGACACTGGTTTTTACCACATTTCTCTGTGTGATAGTGTTAAGGAACTCCACTTCATATTGAGTCATATATATTGACAAGTGGCTATGTACTGACCTCAAATGATCTCACTGACTGAGATTATTTGAGGTCACACTCACCTAAGTGATTATTAGGAACACCTGTAAATGTCAATTTGGTTACTGTGAATTTCTAGAAGTAATAGATATTACTTTAGTTTAAAAAAAAAATCACACAAATTGCATGGAAACTTATTCATGGCTGAAATAAGCTAAAATAAGCTTGGACTTCAGAATGAAAAGAAAGCTACTATGGGCAAAGACTAGAGGAGGCAGTACTACCAGTCAGCAGCAAACTATAAAAATTCAGATCCAGGAACAAATCAGTCTATGAGAACAGGCATTATTTGTTCAGGTGAATGCATTTCTTGCTTACCAGGTTACAAAACAAAGAAGTTCAGATGTTAAAAATGAATAATGCACATAAATAAGCAGAAAGTTGGCAAATAGGATTTCCAACAGTGACAAAGTGCCTAACTTGCATTTGAAAATCCCACAAGGCACTAAGACATCTTTCAAATCTTCTTCTAAAAGTTGACTTTTCCTTCACAAGAGTAGATGAGAGATGGAATAGATCACTTAAAGGAGTAGGTGACTGGATAATAGGGGCACTGTGAATTACCACATAATGCACAGGAATCAGAGATAGGACATATGGGTTCTTTCTTTACCTATGGATTTGGGATCAGTCACTGCACAGCTCTGGCTCCCAGTTTCTCTCTATATATAATGGAACAAAAACACTCAAGTCACTGGTGTAGGATCTCCACCTAAACTGTGGCCTATGTGACAAAACATTATTTCCATATCTGCACCTTCTCTGAAAAATGGTTTGGTTTTTCTTTCAAAGCTTTTATTTAGGGGGGGAAGTAGGGGAGGGGGGTTGTAAACAACCTTCAGTTACCAAAGAGATAAAATTCTCTGATGTTTATTACCAATCTTACATAAACAATTTTCAAGAGCCCCAACGTAACAGAGAATTTAATTCCCAGGACATCTTAGTTGAGGAGTTGTTGTTTATTTGCTGAGTGCCCAAAGATACAGTTCCTTCCCCCAAAGAGCTTGCATTCTGTTTTGACAAACAATGCAATGCAGCATACACAGAGCACATATCACACTTCCAGATTTCTTGTTTCAATAAAATCTATTGACCTATTTTAGTATCACAACCCAAAATGACATTGACTTTCTTAACACAACTGCCCATTACCATTTATGCAAGTACTCATATAAACCTCATTACCACAATCCTCAATGGATTTTATCCTCATCACATCCCTATAAGATAGGGAAGTATTCTCCATTGAAAGATCATGAGCTGAGCCACAGTGAGTCCTGTGGCTAAGCCAGGAAATGAATTCACAGCTCCTGGGCACCAGGCCAGCGCCCTATCCCCTAGGCCAGCCTTCCTATTCTATTTCCCCTTTTGGGGACAGTCAGGACACAGAAGCTCTCCATCTCCAAGATGAGTTCAAATGGATTGCTGTGGAAACATACTGCATAAAGCACACTCTGTAGGTCTGCCTCCCTAAATCATATTATGCACAGAGCTTTTTGTGAACCCTGTGTTGGACTGAGTTCCCCAAGCAATGCATTAATATATAAAACATCTCATAGATTAGCAGAAGTGGTGGTGCTTTAATCTGACAATTAAATATGACAACAGCAATTCATAAATCACAGGTGGAGAAACTGCAGATGAAATCCATCACAAAAAAAAAAAAATCAAGGATGAAAGGAGACAAACGTAGCACATAATTACACTCCATTTGAGTAGGCTGCATAGAAGAAAAGTACAGTATAGCACCTCGTCACTTAGTCTTTACCCAAGTCCCACTGCATCCATTTATCATGGATACATTTAAATAAGGATACAAAATATAGCTTAACTGGAAACAAATCCATAGTATACTGAGTCAGATTCAAAGGCAAGGTACCAATATCACCTGCTCATAAAGTGCTATAGAATTTCCCAGCCATAGGTCTCAATCCCTCCCCGAACTAAAATAGATTCAGATGTCATATGCAGGGTGAAAAAGATTGTAGCAACACAAGTAGGAAGAACCCTAACTTTGATCTTTTAGATGTTACTTACACTATTCACAACCTAAATTGTACAGGTCTGTATGTGCAGTGGGAGAAAAATAGCACACGGTTATCCTGAGTATGTAAGCCATGCATTACTGTCATATATGGAAACAACATTCTGCTCCACAGGACAATATCTGCAGATTGCAGGACACACACAAGAGGACTTTAGGAGCTTTTTTCAACAAGAAGGCAAGGTATGTGCCTTGTGTTCTGGAAAATAATCTTTGGGAACAGGGGTTTCACTTCCAGAGAAACAGTGCTTCAAGGAGGCATGCTCATCCTGCTGGTGCACAAGCAGCTTTTCTGAAACAGAAACGTTGCTCTGCTGCTAGTTACGGCATGATAATACTCCTTACCTCTGTGGAGATGAAAAAAAATGGTTAAGGTGTTTTTTTTTAAACCCGTGTGCAATTCCCAAAAGATAAATAGATTTTTGCACTGCCTAAAAGGTATGCCATATCATCCCTTATTGCCCATTCCTTAGTCAAGGAAGTTAAAAAGTTTCAGGGAATTGTTCATCCCAACTCTGTGGTGAATAACTTACAAACATCACTAACATTGAAGAAATCAAGCTCATTTTATTAATAGATTATAAAATGAGTAAAATATCAGAACATATTTGTTACATTGAGTTAGGTCTGTCACTGGATGGGTTTCTTCTTAAAAATATGAGTGGGATTACTGCCTAAATAAGTAGAACTAGTCAGAGCAGACATCCTTGTTTTGTTCCTCTTTTAAGATACCAATATCCTTCCATGGAAAAATGTTTGATACCGATGATTCAGAAAAGCTTTCTTCTCGGCTGATAAAACCATACACTAAATCAGTATGGACCAATCTGTCTGGCAGGCATACCACACGTTAGCATTGCAGCCTCCCCAAGCACCACTCCAGTCCCCTTCTTGATCTACTGTGATGCTTTCTGCTCCCAGCCTTGTACTCCCAGCTCCAACTGCTGCTGAACTCCCCGCTCCCTTTCCCGATCTGCTGTGTGCCATTTGTGGCACCCATGCTTCAAGTTGCCACCCCTGTAATAAGTCCTTTGTATATATTGTAATCAATTGTCTGCTCTGGCCTCCCAAAGGCTTTTCTCCCTCTAGGGAAACGATTGTAACTCAGTGACTGAATGAACATAGGGAGCCACTATATTGCATGATAACCAAAGTGGACCCAATATGGGAGGTTTCATTCCAAATTAGTAGGAGAGACTTTGCCTATACCTTTACAAACCTAGTAATTGAAGGACAGTGCCTTGTAGCTTTGACAAATCAGCTCTAGCCTGCCCTTTTTATATAAACATGCACCCTCCCTGTTTCCTTGGACAGACTTGACTAGCTGACCGTTATGAACCCCCTCCTGGCTGTAATATGATAGCCAGCAAAATTTTACAGTATTTAAGAGGAAGAGACAAGAAATATCAGCTTCAGGCTGTAGGAAGAAAGCAGAATTTTACTGGATATGCTGTCTGACCCAGTGGACAATAAGGTCCCTTAAAAGAAAGGATTATGGTCGCTTGATAAAACCCCCAAACCAGAATGGCATCAGATAGGTCTTAAATTCTGCAAAAGAATTATTCAAATTAGAGACATCTACATTTAAAAAAATATTACATTCAGTCAATATATAGAAGTTTACAACTCCTTTCAGATTTAGAATACAAGTTGTTAGACCATTTTCTTGCTCTAAGAACAGGTTCTTAAAGTATTCCTCTGTCAGTCATAAAATTACTGGTATAATAAATGATACTTAATTTGACTGTATTTATTTGAGAAGTAGGACATTTATCATAGATGTTAGGGTTGGAAGGGACCTGAATAGATCATCGAGTCCAACCCCCTGCATAAGCAGGAAAGAGTGCCGGGTCTAGAAGAACCCAGCTAGATGCTTATCTAACCTCCTCTTGAAGACCCCCAGGGTAGGGGAGAGCACCACCTCCCTTGGGAACCCGTTCCAGACCTTGGCCACTCTAACTATGAAGAAGTTCTTCCTAATGTCCAGTCTAAATCTGCTCTCTGCTAGCTTGTGGCCATTATTTCTTGTAACCCCCGGGGGTGCCTTGGTGAGTAAAGCCTCACCAATTCCCTTCTGTGCCCCCATGATGAACTTATAGGCAGCCACAAGGTCGCCTCTCAACCTTCTCTTGTGGAGGCTGAAGAGGTCCAGGTGCCCGTCTCTCCTCATACGGCTTGGTCTGCAAGCCCTTAAACATATGAGTGGCCCTTCTCTGGACCCTCTCCAGGTTATCCGCATCCCTCTTGAAGTGCAGTGCCCAGAATTGCACGCAGTACTCCAACTGCGGTCTGACCAGCACCTGATAGAGGGGAAGTATCACCTCTTTGGATCTATTCGTCATGCATCTACTGACGTATGATAAAGTGCCATTGGCTTTTCTGATGGCTTCGTCACACTGCGGACTCATGTTCATCTTGGAGTCCACTAGGACTCCAAGATCCCTTTCCACCCAGCAGGTCATTTCCTATGCAGTAGGTTTTTCCTCCCTACCTAGGCAGTAGGTGTGCTGGACATTTTTCCTCCCTAAAGAATAAAAATACAAAATATGAACTGTCCTAAATTGCAAATGTTCTATATGGAAAAATATTTTTAATTAAATATTTATCCTGACATTTCTAGGCAAACAGTTGATTTTATGCATTCTGTGTTCAATTCTCTATCAATGCAATTCAGCACTACAAACACATACCTTAGAGAACAACTATAGAGTTGTGTGGCTTTCACATAAAGATTGTCTAAAATTATACGCAGCACTAATTAACTTGAACACAAAATTAGAACCGATAGCAAAATACAAGAGAAAACAACATCAGAAACTTTTGGGCTGAAAAGCCATGTTGGCTCTCTAAATTGTAAAATTGATGATAAGAATAATTATGTAACACAGTTAAAACTTGACAAACAAAACCTGTGTGCCTTGGAAGCCAGAATCAGATTTTGTTTGCTATAAGAACCAGTGTTTAAAATAATTTTTGTCAATGGTAAAATTATGAATAACTTAGTGAAAAATATAGTAACTGTGGGAGTAAAGAATATATTTGGCCATAGCTTCATTCCTGTTTAAGTACCAAGTTATTCCTAGTCAAATGTTCCTATATCTTAGAACACATCATCTGATAGAAGGATTTTTTATCCCAGTCCTCCACAGTGCATAAATCAAATAGTGGGGGGGGAAGGAAAACAAACAGCATGTTCGTGATCATTTAGCCATTCAACTTTTTTTTTTCTAAATGAAAGGTGGCTGGAAAAGAACAACAGCTTTATCAAACAATAGAATGAGAGTCCTTGTTAAAAAGCTTAACTCTGGAAAGTGCTTTAGCATGTCTGTATATATATATATACACACAGTTGCAGAAGTGTAAGATTACCTTGTAAAATTGCACACATCATAAACCTGTTTTAAAGCACTTTCAGAGCCAAAGCAACACATATATGGATATAATTGAGAAGTTGTCATGGGCAGCTCATACTGGCATTTCTGAAATATCATCTTGGTTGCAGAAGGGAGAAGTTTCTGGTGTATGTAGCTCAATTACACAATCCTGTTTATATTGGAAATAGGTTATTGTTGCACTTTGATGTCTATCTTCTCTTTTCCTGCTCTGCATACAAAAAAACCCCATGTTTCACAGCATGCACAGACTGCTTACTCTAGCAGAGAGGAGCTTTGAGGAAACCCAACCAATTCTGAGTACTGACAAGGCAGTATGCAAAGGGACTCACACTCAAAGTGGGCCTGCTCACACTGGGTTACTGGGATCTCAGTCCTGGGTAGGAGCGGGAGAGCTGATCAGATAATTTGGGATGTGTGTGTGTAGGTTTTATATAAGCACATTCACACATGTATGCACACACACAGACACCACAAAGTTTATATGTCAATGTGATATGTATAAGTATATATAACATGTTAAATATAATAAAGAGAATTATTGTTACAAGTCAGCATGTACTCCTGGTTACTCCATTATTGTATTTGAGATACCATTTTAATTTTCTGATCTAAGGAGAGAAGGAGAGGAAATTAATGCAGTGCTTTACATATTAGGCCACAGTAGTTTTGTTTATGAGGACTGGTATGTGAGGATATCAATGCACAGTACAAATATAAAACAAAATACATTTTGTAGTATGCCCCATGTCAGTCACCATTTTAGGGTGACAAATGAAAGTTCTTTAAGGAATGATTGAATTTAAAGATAATAAAACTGGTCCTTTAAATACCACATATTTAAATTAAATCACATGAAAGCATTCTGGTTCTGGTTTATCCATTTTGTTTGCTTCTTGACATTCTTTGTATAATAGATAGTATTAGCTCAAATCCTAATACTTAAGCTTCCCTGACACAACTTACAGGAAAGTGAGGGAGACTGCAGAAAGCTTCCCCCATGGTATTCAGGTTGTGGGAGTTTCATTGCAATCTGTGAATAGTCAGCCTTGACTCAACCAGGACTCTTTCCTGCCCCCACTGAAGTCAATGGAATTTTAATTTTAGTGAGTTAAAGTAGGCCCCTAGGACCACTCTTCTGCTATCTGCACTAGTCCATTGGCTATCTACAAAACATCATATAATGCTATTCAATGAAAATGTTTTCTCTTACCACATGTTGAATTTTAAAGAATTTGATTTAACATAATTGCAACCCTTCCCTCTGGATAACTCTGCATTTTGATTGAGGGCACATAACAGCAAAGGCAGCTTCATCTGTATAGTTAACTTCCCTAGCTAAAATCCTCATGGAGCAATTAAACTGTCTTGAAATGTACTTAGAATTTTGAAATGCAGAGATTTCAAAGTCTGTTTTCACTTATTAGCAAGCAAGAAGGAAAGGCTTGATGTTTATAATCTTGTATTCAAAAGTCCTGTTGAGATAGCAGCATGACCTATTAAGTCATGACTTCCTCAGCACAGAAATTACTACCTGTATGTAACAATTATAATTTGTTATTGCTATTCAACCCCAGAAGGTAAATAAGCACATAAAAGAAGAAAGAAAGAAACAAGATGGAGTAGGAGTTTGATATGTGGGCACATTCTTGTAGGTAAAAGACACACAGACCAAGATATTTTGCATCCTTTGAGGTATGTTTGAACTGAACATTCACAACCTCAATACCTTATGTCTACTCTATGAAAAACTAATACATATCTAGGAAAATATTAGGAAAACTCCTTTACCTGAATGTACTTTAATAATTTCAAATGCTTTTGTATTAAAGAGTTATATATTTGTAACAGCATAGCTCTGGATCATAGATACCTAGCAAATCTAAGAATCCCCCAGCCTAGGATCTATCTGGAATATTTCTTGCTGCAATTGCCTGTTTATGGAGGGATAAAATTTAGACCACTCTGGGCGTGTCTACACGAGACACTATGCCAATGTACCTTGTCACTACAGCAATGTAGCATCAAGGGGCACGAACTGTGATGCCACCGCTATTGCACAGTAGCAACAAGCTACTGCTCAGTAGGGTCAGTGCCTGGACTGCGCAGTATCAGCAGTTACTGAGCAGCTGAATGCAGTCATTTAATACTTGCAAGTAACAATTGTGCAGTTGGACACATGAGAAGATACTCCCACTGGAGTACTACTTCTCATATAGTGAAGGCATGTCAGGCTGTGGCTAACATGCTCTCTTTCTGGATGATAATATTTCAACAGGTTTTGCCTCATGGGTTCCTAAAATGCAGAGAGAGCTGCAACCTATTCATCAGATATATATTTTTTCATGCTTGTAAAATCTAGGAATCTCTTTCATGCAGGGGACTGTCAATAGTAGCAATAGAAAAATCCTAAATAATTGTAAACAGAAGAATTTTGAGCAACTTTAATTCTCATTACCACCTTAAGAGGCTGAACCAAAGCCCACTGGAGTTGGGAGAGCGATACCAATTGACTTCAAAGAGTTTTAGATAAGGCTTTTGTGAGAGCAAGATCTATCAAGTGACTTTTAGGCATCTGATCAAGAAGCCATCTTTTCATGAGTGTAGTCTTGCTCACTATCAGTGAGAATCTCTTCGCTTTTTTGGGGAAAGACCGTTGCCAAGCAACTAAAGTCATTGGCCTCTCAGAACTCTTAAACTGGGTTTAACATGGGTTGGGTGCAGAGGCCCGAGTAGTTTTACTGGATAACCTACAACGTCTTGTTTTCTTGGTTATTCTTATAGATCTGTTAGTTGCTTACAATAGTAACCACCACAAGTTATGGTTGACCACCTGCAGAGCAGTCACATGCTTTCCTCTGAGAAAGACATGTTATGATATTAGTCAGGAAAGAGACATATCTACATAAAATGAGAAATGCTGCTAATTTTCCCATGGCATGCCTCATGCTTTTGTTTTTACTAATAGATATGTCATAACCCAATGATTTTGGTGCCTCGGCACTATGGAATTTTCTTGACACCTGAGAGCCTCTTGCACAGCGAGGGTTTTTGTTGCATAAAGAACCCGCGTGCAGGAGGGAGTTCCCGCCACTTTTGCAGCTGCCTTTGCAGGATGCATTTTCTCTTTGCAGCACGGAGGTGCACGGTGCAAAGTGTTCCAGCCATTCGGATGTAAATTCGTGCCCCGCAATTGCCTAGTGCTAAATTATTCATACGTGGCGGCCGGTAATTGGCTTGCTGGCCGTTTAAAAATTAGCGCGACTTCCGCCCAAGTCGAAGAACTTTGAGCACGCTGCAGAGTGCCTCTTAGAGATCCGACTTGCTGCTAGCTGATCGATAGACTGATCACCCATCGATCCTTCTTCCCGTCGCCGAACGCAGTCCCAGACGTACGCTTTTCCCGCCAGCTTGAATTATGGACAAGTTTACTGGCATTGGCCTCGCCAGCTGGAGCAACTCACATTGTTGTCCAGACGACCGAACCGTTTCCATCACAGCCACCCGTGACGTAAGTAAAGTTTTTTGCAACCATTAAGCTTGTCAGCCTCTCTATTCACCAGCCCACCCTGACGAAAGGGTAAATTCTGAATCGCCTCGAGTCAGTTCAGCCCGGCCGAGACAAGATAAAGATATGCAATAAGGTTTGGTCGGTGGGGAGGCTATAGGACCATTGTTGGATGCAAAGATAATTATGCTAAAGCAAAATTCACCCACGTGGAAAGGATATTAATAACTTACCCCTCTTAGCATAGGGTAAAATTTACCAGGAGTAATTGTCTTTATATAAAGAAAAAGGATGAATTAATGCTAAAATATGGTACTAAACAATATTCATAAAGATGCAATTGGGGTACATGCACACATACCATGAATACAGAGAAATGACTGTTTTACTAGAATAACGTGTTTCAGACTTTATGTAAATGTTATCACTTATTACATTCTGACAATCATAAAATGACTGATTATGATACATTACATTTCCAGCAGTAAATTGGAGAATATTATTAATATAAGTATTTGTAAAGATGCAATGACAAATTATTAATGTCCAAAGGGTGCCTTTGTCTGTTCCAAATATGATGATATTTGTTGTCATTTAGGGATTTTAGCAAATATAGCTGTGACAGGCTCACGGCCATTGTATGGGCCAAAGGGGTGTGCCCTGCTGCCTCAGGCCATGTCACTCCTGAGCCTATCACCCACCATGACCTGTTGTTCACTGGTATACCTTTCAGGGTAGTGCTCAGTGGTTCCTTCAGGGACCAGAAACAACTCTATTGGTACATCTTCTGTGGAGCTCCTCTTTCCCTACACCCCAGCCCTTTCCTTTTGGGTGTTACAATCAATCTTGGCAGTGCTTTGGCAAAATGACAGGGCTTCTTCTGCTATGCTGAGGCCTGGTGAGAAGGGATGCTGCAGGGTTGTCGCCACTGTTCTGTAGATTCTGAAAATCCCAGTGCAAACAAGAACTTAACCTAAATAGCTTGGACTGAGTGGTAGGCAGTTGCCCCTACACTGAGCAGTAGGGCTGTGTGAAACAGCACCATTCTGTTTCGACTTTGAGGGGGCAGTGTTTCATTTAATTTCAAAATTGCTGTTCCATTTCATTTTGTCAAAACTGTTTTGCTGTTTCAATGTTTCACTGATAGGCTATAATGGGGAAGCACAAAACAGCCTATAACTTTGTCATTTCTTGCCTGATTTGGATGAAACTTGCAGAAATGCTAGCCCCTTTCTGATGCCCTGAAGCCTGCCAAGTTTCAAGGAGATAGGTGAGGGGGTTCTGGGAAACTGCACCTCAGGCTGCTGACAAGCAAAACTCGTGACATGGGCGACACTGTGTGTGTGTGTGTGTGTGTGTGTGTGTGTGTGCGTGTGCGTGTGCGTGTGCGTGTGCGTGTGCGTGTGCAAGGCACACCCTCACTGGTGCTGGGGCCTCTATACAACATGGTAATATGCCTCAATGAGGCCTACTCCTCTTCTATTGCCTCAGTCCATCCACCACTTTAAGTGACAACAGGTAATAAAATAATTTAGTGAGTAGCACAGTAGCACCAGCAGCATCTCAGGCAGCCATACTGTATCAGATTCTTTCTTTCCTCTCCTGCAGGAACTTCTTCTCTAGCGTGCGTGTATTATGGTGCACCCTCACTGGCGCTGGGGCCTCTACATGACACAGTAGTGTGCCCCCATGAGGTCTCCTCCTCCCCTACAGCCTCATCTCAGTCCACTTTAAATGGCAACAGGTAATAATCTTAGTAAGCAGCACAGTAGCACCAGAAGCATCTCAGGCAGGCAAACTGTAACAGACTAGAGCTTTTCTTTCCTTTCCTGCAGGAGATTCTTCTCCAGCAGCTGCCAGGGAACTGTCCCTGCCAGCCCCAAGCCTGGGGCTTAGATGTGCCCAGGGCCCTGCGTCCTTCCAGTCAGGTGCTAGGGGTGTTGGTCTAAGGACATGGCACTGGCCCACAAGGTCCTTTGCTTTGGGTCAATATAATCTGGTATGTTTTAGCAGACCAACTGAATAGTTAGTTACAGAAGTATATCTTAGCAAGTTTTGGGGTTGAAAAACCCTATGTCAGGCTGAGGAAGCATGGAGACGGAGACAATATTGGAGTCTATGAGTTTCTGTATCTAGGAGGCTGATGACGTGAATGTTGTAGGCCTGGCCCTGAAAAGTGGTTTCTAAATTCAAACAAGCACCCAACCTTGCTAACCTAACCTTATCACCAGAAACCAACTTCCTACAGCTCTAAATCTGCTAACAACCTCCAGTACTACCACAAACTGCACACCAGAATCTATCAAAGACAAGAATACCCAACTACCTGGCAGGGCACATTTCTCACAAGAAAACCACTGTCTCCCCAGTCCATCAGGCCCGATCTTGAAAGGGAATTTACGAACTAGTTCTCACAGCCAGCCCTACAAACTTCACTTCATCAGCCTCCCAGGTAGTAGGTACAGAAACTCATGGACTCAATATAGACAGTGTAATTCTGACACTACAACCTGCCGGACATCTGACTCCCTAGGTACCTCTTCACTTTTATCTGCACTACTACATCCCCCCTCCCACCCCCTCCACCCCAGCCTGTCCCTCACCTCTTGACAGCCAGTGTCCCCTGCTCAGAGGGGGCAGGCAGGAGCGCTTATGCCCCCCCCGCCCAACTCAGGAGGCACCAGTCATCCATGCCCACCTTTGAGCTCAATTCTCTTCTTGGTAAGCTGACTTTCTGTTATGGGTTCTCCCTGTCTGCCCACTGGGCCAGGTATGCCACCACCTTGTGGCACTCTCCACTGCACTTTTATGGGACCTGCAGTTCTACTAGTTCCCTATCAGCATGCTCTGAGCTCATGGATACTATAGAGGGACGTGCAGGGTAAGCGGGGGCTCTATACTGGGGTTCCCCCTCATCTGATAACCGCAGTGTCCACTGGGCTGCCCTCTCCCAGCTCCACCTGACCTGAGGGTTTCCATGTGGTCCTCAGTCTGTGGTGGCAAGTGAGCTTTTGTCCATAGTGAGCTGCTCAGTGGTGACATTGGGCATGTTGATGCCCAGTCCAGTCCTCTGGGCTCCATAGGTGAAGAAGCCCTCCTGGGTTCACCCAGGTCTTTCAGCCCTGGGTAATGAAGCTGGCTTGTGACTGTCTGTCAGGAATGCCTCCAAGTTTTCCCCAGCCCCTCTGCCACAGAATGCATATGTGCTGCTTCCCTGGGCATGCTGGTCCTCTGGAGAAGCACTGGGTCTCTTTCAGCAATGGAGAGAGCATTTGGCTCCATTTATGGTACCCAGACACATCCTCCGCCTGCCTTAGCCTCTGAGCCCATTTTAGGCACATGGCCTGCAGGCCTCAGGCCAACTGGGGGTGCTCTTTCCTGCTGCATGGTGCTGGCTGTTTTAATTGCTGGACTGCTAAGGTAAGTTAGGCACAGCCTGTCACAGTAGCCTATGAAAAAAAGCTATTTTACCCAATTTTTTTGTTCTACTTGAGACTATTTCTAGCAGTGAAATCTTTTAAGGAGGGAATTGTAAGCTGCAGAAACTGATATATTACTTTCAGAAGAGCAATGCATCTTAATGGGGTTATTAAAAGAACGTGAAAAAAATCAAGGCAAAATAAGATTCCCCTATACCATTTCTCTTGTGTCTCCTTAAGATGTCTAATACTCTCATACTGGAAAAGTGAAGTGACTAGATCTCAGTGATTCCCCCCCTCCAGTGAATACTAATTTTGCCAAAAATAGTTTTTGGTTGACCAAACTATATCTATGAATTCATTTGTTAATATAGCAGCATTAAAAATGGACCCACCTGAAGGAATAGGAAGGGCTGCACTGCAGAGGGACAGTGCAAAGAGGCAGAGTTTGTCCCAGTAGGGATACCATTTGCCCTGAGGGCAAGTGAAGGTGTTTTGGAGGTAGCCCTCTTGGAAGTGGGGGGGTGATGTAACCCCAGCAGGGTTTGAATGAGAGACATTAGGAAAATCCCGTGAGGAGTCCTGGCCTGGGATTGGCCGACAGGCTTGGTTAAAAGAGGGGAGCAGTTTTCCTGGTGGGGAGAACAAAGGAAAGAGAGGGAGTGGGAGATAGGCTGGAGAGCAGGGAAAGGATCTCCCCATGGCCATCTCCCCCAAAAGCCCCTGGCAGAGCCCTGCAGAAGAGGCAGTAAGAGGTTGCACCAAAGAGAGATGCACCATGTCCATTCTATTACATTGGTTATATGTTACCATGTAAATAATTAAATCCTGTAAATAGATTTATAATAGTCTGCAAGGCTGTTTGATTGTAATGGAAGGCTCTCTGCTTGGGGACCCTGCAGCAGCTACGCAGAGAGCTGAGTGGGGCCTCTGGCTACCCCAGGATCCCACTATTCAGGTGAAGGCATGGCTACTGTCATGCCCAGAATTACATTAGGGGGAAAAAAGCCACTACTTGAGGAGAAGGAGTCTAATATGCAACATCTCATTGTGTAATGAGTTCAACAAGGGCACAGAACATTCTAATTCAATTTTCTCTTCTAACTGAGGTGATTGATCTGAACCCACTTTTCCCAGAGTGTCCTAGTCATCAGGCTGTTGAATAATCCTCAGGAAAAGTAGTAGCTATCAATCCCTCCTATTGATTCCACTCTACTTTGAATACAACTAGAAGTCAGGTGTTCTACCTCCCAGGTTCAGTGTTCTAGCCAGTAAGGGGCATTACTCCACACTGAGTGTCTCCACACTTGTGTTTTAATGTGCAGTAGCCTATTTTACTGTGCATTAGTGTCATGGGAAAAAAAACCTGCGCTAACACGCTAATGCACAGTAAGATTAGGCTACTGTGCGTTGTGTCACTAAAAAAGTATCATCATCTTTCACTACTGAGCGTTAGGACAGACTGAAGTGCATTTGGCCTCAGGATTAAGTCACAAAAAGCATCCATCCAATGCACTTAAGTGGAGCAGAATAGGATCCTATTCCTAAAGCCACTTAGATGTTGAATATGTGGAACAGGATATGGATCTGTAATTACAGTGTGTTGGAGCAGACTCAATTAACCAAGTCTGTTGGAACCTGGCAATTATGGCATTCCAGCAGGTTCCAGCATCATGTGCATCGGCATTCCCATACTGAAAGAATGGCAGCGGGAGTGCTTCAACTAAAATTTGTCCTATGAGCTTCAATTAAAGTGCCCCCACCACCATTTTTCAGCACAGGGATGTTGATGCATGTGGAGCTCCAGGTGCTTCAATTATAACATCTCCCAGAGCCATTCTAATTAACACCTCCCCCCCCCCCCCCCCACACACACACACACCCCTCTGAGCACATCTATAAACATCCATTGTTTTTAAAATCAAAGGCAGAGACCCATTTCAAGTTCTGTGTCCTAATAGCAGGTTTCTAGCCAGATTAGTGGCATTTTTAACATTGATGTAGTTTGTGAATCTATTACTCATGCCCTGTGTCTGCATAAACACCTACATAGCTACTAAACTTGTTCAGGAGGCTGCATGCAGGCCAGGCAGGTATGCAGCTACAGATGTGCGTGATAAAATTTTGGCAAAACCCCATGACTAATGGAAGGAGGACAGCACCCATTATCTGCTTGAACCCCAGCAGCAGAAGGTACATACACACATACCAACTTTCTGACAATTAAAGCAACTTAACAATCAGAGTGTACTATCAGAGCAAAGTAGACTTCGGTGTATTATCTTGAGTCGCATTAGTTAAATCAACTTAGCTCACAAGATAGCTGCCATCATGTCAAGGAGATGTGTGTGTGCACGCTCCAACATGGCTTAAGTCGCCTTATTTTCAGTTGCTTTATTTTAAGTTGCCTTAGTACATGCACCCTGAGTGGTTAGGTTACTTCTTCCATGAAGTGGGAGACCAGGTTCTAGGTCCCTTCTTATCCAGATGGGTTAGGACTCTGCACAGTGTGCCAACCACCACACCAGATGTCAGGCATTATCTAGTCCTGTCTCCAGCTCTACTTTTGAAGATGAGCTTTGCATTGATTGGATAAAGATCAGCCCAGTGGGAAAGCTTCTGCCATAATGGAAACAAGGGTCTGGACTAAAACTTAAAGCCTGCTCTATTTTAAGGAAGCATTCATTTCACTGAGCCACACAGCCTCTAGTTTGTTCTCTTCCTCCTGACCCCATATATTTCTGTCTCTTGGCTGCCCAACACCACCTCCTCCAGGCACGCAGCTACATACCTTATGGCCAGTGTGCAGCTTACTGAGCATGTTCAGTAGCCATTAGGATTATTACATGTCCACACTGTGGGAGTAACAGAATCACAAATGATATGTAAGTGAAAAAATGGCAAATGGCAGTTTTCTACATGTACATGTGAGAGTGTAAAATGAAAATAATTCTGTCAAAATCTTCACTCTTGCCCAGACTCACCTCATCCTGGGGCTTGAGTAAAGAAATTTACACCATTTAGCTCCAGCCTCTACTCCATGGCTTAGTAGTCCTAATGTTCCTCTCTGGACTGCTCAGTCCACACTTATTTCTCTGGTCCCTCCCTCTTAATTTTTTGGCAAGATAATGAGACACCTACTTTAGTCAGACCCATGGAAAGGAAAGTACTTAAGCATTTGCCAACATTTAAATATGTGGTTTACTCCCAATTTCATTCAGGAACACTTAACACATGCTAGATAGACCCTCATTCAGAAACTGAGTCAGAAGAACCTACTTACCCTTTTTCACCAAAATCAGTATCTGCTACCCCAAGAATGCTTTATAACAGGCTGATAGTGTTTGTCTATATAGATGATAAAGAAAACAACAATTAAATGTGAGACTTTCTTCTTGAGCCTCAGCTATCAGAGTTTTAGTGATTCCACCATTGGGTCTTACCTGAACATGAAATCAAACCTCTACTGTGATGGATTCTACCATGTGAGATGAAGAGGGGAGAGAGAGCAGGATTTTAAATAACCCCTAAGAATGTCACACAAGGACTCTACACTCAATATTTAAAGTCTTTTTCCTTTTTCCTCATTTTATCTTATTTAAACTATTATTTGTTCTTCTCATTTTCATATAAATGGTATATATATTATAATGTATACTTAGTGTTCTTAATTTTTTTTTCTATTATTGCTCAGTATTCTGAATTCATTGAGCAGAGACAGGGAAAGGACAGCTTCATGACTAAGATAATAGGTATTGGTATTACTACAAGAGCTACAACATAATATCTCTTTTCTACTAAGCATATTCTCAGATTGGAAGCTGGTGCAGTAGTTTCTTAATGGACATATCATTTTCTTTTCCATTACTTCCAACCAATTGCAAGTAAATTTAGATCAAAATGCCTAGACAATTGCTTAGCAAAAATACAGACAGTAATTCATCTGTAAAGAAATAGATTTTTTTCCTTAAATAAATATAAAATATATGTAAAAGATGGCATCCCAATGCCTGGATTTGAGTATGTGACTTACAAGTTTAATTTAGCTTTCAACAAAGTGCAAACGCTGATATAAGTCAGACAAAAAACAAATACTGGTATCTTTAGGAAAGATAACTAGTACAGAGAAAGTCATTTAATTAATGATTTAATTGCTCTATATACAGTAAATACATATGTGCTACACTTCCTTCCACAGTCTATTGGAAATTGAATAATATATACATAAAAACTATCCTCAGCACATCATTCTGCATCTTACATTTTAAAAGCATTGTTTATGCATTAAATAGTAATCCTCAAACAACTCTGTAATGGTGTTAATGCTAGGAGAAATATGAGGAAACAGAAACACAGAGAAGTTAAATGACCAAAATGATGTCAGCAAGCAATTGTCAAACTACATTAAAACCTAGGGATTCTGACTATGAGCCTCAGATATGGTCCAATACACTAATCTTCCTACAGCAAAGGAAGAAGAAAGTTATGCTAAAGCAGTGCATGGTGAGATAAAGACAGGAAGGCAGACATCATACATCAAAAGGCAGGCAGACATGCATCAAAATCATATGAGTTTAGAGTAAGGAGAAGTTTAACAAAATAGAACCACATAAATTATCTTCATACCTTGGAAATTCATCCTAAATAAATATACAGTATGCAATCTTACTTTATACATCTTAGCTTCTTATCTTTATCAAAACTAATGGGCTAGGGCGGAAAATGCAGTCAGGCAGATGGACTTAAAACCCTAATTAAATATCATGAATATGATAGATGAGTAATGCCTTTAACACTGCCAGCTAGATAAGAGAACCATTTTAGATGTGCACAAAATACTAGCTGGGAGCTGTAAAATAGCACTAGACAGTCATGCTAATCCAATCTCCTCTAGAAAGTAACCAGTGATCTGTCTATTTTCAGCAATGGCTCATTTTAGAGAGCAGAAAACCATACTACTAGCATTAGTCAGGCAACCATATCATAATGCCTTACATAACTTCTGTATGCTAGGTTCCTTTGTATTAGGTTTCCTACTTCATTTCTATTCAATATACCAAAAAACAAACTTCTTATGGAATGAAGAATCATTTTCACTGACTGGTTTCCAGAGCATGATTATAATGTTGCCAGATGAAGAGTGGCTACACTATGGCTATCCAAATAACTTAAGATTCCAATAGGTTTGTAAACAAACAGCATTGGCAATCTGCACTAAGTCTAAGGACAGAAATTGCACATAAACCAATTTAGGTGATCAGAAACTGGTTTAACCTTGTAACAAAATAGAAGTTCAGCACACATTAACTAATTGCAAAATAGCCAAACCCAATTTAAGATAAAACCTGGACGGATGTAGTATCAGACTTAACTGATTTAGGTTAAACAGTCTATGGAACTTCTGTCCCAGATCCCCTCCTGACTCAAGGCAGGTCACAGTCCCCCAGTATCCCAGGAGTCTCTGTGGGCAGGCAGTCTAGCCTCCATTGGTGCTCCTCTGTTCTGGCCATCTGGGCAGGCCATGCCCTTGGCTATCACAAAACAGCAGGAAGGGGGGCAGGGGAAAGGAGCCCCCAACCCTACATGGGCTTCCCCCCTCCAGCTGGGGTCTGTCCAGCTTGGGGGAGGGGGCATGCTGTGAGTGTTCTTCCCCAACAAGGCTGGGCTGGCTACACAGCCTGTCCCCTGCGAGTCTCTGCCTCTGATATGGAGGGGCAAGGGAAACACAGTCCCCCATCATGTTGCCCTGGCTTTGAGGCAGCATGGCAGTTGCACAATGGAGGGCTTCCCTCTGCCCACCCTTTGATGGAACGCTCCCATCACTGCCACCCAGGACAAGCCTCCAGGCTGCCTGGTGTATCTTGCCAGCTGCCACTGGTGCTAGGCTCTGATGGGATGCATGGCCCAGGGTGGCTTGCACTGGGTGGCAGTGGGGACAGGAGCACTCCATACAGGGAAGAATTGGGCTCTTCTGCTTGGCCTAAGCCTCCTGGTCTTCCCAGTGCATCCCTCTGGAGCCTGCAGCAGCTGGCAACCCAAGAGGTTTGTGCTGGGCAGGGACGACAGAAATGCTCCATACAGGGAAGGACTGGGCTCTGCTGCCTGGCTTAAGCCTCCTGGGATGCCTGGCATGACCTTCTGAAGCTCAGAACCAGCAGCAGCTGGCAGGATGCAGTGGGCAGCCCAAGGGGCTTGTGCTGGGTGGCAGGGCCTGATCCTTCTTTCTATGGAGCCTGGTTAGCTGGCTGGGAAAGTGAGAAGTGCCCTCAGGGCCCACCTTCCCCTAACCCCCAGCTGGGACAATCCCAGCTCAGTGGGGCAAGACCAGGGTGGGGAGTTTCATCCCCCTCTCCTCCCTGTGTTTCAGTGACGTGCTGGCCCAGCTGCAAGGAGAGGGAATTACCACCTCTTCCTGCAGCTGGGCAGACCGGGACTTGGAGGCTAGCCCCAGGAGTGGGGACTCTTTCCCCTCTGCCCCCTGTGTATCAGTTATGCCAGCCTAGCCTGCCCGTGGGGGGTTGGAATTACCATCTCCCCCCTTGCAGCTGAACAGACCAGGGCTTGGGAGATCCTGGGGCAGCTGGGGAAAACCCCTGGAAGTCAGGGGCTGCCCTTACATGGGCAGACACCTAGCTTGGAGCCAGCTGGGATGGGGGACTGCCCCCCCCCCCCGTGGGAGGATAGCAGGGGGTTGGGGGTATGTGCCAGCCACCCAATCAGGAACACAATGGCCAGCAAGCTGGGAGGCATGCTCTAGTACCCCTGCCTTTTGGCCTGGGCCGGTGCAGGCTTCCACCTGCCCTTCCCAACTCAAAAGTAGACTTCTATTCTGTTCATTATCAGCTCAATCTACTCAGCTTAGAAACCTGAAAAGATTGAATCAACTCTGCCTTGAACTTTTTCATTGTCTATACTTAGCCTAAAAGTACAGTTGCATAGAAGACAATTCCTGTGCTTCTTGAGATGGGCTTTACACTTCTCAAGGCTATTAGAAAAATCTCCAAACCTGAAATTTCAAAAGAAATATTACCACAAGTGCATATATACACATATGTGTTCTGAGAAGCTATATGAAGTACAAAGTAGGTCTGTTGAAATCCTATGGGTAAAAGGTCAGAAGGGAGAGCTGAAGGGGATATATTAGAGTGGGCATCTGCTATAGGCCTCCAAATCAGGAGGAAGGTGGCCAAGGCTTTCTTTAAACAATTAATAGAAGTTTCCAAATCAGGATATGGTCCTAAAGGAGGACTTTAATTACTGGGACATCCGTTGAAAGGGAAACAGCAGTACACAAGCAATCCAGCAGATTCTTGGAGTGCACTGGGGATAACTTCTTGATACAGATAATAGTCCAATGGGGGGAGCTGTTCTCAATTTGCTGCTCACATACAAGGAGGAATTGGTTGATGTAACCACATGGGTGTCGCGGGGCCGGTCAGTTGTTGGCCTGCCCACTTGCCTTAGGGCTAAGTGCTCACCTATCTCACCTGCCATGCCTTGCTGTTACATAATAATATGCTATTACTAAGGCGAGAGGCTGCCCATATATGTACCCCGATATCAAGGGGTGTACACACAACTCTGACTTTTCCTTATGTCCCATGCCTTGCAGATGTTTCTCCAGCTGGCTAGCACTGGGACCCAAGCTCTGGAGTCTCACGTGGGACTCTCACTCCTTCCTGGAGCTCATGGTCCCAGTGCCCTCATGCTGGGCTCTTGTAATTCTCGTTCTGGGCTCCAAGCCACACCCTTGGCCTCCAAGCTTGCACCCTGCGTCTATGAGCCCCATGCCAGGCTACCCCTTATCCCTTCACCCAGGAGCTTTGTTTAACCACTCCCCAAGGCTCAGGACCCTACCCCCCTGGAGCCTTACTTCCAGCTCCCTCAGCAGCCTCAGGGCTCATGATGAGCCTGGGCGCTGCTCCAGGTCTCTCCACCTGACTTGGCCCCTGCCTCAGAGTCACGGTGAGTTTTGGCTCCCCCTGCTTGGTGCTGTTACCCACCAAGCACCCCATACTCACTTTTCACTGGGGAGGTAACCGGCCTGGCACTTCTGGAGTACTGTCCCGCCATGGACAGCCCCACCAGACCAACCTAACCCGGCAGGGTGCAGTTTCTGGTCATGCTCAGGACCAGGAGCCCCCAGCTACCCCCATAGCGCCTCCTTTACATCCAAGGTGTTGAGCAGCAGCTCATCCAGTGGTGTCTCTCCAGCCGCTGGCAGCAAACAGCTAGCTTGATGGTCAGGGCCCAGCCCTTATGTACAACAGATGGGTCCTCTTTCTCAATCAGTCATCCCTGCCTAATTGGGATTGCTGCCAGCTACCTTGCTGCTGCCCAGGCCCCTGCAAGTAACAGAGCACCCTGTGCTCTGTTACATGTCTCCCCCTCCTACCTCCACTCACTAGGGAGGGGTCCCTGGCTCAGCCAGTCTGAAATTCTGGGCCAATACACCAGTATAACCATGTGGGCATCCTAGGGCCGGTCAGTTGTTGGCCCACTAACTTGCCTTAGGGCTAACCACGCACCTACCTCCTTTATCTCCAAAGTGTTGAGCAACTCAGCTGGTGGTGTCTCTCTAGCCACTGGCAGCAAACTGCTGGCTTGATGGTCAGGGCCCAGCCCTTATATACAACAGCTGGGCCCTGTTCCTCAATCAGGCAACCCTGCCTAATTGGGATTATTGCCAGCTGCATTGCTGCTGCCCAGGCCCCTGAAAGTAACTGATCATCCTGTGCTCTGTTACAATTGAGAACATGAAGATGAAAGGTAACTTGGGTGACAGTGACCACAAAATGAAAGAGTTCAAGATTCAAAGGGGAAGAAGGAGAGTGCAACGGAATAAAAACACTGGACTTCAGTAAAGCAGATATCAACAAACTCAGGAAACTGGTGGGCAGGATCCCCCAGGAGGCAAGGCTGAGGGGAAAAGGAGTCCAGGAATGTTGTTTGTAAGGAGGCCATATTAATGGCACAGGTACAAGCTATGTTCATGAGACAGAAGAAGAAGAAGTACAACAGGAGACTAGCCTAGCTAGACAGCAATTTCTTCAACGAATTGAATTCAAGAACAAATCCTACAAAAAAAGGAAAAGTATAAGAATATTGCATGGGCATGCAAGGAGAAAATTAGGAAGTCATGGAAGTCACAGAAAGTGATTTTCCACTCTATTTGGTATTTGTGAGGCTTCTCTTGGAATACTGTATGACTTATGAGCAGGGATCCTGATTTTCTCTGGTAAAAAAAAAGATTCCCAATTTTTGGATTAGCAAAAGTAACCCAAAATCCACATTTTTCTGTGATTAAAATGAAACACCACTAAAATATAGATTCTATATCTATCTATATGTATATCTATATATTAGTGTTTCACTTTTATCACAGAAAAATGTGGATTTTGGGTTACTTTTTTAAATCCAAAATTGGGGGATTTTTTTTTAATCAAAGAGAACTAGGATCCTTGCTTATGAGAAAAGGTTGAAAGAACTACGGTTATTTAGTCTGGAGAAGAAAAGACTTAAAGGGGGATTTGATTATGGTCTTCAAATCTTGCTTTTCTGTTCTATTTTCAAATTATATGAAAAAAAAAATTGCATAATTTTTTTCTCTGATAGAAGAAAAAGAAATCCTATTGTTGTCTGTTACCTTACTGTTTGCTTGTAGTAAAGCATGATCTCAGGTTGAGTGATACTCCATGCTAGCCCATTCTAAGGAAAGGGGGACGTACATTTTTTTTTCACAACCCAAAGGAAAACTACTTGGAACTGGCAAAGCTCCATTCTTCTCCTGCAGCTGTGGGATCCAGTATAATGGCAGTGGAGCTGAGGCTTGTGGGAATAAGGAATTATCCCAGGGCAAATGTTGACCTGTTCCTTAGGACAATTAGCAGGACAGGGAGGGAGAAACTTTGAACTCCAGAGATACCCTGAAGATGGGTTTGTGACAGGTGATTTTAAATGCATACCGTTGCAATATTTTTACTGTCAACATTCCTTTGAAATAGGGTTAATAATCTTTATATTCTGGAACTTTTCAATCTTCTTTTTCATCAGCTCCTTCTTTCAGACAATGCTGAAATTTTTTCAGTAAGTGGGAACAAGCTAATTTTGAAACATAAGGGAAGTTGCATCCTAGAATACTGATAGTAAATGGGATATGCCTGAGAGAGACCTTTCTATCTCTGAATACTGTCCTCTGTTACTGTGGGCAAACATGAAATATCAAGCTTCATCTCAGAAACTAGTTAGTTTTTCCCCTCTCCATTACTCCTACAGGAAAGCTGTTCCAGATCCTCACTCCTCTGTTAAACACGTTTTCCTAGTTTCTAGCCTAAATTTATTCATGGTCAGTTTATGCCCATTTGTTCCTATGCCAATATTGTCACTTTGCCTGGGTGATTTTTTTTTTTTTTTTTTTTTTTTTTTGCTGACTTTATTCAAATGTATTGATTTTTCAGGTCTTTTACCGATCTCATTCCATGCTTCTACTTCTACTTCTCAACTAGGGCAGCTACATAAGAAGTTTGGTGCCAAACTTTTCTCAGATGGTGAGGTTATTTTTATATGGAAATCATCTTTTTCACTTTGTTTCTTTGTTTCACTGATGTGATGAACAGATTCCTCCTGCTTTGTAATAGAATCTTGATCCTTCTATTTTCTGAGTCATAAGCATTCCCCCTCACATCTCCATCATCCCTATAACATATTCATCTGTGTCATGTTAGAGTATTTAAAAGATGAAGCAACTAACATTCATATATTGTTATGATAGATGTGAAGGGCATGTACAAGAATAAGGTCTAATTCCTTGAACGTTAATATCAAGATTTATCTTCATTTCAGTAATCATCAGTTCAGAATGAAACTGTCATTACTATCAATTTTACCAAATAGCCACACTTAGATCCAAAATTTAAGTACCATGAATATACTATACATATATATATATTCATGATTAAGTAATTTATTCTTCATAATAATACTGGAGTCCTATAATCATTTCTCTTTTCTATTCATGCTAAATAGCAGAAATCTTTTGTTCATTAAAAAAAATGACTTAAAATTTGACCAAATTACTGGATGTAAGTTTCCCTTTGGCAACACTAGGCTCCTTTATTACCTCCCTCTTTAACAACGCAATACAAGAGAAGAGAATTACTGCAAACATTTCTTAATAAATGGCACTTTTTAAAATGTCAGCTCAGAGCAGATCTACTGTATTCATTTCACTTGAAAGCAGCTGTACTGTGGTTCCTAAAATCTTTTCCTCTTAATGTTTCAATGCCAAATGATAGGAAGAGCGAATTATTTCCAGAAAGGCAAGTAGGACTTGACAAGCACTTCATCCATTTGACTTCTTGCTATTCATACTTCTTTTTATTCCCCACCTTTCCAACCAGATATCAAAGATAGCATGTATGGCACATAAAGCCCATGATTGTGAATGACCTATAAATGGGCTTCTCTCCCTTTAATTTTTTTAAAGATTCTCCTGTTGTATTGATTTTTTTAAAAGACCATTGCTTAGTCAATTCACTCTTTTGTGGGTAAGTGCCACACTGGCTACACTGATGACACTAGAGCTGCTGCCATACTTCCTGTCAGTTAGCTCCTTGCAGGTGAGCCTGCTACAATTAATCCAGTTATGGTCTGTAGCCATTAGAATATCTTCATGGTGTAAAACAGGGATGGTCACCTTTGGCACACATACCACAAGTGACACAGACACTCTCTGACCACGGCGCACAGAAAACCGGGAAGGGGACAGGCAGCAGAGTGTTAGATTAAGAAGGAAGCAGAAAACAGAGTAGCAGATTGGACAGGGAAAAGGGATCAGACTGGCATTCAGGGAGAGTGCTGGGCTAACTAGTGACATACCTGCCAAAAAGATTGGCCCCCTGCTGTTGTAAAACATAGTGCATAGACAGAGAAGTTGTTAATCTCTTGTATCAGAAGACAGGGTGATCTACATTTCCCATTTCTTATATTAAAAAGTGAACTGACTCACTGAAACTACAAAGAAACCTAAAACCTATGCAAGATGATCTCATACTAGAGAGACATGGTCCCAAATGGCAATGGTCCTAGAAATATATCATTGTTCATGTATCAGGAACTAGTTTTGGGGCTGAATTTCTATATTTTATAAAGTAATGAGGGCTGGCAGAAAACAAGAAATCAATTTAACTAACAATTTCAGAATTTGTGTCCATGCTATATCAGGGTAAAAATAAAAACTATCAACATTTTTCATGCAAAACAAGACAGAATGCATAAGTCCAGAACAGTCAATAGGCAGGTGGTTGGAGTCAATAAAAGTGGTTGGAGACTGAACTTTAGTATCTGGACACTAGGTGAGGGCCTGGGTTTCCAACCAAATAATTTTTTTTTAATTGACAGTCTGAACTTTTTTTACTGACGACCAAACTTTTTTACTGACACATGTTTTTACTGATGGGTGCCTTACCTAATGTGAATGCAACCCTTCTTTTAGGCCCTGGGTATCAGTAACAAGGGCCATATTAAATGTAAGGGTTTAACAGCAACTTTCTGAATCTGGCTCAATCCTCCACCCAAAATAAAGTCTTACTTGACTGCAGTTATAGTTTTATACTATACTGTTCTGCGCCCACCCCAGGGCCCTCTACTCACCCCTACCCCCCCTGAAACTTCTGACTGTACCTTACATTGTGCTGCTGCCACCCCAGGCCAACTCACAGCCTTACCCCAACTGACCCTGCTTCCCACATGCTAACACAGACCCTACCGCCTCCCAGCCCAGAAACCCCATCCTGGCTGCACTGCCTCCCCTATCTGTATCACCTAGTTTCTAAGGCTGCCTGGAGCCATGTAGCCCTACCTGCCTTCCAAAAAGCAGCCATTACAGGCAAGCAACAGGATGGGGGAGGGGAAGGGACTATGGAGGGTACTGTGGGCCAAAAGACATGACACAGAACTCCCAGAAGTGTGCTGAACCATGCTCCTGCCCAGGCACAAGGTGGCATTCTTTACTTTGTCTATCAACACTTGCATCTAACCTCAATCAAGGTCACTGTTAGATGTTTTTACTCACAGTTCATTTTTTATGAACTGTTATTAATAAGCATATTTAGCCTTGTTTTTTAAGGACTGCCTGTACATTTATGGACAGTTAGCAGCCCTGGTGGAAGGTCTAAATAGCAGGCTATAATGTCAGTATCTCCCTCCTTCTCAGTTTCTCCTGTTAAAGCTTTTTTCCTTTAGGTACATCTTTAAATTACTTATCCTAAAACCAGCCCTGTATAGGATGGTGCAATATAAATTAGTAAATATCCATTGGGCCAAAGAGAATTTGAGACATACCCCAAGTTGGCTTCACATTTTTATTCCTCAGTTTTGGAAAAAAATTACACTCATCAGAAACTGGAGAAAGATCTCCTCTGTAAAATAATATATATAACTTTGTGCAGCAGCAATTAAGCAGCAAAAAAGATGAATTGACACTAGCTTTATTTTTGACAATTGCAGGAGAAAATGTGAAACTCAGATGGGTCTAGTTAGTGTTAAATGCACTCCTACTGACTCCAATTTGTTTTGTCCTATTAATTTATCTTCTTACATTTGGAATGATTTTATAGTCTGCTAGGAAGAAGTCTCAGAAGCGTAAAGCAATAAAATAACAGAATGAAGATGCAGCTAACTGGGAACAGATATCAGAACAAACTGAGACCTATTTGTGAATAGTATTGTCAAAGTACAATATTCTTATAAAAGAAAGCCTGAAACTGTATGTGTCCATAGCAGGCCCAGTATTACTATTAACTTATGCATATCTTGCCAAGCCATGCCACAGCCTTGTTGGTAAAGAATTCAGATGCTCTTCCAAACAGAATAGAGATCAATTTTCTATGGTGTAACCATACATATTTACTCAAATCTAAGATCAGGTCCCCCCCCCATTTAACTTGGGGAACAAAGCCCCTCATCTTGGATTTGAGTCAAAGGGAGTGAGGGACATGCAGCTGCTGTGGTTCCACCTCTGGCCCTAGCCCAGGTTCAGAGGCAGAGCTGTAGCTGTTATCTGCCCTCCAGCCACCTCTGCACACCCCCACCCCCCACAGCCTCTGCTTAACTTTTTGACCCCTACCCCTCAGACTTGGGCCCCCCTACCTTTCCACTGCCTCCCTCTACCCTGGAGCCTCTGCCCCCCACCTGTCTCACTCCCCTAGCTGCTTACTTTTGCTCCGGCTCCATCTCTGGCTGTGGCTCCAGTATGCTCTGGCTCTGCTCCAGCATCAGGCAAGAAGCATGTTTTTGCTCTGGCCTAGCCCAGCTCAATAGCAGTGGTTGAAGTTTGGACTGGGCCCCAGAGCTGGGGCCAGAGTTGCCATGCTACTACAGCTGCTACCAGCCCAGGTTTGGGCCAGAACAAATGCATGCTCCAAGTCCCAGACTGGAGCAGGACTGGAGCAAGGGTGAGTGGCAGTGGGGGAAGGGAGGAGATGAAGGAAGGGGAATGCAAGGCTGGGGGTGTCAGGCAGAGGGGAATAGGCAGGAGGTGGGGCAAGTGGTGGGGGTGGAAAAGCAGCATGAGTCAAATTGTAGGGGCAAGAGGTAGTGATCACACTGACCACCTCCACTACTTCCTAATTCCTCACCCACTGCCTCCCCTTCCACCTCCCCCACACTGTCTGCCCCTACGCTGCCTTCCCCTACTACCACCTCTCCCACCATCTGTGCCCTAATGCCTGCCCTCATACTGATTCCCCCATGGTCTACCCCTCTGCTGCCTTTCCACCTTTCATCACTGCAGCAGTGGGGAGGACAAATTTAAGATGCCCCTCCAGTAATTAGATTGTATACATGGAAAATTATAACAAATATATACATCTTTCTTGTACAGAATCTAATTATGGGCGGGGGGAGGTGTCTTAAAAAAATCAGGGTTATCTTGAATTCAGGTAAATACCATCATTATAGCCTGTTATAGTTATATCAGGCCATGTCTGCAGTTCAGATTGTCCCCAAATTCCTATCTGTCTCCTGCTCTGACCAACACAGAAACAATCCATGTGTCCAGAAGCAAAAGGTTACATGTAAATGTGGTTACTAAATGATAGGGTTTTTTTACAAGGAAGTGGTTAGTCATTCCTGAAGAGCCCATTCTCTCTACCAGCAAGATGTCAAAAAGTTATCCATAGGGGATTAGGTAAGGGTCAAAGTGATGCAGGAACTGCAAGGCAGGAGTTTTTTGTATTTGATACCATTTTAACTGAAACAGACCCAGTGATACATTTGTTTATTGTGCTATACTATCATGAGTTGTGATCAGGTCAGATCTCCAGAGTTTGGCTGAGGCAGTGCAGTACTGGAACAGAAGACTTACAATGTGCTGCTATAAGAAGTATAAAGGTGATTCACTAGGTTTCATACTTCCTTCTGAATTCATAATAATGCCCCAGCATAATACCAGAAGGCACTGTGCTGCTAGACATGTAGACTAGGACAGAAGTAGAGTGTTGATGAAAACAAAAGAAGGGGAAGTAGAAATCCATCTACTTTTAAAAAAATTAGGTTGTTGCCTGTTGATGTCCATATTCTATCTAAATCCCCATTTCTCTTTCAATGGTCTACAGCATTCTTCATCTCTAAAAAGCATTTCAAACAGGGTAGAGATAGGTAATAATAACTGGGCCTCAAAGCTGTCAGGAACATGACTTTGTGCACTGAGGGTGCTGACAGATGTACAGTTCCCTGCTCTATCTCATGGTACTTTAAAGAAAGTGCCATGAGTTACAATGACAGACATTTGCTGTTGGGTCGGAGGGTAGGGAAATAGAGCTCCACTTTGGAGCTGATCCAGGAGGAGCTGCCTGCTTGCCGCCTCTCTCCCCTAACCCTGCCCCACCCTCTCAGCTCTGGGTGGGAGGGAAGGGGGGAGAATGGGAGGGAGCTGTGATCTGCAGTTTGTCCAGCCTGAGCTGGAGGGGGTTGGAAGGATTGAAGCCCCCCTGCCATATGGTGGATTTGAATACCATCTTTCAGTTGTTTCTAAAAATTCTTGCTATACTTTAATATAGATCTCAAACTTGATAGAGTTGAAAGAGTAAAACATTTAAAAATTGAGCTAACAGGTACATGATACATTTGGCCATTTAGAATGGAGAGAGGTAGTTACCCTGCATTAGTCTGGATTATAACCCATGTATTCCTCAGTGGGTTAACTGCTTTATTTTTCTCTCTCGTGCTCACCTTGCCTATCCCAGCACTGCCTAGTAGGGCTGTGCAAGGCTTCAGACAGAGCTTTGGATCTGGAGAAGCTTTGGATGCTTTGGGGTCTGAAGCAGCATGTCTGGGTCGAAGCGCTGGCCTCGTTAGGCTTCCTGAAGAGGTTCGGAGCCACCTCTGAGATCTGGCCATAGGGTATAATGGGGAAACAATAAAGTATCTATAACTTTGTTGTTTTTTGTCTGATTTGGATGAATTTTTCAAAGATGGCAGACTCTCCAGAGAGGATGAAGTCTGACAAGTTTCAAGAAGATTGGAGCAGGGGGTTGGGGGGAACGGTGCCCAAAATTCTTGAAAGCAAAACTCATGTCATGTCTAGATGTTACAACATAGCAGGGTGAAAACTACAGAACTGGTAGCTCTTATGGAGGCAAGAAAGTCTGCCAAGTTTCAAGAAGATTAGTGCAGGGGTTTTGGAGCAACTGTACCCCAAATTATTGAAAGCAAACTTCCTGTCACGTCTATGTGTTACAACACAAGGGGGTCAAAACTGCCGGTGTGGTAGCTCTTACTGAGGCCACAAAGCCTGCCAAGTTTCAAGAAGATTGGTGCAGGGGTTTGGGGGGAACTGCCCCTCAAACTGTGGACAAGCAAAACTCATGACATGGGTGCTGTGGGACTGACTGTCTCTGGCTTGGGGCCTGGGAGACTACTGCAGGCCTGGCTGCTAAGTTACTGTATTACCAGTTACCAATCAATCATGATTCACTCAGGGACCAGCTTAATACACAGGACCTAGCTACTACATAACAACTTAACGAGCATCAATTAGCACCTACAAAACCAGGCTAAGGAGAGGAAAGAATCAATACAGACAATCAACTGCCCCAAGACAGAGACAGTCTTGGAACGAGTTTTGTCTGTCAGCAGCTCAGGGTGTAGGGCCCAGAGCCCCCTGCATTGATCTCCTCGACAGCTGGCAGGCGTCACAGCAGGGGCCACCATCCCTGCAGCTGTCATCCCACTGTGCCTTAACACGCGCAGTGTCACCCATAGCAAGAGTTTTGCTTGTCTGCAGCTTGAGGTGCAGTTCCCCCCAAGGCCCTGCACTGATCTCCTTGAAACTTGGCAGGCTTTGTAGCCTCAGTAAGAGCTACCACCCCGGCAGTTTTGACCCCCCTGTTTTGTAACACGTAGACGTGACGTGAGTTTGGCTTTCAAGAATTTCGGGTCCAGTTCCCCCCAAATCCCATCACCGATCTTCTTGAAACTTAACAGGTTTCATGCTCTCAGCAGAGGCTACCACCCTGGCAAGTTTAATCCAATTTGGACAAAAAACAACAAAGTTATAGATATTTCATTGATTCCCCATTATACCCTATGGATGGATCTCTGAAGTGGCTCTGAAGTTTCAGAGCCACTTCAGCCCGATCGAGGCGGAAACCTGGTCCAGAGTTCTGGATCAGATTGCGGCCATCCGAAGCAACTAGATCCGAAGCCGGATCGGATCACTGCCGACTTGCACAGGCCTACTGCCTATCCCACCTTTGTTCCTGCCCCTTCCCTACCCTTTGTATTCTAATCACTGCTTTCTATTTAGAGAGTTGTCCCCTTCAATTCCTTCATAGCATCTGATGAAGTAAGCCTCTACTTTGGAAAACATGCATCTCTGATTTACTTAGTCTGTAAGGTGCAAATCCACCCTGCCTTCATTTAGAATGGAGGCATACTGTCCATTGTTTTTAATTTTCCACAAGCAGCAAATGATTTCTAGGTGGTAATTTTCATGTTGAAAAATCAATTACTGAAAGGTCACCCTTCCCAAAAACAAAACCATAAAGAAAACAACAAGTTAAAACCCATTTTTAGCAGTTTATGAAGTCTTTTGAATTTTTTTGAAGTGTTTAAAAACAAAATCAATAAGGAAATCTACTTGTTGGAGGAATGCCAATGAAAGTAATTCTTAGAGGAAGCCAAAACATATTACTGTTTTATAACAGCATCCAACTTTAATCCAGAAGAAGGAATAAAGTACAAAAAGCAAAACTGAACTGTTCAAGAGAGCAAGAGTGACAAATACTCAGCAAACTAACTCAGTATAAGCCGTCTGGCAAACCAGGGTAATGTTGGGTATAGGACACCACTCAGGATTCTTGCTACTATGTTGACAGGGACTAGCACTCCAGGGGCACATTTGGATGAGTGCGCACATGCATGGCTGCATGCAGTGGCTGCTATTTGCCCATGGGAACACCCGTGCATGTGTGCTCTGGCACATGGCTAAGTGACCTGGGTGGAGTAGGGGAGGCTTGGCCCAGCACTTATGCTGGCACTAGGATCTCTTAACTGGGGTCCTGAGGTTCACCCAGGGCAGCAGCAGAGTCAACTGCTTGGAGCCTGGCCAGCAGCCAGAGCATGGCTCTGGTAGCGAGGCTCCTTTTCTGGAGGTGCACACTGTTGCTGCGTTTGCTACACCACTTTTTTCACCAGTGGTTTTTCTAACACCAGGATCTCCTGGTGTCAACCCCCCCCCCCCCCCCCAAACTGCTACTAATTAGAAGCATGGCTAACAGGGCATATGTACCATGTGTGGTTTTCAGTGCCTCAAACTGCTTCGAGGCACTGCAAACTGCACGTGTGCTCTCATCAGGATGTGCTCCAGTGGGGCATGGAGCATCCCTTTTGTCTTGTATGTGTCCTTTCAATCTCAGGTTGGCTTTATGACTGTATATGGCTCTAACAAGTGTGGAATAAAATGTAATTCATGTTAGCCAAGATTAACTTGAACTTGAATAGAATTGACTTGTTTTTGGTTCAGTACTTTGGAGAGGTTAAAGGCCTCCAGGTCTTGGTAAGTTCTGGAGAGCCCACTCCTAGATGTTTCAAGAACAGCCTTGGCAAAAAGTTTTGAAGTCCTCAACTAAGTTTGGCAGGCAAGGTTCTTTGTGTAGATATGATATCTTTTATTAGACCAACTGAGTAGTTGGAAAAATAGTTCTTTGCAAGCTTTTGGGCACAATCACCCTTCTTCAGGCACAGGAAGTCTTTGCTGTTCTGAGACTCCACTTAATGAAAGAAGCTAAACGCGTGACAGGATGTCACTTAGAATGCAAATGGGTGGAAAGTTGCAAACAATTTTTTTCCAACTATTCAGTTGGTCCAATAAAAGATATCATATTTCCCCAGAAAACCTTGCCTGCCTATGCATTTAGACCAACACAGCTACCACCAAAAACTCAGCTAAGTTTGCTTATTTATCACCCTCCCCCTAACGGCTCTAAGGAAATTACACTCCATATGAATTAGAAATCTCTTTTTACCAATCATTGTAAAATATTTGCCTCTGTAGTAACACAACAGCTCTTTAGCCAAGTAAGGATAAGAAATAAGAGTAAAGTTTGATCCATTTTTTGTGTATATACAAGTAGCTTGCAGCTTTGCCTATATTGAAAAATATTCATTACCAATTAGAAGCAAAGATGAGTCTTATCAAATAAGATCAGGCAGAATATCTTTTCATTTGATATATCCTGAGAAGTATCACTTCAAAACCCAGTTAAACAGACATTTTTAAACTTTCTAGTGTGTAAAATTATTTGCTGCTTTGAAATTTAGGTTTCAAAGAAATGTCAGGGTCTAGCACATTGTAGCAGAGGTATTCAGATTTAAAAAAAAAGGCATTTTCCTCTAGACTTACAGATTCTTGATGGAGCTACTCAACAAATAATAACCACAAAATTAATTTAAATTCAGACATGATCCTTTTGAATAACACTTTTATCTCAATGTGTGGGGATTCTGACACGGTTATGAAAAAAAAAATCGCCAGATTTGGAACATGACATAAAGGAGTTTCTGTCAGCTCTTATTTTAATTATTAGTCTTCTGTTCCTGGATATTTATATTTCCTTTCAGATCATATGCAGATGTCATGCAGCAATAATAAAATATCATCATCTCTGAGGATATCTTTTTCAACTGAGCCCCCATGTAAATAGGTTTCTTCATTCATTTTTAAAAACTTTAAAAATCCTTTTTGAATACTTAATGGTATTTTCTTTATTTTTCAGTATTTGTTATATTACATTCTGTCTCTTTCATTATGACTTCCATAAACAATTTTAAGGCCCACTTTTATCCATTACTAACCAGTGTATGCTTTTCATTCTGTTCCATTCCAAATTTTAATTTTATTTAACCATTTTCTCCTTTCTTATATTATTGGCTGCCAAGAGATGGTGCACAAATAAATTCCAAGCAAGTGCACATCTCAGAATTCAGATTTACTAAGCGCTGTTGTCAATTCATTCTCTATCAATTTACTTAGGGTCCCTCTACAAGTGCAGATAAAGGCATGAGATTGAATGTGTGATCCACACAATCCTGCTTCCTGTCATGCCACAAATGCATAGCAGGAGGTGCAATTATGGGATCCAGGATCAAATCCTATCATGCCTTATTGCCAGTACTGTGAGAGCCTGGGATCGCCATCCCAGGGGCTCTCCTGCACCAGCAAATAGCAAGCTTCCACATCTGTGAGTTCTGTAGCTAGTGGGACTCCTTATCCTGGCTGTGCCTCATGGCTGCGGGGGCTGATAGTCCTGTCAGCTGCAGGACTCTTGGTCCCAGCTTCACCCCATGGTTGCTGGACTGAGTTCCATCGCCTGTGGGACTCTCAGTCCTGGCAGCTGTGGGGCATCGCAATGGCTGGGAGATCACAGCAGCTGTGGTCTCCCAGTTGTGGGGGTGTAGGGAGCACAACCTACATGTGCTCCCAGCTATGGGGGCAGAGTCTACACATACAAATTAAAGGTGGATACAAACTAGCTTAAAAGTTAGTATGCATCTTCCAGCAATAACTGTAGCTTGGACCTTTTCAAGGTGCCATAGTTAATATGCCCATGTAGCCAATCTAAATTAACTGCACAGTTACCTAGGTAATTGCATAATGGACGCAATGTGTCGCGAGGGCCTTAGTGTTCATACATAGTGCACTCTTTCTCAGATGGTGAATTTGCCAAGCACTGCTGTCATTTCATTCCGAATCAATTCACTTATTGTTCACACTTAGAACACCATTTGAAATGGAGAGAGAGCACAAGGAGGTGAGAAGCAGCATCACACAGGGATTCAAAGACAAAGTACGGCAGAAAATTAAAAGCAGTGGTCTCAGACTAGAGGAAACCCCCCCGGAGAGAAAGATAACAGTTTAAAAACCAATGCTGAACAAGAGAGAAGGAATTGTCAGGCAACAAGAGATGGCAAGCAGAACCTAACAGAAGGGAAAAGGAGGGCAAAGAGGAAAAAACTGAGAGAAGAGAAAAGAAAAGAAAGCATGTTCTAGATGCACAAAACCAAAATATTCTGTGACACTGCCTGCTAATGCATCTTGCTATATTCCAAAAGGAAAGCTGGGGCTCTTTCTGCATTTCTCCATAGTGATTCCATGTTAGGTAATCTTGGCATCTTCTGGATGTTCCCTTCACAAGCCCCCTGTGGAAAGGCTAGCCCTGCTGTGAGGTTGTATAGCCCAGCAGCCAGCTAGCCTGCCACCCGGCCACTAGCTCCTCTGCGCCACTGCCCTCTATCTCACCTTCATTGCCTTGATGAAACCAATGATGTGGGAGGTGCTCTGAGCCTGGGGTGGCAGGGAGACCTTTTGAGCCACTTGTCTTCCCCTTTTTACACTTGTCCAGGTCCTGACCCTCTGGACCAAGGCCTAATTTGGTCTAGTTGCTCCCTTCAGTCCTGGGCCCATTTAGTCTGGCCTTGACTCTTCGGTAGTAGTGGCAGAGCTAGGAATTAGGCTTCACAATAGGGCTCTGGGCCCTCTGGGTTGCCCAGCCTTAAAGGGCTTAATCTCTCCTCCCCCACCACCCCTTTCTCTCTCTGTATGATGTCTCATCATCAAGGCTGAAAACACGCCAGCCCTTTTCAGGCACCTCCAACACAACTTTCACCTCCCCTCACAGTCACTTTTATTTTTCTGGGCAAATGGAAACAACAAATGCAAGCAACCACTTTCAATTGAAATGCCCACCTCTCTGGGCTCTCACAAGCAAGCACACCCTGAACAGCATCCTTTATCCCTTGTGGGCCCTGTACAGGGGAAAAGCCACACACAAAAAAATCCTTTCAGCCCTTACTCGCCAGGACTCCCCTTTTTGCTTCCAGGCCCCACTGCAGACCACATGGAGGATCCTTCCTCTTCCTCAGCCAGGGTCAGACTACCCGTCCAGTTTGAGGGCAAGCCTATTTACCCCCTAAGCCCCGCCTCTTCCAGTCAGCTCAGCCTATTATCAGGTCTGAGGACAAGGGCTGCTTCTTAGTCCCAGCCCTGCCAGTTGCCTTTGCCCTGGCCACAAAGACCCTTCACTTAAAGGAAGCTGTGCTTCAGTGACAGGGGAGGGTTCCCTGTTATACCACCTCCTTCGCCTTTTCTGGGGTGATGGTTACCTATGTGTAGCTCTGTTTTTAGCATGTCTTAAATCTGCTGATGATAAAGTACATTGCATGCTACTGTAAAGAAATACTTAGCAATATGTGTATTACTTGTTATAAGCTCTTCAGGGAGCTTTAAGTGTCCAAAATATTACATAGGAATTAAAAATTGTGTCCTCTCTTTTATCCCCAAATACCTTTTTCTTTCTTTCTTTGAGCAGCTGATGCAGCTGTACAGTGCTCGCCAGCGCAGGCTTGCGCCGCAAGCAGCATTCCCTCCTGAAGCGCCTTCTTAAGGCAAAGAAGGAGGCGCCTGCCATGGAGAAGCCCAAGGTCGTCAAGACTCACCTTCGGGACATGATCGTCCTCCCAGAGATGGTGGGCAGCATGGTCGGTGTGTACAATGGCAAGACCTTCAACCAGGTGGAAATCAAGCCCGAGATGATCGGTCACTACCTGGGCGAGTTTTCCATCACCTACAAGCCAGTGAAACACGGCCGACCTGGCATCGGTGCTACCCACTCGTCCAGGTTCATTCCACTGAAGTAAGCGAAGTTTGGGGGATGCTGCTTCATATATCGTTTCTTTCTTTCTTTCTTTATTTCAAGATGGCTGCCGACAGCTGAAGCCCTTCTAAGCTCCTCCAGCTCAGGTGCTTTCAGCTCGTTGCCTCGCACTCCCTGCCCCCCTTTTCCTGTCCCCCCCCCAAAACAACCCTTGCCTCTCCCCACCCTGTCCCTGGGGACCCCCTCCCTCCCCCTTCCCCCCACTTTCTAAGCCTTTTTCCCCTGGGCTCTGGCAGCCTCGTTTGCCTCTGCCCCTCCCCCACCCCCGCCTGAGTTCTCCCTTTGATTTCTGCTGCCTCCTTCCCCCAGGGCCCCTTCCCTTGGTCCCTGCCATCTGCCCCTGCCTTGGGGCTTGCCCTGAGCCCCTGCGGGGTTGCTCTGCCCCCCCTCAGGCCTATTTTGGGGCGTTTTCAGCCCCCTCCCAGTCCCAGTCCCCCCTGTCAGCCTGAGGCTTGCTTTTTTTTTTTTTTTTTTGTGCTGCGCTTCGCAGTTTAACCCTGTCCTGGCGAGGAATGGCGGCTCCTACGCCTGGCAGCTGGCATGAGGATGTCTCTCAGGACCTCCCACTGTCTCATGGCCTGAGGGTTCATGCCCCTCTCCATGTGGGGCTCGAGGCTTGCGTGGAGGCTCTGGCCGCCCTCCTGGGATGGCGTACCATCCGCTAAGCGGGGCGCGTGAACACGGTCCCGATGATCTATTTGAGCAAGCCCGCCTTGGTTGACAGGGTGTGTGCGGAGGGCCTGGACATTGCGGGCATCCACTACCCTGTCACGCCCCTAGAGACTCAGGCAGTGAGGGTGGTGATTTCCAACGTCCCACCGCACGTTTCCAATCGGGAGCTGGCCAGGGGACTCGAGGCCTATGGGCTTCCTGCGAGTCCTTTTCGCCGCCTGCCGATGGGAAACAAGAACCCTCAGGGCAAGCACGTCCTGTCCTTTCGGAGGCAGGTCTTCATGCTCCTCAAGGAGGGCCCCCAGTCGCTGCCTCGCTCCCTGAGTCTCACGCTCGAGGGGCGGCGGTTTATTATCTATCTGTCTGTGGGAGAGACCACGTGCTTCAAGTGCGGGGGCTCCTCCCACCTGGCCGCGCAGTGCCCTCGGAGCAAGGCGGCCGGACCATCGCCGCCTGCGGCAGCGCCGAGAGATGGCGCGTCGACCTCTGGGGCACGCGACAGGCCCAGGGAGGCTGGGAGCTCTTCCTCCCGTCCTCCTTCCCCCTCCGTTCCATCTCAGGGGACCGGGGTCTCCAGCGGGAAGCCATCGTCCAGCCGAGGGGCTGGTGCTGCTACCATGGCCCCGCCGCCCCCTCCCCCGTCTGTGGCGCCCCCTGCCCTCGGTGCAGCAGCCCCACCGGGTGGAGAGGCGGACGCCTCCCCTTGCCCCCTGCCTGCCCCGGCCGAAGTGGCTGGGGTGGCCGGGGACTGCGGTGCTGGAGCCTCATCGGATGATGGGGATCGGGCATCCTCCCTACCACCCGAAAAAGAGAGGGAGATGAGGGGGGCCTCTCAGGACACCCCATCCCTGACAGACCCCTCCTCGGCCAGTGCCGAGGACCCCCCCACTACAGGGCCGGACCCCGTTCCGGCCGCCACACCACCCGCCCCGTCGGATGTAGCCACCGACGAGGCAGACTTAGCGGGTGGGGGGGAGGGGCCTTCAGGGGTCCCCCTCCCCTCGCCTGTCCCCCAGCCCCCGGAGTCAGGCGGCAGCAGGGATAGTGGCGAATGTCTCTCTTCCGGTGGCCTGGCCCCGGGGGTGGCGGGAGAGCCCGCTGCCCCTTTGGCCACGCCCCAGCATACCGGAGCAGATGGGGAAGTTAGCGAGATGGAGATCCAGCTCTCGGAGTCTCGCAAGAGACGTCGTGAGCGGGATGGCCCCTCCCCCCCCAAGAAGACAGGGAATGTCCTCGCGGAGCCGGTCCTCGACTCGGACGACGAGAGGCGGCTGATGTGCCTGGACATCGAGGGGGTCGACGCTGCAGTTGCGGGCGAGCTCCCGCCGGGGGTGCGGCCTCGCCGCTCTTCCGTAGGCAACATCCACCCCAAGCTGGCGGAGCCCCCCTGGGTCTCTCCTGACTATGGGGGACTCCTGTCCTTGCTGAAGCTAACCAAGGGGCAGAAAAATGTAGCGGGGCACATCACCCAGTGGTGTGCGGACCCCAAAGTGTTTGTCAAGGCTGCCAGGGCGGCAGTCAAGCTCATGAAGCAAGATCGGGGCACACGTCAGATGGCCTACCGTCTGGACAAGCTTGCCCAGAGGGTGAGAGTGGAGTGGGGCCTGGGCGGGTCCCTCGACTAGAGTAGGGCACGGTAGGCCTTCCCTGACCTGTCTGTATTGCCTTGCTCTGCTCTTGGGTGCTCGCTCTTCCACCCGCACTCTGCTTTGCTCCTCCTCTCCCACACCCACCCCCATGGCAGCCACAACCATTGGCACCTTCAACGTCAACGGCTGTCGAGACGCGGTGAAGCGCGAGGCCGTCCTGGAGCTCCTGCGGCAGAAGAGGCTGGCCATCGCCTTCCTACAAGAGACCCACTCTGACAGGTTCAACCAGGCGGCCTGGCGGGCTGCCTGGCGAGGACAGGTGTTCCTGAGCCACGGCACCAGCCTCCGCGCGGGGGTCGCGACACTCTTATCGCCGCAGCTGCAGCTTGACGCGGCGGTGCCGCGGGAGGTCGTCCCCGGCCGCCTGCTGACCGTTCGCGTCACCCTCGCGCAACACCGTCTGCTGCTCGTCAACATCTACGCGCCATCCGATGGCCAGGAGAGGGTCGCTTTCTTTGAGAGCTTGGCTGCCCTCCTGCGCGACGCTAGCGAGGATGATGACCTGCTCCTCCTCGGGGGCGATTTCAATTGCACCACTGCCCCGCGCCTCGACCGCACAGGGCCTGAGCCCCACCTGCCCTCCGCTCGCAAGCTGCAGGCTGCCCTGGAGGGGGCAGACCTCGTGGACGTCTGGCGAGCCCTGCATCCCGATGCGCGCCAGTACACCTGGGCCAAGACGAGTGCCGGCGGTCTCACCATGGCTCGCCTCGACCGCCTTTATATCACCAGGCACCACCTGCCACTCCTGCGCAGCAGCCGCATCGCTCCCTCGGGTCTATCAGATCATGGCCTGGCCTTCAGCGAACTGAGCCTGCCGGGGAGAGCCTGTGCACGGGCACCGTATTGGTGTTTGAACATTAGTCTGCTCCAGGACTCTTATTTCCGGGACTGCTTTGCCCACTTTTGGCGGAGGTGGGAGGCTGCGAGACCGAGCCACTCCTCCTGGAAGCTGTGGTGGGACGTGGGCAAGGTCCAGACCCGAGCCTTCTGCCAGCAGTACACCCAGCTGGCCGCGAACGAGACGCGCCGCCGTGTCCGGGAGTTGGAGGAGGACGTGGCGGAGCTCGAGGCTGCTCTGCTGGCCGCCGGCAGCGACGCGGCACTGAGCGAGAGCCTCCGGCTCCGCAGGAAATGTCTGCGCGACTTGGCGGAGAGCGCGGCCCGCGGCGCGAGGATCCGCGCCCGCTGCCAGGAGCTGGTGGAAACCGACGCCCCGACCCGCTTCTTTTTCGACCTGGAGCGGCGGCGGGCAGCGAGCAAAGTCTTGGACCATCTCAAGACTCCTGAGGGCCGGGTCATTACAGAGCCGGGCGAAGTCCGCGAACGTGCCGCCGCCTTCTATCGCGACCTGTTCGCGGCCGAGCCGTCGTGCCCCGAGGCCACGCGGGAACTCCACGAGGGCCTACCGCGTCTCGATGCCCTGGAGGCCGGCGAGCTGGAGCGGGACTTGTCCCTGGAAGAGCTGGCGGCCGCCACGGCCGGCCTCGCCTCCGGCAAAGCCCCGGGCCTCGACGGGCTGCCTGCCGAGTTCTACAAGACCTTCTGGCCTCTCCTCGGCCCCAGCCTCCTGCGCGTTTTCCAGGAGAGCCTCGCCGACAAGGTCTTGCCGATCAGCTGCCGCCGAGCGGTGCTGACCCTGCTGCCCAAGAAGGGAGACCTGGGCTACATGAAGAACTGGCGGCCGGTCTCCCTGCTGTGCGCGGACTACAAGATTCTGGCCAAAGCGCTGGCCACCCGCCTCCGCGCGGTCATGGCCTCTCTCACCGGGCCCGAGCAGAGCTACTGCGTGCCGGGCAGGACCATACAAGACAACCTGTTCCTGCTGCGGGACCTGCTCACGGCCAGCGAGCTCTTTGGCCTCGACGTCGGCCTCCTCTCTCTCGACCAGGAGAAGGCCTTTGACCGCGTGGGCCACGCCTACCTCTTCCGCACGCTGGAGGCCTTTGGCTTTGGGCCCCTCTTCACCGGGGCCCTCCGGGTCTTGTACCGGGACATTTCCAGCCTGCTCAAGGTGAACGGGGTGCTTTGCGCTCCGTTCCCCGCGCGCAGGGGCATTCGCCAGGGCTGTCCGCTGTCGGGCATGCTCTACGCCCTGGCCATCGAGCCGCTGTTACACGCGCTGCGCCGCCGCCTGAGCGGGGTGGCCCTGCCATCGGCCACGGGCCCGTCCGCTGGCCCTCGTCTCCGGCTGTCGGCCTATGCGGACGACGTCACCGTCTTCCTCGCCACCCGGGAAGACGTGCGGGCTCTGGCAGATTGCCAGCGGGCCTACGAGCGCGCCTCCTCCGCCCGCATCAACTGGGGCAAGAGTGACACTCTGCTGCTTGGCGCATGGACTGGCAGGCCTCCGCCGGACTTGCCGGGGGGCCTCGCCTGGCGCCGCGAGGGCCTCAAGGTCTTGGGCGTGTTCCTGGGGCCGACGACCTTCATGGCGCGCAACTGGGACGGCCTCGAGGAGGGAGTGGAGGCCCGCCTGCAGCGGTGGCGCTGGCGCCTGCCCAGCCTTTCCTACCGGGGGCGCGTCCTCGTCATCAATAACCTGGCGGCGGCCACCCTGTGGCACCGCTGCGCGGTGCTGGACCCTCCGCCGGAGCTACTGGAGCGACTGCAGCGGCTCCTGGTCGATTTCCTGTGGGACGGACGCCACTGGCTCCCACGAGCTGCCCTCTACCTGCCCACCGGCGAGGGGGGCCAGGGCCTGATCGATCTGGCCAGCAGGGTGGCCGCCTATCGGCTGCAGGCCCTCCAGCGGCTCCTGTACACCGAAGGCCACCTCCCGTGGCGACAGCTGGCGTGCCGATTCCTGCGGCGAGTGGGGGGCCTCGGCTTTGACCGGGAGCTGTTTCAACTGGACCTCACCTTCCTGAACGGGGCGGTCCTTCCCCCGTTCTACCGCAGCGTGGTGCGGGCCTGGCGGGCGGCCTTCCATCTCTGTCCCCAGGCCAGGCACCTGCGGTTCCCGCAGCTCCTTCGAGAGCCCTTGGTCCACAACCCGGCCCTGCACCGTGTCGTGCCGAGCCTGGCCTCCGCCAGCCTCACGGCAGCTCTCGTCGAGGCGCGCTCCACCCGCCTGGAGCACCTCCTGGACCCCGCTCGGTCGGACTGGCTGTCACCCGAGGCCCTGGCTGCCCGGCTGGCCATGCGCTCCGTCCGCACCGCAGGGCGGCTTCTGCGGACCGTTAGGGCCGCCCTCCCGACGGAGGCAGCGACCGCCCTGGAAGCCCATCTCCAGACTCGCCGGCCCCTCCCCGCCGCAGACGCCGCAGAAGACGCCTTCCCACCGCTACCCGTCATCCCAGCGGTACCCGGCGAGCTGGCCGAGCGGCCCAACACGCTGCTCAGGCTCCCGGTGCCCCCCAGCAGCAATACGGGCTGCCCTTTTGGCACCCTGCCCCGCAAGGGCCTCTACATGTGGGTGGTGCGCACCCGGCACGCCCAGGTGCTCGCCGGCCGCCCGGACACCGCGTGGCGGCGGCGCCTGGCGCGGCCCGGGACCCCGGCGTGGCGCACGCTGTATAAGGCGCCCATCGCCAAGAAGACCGGCGACCTGCAGTGGCGGCTCGTGCACGGCATCCTGGCCACCGGCACCTTTGTGCGTCACTTGGAGCCAGCGGCCTCGGCGGCCTGCCCCTTCTGCCCGGGGGTGCTGGACGAGGACATTTTCCACGCCTTCCTCGACTGCCCCCGGCTGCAGCCTCTCTTTGCCGCCCTGGGCGCACTGCTTCGGGTACTGGGCCGAGACCTCTCCGAAGACGCCTACGTCCACTCCTTTCCATACCGGGCGGCCGAGCGGGCCACAGTCAGCCTGGCCAACTTCCTGCTGGGCCAGGCCAAGATGGCCACCCTGAAGAGCCGGCGAAACCAGCTCAGCGGCACCGGGATGGTCGACGCCCTGCAGCTCTTCCGCCTGCTGGTGCGGGCCCGCCTCTCGCTCGAGTTTGAGCACGCTGTCCTCCGGCGGACGGTGCCCGCCTTTGAGGAGCGCTGGGCCCTCGAGGGGGTGCTGTGCCGGGTCGAGGCGGGACGCCTGATCCTCATTCTGTGATGCCACCGGCTGCTCAAGCCGCAGAGACGCGTCGAGCGGGCCGAGGCCCTGGACTTTTGCTCGTGCGGGTCGACCCCGGAGGCCTCCATGGGTGTCCCTGCTGGCAGAACTGTAAATACTGTAAATAGTCCTTATGTTCGTTGTGTTGGTTGGTTTTTTTTTTGTCTAGCGTGTACGGGCAGACCTTGCAGGCCACGAGCCCAGGCCTTGTCCATGAGGCCCAGAGCTTCGGTCGTCCTTGTACATGCTTTTGACTGGCTCCGAGTCATCACCCTCCGGGGAATAAAGGTCTCTTAAAAGTCAAAAGTCTTTGTCCCTGCTGGCAGAACTGTAAATACTGTAAATAGTCCTTATGTTTCTTTGTGTTGGTGGGTTTTTTTTTTGTCTAGCGTGTACGGGCAGGCCTTGCAGGCCACGAGCCCAGGCCTTGTCCATGAGGCCCAGAGCTTCGGGCATCCTTGTACATGCTTTTGCCTGGCTCCGAGTCATCACCCTCCGGGGAATAAAGGTCTCTTAAAAGTCAAAAAGTCTTTCTTTCTTTCTTTCTTTCTTTCTTTCTTTCTTTCTTTCTTTCTTTTCCCCAAATACCTTAGCTTTCTAACACCGGCAGGTATGAAGATGTGATTATCTTAGAGGAAGCTATTTGCATAATTTCTTGGTCACCATTAGTATGAGAAACGCAAATGTTTGATTCATGAAATGCATCAAAAATCTTGTATCGACATTCCAGTAATGAGTATATGATATATTCTTATCTAAAATGATAATCCACTGTGACAAATATATTCTGTACAATTCATTTAATGGTTTTGGTCAATTTGCCGTGTTAATTATAAACACAATGCAAAGCAGCAAAAAGGGGGGAAATTTTATATATGCGTGTGTATATAAAGATATCTATATCTCTATATATCTGTGTGTGTGTGTGTGTGTGTGTGTGTGTGTGTGTGTGTGTGTGTAATAAAGGCTAAATCCTATTCACTTTATTCAGACAAATATTCAAACTGAAGTCTGTGGGACTAGCTGCATGAGTAAGGGAGGCAAGATTTGGCTCCATATGTATTATTTCTAAGCTGCAGTATTTAGATATATTTTTGCTCATGGCAAATTTTGAGAATTTTTTATTATAAAGAAGATTAGTTTGATAACAAAAGAATAAGGTTGAAGTTTCTATCTGAATCTAAAATAGCTGTAACAATCACTTTGTTGAAAATGTTCTAATTTAGGTTTCCTCATTAAACACTTTAAGTATGGTATTTGCATTCTAACTACCAATAATATTTATAGTCGCAAGTCTTTTTTGAAGCATAAATCTGCAAATAGTTTAAGAACTGGATTCTGGACCTCAAGCACCATCCACTCTGCCTGCTTCTCCTGAATAGTGACTCTCAGAAGATATATGATGAGAAAAGATGGACCAGTTATTATCATATTAATCTGGGATTTGGAAGAAATGGGTTAAATCTCTGCATTTGGTTAGCATTGGCCATATGACTTAGGGTTAGGCCCACATCAACCTTCTAGGCACCTAAAGAGAACTGAGATGAAATGTAGGCAGAAGTGAAGTTCAAAAAAGCAATGCAGAATGACTCTAACTGGCAAAGTGGGAGATGTAGGTTTCTATTGCCTCAGAGTGAGAAGGACATATATTCCCAGGTGAATTCAGTTGGACAAGTTGGGCACTACAGGTATCTAGTTTATACCCAAGTCAATGCTATTATCAGTTAAGCAACTTAAATAGATGATGGAAATGCTTCCTTGAGTTGAACCCAAAAGCTTTGTTAAAGAAGACGCATGCCCCTATCGACAATTTCCAATAAGCTCCTAGTAGGCTCATCCCTGCTGAACAAATCACCAAAGTGATTGTTCTTAGGACACACTCAGGTCTCCCTCTTCACTGTTTAGGAAATATATGCCTAACCCTGCTAATTCATATCACCTTCCTGCGGCAAAAGACCTATGTTTTAGGTGTCCCAATGCCTAAGTGGAGGCTCTTAAAAGATAAATTTGGATCTGGCGCACAGTCTCTCTGTGCTTCAGTTCTCTATCTGCAAAATGATGATAGCACTTCATAGCTCACAGGGATTTAGGTAAGGAAACAATCTACTTTAAAGTCATATAAAACTACTAAGGAAATGGGGGGCCACAGAAAGAACTAAGATTCACTTCATGTGAGCTATGTGCAACTTACACTTTTCTCCTCTACCCTGACTCATAGTGGAAATTTGTATTTGCATGATGGCAATACAAGATGCTTTGTCAGTTCTCAGTTATTAGAATAGGGTTTGCTCTGGCTAAAGCAATTTAGATCAGCCTTTTCAACAGCTTTCATGTGGCTCCAGAACTGTGGGAACAGGGATATACTTTATAGGCTCCCTTTTCTCTACTTCTGAGTCCTGCATCAATTGCAGTTCAGAGAGACCTGGCAATTGCGTTGCATTTGGAAGCTTGTCTAAGTCTATCCCAACTCTGCAGTTGGTTCAATAAAAGATATCACTCACAAAAATCCTTGACTCTTGCATATTTCCTGGTTCATCATTGCTAAAATAACACTCCAACAATTCTTTTTGTGTATTTTCCCAATTCCATCTTGCAGTTTTTGACACCCACTAAAGCAAATGCTTTCAGTCACAGAAAGGCAAGCCAAATCAAATAATATAAAAACCTCAGGTTTAATGCGATAGCTTAGAAAATGGTATTTAAAGGTTTGTTTTTTGGGAATTGACTTATAGGTATAGATATATGCATTAGAATGGTTTAGTATGGGAAGCAGAGATTAATTGATTTCTAAGAATCTGGGTCACACAGTCACACAGTTGTGGCATGTGGTTGGAACTTTAAATAATTAAGTTGAATCTAGGTTAGAATATTTCAATATGAATTTAATGATTTGATCTTTGTCTTTTAGAAAGTAGCTGCTTGACTCCATTCTGTAGTGATCCTGGCTTAACACTAGTGAATGAACTTTGTATGTCCTGTGCATGAGAGAGTTATGGGTGAAGGGGTAACTGAAAAGTGAATGGGAGTTTTTGCATGAGAACAAGGAGAAAGGATGTAACTTTATGTAAGCAACAAGGCACTATATGTATAAATTACCAGCCAGTAACTAACTAACAAACGGCTGAAAAATCCCTTTGAAGCCCGGGGGCACAAAGGAGATAACAGAAGAAGGAATGCTGCCATGTGGGCAACAAGAACACTTCAACGCTAAGACCCATTTTTACAACCAGGATGACCTCGAGTTGAGATAAGAAGATGGATGTGAAACAACTGTTAAAACACAGACTAAGCATGGAAAACCCCGAAGATGCTGAACAAAGACTGGCAAACCCTATAAAAGGGAAACCCAAATGATGCCAAGTGGGTGAACTTTCTGTCTTCCTTTCTAGAGCGCAGATGCGTCTGCTTTCATCCCGCTCCAGCTACTGTCTTCCACCACCACCATCAGCAGCATCACCATCTCATCTACTCAGTGAACACAGGGTTGCCACCCTGTGTTAACATTGAGCAACTATTACTGATAACTATATCTGGTGTCTGTTTGTATGCATGAAATGGTTGTTTTGTGTGTGTGTGACTATGCATGATGATGTGTATGATGATCGGTGTGTGCTTGTATGAATGGTGTGTCAGAACCTCTATGTCTAATTCATGTAATCAATAAATGTGGCATTTTGCCTTATCCCCCCTTTTAAAGTCTCACTTGTGATTTGAGCAATTGGCAGTTTGTGTAACACAGTTTCACACAGCCTTGGAAGCAGACAGACTGTCTAACACAACAAGGGCAACAAAGACACATAGTCTGGAAAACACAGGAGACGTACTACATTGACCATAACATGAGATAAAGTGGTACCAGTAACAAGACCCCAGAGCGGGGGGTGGCTGAGTCCCAGTTTTGGGGGAACAGACGATATTAGAAGGCCCAGAAAGACCAAATTAGCATGTGTGCATGTGATAAACTATGTGGATTATGACAACTACACAGAGGGACCAACCAGTGATAGCCATGGATGAAGAGTGATAGGAATGAAATCATCAGGAGGGAAATAGAATAGAAAACCAGAGACTTGAGAGTAACAAAGGATCCCTCCCCATTCCTCCCCATTCTGCCTTGTCATCCATCCTCCTCCTGCCTGAGAGGGGCCTCTGTCCTTGTCCTCTGGAAAGGGTCCCTGAGGCCACCATAGACAGAGGGCATACCACCAACCCATCTCATCCACCCCGCTGGGAGGGTGGTGGGCCCCGGCATCCCACCTCCAGATTGCTGACACCCGACACCTAAGAGAGAGTCTCAGAGTGAAGACTGTATCCTGGCCAGATGTACTTTGACTCTGATGACAGCCCTAGGATTTGGTACTTATATAGAATTGCTTGGTTGTTTGTATTGCTTCTTTTCTGTTATCATTACGTATCAATAAATTTGTTTATTATCAAATGGAAGGGTTGTGGTCGGTCTGAGGATCCCCCCTAGAACAAGGTCTCTGGGTCCTAAATCCAGAGCCAACATAATCCAGGCAGATTATCAACAATCCTAAATTGTTACTGCTTCTTACTAGCTAGTAAGAAATGAGTTGGGGAGCCTTATTGGACATTTGTACAAATCATCAACACTGCAACAACTGATACTTTTCACAGTCTTGGCAGAGAAGCCAATGATTCAATGGAGCATGAAGGCTCTAGTGACTGTGGAAACGCCACAATTTCAAGAATCAATTTACACAAAATTTTCACCCTCAGTTTCAAACAAAAATGTGACTTATCTATTCAATATTTTAAGGTATTGTTATATAAATCACACACACACACACATATGCATATATTCTTTTTCCCACTTCTTCCTATTTCTTGGGTTAAACATGGACTGAAAATGGGTGAACACAAAAATTGTGAACTACCTGATTCTAGAGCCAAGAGCTTTCTGTAATCTTATCTGAACTGAACCTCAAACATTCACTCATCCCTAATTTAAATGGCATATATTTATACATATGTATAAATTAGTTGTGTGTGTGTGTGTGTGTGTGTTGCTACAAGGATGTATTGTATATTACAAGCAATTAAGCCCTTGATAATAAATGGTTCGTCAGTCTGCAGGTGATGTACTGTAAGTGATTGCTCCTGTAGGTAGTAATCATCTAGTGCAATTGCCAAAATTATAAATTCCCTCTGGGCTGACTGAATTTTATCAACAAGAAGCAATGAAGTAAAAGAGGGTTTCTTTTCTTTCCTTTTTTTTTTTGATAGGCTGAAGTCTAATATTAGAAATTTGCCAAATGGAAATGACTGCCTTTCTCTTGAAGACATACCCTCATTATGACTGAGCAGCTGTCAGAATAATGTATCTATTTATTCAGAACAGGCTTCTGGACTTCGGTACAATCTAAGCATAGGTGAAGATGAAAAAAATGTTCTTCCCTACTAAAATTTATTTTGCTCTTCTGCATATAAAAATGGAGATACTTCCCTCAAAAGGCATAGGGATAGAATGGATTATATTTAATATTCTAGTATAGTGCTTAGAGTGACAATCTGGGGTTTCTTTCTGTACAGTTTGTGGATTCTGTGTGAAATTATGAACTCTTTGTGCATCAGACTGCAATCTCCATTTGAGTATAAGGCTGGTCTTTACCTTCTGTTTCTATCCTCATCTTAGCAAAAGACTAGAATAAAGGGGGGCTTATAACTTTGTGAAAGTCTGGGAAAACTGGATTTAAACTTTACAGAGAGCACAAGGAGCCAGCACAAAGCCTGGGCAATAGACAGTTAGATAGTTGATACCTCTATTCAGAAAGGGGCAACTGACAAAGTTCAGCACCTTGAATTGGGCCTAGGAATCTCCAAGATTGTAGGGTAGTGCAAAGACTCTGTTTAAACACCAAAAGCTTAAAGCACCTGGGGATCCACTGTTGGGTCACTTGATGACAACCTGGTGAGTGACCAACTAGGGATGTTTGGCTAGATAACAACACACAAAGGGACAAAAGGTAAAAAAAAAAGGAATACTTCAGTCTATATTTGTATGCTTATGTTACATATGGGATAAAGTTGAACTAGTATCCTTAGATTTTAAAAGAAATCTTATTGCACATAAATATTGCTGTGCATGTGTCCAGTGAGTTCTTAATTTCATCATAGATTTTTATTAGCTTCCTTAAAGTTAATAAAGTATTAAAACGATAAAGAAGAGGGGGCTTCGATGGGTATTACTGGATGTAGAAAATGATCCAACAAACCAAGAAGATACCAAAGATACTATCACAGGGATGACCTCCGCAAAGGGGGCTCTCTGCCCTGTGGAAGGGATACCGCCCACTTACCTGCCACGCCTCAGTTGTTACAATAAAGATAAGGAGGAGTCAGTCACGTAATTCTGGGTGTCCCAAAGGATTACTCACTGTGTGAGGTCCCAGTGATCTGGGGATCTGCCTCCCCTGCACCCCATCCACACGCCAGCTGTTGTGTTATCAGGTATGCTTGCTTCCCTTGGTTTGCAACATCAGAGTCCTACAGCTCAATTGCTATCAGCAGGATATCGCAACTCTCGAGCCCAGCCCAGGAAACAATCAAAAGAAAATAATAATCTAAATAACAAGCATCTGTCCACATGAGCTGAGTTGCCCTTTTACTTGGGCACGACCACTTCCGGGTACCCGATGCCTCTCGGGCTAGGGCTATACCCCAAGTCCTACAGGTCCCAATGGTTCCTCTTGTCTTTACCTCAGGACAGGACAGTGTGGAGCACCAAGTACACAAGTCTTCAAGTCTAAAGACTTCCCCGCAGATTTCTAGGCTCCCTGGCTCTGCTGGTGCTCCCCACCCCTTCTTCACCTGGTTTTTCATTCCAGAGCCCTTTCCCAGGGATAAACATGGGTCTACCAGGCTCACTTTGGCCTCCCTTCTTCCTACTCAGTCCGCTTCTGCCAGGCTTTGTCCTTTCTCTAATTTCTTGGCTCAGCGCAACTCTTTTACATCATCTGCTGGGTGAACTCCTGGCCAGATGATGCAGGAGCTGATAAAACACCACAGCGATAGAGTTTGCCACACCTAGTCTGTCCGTCATGTTCCTGCAGGTAAGTCTCTTTGGAGTCCTACCTTTGCAGGACTCCACTGTACTGGAGCTTGGCCACTGGCCTCAGGCTCCATCTCATAGCAGCACCAGGCAGATCCCTCTCCCTTTGCCGCTCTGTCACAGATACACAATATTATATCTTTAATTTTTACCTTGTGTTAAAGTACTGCAATTTTCTTTCTTGTGCTTCACAAAGATCCATTTGCTGCAATCCTTTGTCACAACCCAAGGCTGTGATTTTTGTTTTGTGAGTGCTTCGGCACTGCTAAATTGTTCCCGCTAAATTGCAGCTTCTTGGCATGGTGGAGTTTTCTGCTGCAGAGGAGAACCCCGGTGCAAAAGAATTCCAGCCACCAGTAGCTTTCTTTGCAGGGTGCATTTCTTTGTTGCAGCACAGAAATGCACGTTGCAAGGAGTTCCCGCCATTCGTATTCAAATTTGTGCCCCACCATTGGCTAGTTCTAAATTATTCCTACGTGGCGGCTAGTGATTGGCTTGCTAGCCGTATAAGAAGCTTGAGTGGTTTCCGCCCAATTTGGAGGACTCCACGAACACCAGGAGGAGGAGACTTCACATCTTGTGAAGATCTCTAAGCACTGCGGAGCCTATTGGACCCAGCGTATTCAAAGAAGGCAACAGGGGTCTGATCAGCCTCTAGCCTCTCCCCGTCACCAAGCGCAATCCTCAACGTATCCCTCTTCCCTGCACGCAAAAAAGGATCCACGGAGCCTAGCAAGCTTCGTGTGAGTCTATTCAGAGCTCTTTACTTCGAGTACTTTCTTCAGTTGGTGCGACGGGCTCGCGGTTTAGCGCCTCCAACCGGATGGGCTAGAATAATGTTCATGGGAAGGAAATCTAGTCCACCTCTCTTCTTTTCTATCTGTAACCGCAACTCAAGCAGGTTTTCTAGCCTACACCGTGACCATCTTCGGTGTAAGTAAACAATCTTTAAATCAACCATTACGCATCCATGACTAATTCTAGCGTGTCGCCTGTTTTCTCTGACCCAGCGTGCCTGGGCTGCTGGCCACAGCCCGCGCGGCTCGAAAAAGGGCCCGGATCACTCCCGGCTCACACATCCTTATGCAGCAAATTCATAGAATCATAAAAGTGTAGAAAATAAGGATTGGAAGAGATTTCAGGAAATCATCTAGTCCAACCTCCTGCTCAAGGCAGGACCACCCTCAACTAGATCATTCAATCCAGGGCTTTGTTGAGCTGGGCCTTAAAAACATAGCAGGTAGGTCATGCCTGACTAATCTAGTCTCTTTTTATGACCAGGTTACAAAACACCTGGATGCAGAAGTAGGGGTTGACGTCGTTTACTTAGACTTCAGGAAGGCCTTTGATACGGTATCCCACCCCATACTGGTGAACAAGTTAAGAGGCTGTGACTTGGATGACTACACGGTCCGGTGGGTGTCGAATTGGCTAGAGGGTCATACCCAGAGAGTCGTAGTGGATGGGTCGGTATTGACCTGGAAGGGTGTGGGCAGTGGGGTCCCTCAGGGCTCGGTCCTTGGACCAATACTCTTCAATGTCTTCATCAGCGACTTGGATGAGGGAGTGAAGTGTACTCTGTCCAAGTTTGCAGATGACACAAAACTGTGGGGGGAAGTGGACACACCGGAGGGCAAGGAAAAACTACAAGCAGACCTGGACAGGTTGGACAAGTGGGCAGAAAACAACAGAATGCAGCTCAACAAGGAGAAATGCAAAGTGCTGCACCTAGGGAGGAGAAATGTCCAGCATACCTACTGCCTAGGAAATGACCTGCTTGGTGGCACGGAAGCAGAAAGGGATCTTGGAGTCCTAGTGGACTCCAAGATGAACATGAGTCGTCAGTGTGATAAAGTCATGAGAAAAGCTAATGGCACTTTATCACGTATCAGCAGATGCATGACGAACAGATCCAAGGAGGTGATACTTCCCCTCTACTGGGCGCTGGTCAGACCGCAGTTGGAGTACTGCGTGCAATTTTGGGCACCGCACTTCAAGAGGGATGTGGATAACCTGGAGAGGGTCCAGAGAAGGGCCACACATATGGTTAAGGGCTTGCAGGCCAAGCCCTATGAGGAGAGACTAGGGCACCTGGACCTCTTCAGCCTCCGCAAGAGAAGGTTGAGAGGTGACCTTGTGGCTGCCTATAAGTTCATCACGGGGGCACAGAAGGGAATTGGTGAGGCTTTACTCACCAAGGCACCCCTGGGGGTTACAAGAAATAATGGCCACAAGCTAGCAGAGAGCAGATTTAGACTGGACATTAGGAAGAACTTCTCACAGTTCGAGTGGCCAAGGTCTGGAACGGGCTCCCAAGGGAGGTGGTGCTCTCCCCTACCCTGGGGGTCTTCAAGAGGAGGTTAGATAGGCATCTAGCTGGGGTCATCTAGACCCAGCACTCTTTCCTGCCTATGCAGGGGGTCGGACTCTATGATCTATTCAGGTCCCTTACGACCCTAACATCTATGAAAAGTTGTGTGTAGTTCTCAAAAAATTAAGGAGTTAAGCTTGTTATTCAGAGAGCGGTACCCTGCCTCCACTTCTGCTGTTCCCTCCTGGAATCCCTGGGCAAATGTAACAACTTATACATAACACTCTTAAAGGTATCCACACATCTTCCTCCTTTACATGTAACATATTCCCATATAATACTAACATTGGCAGTTTAGTTTAGTTCAACCCATAGTTACAGCACTTTTTAACACATCTCTATTAGTTTTTGTGTTGGCTTTTTAGCTCTAAATGACCTTCTCTGCAGTCTCAGTCCTTATGGGTTCAGTTTTTGTTTAGTTTCCTTTGTCAGATGTCTCTACTTCTATGTCATTTTCAATCTCCTATGCCATTTTTGTTGCTTTGATGTTAGTTCTGTTTCCTTTGGTGAATCTCATGATGCTGCTTTTTTTCCCCCCTTTATTAAATGCAAGTGTCATCCGTTCCTTCTTAACACCTGTTCTTCCAGTGTGACTACTTTATAGGATTTGGTAGCTACTTGATGGGAAAATAGTGCTTTTTTTTTCCATGTTAGTCCATCTGAAATAAGCACAATATCTTTGTTTTGCAGTTATGGTAACTCCCTGCAACCCTTGTCATAGTACCATTTTTATTTAAGTTTGTCAATTTTAAAAAATATTTTCACATCTTGCTTTTCATTTTGATGACCATCATCCACAAGATTTGGCAGCCTGGTATTGAGTTCCCTGTTAAACAACATTTCTGCTGGGGATAATCTATGTTTCATGGGTGTTTCCCTGTAATTTAAGAGTGAAAGGTAAGCATCGGTGTGGGAATCTGTTGCTTTTTAAAAAAAATTCTTAACTATTTGTTCTCTATTTTCCACCAGACCATTGGATTGTAGGTATTTAGGACTTGAAGTATTGTGATGGAATCCATATTTGTTTTCAAACTCTTTAAAAGCAAGACAGTTGAATTGAGGTCTGTTGTCTGATCACACAATTTGTGGAATCCCATGTGTAGCAAAAATCGATTTGATGTGAGTTGTGACATGGTTTGCTGTCGTGCTTTCGAGCAATGCAATTTCAGGATAGTGAGAATAATAATCCAGCAGTAATATATACTTTTTCCTGCATGCATGAATAAGTCAATGCCTACTTGATACCACAAAGCTGCAGGCTCCTCCAGGACCATCATGGGTTCTTTTCTTTGTGCTGATCTGTACTGTAGGCATGTTGTATAAGCCTTTACAGCATCTTCTATATCATTATTTATGTTGGGCCAATATAGAGCATCCCTTGCTCTCCTCTTGCATTTTTCAATGCCTAAATGCCCCTCATGTATTCTGTTTAACATGTCTTTCTTTAGCACTGCTGGAACAACAAGTCGTGAGCCTTTGAACAAAATGCCATCTGGTACTGACAGCTCTTCCTTGAACTGAGAGTAGGGCCTATGTATATGTTTTCCAGGCCAACCAGCACAAATAGCTGTTATCAGTTTTTGCAATGCGGCGTCCTGAGCAGTATCTTCTGCAATTAGTGCCCACATTTTATCTGTGACAGGAATCACTCTTTTAATTAGATGAACATGCACTATGTCTGTGTATGGAACTGGGTCATTTTCCACTGTGTCATATGCTCTAGATAACATATCTGCAATAAGTAGATGTGTTCCTGGCATGTACTGTATGTCTACATCATAGATTTGCAGTTGAAAGAAAAGTCTCTGTAATATGGGTGGCATGTCTGATAACCCTTTCTCTACTATAGTTACCAAAGGTTTATGATCAGTTTCAGCTGTCTCAGCTTCCCATAGATGAATATATGAAATCTCTTACAGCCATATACCAGAGCTAAATTTTCTTTCTCAATTTGTTCATGTAGACACCATGACTTAAGGTGTTTATAGACATGCTCTGGAAGGCAGGGGCACTTTAGTGCAGTTTTGAGAGCCATGCTAATTAAAAGGTCTGGAAGCATCATGTATATCAGTGTCCCTGTGCTGAAAAATGGCAGCAGGGTGCTTTGAACTAAAGCTCATTGAATGAGGTTTAGTTTAAAGTGCCCCACTGCCATTTCTCAGTGTGAGAACGCTGATACATGTGATGCTGGAGTGTGCTGGAGCACAGTAATTACCACGCTCCAGCAGACTCGATTAATCAAGCCTGCTCTGATGTGCTGTCATTACAGCAGATTGGAGTAGCCTCTCAGCATGTGTATAGGAACCCTTTGAGAGTGTCCTAGATGTATATGTTACTGATCTCCAGCTATCCCCAAGTTTTTGAAGCAAAGCTGCTACAATGCCTTCTTTAGAAGTATCTGTTGACAATTTAATGGGTCCTTTAGGGTCATAGTATTTTAGTACTGGAGCTTTCATTATTTTTTCCTTCAAGTTTTTAAATTCAGCTTCATTTTCATATTCCTATATCCACTGAAAATTCTCTTGTAGGAGTGATCTAAGGTGTTTGATCTGCTCTGCTAATTAGGTAGATATTTCCCGACAAAATTGATCACTCCCAGTAATCTTTTCACTGCTCCCTTATATCTAGGGGATGGTATGTTTGTAATTGCTTTAATCCTTGAAGGATCAATTTGCACCCATTTCTCAGAGAGCTTTTCTCCCAGATAAGTTATTTCTTTGACCCTGAATTTGCATTTTTGTTTGTTCAATTTCAAACCTGCTCTGAAAACTTTTTCTAGTACCTTTCTTATCATTGTTATGTTCTTCCATAGTATTTCCCCAAACTAATATACCTTCAATATAAACCATAGCTCCATCAAGACCTTCAAACTTTTGTTGTACCTTTTTGTGAAATACTTCAGATGTAGAACCCAATCCAAAAGGAAGCCTATGAAAGCCTTCTGAAGGGTGTATTGAAGGTATATAATATAATGCTGTTCTTTTCTAGGGAACTTGCCAAAACCTAGAAGAGGCAACCAAAGTGAAGAAATATTTAGCTTCTGCCACATTGCCAAAAACCTCTTCTCTGGTGGGAACGGGAAAATGCTCCCTTTTGATGTATCTATTCATTTGCTTAGGATCCAGAGAAAATCTCAAGGATCCATCTTTTATTTTTTTTTATTATGACTCTAAATGAACCCAAGCAGTTGGTTGCTCTACTTTTTCTATTATGTCCATGTTAACTAATTTATCTAATTCCTTTTTCAGTTTCTCCCTTAGTACCAGGGAAACCTTTCTTGGAGCATGTATGGTGGGAGAATTTGGTTGTCTTAATTCTATCTTGAACTCAGTTGACAGTTTCCATATCCCTTGAAATGCATCATATAACTCTTCTATGTTCTTGCTTTCTAGTTCCTCAATGGCATCCATTTACAACCAAATAATTGGCACTACTTTTCCTGGGACTGTTACAAATTGAACTTTTACTATATTACCCTTGTGTCTAACATGCAGTGCACTGCACAAACACCCTCAGTTGCAATCATATTCCCATTATATGCTCTAAGTTTCACTCTCTTATTCTCCTAGTATATAGGTTTAGTTTTCATTTTTTGAATACTGTATTCTGGTATTACATTGAACTGTGCCCCTGTATCTAATTTTAAAGTTACTGTTAGTCCACTGGTGTCCAGGGTGATTGTCCAATCCACAGAAGAATTAACTTTTTGCATTGTGCCCATGAGAAATTCTTCCTTTTCCTTGTTGCATAGAGCATGCACCTGCTGTTTCTTGTGTGGTGCATCCTGCTTCTTTCTGTAAACTCTTGCAAAGTGATTGAAACTTTTGCATTTATTGCAGTGCTTACCAAATGCAAGGCATTGCATGGGTTTGTGGCAACTCCCACAGCATCTTCAGCTTACCATTGTTTCTTCAAGCAAATCTCTTTGGGCTCTGTTTGCTTACTTCATAGTGAGGTCCTCCTTTCTGTATTGTTTGTGTGTTGCCTTATGTTTTTGCAGTCTTGTAATCCTGTTTAGTTCAGCTGGTTCTGTTTCTTCCTTCCACTTCCACTGTCTGGAATTTATCATCTCAGCTTCTTGGCACATTCTAACAGCTTTTTTCATATTAACCTCAGGATTCTGTAGCAGTCTTTTCCTGAGGCTTGTAGGTCTTATACCTAATATTCTTTAGTTACTGATAATGGACTCTTTTAGGTCTCCAAAGTTGCATGTCTGGCTCAGCAGTCTTCAGTCTTTGACAAATTCCTCTATTGTCTCTCATTCTTTCTGCTGTCTCCTATGGAAATTATACTCAAGGTTCAAAGGTTTCATTTTGCTTGGGTATACAATATCCTCAAACTTTTTTATTACTGTGCCATAGCTTTTCTGTTCTGCTTCTGACAGTGGTAGGCTATTATAGAGACAGAGCTTCTGAGCCTGGTATATTTTAAAAAATAGCTACCTTGAGGGACCTTCCATCTCTGTAGCTCCACTAGACATTATATATATGGTGAAACCCTGCTTAAATTTCTTCCCATTTTCTACTTCATTGCTGGACTGCTTTAACTACTCTGGAATTCTGAGATGCTCCCCTTTTTTTCCTGTTTTTCATGCCCAACTCCTGGTACCATGTGTACTTCTCAAAGGATTAAGAAGTTAAGCTTATAGAATAATAAAGTTTATTCATTCAGAGAGAAGTACACCCTGCCTACAGTTCTGCTGTTCCCTCCTGCAATCCCGGGGTAAATATAACAACTTATACATAACACTCTTAAAGGTATTCACACAACCTACAAGGATGGAGATTCCACCGCTTCTGTTGGAAATCCATTCCAGTGCTTCACCACCCTCCTAGTGAGAATTTTTTTCTTAATATCCAACCTAAACTTCACTTGCTGCAACTTGAGCATTGCTCCTTCTTCACTTATCTGCCACCACTGAAAACAGTCTAACTTCATCTTCTTTGGAACCACCTAGTAGGTTGTTAGTAAATCCCCCCTCAGTCTTCTCTTCTGCAGACTAAGTAAGCCCAGCTCCCTCAGTTTGTCCTCAGAAATCATGTGCCCTAATCCCTAATCATTTTTGTTGACCTCTGCTGGAGTCTCTCCAACTTGTACACATCCTTTCTGTAGTAGCAGGGTCCACAACTGGACACAGTACTCCAAGTGTGGTCTTGACAGTGCAGAATAAAGAGGAATAATTTCTTCCATCAATCTGCTGGCAGTGCTCCTACTAATGCAGCCCAGTATGCTGTTAGCATTTTTGGCAATAAGGGCACACTGTTGATTCTTCTTCAGCTTGTTGTCCACTATAATTCAGCTATGTCTGAATTTGAGATGCACATTTAATTTATATGATCTGTAGGCCTGTGAGAATAGAGAACTATTCAATTCGGATTCAAATTTGGCCTATTCAGATGCCAGTGATTTGATTCAGAAATTTGAATCACTTTTCCAATTTGATTTGGCTGAATTGGCTTTGGAAGATTTGAAGCTGATTCGGAGAGATTTGGCCATAGAGTATAATGGTGAATCAATTAAATATGTATACCTTTGGGTTTTCTTGGCTGATTCAGATGAAACTTTCAGAGATGGTAGCCGCTGCTGAGGGCATAAAGCCTGCTAAGTGTCAACGTGATAGGTGTAGGGGTTTCTGGGAAACTGTACCTCAAATTCCTGAAAGCAAAACTGAAGTCGTGTGTGTGTGTGTGTGTGTGTTAAGCCACAGTGAGGTGATAACTGCAAAGATGGTAGCTCTTGCTGAGTCCACAAAGCCTGCCAAGTTTCAAGGAAATAGGTGCAGGGGTTTCTGGGAAACCGCACCTCAAACTGCTGACAAGCAAAACTTGTGACATAGGTGACATTGTGTGTCTGTTAAGGCACAGGGGGGTGAAAACTGCAGGCCTGCTAGGTCCTGCTGCAGCCACAAAGACTGACAGCTGTCAAGGAGATAAGTGCAGGGGGAGTCTGGGTTCTGGGGCCCCGCATCTTTGGCCACAGGCAGGAAAAACTCGTGACATGGATGGGAGACACTGTGTGTGTGTTCAGGTGTGCCCTTTCTGGTGCTGGGGCTTCTGCACAACACGGCGTTGTGCTCCAGTGAGGCCTCTTTCTCCCCTACAGCCTCGGGCTGGTCCACCACTGTAAATTGCAGCAGGTAAAAATAACTTAGGTGACTCAGCACCAATAGCACCAGCAGCACTAAGGTACCCAAACTAAACTGTCACAGAGCCTTTCTTTTTTTAAAGGAATTGAAAGCAAGAAGTAAAGACATTGTGTTGGATATATGTTACTCGTGGTATAGGATGGCTTATCTTGCGCGTTTATGTTTATATGTTTATTATGAAAAAAGCCAGAATAGTTAGAGAAATATATCTTAGGAAGCTTCCAGGTTGAAAAACCCTTTATCAGGCTGAGGAAGTACCTGCAGTTGGTGCATCTCCTGGTCCTAGATGGGAGGAATAGTAAAGAAGCCAGAGGCTGGCCTGGCACACAATACATGCAAGAAATCCAGTCAGTGAAAATAGAAATGGAGGCATCGGGGGTGAGGAACAGTCGGGGTGGGGGGGGAGGGAAGAGGGATGACTATACCACAAGTTAATCCTAGGGAACATAAATTCCCTAAGGTGCTCCGAAGTGGAGCACCTTCATCTTATCCTGCATTTGATAAGGACCAATTTGTCATATGATTGACCACTTTAGAAGTTCTCTGTAGCCGTGCACATGTCACAGCATGGTTGTAGAGTGCTTTCAGGGGCCCAATTATGCAACAAACACAGCTTCTATCTGCCTCCAACATGCCAGCCTCCTGCTGTTACAGGCAGACACCAGAACAGGAAAAAGACACAGCTGAGAATTGTTTTCTTGCAGACTCAGCTAGAACACAGTTTGGGGGCCAGACTTGGCCCATGGGTATCTTCATCTATGCCATATTACATAGGATCCTGGGCCTGTTGAGAATGGTGGCCGACAGTTCTTCTGCACTGCTACAACTCCCAACCTGAAATGGGGATGGGGATGTAAGAAGCCAGTGCAGCTCAAAAAAGCAGGCAGTCCTTGCAGGCAAGGAAGGGTGAGCACAACGACTGGGCAAGAACATTCCTCGAGCGGCAACTAGTAGGATCCTACAATTTATCATTTTCCTTCCTTCACAGGGGGATCCTGTTATGGGATGGGGTCCTCAGGGATGGCCGTGATATCCCTAGGTCCCCTTGACTGTGCCAATCCTGCCCAATGGGCACCCTCTTTCTCGCCTGCCATTTCTTGCTTGTAGTTATAATATAGGGATACTACCCTTGATCTCATTGTCTGGACACGGTCCTGCTAGACCCCACTGAACATCATGAGTTATCAGAGCCCGTTATGGATTCTGCCCAAAATGGGTGCCTCCCAGGACACCCTCAGCCTTATGGGCTAGATGCGTGGCTCCAAAACTCCACCTCACGCCTCGCAGATGTCATACCAATGTTGTCTCCTTGAGTTGCAGCCTCAGCTTAATCCAGCCTCTGCAACTGTGCCCACACTAGTGCTGGGGTCCACTCTCCCCCCAAACACTGCAGCCACACTGGTGCTAGGGTTTCCCACACTGTAGTGGGTCCCCAATGAGGCCTCCTCCTTCCCCAATAGCTTCAGCCCGATCCTCTGGTTGGACGGCAACTAAAATCTGAGCCCCTGGGCTATAACATAACATAAACAGCTCAGGGTACGGTCTGCCCCTTTAAAAGGGTCCAACTTCTTCCCTGGCACTAAATGCCTACTAGGCAAGGGTACCTGGTGAGCGCCTGGAGCCCCATTAACCCTAAGCGCAGTATATCAGGCAGCTGCGGTATCACTGGGCAATTCCTTCCTAGAGGTTCCTGCCCCTTCAGCTACTGGCAGGGAACTGTTTCTCTAGTCCCAGCCCTGGGGTTTATATGGCCCCAGGGCCCTGCCTCTTCCGGTTAGCTGACTAGGTGCAGGTGCAGGCTAATTTGCTCGTTAGCTCGTTGCCATGGTAACCTGCACCTGTGGGCTTCTGTCTGGCTCTTTGGGCTCTCTCCGCAGGCAGTTTCTGCTCTTACAGGAGAAGGCACCTTAATGCCCTGTGACAGATTCATGTAAGAAAAGGATAATGCAGTCTCTCCTGGATATAGCAAATCCCATGAGCACAGGGAGATAAAATTTACTTGGCCCTTTCCAAGAAACAGGGACAAAAATCAAGACTCTATGAAGTAAAAGGAAATTGCCTTGTGTTAAGCTGAATGTTAAGACCATATGGGATGAGCTCAGCTGGTTCAGGAACTAATGCAGCTGTACTGGTCCCAGTTCAGAAAGTTAATGCATGGAGAATCAGTGTCACAGAACAGGGCTGCTTTGTGCTGAGTACACATATCCAAGAGAACTGGGATGTAAGTCAACTATTGTGAACCTGGGCTGAACTGTACCACTGGTAATGTCTGTGTTGCTCCTGAGAAGCATGTATAGCTGTTGCAAATACCTGTTGCAAAACTAGCGGAAGGTGCCAGAGATAACAAAATACTAACTCCAGTACAGGAACTCACAGAGTGATGCAATTATCTACCTGAGTTACTGCCTTTCTCCATGTGCCCTGTTACCGCTGAGCAGATCAGCAGAAGTGCCCCTGCTGCAGCAACCCTAGTATGAATGAGAAACAGCTGCTGCCAGAGTCTTGTCCTGGAGGGTGCTGAAGCTCTGAAATTTGCTCCCCAGGAGCCTAAGTTCTCCAAGGTATGTAGCTAAATTCATCTCTTTTACACAGTTCACAGAGAATGGACTTGAAAGAATAAAGGCGGTGAAATTGTAGAGGGAGGATAAAGACTTGAAAATGGGAATTGTCTGGCTTGCTGGTGGCAGGCTAAACTGACTTGTACTGCACTTTTAAGGTAATTTCTCTGCTATATTTTTCTGTGATGCCAAGGGCACCTAAAGAATTTGAAGAGACTTTTATTTTCTTTCCTTCTGAACAAATATAAAATACATTGTGACACTTCATCACTGTGCCAAATCTCAATAATTTGATACTCACATGCCATACATCAGACCTTGAATTGACAAATAAGCCATTTCATTGTGTTATTTGTAATACAGTGCCACATTTTTTTACATTATTTAGAAAATGAGAATAAAGAATGGCCCCAGTCTTAAAGACAAACTTCCACATACTCCCAAAGCGGTAGAACACTGTAAATTCAAGAAGTAACCTGAATATTTCTAAGGAAATATTCTTGCTAAATTATTTCCATTTTACTAAATGAATGTTTACAAAATTAATCTCCAAAAAATTGTGTATACAAAAAGAATGGGAAACAAACTTACAGTATTGTACAAGGTAGGGCAAACACATTTACCTATCATATAGGCCAGGTACAACAGATATTACACTTTTTGCGGTATAAATGATCAGAAGCTGGTCTATACCTGTAACAGAATAGAAGTTTGGCACACATACTGGTTTAAAAATGACAGAACGGGTCTAAGATTTGCTTCCCCCTCTCTCCGACCAAAGACTGAATGTGTGTTCTGTTTGCTACTGATCTAAACTATGCTACTTACTTCTGTTCCTTAGAATCAATCTAAGTAACCATGTAACTTTGGCTTTGGGTCTTTTGAATGTCTGTACATATTGTGTACAGTCAGTTTGGCTGTGAGGCCAAAATTTACTGATAGACACCTAAGTAGAAAGTTCTATACCTTATGTGATATAGAAGTTCTATATATTTAAGAACCACCAGAATTCAGGCTCCAAAAGAGGGAAAAGCATATTCCCTGTAGGCTAACTGGAACCAATTTCAGGTATTTTTCAGGGTGGGCTCTCCCACATCTCTGATTGGCTGATGGAGCCCACCATGGGGCTGATTACTAAGCCTGTGTGAAACAGCAAGTATTTGCTTTGGATTTGGCCAATTTGGAGGGACAGTGATTTGATTCATTGATTCAAATCACTGTCTCTATTTGATTTGGCCAATTTGGATTTGGAGATTCAGCGCCAATTTGGGAATTTGGCCATAGACTACGGATAGAGATTTGGCCATAGACTTGATGACACTGGACACAGCTGCCTCCAGCTGGTAAGTCTGTTGTGGTGGCCAGAGGGGGGAGGGCAGGGGCATGGAGCAGGCAGATCGGTGCCCCCACAGCAAGGGAAGGACTGGGGCTGGAACAGGCTGCCCAGCCGGGGTGGGGGGAGCCCCACTCCCTGAGTCCCTCGTGCCCCCCCCCCTTCCCCAGCTGGGCAGCTTGTCCCAGCCCCAACCCCAATCCTTCCCTCACTGTTGGGGCATTGATTTGCCCCACCCAACACCCCTTCCCCCCTCCTTCCACCCACCACAACAGACTTACCAGCTGGAGGCAGCTGTGTCCAGCATCATCAAGGACTGCCTGTATAGTCTATGGCCGGATTTCCAAATCTCTCTGAATCAATTCAGAGGCTTTCGATTCGATTCAGACCTTTTTAATGGGTCTCTCAATTTGATTTGGATTCAGAGATTTGGCTGGCAAATTGGGCAAAACCTCCTTCAAATCGAATCAGCTACTGAAGCTTGCACAGCCCTACTGATTACCATTGAACAGAAGCACACAGGCTGTTATTTAGGTGTTTTAAGAAAGTAAAGCTCATTACTTATTAAACAAGAACTTTTAAGTAAAGCTCACCACTTAGAATTCTTATTGAAACCATAATAAACTCTATTAAACAACAAACTTTTTTGAGTGCTAACTTTTGTGGAACACTGACCCTCAGGCAAAGACCGCTGCTGAAAAAACATGTTAACGATTGAAAGTGAGCATGAAGCAGCTGCTGACATTTCCTGGCAATGTAGCCTGTCTTTGTAGAGTGTTCACTTGGCCATAGATAGAGATGGCATGCTCTGCATCCCTGAAATTCATGGGGATTGTGACATATTGTTTTGCCAAAGTGTATAGGTCTGGGAACCACTCCCTGAAAGAGTCCCAGAATATAGTTATATTCACAGACAGCTGGCATGCTTTGACACTGCTTACATAAGCGGGATTTTCCTGCTCATGCTATTTTCCCAACCTGGGGATGGACCTGACCAGCTGAGCATCGAAGTTCAGTAGAGCTACCAGGTTCAGGTAAAAAGTTTTCACTGCCCTAATGAATGAGGCAGCCAGTTGTTTGAACCTTGGCAGATTGGAGAGATCGTATCTGTAATATTGGTGCAGCTTGGCAGCTACTGCCTAAAACACCTCCCTTCTCCACTGGTTTTCTTGTTGACACTTGGAAAGTTCATGTGGTGATGCCCTGGCTTCAATCCAGCTTAGTAAGTCCATCACTTTGTTGTGAGCCTGGTGGATGGAAGGCTGACAGGACTCAAACAAGCTAAAGAGCTCCATGAATTTTGTGGCATTTTCTGCCACAAAAGCCACCTGCTCTTTAATGTCTCTCTTTTCCAGGGGATCTCTTAGCAGCTTCCAGTGCATGCACTGCATTCCCAGTGTTATGACCAGTCCTTCAGCCTAAAACTGTATGCTGGATGTGTTCAGCATGGTATTAGATGGCAGTCAAACCATGAATTCCAGTGGGTGAGTATAGGCTCTGGTGGCAGAGGAATAGTAGCATGTGGCTCCTCACACTGATTGGTGATGAGCTCCCTGTACCAGAGCTTACAGCTAGTACAGTGTTTGAAGGCTTTCTTTGGGCAGGACACCAGGCTGTCTATATCATGGACTGCACGTGTGAAGCTATCACCTGCAGAAAATATTCTTCCTGAAGTCAGTTAGCCATGGGAATACTTCCCCCATTTGGCATTTTGTTCTGCAAGTACTATCTCAGGATCAAGTGGTCAAGCTTCCGCAGAGGGATATTTAAAGCTGTGAATGCCCTTGACCAGAGCAAAGGCAAACAAGGTTCATAGATTCATAGATGCTAAGGTCAGAAGGGACCTCAATAGATCATCGAGTCCGACCCCCTGCATAGGCAGGAAAGAGTGCTGGGTCTAGATGACCCCAGCTAGATGCCTATCTAACCTCCTCTTGAAGACCCCCAGGGTAGGGGAGAGCACCACCTCCCTTGGGAGCCCATTCCAGACCTTGGCCACTCGAACTGTGAAAAAGTTCTTCCTAATGTCCAATCTAAATCTGCTCTCTGCTAGCTTGTGGCCATTATTTCTTGTAACCCCTGGGGGTGCCTTGGTGAATAAAACCTCACCAATTCCCTTCTGTGCCCCCGTGATGAACTTATAGGCTGGCACAAGGTCGCCTCTCAACCTTCTCTTGCGGAGGCTGAAGAGGTCCAGGTGCCCCAGTCTCTCCTCATAGGGCTTGGCCTGCAAGCCCTTAACCATATGAGTTGCCCTTCTCTGGACCCTCTCCAGGTTATTCACATCCCACTTGAAGTGTGGCACCCAAAATTGAACACAGTATTCCAACTGCAGTCTGACCAGCACCCGATAGAGGGGAAGTATCACCTCCTTGGATCTGTTCGTCATGCAAGCTTTTGGCATTAAATACCTTTTGTCAGACTGAGGAAGCGTCATGAGGATGATTCCTTAGCCTGACATGGGGTATTTAAATCCAAAAGTTTGCTAAGAAGAATTTTTCCAACTATTTGAGTTAGTCTAATAAAAGATATCAGATTTACCCAAAGAACCTTGTCTGCGTGCCTATGTCCTTAGACCAACACAGCTACAACCTTCACCCTTGACCAGAGCAAATATAGCTTCTCCTTGCCAGACTGCTTTCAATGGTCTCTTTCAGCACTGAGGACATGGTGGTTTATTGCTTGCTCTGTTCTTCAGCCTCTGAAGCAGACATTGATTCTGGTGTACTTCTGACTTTAAATGGTAGTCACTATTTTTTCTTGCCAGATCCAGAGTCACATTTCATGAGGAACAGAAGAGCTCGTCACTGTCTATATGAAGAGTACCTGCAGGAAACTGCTTCAATTGATCTGTAGCAGAAATTTTCTTTGTTATGTGGGGTGCCTTCACACTCCTCTCACTCATCTTTTCAGCTTGCAGTGTGCAAAATGCTGAAATCATAGGATCATAGAAATTTCAGGTTGTAACGGACCTCAGATGGTCTAGTCCAACCCGCTGCTTAAAGCAGGACCAGCCCCAACTATGTAATCCCAGAAAAGGCTTTACTTAACCTTGGGGTGAGTGGGGTATGTAGGGAGAGCCTGGGAGAGAATGGGGAGGGTTCCTTCCAGGTGCCTGCTCCCACAGCTGGGTGTGGGGTAGGGGCTCCCCCTGGCCTGGTGCAAGGTCTCCTCAGCTCTGCTTTGCTTTGCTGCCATGCAGGAGAATTTCCTCCTCCCTGTCTCTGTGCCTCTGTGCAGTGGGACAGAGCAGAGATCAGGAAACCCATGCCAGGTGCTTGCCCCCACAGCCAGGTGTGGGATGCTTGTCCCCACTGTGGGGGCTTCCCCCTGCCCAGCATGGCTCTCCCAAGTCCTGCTCTGCCCCACCATGCAGAGAAGGGGAGTGGGCAATTCTCCTCTGCTTCTGTGCAGCAGCAAAACAAAGTGGGACTCAGGAGAGACAAGTTGGGTCGGGGGAAGACCCTGTAGTGGGGGCACCTTGCACCCTATGCCCAGCTGTGGGGGAACACACCTGGCATACCCATGCCCATAGCCCCTGGGGCAGGGAGTACATACCTGCTCTGCTCTGTGCAGTGCTTTTAAACTCCCTGCCAAAGTGAGAAATTGAACAACCTGATTGGCTGAGCCCCAGCAGAAGGTCAGGCTGTAATAGGCTGCCCCTGGATACACATGGGGATTCAGTGTTTCTGAGGCTCTGCTGCCTTTCTTCTCTGCTCTTCAGGTAAGGTTTTTGTTTGTTTTAACTTTTCCCCACCCTTCCTCTCCACTGTGGTTTAAGCTATTTCCAGACAAATCACAGCTTTTTGGGGTTTGGGGAAAAACTAAATTTTGGGCTTTCTCCTGAAGCCTAATTACAGTGGTCTCTCTCTATATATATCTCCAAGTGATTTTCAAAACAGCACATGTTCTGTGAGAAGAAATATGGTTCAACTGCAACAGTGCTAATATAGGAACCTAGGAAGTCCATCAGGATACTGGGTTCAGTTCCCTGCTTAATCACAAACTTCTTGCACATATCTATTTTTCATCTGTCACACCTCAAAAAAAGACACTACAAAGATAAATATTAAAAGTTACTATATTAATGAGTGGCATGTAGGTACCAAAGCTCCAAATATAAGCTGTGAGAGGATGCACCTCTCCTGGGCTTATTAGCACATCCATTAAGTTAGGCATTCTTCTGGAGCTGGGCTAGAGCACAACAGGAGGAAAATGTTGGAAAGTCTGGCCATTCTTATGCCCATCTCTGAGGATATGCAGTAGAAACTATTCCTTCTTGGAACCAGATCCATGGAGATGTGACAAAGGGCTGCTATACATGTGCAGGGAGGCTGCTCTGGCACTCTGTAATTACAGCATGTTGGAGCTCATTTGATGAGCTTTAGTTCAAAGCACCCTGCCACCATTTTTCAATGTAGGGACACTGATACACATGAAGTTGCAGGCACTTTAATTAGTGCAGCTTTCGGAGCTGCACTAATTGAAGCTCCCCTAAAGACTGATGATGAGGGAGGAAACTGAGTTAAGTTCAAGAAGATTATAAAAAAAAAAGGTGCAAGAGAAATCTTTCCTTTGCTAACACCATAAGGATAGACAGAAATCTGGGGTGTGGAAGGAAATCTATAAGGATAAGGAAGCATAAGGGCTGCATAGATGTGCGTTAAAATTATAAGGCTGCTACAACTGGTGCCAAGCGATGAATGATGCTTGCCTTTAATATCACAGTATTCTGACGGACTCCCCAGTGACACCTGCATATACAATCAGTCACTCACACTTAAGGACAGATTGTTTATGTCTATAAGTGCACCCATGGGAAACAATTATGGGTGGAAGGGATTTGGAATTCAGTGAAGTTCATCTGGTTGACTTTCCTTGAATGTTTCCCCCAGGAGGGACAGCACAGATACTAGCACTACTATCATGCTGTTTATTGATTAATAGCCCCACAGAACATGAAATCCTGGCTTCAGTAAAGTCAATGGAAGTTCTGCTGTAAATTTAACTGAAGGCAAAATTTCAGCCATACTGTTCATATATTATGAGTGGGAGGACCAATGTGCCAAAAGGCTCCTGGTACTATGAAGTCTATAAGAAGGAGGAGGATGCACTCTCTGACCAAATTGCCTCTTTTACTCTCTTTTACCTCCTACTTGTAATCTCTTCATTCCCCTAACCACAGAAAATCTTCTGGGGGGTGTACGAGTAGGGCTTACCTTGCTACAGGTGGAGAAGACATAGAAGAGAGTGGAAGGAAACTCAGGGGAGCCTTTGAAAGGGTGCAATAAACTAGATAAATGTTATTAATTAATTAATTAAATTAATCCAATTATCTGCTGTTTCAGAACTCACCATCCTTTAATTCATTTGACAGGTGCCATCTTGTCCAATACACCAGGGACTAACTCCGAAACCTGCAGAGCTAACAACTCAAAGCTGCAGCAGCGCAGACCTATGACTCCATGGGTAAGGCTGCAACGTTTTTAATGGAGTGTTACGCAGTGTGGGCTGGGAAAAGAAGAGTGCTGATAAACATTGATAAATCCACTAGGATCTGGAAAAAATTATTAGAGGAGTTTTTTAGCTGCAGTGACCACAACTTATTTTAATATGTCAACACATCATAATTTTCTACTGACAAGCCTCCTCAATGATTAGTTTACATATTGCAGACTGTGTCTGCAAGGAGATGAGCTGGTAGCTGACTTTTTCATTTCATGAAAGTCCAGCAATCATTTGACACCTTGCACTGAGCCTGTCAGTACATACTTTTCATAGTGACATTCCCATTTAAAATATTAATACCTTTTCCAATTTGATTATCATCAAGGAATCTTTAGAGCAGTCCACTAGATCTGAGCTACAGGAATCCAATATACATGGTTTTATTTCTTCTCCTTTTAAGTTTTGCCCCTTTTTATTGCTACAAAGTGACAAAAACATTGAATCTTTGTATACATATGTGGCCCCCTGTTTTTACAGTGTCGTCATTTATAAGCTTTTTATTAATTCACTGTCTCTAGCAGAAAACCCCAACTTTGGCTCAAAACTGAACCTCTATACTTGCAATTCGAGAAAGATGACTGATGTCTGTAGTAGCATTTTCTACTTTAGCACTTTGCAAATATTTTTAATCTTTCCAATAGCCCTGTGAGGTATGTAATATTACAGATAGGTAAATTAAGATACAGGAGGATTAAGGCTACTGTTTTCAGTATTTAGACACCTGAGCTAGTGGTCTGATTTAGACTGTCCTGAACACTGGCCAGTGCCACTAACTGGAAATATTGGTACACTTGACATATCCAGGCTCAGAGCTCTAGTTAGGGGTAAATCCAGTACCAGAATATGAGACCTGACTTCAAGGACTTGATGATGTAAGTCAAGAATAATTTCACAGAAGTGATTGGCTTCACAGCATTTTAAGTGGTGCAAGTGAGACAGGAATGAAGCAATAGGCCATCTGCTTTAATCAGCAGCAAGCACTCCTCTGGAAAATATATTCTCATTCCTTGTATAAATTAATGGTCAGAACTAATTTTCAGTATGTAGATACGGGTATGCATTCAACCTTCTTCAAAGTTAGGGGACATTGCGGTTGTGAGGGTTGGACCCATTTTTACAAAAAATGCATTTACTTCAGGAAATACATATACTGTTGAGTAAGGTCATGTTTGCATCTAAAACAATGTTTAATTCACACTTGAATTATCTTAATTAATGTTGTAAAGTGCTTTGAAGGAGTAAGGTGCTATATAATTGCGAAGTATTATGATTATGCTCAAAATACAGAATCTTTCCTCAGATAAAAGCAGCAAAAGAAGTATTCAGTAGAACTTAAAGACTTTGTTGTTTGAAGTGATATCATTTGTAAATCCTGTTTCTATAGCATAACAGATTTAAGACAAATGTAAGGGAGTGGGAGGAGGAGAGATCCTAAATGAAGGAGAAAATATTATGCCGCTCTAAAACTAGAGAACGAGCTAAATGAAAAAAGAGAAACATTTACGTTAACTTTTTGAGATGTATAATATATTCAAAAGAGACTTAAAAGCCAGCACCACCTGATAAAGGGGATGCAGCTGACAGTACCCTTGTAGGCTCATAAAGGCGTTCCAAAGCTTGAGTTTTAGGTGATCAGAAAGGGAAACAAAGAAGCGGATAAAAACGTGGGGTCAACTGTAAAATGTAAGGACTTTCTGGAATTAGTGCAGACAGGCACACACTGTTCTGTTTTTGGAAGTATTCCAATTTTTTAAATAAGATTAGGGTCACTCCTAATTGTTTCAAGAATAAAGACTTGTGATGTTTACTTGCTCGGCTGCTCCTTTTTTGACTGATTAGTTTCATACAGATTAACTGCCAGTACTTTCTGAAATGCCTCACATGTAAGGTAATTAGCCCAAAGCATGTTTCAGCTTGTACTGCTCATTAGAGGAGTTTACAGGGTTTCCACTGAGAGAGGGATTACAGGAGCTATCACAAACATTAGAAGCAGCAAATGAGCAGAGAGTTAATTCTCATCCAAAAATGGATTCCTTTTGGCTTAAAATATGGTTCTCTGGGAAACCTGTGTAAGGAGGACTGGCGTGTCAGTGTGTGATTAAAGACACTTATAATGACAGTATCATAAGGTCTGTATAGATATGGTTTACTGTGTTTGTATTTCTTTTGTTCTTCTAATGAAAGCCGGTGGTGCCACATTTTAAAGGTTTTGTGAATTACTGTACTTAAACTGTATAGTAAATATTTTCTTCATACAGAAGGTCCCTTCCAAGTTACCTTTTAATACAGGACTAGCTACAGCCTCCATTTGGAAAGGATGTTTAATTTACATAATGTGTCCACTTATGTATATGAATGCTAGTACATGTATTAGGACATTTAGGAACGGAGCTTAAGCTCTTGAAATTTTGTTGTAGAATGCTTTGGACATCATACTAAACCTCACTTGAAATTTATGGGATGGCACACTCATTTAGAGAAAACTTAAAAAAAAAAATCTAAATTCCTTTTTTATTATGAGCAAAAAAACTTTTTGCACTACTTACATAAAACCCCCATCATCACAATACATGTCAACATACAGTGACTCAGTTAATGGGTAGGTGGGAATATGTGACAGGTAAAATTTGTTAATGGAAAACTTAATGAGAGTATCAAACAAATTATCTAGGACGATTAGAAAGGACTGAAACATTGAAAAAATACTTCAAAATAAGCAACGTGTTTAAATAGGAGGTAAGGAATAAAAAGGAGAATGTTAAAAGTTGCTTCTCCATAGAAAAATACTATGCAATTGAAACCTAATTCATAAAGGATTTACACAAGAATATTGTAGTTGCCTTAGGCTACAACCAACTATAAGTTGTCAGACTGCTATAAATAAGGTTTGTTAAAGATCTTGGATAGAAAGATAAAATGAATATAAAGTTGAATCTAGGGAGATACCATGGTTAAACATTATAATTATTGAGACCATCTTTATAATATTGTTTTAATTTTAATGACCTCATTTATCAAAAGACTTATGAAGAGGATGACTAACCCTTAAATGGAGAGAATTAAAAGTATTCTGTCTAAAACAACAATGGATTGCAGGGATTCATGGCTCATGTTTATAACCCAACACACGAAGTAATCTGACTCATAGTTCTGCTCTGTAACATTAGAAATCAGGGGAGATGCTAAAATTGTCAAGCAATACTAAGGAAAGCAAAGGATCTAATAAAACTAGAGTTTAATTGTTTTAAGCAGTTTTAGAGATGTATCAGTTCCACTCTGTATCAAAATATAGCCCCCCTCCCCTCCTTTCTTCTTAATTTAATATGGAATATTATTAGACTAAACAGAGAAGATTTTAAACAGCAACCTGGCCAAAACTCTTGTCCATGCTCTTAACAGCTTATGTCTCAGCTCCTGCGACATTATTTTTCTGACCTTGACAAATACAGCTTTACCCTTCTCAGACCCATTCAAATTGTTGCTGCAAAGATCATTTTCTTAGTCTGTCACTGGACCATTTGAAACCATTTCTAGCATCCTTCCACTAGCTCCTTTGTCTCCATCACACCACACAAGTTATCTGTCCCCACTTTCGTGGCCCTTCACAGCTCTCCCTCCTTTTCCATCTGTTGTCATCTGTCATTTAGTATCAGGAGACTGTCTCCTTTCTGATCTGCAATGCCAACTTCTCTCATCTACTTATTGTTTTTTTTAAGTAAACAGCTTCTTAGTTTCTCCCATGTGACCTCTCATATATGTCTACATAGCTAATTCATGGCATTGCTTAAAATCTTTCCTTAAAAATCTCCTTTCTTCAGATGTCTACAAATAACTTGACAGCAATTAGGCTAGTAATGAGTTAAGTCTAATATAGTGACCAGTATTATCTTAGTATCCTCATTCTCCCCTATTTTCCTACATTCATCAGTTGTCTCTTATCTTAAATTTAAGTTGTAAATTTTATGGGGTTTTTGTTTTGGCACCACAGAGGACAATAGGGACTGTTATCTGGTCTATGACAAAGACTCCTAAAATATAAATAGTAAAAAAAAAAATCAAAAAAAAAATCAGCAATTCCCCAGATAGTTGGAGAATTAAACCCAAGCATGATGAGAATATCAACAGTATTCATAGAACAAAGACAAGAAATTCTATTCTGTTATACTTGTGCAAGCTTGTTGACTTAAATGGGATTATACAGAGGGAACAGACAGGAAAATTTGTTTCATAGACAGAAAAAAATTAATTCTTTATGCAGGGCAAACTGTGTATTTTAGAGTGGCTGTAGTTAAAATTTGCATTCCAATTATAGTGCTATTACAGGTTTCAGAGACAATTTACACTGCATTTCTAGAATTAGCAGTATCAAATCAGTGATAATGTAAACATCATAACTAACGTACTGTGTCATCCTCATCAAAACATGAATAAATGTTCTTTACCAACCCAATGCAGCACCTGCTTCTCTATAGTGCAGAACTTAACAATATGTTCTGTATCTGCTCTACAAGCAGAACTTATGCTGATATCAATAGAGTTTCCACATGGAAAGCAAAGAAAAAGTGCAAATTACAAAGAAGACAAACACAGTGTATAAAATAGAGATAATTTCTCCCTGTTTTTGAAAATGTGTGTATTGGGACTAAAGTAAATTTGTTTGACATTTTTGTTATTGTTGTCTTAATAGAGGCATATATTCTGGACAAATACTGTTCCTGCTTTGTTTGTCTTGATGGAAACTGAAAAAGCATTTGATGTAGTGGATTAAGCGTTCTGTTTCAGATCTTTCATGTATTTGATCTCTTCATTTTGTCTGTTTAACATTTTTTTACCCTAGTCCTACAACACTGGTATACATCATTGTTTATATCTTGGTTGTTTCCATGGACTGTGAAACAGAACAGCATCATCCTCTGTCTTCCTTGCTACTAGCTTAATGTCATTTCTAAAAGGAAAAGAAATCAATGCCAAATAACTGGAAGCTGAACTAGCTGACCATCCCTACTTGCCTACGATCCAATGAACTAGAAAAGAAACAAACCATTGTTTTTGGGTAGTAGATGGTGTTTGGCAGCCCTTACCAATTGACAAAAGCATGGTCGATATTTAATTTTGGAAACCTTTTTTCTAAATTTGACATTAATTTAAATATAAGTGATTTTAAATAATTAATCTAATCACACTGATAACTGATGATTTCGATAACAAAGGGTATTTATATATTAAAGACATTCAGGGTCTTGTTACACATTACATGGTGAACTGATCAAATGTTGATTGGTATTTCTGCTAGGTCGAACTTGGAACAGCACATATTTAGGCCAGCAGAGGCCTAGAAGACCATTCTGGGCTATCACCCGAGTGCCTTCCTGCCTCCCTTCCTCTCAGGGTTTCTACCTACCCACAACCCTGAGACTCCCTACTTCGCCCCGGTGTTTCCCCCTGTCCCTACCATCCCTAGAACTGCCCCTCTGCCCACTTCCTTGTGGCTGGCCTTGCTGCCTGTCCTAGAGGAACAGGCAGGGAATGGTTAAGTGGTCCAGCCCCTGCTGCCACCACTGCTGTGCTGCTGCTCTTCTCTGGGCTAAGCCTGGCTCAGAAAGCCACAGCAGACGTGGGTGGTGGCAGGGCAGGCAGACTAACCTTTCTCTGCTTGCTTCCTCAGGACGGAAAGTGCAGGCAGCCACAAGTAAGTGGAAGCAGGGGTGGGGGAACTGAGGGGGATCTGGGGTACTGGGGAGGGTGGGGGAGGGGCAGTAAGCCTAATCCATACCAGTGGGAAAGGGGGAGTGGGTGGGGTGTTTATACTAATGTATACCTAGAGTAGCAACACCTTAGTGTAACATGAGCTGGGTAGCATGGATCAGAGATAATCCTGCCCTTGAGTGGTGTACCTTTGAGCCTCATAACAAGTACTTAAAACTAGTTTTAGGTGTTAATGTGCAGACAATCCAGGAGTTAAGATGGGGTGGGCAATTATTTCAGGTGGAGGGCCACTTAATGAGTTGAGCTGTCAAGAGTGACAAGGGTAGCCCCACCCTTTAACAGATGTTCTGCCCCCTGGCTGCCATCTTGGAAATGGAAGTCCTGCCTCCTAACCCAGCATTTCCCAACCTTTTCCACCCCGTGGCACACTTACCCAGTCTTCTCCGCCCCATAGCACACTGGCCAAACACAGAGGGGAGAGGTGGTAAGTGGCCGAACACCAACTGGGGAGGGGAAATGAGTGGCCAAACACTGAGCAGGGCAGGGGTCTGACAAGTGGCTGAACACCAAGCAGCAGGGGGGGAGCAAGTGGCCAAATACCAAGCCAGGGGGTGGGTATCAGCATGGGGCCATCTGGGGCAGAGTGATGGCACAGGGCAGCGGTGGCATCACTGCCTATAGCCACGCCCCTGGAAGCCACCCCCCCCAAGATTATGTGGCACATCTGGATGTAGCCAATGGCACACCACTTGGGGAATGCTGCCCTAACCCCTGACCTTTACCACCAAACATCCCTCCCCTTACTCTTGTATATTGTGGGGAGGGGGTGTGAAGGGGTGGAGGGGTATGGATGGGTGGGTATGGGGTTTGTAGGGGATGTAGATATGGGTGGGGGTGTGTCTGGATATGTGTGTATGAGGGGTGTGGGGGAGGGTTTGGGGGTGCGTGTGGATGTGGAGGAGCATGGGGGGTTATAGGGATGTGTGGGCATGTGCGTGAGTGCATATGTGGTTTGTGGGGGGTTGCGTGGCATGTGGAGAGGGAGGGTGGCTGAGGGGGTGTGTATGTGTGGGAAGGGTGGAGGGTATGTATGGGGGTGTGGGTGCAAGTGTGTGGTGGGGTGTGTGCACATAGCAGTGAGCAGGGCTCCACCCAGAGGCACATGGGTGTGTGCATGGGGAGTGCATGTGGGGTCTGGGGGGGGAGGGTTTGGGTGGATGCAGTGTTTGTGGGGTGTGTGATTGTGTGTGGGGGTGGGCGTGGTTGTGGGGTTTGTGGGTATGGTGGGGTGTGTATGGCAGCCCCTGTGTGTGCCCCCCTGAGCTAGTCAGCACTTGCCCTCACCCCATAAGAGCATGGAGCCTGCATGCCCTGTGGCGCCTCCCCACCACTGCCAACAACATGCAGCCCCAGTGTGCCCCACGCCTGCTCCAAACTCACCCCCGCTGGAGCAGATCAATGGGAACCCAGGCACAGCCCTGACCAGGCTCATCCTGCCTGGCACCTACTCTGCACTGCCAGCCCATGGTACACCCTGACACCCCCAGGCACGCAGAGGGGCTGGAGCAGCTTCTCAGCTGCACTGCTTTTCTAGGCAGCCCAGGTGGCGGAGACTCCTTCCAACTGTCACCACCACTGACTGGCCGTAGTTTTGCAGTACCAGTGGGGACCTGTGCTGCACAGCCCCAACTCCATGCACCCCATGCCTGCTCCGGGCTCACCCGCCCAGCAGCAGCAGTGTGGGACAGAAGCTGTTGCTCAGCATGGTGGGAAAAGTGGACCCTCCCCCTTGCATCTGCTGGGCTATTCCTGCTGCAGCCACCCTGCACTTGCGCCACACCAGACTGCCCTGCGTCAGGCTGCCAAGTAGGGCAGCAGTGGCAGAGCAGAACAGATGCAAGGCAGCCTGGTGCAGTGTGGAGAGGGCTCCAGGCAGCTGCAGCAGCAACAGCTCGGTGGTGATGGGGGGGAGGAGCTGCTTTTCCCTCTGCACTGAGCAACAACTTCTGTCCCATGCCACTGCTTCTCAGCCTGGGGCAACCCTGGAGCAGGTACAGGGCATGTGGGGTTGGGACTATGCAGCATGGGTCCCCACTGATACTGTGGGGCTGGGGCCAGCAGCGGTGGCAGCTAAAAAGAGTCACTGTCACCTGGCCTGTCAAGAAAGGCAGTCCAGTTGTGGAGCCAACCCAGCCCTGTTGTGTGCCCAGAGGGAGGCAAAATGCACCATGGCTGGATTGTGCCTGAGCCAGGCTGGACTGAGGGACCTGCTGCGGGTTGGGCAAAGACCCACCACGGGCCAGATTCGGTCCACGGGCTGGATTTTACCCACCCCTGTGTTAAGAGCTGCAGGAGCTGCCCAATATTACCATGGAATAAGGCCCTCATTCCTTAAGCTGTGTTTTGATGTTGTACAAAATTAACACCTTAACAGAAGCTCTTATTTAAACACAGAATTTTGCTAAAAAAGAAATAAATGGATGCTAATATCAAGGACTGGGAATGGAGCTTTTTTCTACAATTTTCTAAGCAACATATCTAGGAAGGGACAATTCTATTCCCATGCTATTAACAATTGAGAAAGATATGCAAAACTATTTTAATGAGACAAAGTTCTGAGTAAAGGAGAAAATAATTCACAGGCAGAGATTCAAGGCAAAAGAAAAATTAAAATCAATATCCACTGAATTTAAAGTGATATAACTGCTTGTCTTATTGTACCCAATGTCTCTTCATTATCCTTGGATCAGTCTGTTCCCTAAGTGGGCCAAATCCTTTGCAGAAAGAGCCCAAAGTTATTTCCTACTCCCAAAAGAATACAGCTATCTCTTCACTTAAATTGTGGATCCCTGGGCATTTCCTGAAATGAGAGCATAAACATTGTGGTAGATTTTCTGCTAGGAGGATGTATAGCCCTCCCCTAGATTACCACTGTCTAGTGTCTAGAAACAACATCATGGATGTTTGCTAAATTAATTGAATTCATAAATATTAATGTTCTAAAAATGTCTTTATGCAATTGGAGACAGTCAACTTACATGTCTGTAGTGTTTCAGGACAAAATTATTTCTCCCAGGACAAATACAACATCTGTCAAAACTAGGATAGAGGTCAGGGTGCAATCCTGCCCTACTGAAATTAACAGCAAAACTATCACTGAATTTACATTGACTTCAAAAAGCCAAGAATTCTTAAGAGTTCCCAGATTCCAATTGCATTTAAGGCTAAATCCTTATATACTATACCATAGTACTTGTAAAAATAAAATTGGTGTCTCTTTTAGAATTTTTTATTCCAAGTGTTTATTGTGATGTTATGTCTACAGTGAGGATGAAAACAATGGCCATAACAAATGAAATTAATCATAATGTTGTAGAGTTAGGCTGCAATCAATACAACAATAAGGCGTATGCATTGCATTAGTTGTGGTTTCATTTTTAATTTACTCTAATGTGAAGTAAAATGGAGAGAATAACTCCTTCATTTTTTCTTAGCCCATATGAAAACTCACCATAAATAATTTCAAACAGCAAGGAGTCTGTAAAAGTAAAAAAGAAAAAGAAAAGAAAAGAAAAAAAGGCATTTTAATTGTGCATCTCCCTTGTAGTCCTTTTTAACATGAAGGCGGGTGGGTCAGTTTTCATTAATTCTGCAGTTCTGAATATTTCCACATTCCCTCTAACCTTCTTTGACCTTTTTTTCCCATCTCTGTTGCAGTGAAGCCACCAGGACTGGACACTGCTACAGCTAAACTGTTTCATAATAGGGTCTAAATATATTTCTATATTACTTTAAATCCTCTACAACAAAATCTAAAGATCAGATAAAATAGCAGCAATTTGATTAAGAGGTGTGTTTCCCCAACATTTTGAGGGAGGTTTGATGATAATTAGTGCAATGAAATTCAGAGATGAAAAAGCAAAACCAGGGTGGGGAGGGGAGGTTTGTAATTATTGCATTGGATCATGAAATTAAGCTTAGTGGGTAGGGAAGATCCTTTACAAGTTTCCAAAGATACCTCATGCTCTGGTTAACTGTGTCAGCCTGGAGTGGCTGATTAGCATAATTAATCTAAATCTCTGATTACCCAAAGGAGAGAGATGTACCTGGATGCACAGGTGAGATTTTGTGGATGATTCTCTGAGAGAAAAAAATATAGCAGCTCATTACAAAGAATTTTAGAGTCTTATTCTCTCTTTTTTTTTTTTAACTAGACCAGAGAGGAGTTAAAACAATGTACTGACTAACCGTGATTCTCTGCAGAGAGTAATTGTATGAATTTCTTGGTATTTTGGTCTGGGTTGTAGGAGAAACACAACTGTAATGCAGGGAACCACATTTAAATGAATTATGGCCCAAGAACCCTGCTAGAAATCTGTACAACAAAGCTAGTATCAGAAAACCTGACTAACAAGCCCAACTGAGAGTTGAGAATCCAAAATTCCTTTAAGTAGACATGTGTCTGAAAGTATTTTTGTAATTATAACAAACCACTTAATTACTGTAGAACTTAACTGCATCTACCAAGTTGGGTTCTCATTTAAGTAAAGAAAGCATTTCTGACCTGGACATCTAAATAAAACTACAAGCCAAGCACTGGAACAGAAAAAAAAAGAGGATAAGACAGGTTGAAAAGTAAATATAGCCAGCCAGAAGTAGAATCCCGGTCTCCTTAGACTCAGCTCTGGGCCTTCTCCACTGGACCACACTTTCCTCAGATATAAGTCACATTGGTCAGTGTACAAAACAACACCTGAAGTATATGCTTAAAAGTAAGTTTGTTTTCTGACACAAAACCATATTACGCTGTCATCCCATGTTCTATTACAGGTTTCATCTACCTTAGCTTTGAGTGAAAATAACCAAAGGCAGAGACAGCAAGCATCTCTGAAAGAGGCTTGACAAACCATGGAGACCTTCAGAGGAGAATCCAGTAACTATAAAGTTTGCACAGCGGTCATTCAATAGGCTTCTATGTGGAATTTTTGGAAAATCTCCAGATGAGGAGTTCATAGTCATTTTAAATTATTTGCTGAGAATCTGTATTATGTGCACAGCTTCCTGCTGGTATAAATTAGGATAGCATCACTGACTTAAAGGGAGAATCTGGCTCAGTCTTTCCACTGTGTTTATTTCTTTAAATAAAGTATGCATTAGCTTAAAGTTATAATTAGCACCATGCAATATTTTTTAATAAATAGTTATAAAGCATTTCCTAGGACATTTTTAAGTGAATTTATTCTGGGTGAAAGCAGCCTGACTAGCAGTCCTGAAAACTGAAGTCTTCCATCTATTCCTAGTATAGGCACTAACAATGAAACCCTGCCTCATCTTGGTCTGCCAAAAACCACTTGCAAGCAAATTAGTTTTAGTTCCACCAGTCTGAGTCTAGTTCATGCTAGACAAGAGATAAAAGTAAAAGGTCTGCAAATGTACTATGCTAACTGTATGGAATCTTCACATTTTTGAGTTTATCCATTTAAAAACATACTTGTTGCCCAAGGCCATACTTGTTTGCCTAAGGCAGTTTAACCATGTCTGCTGTCTTTGACAAAATTTACACGTGACATTTTAGAAAATAAAAATTAAGTTTCATTCCGGACAGATCCTTGGCCAGCAAAAGGTGCAGAAAATGGTAGCAGGCACATGCAGTCACATGGCCATTTGACTGATGGATGCTTTGTCAAAGGGTGCAGAAAGATTTTTTTCAAAAGGTGCCCAGTAGCCACACAGTCTTGCTGATGAAAAATCAGTTAACTATAGACACTACATTGATGGCCATAAAGCACATGGAACATATTCAGACTCTAAAAATCAGCAATTCTTAAGCGGTGGAAAAAGGAACACATAATTCTGCAATAAAAATTGATAGGACACGTGACCAGTTCGTTAAAATGAGGAAACGTTTTACTTAAATTCAAACATCAAGTTTCCTAATGTGGGCCAGAGATTACCAACCCCCTGGCTGCGGCCCGGTACTGGGCCACTGTGGCTGCCAGTCTGCAGGAGGGTTGGCTGCTGGACCGGAAGACTGGAAGTGACCGGCGTACTGCAGACCAGCAGCCAAACCTTTAGTATATATTGAGTATAAAAAAGGGTTGGCTGCCAGTCCACAGTATGCCAGTCCCTTCTAGTCTGAAGCATGCCTGTCCGCAGTTTGCTGGTCCGTGGTCACTTCTGGTCCATGGTCTGCCAGTCCACAATCTAAAAAGGTTGGGAACCACTAACCTAGGCCACCCCCTGTCTGAATAAATAACAGTTTGATCAAAAACTTGTCAGCATTAGAGAGAAACTTTAAAATGAAATATGCTTTGCATCCCAGTGTCCAAAGTTTCTTAAGGAGTAGCTGATATTTTATTAACAATGTACATTTCTTTGGCTTCTAAATGTACACTATTAACTTGTCTTCAAAGTCTTACCACAACAGGTATATAAATAATGGCCTTGTAAAAACACTATGGGATGTCCTTGACTAGAAAAGGCTCTGTATAAAAGCCCTCTGAAGTGATTGACTACTTCTTTACATGTAAAAAACACTCCCAAGCATCAAGGTAGAGGGCATGCTCAGACAGTATTGGGAAGGACAAGAACAAAAGTCCAAGTACTAGCTGCCTTCCTAAGGCTGAGAAGGGCAGTGCCTTGAGGGTACTCCAAGGCTAGATGTCCAACAACTCCATTCCTGTTAGTCAAGTACTTAACACTCATAGCTCCCTGACTTCCAAGGGGAACAATCAGTCCTGAGATTACTAAGAAATCACAGTGGAGCAGATTGCTGGTACTTTATTCATTCAAGTAGACCCACTGACTTCAGTGAGATGTCCTTTCTGGGAAAAAAAAAGCCTACCATAATCCCAGCATTGCCTATAGGGCTCCAGCCAGCAACTTGTCCTTCCATGAATTTATTCATAGATGGGAGCACTTGGCTCTTTACTTTCCAAAATTTCCTGGTATTCAACATGAAGTGTCCTTGTGGCAGATACAGCTATTTATGCAGCTTCCACTTTGTGGTGCTATTGCTGCTCCATGAAGGGAGATTTGAGGTGGAAACAGGATTTGCTAGCACTAGGCCAAAACATTATGATCACAGAAGTACGCCTCTGCTATGAGTTTAACTTAATTTCTTGGTGAGCTTTTCAGCGAGCCGTCTGTGTTTCTAGGTGATTATTTAGAAGCAGAATAAGGAAGGAAATACCATTTTTCAGGCTATAAATACTACTCTATTTACTCTGTTTCCTGGAGTCTGGATCTCTGAGGCTAATTAGAATAGCTCAGTTCCTACTGATCTTTGTGTACTGTTCAGTTTTTAGCTTAGGAGTTTACTATATTCTTCCATTAGCTCCTTTCAGTTTTAGATACAAAAATTACATAATTTAATTCATTTTAATGAGAAGTTCCTGCAGTATTTTAAATCTTTTGCCAAACTGTAGGTGATAATAGGACTTTGCCCCATTAAGGTTTATTTTATTTCTCTCTCAACTTACAATCGTATTACATGATACAATAGAACAAAGTAGCCACAATGTCTCAGATATGTTATTGAAGGAAACTTTCCCCTCCAGGTCCTGATTCATTCTTTCATTGACTGCAGTGGCGGAGGAAAGAACATGCTGTTGTTGCAAGAGACTGCAAATAGTCATAGTAGTAGTAATAATAATTAGTAGTCATACTTAGTGCTCATATCCTTCAAACATTTACCCAACTTCTTAGTTTCATACCAAGTTCAGTGGGACTGTTCCTGAGCATAACATTATGCAAGGTTGTAGGCATTTGAAGGACTGGGGCCTTACACAAAACTCTTTGTCTTTAGGATCCCAAAGCCCTTTAGCAATAGTCTACTATCTCCACTAGGGAAACCAGGGTTCAAAGAAAAATGACTAAGAAAAGGTTAAGTAGGTCAATACCAGAGCAAGCAGCAAATGAACTGATGAATCCTAATTCCAAAGTGTTACTCCTCAGATCATGTTGCCACCTGGTGTCACTGCTAATGATGTTCTGATATCTGCTCTCAAGAAAATCAGCTTCAATGTGAAAATGGCAACCTTGGGAAAACAGCCCAATCAGCACAAATCTTAGTTATTAAAAACTTTTGATAAAATATGATGCCGTTCCTTCTTTTCTGCTTATCCAGCTATGATTTCTGTCATCTCTTTATTTATATGAGTAGGCAGTCACTGAGTCCTGGGGAAAGCTACAATCCTAGTTGCAATGATAAAGTGATTCTGGTTTGGAAAGGTGGAATTCTTGCACTAAAACAGGGGTGCTCAATCTGGTCTCTGGGCCAGATCTGGCCATTGGTACCATGTCATCTGGCTTGTGGGACACCTCACAGGCCCATGGGGAGCCCTGTGGGCCGTGAACCTGCATGCTAGATAAGGACTAGATCAGGTCACAGGGCAGCATGGGGCCCAGTCCCAGCATGCTGGGCTGGACGCAGGTGGCATGGGACACTGGGGTCCCAATCTCAGCATGCAGAGTCAGTGCAGGGGCCTGGGGCCTGATCCCCATGTGCAGGGGCTAGCCAAGGCTGCGCAGGGCCCGATTAGGATGTGCAAGTCGAATCAGGGCACATGAGATCCAATCTAGCCCATGTTCCAGGTCTGTGCCACTCATCTAGGCTATGGGGCTAAAAGGTTAAGCAACTGCACTGAACAGAATGGCACAGATGCTTTTGAAGGGTTCAAAGAAACACCAATTTGCATAAACATGTGACAACACCCCAGTTCCATATAAATACCAGATTAGGTTGTAAGGTTTTTGTCCCCAGTTTTCTCAGCCTTAGTGGAACAAGCAAGAGGTCCAGTCTTTCTGGAGGGGAGTCCTCTCACGGAGGTTGAATTCTCCATGCACAACACAATGATCATTATCAGGATGACCATAGTGCAACACAAAACAATGTTTTCCTGGTCAATGTGGCCTCAGATCTTATCCCTATCAAAACAACATATGACAATACCTCTCTGCTGAATACTCCAAACAATAGTAATAATGTTTATAATAAAAATGTAACAAGTTTAATTGAAAAATAAAAGTTTCACTTTTACTTCTCCCATAGAAGAGTGAACCTGCATAACATTCTAGGCTCAGACACTATTTGAATATATATAAAGCTATCACAAGTTATATGACATTGTACAAAAACTTGATGTCATGACAAGGGATGCAATATAAACATTTAGATCAGTGATTCTCAACCAGGATACCATGGTACCCTGAAGTGCTTTGAGATCTTTTCAGGGGCATCACAGTGTGCCATGCAATATTCGCAATGTTAGGTGTACAAACCAAGAGATTTCAAATAGCAATCCATAGTATTTCCGACTCATTGTCATTTCTGTGAATGTTTTGCAATAGGAGAATTGCTATATTTCTCTGTAGTCAAAAACCAAGTGAAAATTAAGGGCACCTATACATGTGCAGTGAAGTTGCTCTGATGTGGAGCAGACTCAAATAATCGAGTCTGCTGAAGCGTGGTAACTATCGCGTTCCAGCAGACTCCAGCGTCTCATGTATTAGTGTGAAACAAGCTTTAGTTCAAGCACCCCCACTGCCATTTTTCAGCACAGGGATGCTGATACACAAGACGCTCCAGGCGCTTTCATTAAAGTAGCTCTTGGAGCCACTCTAATTAAAGTGCCCTGCCCTCTCCCTCCCCCCCCCCCCCCCAGCATGTATACAAACACCTTAAGACATTTTCCAAGGGCTGCCTTGAGTCTAAAAAGTTTGAGAACTACTGATTTAGACAGATTAGACCTAAATTATGTGCTGCCATTGGATAAATTTGTTTGAGATATATATCTACATTGACAGCTTGAACAATGACAAATGGATCATTTGGTAGGAATTAAAACAGGTAATCAAAAATAAGCTGAAGGTTGGGGAGGGAGAATGAAGCAGGAGACAGAGATCTATAAAACCCAATTGTTCCTATTCCTACTTCACAACAGATGGTGAGTTTTGGTAGCCATTTTATTCTGCTCATATCACTCCGTCTAGCAGACTTCAGTTATTTAGATGCTATAAGAGTTGTAGTATGTTGCTCCTCACACTATCTAGGCTTTGATGGAACTGCTATGAAATATCATTCCTTTTTTTCCCAAAACAGGCAAAGGGCCTTTTTCTTTATCTTTTCAAGAGGGTACATTCATGTGCAGAAAGACCAGCTAGCTTTTCCCACTGGGGAAGAAACCTTGCTTTTATTGTAAATGCAATATTATATGTATATACACACTGAATGGTGAGTCTCCTCAGTAGGGGTGCAGAAACTCAGAAAGGTTCACTGCATTATGAAGTGAATCAATCACCAATATTCACAGCTATTACTGTCACTGGATTCAATGAAGCGACCGGCTATATTTTTCACTGTCAGTTCTCTAGCATCATGTAATTTGGTTTGTCTAATTTAACCACAAAGCTGTTTCCTGTATTTAAGGATCAAGCCATGTAGATAGATTCCTGTGCCTTTTCAAAAATCTCTACAAATAATTAACACAACCGATACTGACTGACTATGCAGCAGGACAGTATCCTAGAAATTTGGGAATATAGAAAGTATCTAATGACATTTAACATAGATCTGAGCTCCTATGTTTGGGTTTGTTTTCCAGCTACTCCAGCATTTAGAGGTATTCAGACGCAAGATACTGGAGAGGAGTAATACGCGGTGCATGAATCCATATGCATGTCTATATTTATGCATAGGTACAACAGCAGTGTGTCACCCAACTGACACAAATACTTCTTTGCACTCTGTTACAGAGTCTGGACCTGTCACAGCAGACAGGAGTGTGTCCAAGCTGCCTCCAGCCAAGGACAGCTTCCCCCTCTCCCCAGCTGGGAGAGAGATGCAGCTGCACTGTGGCCACACAGACTGGCAGGAAGCCCGCACAGTAGGCACAGCTGCAACAAGCAGCTCTGGCTGGAGAAGGGCCCCCAGCTGCAGGCAATTGGAAGCCTGGCAGCCCGGGCAGAAGAGCCTGTCCCCACAGGCATGGGGAGTTAAAATCAGTCAGGTATGGCTGCACAGCTCTCTCTCTGGTGGGGGAGCAGGCTGCCACCAGGAAGGATGTGCAGACAGTGTGAGCCCTGGGTAGGCTTCCCCTTGACCCAAAGAAAGCACTGCCATCAGCTTGTGCCCTGGTCTGGGCTGCTGGAAGCATTGAACCCCCCCATGCAGAGAGTGGACAACGGGAACTACAGACAGCAGACAGAAGGATAAGTGGAACCTCGTTTCTTTAATTGTTATTATCAATTTGCGTTAACAGTTATAGACTCTAGGCAGGAAGCTCAAGGCCTAGGGAAAAGCCCGTAATTCTGGGACAAGCCCCAGGATGACTGCCTGAGGAGGCCAGGGTATGGATCAGTGGATCCTCTGCAGCTAGAGTAAAAGGCATCAGGGGATAGTGGTACACCCAACCCAACATGCCCAATGATTCCCTTCTGGGGTCACAACTACCTGGATGGCTCACAAGTGTTGCTGTGACTCGGATCTGAACAAGTAGTTATGGATGAGAGGCAGCTGAAGCCCAATCTTAGCCACAGCCATGGAGCAGGTATTGCAACTCCTGGTGCAGCAGCAGGCAGCAGCCACCAAACAAACCAAGCAGCAATGGGTCCACTTTGCTGGCTTGGTAGAGCTGCAGGTGCAGGCTGTCTCGACTGGGAAGAACCAACCAAGGGAAACGCTGGTTAATTAAGCGAACGTCAGGCAGGCTGGTGGATGGAGAGGCGAGACAGCGTATTGGTTGCAAAATAATTTTTACTTACACCGCTGGTGGCCGCGACGCAGGCTGTAAAGGCTGCTTACGTAGTTGCAACGAGTCGCTCCAACTGCCAAGAACCCGAGCCAGTGAGTCCACAGACGAACTGGGCATGCAGGGGAAGGGTACATCAGGGATAAGCGCTCGGCAACAGGGAGAAAAATCGGTAGTTGATCAGGCTACTGATTCGCTCTGCCACGAGTCAGGAATTCTTTTAAGTCACTCTGCAGCGTGCTCAAAGTTCTCCGACTTGGGCGGAAGTCGCATGGATTTTTCTATGGCTAGCGAGCCAATTACTAGTCGTTAAGTAGGAATAATTTAGAATCAGCCAATAATGGGGTGCGAATTTACATACAAATGGCAGGAACCTTTCTGCACCGGGGTTTCCTCTCTGCAGCAGAAAATTTCACTGTGCAAAGAAGCTCCAATGTGGCGGGAAAATTCCACTGTGCCGAGGCATCAAAATCATTGGGTTATGACATGCCCCCTTGCCGACGGCACAGCTGGAATTATAAACACATGTACATTGTTATAAGTAACTTTCGTCTAAGGACTCATGGGCTTTACAAAGCTTAGATAATTTAACAAATACATGTAAACAAACAACTCTATAGACCGGTCTTCAACAAAATATAAAATACAATAACATAAACATATAACAAAAATTATTGGTCATCATCTGACTGGAGAACATCTATTTGGGACTCCCCTTTTTTTATTAGTTAGTGAAATGTGGTTCATAACGAAGTAGTCGCCACAGAGTGTCCATCTGTTTCCATAGCAGACAATGCCAACTAAAATATTTACGAGTATTAAGAAGAGAGTTCCACCCACTGCACTATAGATGATGGTACCCCAACTGCCTTCCTGCATTGCTGTTAAGGTTAATGTTGACGCTAAACCTGTAATGCTATTAGTTGAAGGATACCATGAAACTGTGGGCGGTTGTGTGGTAGTGGTAGTAGAAAGATCTAATATGTAAATAGTCTTTTGATCGCTTCTTTGACCACGGGAATTTGTCACCCTACAAATGTAAGTCCCAGCATAATTGTGGGTTAGTGGGCTATTGAAATGCAGAGTATTGTTTATAGACAATAAGCCTTTAGGCCATTGTCCATCTAATCTGGCCCAGGTAAATTTTATAGGTGGTGGATTAGAATTAGCATTGCACTTAAGCTGAACATTTTTTCGTCTAATAAACCAATTTTCGTCATAGACAGTTACTGACACTTCAGAAGCGTATTGAATGTCTAGTATGTAAGAATACCTTATTTCTTTGTTCAAAGCTGGGTGACTTACAACACAAGTAATGCATCTTCCGTTTGCAAATCTAGTAGGAATGATTTTATATTGACTTACAGCTGTCACTGTTTCATTTGGAAAGGAAGCTGAACTAAATTCTATTTTACCAAGGTCTCCTTCCCAATCAATATCTGCAGCAGGTTTTCCTGTGGCTGCTATACACATGGCTGCTACTGTCCAATTTTTACCATCTATTAAGGGAGTTGGTCCCTTTGTAAAGCTCACAGTGGGTTCAACAATTACAGTTATAGTTGTTATTGACTCTGCATTTCCTAATGGGAATGTAACTACTTTGCATACATACTTTCCTGCATCAGAGAAGCTCACATTGTTTAGGTTGATTGTTATATCACTGAACAAAGAGTGTTTAAATGACACTCTTTCATGGTATTTTCTTTGAACAGAAAACCCATATTCAGGATGATGTACAACAATAGTTTGTGCACTTTTACCATGCAATTTTTCCCATGAGATTTGTATTATGGTGTCATTTATATTAATTATGCACTTTAATGTGACATTCTTTCCCCAAACTGCTGTTACATGTGGATCAACAACTGGTTTGACTAAAGCACCACAGCAGAAATGGGAAAGAAGCAGTGTAAAAACAAGTTCTAACCCAGCGAACATTTGCCGTCTCGGTGCCCCACAGAGGCCATTGCTGTGACTTGAAGGTGCTGCGATTCGGTGCTTGGTAGATCTAGCAATCGAGCAGCTGTAGATTGCCGCTTCGTTACGGTCGGACCTGTAAGGAAACAACAAAAAAAAACAAGAGAAAACCGTAATCGGGTTCACTATAAGGAAACTGGGTGAACGTCAGAACGGCGAGTCATCCAGTTGTGGTGAGCGATAATAGAGGGACGATCGGGCTTTTCTTCTAGTAAGACGGAATAGGTGTTAGGATACTTTTCCGACCGTTGAACTATTCCCTTGTGGACCTGTGGATGAGATTGACGAGGGTGCGGTACTGAAACCCGTACTAACTCATTTGGTTGGAATTTAGGTTCCCAAGGTAGAGGTTTTTTGGTTTTAGTCCCATAGTGGCTTTGAGATGATCAATGAAATGAGGACGTCATGATTATGCTTAGTCCAATTTTTGTATGTCCCTCCTCCCTTGAGATGAAGTTGTTCCTTATATAAGCCGATGTGTCTCTCCACGACGCCATTAGACTGCGGGTGGTATGGCAGATGGAGATGCCATGTGACATTATGAAGACGAGCGAATTTGTCCAGAGCACTAGAGTTGAAAGGGGGTCCTCCATCAGACTGAATTTCATGAGGAGGTTGCCAGGCGGCAAATGCAGCGGTTAAGGCAGAGACAACAGCAGTAGCGTTGCTCTTTCATAAGGGGATGACCTGTAACTGACGCGTCCCCAGACAAACAATGACTAACCCCTTATTTGGCAGTTTAGACCCCGGGAGGGGCCCAAGCAGATCTACTTGCCAGACCTTTCCCACTTGGAACTGCGAAGTGTCGAAAGCCCCAAGTTGATGTTTGGTTCGATGGCATTTCTCCTTGGCACATACCTCACAGGCTTGTGCTACCTTTTCCCAATCACGTCAAACTCCATATGAGGTCATCTCGGTAGTGGCTTGGTGCCAGCGTTGATGGCTGGCCCACGGTCCCGGGTGACCCCAACTTTCATGGAGCCACGCGAGGAATGGGTTTACTTCAGGACCGAAGGTAGAGGTGATAGGCAAAACTATGTCAGTCCGGAGTGGGTCTTCTAAGAGCTTATCGATGACCTCATGCACTGGGTTAGTATCCAGACGGTGTGACTTGGTATGTTTAATCAATGGGAGTCGTGTAAATTTAGTTAGTTTTCCAGATGTCTTCCCACTCACCTAAATTTTCGCTGGGAAGGGCTGTACCGGTAAGAATCTTATAAATGTACTGTGAGTCAATTGCAATAATTGGAACTGGGAGTGTATCATCGTGGTGTGCTAGACAGTGTTGTAATACTTCAAAGAATCCCAACAATTCACATTTTTGGACAGAGGTGTCATTCGGGTGGACCCAGGATATTTTCACATCGTGGCAAGCCTTACAATAATACCCATAGCCTCCACCATGTCGGGAGGTCCCATCTGAAGCCATCCAGGTTGGGGCGGAGGTTCCATGTAGCGTTGGGAGCTTTTCCTCATCCTCCGGGCTAGGACTAGGTTTTGTGTCCTCAAATTTCCAGCAGCACCACTTGTAGTGGTGGGTAAGCACCAACGTGTTCCATGTCTTAGGTTCCCCCTGAAAATGGAGGTCAACTTTCTCTGCATCTAGCAAGGGCAGCAACATGGCAACGGAAGCGCGAAGTGTCCCATCCCCCCTTGCTAATGGCTCCACTAGCTGTCCAGCTAGGAGGATTTTTCCTATAGCTCCATACTGATGTTGTGCTGCTTGAAGAGTCTTATGGGCAGTGTATACTAATTCATCATGAGGGTTGTGCGCAACAGCCCAGACGTAGTTCATGGTGAATCCAAGGGTTATGATCAATGGTTCACCAAGATTGATTGCATGGAGCTGCGTACTCTTGACAGCAGCTAACAGGCGAAGCAGATTCTGCTAGTCCCCTTCCGTCCAAGGTGTGGATTTTCGGGACTTGTTACGGATCTGTCGCTGTAATTTAGTAAGGAGTGCTAGATGACTAGGGTTAACATAATGCCAATACCAATTTAAGTGACCTAAGAGCTGCTGAAAATGTCTTTTAGTCACGGGGAGGAATTTCTTTAATGGGTCGATGTCAGGACCATCATGTGAGATTCCATGGTGAATGGAGCCAATGAATCGAGTGCCAAGGAATGTGATGTCATCTACGGGATGTAGGTATGACTTTTCCTCGTTAATCATCCATCCCTCACTCTGAAGGTGGGCGACCAGTTGGTTGACTATGCTGGTAACGATGGAACCGTCATGACCCATGATAGCGATGTCGTCAATATAACTCCAGATTCTCAATTCCTCTTCTGGTGGAAGGGTATGTGAGGTGTGAAAGTTCCTCAGGGTATCATTCATGGCACGGGTGGCTAGTGACGGGGCATTGCAGTATCCCTGCGGGCAGACCGTCCATCTGTACATGATGCCCTCGATGCACATATTCAATACTCCTTCAGGGTCAACTATTGGAATCAAGAAGAACATGTTCTTTAGGTCCAGTGTGACCCCGACCCATTTGTTTCGCTGGAATTGAGCCATTTCGAATATACATTGTGGTAGGGTAGAAGGGTTGGGTTGCTGAAGCACTCAACACCTTTTGTTGGCCTCCCTGTAATCAACAATTAGCCGGGCTTCGTTGGGTTTCCCAGGCTTTGCAACTCCCCACCCCGGTGACAGGTAGGTACTGGCAGTTACTGGTTTGATGCAACCTTGCTGCTCCAGTCGTTGCAGGAGATCAATGAGGGATTTTTTGAGGGGACCCTTGGTTGGAATTGGTTGGTATCGCCAGGTGGAGGTGTTGTAAAGCGTCGATTGATGCCAATCCGTCTTTGGGATAGTGATAGGTAGCGCTTGTAACACTTGTTCCTTGAGGTTAAGTGCTTTGATTCCCGGAATTCCCAGAATATTGATGCCCCCTAACAATGCCCCTAGAGCGCGTTGATGGCCTTGGACAGTAAATTTGACTTTTGTTGTAACTGCAACAGTGTTAAGTCCCTGTACCCTAATTGTTTTTGTGGTTTTCTGGTGGGGTATCATTGAAGTAATTACATTAACTTGAGCTCCGGTGTCGAGGAGGAAGAACACTTGTTGTTGATTACCTGGATCGGTGGGATCGTAGACAGTAAGCTCGGCGTAGGGACGGAGATCAGTGGGGTCAGGTTTGAGTTGGAGAAGGCCGCCGGCAGAGCCGACGGCCGTTATTCGTTTTTTGGCTTGTCCCCGAATTTGAATCCTAGTGCGTCGGCTAGACGACGTTGGCCCTCATTCCCAAGGATACGCAACTGCTGCTCTGTAAGTCCAGAGCGGCTGAGGAGGAATCCGAACATAACTCTTTCCTCCACTGATCTTTGGGGTGACCACCATGGCTCTCGCCGTAAGTCAAATTCCTGACGCCTCGGTCTTGGTGCTCGAACCGGATGCACCAAAGGTTGGTCTTTTGTGTCAATAGCAGTTTCCTCGCTTTGCTTCATGAGCCGCTGTAATCATGGGAGATGACCCAAGAGGTTTCCTACTGGTTGACCTGCCACTGAATTAAGAAAGAGTCGGAGTGTGACAGCGTCTGTCCCTCCATACACCTCTACACAGACGTCTATAGCTTCCAGAGGCGTTGGAATCGCTCCAAGGTTTGGTAAGTGGCGATGAGCCCATTTTTCCCTATGCTGGGCAGCTGTTAGTCCCAGTGGATGTATTCTTGGGTTCCACGTAAGGTATGACACACCAATTATGGCCAAGAGAAGTTGTTCCACGCTGGTCTTTTGCGGGTGGCGCTCATGCCAGGTGTGGGATTTATGGGCTACCTGTCCCACCACGAGCGCCGGGAGAGGAATGGGCCAATGTGTGTTTTCCGAGACCACGTTCAGATCAGTGGCGCATCCTCCACTCCACGCCGCTTGTCGGGTCAAGGCACTTGCCTCTTCTAAGTCTAGTATGTCAGATGCAAATTCCACAATCAGTTGTCCCAGCCATATGGCCAGGGTTTCCTCAGGTTTCATTTCTGAATCCCTACAAAGTTCTTGTATCTCTGGTCGGGTACGCATGCGAGATGTAATGATAGTACGTGTGGTACCTTCCTCATCTGCGACATGCTTTATTAGTGCTACTGGGTGAGCCGCAACTGAGAAAGGGTTAAATTCATCAGGCGGGAGCACTGTATACATCTTCCCTCCCATTGCCCCCTCCCCGTGGCAAGGAGGTGGAGCCATTGGGAACGACGTCACTTCCGGGGGCGAGCTTGCTGGGCGGATCTCCGCCTGTTTTTCTGAAGCCCCGCCCCCCTTTTCCGGGCTCTCCGGATGGCTTGTGTTTCCCTCGGCGCCATTTTCTGGCAGCGAATCCATGTGACCGGCACTATTTCTAAGCGCTGGTTTGGAGTCCTCTACCGTCCGCTCCAGTGACTCCTTGCCCCCTGTATATAGCTGAGCCTCTAGGATTGCATTCTCCCGTAGTAGACCCGCTACTGAACGGAATAACACATTTATTATTTTTCCCTTTTCCCACTTTGTTATCCCCCATCTTGCCACGTGGTGACCCTCAGTCTCCAAGTCTTCTCGGAGTTGAACGAGGAGTTCGTGACCACACGACCCAGGCACTAAAGCCGGACAATTAAATCAGTCCATTGGGGTGGGTTCCCCTCCTTCCCTCAGGTACCGGGTGCACTGGGCAAACTCCTGAGCGGGGGTCAGCTTTTCCGCCTTCCTCACCTTCACCCCCGCTAGGGATAGGGTCGGTGTTTCCTCTGGAGATCAATAGTAAACCTGCTCGCTGCTCATTACACACCCAAACTCCCCGAGAGACAACTTTGTTCTCAACTCCTTTATGACTGCTCCTTCCCTTTTTACTGAGAAGTAGCCGTCAATATTTCTTCTATCCCCTCCTTCCACCTGGTGGTAGGTGATATGCACCCAGAGCTCATTTGCGCTTTCCACGCGGCGGATCCCGGTGCGCCAGGGGCAGCACTCAATTAGATTCATCTCCACCTCCGTGACCCTAGATCCTGTTCGTGACGCCATGTCTCGACCGGGAAGAACAGACCGAGGGAAACGCTGGTTAATTAAGCAAACGTCAGGCGGGCTGGTGGATGGAGAGGCGAGACAGAGTATTGGTTGCAAAATAATTTTTACTTACGCTGCTGGTGGCCGCGACGCAGGCTGTAAAGGCTGCTTACGTAGTTGCAACGAGTTGCTCCAACTAGCAAGAACCCGAGCCAGTGAGTCCACAGATGAACCGGGCATGCAGGGGAAGGGTACGTCAGGGATAAGCGCTCGGCGACGGGGAGAAAAATCGGTAGTTGATCAGGCTACTGATTCGCTCTGCCATGAGTCAGGAATTCTTTTAAGTCACTCTGCAGCGTATTCAAAGTTCTCCAACTTGGGTGGAAGTCGCATGGATTTTTCTACGGCTAGCGAGCCAATTACTAGTCGTTAAGTAGGAATAATTTAGAATCAGCCAATAATGGGGTGCGAATTTACATACAAATGGCAGGAACCTTTCTGCACCGGGGTTTCCTCTCTGCAGCAGAAAATTTCACTGTGCAAAGAAGTTTCAATGTGGCGGGAAAATTCCACTGTGCCGAGGCATCAAAATCATTGGGTTATGACACAGGCCACTGAGCAGCTGAAGAGGGTTGTGGAGGAGAGTAGGAGGGCCATGGTGCAGGCCTGGGAACAGAGTGCAGGGGTCTCAGTGGCCAGCCTGGGGCCCTCATGGATGCCGTGGATGACCCAGAAGAATGATCCTGGACTTCTCCTAAAGGCCTTTGGATGAATGGCCATGTAGGTGCACTTGGGCACCCTGGCTGGGACTACTGCTTATGGGGGAAGCCCAGAGGAACTATGGGGGATACCACTGGCTTCATCTTTATGACAAGATGAAGAAGGACATCCTCCAAGAGGTGGAGGTGGCCAAAGAACTTCATCACCAAAGGTTTCATGGCAGAAAAGCCCCTAGAGCATGGAGCTCCTAGTATTTAGTCCATTTACTCCAGGATGAGGCATGTGGGTGGTTGTGGCTGCAAGACAGAGACTCAGGAAAAGCAATGGAGGTCATAATTTTAGAAAAGTTCATTTGGGATTTGGAAGAGGACATCAAGTTATGAGTGCAGTGGTACCTACCCAAGTCAAAGTAGGAGGCCCTGAAGCTGGCAGACAATTTTTTTTTGGTGACTGGGCATGACCTTGCCTTAAAGAGAGGCAACAAACCTGGGATCCAAGAAGGCAGGGGCCCTTCCTCCCTGGGTCAAGACTGTTCTACCACAAGCCTGACCTGGTTGGGTGGTCCCTGCTTACAATGTGAGTAGCCCAGGCACTACACCCTTAGTTGCCCCCAAGATGCTACAGGGGGGTCCTAGGAGGCTGTCCAAGGAAAAGAATGGGCGGGTGGGTAAGAGCCTTTCTCTGTAGAGGAGATGGAGTGTGGGTTTTGTGATGGGCCATGTTCAAGGAAGACAGGGCACTCAGCAGGAGGCTCCCATATTACAGTTGAGGCCTGGTTTAAAGGCCAGCAGATGACTGCCTTGGTGGACACTGGCTCCACGTGGACAGTGATATGGTGGGAGTTGGTGCAGGAAGCAGATTGCCAGAAGGTAGACCATTCAGAGCTGGTCTGCCTCCGTGGCAAGGCCCAGACCTATGAGAGGGTTTGGGTACCACTAACAATTGAGTGGCACACCTTCCAAGTGCTAGCATGCCTAGCCTGGCATTTGGCTTACCCAGTGCTATTAAGCCAGGATTAGCCCCACCTGTGGGAGTTGTTGGGCACCCTCGCTCAGTGGAAGACACCCCAGCATAAGCCTGAGGCAGAGGGGCTATTAGGTGAATCTGCCAGCCAAGCATGAATTCTGGAAGACCAACCTGCATGAGAGAGACTGATGTGGACTGGCAGTGGCAGATACAGACAGGACAAATCACAGTGGACCAGCCCCAGGAATATGGATTTAGGTGTGTATACAAAGGAGACATTGCCCAGGTGATGCAGATGGTGCCTTGATTGAGGTAAAGGCAATGGGTATTATACTGAATAGACCACAGGCATGAGCCAGGGAATGAGGTCACCCAACTCCTAGCACTGAAAAGGTACCAGAGGTTCCTGCTAAGAGTTGCCCATGAGCTCCCTACTGGATGCCACCTGGGAAGGTTAAAATCAGGGAGCCCCTCTTAGCAGGTTATTTTGGCTGGGGATCCGGCAGGCAGTAGGGCAGTTTTGTCAATCCTGTCTGCAGTGCCAACTGGCACACGCAGGACACCCACCAAAGGCCCTGCTGCTTGCCATTCCTCTCATAAAAGAACCCTTTGAGCAAGTGGCAGCTGACATTGTAGGGCCTTTGCCACAATGTAATGCAAGGTTCCAATACATTTTGGTCCTGGTGGACTATGCCACCTGATATCTGGGGGTGGTACCCCTGAGAACAGTGACTACAGGAGAAGTGGCAGAGGAATTGCTCAAGATCTTTACCCATGCAGGGGCTACTGAAAGAGATAGTGACAGTTCAGGGCAACAGTTTTATAGCTTGGGTGTTCAAAGAGGTCCGTGCTACATTGAAAATCCATCACCTTTGAACGTCTGTATGCCACCCCCAACTGGATGGTCTCATTGAGCGGTTCAACCAAACTCTCAAATATATGCTCAAGCAAGTCACCAGGTGAGATAGACAAAGGTGGGACAAGCTACTGGGGCACACAGGCATAGATTCATAGATGTTAGGGTTGGAAGGGAAATCAATAGATCATCGAGTCCGAGCCCCTGCATAGGCAGGAAAGAGTACTGGGTTTAGATGACCTCAGCTAGATGCCTATCTAACCTCCTCTTGAAGACCCCCAGGGTAGGGGAGAGCACCACCTCCCTTGGGAGCCCATTCCAGACCTTGGCCACTCTAACTATGAAGAAGTTCTTCCTAATGTCTAGTCTAAATCTGCTCTCTGCTAGCTTATGGCCATTATTTCTTGTAACCCCCAGGGGCGCCTTGGTGAGTAAAACCTCACCAATTCCCTTCTGCGCCCCCGTGATGAACTTATAGGCAGCCAAAAGGTTGCCTCTCAACCTTCTCTTGCAGAGGCTGAAGAGGTCCAGGTGCCCCAGTCTCTCCTCATAGGGCTTGGCCTGCAAGCCCTTAACCATACGAGTGGCCCTTCTCTGGACCCTCTCCAGGATATCCGCATCTCTCTTGAAGAGTGGCGCCCAAAATTGAACGCAGTATTCCAACTGTGGTCTGACCAGCGCCCGATAGAGGGAAAGTATCACCTCCTTGGATCTGTTCGTCATGCATCTGCTGATGCACGCTAAAGTGCAGTTAGCTTTTCTGATTACTTCATCACACTGACGACTCATGTTCATCTTGGAGTCCACTAGGACTCCAAGATCCCTTTCCGCTTCCGTGCCACCAAGCAGGTCATTTCCTAGGCTGTAGATGTGCTGGACATTTTTCCTTCCTAGGTGCAGCACTTTGCATTTCTCCTTGTTGAACTGCATTCTGTTGTTTTCTGCCCACTTGTCCAACCTGTCCAGGCCTGCTTGTAGCTGTTCCCTGCCCTCCGGTGTGTCCACTTCTCCCCACAGTTTTGTGTCATCCGCAAACTTGGACAGAGTACACTTCACTCCCTTGTCCAAGTCGCTGACGAAGACATTGAAGAGTATCAGTCCAAGGACCGAGCCCTGCGGGACCCCACTGCCCACACCCTTCCAGGTCGATACCGACCCATCCACCACGACTCTCTGGGTGCGACCTTCTAGCCAATTCACCACCCACCGTACTGTGTAGTCATTCAAGTCACAGCCTCTTAACTTGTTCACCAGTATGGGGTGGGATATCGTATCGAAAGCCTTCCTGAAGTCTAAGTAAACGACGTCAACCCTTACTCCTGCGTCCAGGTGTTTTGTAACCTGGTCATAAAAAGAGACTAGATTAGTCAGGCACGATCTACCTGCTAAGAACCCGTGCTGGTTTCCCCTCAGCATAATTTTTTCCTGCTGGGCTCTCGCAAATGTGAGCCTTGATAATTTTTTCAAAGACTTTGCCAAGGATGGAGGTCAGACTGACTGGCCTATAGTTGCCCGGGTCCTCCTTCCTCCCCTTCTTGAAAATGGGGACCACATTGGCCCTTTTCCAGTCCTCTGGGACCTGGCCCGTGCGCCACGAGTGTTCAAATATTCCCACCAGTGGCTGTGCAATGACATCAGCCAGTGCCTTCAGTACCCTCGGATGGAGCTCATCCGGGCCTGCCGACTTAAACGAATCCAGTTCCTCCAAGTGCCTCTGCACCATCTCAGGGTCTACGCTTGGTAGTCTGGCACCCTGTTGCTGCCTCTCTACAATCCCAGTGAGAGACTTGTCTTGCCCCTCGCTTAGGAACACTGAGGCAAAGAACTCATTGAGGAGTTCAGCCTTGTCCCCCCTGTCCATCACCAATTGCTTCTGTCCATTCAGTAGGGGCCTATTCCACCCTGGAACTTCCTTTTACTCCCTATATATCTAAAAACAATTTTTTGTTATCCTTAACTTGGGATGCCATCCTCAGCTCCATGGTAGCTTTGGCCTGTCTAACTGCCTCCCTACAAACGCGAGCAGAAGATTACTCCTCTTTAGTAATGTCTCCCCATTTCCACTTTTTATATGCCCCCCTTTTAACCCGTAGGCTGCTCTCGATTTCTCTGGTCAGCCAAGGAAGCCTCTTGGCCCCTTTCCCCCTTTTTCCCCGCATCGGGATTGTCTCCCTTTGTGTCTGAAGGATCATTTCCTTAAGGCACAACCACCCTTCCTGGGCTCCCATCTCTTCAAAACTCTTACTCTGCAGTGCGTCCTTGACTAAACACCTGAGTTCATTGAAATCAGATTTCCTAAAGTCTAGCACTTTCACCCTAATAGTTACCTTACCCACTCGACATCTTATGATGAATTCTATTATTCATGGCATGGCAGGAGGCATGGCAGGAGGTGCAATTGTGCGATCCCATATCAGGTCCCACTGCAACATTTTGCTGGTACAGGGAATGGCAAGTAGCATGCACACTATGTACTTCACTGACTGGAAGCCCTGATCAGCTAACTGGTGCATCGGGGCTCCCAACCACAGAAGCACATAGTGCACTCCCTGGTGGGGAAGCCCAGTCACCTGAGGGAACACATGGGAATCTGTGTTCCAGAGGCTGGGCAGTGGCCACATGTTCAAGTAAAGGCATGATAAAAACCAGCCACAAAATGGCTGGGTCACTATTTAATACATGATTAACTATTTAATCATATCTTAAGTGTAACATTTATCAGGGGCATTGTGAACTCTCCCTTCTCAACCTAGGGCAGTGCAGCAGTACTAGATAGATCAACTGGGCTCTCTGCAGCAGCAAAGAAGATGGAGATGGTTTAATGAGTAGAAAATCCCAGTTGCAAGTAAAACTTAAAAAGCAAAAAAAGTGCCAAATCCCTTATGGTACTTGTACAACAATCTATGCAGAGGCACTTCTGCTATTATGACAGATACAGAAAGTATAAGATAAAATCAATCAATTTATAGGGGTTATTTTGATTTAAAGAGAAGCCATGTTGTATAAACCACAAGGTAGTATATAAATTCCCTGTCACAGGGGCTTGTATATATTTCATATAGTTAGGTGCCTAAGCTAAAAAATGGATTTGATGTTGTCAACTGAGTGCATTCATGTTCTCTAAATGGCATTTGTTTGCATAGTGGACTGACAATGTGAATCTTGCGGGCCAACAAGGGAGATCATTCCGAGCATCAGAAACGTCAAAAATGAAGTTCTTTCTAAGATAAAATAAGCCACATTACCAATGGCAATGTCTACCATCACATGCTCAAATAGTAGTGCAGTTTGCAAGATTCCTATCCATATAAACTCACTTACTCTGAATTGTTATCAAGCTTTTTAGCTGAACAGATTCTCTCTATTAAAACCTGTAAGTAGCTGGAGCCAGAGCAAGGAAGGTGCAGAGCACTGAGGAACCATAGTACTGCCCAGGGTTCAGTAGTAACCAGTTATGACTCCAATCCCTACGCAGTAAATGCAGAGACTTCAGAGGTGTTGAACAGCAATTCACATTTAGATGCATAGTATTCTATACAATGAATGGTAAGTAGCAGATTCCCCAAACAGTAACTCAGAAAGCCCACAGCCATCAAGAGGTAGCCAATATGAAGCATTAAGCACAAGATTATGTCTGCCCTCCTGCCTTTCTAAGGACCAGCTTCAGCCCTGGCCCAGAGCGGGGAGGGGGGCAGCTGACAGGGGGGGCAGTGGCTATAGCTCTGACTCCCATCCCAGGCCTGGGGTTGGAGCCAAATCTTCAGCTACTACTCCCCTCTTCCCTGCTTATACTCTAATCTAAGACAAGGGGCTTTTGGGGATTTGAGTAAATACAGTATTAGTCTGCCGCAAGACAGGAAAGTAGGAAAGTGGAGCACAGTTGTTATTGGAAGCGTAAATACCTGCCAAAATAATTACCACCTTCACCCCAAATCCCCCACACCCACCAATGCGCGCTCACATACACATACAAGGCCAGCCTTGTCAACACAGGAACTATTTTAATGAGATCCTAACTTTAAGACACTACTAGCTGTTTTGTATCTGATTTTAAATTTAAAAAGCATTGTTTGGAATCAACTCCCACATAGTTGAGATGACCATAATAAAATCTGTCCTGAGGAGCTCTTTTTGGGGAGCCTATTTGCATCTGATTCCATAGATTTTGTTTTAGTCACAAAGTAGATTTTATTGTGGGGTTGAGGGGAGGTTTTCTTTTTTATTTCTTTTGTTTTCTTTTCCTTTTAATTGTGGCAAACAAATCAGCGAAGGGTTACAAAAAAAGAATTTTCACAATAAGGAGTTTGGCCAAGTCTTATTTGATTTTTAAAAAGTGCATTAAAAGTTTTACACTTTCCTGCAGTCTTAATGCTCTTCTAAAGAAGATGAAATTTGTTTCTAAGTATGATGGGTGACAGGACTAGTTTTCCCTTCAACTGTAAAAAAATAAAATAAAAAATCAAACAGTAAATTATCATTCTGGATCCAATGAAGGCAAAAGAAAGTAATTGTCAGTGATGCAAATGTGCTGTCTTCTAACTTGGAAAACTGTGTATGATGTTAATAATGAATCATATTCTTAGCCTCATATGTTTTCATAGAAGCATTTTGTGAAGGGTTGACTAAACCCAATTATCAATTTTTATGGGCAAATTACTATTCAGCTGGGGTCACAGCCTTTCCCTAAATGCTAGCTGCTGACAAGTGCAATGAGATGTATTTGCTCACAGTGCTCATCTACCAAGTGCAAATTTGTTCATTTCCATCCTGCTCCATTTTACAGACTTCTAATTCTCAATGAGTGGGAGACCTTCAGAGGCTTCATCAAACTAAGGGCAGCCAATCACTGATGATAGTGGATTTATCTTCCTCTCCTCACTCCCACCACACACACTTTTTTTCTAAAACAAGACATATGACAGGCAGTTTTGAGTTAGAACTCTGGAGAATCGCGGTTCAGAAGCGTGTGTGTAATAAAGATGAGTTAGTACTAAAGAAACAGAAAGAAAAAAGCACTGGTCTATTAGGCCAATTCCAATAATTCTTCTCACACTAGGGACAAAGGACTGAAAGGGTCCTTCTGGGTCTGCTATCACAGACTAGGTCATGTAATGCCTTTCATAAACTGAGCAAGCTTTACCTCAAAACTAGCTATTTTTGGACCCACTATAGCATTTTTGGAGACTGTTCTAGAATCTCAGTACCTTGATGGTTAGAAAACTTCTATTCATTTCCACCCTGAATTTATTCAGATTATACCCATTTGTCCTTTTGCCAACATTATCCTTTTGCTTAAATAGACTTTTTCCTCCCTAAAGTATTTATAGATCTAATTAATATCCTCCCTCAACCTTCATTTTACTAAGCTAAACAAGCAAAGCAATTTTAGATCTCTCACATTAGACCAGCTCTCCAGTTCTCTGATCATCCTAGAAACCCTTATCTGCACTTGTTCCAGTTTGAACTCATCTTTCTTGAACACAAGTGACCAAAATTGTATACAGTATTGAAGACAAGGTATCATCCACACCCTGTACAATAACATATTCATTTTCTTTACTGAAATACTTCACCTTGGATTATACATACCTTTTTCATTTCTGGATCACATGGCTGGCTCATAGACATCTTTCAATCAAGGGAATATATTCAAATCTTTCACCGTGTCTAATTCTAACTGACGAGTCTCCAAAAAACAGCATAAATTCTTGTGATTGGTAAGTACATGAACTTACATTTTGTACTATAGAATTTCATCCCATTTCTATTACAGGCCAGTATCATCTCGTCTTTCTGCACGATAGTTCAATCACATAATGTCCTTACTACTATCCAAAATCGCTAAGAACTGGGGTCTCCAATTATTAAAAACATTTGTTGTCCAACTGTATCTAGGAAATGAAACTATCTTGTAATAACATAAATCCTCATATTTTTTCTCTCTCTCTCTCTCTGGAATGGGATAGAAACAGAACTACTTAGTTATCATAATATATGTGCTAGTTTAATTGGTTAGTCTAAAGAAAATACTGTATACTTAGGATGATGTAAAGCTAAAAAATCAGTATTTCTGGCAAGGCACAACCATGAAGGCCATTAACCAGAAGGCAGGGTACATTTGTACCTTATGGACTAACTAAATCCGAGATGTACGGAATACACTTTCATAAGCACAGGGCTTACTTCATCAAGTGCTGTCAGATGCCCTGTGGTTATGAAAGTGGTTGCCATACATCTTCAATCTAGTTAGTCTGTAAGATGCAAATCTATCTTGTCTTCTGCTTGACTTCAGACAAATATGGCTAACTATCTCTGCTCACAAATACATTAATGCCATTGACTTGAGTATCTTATTGCATACTTCATCTCTGATATCAGCTCATGGAGTTGCACTAAAAATGCAAAATGGTTAATAATATTATAGACTCCTTAACTTTGAAAAGTATCTGAGGTGTCAGAGGCAATAGTAAAGGAACTATTGCAACATGTTTTGAGAATGTATCTTTTTTTAGCCATGGCATAGCTTCTTTGTGAAACAGGAAAGCAAACACTAAAATAGTCATTTCTTCTGACTACTCTGGTAAGTGTGACCATGACTAGCAGGATAATTTAATATTGGTTCTACACTTGCAGATCTGGTGCATCACTCCACTCTATACATATAGTTTTTGCCTTGTCTTAATCTTTTTATTACTACCCTTGCAAGAGCTTATAAGGATAACATTGATAGTTTAAAGTTAAGGTAAGAAGAGAAACTTACAACAGGATGATATGGTGTACTCTGCTAAATATAAATATACCACATGATAAATAAACCACTCAAACACTATTTCAATATATACTATATATACTGAACTTTTGCTGAGAATAAGAAATCTCTTTCCCTCTCCCTCCTTTCTCTCACTACCTCTGAATTCTGTTTTTAAAGGTATTTGTGGTAACAGCTGTTGAAAGCAGTGTAATTGAGCAGCTAGTAGTAAGACACCATCCCCTTTTGAATGCCTCCAAGTTTTAGAGAACTTAATTGTGCCATTTCTTCCCATTGTTAATTATGGGGTACTGGGTACATAGATATAGAAAAGAAATCAGATAAAAATAAAAAGGACAAAAATAATAAATATATAGGCAAAAGAAGAATTGTTGTTTTGAATAAAATAAAATGTGTTAAAATTTACTTTTTTCCCTTAAAGAAGTGACATTTATTTAGATGAATTATTTCTTTTGGGAACATTAACACATTGGATCTAATTTACAAACTTGAATGCCAGATCATTATTTTAGTGGTCAGACAATAGAGTATATGGACATGATTAACAAAAGATGAATACCAGAAATAATGATTGGAATAGGTAATGAGGTCCAATTTTATGCTCTTTCTTGTGTTTCCTCTATAAAACATCTATAATTAGGCTGGCAAATAATGATTTGCAGTTATATAATTCATGTTATTTCATGCAAAATCATTAACGGTATTCAGTAGTATTTTTATTACCAAAGCTCTTTAACAGCTCAGAACAACAATCTACTTATCTTCAGGAAGCTGGCCTATTTCTAAAGAGGAAACAAAAATGGTCGGAGACCGGGGTTGCCATAGATACAATAGAACACCCATCAGCACTGTGCTAACACACACCTGTTTTCTTGAGACTTCAGGAATTAACCAGGAAGACAACATTATAAATAAAACAGGGGAAGTTCAAATAATGTTCTATTCTAAACTCATCTGACCTGCATTTTTCACACCACAGGTGATGCAGGCTTGGAAGAATCAGTTGGCCAGAAAACAGAATTTAACCATTTATGGTCTGCTTATGTAATTATAACTAGACAAATAGGCCATTGACAGACGCAGGGGGAAAAAAAACCCAGCACTTTACCGGAAGAGGAATCACATCAGTTTGACCCAGCTTGCCCAGCATCTGTATGGATTGCATCCTTCCATGGGACTTTTTGGAACTTTTAGCTAATAGCTGATTCAAATCAACTGATTCAATCAGTTATTAGAGAAAAGTACCAAAAAGCCCCACTGAAGCACGTAATCTGTACAGATACTGGGCAAGCTGGGTCAAACTGATGCAGTTCTTCTTCTGGGTATGTGCTGCGCTTGGCATAGGGGCATGCTGAGCTGAAAGTGAAGTGCCAGGTTTTTTTTCTACATCAGCCATAGTGAGAAAACTATTAACATTCATTTCATGTTTCCATGTACATTTTTCCTGGAAATTCATGAAGCTCGTGTTCAACAGAGTGACTTATTCAGACCATCCTCTTATTTTAGAGATTACACTCATCCAGTCAAAGGAGAAAAATAACAATATCATATAACTAAGGTAGCCAGTCTGAATATTGAACTACAGATTGCCAAATACAGAAACTCATACAGCAATCAGTTTGCAAGCAAATTCTCTAGCTGCAGTAAGTTGACACAAAACAGTTGAATGATTTTGATTATGGATGGGTATATTTTCTGTCAAATCAAGACAATTTTTTTAATGAATATGGTTAAACTAGATTCACCAGGGGATAGAAAACAAAGCCCTGAGGTAAGTGGGAAGATTTGGAGGAAGCACAAGCAGGAGGGGGCAATAGGGGAGGCTGCCTCATTCTTCCTGAGAAAGTAGGGCAATTGGCTCATTACCTCCAGTGTCTATACATGATTGCATGCAGCCTGGGAAATGAGCAGGAAGAACTGGAAGTCCTTGCACAATCACAGAACTATGATGCGATTAGAATAACAGACTTGGTGAGACAACTCACATGACTGGAGCACTGTCATGGATGGGTATAAACTGTTCAAGAAGAACAGGCAGACCAGGAGAGGAGGAGGAGTTATGCTTCATGTATGAAACTGGAGATAGGCCTTTGAAAGTCTCTGGGTTAGGGTCAGAGGGGAGAGCAACAAGTGTGATGTCAGGGTGGGTGTCCGCTGTAGACCACAAAACAAGGAGAATAAGGTGGATGGGGCTTTCTTCAAACAGCTAGTGGAAGTTTTCCAATTACAGTCCCTGGTTCTCATGGGGGACTTCAGTCACCTTAACATCATCTGGGAGGGCAGTACAACAGTGCACAAGCAATCCAGAAAGTTTATGGAGAGTGTTGGGTATAATTTCCTCATGCAAGTGTTAGAGAGGTCAACTAGGGGCTATGCTCTTCGACCTGCTCCCCAGAAACAAGGAAGAATTGGTGGGGAATGTAGAAGTGGGTGGGAAAATGGGCAGCAGTGACCATAAGTTGATTGAGTTCAGGATCCTGAGGAAAGGAAGGAAGGAAAGTAGCAGAGTAAGGACCCTGGACTTCAGAAAAGCAGACTTCATCTCACTCAGGGAACCACTGGTTAAGGATCCACTGGGAGGCCTGTCTGAGGGGGAAGGAGTCCAGGAGAGCTGGTTAAAGAAACCTTACTTAGAGCACAGGAATAAACAATCCCGATTCACAGGAAGACTAGAAAGTATGGCAGCAGACCAGCCTGACTTAGCGGGGAGCTCTCCATTGAGCTAAAACACAAAAAGAAAGCTTACTAGAAGTGGAAACTTTGACAAACAACTAGGGAGGAGTATAAGGGTATTGCTTGGGCATACAAGAATCGAGTCAGGAAGGCCAAAGCATAATTGGAGTTGCAGCTAGCAAGGGACATGAAGGGTAACATGAAGAATTTCTACAAGTATGTTAGCAACAAGAGGAAGATCAGGGCAAGCTCAAGCCAGAGACAAGGGAAGCTGAGGGTTAACTGGGACCAGAAACCAAAAGCCAGAACCAAAGTTCAAATCAGAATCACAAACAGGGAATCAAGTAACACCAAGGGTCTTACTGGTGTCAGAACCAAGAGTCAGAACCAAAAGTCAAAACCAGAAAATGAACCAGAAAATGAGCGTATGGAAGGTCTGGAGCAAGAACTTTCACCTTTGCCCAGACAAGGAGAATGCTGGCTAGACTGGGCTTTCAAGGGCAGGAGCAGATGGAGCCCGGTGCCTGTGACTTTAGGGGACTGGCTGCCCTGATTGCCAAAGCTCAGCTGGGACTAGGGCACTGCTCTGGGCTTGCTTCAGGTGCCACTTGTTCCAAGGATGACTTACCCTATTCCTTGATTGGTACCAGCTGGGTCCAGGGTTCTGCCCTGGCCTCATCAGAATTGGCAAGATTGGGATCGCTGCAGTACTTGAACCCCGTGGTCCCAATAAACTGATCAGCTGGCAGGGACTGCCTGGGGCTCAAGTCCCGGGATAGTCCCTGCCAGCTGACAGATTGTAGATCAGGACCAACCTGGGGCTGGAACTCTGAGGCAGTTCTGATCCTTCCAACAATCAGCTGATCATCAGTAAATGAGGACTGCCCCAGGACTCAAGCCCCCGGGGTGGTTCCAATCTGCCAGGACAGAAATTAGATATAAACCAGTATAAGTGATGGGAAACCAGTTTAAATCTGTAACAACAGAACTTTAGTGCACAATGACCGCTTTCAAAATGGCTGAAACCGGTTTAAGATAAACCTGGATGGATATATTATCAGACTTAACTGATTTAGGTTAAATTGGTTTATTGAGCTTCTGTTCCAGATCCCCTCCAGTTTCAAGTTAACTCACAGACCAGCAGAATCCCAGGATGCTCTGAATTTCCCCTAGAAATCTACCCTCACAGGGTGGGCAGGTTAGCCTGGCCCCCAGCTGTCTGCTCCAGCCAAGCATGTGGCTGTATTTCTGGAATCAAAAGTGAATGTCTGTCCACTTGCTTATTGGTTCAATCTATGCATCTTAGATTAACCTGTAAAGACTGGATCAATTCAGCCTCGGGTTTTTTGACTGTCTGTACTTAGCCCTGATGATCAGCTGCTGTTGGCCAGCAGAGACCACAGAGGGGCTTGAACCCACCCCTTGGGTCCTTGGAACCAATATAAATTCAGCTGCCAAGCACCCAACTTCCTGATGATCCCATGGTCCCCCTGCACCAGTAATATTGCACAGCTGGGATCATAGATTCATAGATGTTAGGGTTGGAAGGGACCTCAATAGATCATCGAGTCCGACCCCCTGCATAAGCAGGAAAGAGTGCTGGGTCTAGATGACCCCATCTAGATACTCATCTAACCTCCTCTTGAAGACCCCCGGGGTAGGGGAGAGCACCACCTCCCTTGGGAGCCCGTTCCAGACCTTGGCCACTCGAACTGTGAAGAAGTTCTTCCTAATGTCCAATCTAAATCTGCTCTCTGCTAGGTTGTGGCCATTATTTCTTGTAGCCCCTGGGGGCGCCTTGGTGAATAAATACTCACCAATTCCCTTCTGTGCCCCTGTGATGAACTTATAGGCGGCCACAAGGTCACCTCTCAACCTTCTCTTGTGGAGGCTGATCCCCGATCCCACAATCACACCTCCTTCAATGTACGTGTGGCATGCCAAGAGGCACAACTGTTGGGATCATGGATCAGATCCCAACATGCCTTCAAATGAACATCTATCATGTCAAATTGTTCACAAAGCTGCTCATGATGTGCAGTGGCTATGGAATAGCTGGGCAGGTTGGCAGACAAATGCATGCAAATACGTTATACACGTTAGAATCCCCCTGGCAAATTTGTTAGACCCTGGAGAAATACAATAACTCACCTACGTTTTAGTCTTGGCTGAGTGGTTAGGACACTCACACAGAAAATGGGAGACCCTCTTCTAGACCCTCTCACCCAGAGGAAGTTTAAACCAGCATCTCTCCAATTTCCCAACATAGCGTACAACCCACCATTCCACATTTTTTAATTTGTGTAAAAAAATACATACAGAAATTACATAAATACAAAGCACATTCAAGAAAAGATTGGAGTGTTCAACTGATTTGTGACAGTTATAAATGACAGCCCTGTCTACAACTGGTCTCATCTTTTGAAATAAAATGAAAAAGGGCCTTGGTAGCTTCACAGACTCTGTAATAATTCTTCTGTTTAAAATGCATCTTCCATAACAGCATTGCCAACAGCTGCTACACAGCTACAACAGAGTCTTTCTCTGGACATCAGAAGACATTTAATACAAGTTCCTTTGAATCATACATCAAGAACCTAGATATTTGAAACTTCAATGTATCATGACCAAATCTATTTATATTCTTGAACAGAATACATACAGCACAATCTGCACTGTACAGTAAATCACAGCCACTAAAAACAATGATATCTACCACCTGGAATACCACTTTGTGACAGCTGAAATTATGTCTGTGTGATAACGGTGCTTGCTGAAGGCCCTATGGAGATTAGACCAAGTGTTTTTCTGTATTTGTTTAGATATTAAGCTATACGTTGTTGCTAAAAGCCTAATTAAAGTTTAAGATGTAGTGAAGCCTTGTATAAAGTAAGACCTAGTAAATTTTGCAAAGCCTTGAAGTAGTAAGGCCCTGTAACGTAATTAAAATTACCTTATCAAAGGAATGCAAGGCTTGTACTGCTATTGGTCAGTCTAAGGGCAGTTGAAGTAAAAGGAATCTGAGTGGTTGTACGTTATCAGAACCATTCAGAAGCTTTAAATTGGCTGGAATATCTGGAAACCAGAAGGAATATACAGCTCTGTGAAAAGGATTAGGTAGCTGTTGCCTGAATCAGTGGGCCCGTGGACCTCGAGGAGCCCAAGGACTGCATTCCAGGGTCCTTCCCGGCACCCTTCAGACAGCGCTGTTTGGGGACGCCTGACTTTGCTGAACTTCATGGAAAGAGAAGCTTGCTGTGTATCAGGCATCAGAGGCGACTACCGATAAGTTGCCGATGCAAATTGCTTTTGTCTGTCATTGTTTGATTTGTTACTATGCACAGTTGTGTTTTCGTTAAGTCAATAAACCTTTCTTACCTTTCTACCCCCAACCATACTCTCAATCCCGAACCCTCTGCAGGCAGCTGGGACACAATTTTCATTGCTTAGCCCTTCCAAAAAGGAAAGCGCATCTGCTCTAAGGAGAAGCTGCAAATATATTGATTTGATAATGTTTTAATTTCCCACAAAAAAAGGTAAAGAATTGTATTTACAGTCATTCCATTTAATTCAGTTTCATGGCCAAGCACACTACCTCACAATAGGATGTTATTTGCCCAATTACAGTTCATCGGCCCTGGTACTGTTTTAAGAGATTACTATAATTTGACCACCACAAATTTATTTTGGCTGCATTAATCAAGAAGCAATTATTTTAATAATTTTAATTAAAAAACAGTTAGTTTTGAAATTTTGTGTCACGAATAATATCATGACTCACCAAATTTTGAGTCATGAATAGCCTGAAAGTACCGACATGGCTAACCTGAAATCACTATCTGAGTTAGGGAGTCCTCTAGCAAAAACAATGTATTGTGACGTGAGTAATGAAACACAGCACATAAACAGGGTAAAATTAACCCCTAATCTAGATAAAAGGCCTATGCTTTGTTTACATCCTCAAAATATGGATTAAGTGGGTCTATATGATTCACAGGCTTTGTGCCAAGCTTGTGCCCAGGCGTGAATTTCCCCTTAGAGAGCACCAAGACCAATAGCCCCTGTGATTATTTTGTGAGAAATCCAGAGGCATCTATCAACTGCATTGGCTATGGGCGTGACCATGCCCATGTCTAAAGTGTACATGTGTAAGTCTTTCTATAAGGACAAAATTCATTAGTTGGTATCTGGGAATATGACTCCTATTTGTTTTAGGTGAAAGAGGCATAAGTAGGAATTGCTTATGTATGAAAACTTTATTATGAATGTATTTTCTTATTGCAGATGTCAACAAAAATCCAACTTGAGCTTCTGCTTGTCTGACCTTTCATCTTGATTGTAGCTTGGAAAACTGCAGTTCTTGTGGTTTCTGTTTGCATAGTTATAGAGTTCCCTGATGTGATTTCTTTGATATTTTATATATATTTTAAAATCTAGCCATAGAAAGTCAGACATTTCAGTAAAAAAATTGTAAGACTGTTGAATAGGGTCATCAGGGAGATAGAGGGATGAGATTTTGTACCATTTGGAGGTAAATATGGTATCTGGAGGCTGGCAGCTTCACTCATTTTTTAAAGCAAAAACTTTCATTAAAAGCTTTTGCATTTTCCAAACTCTATCAAAACCCTATCAAACTCTTCCAAATTCTCCACTGCACCTGTTCAGTCTATACACATCCACAGTGTGGGGTAACAAGATCAAATTCTATGCACAAGTGCCAAAATGCCATATCTAAAAAACAGTCAGTGAGTTAAACAAAAGAAAATGGAATTCTGCCCTGTATGTACAAAATTTGTCTCCCCTCCCACCACCTCTTACTCATTCCTCTTTACTTTATTTTTCATACTTTCATAGTTGTTATGGGCCTTACAGATCACCAGGTCCAGCACCCCTGCACTTTGGCAGAAAAGACTGCTAGGATTAGATGACCCCAGCAAGATGGGCGTCAAGACATTTTTTGAAGATTGCCAGGGTGGATGCTGTACCACCTCTGGGAGAAGCCTGTTCCAAACCTTTGGCACAAGACTTATAAAGAAGTTTTTTCTTATGTGTAGCCTAAAGCAAACTTCAATCAGTTTTTGCCCATTATTTCTTGTCTTCCCCCTGCAGGGCCTTGGTGAAGAGATGCTCCCCCAAGCCCTAATGTATGCCCCTGATATACTTATAGGCTGCCACCAGTCCCCTCTGAGTCTTGTCTTCTTCAGGCTGAACAGTTCCAAGTCCTTCAGCCTCTCCTCGTATGACTTGGTCTCCAGACCTCTAATCATGTGTGTGGCCCTCCTTTGGACTCTCTCGAGCTTCTCCACATCCTTCATGAAGTGCAGTGCCGAGAACTGAACACAGTATTTCAGCTGCAGTCTCACCAAGGCCAAGTAGAGCAGGAGGATGACATCTTTTGCTTTGCTAGAGATGCCTCAGTGGATGCATGCTAGTGTTTGATTAGCTCTGCCAGCTACAGCATCTCATCGATGGCTCGTGTTCATTTTGTTGTCAATCATGACACACAAGTCTTGTTCAGTTGTGGTGCTGGCAAGCATAGCATTGCTAAGCCTGTAAGTGTGCTGTGGATTATCTCTCCCCAGATGGAGTACTTTACATTTCTCTGAATTAAACAACATCAGGTTGAGGTCCACCCACTTCACAAGCCTGTCTAGGTCAGCCTGTATTGCCAGCCTGTCTTTGAGCGTGAACACACTCCCCCATAGTTTGGTTTCTTCAGAAAACTTTGCCAGGTTGCTTATAATGCCCGAATCCAAATAATTGTCGAACATGTTGAAGAGCACTGGTCTGAGTATTGAACCCTGAGGGATACCACTGGTCACCTTCCACCATGATGACTCAGTTCCATCAGTCAATACCCTATGGGTCTTACCACTGAGCCAGTTACCTAGCCACTGGACTGTAGAGTAGTCAAGGCTGCATTTTCCCAATTTAACCATGAGGACATTGTGGAAGACCAGGTCAAAGGCCTGTTTGAAGTCCAAGTATATGACATCAACCTCATTTCCCCTATCCAGATGGCAAGTTACCTGATCATGGAAGGAAATGAGGTTGGTCTGGCACAACCTGCCCGTAACAAAGCCATGTTGTCTATCCTTCAGAATACTGCCTTCAATTAGCCTGTGTGTGATGCATTCTTTGATAATTTTCTCCAGGATCTTACTAGGGATTGAGTTCAACTTGATTGGCTCGTAATTTCCTGGTTCCTCCCTTTTCCCTTCCTTAAAGATGGGTACCACATTGGCCTTTTCCCAGTCTTCTGGGACCTCTTCTGAGTGCCATGAGTCTTCAAATAACTTTGCCATTGGTTGTGTAATGATGTTGGCCAGTTCTTTTAGCATTCTCAGGTGTAGTTCATCCGGTCCTGCTGACTTATAGATATTTAGCCTTTGTAGGTGTTCCCCCACAAGATCAATGCCTATTATGGGAGGGTGGTCACCCCCACCATGATCATCCTGTATCCTGTCAAGCAGGCTAACACTCTTGGGATGGTGAAGTATTCATTCAGGAGTCTGTTTTTGTCCTGAGTGTCAGTTATCAACCATCCCATTTCATTTATCGGGGGCCCTATGCTTCCCTTGTTATTTTTTTTTCTCCACATATCTAAAGAAGGAGTTTTTGTTGTCCTTGATTCCAGTTGCCAATTTGTTTTCAGTTTGCTTTCAGTATTCTAAGGTAGGATCTCTTCCTTAACTCTGGAGACACAACAGAGCAGCAAAAGGAAATTCTACAATTCTGTACATTTTCAAGAAAAGTTGGAAAAGTATTAACTGGTGGGGGGGGAGAGGGGGGAAGAGAAGTGATATTGTGAAACCTTTACTGTATCCTGAGTTGTAAAAATGGTTCAAGGTAGAGGGAAAGGGAATCCAAAAAATTCAAATAGTTTTCTAAAAAGTCAGAAATATGGCAATGTAATTTTAAAATTTACAATGTAGAGACAAAGTTGGAGATGGATGCGGATGAAACAAATGAAGCTCAATCCAGACAAGAGAAAGGCAATGGTGCTGTGCAGACCACTTGACTTGGTCCGTTATGAGTACCTGTTATTGAGGGGGTTCAGCTTCCCCTTGTCACTCAGGTCTGCAGCCTCAGAGTGCTCTTAGGGCTGTGTGAAGCTTTGGGTGCTGATTCCATTGGGAGGAGATTTGGCCTGATTCGGAGGCTGAATCTCCAAATCCAAACTGAACCAGGGGACCAGTTAAGAAGTACTAATTGATTCAAAGCTCTCTGAATCAATTCTGAAAAGATTTGGAGAGCTTTGGCAATTTGGGCAGTCCCCGCTCACTGCAGCAGGGAGCTGAACCCGGACTTCATGCTGATAAGTAGGGGGCGGGGAGGGAAGGCTGGAGGAGGGGGGAGGGGACCGGGGGGGGACCCCTGCCAGGCCGCAACCCCTGCCTGTTCCCCCAGCCCCCCTGAGCACCCCCAACCCCTGCCTGCTCTCACAGCCTCCCCATGGCTGCCCCGCCTGCCCCAGCTCCTGGTTATTTAAAAAAATAAGCTCAGACTTACCAGCTGCTGCCAGGTGGGAGGGATGATCCCCATTGCCCTCCACTGCCCCATGCTGCGTGGGGGGCTCTGTCTTGATCCCTGTCCATTCTCCCAGCCCCCCCACAGCTGCCCCACCCACCCCAGCTCCTGACCCTTAAAAAAACTAAAAAGCAAAAAACCTCGAACTCACTGGCTGCTGCAGTGGCCTTGGGGCTTCTGGGGGCTTGTGACAGAGCCTCCCATGCAGTGTAGGGCAGTAGGAGGCAGTGGGGTTCATCCCCTCCACCTAACAGGAGCCAATGAGTCAGGGCCTTTTTTTAAGTGTTGGGAGCTGGGGCAGGCGAGGCAGCCATGCAGGGGCAGGGCGTGGGGAAGGAGGCTGGGAGAGTGGGAAGGGGTTGGGAGGCTCATGATAGAACCACCCACGCAGCATGAGGCAGTGGGAGGGCAGCGGGGATTGCCTTCCACCTGGCAGCAGCCGGTGAACCCATGCTTTTTTTTTCCAAAGAGCCGGAATCTGGGGTTGGGCAGGGCTGGGAGAGATGGCAGGGGATGGGACCTGTGTGATTCAGAGATTTGGCTGCTTTGGCAGCAGCCAAATCTCTGAATCAGATTTGGCCAAATTGATTCAGAACAGTGATTTGAATCATCGAATTGAATCACTGTCCCCCAAATTGGCAGAATCCAAAGCGAATACCAGCCACCTCACACAGGCCTACTTGCTGTATCTAGATTCTCAGATTGTACCAATTCCATGTGGTGCAAAGGCTGTGACTTTTTCTTTCAGGTTCAGATTTTTCCATTATCATCCATTCTTTTGTAACCTCAAGTCTAGACTACTGCAATGCACTTTATATGGCTTGAAGAAGCTGCATCTCGTACAGAATACAGCACCCCACCTTCTGATAGGGGTGGGTTGCTGGAAGCACATTAGTCCAGTGCTCCAGAGTCCGCACTACAGTCTGTACTTTTGGGGGTATAATTCAAGGCGCTGATCGTGACCTATAAACCCCTAAACGGTCTGAGTCTTACATATGGGTTTTCCGTTATGCTCCACCATTCTCTCTTAGGTCAGCTAAAATAGCCTTTTTGGGAGATTGTTCTCAGTTGCTGTTAAACTCCTTCAGCTATGGAACTTCCTCCCACTTGAGGCCTATCAGAGCCTGAACCTGGCCATCTTTTAGAAATGGTATGAGGCCTTTTTATTTGGGCAGGCTTTTAGCAGGTGCGGTTATGCATTGGGTATTATTTGGGGGATTTTTTTATTATTTTATCAGTTTGTATGATCTTGTTATTGTAAGCCTCCATGAGGCTTTTTGGGAAGGGCAGCAGTGACATGAATAAATCAGTAAATACATAAGTACATAAATGAGTAAGTACATGGGTCCCTTTTAGTTCTGAAGGCCCAAGCTTCTGCCCCAAGCCTAGGATAACTTTTTCAGCTGAATTTATCATAAATATTTAACATATATGTTAGTTAAAAAACACATTCTATCAAATACAAGTCTCTCACATTGTTTCAGGCAAGCTACCCATAGCATCAGCAAAGTATTAACTGATAAGGATACCTTGTCTAACAAGACCTTAGTGGATGACTTAACTTGTACAACATTTGAATTCTCCAACTGAACAAATACTTTACCATGAATAATTTATCTTGAATTATCTATCTGTCCATTTGAAAAACCAGCAATCAGACTGCATGGTTACATCAACCTACTTATTTTTTATGGGTTTTTTGTTCCTCAGGAGACTAATTGAAAACAGTTAACTGAGGGTATTTGAGCTCTGATGGTTGATGGTGAATGGCTGCATCAGAAACATTCTCTAGGAAAACTGGGTCTGTTTCCAAGTGAAAATGGATTTTAAAGTGCCATTATTCAAAGGTGGCTATTTCATTGAAAAACACATGAACATTTTCACTTTGACATTCCCAGTGTATGAACAGTTTGGTTGGATTTTGCAAATAAAAGACAGTGCAAATAAAACAAAAATTGAAAGGGAGTAATGCTGCTAAAGACTGAAAACAGTTAAAATACATATATGAAATTATGTGAAACAAGAATTGTAAAATTTGCAGAGCTTAGACTTTTTATTTGTAGGTGTTGAATAGCTTATGAGCTTATATTTCTGCATTTTTAAAACTTTAAATACAATTTTAAATATCCATTTATTAGCCCCTCTCACAGCTCAGCCCAATGTACCTTGTTGTTACTGACAGAAATACACTTCAATTCTTTAATAAATGATTATAAAACTTACAGTACTTGATCAGAGCTGAAAGCATTTTACATCCAACCATCTAGCAGCAATTAACAATCCATCTGTCATGCATAATTATTTCTATAAACATAAGCTTAATTTTAAATTAGGTGGTGAAATTTTTGTAGTATTCCCTTAGTTGATAAAGGAAGAATACCTTTCTTGTGGTTTCAGTTGTTTAGTTGGAAATAAATCTCTTAGTTATCTGGAGCTAAGGTCATAACTTTGGAACAGAGAACTAATGCCTGACCATGAATATAATGTTTTTATAATGCTTTGTGTTTAAAGTTTAAGAACAGAAAAAACCCCAGAAGTCCTAGAAAGATTTGGAGAAAATAATCATTAGAAATTAGAAAGTTGATGTGGACCACTTATAGACATTTGCTTCTACTCATAAGATTTTATCCGAAGTCCATACCAGTAGAAAAATTTGGGAATCTGGAGCATGCATATGTTACAGCCCCTTTGCTAGATAGTTATGCAGGTGAGCTCTCTAGCCAGGAGTCACTACCAAGCAGCTCCCTGGGCAACCCCTGCCCACAGGGTAGTCCATTACTTGACAGCATGCCCTCTCCTCTGCCTCAGAAGGGGGCAGGCTGTCATTAACCAGCCCTCTAGGTTTTAAATCACCTTGTATACAGCCCAAGTGGGCTGCGCATGAGGTGATCTAAAGTATGCGGCAAAGAGAAGTGGGGCCAGTGACAGCTTCCCCAATCCTGAGTGGAGGCTTCCCAGAAACTTAATTGCTTAATTGCTGCATGTGCTGCCCAGCTGGGCAGCATACATGGCATTTAAAACCTGCGGAGCCATCAACTGGGGAAGGGATATCACTTGCACGGGCATGTGATGCAGCAGTGTGGGAAGGAAGGTGAGAGATCAATCTGGTGCAGAAGCTGAGTGTGGCTGCACAAGCAGGTACAGAAGTGCAGAAGTGGAGACATCCATGCAGCGTGGGGGCACGTGGCTAGACCTGGTGCAGCCCATAGGGTGCATGGCTTCTGGCTGGTTGGAAGTTGGACAGCTCTGTGCTAGGCTTAATTTTAAATAAATTCTAGCATAAAAAGTTTCTTTGCCAAACAACTTAAAATAGCCAAATATACAAGGGGGTATAGTGAAAGCAGAAACAAAAGATTGAGAAAAGGGACATGACAATGGGAGAGGCAGCACAAGAATACTACTCTCCAGCTTATAGCCTTATACCCTAAACTATGGAGCAACCCTTGGACTTCTTGGTCTTTTTAAAGCTATCCTTAGTGACTGAGTTTGTCTTGATTGGACAGGTCAGCATTAAAGACACTTTCTTTCTGGTTTTTGCCTAAGATTCATATTCCAAACAGATTTCCATAACATTTATGCTACCTACTATCTTGCTAATGAGCAGCTCACTACTCAATAAGACCTGACTTAGATATCCCTGAGCTCAATATCTTAAATCAATATCAATATCAATATGCTGCTATTTATTAAGAATTGGGTGTTGTTTATGTGTGGGTCTCAGGAAATGCTGTTACATCCTCTCTTTCACAGTTGTACCTGATACCCTAGCTCAATCTTACTTAGCCAAGCCTAACGTTTTAAAATAGATCACTGGACTTATTTTAAAAAAATCAATTCAATGTTAATTTAAACAGTTTAATCTAATATATCACCTTGGATTCTTGTACACTGATATTTGCTGACTGTCCTCATTTGTGTCCAGTGGTTTAAAGTAACCACCTTGATGACCTGATGCAATCTTTCTTGGAAGATTTCAATTAGAAAACTGAGCTCCACTGAAGTCAAGTTGCATAGTGAATTCTGTTATATTATTAATGTCATCCGATATCAAGATTAGCTCCTACTCAGTACTAAATCTATTTTAGTAACATTTGTCCTCTTCTGAAAGAGTCAAGATTTCACCCTCATTTTACAATGTATTGCTTCTGATTAAGATTAAGCTTTTGATTAAGATTTTAGATATTTGTTCAGTGCATTTAAATTTCCTATGTAATTCAATGAAGGGAAGAGAAACAGAGCATCATGCAGTAGCCCATCAGCACTTCTGGATTTTATTTTCCTGTGATAAATAAAGAGTTATATAGGAAATACTACATGATCATATAGTTGAGAATTTAATCCCTGTACTTCTCCTGCATTGTTTCATTCTCTCCTTAGCCATTTTAAAATATATTCTCTTCTATTTTTAAGGTCACTGAAATGACATGTGATGTACTGTCAAGGATGAGTTCCCTAATGTATCAGTTCTCCCACATGGCTTGATGCTGATCATCATGGCACATGGAGGTTAGCCCCTGGCAGACATTATTTCTATCAAGCAAACTGGCTGGTCATTATTGTGGCTGGTTATTCATGTTTATTGTACAATAATTATGTTGCATTGTATAACACATCTACATTAACTGTACAATTAACCAGTTCATTGCATAATAATGTAACGTGTCAGGGGCCAAAGACATGAAACAACAAGTTATTTGATTAGATGTAGGTATCACTGGGTAAATCTATGGGCTGTGGTTCAGCATGAGGACATAGCAGATAAACAGAACATTCCTATCTGGCCTAAAAATATATTCTCTACTGAAATCAATGAGATTCTTTCAATGCACTTTAGACTATGAAGTGTTTGGCTGTTTGTTTGGCTCCTTTGTTCAAGGGAGAAGCGAATTTAGTTTATGTGATGGCAGTAGCACCTACTATAACTAAAAAAAGCCTAAATTTATGAAGAGTCCAAAGGTCAGGAAAGGACCCAGAAATATCTATCAAAACAGAAGGTTATGCCCCACTGAAAAGCTGGAAAAGTCCCATCACTAATCAATAAACATATTAGTATTAATGTAAGCATTTTTTGTACTCTGTTGCTTAATGAACTACCCTGAGGAGAGAACTGTGAAATGTGAACTTGAGTGCATGGATATTGTCTGGACAGAATTAGCTAGCTAATTTGTCTCATTTGGGTGCAGACAGAAATGCAGCTCTCCAGTCTAACTCATGGCACTTTGCAGAAAGGCAGGGGAGGGAGCTCATTCTGGGGGTTCCCTAGCTGCACTGGAGGGGGGATAGGTGGACTGGGGTCCCTCACCTTGGGGGGGAGGGGGAGGCGCCAATCCACCAGCCCCACCCTCCAGCTCTGGCTGGGAAACTCCCTCCACTCCCTTTTCTCCCTCGTATTTTGAAAACAACACAGGGAGCAGAGCTGGGCTGCCTCAACCAAGCCCTGCTCCCTATGCACACAGACAGAAATTAGTGAAGGTGTTTCAGTTTTGGAGTGCCTTCATCTGAACCCACATGCAGTGAGGGTTCAGATTTTCACAGCATAAGGACCTTTTAAGTGGTCTGCAGTTATGCACTTTTGTTCAGTCATGTCTGTAGACTACCTTCTGGGGCCAGGCTGGGTGAAAATTGTTATGTCTGTCTGTTTCCTTAGTTACGGGGGAAGCAAGAACAGAGCAATTCTGGTTTAGTAGTTTATTTGGTCCTGAACATCTGTACATAGTTCCATGTGAAATAAGTCAGAGAACTAGCCCATTAGATGGAGAAGAAATGAGGAAAAGAAAACATCAACAAAAGAAAAAATAAAAACAGAGCAAAGAAATAAATTATACATAAAGAAGGCTATAGTTAAGGTCAGATGCTAGATCTTTAGCAGTTTTAAAAAGAAGCTAATCCATTTTGGGTGTGGTGGGGAATATTATAGCTCAGAATTATTTAAAAGAACTCTCACTTTCACTTTATGGTTTTTCTTTATTTCTCTTAGGTTTTATACATTTCATTTACCACAAGGAAACACCACTGCAATGTTTGTAGCATTTGCTCCAGGCAGCAACACAGTGCCACCACCAAATGGTTCATCAGCTTTGTGCATTTTACTGTCAGTCATGGTTCAGGCAGACTATTTACTATAAGGAAGGACATCCAGCAATATACGTAGAGTCATATAACTGCCCAGATGGTGACAGGATAATATCTTTTTGGAGTGACTACAGCAGGTGACATATTCACAGTCCAATTGTTGCCCAGCTTTTACTGCTTATTTGCAGTAGTAGAAAAAAGCTGTGGTAGGTAAAGAATAAAAGACATGTGGTAGACATATCCTCTACCTGCAAGTTTGCTTGTGGTAGGTAGAGGATAAAAGACATGAATACAGGTCTCCTTTTAAATTACCTACCTTTGACTGACTCCCACCCCCATTGGCTTTATAAAGGTGACGAGGATGGCAGAGCTCCCATGAAATTTAAAATAAAATACAATAAAGATGAGAGAATGCAGTCTCTGACAAGCTCTGCAGAATGTGCTATGGAGCCTAAGACGATATAGCATCAAGGTCCTGATACTCAGGATAGCTCTGGGGTTCTGTGATTACTCTGCTGGGCAATGCTTTGCTTGAATGAAAAATATAACCCTGCCTTCTTAACTGCAGGAGTTAATGTGACTATAATACACTTAGCTGTAAAAATATGTTAAGGCCAACGGAGTTCATGTACAATCCTTTCCTGTTTACAACAATGATCACAAGAGGTAGAAGTCTGTCAATCTCTGGCTAGTCCCAATAAATAATAACTTACTGGACAATAAAAATGACAAGCTCCACAACTGCAAAATAGAAAACTATCATTTTAAATATACAGCGGGTGCATCTATACTAGATGTGACATTGCCATATGTCATTGTGATGGTGATGTAGCGTCGATAGGCATGAACCATGATGCTGACACTACTGTGCAGTAGCAACAAGCAACTACAACAAGCTCATTGCTACTGCACACTAGGGTTGGAAATGAGTGTGCGCTGTCAGGACTGCGCAGTAATTTGTACTAAAGCAAGGACTAAATGACTGTGCAATAACAGCTGCATCATTGGGGGCATGTGTAGATGTGTCCAGTAAGTAGAAGTCAGGAATTCCATATGCAAAGAAAACTCTTTTCATAGACATTAAAATACAAAATGTAACATGGCACTTTTAAAAATGATCTAAATATCTCAGATAGCTCTGATTCTGCAAACAGTGGCCTGTACATCTGCAAAGCTACCTCTAAGATATTTAAACAATTTTGTCAAATGAGCTATTTATACAAATGGGCATGTATCAAGAAGATGTTCCATATCCAGTCCTGCACCCCTTGTTCAGCCAAGGCTTGCTGCATATCAGGGTCCTTAGCACATATGTCTGATGGAAAAGGTGCACCAGAAAAAGAAGTAAGAAAATGAAATTCTCAGGGAAGGAGGAACCAGATAAGCTCAGAGAATGATAGACTAGGTAGCTCAATGATAATGCAAATTCAATATCTGAGGAACACAGCAGGGACTCCTCTCAAAATTCTAAAGTGTCTAAGGAGAAGCAAAGAGGAAGCATAAGATCAGGGGGAAAAGAAGACACTGCCTTTAACTGAACTTTATTAATGAATAATTCACTTTATTTATATGCTTCAGTTTTTAAATGCTGTGCCTTATAAATTTTTCTGGGCACATTTATCCTAAAAATCCTCTGAGAGCCTTGTTACACATTACACCTAGCATGTGGCAATGGTAGTTACGGCACTAGCGTTCCAGCATTCAAGCAATAAAACATGTGCCAAGTGCCATCCTACCATAGTAAAATTAGGTCTTTTCTGGTCATGAAAATCTCCAGATTGTATTATTTAACTCATGTTGAGCTAAAGTCAGACTGCTGTACAGAGGTAAGTTAACCAGGAGACTCTGGTGTTGCAAGGGTAGGGGAACCTTACAAAGCTGTTTGTCAAGCTTCCTTAGCACAAGAGAGTCTTGAACTGGAAAGGTTCTGGTGTAATGTGCCAGGGAGAGGGCAAAGAAATCCCAGTATAGCATGGAAGCTGGTCCCAGCCCCTGCACCACATGGGAGTCTTCAAGGCTCAAGAACGGTACTGGGGCTGAGAGCTACACAAGCACCCAGGCCCCATATTGTATGGGAGCCAGTTCAAGTGAGGTGTAGAGACCTGGAGGCAACACTGGCATGGCTTGGGAGCCAGCCCCTGCACCAGAGCTTTGAACCAGCTCTCATGCCATGCCAGTGTTTCTTTATACCACATAAGAGCCTTGGAATGGCTCCCATGCCATGCTGGTGTCACTCCCAGCTCCTGCAGTGGACTACAGCCTTGAATCAGCTCCAATGCAATTCCAGGGCTGAGAACAGAATTCAGCACCCATAAGTATGGTACAATGATCTATATTTAAATTATAGTAAGCATTAACGTGTAACTGCTCAGAAAACTTTTTAAAACACACTAATGTTTACTAATATATGTGTAAGCAAATCATGTATGCTATGTGTGACCCTGAGTGTAGCCAAATCCAAAATAAACCACTTGACTGTTCAAATGTAATCACCACTGCCCTAAGCCAGTGTTTCTCAACCCAGGGGTCATAACCCAAAAGTGAGTCCCCAAAATATATGAAAGGGTCACAAAAAAACTTTAAAACTGGATTCTCCTTGAAAGGAGAAAACTGTAGCTTTTCCCTTGCAAATTGTCAGGGTTCCAGCCTGCAAGAGCTGCTTGCCTTCCCCCCACACTGGGGGGCTGGGGCCTGCAGGCAGCAGGACAGGAGTGAGTGAGGGGCACTGGATTGGGACTGGCCATCTATGTTTACAAATGGGTCCTGGTACAAAAAAGGTTGAAAACGACTGCCCTACGCCACATTATCCTCCTGTTCTCCCTTCTTAAAGACCTAGAAGAACAGTAGCACTTTCAGGACCTATCTCTGTCAAAAGCATGATGCTTAGTTGGGGTCCCCTAAGAAGAATATGCCAACTCTTCCTCCCACTGAAGCAAGGGACTGCCAGCTGCAGAATCTTCTGTTGCTGATAATGTAAAGATAGATGACAGACTTGCCGCTCAAAAGCAATAGGAAACCTACAGGTCTAGATTCTTCACTGGCACAGATCCATTGAAGTTATGCCAGCAGAAAATCTGGCCCACAGTCTAGACTAGATCTTAATGTAAAACATTATTCTATGAAGACACAATCTGCAAATAGGTAGCAGAATTCATTTTTTTTTTCAAAGTAAAAAACTTAGGCTGTATATGTGCCCTTATATTTCAATGAAAGTTAAGGGGAAAAAGTACTAGTTCCAGTTTTGTAAGCTAATGCATTTTTTCTTTTAAAAACCCCATAATTAACTTTTAGGCTAATGGGATGAAGATTTCTGTCAAAACAGAAACTTTAAAATAATACAAGTAAAGGAAAAAAATAAAAAGTTTATGCAAGTATCATGCAGGCCTCTTATTAGATAGTTTATGGTGTGTGGCATTTTGATAATGTTAATTAGCCCTCCCAGATTAATTATATAAATATTATGGCATAAGTAAGTACTTCTGGTTTTAATTCCAATTCCCTAATTCTTAAATGGTCTTAATAATGGCAGTGTCTAATGGTAATGTTAAAATAGCCTGCTGACAGATGTGGAAAAAACCCAAAAGAGTGCTTTACCAGAAGAGAAACATCATCAACTTCTGTATAGATGCATCAGTTTGACCTGGCTCCTCAGCATCTGTATAGATCACGCATCTCAGCAGGGCTTTTTGGTGCTTTTATCTAATAGCTGATTCAGTCAGCTATTAGATAAAAGTGCCAAAAAGTCCCGGTGAAATCAATGTGCTATACAAATGCTGGGCGAGCCAGGTCAAACTGATGCAATTCCTCTTCTGGGCATGTGTGTCGCTCAGACAGGGGGCGTGCCAAGCTGAAAGTAAAATGCTGGGGGGTTCCCCCTCGTGTCTGCAAGCAGCCCATAATGTTTACATCCAGACATTCCATTCCATTCTAAGCAGAGCACAGCAAGATTGAAAAGTGACTAATGATTTGGGTGTCCATGTTGGCACACAGGAGCACCAGCTCCCTGAATATCTGACCCTTCTTTCCCCTTCAGGTTGAATATCCAACACACAGGACAGTTTGGAAAATGTTGACTTTGAAGTCTTATTTAAAAAATGCCCAACACAATAATCTGAATTATGTTAATTTGGTTCCTCTTAAAATTACTGTGGGCTGATTCATCTACGTTACTATTTCTTAGACTGCCAGGAAACATGTCTTCATATTTGTGCAGTGTTTACCTCTAGAGGACCCTGATTCTGATTGAGGCTTCTATAGTACTGTAAGGATAATGACTTGCATGTATAATTAGAAAGCCTTCTAAACTTGTAACTTAGATCTCTGAACTAAGTAACATAATATAACTTGCCATGTGTTACATTTTTAAAATTAGCTTATTTAAGGATTCCATTAGTTTTTATTTTTCAGTTTTATCTAAACCCCCTACAATAGAAGAATTTATCAGATCAAGGTAAATCCTAACTGTTGGCTTAGAAAATGGTATTTAAAGGTCTGTTTTGGGGGAATTGACTTATGGGGTATGTGTGTGTACATACACGCACGTTAAGATAGTTCAAGATGGGCAGCAGGGGTCAATAGATTTCTAAGAGCTTGGGTCTTACACACAGAGTTTCACTGGAATGGGTTACCTAGAGAGATGGTAGAATCTCCATCCTTGGAGGTCTACAAGGCCTGACTCATCAAAGCCTTGGTTGGGTGACCTAATTGGGGATGGTCCTGCTTTGAGCAGGGGGTTGGACTAGATGACCTCCTGAGGTCTCTTCCAGCCCTAATTTCCTATAATTCTATGATATAGAGGTCCTGTAAAAAAGTAGGAGTTACTGGTTAAAGAGAAGCCAACGTAATGGTAGATAAACGCTGTGAAAATAAAGGAATGGCACAGCCTGCTACCTATAACACCAGTGAGTCTGTGTAGGTCACGCTGTCATTCCTTGCTTGGTTTTACACTCATGACCCTTGAATTTGGATTGCATCTTAATTAAAAGGAAGACCAAATAATCATTTCCTAGTCATTGTACTGCAATACACTGCAATACTGAATATACATCTATTCAGGGTTCTAGACCAAATGAGGAGAATACAACAATAATATGGAGATCAATGAACTTCAGCAATACGATGCTCCATTGGAACCCTCTCCTTTGACAAACAATCACAGCTGCTGTGGTTTTGCATGCCCCATGAGTGTTGCCTGATTCTTTGTAAGCAATGCTATTCAGGTTAACTGGTCAAAAAACTCCAAACATTTTAATGCTCATAATTATAAATAATGTTCCAATTGTTCATCTCTTGTTATTTGAATACCAGTAATTAATTGGAGTGCTTGGAACACTCTCCTTGTAATATAATGAAAACTTTCTAGATAATGATGAATTTAGAATTGTACAAATATGATTATTGCAGCATTGTTCATTGTTGAGTTAAAATCAACAGGTATTGAAGAAACTGTTGAATGTCTGCTTTTGAACATTAGAATTTATCTCTATAGGGATATTATCTATTTTAAGGAGTCATTATTGTTTTTGCCCACAGGAGGTCTCTACTAGCAATGCATTTTAATGAAAAATCTGAAAGGTAACAAATGGGAAATGGTGCTCTTGTATAACAGTTTGAATGTACAAAAGGGAAGCAGAGGAGATGAGCATAAAAATAAACTAAGCCTTGGGTGCAGCCCCAATTCCACCTTGACATCAAGTCTATGCTGCTACTGGCCCAGAAAGCTTGCATATTGCCTGTGTATGTTTCCAACAAGTAACTCTTCCAACGCTAATTTTCTATGATTCTATGATTTTATGCATTTGCATTAAAAAAATCATGCAATATATATTACACTGAAAGCAGGGGCCAGAATTCAGATCTCCTACTTCTTGGGCAAATGCTATTAGGATACTGGGCAAAAGACGAGAGAGATCCCTCTCCTCCACATGCATGCTTCAGTCACTCAGCGTGGTTCTTGTCTATCTAAGGAACTGGGCACTTATGCAATGCCTGTACATTTCCCAGGTAGAATGCGACTGTAACAGGGCATAGATGGAAGTAAATGTCTAGGTGGCAATTCTGAGTTGCAACTGATAAGGTGCAGTAGTCTTAGTATGCTTGCCAAAGGATTTTTTTCCCAGGCCAAAATGGAGGATTATTAAGAATCTAGTCCTTTTAGAAATGTCACAGCTAATGAGCGAGGTGAGATAAAATCATACTCAGGACCAAAACTTCACACGAAACTTACATTACGCTGTAACTGCAGTTTTGGGCACTTAGTCAAAAACTTTAGGATTCAGCATAGCAATACTCACTCTATTGAATCTGGCCCACAAGGTAGCTAATAGGGGAAGATATGTGAAGCAAAGAGGAGAGCAAACCAGAGAGAGAATGGCTCGGTGAGATGGTGCTCTTGAAGGAGGGAGCCCTTGTTGCTCCCAGTAGGTGAGAGCTATGAGGGATACATAGGCTTTAGCCTGTGGTGATTTAGATGCCTAAAAGCTTATAAGTGGCATTTAGACACCTTAGAAGGTGGAACAGGATTTGCACCTTGTGACCTAATTCTTTTTTGAAAATTATTTATATTTGAAGCAATGTGTCCCTCTTTTTAAAACCCCACCTCAGTTCAGTCTCCCTTCATGTATTTCACTATAAAGGAAGTGACACTTAAGATTCTGTGCTAGCTGGAAAACTCTGCATTATTTCTGAGGACCCTCAAGATACATTGCACACACAGTCCTACTACAACAAACAGCCCACTGCAGCTATACCACCAGACTCTACATAGATTGCTTCTGCCCACTTCCTTCCTTTTCTTTTTCCCCACACTGTTTCAGTAACACAGAAGGATCAATATCCCTATGGCATTTCACTCATTCTGTACAGTTCTAGCAGAACACTCACTCCTAGCTTCTAATCCTTATTCATGTTGAATAGAATCAGATCAATTGGACCACGTGCAGAGGAAGGAATTACTTATCACAGGGGTGATGGTACTTAGGCCCAGAAGAATTCCTGTGTGTACAGTACAGTTATTTTGCAGACTTTCCACATCCTCATACTGACAGGAGAGGTTTAAACCTACGTCTACTGCTGTTAGACACAGTGAAAACATTCAGTGCTGCAGGGTAACAAGAAGACAGCATCAAGAACATGAGGCACTAGGGTACTTTAAAATGACAGAACACATTAATCGGTAGGTCCCTGTAGCAGATCGTTTGATAGGTTTAACTGTTAATGTAGATAACATTGAGTTAGGGGGGTTGTACACAACACAGGGGTTTAATTCTCCCTAAACTGAAGCTGTGGTTTTTTAAAAACACCACTTCAATTTAGGGTGAAATAAACCCCATTTGTTGTGTACACCCGTGTTGGAGCCCGATCCTTACCTGCCTCTCCAGTGGCGGGGAGGGGAGAGTCAGCTGCTGGTGGGCAAAGTAGTCCCTGAGCTGCAGGGGGGGATGCTGGTGCTTCCCTCTGCCGCAGCAGCGTTCCCCCCCCCGGTGGCACCTGCTGACAGGCACTCGGTTTGGCCAGTCCTGGGGGGCACCACAGCCACAGAGGGAAGCACTGGGTACCCACACAGTTCAGGCAGGCAGGCAGGCTCCAGGGGGAAAAATAAAAAAAGAAGCAGACTCACTGCTTTCCACACACCCCCCTTTTGTGGAGCCTGCCTTCCCAGGCTGCTGCCAGGTTGCCTGCAGGGGCTGTCTGCCCAACGCCTGAGCTGCACAGGGCCCGGTGCTTCCCTCTGTGACAGTAGGGTTTAGAAACTAAACCTCCTCTGAGCATTTTAAAGTTATTTTACTTCAAGCAACTCTGGGCTGTGCTACCTAGCTTTTGTTAAGGGAACTTCAGTCTACCCCACAAAAGTAAAATGAGCAATTAGCAGCCCTCCAGTATCCCAGGATGCACCATTCCCAGCTTCCTCCTTCCCCCCAACTGGGATATTGCCCAGATGTCCTAGTTTCTAAACATGCTCCTTGTTGCTCACCCTCCAGTGGCAAATCAGAGCTCTGCAGACAAGGAACAGTATTGACCCTTAATGTGCAACTGCTCACAGCACATTCTAACTCTAACTGCACTTGACATTCTACAGATTTAGTATGGTCTAAGTATAATGTGTAACTTCACCCTTATTGGTTGCCCCTTAAAGTTGTGTTACCCGCTGGCCCCCTGCAAATGTAATCCTTTATGATTTTTTCTAAGGTTTTGCCGAGAATAGAAGTGAGGCTAACTGACCTATTATTACCCGGGTCCTCCTTCCTCCCCTTCTTGAAGATAGGGATCACATTGGCCCTTTTCCAGTCCTCTGGGACCTGTCCCAAGTGCCACAAACGCTTGAACAGTTGCACCAGTGGTTCTGCTATGTCGCTGGCCAATTCCCTTAGTACCCTTGGGTCACTGAAGATCGTTGGGGCTCACTGGCTTAAATACATGCAACCCTTCCAAGTGCCCCTTCACTAGGTCGGTGCTAACCGTTGGTGGATTGGTGTTACTCTCACTCCAGACTAAAGACTCATTGGGAGGTGTATTTGTATCTGTGTCCAGGAAAACAGAAGCAAAGAATTTATTAAAGAGCTCCACTTTTTCCATCCTATCAGTTATGAGTTGCCCTAGTCCATTCTGTAGCGGCCCTGTTACCCTGTGCCTTCGTCCTGTTCCCGATATACTTAAAGAGGGACTTTTTGTTGTCCTTAATCTTTGTTGCCAACTTGAGTTCTGTATCTGCTTTGGCCTTCCTCACTGCTTCCCTGCAAGCACAAGGCAAGCAAGTATATTTCTCCTTGGTGGCTGCCCCCAGCTTCCACAGCCTGTGGGCCTCTCTTTTCCTTTGGAGGTTCTCCTGGATTTCCCTGCTCAGCCAAGAAGGGATTTTGGCTCTTTTGCCTCCCTTTGCATGTAGTGGGATGGTGTTCCTCTGTGCCTGTAGGATCAGTCCCTTTAGGAACTCCCACCCTTCTTGGACTCCCATTTCACAGATGTGATTACCCCTCAGTCCCACCCTAACCAATCTCCTGAGGTCATTGAAGTTGGCCTTCTGGAAGTCTAGCACTATTGCCCTACTAGTTGTCTTTGCCACCTTAGACCAGATAGTGAATCCTATCAACTGAAGGTCAGGATCCCTTAGGTTACCTTGTACCTCTGGATCCCCCCACCAAGTCCTCCCCTGTGACTAGCACCAAGTCAAGTAAGGCAACTCCCCTAGTGGGACTGCATACCTCCTGTGTTAGATGCAGGTTGTGTATGCAAGTTAAGAACCTACGTGAACAGGCAGACCTGGCCGACTGTTCTTTATGCTGGGATGGAGATCTACAGCTTCAAAGTGTTATTATGATCCTGTATGCCATAAGCTTTGGCCCTGTCTATCACCTCCAAATCTACCTTTCCAAAATGCTCCCTGCTTGCTCATAAATCCACAACAGCTTGTCTTACCCAAATGCTCAAGATTTGCCACAGCAGGCGTTAAAAATGCACTTCAGGGTAACCAGGTTATTGTAGTACCAGATACAGACACCCCACCCAATGTAAATGGTACGACAGCTCACAATTTCCTTTATATGCTCAGCATTGACAAATATTGAGATTTTAGGAAGTAAATGGCCCAAATCAGACTACAAAAACTTCCAAGACATACCGAGATGTTTAGTATTATAAGGCATTTTGCTTTACAACATAACTACAGAATCCTATTAAATTTGCAGCAGCTTTCCACCAATCTGTTAGGCATGATAAAAGAGAACTTAAAGCAGACATAGTGCTTGATTTTGGCATAAATATTGCAGAGCAAAGCAGCTTTCAGGACTGCCCATGTAACTAGAATTTTCCTTTGACAAGTGCACCAAGGGGGGAAAACAACTCTGAAAACAGAAATACTGCAAACCTTTCTGCTCGGTTTACTGCCTTTTTGAATAAAACCTTTTTCATGTATCTTGAACACCTTCTTCAGGATAACATCCTTCAGTTAAGGATAGACTTTTGGGTGCACTATACAATTACTAGCCTACTAAGTGCTGCCTTCTGTTCACCTGAAACTAGAAGAGCTGCACAAGCACCAAGCCTTTGTTATAGTAAGTCTGTACAAAGGAGATGTCTTTTTCCCCATTTGGAAAAATGTTATTTCTATTTTTCTTCCCATTCTGGGGTTTTCTTCAAGAAGATGGCATTCCTCATTTTAGGAAAAGAAATATTTTAGCATCGTTGACATATAGACAGGAGAAGGATAATATGTACTAGTGCTTTCCTCTTATCATCTGAAATCCTATAGACCATGCAATTAGGCCAAGGCACAACTTTTAGAAAAGACTAACAAATCTCCAAATGAAAAAAAAAAAGGAATGAGAGAGGATTTGTTTCAGGAAATATTGATTTCATCCCAACAGAAATGATTGCAGAACTAGGGAGAGTGATGATTTCCTGGTGTGCACTCAAAGGAACAAAAAAAAAAAGAGTTCAGGGCCCTTTTTTATCATATTTTATCAGTTCCAATTAAAATTAAAAAGAAACATGTTTGCTTTCCACCTCTGCTCCCAACCATCCTCCACGTAGTCTCACAGGTCTTGTGCACAGTACTCCAGGCACTCCTTACATAAGGCATATAATGAGCAGAGATGATCTGAGCAGGGTGCAGGGCTCAGGGAAAAATCAGCCTGTGCAGAGCCCCATCCCCAGATGCAAGGAAGCTGGCAACAGATTCAGTGGGGGTGGGGAGAGGGGAAGTTGCCAAGCAGCCAGACATGAATCCGCCAGCAGCGCACGGTCGCCGTGGCTGCTCTGCCCGGCTCTACAGGGCCCCCCAAAATGAGGGGCCCAGGGCAGTCACCACAATTCAACCCTGCAGGAGGGCCCTGATGATGAGGAACATCAAACCTAAGGAACATAAGACACCACCATATCCCCTTAGTCTTCCAAAAACAAACATTTGTAATAGTTTTCAGTCATTTGGGGTGAAACTAAAAAGCTGATTTCTCTTGTTTAAGTATCCAGTGAAGCAATTCAAAGACCAGAGAACAGAAGGTAAGCAAGCTGGGTCTCCTAGACATAGAATGAACTGCTTCTGCACATTGCTCAATTTTCTAACAGGGCAAAATAGTACGCTATTCATAGCATTGCCAACCTCTAGGGCTATGTCTATACAGCCTGTACAGCAAGCCTAAAGCACCACATAGAAATAGGTTCTGCCTATTCATACCCATTCTTTTCATACCACATCCTGCAAACTAGACAGAGGAGATAGCTCAATTATGTACCTGAGTGGCTCTGAGCATGTGTCCCTTGGTTCTCCAAGTCTGGAAAACCTGAAGATAGAGAGTCAGGGGACACAAAGTACACTCATGGCCACTCAGTCATGACTTGAGCTTTCTACCTTGTCCAATTTGTGAGCTTGGGTCTGTGCAGACCAGGCAGAGCTTATCTCTTAATGATGCTCCTGGGCTGGCTCCAGAGGCGATATAAACATAGCCTAAGCAAGCTTTCCCAGCAGGTGCTCTACTGAACAGCTATTGGAGTAGCAATATTCTATTTGGTGATGGCAGCACACTTCTCGGTGCTCAAACAACTCTTATAGTTTTCATAGATTTCATAGACATTAGGGCTGGAAGGGACCTCAGAAGATCATCAAGTCCAGCCCCCTACCCCAGGAGTAAGAAGTCAGCTGGGGTCATAAGATCCCAGCAAGATAAACATCCATATTTCTCTTGAAGGTGTTCAAAGTAGATGCTTGAATCACCTCTGATGGCAGTCTATTCCAGACCTTGGGGGTCAGACTGTAAAGAAGTTCTTCCTTATGTCCAGCCTGAAATGGTCCTGAAGGAGTTTGTGACCATTTGACCTTGTCATCCCCTGAGGCGCTCTGGTGAACAGACATTCCCCCAGATCCTGGTGAGCACCCCAATAAACTGGTGGCCACCAGATCACCCCTGAGCCTACACTTTTCCAGGCTGAAGAGTCCCATAGCTCTCAGCCTCTCCCCATAAGGTCTGTTTTCCTGACCTCTGATCATGCGCGTAGCTCTTCTCTGGACTCTCTCAAGCTTCTCCACATCCTTTTTGAATTGTGGAGCCCAAAACTGGATGTAGTACTCCATCTGCGGCTTCACCAAGGTCAAGTACAAGGGGAGAGTGACGTCCCGGGATTTGCTTGAGAAGCATCTATGGATGCAAGCCAGCATTTTGCTTGCTTTACTAGCAGCAGTATCACATTAAAGGCTCATGTTCATTCTGTGGTCAGTCATGGTCCCCAAGTCCCTTTTGTCATCCCCTGAGGCGCTCTGGTGAACAGACGTTCCCCCAGATCCTGATGAGCACCCCTGGTAAACTGGTGGCCACCAGATCACTCCTGAGCCTACACTTTTCCAGGCTGAAGAGTCCCATAGCTCTCAGCCTCTCCTCATAAGGTCTGTTTTCCTGACCTCTGATCATGCACGTGGCTCTCTTCTGGACTCTCTCAAGCTTCTCCACATCCTTTTTAAATTACGGATCCCAAAACTGGATGCAGTATTCCAGCTGCGGCCTCACCAAGGCCGAGTACAACGGGAGAATGATGTCCTGGGATTTGCTTAAGAAGCATCTGTGGATACCAGCCAGTGATTTGCTCACTTTACTAGCCACAGCATCAAATCTCATGTTCACTTGTGGTCAATCATGACCCCCAAATCCCTTTCATCTGTAGTGCTAGCCAACATAGCACTGCCGAGCCTATAAGCACGCTGTGGGTTTTTCTTCCCAAGGTGGAGAACCTTGCATTTTTCGGTGTTAACCATCAGGTTCTCATCTGCCCATTTCCTGAGCCTGTCAAGGTCAGCCTGGATTGCCCTCCTATCCTCAGGTGTGGACGCTTTACCTCAGAGTTTGGTGTCATCGGTGAACTTGGCCAGTCCGCTTCTGATACCAACATCCACATCATTGATGAAGATGTTGAATAGTGTTGGCCCAAGGACAGAGCCTTGAGGGACCGGTCACAGGGCACCACAACGATTGACTTCTGTCAACCACCACCCTCTGGGTCTTACCATGGAGCCAATTCCCCAGCCAGTGGATTGTGGTGAAGCTGAGGCTGCAGTTGGTCAGTTTTGCCAAGAGGTGATCATGGGATACCAGAGCCAAGGCTTTTTTAAAGTCAAGATATACAACATCAATCTCTTCTCCCTTGACCAGGTGATAGGTCACTTGGTCGTAAAAGGAAATAAGATTGGTCATGACCTGACTGGGATTGCTCTTAGCCATGTCATTTGTGCCCACATGGATAAGCAGCATAGGGTAGTGGTCAGTGGGCCGGAGGAGTTCAGGGATCTTGTTCACAATGTCTTGGATATGGGTTCCTGGAAAGCAGCAGACTTCCTGAGGTAAGGGGTCGAGGCAGCAGATTGCCCCCTCAGTCCCCCTCAGGATAGAGTCTCCAATGACAAACACTTTGCGTTTTGTCTTTGGGAGAGCGGGGGTGGTAGCTATAGTTGAGCCTGTGCTGTCTACTGGAGCTGGCAGCTTAGCAGGCTCTACTGGGGCTACAAGAAGATCGTAACTGTTGCAAAGCTCCAGCAGGGAGGTGACCTTGGTGCGGCAGGCCTTGGGGCCCTTGACCACTTTGGTCTAACCTCTTGGCTGGACAACATGCGAGGTCCCCGAGTCCTCCCTAGTCTTGGAAGGTGACCTTGGTCGACCCTTCACTTCCAGGGGGTGAAGGGCCTAGTAGCTGGAGTCGATCTCCCACTCACCATCACAGATGGCGTGCAGTCTCTGGACTGCGGCCTGGAGCTCTTCCAGCTGGTGCACCAGAGACCCCAAAAGGAAGCAGACCTCACAAGGGGAGGTGGCCATGCTCCCAGACCCCAGAGCCTGAAAAAGTGTCAGGAAGCCCCTGCAGCCAAGAGCCAGGGGCTTATGTTAGCCTTCTGCCACCACAGCTCTGGGGTTAGCTCTGCAAAGCTTTATAGGAAAGTGACCTTGTCATCTTGAAATTCTGCTATTTCTGGTTATCTCAGTTCTGCCTCATCACTTTTTCTCAGCAGTCAACGCTCAACAATCATTGGAGTTTGTTAATTTCATTTCCAGTTCCAGAAGCCCTGTTTTCCCCCACAGTGCAACACAAAACAAGCACAGGCCATAGGAGCTGAGTGACAAAGTTTCACCATGGGATGTCTATTCAAACTATCGAGCAGTTAATTTGAACAAATAAGTTGCTGTGCGGATACTGTAATTAGCAGTGCAAATACCTGAAATTGATATAACAAAGGGAGGCAGATTCGCTTCAGGTAAAGATCTTAAATTATTACAATTAGAGGGAATGACGTAAAATCCTTGTGTAGCAGTGGCCTGAGGAAGAGCATCCTATGCCCCTTAACTGGGTGCAGTAAATTACTTTCTACCAAACCTTCCTGCAAAGTACAGCAGGGCAGGAGATTCCCAGAGGCAGCCAATGTTTCCCTGTGTTGCACCTCAGGGTCTCTGTCTGAGCTATGGGTTACATGCTCAAATCACTTTCTAGCCTCCAAAATCCATAGTGCAATATAGAAAGAAAGTGGCATAAAATGTAATAAAGGGGGGAGCTGAGTAAGAGAAGCAATAACTCTCACACAGCATGAGAAAATGCAAGCTTCGTCTTTCTTGACACAACTCTTACCTGGGGCAGTCCATTTAAAAATGAAAAAAAAGTAAAATCAGACCCACTTTTCTACTACTGCATTTATCCTTAACACCTACATAGCTGCAGAAAGACAACACTAACTTTGTGTTCTCTACATAGTAGAATACTTGGCATTTCTTTATCACCTTACACTCACAAACCATTAACAGCCTGACTCTCTAATACTGAGGAAATCAACTGTGCAGTAAGGTTCTCCTCTCATGCACAGTGGGAAAGGATCTGACCTGTTATATTCAGCCTCAGTTACAGCTAAATCCTGACTCCCAGGTCTCATACCATTAGGCCACTCAGTCCCTGTTTCTCAATCTTCATAGATTAGCTAAAATCCTATCCCTGAGGACAGAGAGTTAATGTATTTTGTACATAAAATAATAAACAGCTTTAAACCTTTTACAAAACCATCCACATAATATGCAGGAGAAGAAATTCAATTCCAATTTCCTGAATGAATTATAATAATAAGGGATTGTTTTTAATGCTTTAAAGAGCTATGCTGCTTTAGTGATGGCTGTCAATATTAAATAACTTACTTGGCAAATCTTACAATAACATTTAAGTGTGTATAAGTGCATTTCTTAGAATAAAGAAGGATTATCTGGCAGTTTTACATTAAGATTTTTCTTTATGGCCCTCCTATTCTGCATATTCCTTCCAAGTCTCTTAGTTTTTCCAGGTGTCTTCCTCTTTTCTTTTTGCTAGACAGTGGCTGCATATGTACATTCATTACATATATACATTCATTAATGTGCTTTAGGTAATGTGCATTAAATTTAGTATCTCCATTGTGAGGTACTAGAAAAAGATGCATTTGCCTATTTTAATGCTTATTAGCTAAAGAGCAGGTTTTTTATGATACTTTAATGCACATTAAAATAAGTTAATGCACATTAAACCACATGTGGAAAAGTGCCCAATGGGTGCATCTACATGTGCAATTAATGCCATATCATAAAATCCAGAGCAGTTTATGCCAGTCAGCTGCTCCCAGGTGTAGCATCTACACATGTGCCAAGGACAGCAGCATTTCGAGCCAGGGCAGAGTAGCCCCAGGCTAGTAGCAGGCTTGGGGGGTCAGCCCCAGGCTCTGGGTGGCACTGTCAGGTGGTGGAGAGGCTGGATGGGGCATGAGAGTGCTGAAACTGTGGAGCTGTGTGGCTGACCCCCCAAGCCTACTGTTGGCCTGGGGCACTCTGCCCCAGCTCAAAGTACTTCTGTGCTGGTCACCATCCACATATGCATTGCAGCACAGTAAATAACTCTGCTGTAAGATAGTACTGTCCCCGACACATGTAGACTGTGATGCTTTACTATGGAGCCAATTAGTCAACTTCACAGTAAAGTGCATGTGTAAATGCACCCAGTGGGTGCATCCTGATAAGCACACATGTGCAGGGCATGCATTTCCCATGAGACAAATAGCAGCAGCACATATCTGTGCCACTGCTATTTGTCCCTAAGTATGCCCCTGCACATGTGCTATGGCACACAGCACATTGTCCTGTGTGAGGTAAGGGAGGCTGGGCCCAGCTGCTGGCTCCAGCAGCTTTACTTGTGGTCCTGCAGTCGTCCCAGGGCAGCAACAGTGCCAACCTGGCCACTTGGAGCCTAACCAGCAGCCAGAGTGAGGCTGTGGCTGGCCAGGCTCCAGTTTCTGGTGGTGCATGCTGCTGCTGCATGTCCCATGCTGCTTTTTATAATAGCATTTTTTTTTTACACTGAAATCTCCCTAAAAAAAACAAAAGCAATACAGGCAACCCCCGCTTAGCGTTCTTAATTGGCTCCTGAAAAACTGAGTGTTAAGCGAGAAGAGCGTTAAGTGCAACCAAAAGTATTTGATGACCCAAAATGGTGACCACAAGTGTTAAAATGAAACTCGCTGAGCACTAAGTGAAATCAGGTATCAATTTCACATGAGCAGTATAGCGAAATAGCGCTAAGTGAAACAGCGGTAAGGGTGGGTTGCCTGTAATAAATTGTACCCAGGGATGGCTGCAAGACTAACTATATAGTTTTACAGTGGTGTTATATAATTTGTGGAACCCTTTGATATTTATTTTCTCATGGCTCTTCATGTGCCATCGATGATGCATTTAATATTTCCACAGAAGAACTACCCTTTGTGCTTGACTCTAATAGTTCAGTTAGTAATACATTTACTCATTATGGCAGTCTGATTTCTGTGTGGTGGGGCCACACCCTGCTTACCTCACCTACCCCATTGATTTCTGGAGAGCTTTCACGCACTGACACTGGGCATGTCTACACATTCATTGATGTGTAGTAGTTACTGCACATTTACTTTAATACTTCCTTAATGAAGTACTAATTAAATGTGCGGTAAGTACAGTTCCTGCGCAGTAGTGCTGGCAAATGGTTTTTCTGTGACAGTTACAGCTCAGTAGCCTAATAACACTGCACAGTAGCTTATTAGCACAGTTTTTGACCAACACACTACTGTGTAGTGTTATTAGGCTACCACGCAGCAAGCGGCTCATGTAGATAAGCCCACTGTTACATAAATTGATAACAGGTTATTATTTATTTAAACTAGCCTTCATCTTCCTTGAATGTTCAAGTTCAATGGATACTCATCTGAGTACAGAGGAATGGAAGATGGAAACAATACCAGTAAACTAAGTTTTAACCTCTATCATTAGTATTTACAATGAGCAATAAAATAAATTAACATAACCAGAAAGAAAGCAAGAAAACTTTCCAGCCTAAGATTCAACTGAACTTACCATACCAGAGTTCGTATAATATTTATTCGAATATAAGTTGAGGTTTTTTCCCTAGTCACCTGGGGGGAAAGCCCCTCATCTTATAGTCACATATAAGAAAACTTCATTAAATGCATTGTCTATCATTAAACTGCTGCCAAAAGCAGCATGTACTCAGTGATAGAAAACAACTTTAAAGCTGATTAAATGCAGCCAACACTGAGCATGACTATAAAACAAAACATATTGGGCAAATATCATAAACCCTTAGTGTGGCCCTACTTAGATTACTGGTAGTAAGCGCATTACCCTGCCAGGACTCCTTTAATCTGCCCTTATTACCTCTCAAGCTCTCCATGATCCTGTTCATACACCATATTTATCGCATATTTAGTCAACATACATAACTTTTTGTACAGTACATAATTCTCCAACCATTTTCCTCATCTCCCCCATCTCAAGCATGTCCATGTACATTTGGATAATTATTGTTTTTTCTTGTCTTTTCTTCCACAATAAAACTTATCCCATAAGTTCTTTTCTCTCACCTACTGCTGCATTCGTCTTCCAAAAATCCGCATAATCTTCTCAGTTCCAACACAAAATTTCCCAAGACATCTAGTTAGGAAAGGCAACCAGGCTATTCACATGTTCCACTGTAACATCCAAAACTTCAAACAATATTTTTTCTATAAATTCATATCTATTCATTATCCAACTTCTTTATTCTCCTTCCTCTGTTACTACTGCTCTTATTCTCAGGCATAGATTACCCACCACTCTGTCTCTAGTTTCCTTCCATCTCTCTTCCTCTTTGAAGGTCTGGTGTATTCCTCCCACTAGTCTTCTTCTTCCTTTCAATTACTGTTTCATTCCTCATTTCTCCCTCCTAACGTTCTCTCCTCTTCTCCTGCTCTGCCAACTGGACTCTTCCCTCATAGTTTTCTTCAATAAAGCCTCCCCCAAAACCACCAATACTACCACAGATTTCTTTCCTACCTGCTTTCATCCCTTTTTCCCCATCTTCATCCATCCTCCATCAAACACTTGATCTTCACTTCTGCTCTCTGATTCACTTATCCCTTAGTCTGCTTCCCATTCTTTAAATATTACTCTCCTCTAGGGGTGTGCAAAGCAGGCCGTATTCGATTCAGATTAGGATTCAGCCTAATATGGGGGACAGCGATTTGATTCACTGATTCGGATCACTGTCCCAATTTGATTCAGCTGAATCCGAATCTGAAGATTTGATTCTGATTCAGAGAATCAGTGATTTGGCCATAGACACAACTTTATATGTTTTTTCTACATACCTTGAGGTATCAGGTACAGCTCGTGAACGCTGAGATAGCAAGGCGGATGGAGTGTCCCACAGGAGCATGGGGGGGAGGCCGCGCGCTCTGCAGTAGAGCCAGAAATGGACTGGAAGTAGTTCCAGTCCACTTCTGGGTCCGCCACTGAACGCACGGTGCTCCCCTGGCTCAACGACCAGTCATGGGGGGACCCTAGGTACGCCCCCGCCCACCCAGGAGGCACCAGTCAATGAGCTGGGGGCCGGGGAGGACCACTTCCGGGTTCACTGCTAAGGGCTCTCTGGGGACCCCCACCCTCATGCACTCCCATGGGACACTCCATCCACCCCACCGTCTCAGCGTTCACAAGCCACCTGGTACCTTGAGGTATGTAGAAAAAACATAAAGAGCTGTGTCTATGTCCAAATCATCTAATCTTTCTGAATTGAATTGGAGGCTTATGATTCGATTCAGAGAGGTTAATGGGTTTCCAGATTAGATTCAGATTTGGAGATTCAGCTGCCAAATCAGACTGAATCTCCTCTGAATCGAATCAGTGATCAAAGCTTCGCACAGACCTACTCTCCTCTCTAAGACCACCACTGGTCCAGTTCTCCTCCTCCTCTTTCTTAATGCTCAGTCACTGGCCCCCCACTGCTCCTGGCATTAATCCCAGCAGTAAATCAGACATCTGCCCGGCCACTACACTTGATCTTAGCCAAGGGGGCTGAGAAGCTATGCTACGATGGGAACCTACCACAAGGTTAGGTTGGTATACTGCATCTCAATAATATATACAGTGATGCCCAATGCACTCACCCTCCTCAGCACTGACTCTTTTTCAAGTCATGTGAGCCACTAGATTGAATACATTTTCACTTCCTCTTCACTCCCATAGCTAACCTGTGCCTTTCTTTCCCATTTCCAATGATTCCTGTTTTTAAACCATCCTTAAATGTCTAACAATCACCACCAAACAGGGGCCCAAACAGCTTACCAAGAATCCCTCTGTGCCCCCTCTCAACTTATAACTAGTGTGGTCCCACCCTTCATGTGGTGGAGGTGGACCAGATTGCCCTGTGCCTCATTTGCATATAATTTTTTGGAAGATCCCAGGACTTGTGACAAGAACACCTGGTTCCAGTCATGAGTGGGAGGCTAATGAGCGCCTAGATCCTTTGTGGGGTGTATTTGGAGTAATTACACATACTGAGCAGTGCTGAACTGTAGGGTAACCATAGCTTGAAATGCTGTTGTCTCTGCTGGGGCCCAACCCACTGAACTATACGGTAAATCATGAGTCTGTTGACTTTGGATTAGTCATGCATAGTTTGTGGAAATACCATGACCATTAAGGTGGTTTTTCTACTGCCAGGGGAAGGCCACTTTCTTGGCCAGAGGTAGTACCCTGACTGAGATAAGGCAGAGTTCACCTCCCACTTTCACTTCCAGTGGGAAGATCTTGGCTATATGTCAGCTGTATGGAAATGAGAGATTCCTCCCTAGCTTGCTGCTGTGGCCATACAGCTGAGGGCAAGGAAAACTTGGGGGCATCCAACCCCCAAACCTCTGGGCTTGGACCTGCACATAGGATGCCCATCAAAGGATTTGGAAGCATCTGAAGCCCCAGGCAGGGGTGGAGGATGCTTGCCAGTAGTAAGGCCACATATAGTGCTTGAATGACTTACAGATTTGGAATTGATTTGGCTGGATTTGACTTGGAACACAAAAACATTTCCTTAAAAAAAAAGGTATAAAGTATAGTTTATACTATATACAAGGAGGTACAGAAGTGCTTCTTAAAAGCGTGTTTATGAACACTGTTCTGTACTAAAACTTGCAGCAGTTTCAAAAAAAAAATAAACTGCATCAATTCTGGATGGATGAAGTCTATGTACATCTGTGGTAATTGCCCTCTATGCATGGTATGTTTATTTCAAGGTCAATGTTTTAAAATTTGCTCCTCACTTCTATGTAATCAGGAAAAGCAGGATCTAACAGTAAGGAAATGGAGAAGGGGCTGCAGGGCAAATAAACTGGGTGAGGACAGAGGGCAAGGGGGCTACCTGACCCCTGCATATTTATTTCCCCTGCTGTAGCAGTGGGAGGGGGACACATTCAAGGCAAATCTCCAATACTTAAATCCTATACCTAGAAAATTATAACAGATATACTACTATCAACTTATTGGGGGGGGGGGGTGTCATCTTATATTTGCTACTCCCAATATCCCCAAAGCATTCCCACAAATAAGGTCCCCAAGCAGTCAAACTGATAATTCTTTCCCTGACCACCAATGTAAACAGTGGAAGAAGGTGGAAGGAACTCCTTGTTCCCCAGGGACAAGATAGTGCCCTGCCATAGGATGTGTGAAGATTATTTCATTTTTGCTAGTGCAGGGAGTTGTGAAATGATGCTTTGCTGAGTCATTCCAGACCCCTATGTCCTGGGGAGAATACCCTCACCATCTGTGCTTCCTCCGGGATTTCACTAGAGGGCAGAAGTTCAAAGTGGTTCTAGCTCTACCAGAGCACTATAGAAGTAAAACTAGTAGAGCAGGGCTGTCCAACTTTGGTCACAGAGCTGGAGTGTGACCCCCAGGCTGCACAACATGGGGGCCACATGTTCTGGGAGCAGACCCCTGGAATTCCTTCCCCTTTCCCTTGCAGCACAAGCAGAATTGGCAGCACACAGCACCCCAACCTCTGGGCCTTCCACCACCACACTGTAGTGGGGGAAGCAGCTGCAAAGGTTCACAAGCAGCCTGTGCCAGTTGGACAACCCTGCAGCAAAAGACATATCAAAGATTTGCACCAAGTCACCACATCTTCAACCTCTGCCTCTAGATCCTCTAGAACTTCCCACCAAAACTACCTTCAGCAACTGGATTTTCTGCTACTTCAGTGCTTGCAATGGAAATATCCTAGGTCTAGCCCTAGATCTATATGTACAGTCCCTCTCTCTATATATATTTGCCATGATTTATTTCTTCAAAAATTTCTTAATTTAAAAAGAAAGGTTTGTAAGTGAACACCACCAGACTGCTAGTGGGTCCTCTTCATGGAGGGAAGGCAAAGAGCTATCTACCAAGATCCCTAATGATATCTAATTCCCATGATCATTTTTAAGCAATAGGAATATTTTGTGTCATGCAGGATAGTGGTTTTTAGAAATGTTTTAGTTCACTTTAGGATAATAATTGTGACAAAATAAGGAAAAAAATATTTAGGCTTGTGTAAACCCTCCACACTACCTACATCTGGAACATTATTTATATAGCCTTCTACTCTGTTCCTTAGTGATTATAACCACTTAGGAGTTTGATTATAATTTTCTTCTAGGGGCTCATTGTATAACTAGGGCCAATTTGATTCATTATCTCACTGTCAGCATCAAGAGACTTGAAATCAGTGATCATTATCATCTCACTTCCATGTTAGTGATATAGTAAAAGAAAAAGAAAAAAAGTCACCGGTGAGATCACTTTATAGATTGTCAATTCATGAACTTCATTAGAGACCACATGCTGTACCTGCATAGGCATTTGAACCCATAGAAAAGGAAATCCCTGCTGGGCCCGATGTTCAAAAACCTCATCTCTAGTGAGCCTTAGGGTTATTTCCCCTCCTGTTTCTCTTGATGACTCTCACACCTGCCAATGGAAATTTCAATGAAATCTTTAAAGAAATGATCTTTGAAAAGGCAAAACGAATAATATTCCTGAAGGAGAAAAGAGAGCTAAAGATAAAGGAGTACTGTATTGTGAATAGCTTTCCTTGCTCTATTGTACTCAGAAATAAATACTCTGAATGTAGTCAATGAGTATGTGTGATACTTGAAATATATTTCACCAGAGGATGGAGCATGCTAATATTAGAAGCAAACGATATGTATGCCCAAAGAAAACTCATACCCCTAATAATGACATGAGTATAAAAAAACTAAAAATATACACATCACAGCTTTTCAGTGTGTTTTGCTCCCCTGTCACACTTCAAGAATAATACATTATATTTCATATGTATGCAAAGAACCAACCCCTTACTTTCAGTAAAAATAACATTTTTCCTTTGTTGCCCTTGCTTAAAAAATGGAAAAAAAAAATCACAAAATCTTGCTTCTCAACCAAATGACTGCTTGCAAGATTCTTAGAAATGTACAGACACACAGGCTGTGTAAGCACATTCCAGTTTTAGTGCAACATGGATAGTTACATGTAGCCCTAAAAGGCCTGCCTGTCTTGGTCCTAGAGCATCTCATAGTGCATTGTTTTCCAGCCCCACTTGGGCTCCAAGAAACCTAGACAGTGTGTTCTGATTAGTTCATGTTCATCTCCAGTGCTCAGAAGCACCATCTCATGCTCTGCAACTGGTCCCAGAGCACCCCAGACTTTATTGTGTGCCTTCTGGCATCATCCTCATCAGACATGAATATACTGGCAAAGATGAGCAGGAAGCAAGGCTCAGGAATGTTTATTTGCAAGGCCTGGATCCTCTCCCCTGTAATTGATAAAGAGCCTTTAACATTGGAAACCAACCAAGTGCACTATGGCTCTGAACTCTCAGCATAAAGGGGAGGTGGGGTCCCGGGGTGGGTGTGTTCCCTGGGTAAGCAGACAATTGAACTTTCCTCTGCACTGAACCATCCTCAGGAACTTCCAGAGACAGGAACCCCCACAAGGCATGCTGGAAGGGCTGTGCAGTGGCACCCTGCCTGCAGAGCAGCAGCAATGCATGTCAAGTTCCACTTTTTTTTAACTCCAGACAAGTGGGCACTCAAATATATGGACATGGTGTTCACACTACATTATTGGAGGTGCCACAAAATTCACAGGAATTCATAGTACCAAAAATAAATGTGTGGCATCTACCCACAAACACATAAGAGTATCACAATTTCATGCCAATGTGTATTGCACCAAACCTTCAATTTTCAGAACAAGGAAGAAAAATAAGGCTTAGCTGGTTGTGTCTTCTTTTGTTTTTGTTTTGTTTTTTGCTACTGGGTAATTGGTGATACTCAACCACCTTGAAAGGCTTCATCTAGAGTCCAGAGCTTTCCAACTGGTGGTCCATGAGCCACATTAGGCCTGCAAGAGGTTCACTCATGGCCCATGGACTCACACCCAGGCACCATTCTCCCCATTACTTTTACTGCCAATGGGGCATCCAGGCTCCCCCTTTCCTTCTCCAGTTTCTGCTTCCTGCCCCTGCCCTTGGGGGCCCAAGTTGTGTGCAGCATGGGGGCCACACAATCTGCATAGCATACAGCCCCTTCCTGCCCAGAAGTTGGACTGCTCCAATTTAGACACACACAGCTTTCCCTCCAGTCCCTACAGATATTCACTTAAAGGTCAGATTTTCAAAAGGTATTTAGGTATCTAATTGCCAGTGATTTCTTGAGAGTTAGGTACCTAAACATCTTTAATAATTTAGGGTTTAAGATATCAGTACTATATCACACCATATTAGTACATCAACTTCACACTCCAAGTATCCAAGGGTCATATTTTACTGTGCTCCAAATAAAAAAAAGTATTTCTTAGGGTAATGAGTGACTGGTGCCTCCTGAATCTGGGGGGGCACCCGCAGAAGCTGCTGATGGTGGCGGCCCTGTCAGGGGAGCACCAGCCCTACCAACAGCATCAGTGTCAGCTGTTGGGGGGGCACGGGCCCCATCATGGGGGTGGGGACAGTGGGGGGGCATGTGCACCCCCTACCAGTCACTTATGCTTAGGTTGTTATCTATTACTGGACCAAATGTATAGGTGGGATAGAGTTAATCAAGCTTTGAAATGCAAGTAATTTGAAAGCTTTTCTAACTTTATCCCAATTATGCAGTCGGTCCAGTAATGGATATCATTCTAATAAATCCTTGCCTCTCTCATAATTCCTGGACTATCAGAGTTACAAAATCACTCTAACATTACCAGGGAAAAAAGATCTTCAAAAGTTTAGTTTTACTTCTATGATTTCACTATTACAAGCCTTGGAAAACAAAAGCTTATGAGCCAAATTTTGCCCTCACATTCTATTTCTCTTGACTTCAATGACAAGAAATATATGTAAATGAGGGCAAAAATTAGCTTTATTAGGTATTTTTGCATCAGCTGCCCTATTGCTATCCATTTCACCATCTCCCACGCCCTTAAATGCTCTGCAAGCTTTGGGAATCCAGCACTGAACTTATACACACTGAATCAGAAACCATTAAATGATCTGCTTGTAGTTTCTTTACTAAACTGGGTACCCAAGCAACTGACCTTCAAGAGAGAATTTTACATCAATTTCTTTGCCTCCCTACCCTCCCACTTAGCTGTCCATGCCAAGCCCACAGTAATACTCTAAGGCTGCATGCAGATGAGCAGGGATATGTGCTTCCAGTGACACAAATTGTAACAGCACAAACGTGTGCTGCTCTTTTGTGTTTCAGTGCATGCCCCTGCATGTGTCGTTTGTTGTAGGTCATGCCCCATTCTTCTCAGCTCCCAGTCAGGCTCCATGTGCTGCAGGGGGGACTAGCTGGAACACAGGGTGTATCAGCATGGGGCTAGCTGGCAGGCAGCCCCCATGCTGAGGCACTCTGTGCCCCAGCCAGCTGAGGAGCTGCACATGGAGACAGGGGAGAAGCCAGCCCTGGGCTGCCTGCTCCCCCATCTCCTTGTGCCTTAGTGTAGGGACTCTGCAGTGTGCAGAGATGGGGAAGCAAACAGCCCTGGCCTGCCTGCTTGCTCCCCCATCTGTGTATTTGTCCTGTGTCACACTATTTTCATGTGCTTTGCAGTACCTTTCTCCAGGGGATTTTTTTGCTACTGGGACATTAGCACAGTTTAATGTTCAATGCATGTTGTTTGTGGTGCCACAAAATGGTTTGAGGTGCTGCCAACTGCGCATGCCTGCACATCTGGATGTGCCCTAAGAGGGGAGGCCACCCATTTTCAAGCCAGTCAGCTTCTTATGAATAACAACACTGGGAGCATATTAAGGTCCTGATATCACTTTTGAAGAAGACATTTGATGCGAGCCAAATCATGTTAATGGCAATGCTGTTCTTTGCCAGAGAAAAGTAAGTTGAACTTTGATTTCATAACACAGAGTGAGACTTGGAAGCCACTTTGTTCTATAATACTCTGGTGAACTTTGGAGTGGTGCCATGGGAAGGTAGGAGGAGGATGGGGAAAGATCCAAAGCACAAGTGGAAATCTTGGGCTAGGGAAAGACATTCAAAAAGTTTGAGCCTGAATTGATTCAATATTTGCAGGTTTATCTAATCTTCAAAGCCTGACCCAATTTAGAGGTGGATAGACATTTCCTTTTCATTCCAGAAATGCAGGCACATGTCTGCAGTGGTTCAGGCTAGAAGCTGGAGGGTGCTAGAGCAGCCCACCCTTCCTTTCCACAATGCTGAGCTGAGAAGGGCATGGCCAGGCCACTCTGATTAGGGCAGGACTCCCCCTTCCCCCCCATCGTTGATTAACAGAGATGATAAATGCTCTGTTATCAACATTTATCACCTCATCAGAAAACAAAGCCTGTCTCATTAGTTCAAATTGTTCTTGAACAGCTTTTTCCAAAGAAGGAACATTACCAGCTACCTGTTGATTAGCTCCAAAAAGCCCTAAGCAGACACTGTCCTGTCTGCCTTACACAGACACCTCTCAGCATTAGCTAGCATACCACATGCTAGCTATGGTCCATACTGTGGGAGAGAGGAGGGAGGGATCCCTGCTTGAGCAGCGAGTGGTTTGGGGGGGGGGGGGGGAGAGTGGCAGAGGAACCCAGGCAGATGCTGCTGTGCCTGGAAGTCATAGTTTTATAGTACCTAGGGTCAGGAGGGACCTGAACAGATCATCTAGCCTGACCCCCACCACAGGCAGGAATGAATGCTGGGTTCACAAGACCCCCAGACAGGTGATCATCCAACCTTCTCTTGAATTTGCCCAAGGTAGGGATGAGGACCACTTCCCTGGGAAGTTGGTTCCAGATTTTGGCTACCCTAACTGTAAAATATTGCCTTTTGATTTCTAACCTAACCCTATTCTCCATCAGCTTATTACCATTGTTCCTTGTCACCCCAGGTGGTGCTGGGGAGAAAAAGCCTCTACCTATTTGCTGTTAATCTCCCCTGATGAGCTTGTAGGCAGCCACTAGATCTCCCCTCAGCCTCCTCTTGCTGAGGCTGAACAGGTTCAGGTCCTTCAGTCTCTCCTCATACGGCCCGTCCCACTGCCCTCTCACCAAGTGGGTGGCCCTCCTCCAAACCCTCTCCAGGCTGGCCATATCCCTTTTGAAGTGCGGCACCCAGTACTGAACGCAGTACTCCAACTGCAGCCTGACCAAAGTCGCATAGAAGGGGAGTTTCACCTCTCTGGACCGGCTTGAGATGCACCTTTGGATGCATGACAAGGTGTGGCTGGCCTTGCTGGCTGTGGTCTGGCATTGGCAGCTCATGTTCATCTTGGAGTCAATAATGACTCCAAGATCCCTTTCCGCCTCTGTGCTTTCAAGAAGGGAACTCCCCAGCCTGTATGTATGCTGTGGATTCCTTCTCCCAAGGTGCAGCACCCTGCATTTGTCTATGTTGAACCCCATCCTATTCTCATCTGCCCACTTTTGTAGTCTGTCTAAATCTAGTTGCAGCCTCTCTCTCCCTTCAAGTGTGTCCACCTTGCCCCACATCTTAGTGTCATCAGCAAATTTGGACAGTGTGCTTTCCACCCCCTCCTCCAAGTCGCTGATGAAGATGTTAAACAGTGCGGGCCTGAGGACCGAGCCCTGGGGTACCCCACTGCTCACATCTCACCAGGTTGAGTACAACCTATCCACCACTACTCTCTGGGTGCGCCCTATCAGCCAATTTTTTACCCAGCCAACTGTGCAGGCATCAATGCCACAGTCGCTTAATTTTTTGATGAGGATGGGGTGAGAGACAGTGTCAAAGGCCTTCTTAAAGTCAAGAAAGACTATGTCCATGGCAGCACCATCATCCAAGGATTTAGTCACTTGGTCATAAAAGGACTAAAGTTTCTGCTAGAGCTCCAGCAAGGGAGCAGAGGGGAGGGGCCAGCCCAGCTCTCTGGAGCAGAGAGTCCAGCCCAGTCCAGAGAGCATGCTGGGATATTGGGGGACTCTGGTTTAACTTAAACCAGGAAGGAATCTGGAACAGACATTGCATAAACTAGTTTGACCCAATTCAGTTAAGTCTGATTCAACCTCAAACCAGTTTTAGCCATTTTCAAACTAGCTTATGTGCACTGAATGCCTGTTCTGTTATAGGTTTAGGCCAGTTTCTGATCACTTGAACTGGTTTATGTGTAATGTCTGTCCCTGGCCCTGGTGTTTAATTCTGAGATTTATATAACTCTGCCTGAGAGGCTGAGAGCTAATGTTCTTCCGGTTTCAGTTTTCATGCTATGAAATTTTCTTCAATGTGAAAAACATAGGTTTTTTTTCCCCTAGTTTCTTTTAAAGCAGAAAAATTATTTGAAATGCTGTGTTTTGTAAATCACCATAGGGAACTTATACTGACATAACACAAGAATTATGATCCGTAAAATTCTAGATCATATTGCAAAATCTGGATTTAGGCCTAAATTATTCTGGTGGTGATGAGACCCAGGTCAAGAAGTATTGTTTGCAAAGTTCTAGTACTAATCTGAATAAGAATTTGGATTGTGAATAAAAGATCTGGGTCTGAGATTCATGGTCTGGAGATCATCTCTAGATGTTAGTGGTAGAGAAAGCATACTTTCTGAAGGAAGGAAGTTATCATTCTCAGTTAAAAAGTCCTATGGGTTTATGCTGGTATTTAGTATTGACACATATACCGAAGAAATGTGCCCTAATTCTAGAAACCTCTTTGTTCAGCTTGCTCAATACTTCTGAAAAAACGATTATCTTGAATTCTGGAGAGGGACTGCACTTCTAATCATTGGCAGCACAGTCAGGAAGGCTGCATTCCACTTAGCAAATAAAATTAACACCCAAGTGTAGTTCTATCCAGATATAATCTGAGCAAGGCTCAGATTGCTCAAAGCAATGAAAAAGGAACCTGAAACTGACCATTTCCTCTGCTCTTGGAGAAATAGTCTGTCTGAAAGCCTCATTTTAAATTGATTGTCTCTGAGCAGTTATAAACCATTATTAGTAGCAATCTCAGAGGTTTTTAAAAAGTAAGGTAGAGTCATACTGAAACGTAGGATAAAGCTTAAAGGAAAGCAAAATAAAGGCATTAAATTGCAAAATAATAGCTACCCTTATGCTATGGGAATAGCAGTTAGGGCCTTGTGTTTGCTGGATGTATTTCAGACATAATGAGCTTAGCCTTCACAGAAAGGGTGCCAGCTGTACAGCTTTGGCATTATCCACCTGGCACCCAACCTACAAAATGGCATTAACATTGACTCTAGAGAAATACACTTGTTTGTTATGATCCTGGCATACAGGAAAGGTAAATACAGATTCTGATTCCAGAGTGGTGACACTTTGGAAATCCTCGGAAAAGTAAAACTAAATATGATGAGCCCTTGAACTGTTAGGCTATCTAGTCTTAAACGGTCTCTGACCTCACTGATCCTGCTCTGAAAACACCACAGCAGGGCAAAGCACCCTTGCCAACAGTTTTTAGAAAGAGACCGACTAATAGGCTCACCTCATGCCCTCCTCTTTACAGACATTCTACCATTCAGTCTCAATCTCTTTGGTGGACAGTGGAGTGAGGACACGCATTCTGAGAAAAACCAGAGCACTTCACCACTTCACTCACCGACTGCTATTCCATAGTGTCAAGTTAATTAACAGAGTTACCCTACTCATAATTGCAGAGAGTAGCAGAGAGACAATTAAATTATCCATAACATGTAATAAGCAGTTGTAGCCTCTGTCCTGAATGCAGTTTAAGATAAAAAACAGATAAATGCAGTCAGGACAGACATTGCCCTGCACCATCTCTGACCCCCAGATATCAGCATTGATTGCAATTTGTAAGACTAGTGACATAATTTGCAAGGTGATATATCTATATCAGCTAACCCTTGTTATAAGGATGATGTCTGCTGGGGGGTTGATTACTGGTGAGTTTTAAGGTGGCCGAAGAGTCCAATCTGTGCTCTGCAAGTTTTTCCCACAGATATTACAAGTGGTGCCCAGGAAGGAGAGGTGGAGCACAACTGCTGGTCAGGATGCAGTGTGCTTTCCTTCCTCCTCTGCCACTTCTCAGCTTCCTGAGTGAAATGGCTCTTTTCAAAGTAGGCTGTAGCTTGATGTACAGTGCAGCGCCATTGAGACCTCTTACCAGTCAGCACTTCCCAATTTGTAGGGCTGATGCCACCATTCTTAAGGTATGCTTTCAGGGTGCCCTTGTAGCACTTCCTCCATCCTAATTTGCAAGATGATACAAAGGGCCTTGTTACACAGTAATTTAAATGGCTTCTAGAACTCTTAACCCCTGGATTGGCTACATGTTAACACCTTTAAGTATCTTAAAGCATCTGTTACCTGGCTTAAAGTTACACCATTCCAGGGCAGGATTATCTGTAATCCTCATAACCTTGCTCCCATTCCATTAAATTGTGGCGACTCCCTACAGCTGTTCCACTCAAGTTGAAGTCCTCCAGCACCCCACAATGCAGTAGCCCTCCCAGACCCTTCTGTTCTATGGGTTTTCATACCCTCAGCTGCTTCTGCTAACATTATTTCCCAGCTGAGGGGTTTCTTTTTCATTCTACGCTGGAGGTAGTAGGTGTAATTCTTCCGGTGAGGATTCTCCATGCAGGAGAGGGGGGAAACTGGGAATGGGAAAAATAAACAAGGCATTGTCTTGGTGCTACAGCTTCTTTCTTTCCTGACTCCCAAGGTGATTGGCCTTTAGGTTAATGTCAGATCTCTCTTTGGACTATGATAGGTCCAGATTGGTTCCAAACAAGCAAGCATCTTTAGCACAGGGAAACAGTTCCAGGCAGCAGCCCTCCATCCCTAGGAAACATGTTAAGAGCTGAATGCTCTTTGACTGGAAGCTGGCTGCAGTTGTCTCTGGGGTGAAGAAGCAGCTGAGTCCCAGCACTGGGCAGCCCATTGGGCATGCTGATCACTATGGCTTAGAAAGGGAGTTTGGGCGGGGCAAGAGCCAGTGTGCAGAGCCTGATGCTGTGTGTTTGTGGAGCCAGTGTTGTCTCTGGCTACAGGTGAATGAAAGCAGAGCCCCTTATAAAGGCACTGATGCAGCCCAGAGGGCCCAGGCAGAAGCAGAGGTGGAAGGAGTAGGCTTGGCAGGGGTGTCTGCAGACAGGATAACCCCAAGACTCAGGCCAGGCTGGGATTGGGGTTGGGGCTGGGAAGTGGGGGAGATCTAAGCCCCAGCATCAGGCAGCTTCTTTTTGGGTTTTATACATCAGCCAGGCACTGGGGTTTGTCAGGCACTGGCATGGAGTAGGCACCTGAGTAGCTATGATCGTGGTGCCCCCCTAAGCTTGGGGAAATCCACTTGTTTTGCTGGGACCCAATCCCATGATCCTCCCCCAGGAAAGCTCCCCCTCACCCAGGCAGCTGGATCCTGGGGCTCCCCACTTGCAGGTTTCTGGAAGCACAGTTCTGCCGTCAGAGGCAGGAGCCAGGCAGACAGCTACCTCCCCACACAGCCTACTGCCAAGTCCCTCAGCCTCTCTCAAGGGACCCCACTGCCTCCCTCCCCTCCCCACAGTCTAGAACACTACTGCTGTGGCATGCAAGGGATGGGAAAAACATAGAGAAGGAGGGCTGGAAGGGATCCCCCTGATCACCAGTCCTCTAGTAGCAAATCACAGCTGTGCAGATAGGGGACCAATCAGAGATGGTTTCTAGACTAAAGGTGTGACTGCTTCAAACTCCAAGGTAGCACTAAGCCAATCAACATTTATGTGGTGTGCAGTGTAAGGTGTCGCAAGGCCCAAAATGAACAGTAACCCACACTGTGGCTGTTACTGAGGCCCCTGGCAGACATTATTTCCATCAAGTGACAGATCACTCAATGGCAACTGTCACACCATGTAACCTGCATCACAGTCAAAGGACAAGCTCTCCAGAGAGGGGAATGGGTCTTGGGAATTTGCTCTGCCAGTACTTGCCAGCAGGGGGAGCTGGAGAGCTGCGGGCAAGGCCTGCCATCCCTCTCCATCTGCTAGGAATGAGAAGTTAGCTTGGCTCTACCTGGGAGAAGGAGCTGCTACTCCAACCCTACTGCAGATCCAGGGAGACCTGTGGGAAGGGGAGGGGAGGGGCAGGAGAACCAGGGCTCAAACTGGCTAATGACCTTGAGGTGTTTCTGTATATATGCTTGTCCTCCAAGCAGGTTACTCCCCAACTTCTCCCTGTATCAGACAAGTAAAGCATGTTACTTGAGTATTTGTTTAAACCTTGGTTTTCACAAAGAGGTGCTAATTAGAGCTGTGCGAGGCTTCAGTCCCTGATTCGATTTGGCAGAGTTTTGACCTGATTTGGTGGCTGAATCTCCAAATCCAAATCGAATCAGAAGGCCCTTTAATCTCTCCTAATCAAATTGGAACCCTCCAAATCCATTTGGAGAGATTTGGAAATATTCGGCGATTCAGACAGACACAGCTTTAAATGTTTTTTCTATGTACCTCTGGGTAGCAGAAGGCTTATAAACACTGTGATGCTGGGGTGCATGGAGCATCCCACAAGAGTATGGAGGGCTCCCCAGCACACTCAACAGCAGAACTGGAAGTGGACCAGAAGCACTTCTGGTCCACTTCCAGGTCTGCTGAGGAGTGCACCGGAGGGCTCAGCAACTGGTGCCTCGTTGGTCGGGGGGGGAGGCACCCAGGATCCCCCCGTAGCCTATCACCGAGTCGGGGGAGTGTGGGGGAGCCCCCCCATGTGCTCCCTGGCAGATTCACCACTGAGCACGTGGAGGGCCCCCCCTCCCCCCACTCCTGTGGGATGCTCCATGTGCCCCAGCATCACAGCGTTCACAAGTCATGCTGGTACCTTGAGGTACGTAGAAAAAATATTTAAAGCTGTGTCTATGTTCGAATCACTGTTTCTCCGAATCAGCATCGAATCTTCAGGTTCAGATCTGGCCAAATCAAAACAGGGACAATGATCCAAATCAGTGAATTGAATCACAGTCCCTGATCCGGGCCGAATCTGAATCAAATAGGGCTCACTTTGCACACCCCTAGTGCTAATAGCTTCTTAAAGAGGCCGACTTAAGGTTGGCTGAAGAAAGGGAGGAGGGGCAGTGAGTCATGACATCTACTACTGCACCCTGGGGCAGCAGATTTAACCATGAGTCACAGGGTGCATCTACACAAAATGTTTTACTGCAAATTAGACATGTATGAGACTCATTGCACAGTAAATTAGGTTAATGTGCTTTTTGCTAGTACCAAACAGGTACTAAATTAATGGTGCATTAGCTACTGCACATTAGTGCACTTATAGATGCTGACTAGGAGAAATTTGCTCCCAGTCAGCCTAGGCAGCAGGGGGCCAAAGGAGGTGAGCGGGGAGAGCTGCCCATGGCTCCCCCCAGGAGCTGGGAGCTGATCAGTGTTGGGATGCAAGAGCTGTCTTGTCCCTGGTCCCAGAGCTGCTCAGCTCCTGACTCCCCCTAAGTATGAGCAGGCAGTAGGAGCTGCCTGGGGCATGTACTGTGTGGGCAGTAGCAGGGCTGAGGAGACAGAGAGCTCCTCTGTCTCCTCAGCCCTGCCACTGCCATGCAGTGCACACCCCAGTCAGCTCCCACTCCCTGCCCGTGACTGGGGAGAAGCCAGGAGCTGAGCAGTACTGAAACTGGGGGGGGGACCCAGTTGTGGAGGGGCACCAGCACCAAGGCCCAGGGGATAGACACAAGGAGGAAAGAGTGCCGCTGGAGTGGGGGACAGTGTCCCAGCCCCAGATCTCATCTCAGAGCTGGGACCTACCACCTGCCTGCTGCTGAGGCAGGGGCAGCTGCCTGCTACTGGTGATGATGTTCCAGCCCCAGCTCTGAACAGCCAATCAGAGTGGGGCCTGGGAAGCAGGCAGCTGCCTGGGGCAGAGGACAGTTCTCCCACCCCCTGCTACCTGGGCTAACCAGGAGTAATTTGCTCCTGGTCAGCTGTCTGACCTTGTGCTACTGTGCAGTAAGTCTACTCCCTGTAGTTACAGGCAGTAGAAAACTGCAGTAGACTAATCCACCGTGCAGTAGCTGCTGCACACAGTTTCATACTGACTCTTTACTATGCAGTAGAGTAGTCTACTATGCAGTAAAGCATCTCACGTAGATACACCCATGTAGATGTGCACCCAGGAATGCTTTAGTGAGCCTTAATTTTCTTCACAGAAAATTCAGGCACATTAATTGCACATGTAGATGCATCCAAAGTGAATCCCCTTGCAGGAAGTGTGGTGGAGAGAGAGAGAAGTCTACCCTGGGATGTTAGACAATCTAGCCAAACATTATTACCCTACATGCCACACATTCAAATTAAAGCTGGATGGAAATCAGCTACAAAAGTGTTCTACGTTTTTTCAAGGAAAAATTTTGAAGCTTGTTGGCCATTTTTATTGTGCAATAATTACTTTACCCATGTAACATATATATATATGTATTATGCAATTAAACGATTAATTGCAAAATAGATGTAAAGTGTGTCAGGGGCCTGATGTACTTTTTTCCTGTACGTCTAAAGATTCCAGCAAGGCAAAGACAGGAGAACTTCCTATTCAGCTTAAGCCCACTTATTAAATCCTGTGACCAGTACTTTAAAAGTAAGTATTCGCTAGTTGGACCTAGAATTCTGACTCAATGTATGGATATAAAATTAAGCAATGGGTTGTATATGGATATACAATTAACCAATGTATGGATTTACAATTACCTGAATGTATGGGGTAAAAGAAAAAGGAGCTTTACCATAAATCAACTGCCTATGATTATGCTCTTAACCCACAGGCAATGGAAGCTAAACAGCATTAACCTACTCTTTCATTAAGGGCCAAGGTGTAGTTTCTATAGAGATGATACACGATAGCGCTCCGTCCCCTCTCGCTTCACGGTAACTTGTTCAAACCCAAAGACATCCTATTTAGATAACAGAGATCTCATTTTTGCAATCATGTAAAATTAACGTTTCCCATGAAGCACAGTTTGAGCACTTTCTTCATATAAATGGAGTTCCACACATTTTCATTGGACGGTGAAATAATTTTTTGAATTTTCCAATTTATTGGCTGGCCAAGATAAATTATCTCCAGTTGATTATTTGATGCTGCTGGCTAGCAGAGGTAATGTATTTGTACATTAGTATTTAATTCTGTTTGGTAATTATTGTTATTGGAAGCTTAATTGTTTTTATAGTGCTCAATGCTTCTGTATGGACATTTAATTGTTAAAGATATATAAAAATACACTCCTACAAGCAAATTATTGAATAAGATGAGACAAAGATACCAAGGGATCCATATATCTAACCAATCTGGCACAAATGTTGCATTTTTAATATTAAACACCAAGAGTGAATGCATGCAGGCATTATTCACAGGAATTATTCTGTGGATAATACCAAGCAACAAATAAATGTAAGAAAGTGATGAAAGCCACCCTTAGGAAGAGATTAAACAATACCAGAAATAGAAAAGTTCCTGAAAAAATAACCGTGGGCCTTTAATTGATATTGATGGACTACTAATGTTTTTAAGATTTTGCTATGGCTACTAAGACTTTGATGGCTTCTATTGGGGACATCTATGTCTCTTATTCATTTCACTAAGATGATTCCCACAGGAACTCAGTTAGTTGGAGTTTTCAAAGTCCTTGATACTTCCACAAAAAGATGACTTGACACTAAGCACAGAAATTAATTTAGTGCTCAAGGAAGTGTGGCACTAAGAGGTGATATAAGCAAGGAATGTTTTTTTCATTTCACAGAAAATCCTACTTTTTCCATTTTGGAATGTAACAAACTAAAAATAATTGAAATTACCTGCGAAAAAGTAACCACTTGACAGAACCATTTTTTTTTCTGACCTATCCAACCTTTATAGATTTTAAATTAGTGTCAAAATGAAAACTTCAAAATAGTCCATTCTGCACATGCAGAAATGTGTGCATTTTTGATATTATCAAAATAATTTTTAAATTTTTTCAAAAAGAAATTCTGTTACAATCGCTACCTTTTTCAAATGCTTTTTATTTGGATGAAAATGGCACCTTGTGAATCATACTGACAATTATTTCCAGTCAACTCTAAGTAAAGCTATCAATTGAATCCAGAGGGAGGACTTGTTCATTGGAAAGTAATCACGCAGTGAGCTAAGCTGTGAATTTTACAGTACATTCACTACTCTACTAAGTCCCCAACTAAAAAATAAGAATCCAATTTTACTTTATGTATCCAAAACTAGTTACCCAGCCACATATTTATTGCACTTACACAAGCTTTGCAATCCTAGTCCATGTGCAGCATGGATGTGTAAAACATCCGCAAGACTACTGAGCCTGCAGAGTAGGCTGAGCTCAGGTGAGCAGGTATGGAGCTTTGTATGTGCACACATGGTCAAACATTAATCATGAAATTGTGTTTTGAAAAACCACATAGCTAAAGGCCATTTGACAAAGTGCCCCCAGAGTCTGGGACGGCCTGGAGCTGCCCCCAGAGCTTGGGACAGCTCTTCCCACAACCCTCAGAGTCCGAGACTAAGATCCAAGTTCAGTGCCATCCAGAGCTGCCCCCAGAGCCTGGGACTGCTCCTCCCCTGCCCCCAGGGCCCAGCACTAAGCCCCAAACTCTCCACCACCCAGAGCTCCCCAGAGCTGTGGCCAGCTGGCCCCCTACTCCCAAGGCCTACCCCTATGCCCCCTGCCAACCTAGGGCTGACCCTTGGTGCCCCTTGCCAGCCCAGGGCTGGCACCTGGGAAGCTGTGGCCAAAGCCTCGAGCTCCCCCTTGCTGCTGCAGCGGAGCTGAGCAGGGCAGGAGCAACCCGCACCTAAACTGTTCCTTCTGCCCAATTTGCTCCTAACTTGGGCATATATGTAGACACTGTACTTGGGAGTAGTTTACAGCAGAGCAATTTGCTCCACAGTTTATTCAAGTGCATTAATTGCTTGTATAGACATGCCAACAGTAAAGTGTCCAGGAATTGTAGCACCCCAAGAGACAGTCCAGGTGAGGCAGCTGGCATCAGTAACTTCCTGGTTGCACACTTCCTAGATATGCTATATTCCCAGTAGGACTTACTCTGTCAGGAGTGGGTAATTCTTTTGGGCAGTGGGCTGCTTATCAAGTTTTGGCAAGCTGTCGAGGGCTGCATGGGTAGCTCCACCCCTTGACAGGTGCCCCACACCCTGGTCATAGGCTTGGGACTGGAAGTCCCACCCCCTAACCCCTGACCTTTGCCACCAGAAGTCCCCCCTCTTGTCCCTGGAAGTACTCCTTTCAGCAAGGCGTTTTGCCATCTCAGAACCAGAAAAATTCCACACTGTATTCTAAAAAGTGAACACCCAAAATATTCATTAATTTGATTTCAAAAAATATTTTTGTCCTGGTTTACATATGTTTGTGTAGTGTACATAGAGGTGATTGTATATAATAGCTTAAAATGAAGTCTTACTCTTGTATATTGTGGGGGTGTGGGTGTGTAGGTATATGGGGTGTGGGGGAGGGTGTGGGTGTGTCTGTGGGGGTGGATAGGTGTGGGGGGGTGTGGGTGTGGGGTGAGAGAGCAAGTGGGTATGTATGTGTGTGAATATGTGAGGTGTGGGGGGAGAGTGGCTGGGGTATGTGAGGGGGTGTGGGGGTCTGTGTGTATGGCAGTGCAAGCGCAGTGTGGATGTATGCATATAGTGGGGTGTGAGTGTGGGACTCACCCTATGAACACACACCCAGGGGTATCGGTGTAGGTGCTCCCTGGTTGGGCGATGCAGCCAGAAGCTACGTGGTGCTGGAGCAGGGTGGGGGCAAGGAAGTAGGGAAATGGCCGGGGGGTAGGGCGGAGCTGGGTTCCTGGCTCCTGCTGCCAGCTCCCCTTGGGTCCTACTGCCCCTGGCTCCTGTCATCTTTGACAGGCTGCCAGGAGCAAATAAATATTTTCTAAATTTTGGGAGGTCTGCAGGCCAGACAGGATGTCCTGGTGGGCTAGATCTGGCCTGTGGGCCATATTTTGCCCACCCCCTGTGCTAGAGGGTGCCATTGCCATCCTTGAATAGCCATCTTGTCACAGCCCTGAACCCACACACAATCTGTACTGCAAACTGACCCTGCACCACTTATCCAGCCCATGGGGTCAGAAGGTTGGATGATACTGGTCTAAGGCATTTGCCTGGGACTTGAGACATAGATCAGATTCCCTGTTGTGCTACAAACCGCCTCAAAGACTACAGTCAAGTCACTTGGAGCATACCAGTACTGCCTGGCCATGTTTGGTAATCTGTGCCAACTCTAGCATTAAAGTCAGCAAGGATAATGAGCTTGTCTGCGTTCGGCACTCCTGCAATAAGAGACTCCAGATTTTTGTAAAATTTGTTTGTAATCATATCTGGATTGGTCATAGTGGGTGTATAGGCACTGATGGTAGTTGCTCATCCTTGTCCAGATAGTAGGAGTCTCATTAGCATGAGCATGTCATTCGCTTTCTTTGGGAGATTTGTAAGCTTGCTAACTAGCTGTGTTTTGATGGAAAACCCAACACCATCTTAATGTCACTCTTCTTCACTACAGTCACTCCAGAAGAACGTGTAGCTGTCTCTTTCTTCAGCTAGGTGAGTTTCACTCAGGGCCACTATCTGAAAGTTGAATCTGGTCATTTCTGTACCAACAAGAGCTGTCCTTCTCTCTGGCCTATTTGCTGTTGTACTGTCCATTAGAGTACACACATTCTAAGCATCCCTGACAAATGGTGTCACATTTGTCTTTTTTATCTTTTTGTGTGTTTTTGACTGCTATGGTGTGATCCCCAGCAGCCACAGTATGCTGACCAGGGTTAAGGTGCAGCAGACAATGTTTAGGGCACCTTTTCTAGCCCCTTCCTCATGCCACAGATGTAAGCAGTGTGATCCTAAATAGGGCTGCTCAGTCACACAGGGGGTTGGCTAAATTCCATTGCTGCTTTGGTCCAGGGCAAAACAACCCGATGTCCTGAGCTGTCTGTGTGCAGAATTACAGTTACAGCTCCCAATGTATCCACACCTCCTGCTTGCTGCTCACCCAACACCACAGGACTTGAGTGTATCTATGGGAGTATATAGCAGTGTCATGATTTGCGTGCAAGTTGGATTTAAGTGAAGGAAAGTTGTGCAGAGTCACCCTCACTCTCTCATCCAGGCCTGTCTGAATCCAGTGGCATGACAGAGTCAAGACGTCTGGAGACAAGTCTGGATGCAGTGGATGGCCATCAGATCCTGCAGCACCTGAACTGATGCCCTACGCTGTCCACACAGCTCTTGCCGTCTGCTTTACAGCCAGGGAAATGAGTATATCTGTTTGCCTTCCTAATCCACCAGAGAGGACTTTCCAGAGGGAGCCAGGTGTACTTGTCCACTCTGGTCAACAGTGTAGCCCCTTAATTCTATTTTGGGGTCAGCTCCCCCAGCCTTTCCCCACCAAGGGGTAACCCACAAGGCAGTGGGAGATGGGGTTTTAGGGCACAACAGAATCACCCTTCTTTGGGGTTTGGCCCTGGTGGCACTTTCCAGGGGCTGCTTTGCCATAATCAGTCCCACCACAGTGACCCCAAATTCCAAAAGGGTGCAGTTTTCGGTCACACCTAGGGCCCAATTTTTATTTTGGAAAAAAATGGTCTTGGGAAATACAACAGCAATGGGTTTCTGCTGCTGAGAAAATGTGCTGAACATGACCTCAACACCAACACAGTCTTCTGCCTGCCAAACCGCAACAAGACATCTTGGATGTACCCACACTCCAAGCACTGGCATCTTACTGATTACATCATCAGCAGGAGAAAAGACAGACAGGCTGTCACAGTGACAAGGCCATGAAAAGTGCAGAATGCTAAACTGACCATAGGCTCCGTATCCAAGCTGAATATTTTGATACACTCTAGTAGGTGACCACACGGCAAAAAAGCACCCCAACATGTCAATGTCTCCAAATTAAAACAGGAAAAGGTGAAACAGACATTTGTTGAAGAACTGCATAGCCAACTAGTAACAATTGGTGTTAACTCCAATAACACTGAGGAAAACTGGGCATCCTTCAGAGAGATTGTCTCTTTGGCCGTAACCTACCCTCAGTCCCAACACATGTAAAAATCAAGATTGGTTTGATTAAAATGATACTGACATTGGAAGACTACTGAATGAAAAACATCAGCTCCATAAGGCCTCCTTAGATGACAGCACTTCAGCATCTAAGAATACAGCTGTCAATAACATGAAGAGAATTGTCCAATGCAAACTCAGAGAGATATAAAACTCATGAATGAGCAAAAAGGCAGATGAGATTCAGTCCTACACAGGCAAGAATGATATGAATAACTTTTATGATGCTCTAAGAACAACCTATGGGCCACGATCATCAGGAACATCTCCAATACTGAGTGCTGATGGTACCACACTTGTCATTGATAAATGAAAGATACTGCAGAGATGGGCAAAACACTTCAACAACATCCTCAAATCAACAATCATCTATTAGAAAGGAGGCCACTGATCAACTGCCCCAGGTAGACATTAACATATCTCTTGCTGATCCTTCAATGCTGATTGAGACTGTGAAAGCAATTAACCTTCTGTCAAATGGTAAAGCACCTGGAGCAGATGCTATACCAGCAGAGGTTTACAAGGCTGGAGGTTCACACATGGCTTTGAAACTGACTGAACTTTTCCAGTCAATGTGGACTCAAGGTACCACACCCCAAGAGTACAAGGATGCATCCATCATCCACTTGTACAAGCAGAAAGGCAATAGACAATCCTGTGACAACCATTGGGGCATCTCTTTGCTGTCAATAGCCAGTAAAATCATTGACAGAATTCTGTTGACTCACCTTGTGAACAAGGGCTCCTGCCTGAGAGTCGATATGGTATCAAGAAAGGACGCAAGACCATAGACCTGGTGTTTGCAGCTCATCAACTTCAGGAGAAATACCAGGAACAGAACTCCAACCTGTACATTACTTTCTTTGACCTGAAAAAAACATTTGATACAATCAGTCAGGAGGTCCTTTGGAAGATTATGGCAAAATTCAGTTGCCTGGAGAAATTCATTGGAGTGGTTTGGCAATTCAATGATGGCATGCTCACTCACACTGTGGATGATGGTGACAAGTCATCTGAACCATTCCCAGTCACCAGTGGAGTCAAGCAGGGCTGTGTGTTGGCCCCCGGCCTCTTCAGTATGAAGGTCTCTGCCTTTTGTGACTGACCCTGAGATTGACAGCAGTTACCAGACTAAGGGCAAACTCTTCCATTTGAGGAGACTATAGGAAAAGACGAAGTTACAGGAAGTGACTTTTGCTATTTCTATTTGCTCATGACTCTACCCTGAATGCCAAATCTGAGTCTGACATGCAATGGAGTATGGACCATTTGTCTTCAGCTTGTGACAACTTTGGTCTCACAATCAATGCTAAGAAGATACAAGTGATGCACCAGCCTGAACCAGGAAAGCCTTACATAGAGCCTACCATTACAGTGATTGGCCAAACCCTCCAGGCAGTGGACAAGTTCACCTATTTCAACAGTACACAGTCACGTGCAGTTAACATTGATGATGAAACCAACGCCAGAATTGCTAAAGCAAGTATGGCCTTCAGCAGACTATGTGAAATATGTAGGAGCACAGAGGCATCAGTCTACAAAGACAGGGCTGTGAGAAATTTCAGTACTCATTTCATTTCAGAGGTGTTTTGGGCCATTTCAGTGCCTGAAACATCAAATCTGAATAAAAAAAGAAGGCTCCAAAACAGCTCCGAAATTAATCGGAAGGCTACAAAATGTTTTGGAAACGTTTCATAGAATTTGAGTTTTGGAGCTGGGCTTGCAGAGAAACAAAAACTAAGAAGGAGGGGAAAGGACTGTGCTGATATTGCTATCTAGCTCCTGGTTTGATTCCCCAGTTCTCTGATCATTTGCCAGGTCTTCCCAGGGGATGCGGGCCCCTGATCTGTGCATGGCGTTTCAGCAGGCTGCCACTGCAGGCTGGGGCCACCAGCAGCTCCTTGCCACAGCCCATGCCGAGCTCTGAGAAGACTGCAGTGCTGCCACTGGTCCCAGCCTGCAGTGGCAGCCTGCTGAAACCTAGTGTGCAGATCTGGGGGCCTAAGCCTCCCAGGAAGAGCTGGGAAAACAATCAGAGAGCTGGGGAATTGAACCAGGGGCTGGGAAATCCCTGCTGCACAATCTGGCTCCGCAGGCAGCAGAGACCCATGCCAGGGTCTCCTCCCCGCTGCTGCCTGCCCCATGCTGCCCCAGATCTCTGCTCCCTGTGGAGCCAGGTCACGCAGCAGGGACCAGCACTGCCCTGCTGCGTGACCTGGCTCTGCAGAGAGCAGAGATCCATGCCAGGGTCTCCTCGCTACTGCTGCCTGCCCCGCGCTGCCCCGGCAATGTAGGGCTGCACGGGGTGGGGAGTGGTGGTGAGGAAACCCCAGCATGGATCTCTGCTCCCTGCAGAGCCGAGTCATGCGGCAAGGACCAGCAGTCTTGCTTGCCATTCTGCGCTGCTTCCCTGCCCAGCAACCCAGCATGACAGGGATCAGAGATCTGCACGGGGGTCTCCTCACCTCCAAGGAAGGCAGCAGCTCGCCTCCTCCCCTGGATGAGCCACTGATGGCCCCATCCTGATCCTCACTGGGGCCCTGCAGCCCCCGGCCCCAAGCCCCACCTGGCTGTGTGAAGCTTCCCTTGTAGCCCGTTCAAAACAGATTCAGAAAAGATCCGTTCTGAAACAGATTCAGCTGAAATGAAAAAGGACAGTGATCCAAATCAATCAATCAATCAATCACTGTCCTCTGAAATGACCGACTCTGAAACCAAATTAAAACACAGCCATTTTGCACAGCCCTACAAAGCCATTGTGTTGCCAATCCTTATGTATGCATGCAAAACCTGAACAGTGAACAGACGCCATGGTATGAAGCTGAACCACTTTCACATGGGCTGTCTGAGGAAACTGATGAAGATAAGAGGGGAAGACAAAGTCCCAGACACTGGGGTTCTTACACAGGCAGGCATTTCAAGCATCCACACTCTATTGATGAAATCGCAGATGAGATGGGCAGGCCATGCCACCAGAATGTCAGATGAGCAACTGCCAAAGAAGATCTTTCATAATGAGTTAAAGGAGGGAAAGTGCTCTCAGGGTGGCCAGAAGAAATGTTTCAAAGATTCCCTCAAGTTATCCTTGAAACATTTCAAAATTGACCCAAAGTCTTGGGAAGATCTCATGATCATTTCACCTGGCAAAACCTCATCTATACTGGAACTACAGTCTATAAGCAGAGAACAACTGCTGAGGCAGAGCAGAAGCACAAACAGCATAAATCTCACAACAGGAGCACATCCGCAGTTGATCAAGCAATCCAAAACAGCTCAGTGTGACATAGACAGTTCAAGGCACAAATTGCCCAGATCAGCCATTCACAAGTTCACAGAAACCAAACCAATCAGTGATGTCACGGTCATCTTTGAATTCAAAGGATGAACAACACATAACTAGACTGCAGTATAGATGACCAAACCAGCTTAGATATTGCAAAAAGACTAAGTGAAGACACTTCCTTACCTTACATAGATGTTATGAGGGCTGGTATGTTAAAGACTGAACTCAGATACTACAGAAATGGTGCACATAAATAATAGAGCTATGCAAAGCTTCGGATCGTGATTCAGATTCAGAGATGATTTGGATGATTCAGAGGCTGAATCTATAAATCCAAGTTGAATCACTAGAAGCTTTAGGCTTTCCGAATCGATGTGGAAAAGATTTGGCGATTCGGCTATTCAGCCATAGGGTATAATGGGGAATCAATGAAATATCTATAACTTTGTTGTTTTTTGACTGATTTGGATGAAACATGCAGGGGTGGTAGCCACTGCTAAGGGCATGAAGCCTGCCAGGTTTCAAGGGGATAGGTGCAGGGGTTTCTGGGAAACTGCACCTCAAATCCTGAAAGCAAAACTCATGTCACGTGTGTGTGTTAAGCCACAGTGGGGTGAAAATTGCAGGGATGGTAGCTCTTACTAAGGCCACAAAGCCTGCCTTCCCCCTGCAGTTGTCACCCCCCCCCGTGCCTTAACGCACACACAGTCTATGTCATGAGTTTTGCATGTCAGCAGCTTGAAATGCAGTTTCCCAAAAACCCCTGCACCTATCTCCGTGAAACTTGGCAGACCAGTGTCAGAAGCTGCTCCTGCAGTCAGGCCTCTCCCCTTTGCTTGCTCTGAGAGAGCCCCTTCCCCCTTGGCTACTGGCAGAGAACTGCCTCCCTGGCCTAAGCCCTGGGGTTTATATGTGAGCCAGGCCCTGCCCCATCTGGTCAGCTGACTGCTGACAGGTGTGAGCCACTAGCTCACTCTGGTTGCCCTGGTAACCAGCAGCTGGGGCTCCCCACTCATTGCTAGGGCTCCTTCCTAGCAGTTTCCACTCTTTAAAGGAGCAGGACACCTAAGTGGTCTGCGACAAGATATTTCATTGATTCCCCATTATACCCTATGGCCAAATCTCCAAATCTTTTCTGAATTGATTCGGATGAATCGAATCAGAAAAGCGATTCAGATCTCCGAATTGAATTGGATGAATCCAAATCGGCTGAATCAGATAGCTCATGCACTTCAGCAGGGCTTTTTGACACTTTTATCTAATAACCAATCTAATAACCAATTTAATCAGCTATTAGATACAAGCACCAAAAAGCCCTGATGAAGCACGCAACTTATTCAGATGCTAGGCAAGCCAGGTCAAACTGATGTGATTCCTCTTTTGGTAAACTGCTGGGTTTTTTGCCACATCTGTTTGCACTCTATATTTTCTCAGAAGGTCCAACTACATTTTGATTCTGACATAGATATCTTTTTGGGACTTATGACTAGTTGTTATGGAGCAAACAGATAAAAAAGATCCACACTCATCGTATCTTAAACCTGAACTTTAGCCTAATGTTATATAGGTCTGACTTACCCAGGTATCCTAGCCTTTTGGATAATTCTCCCCAACTACAGAGACCCTTTCTTATTCTTTGCCTTGGCATTACTCTTTTTAGCCATTTCCAAATCTTATGTTTAATATATTCTGCCTAAATTTTCAAGCTGGGACAGACTTTCCACCATCCTCCTCAGCTAGACTTTTACTTCCCCATCAGCTAGGGTAAACTACAAAGGAACTAATATGTGTATAGTTCCTTTGAATACTGTTTCCTAGGTTGGGCTACAGGGTCATCTAGGACCTAGTTAACACTTAAAGTGCCACTTAAAAGATCATACTCCAAAGAATATTTACAATACTCGTAAAAATAACAGACTATCAAACACTGTCACACAGTATATTACTGAACTGCATATATAATATTTGTACACATAAGTAACACGTGTGGCAGAAGACCATCTCTGTTTCTCCCCAGAAACTCGGCTCTGTGACAATTTGGTTAGGATGGGCCCTGCAGAGGGTACACAATGTACCCTCTCTCTTTAGGTAACCTGAGGTGGATACATTCCTGAGGGAGGGGGAAACCTGCTCCCTCTGCCTATGTGACTGGCATCACATACCTGGGTGAGGGGCTTGGGCTCCCTGGTGGGCTAGAGAATGCCAGTCTGCCCAGCAACCAGTGATGCATTTCAAATTGGTTGGCTGACAGCCAGCAGGTTCTGGCCTCCACTGGACCAAGTAAATGAGATCACAAAGGCTCATAAGTTAAGGACTGCCCAGGGGATGGAGGCAGCAGCCATGAGGAAGACTCAGAGAGAGAGAAGAGCTAGACCATCTGAAACTTGCTCTCTCTCTCAAAACTCATGATCAAGGAACTGCCTGCCTCCAGAGGGAATCTCCACCTGCCTCTGGATGATCCTTGTGAGTAAGGTACCTGAGATCTAACTAGATATATAGCTTGCAGTAACTCAAGATGCATGATCAAAGGCTACTCCAGCCACCCTGTTTGCTCTATGGGATTTCTCTGATACTACTCAACTCTGTACCCTATTCCAACCCTACCCCTCATAACCAATAAAGTTCTCCTTTGTACGTAGCATGGGAGACTTATTGGGAGTGGGTCTAGATTATGCATTGGGGTCCCCTTGGTTCAGCTGACTAAGAGAGACCACTACTTGTGCTTCTAACTGAGGGAAGCACCCCAAGTTCTTGAAGTGAGTCAAGTACCCTTGAGGACTACTAGGCCTGTGTTTCCCAGGGCACACAGAGCCATAATCAAGCCCATCCCTGGATGGTGGCAGCTCTACCCCCAGGCTAGTGGGTGTGCTCCAAGAAGGGGGTCAGCCAGATGTGAGGTGCCCCCAGGGAGGCACTTGAAGCTTGGAAGGTGATCAGGTGCAGAGAGGTGGGTGGCTCAATGCAGGGGCATCCCCTACTGGCCCGCCACAACACGCATGCATCTAATAAATGCATATACCCAAATACCATACAGCAAAACTGTACTCAAGTATTCTCCAAAGCCATCAACAGGACAAAACCTGGCTAGATTAAGTATCAACTTTCAAAACTCCTTCTTTGCAACTAACTTGTTTCATTTGTTCTCTTTCTGAATATCAATCAACAGCCTCTTATCAGCTTATCCCACATTCCTCATCGGCTAACATTTTTTAATCCTGCAAGGATTGTTATTAGAGCTTGATATGCGTCTGTGATTGCTATCCTTGCAACTAAAAATGCAATCAGAGGACAAATTTATGTCCTGTAATTCAATGAATAGATGTGCTTCTGCAGTAATTACTTGTGTCAACTATGTGTTGCTGTAATTGAAACGCTACAGCGTACAATAATGTATTGAAATCTATAATTTATTACAGCACTTGCAAGCTTGTTTTGCAGACTCCTTGCTTTCCCTTCACAAAATATTTTCTATCTTGGTCACATTATTAAAGTACATTTTATTGGGCCAGACAATGACAGTTCTAGTAAGTATCTGGAACAGGAAAGCATCCTACAAATTGAAAAGAAAAACTGAGAATATAGCATTAGAGCACTGCAAAGAGGCTAAAAAAAACTGAATTTAGCATTTTATCTCACTTGCATTCAACAAATTAAGCAAATGAAACAAAACCCTGTTCTAGGTTATACCTACTTTAAATAGCAGTTTACCTATAAAGAACAACCTGATGTTTACATATGAATCAGGTTCTACCATTCAGCATGTACTCCTGAAAGTACTTTAAAGAGAAACATTAGCAATTAAAAAGAAATTATAGGAATGTGTCCACATAATACTCAGTTATAGTTTGTTTTATCTAGAAAGCAGTTGAGACATTGTCTCTAAGCCTCTAATTAAAAAGCACAAGGCTGAATCAATGCAGTCTTTGCAGGTTAGTCTAAGCTGTGTAGATTGAATCAAAAAGTAAGTGACAAGACATTTTGTTTCTGGAAATGCAGCCACATGCCTGTAGTGGCTCAGGCCAGAACCTGGGGAGCACTAGGGCACACCTTCCAAACACTGCCAAAGGGAAGGAAGGGAAGGTGGGAGAGAAGGAGTTTAAACCTCTCTCTCTACCTCATTATGCTCGCTTGTCTCAGGGCCTGGCCACAACAAAGCCTGTAAGGCACAGGCCTGGGAAGAGGGTGGGCCATCCTGGGCATAGCCTGACCAACTTTGAGCATGTTAATTTAGCTAGCCATGCAGTTAAAAAAATAGCTATACAGTTTTAACCAGAATGACAATTGCACATTTGTGGGTTATATAAATTAACATGCTAAAAGTTGGTCAGGCCATGGCCCGGGTGGCCCACCCCGTTCCATGGCCTATGCTGTAAGGGGCTGCTTCCTTCCCTCTCACCCTCCCCATCAGATCCCAGCTGGATCCAGAGCCAGGTTTTTCCTCCCTCCCCACTTCTTAACCAGCCAGAGCAGTGACAGTGCTTCAGCTAAGGAGAAGAGGGGTGGGGCCAACCCTTCTTCACTGGAACAGACTGCACAGCGCTGGGTTGCAAAGCATCCTGGGATGCTGGGGGGCTGTGAGTTAATCTGAACTGGGAAGGGGTCTGGGACAGAAGATTTAGGTTTGACCTAAATCAGTTCAGCCTGATATTACATCTGACCAGTTTTATCGTAAACCAGTTTGGGCCATTTTGAAAGCAGTTTACAAGCACTAAACTTCTGTTGTGTTACAGATTTGAACTAGTTTCTGATCACTTAAGCCAGTTTACGTATAACTTCTGTCCCTAGCCCTGGTAATTAAAATCTTTCACTTCTTCTTTTCTATAAGTAAATCAGAACAAAAGAAAATTTACAATGTAAATATTAAAAAGAGATGGGAAGAGGACAGTCATAAGAGGACACAATCCCTTCTCACATACAAAGAGACACTTACAGGAGCTTAGTGAGATCATTTAGCTTTAGAGAATAGAGCCAACACTTTGAACTGCACCTTGGAAACCAGTGCAGCTTGTGAAGAGCAAGTGGAACATGAGAGTTTCACAGCCAAGTAGAATGTACTGCAGACATTCAACAGGAAGGAGATAAAAGCACGGATAACTATGCTGACATGTATCATCAAGGAAAGGCTTAAACTCTCTACCTATCCATAGCTTAATTAAAAAATAAAACTGTCTATGCAACATAAGCCATCAGTGTTACTTCATGATAAAAACAAATAAAGTATACAAACATACACTGGATGCCAATTTGTTTACAAGGTATGGCTTTGATCCTCTAAAAGATATAGCCAGTACAACCCTCACCAGTTTCTCCTGTTAGCTAGATTCACCTGCTACTTTTCCTTCCTCTAAATCAGCTAAATCTCACCTCTCTCTCTAGCCGAGTCAGACGTGCAACTTTGGAGGCCTGAAAGAGTCCATGATCAGAGACCAAATAGTATTAGGTATAAGAGGTACAATCCTCAGGAAAAGACTAAACTAGACAAGATTACAAGACTGCTAAAGCCTAAGGCAACACATAAACAATACAGAAAGGAGGACTTCACTATAAAGCAGGCAAGTGGAGGCCAAAGAGAATTGCTTGAAGAAACAATGGTCATCTGCAGATTTGTGGGGGTTACCACAAATCCATGCAATGCTCTGCATTTGGTAAGTACTGCAACAAATGCAAAAGATTCAATCACTTTGCAAGAGTTTGCAGAAAGGAGCAGGATGCACCACACAAGAAAAAGCAGGTGCATGCTCTAAGCAACAAGGAAAAGGAAGAATTCCTCATGGGCATAATCCAAAAAGTTAATTCTTCTGAGGATTGGACAATCACCCTGGATACCAATGGACTAAAGGTAACTTTAAAATTAGATACAGGGGCACAGCTCAATGTAATACCAGAATACAGTATTCAAAAAATGAAAACTAAACCTATGTACTATGAGAATAAGAGTGAAACTTAGAGCATATAATGGGAACACAATTGCAACCAAGGGTGTTTGTGCACTGCATGTTAGACGCAAGGTTATAGTAAAAGTTCAGGTTACAACAATCCCAGGGAAGCTAGTGCTAATTATTGGGTTGTGAATATGTAAAACTCTAGGTTTGGTTAAGAGTGTGGATGCCATTGAGGAACTAGGAAGCAAGAACATAGAAGAGTTTTATTACGTGTTTCAAGGGATAGGGAAACTGTTAACTGAGTTCAAGATAGAATTAAGAGGCCAAATACTCCAACCATACATGCTCCAAGAAATGTTCCCCTTGAACTAAATGAGAAATAGAAAAAGGAATTAGATAAAATAGTTAACATGGACATAATAGAAAAAGTAGAACAACCAACTGCTTGGGTTCATTCACTGCTCATAATAGAAAAAAAAAAGATGTATCCTTGAATTGTGTCTGGATCCAAAGCAAATGAACAGATGCATCAAAAGGGAGCATTTTTTCATTTCCACCAGAGAAGAGGTTTTTGGTAATGAGGCAGAAGATAAATATTTCTCCACTTTGGATGCCTCTTCTTGGTTTTGGCAAGTTCCCCTAGAAAAGAACTAGATGATGGACCTTCGATACGCCCTTCAGAACATATTGCTTCCAAAGGCTTCCTTTTGGACTGTGTTCTACATCTGAAGTATTTCACAAAAAGGTGCAACAAATTTTTGAAGGTCTTGATAGATCTATGGTTTATATTGATGATGTATTGGTTTGAGGAAATACCATGGAAGAACATGACTTCAGGCTAAGAAAGGCACTAGGAAAGAGCTTGCAGAGCAGGTTTGAAACGGAACAAAAAAAAATACAAATTCAGGGTCAAAGAAACAACATATCTGGAAAAAAATCTCTCTGAGAAAGGAGTGCAATTTGATCCTGCAAGGATTAAAGCCATTACCAACATGCCACCCCCTACAGATAAGGGAAGAGTGCAAAGATAACTGGGAGTGATCCATTTTGTGGGGAAATATCTATCTAATTAGCAGAGCAGACCACGCACCTTAGATCAAGAGAATGCTCAGTGGATATGGGAACATGAACATGAAGCTGAATGTAAAAACTTGAAGGAAAAATAATGAAAACTTCAATACTAAAATACTACGACCCTCAAAAGACCCATTAAATTGTGAACAGATTCTTCTAAAGAAGGCATTGAACCAGCTTTGCTTCAAAAACATGAGGACAGCTGGAAATCAGTAGCGTATGCATCTAGGACCCTCTCTAAGTCAGAGTGTCTATATACACAAATTGAGAAAGAAAGTTTAGCTCCGGTATATGGCTGTAAGAAATTTTATATATTCATCTATGGGAAGCCTGTGATAGCTGAAACTAATCACAAAAGTTTGGTAACTATAGCAAAGAAAGTGTTATCAGACATGGCACCCAGATTACAGAGACTTATCTTTCAACTACAAATGTATGATCTAGACACACAGTACACACCAGGAAAACTTCTATGTATTGTAGATGCATTGTCCAGACAATATGGCACATTGGAAAATTCCAGACTCAGACATAGTACATGTTAATCTAATTAAAAGAGTGATTTCTGTCACAGATAAACTGTAGGCACTAATTGCAGATGGTTCTGCTCAGGACACCACATTGTAAAAAGTGATAACAGCTATTTGTGCTGGTTGGCCTGGAAAACGTATACCTAGCCCCTACTCTCAGTTCAAGGAAGAGCTGTCAGTACTGGATGGCATTTTGTTGCTCACAACTTGTTGTTCCAGCAGTGCTAAAGGAAGACAAGTTAAACAGAATACATGAGGGACATTTAGCCGTTGAAAAATGCAAAAGGAGAGCAGGGGGTGCTCTATATTGGCCCAACATAAATATTGATATAGAAGATGCTGTAAAGGCTTATACAGAGTGCCTAAAGTATAGATCAATGCAAAGGAAAGAGCCTATGATGGTCATGGAGGAGCCTGTAGCTCTGTGGTATCAAGTGGGCATTGACTTATTCATGCTTGCAGGAAAAAGTTATGTTTTAGTTCTGGATTATTATTCTCACTATCCTGAAATTGCATTGCTTGAAAGCACAACAGCAAACCATGTCATAACTCATGTCAAATTGATTTTTGCTAGTCATGGGATTCCACAAATTGTGAAAACAGACAATGGACCTCATTTCAACTGTCTTAATTATAAAGAGTTTGCAAACAAATATTGATTCCATCACAACACTTCAAATCCGAAATACCCACAATCCAATTGTCTGTATAAAATGGAATACAAATAGTGAAGAAATTGTTGAAAAAAGCTACAGATTCACATACTGATGTTTACCTGTCACTCTTAAATTATGGGGCAACACCCATGAAACATGGATTGCCCCCAGCAGAAATGTTGTTTAACAGGAAGCTCAAAACCAGGCTGCCAAATCTTGTGGATAATGCTCATCAGAATAAAAAGCAGGATGTGAAAACATTTTTTAAAAATTGACAAACTCAAACAAAAATGATACTATGACAGGGGCTCCAGGGAGTTACTACAACTGTACAAAGATATGGTGCTTATTTCAGATGGATGAACATGGAAACAAAAAGCACTAGTTTCCCATCAAGTATCTCCCAGATCCTATAAAGCAGTCACACTTGAAGGACAGGTGTTAAGAAAGAACAGATGACACTTGCAGCTCATGAAGGGGAGAAAAGAAGCAGCATCACCAGATTCACCAAAGGACACAGAGATAACATCAAAACAACAAGAAACAACAGAGGAGATTGAAAATGACACAGAAGTAGAGACATCTGAACAAGGAAACAAAACAAGAACTAAATAAGGATTGAGAATGCAGAGAAAGTGAGAAGATCACTTAGAGCTAAAAAGCCAACACAAAGACTAATAGAGACCTGTTAAAATGTGCTTTAACAATGGATTGAACTAAACTTCCAATGCTAGTGTTACATGGGGACATGCTACAACCAAAAGGGGAAGATTTAAGAGTTCCTTGTCTGCCTATGTCCTTAGACCTACACCCCTACATTTAAAAGTGTTATGTATGGCAGGAGGGAACAGCAGATCAGTACTAAGAAGGCTTTCTGAATAAACAATCCTTATCATTTTACAAGTTTAAGTCCTTGGTCTTTTGAGAATAACACATGATGCTGCACTTCTAAGAGAAGAATATTGTCTCCCAGGTCATTGTAGGGTCTAAATATGGCTATACTTGAGATTACAGAAACTGAATACTTTTCTGACCCTTACTGCCCATATCTCGCTCACTTGCCTGTAGGTTGTAGTGGTGCTCCCAACTCCCGCCTGCTACATCCAGATGTTGAAATCTGATCTTGAGCTAGAGATGACAATTATTTCTAGCACTGGACAATGTTATCATGAAACGCATTTCTTCTGGGGCTCCAACCTCCCCTACACTCTGGCCTCAAGCCACCCAGATGTTATGTTACCGTTCGTTGATGACAGTCTTAGCAGGTGATTTTTTTTCTTTCTATTTTAGGCTTATGCACATCTCAACAGCTGTCTAAATGGAACCAAGTCACTGAGTACTACTGGACTTCTTCTTCCATCTCAGGTGAGTCTTGTGTTTAATTTTTCTTGAGAGTTTATCTTACTTTTAATATTTATTATACTATAAGGTTATGTAAAGAAAAGAAATCAAGCCCATCTGGATGGATGTCCCTGATCTGTCCTTGGGCCCAGGGTATTTAACTCAGTCTTGAAGATACTTTTTCCCTTTAAACTAGCCAGATTGGCTTCTCTTTCTCTGTTTTTTTTTCCTCTGCCTACCTCAATGTCTTGTCTCCTTGCAGAGACAGAGGCTTGGAAAACAACAACAAAAGGAAAAGGACCATGTAAGTAACTATAAAAAGAACTAACACCTTGTTATAGAGTTTAGCCATGCTCTTTCAGCTGGCCCTAACTTTTCTTTTGACAGCCTCCCCGCTGCCTGTGCCACCCCACCCAGCGGCACCTCTTCCGTGGCATCCCCTGGCTTAATCAAGCTCCTCTGAGCTACTCAGCCAGCCAGTTGCTGGCTCACTACTGTTGTGGCCATCCCACCCATCTCCTCAGTTCCCAGGACACTGAACTACCCCATGACTCCTCATCTGGGGCTTTGCTCCCCTTTCTCCCTCTGGGGGCTGCTCTAGCCTCATGGAGCAGCTGCTCCAGAACTGCAATTCCTGGGGAACTGTTCTCGCCTTTGCTGGCTCGTGCCAGCTCTCAATAAGTATCTTCGGCTTTTCCTCTTCTTCACAGTCATGCTCTCCATTGTTTCAGCAGTAGCAGGTTAACTGAAAAGCCTGTTACAGTGCAGCTGAGATTAGACAGCATTGGCCAAGTTTTCTGTGGAAATCCTTGTGACTTAAGGCTATCCCTGGAAATATTATGCACTCAGTAACATAGACCCAGTGAATCATCCCTGCAAAATTCTTGAGGGTTCCTTTATAACTGCCACCTCAGAAAAATATTTACAATTTAGAAGAAAAACAATAATTTACACAGTACTAGGAAGTTAAAGAGCTAGAAACTCAAAACTCCTACGGGCAGCGGAGTGCCTATTGGTCAGCTCTCCTGCTACCTGGGTGAATGCCCTAACCACTCAATTATTAATGCTAAAACATGAGAGGGTCCCCTACCATTTTTTCCAGGACTCGTGCTCAAGTTCGTGTGCATAGCCCTGTTTTGCGTATTCAGTCTACATATACATGATCCAGGATATAAGGCCTGGGCTAAACCAGTATTTAGATGCAGAAATGGAAAAGTTTTCCACCCAATGTCTGTATTTAGAAAGTAAAAAAGCGAATTATATTTAGTTTTGTACTTATCTAAAATACGTTAAAATACCTATTTTGCCATTAAAAAATCAAGGTATTATTCAGCGTGTGTAGAGAAAATGGGGGCCCTAAATTGAAGCAGTGGGTTTTTAAAAATACTACTTCAATTTAGGGCCCTTTAAACTCCCATGTCATCCACACACCTGAACTTACCAGCCTCTCCGGCAGCAGGTAGGGGAAAGCAAGCTGCTGGCTGGTGGACCAGTCCCTGGGCTACGGGGGAAAGGGGGCTGGTGCTTCCATCCATGGGAAATGATTGTTTTCCAGGGGTTCTCCACCAATAGTAATGTTTGCGGGGATGGGGGCAGCTTGTGTTGGGGCAGGCTGATGGAGCACCTTGGTCTTCAGAATGTTAAGGGAAAGTCCCAGGATGTAATAGGCACCTGAGAAAAGGTCAAGGGTGAACTCCAGATCAGTCTCAGTGTGCGCAAGGATAACAGTCTGAAGGTTGCTGATGCCAGTCTTGGTAAATTGTTTTGCTGCAAAGACGGTGTAAGTTGAAAAGCTGACCATCCATTCCATTGCAAAGGACTGCAGCGGTCATCCTGTTATGTAATAGCCTGAGAACACTGATGAACTTCAGTGGGCAACCAAACCTAGCCAACACCTTCCACAAGGCTTCTCGACTGATGGAGTCAAAGGCCTTGGATAGGTCAATGAATGCCATAAGCAGGTCCTTTTGCAATTCAAGATCAAGATCAAGAAGCTTTTTAAATGTACTTATTTTTGTAATTTTCAGAAAGAAATAATAATAAATATCAAGAGCTATGGGGAATAGAGGGTTTAGCAAGATGCTAAGCTGGGACATGGACACTTTTAAATCTCCAGTTAAATTTGACCCTTGTTGGGAACAATCATATGTTATTTATATCTGACAGTCTGTGCAAAATTAAATTGCACTCTCAAAGTATTTCCTAATAAACCTTTCATTAGTCAAAATTACCCACTGTCTCATCAGAAGCTTGTACTCTTAGATAGGTACAGAAATTAAAGTAATCATTACACGGCTAAAGATGGCCACAGCAAGTTGCATTTAAGGCTTGCTCTGTCACTACCTCCTCTGGGCATAAAAAGAGGCCTTGTATCTTCAAGCTGACAACCCTCTCTAGGGTCTATTTCCAAATGGAACCATTATAAATGTGCACATGTATCAATATATCAGACAGAATACTGAATTTGAGAATAAGTGTGTGCAGACAATCATGTTACCTTTGGGAAGAAACTATGGTAGTATATGAATGATATTAACTAAGTACTGGTGACTCTAGAGATCAAAGTATCTTTGCTTTCCTGGCTACAGGAGATGAAATGGGTATTTTAAAAAACACCCAGACATTATTGAAAGCACCTCATGAAATCAAAACATATTTTACTTTAATATCTGTAAAAGTCTTGGAGAGTTAACTTGAACTCTCACAGATCTGAGGATTTCAAATGCGTATGTCTGCATGATCTTATAGCAATACAGATTAGCTAAATAACCCCAACTTTGACCCTGAATGAAGTTGGGGCTGTTTTGCTATGCTTTTATCACTACAGAATCAAGCAGACATAACACTGAAAGAGCTGATATTTGATAATCACAAAATCGCTAAATATCTCTACACCCTAAAGCCACCAGTGCAGAGGTTAGGGGCTCCATTGTGCTAAGCATTCTACAAGCAAACAGCAGAGACAGAATTTGTACCAAAGATCTTGTAATTCAGGACTGGGACTATATGCAGTGGGTAACTAAATAGGCAACAGCAGAGACAGGTGTTTGCCTCAGTTATTACTTTCTATGGTCATACCCAACTACCCCATTCTGGAAAACCAAAAACTTTTTTGATATTGTATCATTTTTGTCCTGATTCTATGACAAAAATAATATCAGTGTATAGTATTTGTTATATATTGGGTATTTATAAGAATATATGAAAAAATCTAGTCTGTTTTTAATTTGCTGGTTCTGATTATCAAATGTCTGTGCTTTCAAAATGTCAAATGATCATCAACAGTGGGAATACAGAAGAACTTTAATGAAAAACAGTAAGCCATTTCAGTTTTCCTGAAAACATTTCTATTTTCCTTGATGAAAAGGTTTCTCCATTGCTAAATTCCTTCCCACTGGACAGAATGCGAAGAAAGGTTAGTCCAAAACAGATGGTTGGCTGGCAGCAGTAAGCAACAACCGAGAATTAATCCATGAACAAAATGCTACATAAAGATGGACTATTACTGTTTGCCTGTTGGAAGATTCTAATTTGAAAAAATATAATGGAAGGATTTGTCAGATGTTCTACAGTATTTCAGGAACAAACAAAAAAACCCTGGTTGAAATAGGAAGAGTAAATATACTCCAGAGTCAATCACAAAGATAAGAATATAAATCAATTCAATAGCAAGTTATGATCATTTCTACCAAGATAAATATCCAGTAGTTTACTCCTCCAGGCTCAGGCTCATCTCTTGAAATTCCTGGCTTTAGCCAGCTTCTCATAAAATTCTCCTTTTCCTTCCCTTCTCACTAAGAATATTCTTTCCCTTAAGGGATGTTGGAAGTTGGTCTAATAAAAGATATCACATTTACCCAAAGAACCTTGCCTGCCTTCTTTACCTTAACAAATTATATCCTACCACAAGGACTCCTCTTTTACTCTTAATGAAACTAGTTTTCTCTTTTGCTATGTGACAAATGTAAATATTCAGAGAGAGTCACTTTTTTATACCAGTTGAGGAAATTGACTAGTGTAAAAAAAAGCAATTTTTGTGCCTAAGTTGACCTCCCTCTCTACTTCCCCGAAAAGCTTCTGCCTACAAATCTAATCTAGTCTCCTCTTGTCAATCTTTCTGCCAGAATACCAAAAACTACTCTTCCTGCTCAATTATAGCAGTCAAGTGCTCAGAATTTACAAAAATCAATCTAATGAGACTTATGTTCCAAATCTAACCATACGGGTACTTTTGAAAACCTATCTAACTTTAGGTTTTGGATTCTTCTTCACAAGATTTTATTTAGCATGATTAGAATTGCTACCAGGATCACCTGGCAATTCAGTTATATTTGGGGCGAACTGAAGATTGTATGTTGAGTACTTTAATCAGCCGTTTACCTTTGTGGAAGTTACACTCTCTAAACCCAGGAAAGATTTTGATCTAATGATAGTTTTGTACTTACACCATGGTAGATTAACAGTTACCTGCAAGTGAATAAAGAATTCGATTTTGTACCACTTCAGTTTTGTATAAACTGTCACAGAGGAGTAAGAGTGCTACTCTACAGGGAGATTCTTTTCTTTGTTTGTCATTGTCTTAATTTAAAATAAGTTTGACTGAAAGTATCTGCATAGAAAATAATTGTGTGTATGGAAAGATATAGCAACTATCCTATGAATTACAAAGAAACATTTGGTTCCATGTTTTGTTTTGGCTTTTTTTGTGCATAATTATCTCTAATTGGCATTTTATTTTTGAGGAAAAAGTTTCATCTAGACTATAATACAAATAAAACAATAATATATTACAAATATAAGACAAGGTAACATGATAGTCTTGTTACACTCATTATGTGATCTTGTTAAAGTGTGACTATTATTTCTGTCTAAGTAGACCCCAGAAAATTGTGACTTTATGCTTTTGTTACCTTCAATAATGAATTTACAACTGAGCATACTTCTTAGTGACACAGCAGCATGAATACACCCAACCAACTCTGACAACTCAAAAGATATTACAATTTAACTCACCTGTGATTATTCTAATCCCCTTATGGAGGAAGAGAAATGAGCCAAGGCTGCGTGGCATTAAAAAAAAATCTATATAAACCTGGCAGCTTTAAGGTCCTTGTAAAATTACAAAACAGCCTCTGAGAATAAGTTCCATAAATCTGCAATTGAAGAAAGGAAGAATTAACACTATCAGTGAATTTTAAAAGAAAAAGGACAAATGTTCTCAGCTCTGCTGTAAGTTTCTGTAGGCTGTTGTTTCTAAAGCTATTTTAGGCATGAAAACCTATTCAGAATATATCTGGATAATCACAAATACTGACAATTGTTTAAAGAGGAAAATAAGTCAAAACATTTTTTCTCCTGTTGTTACTGAAAATACTCTGTTCAGGGGGTGGTTTCTAGTGTGTGTTACACATTCGATATTTTATAGAGCTTTCTCTCTCTCTCTCTCTCTCTCTGTGTATATATATGGGGGTGGGTCATTTGGCTTCCAGACAAAGCTGTAGCTTTAGCTTGCACCATTTATATTACTTATGTAGTAAAATTACATGCTTTCTCTACTGCCCAAACACATGAAGCTGAATTAGAATGATTAATGTAGTCACTGACACTTATTACTAGTCATTTATCATATGTAACCTTTAGAAGTAGAGTCCAACAGAGTGCTCTGACCAAAACTTTATGGAGTATTTATCTCTGGCCCTTTGAAATGGGTAAAATAAAACAAAACAAAACAAAAACAATCAAAAAAACCCCCAAAACTGTTTGGTGATATTTTGGAACACATTAATATCAGAGAGGAGTCCAAACTAAAGCTACTTTTTCTACTGGTACCTCTTTTCTCTAATATGGGCCCAACCAGAACCCCAGATCTGAATATCTTCCAGCTTTCCACTGAGAACCTAACTTTGCAGCTTAGATCGCTCTAATAAGTAGCCTGTCTCTCACCCACTGACTCCTCAATTTACATCTTCACTGACTGCCTTTCTTGCATACATACCAGACCAGCCTCTGGCTTCTTTACTATTCATTCTATCCAGGAAGAGCACACACCAACTGAATAAACTTCCACAGCCTGATGAGGGGTTTTTAAACCTGAAAGCTTGCTTCCACTTTTTTTCCAACTATTTAAGTTGGTCTAATAAAAGATAACAGATTCACCCAAAGAACCTTGTCTGTCTAATAAATATGAAATAGAAAGAGATATGCATTGCATACCCTTGAGTGTTTTCAGATAACCTCAGGTTCAAAAGTATCCTAGGATTCTGAGCTGATTACTTTGGCTTTTTGACTTTCCCTTTAATTTCAATCAAATAGAGCTATGTGAGTGGAAAAGAGCATTCAGAGATTCTGAAATAAAACTGCTTGGATCAAATTTTTATCCTTTTCTATTCAGAGCTCATAAGCATTTGTTTGCCCAATATTTTGTAAGTGTAAACATTACAGAAAGTAAATTTTGAGTCCAAAACAGAAATTCATTAATCACAAAACAGCAGCCATGAAATGATTACACCGGATGGGGTGGAAGTAGCTTCTCACATCAGTTGCTTTATTCAGTTTTGGAAAAGGAATGATATCATGTGACTCAGGTCCCAGTCATATAAGTCAATTTTCTATTATCTATTTTCTTACATACCACGTGCCTCTATATAAAACATGCAACTTACTTTTGGAAGGCAGAATGTAGAAAAAAAGGTTTTCCCAGAGTTGCGGCTAACTGTGTGACACAGAGCCTCCAGGAAATGTGAGTCTGGGTGAGGCAGCAGTAAGTTCCTTGTGCAGGACAGCAAGAAGGTTAGGCCCTAGACCCTTGTGAGGGCAGTATCAAGACTGTTACTTGTTTACCATAATAGATTTTTATATAAGTTCCTGTAAATAATAAAAAGTTGTTTCTGCATGACAAGCCTCATCAAGATACTATAGACTGTATGTAGAAGCTCACTTGGTCTGAGCTAGCTCAAAGTTCTCAGACTGAGTTAACCATGGACTCTTCTGTGGCCTTGAAAGCAGAAGGGATAAAGTGCCAGCTATCTTGCTAGATATAAGTTATTGAGTATGCTTGCATCTATGCCCCCATGCTTCTGTTTCAGTGAAGAAAAATAATCCTTCCCAATTAAGATACACACCCCAATTTTGGAGGAATTTACAGTCTGAAATTGGCTCCCTATAAAATATAAATTGAACAATCTGTAGTATTGAACACAATTGTTAAACCTCTTGTCCGTTTATGGACCACTTATATGGTCCACAAATAGGTTGCATTCACTGAATGCGTTCATGCAAGTTGTTTGCCTTGCTTGTATAATATCCACCATACTTCACAGTCAATGATGCAAGGGTTTAAGTTTATACAAAGGTTAGAAGATAGGAAATTAAATAAGAGCTAAATATTGTTACCATTATTATTTCAGCTTAGTCTCGCTACTTCTCCAAATATATTTGGAGTTGTTGCAATGCTAGGTGTGTCATGGTTCCCTAGATAGTACTCAGTCTCAGTTACTTTAACTACTTCTGATATAGAAAAGCTTGTATAGTCTTAGGGGGCACATTGCTGATTGCATATGGTATTGCATTGGCTTGCATAATCACTGAGCTACAAGTACATAATTCACTATTCTAAGTAGCATTAAACGTGCTAGATCAAAGGGGTCAAAATCCTAGTACCAGGGCCAGTCTGTAGGCCAGACCAGACCCACAAACCCATATTCCAGCATGTGTCCTAGATTGGCTAGAGTGGTCTCTGGCTACTCCACAGCTGTACTGTGTGGCCCCAGAGGAGCCACTGCTCTGTGCAGTGTGGCCCCAGCGGGGCATGAGGCTGCTCTGGTGAGGTGCTGTACATGGTGGCTGCTTAGCCGCTCCAGGACATGGGCTGGAGCAGGCTCTGTATGTGGGACCATGTAGAGTGCCCTGCACGTTGCCCATGGGTCATTCTGAGTAGCACCAGGGGCCAGATGATACAGTTCCGCTGGCCAGATTTGGCCCATAGGCCATATCTTTGACATCCCTGTGCTAGATTAAGGCCAATAAAATACAAAATAATGGCTGCCTATACACGTGCTGGTTAGTGTTCCAATTAGAAAGCGTTAGAGAAGACTCAATTAATCAAGTCTGCTCCACGTTCAAATTAGAATGCTCCAACATGGCCTCATTGTTACATGCATAAGCCCCCATGGGTTTAAAAGATGGTCACTGTGGCACTTTATCTAAACCTCAAAATGTGCATGTTTATAGGCAGCCATAATACGAGTCTACCTAGCCATCTGTACCCAGAACAAATGTCTCTGCCTCTGCAATTTGTCAATGCAGCCTGGACTTCTTCACATATTTCAAGAGTTTTAAAATGAATTCTGGTTGACGTCAGTCTTTAAATGAACACTCATGTGACTCAGCTTTCATGGCTATTTATCATTCAGCAGAATTTTCTGAAAAGGAAAGTCTCTTTAAATGGAATTTTCCTGCATCTTTCTTCAATCAAAACTTAAGAGAATTCCAAAGCAGACACAGCGAGGAGCAGTATGTATTCTCAGCAAACTTCCAGCAGAATTAATACAAGCCCTTCATTCTCTGTGCCATCCCAATGAATAAATGATCAGGCTTCATAAGTATGCAAATTTATTACAGCTCATTAGTTTCTTTTGAGAATACTATTAATAATGAAAAGTTTTCATAAAAAATAAATAGAAAATGTGGATTGTTGCTTCCTATGAGGTCTATTTTCTCCTTGACAAGTTACACTTCCACTGACAATAAGAGGGGCTCTGCTATTATTATTCAGCATTTAATACTTTAAATAGAGTAGAAGACAGTAACAGAGAAAATCTTGGAAATGTCATGTGTGTTTACAGTTTTGACAATCTTAACTATGATTAGAACTAGACTGAGGTAGTTAGCCATATTAGCCTGAAGTCAGGCAGAAGGCAGAGCAAAATGAGACCTTAGAGAATCAGAACTACAAATGGATAGATTCAACCACTTTCAGTGAATATTTCTGGCAAAGCTGGATGGCAGTTTCATTCCCCTTGTTTTTATTTTGATGTTCTTTGTCCAGTGAACCCAAAACATCACAGCATTATGCGAATCAGGAGGTACTCAACTCATATTAATGGAATTAAACCAAGGTGAAAACAAGACGAGAAATAAGTCATTCATGGACTGCTGAGGTGACTTCTTTAGTTCTTGATGATTATGTTTTTAGTAGACCAGGTCTTTGGACAAATGTTTAATCAAATGATCAGATCGGTCATAAGTAGGCTTGGCAGGATTTGATTTTTTTATCAGTAAATATCAATAAAAGGCTTCCAAAAAGCATTTGGATCTGGTATCCCATGATATCCTCATCAGAAAATTGAAGGATTCAGGGCTTAACTCTGAGACAGTCAGATGGGTGGAAAACTGGCTGCAGGGTAGGACTCAGAGGGTGCATCCAAAAGAGCGCACACGTGCCTCTTGCCCCGCCTCAAACCCCTTTCAGGATGGGGCAACAGGCACATGCGGGAATTAAAAAATATTTCCTGCACTGCAAGTTTGCAGCGCGGAGAAAATTAGACCCCTGGATATCCAAGGGTCTAAAAAAATCAAAGACTAAAAAAGTGGACCAGGGCACAGTCCTGGACCATGCCCTGAGGCAACTGGAGGCTGGGTCCTCCATGGAGATGCTCTGGCTGCCAGAGCGTTTCTATGGTTGGCCCTTTGCCCTGGTGCTGAAACACATGGCCAGCCAGGACACATGTTTCAGCACCAGGGCTCCAGTGCTGGTGAGTAAGGGGTTGGGGGGGCTGGAGAAGGTGGGGAGGGGACCATGAGGGGAACCCCCGATAGCCCCACCCACTCCCCCAGCCCCACCGACCCCTGTCCTGGCTGGCCTATCCCCCCACCAGCCCCCACAAAGCCCCGTCCCCCTGCCATAGCTGGCTCCCCCCAACAGCCCCCCTGAGGCTCCCAACCCCTGCCACAGCTGGCTCCTCCCTCCTCTGGCCCCCCCAGAGCCCCCTCCCCCTGCCATGACTGGCCCTTCCCCCCACCAGCCCCCCCAAAGCTCCTGACCCCTGCTGTGGCTGGCCCCTCCCCCTGCCAGCCCCCCCGAGGCCTCCAACTCCTGCCCTGCCTGGCCCCATCCCCCCAATCCCTGCCCCCCCACCCCATAGTTTTTAAAAAAAAAACTAACAACACCCCCAGTACTTACTGGCAGCTCAAACTGCTGTCTGGCTGGCTGAGGCCCCACCCGCACTGTGCGGGGCAGCACGACAGTCCCAGCAGCCCCAGCCTGGGCCCTGCTGCCCACACCTGCTGTCTTGTGCTGCCCAGGGAGCTCTGCCAGGAGGCCCTGGACCCCCCCACCCCTGCTTCCAAGGTAAGCAGAGGCTTTTTTCCCCCATTTTTTTCTGTTTTGGGGTTTTATTTTGTTTTTAAGTGATGGCGCCTGGGGTTGTGGGGGTAGCCTTGGGGGCCTGGGGGTGCAAGTTAGGGGGTGAGGCTGGGTGGAGCAGCCATTTGGAGGTCTGGAGGAGTGGGGGGTGGGGCAGCCATTGGGGGGCTGCAGCAGCTGGTGGGGGATGGGGCCAGGTGGGGCAGGTATCCGGGAGCTGGGGTGAGGCATGTGAGCCTTGCAGGGGGGTAGCCCCTGTAGGGGCCATAGCCCTTCTATGGGGGCTGAATCCCCTGTTAGGGGGCCATACCCCTTGTGTGGGAGCCAAACCACCTGTTGGGGGGGCTGTAGCTCTTGTGTGGGGGTCAACGCCCTGTTGGGGGGCGAACCCCTTGTGTGGGGGCCAAAGCCCCTGTTGAGTGGCCGAACCCCTTGTGTAGGAGCTGAAGCCCCTGTTGGGGGGCTGAACCCCTTGTGTGGGGGCCAAATCCCCTGTTGGGGGACCTGAACCCCTTGTGTGGGGGCCAAATGCTCTGCTGGGGGGCCTGAACCCCCTGTTGGGGGAATGAATTCCTTGTGTGGGGGGCAAATCCCCTGTTGGGGGGCTGAAACCCCTGTTGGGGGGGATGAACCCCTTCTGTGGGGGCCGAACCCCCTGTTGGGGGGCTGAAACCCCTGTTGGCGGGGATGAACCCCTCCTGTGGGGGCCGAACCCCCTGTTGGGGGGCCAAACCCCTTGTGTAGGGGCTGAACCCTCTGTTGAGGGGGCTGAACCCCTTTGTGGGGGCCATCACCTTGTGGGAAGGCAGCAAAATATGTATTCATGAATTCATGAAATATTTATTTAGAGTTCACTTTATTATTATGATAAGAGACATGCTTTAACACTGTAAAATATATCAATAAAACATTGTCCAACTGATCACTGTCTCTTTCTCACTCTCTCTCTCTCTCTCTCTGTCTTTATAGTGGTCTTTTGTTTTACTTGCGGAGGAACATGGATTTAGGGGTATTTTACAGAGTGACTTTTGGATTTTTTTTATCAGGGATTTTTCAGTTTTCCAATAGGGAACACCAGAATTCCTGCTAGAGAGACCAGTGGCAGGACCCTGCTTGCTCAGAGCTGGCACCTTGGACCCATCTAGCTGTGGCTGACCTCCTGGCCAAATGGGACCAGGAGGACATGCTTTGACAGTTCAAAGCAGGACACCACACCCGGAACATCTTCCAGGCAATGGCTGCCCAGATGGCCGGGCAGGGGGAACACATGGCAGTAGTGCCACACAGAGGCCAACCCTGCAACCACAGTCCACTGGCAGCTGGTCCAGAGGGGCAGATGCCTCTACTGACTGTGTAGTCCCCATCCGGGTCTGGCAGGTGCACAGCAGGTCATAGCCTGGCAGCAGCCCCCACTGCCAGACTGCTGCAGTAGGTAAAGTGTGCAGGGAACTCTCAGGGCTGCTTCAGCAGTCCAGCTGGCACAAGGGGTAGTGTCCCCAGGTACCAATTGGCTGGGCCCTAGAAGCTCCTAAGAGCTAGTAGCCCTGAGCTACTTGCCAGGGTGGCTTTTTATACTGCTGAGGCCAGGACAGGGCAGCTTTTTATACTGCTGGGGACAGCACAGGTGCTGGCCCCAGGCTCTAGCTCACCCTGGCTGCAGATCCGGGAGAAGCCAGGCAGGGTGATTTGCCCCAAGTGACATAATTTGCTCCACACCAAAGTGCATGTCTGAGCATGTGTGCTGAAACAAAAAGCCCTTGCTCAAATTTATACTGCTTCTATTTGAGCTGCTGCAAGCGCACATGCTTGCATGTGTGGATGCGCCCAGAGAGTCCTAATGAATGGATCTATGTCATCCTGGAGAGAAGTGGTCAGCAGTGTCCCACAGGGGTTGGTGCTTGATCCAGTATTTTTCAACATCTTTATCAATGACTTGGATGTGGAGGTGAAGAGCTCACTGGCCAAGTTCACAGATGACACCAAGTTATGGGGAAGAGTGGTCACATTTGAAGATAGGCTACAGATACAGGTGGATCTAGATAGCCTAGCAAGTTGGGCGGATCAGAACCAGATGAAGGTTCAACAGCAAGAAACATAGTCCTCCACCTGGAGACAAACAACCCCCTACAGACTTATAGGCTTGGCAGCACCAAACTGACCAGCACCATGAATGAAAAGGACCTGAGGGTAATAATAGACCACAGTATGAATATGTGCTGGCACTGCTATGCTGTAGCCAGTAGGGCAAATAATACTCTGGCATGCATCAATCAATGCATTTCAAGCAAAACCAAGGAAGTGATTCTTCCACTCTGCTTGGCATTGGTGAGACTACAGCTGGAGTACTGCGTCCAGTTCTGGGTGCTGCACTTTAACAAGGACATGGAAAAGTTTAGCTGTTGAAATTCTAAAAAAAATAAAAATCAAGTTCTGCTAAGCATAGGTCATAAGACACACAATGCTGCATTCAAGCTCAGTCTTGCACTCTCATATTAACTGAAATGTAAAATGGAATTCATTATAGAATTATAGCACACTCCAAAATGTCATATCTTTTCTGATATTTCATCACAATAGCCCATGTAAATAGACTTAAAATGTCATTCACTATGTAATAATGTTTCCAAATTTATCCTCATGGAAAAATTAAATCCATATTTTTTCCTTTTCAGTGCTGTGGCAGGAAATTTTAGGTAAGCTTGGATGTCTAAAGAAGGGACCTGCTGCCTATAAAGATAGGACATTTCCCTTTTCAGATATTCCAAGTAGCTCTTGTTGCATCTCTTCTGCATTTCTGATAATGAGCAACATTATTTATAGTATTATGGGAGCTCCAGTCATAGATCAAGACCTCATTGTGCTATGACAGTTGTTGCCCAAGAGAATATAAGCAAGGTGCCTTTAGAGCACAGTGCCTTAGGACACGAGATGTGGATGTGCACTGTCCTAGTGGGACACCTCAAGCCCACTGCTTCTGTGGCAGAGACAAAGCTCCTACAAATATAGCTGCTATTTACTACCTGCCCAGAAAAAGTCTAAGATGTTCCCTTCTCTTTTTTTCCAACTGCTGACTGTGATGAAGGAGGATTAGGAAACTCCAATAGCTGCATCCCCTGCACACACTTTTTTATGGAGTTTAGCAACTCTGTCCATAGCAGTCAAGAAAAGGCCATATACATAATAGGTGCAAGGGCTGTTGTTGCACTTCTCTTCCACAAAGGCATTTAGAGGGTGGAAGACTTCTTCCCTTCCTCATAGTACCACTATAAGCTAAAGTACAAGCAAGCCCAATATAATGGCAAAAAGCTTTTCACTCCCTAATTACTAATTGCCCAACTGCACCCACCAGTATTTCCAGTCTGATTTATAGCTCTATCCTACCTTCATTAGCAAAATTCTTGTAAACAGTACGATTCAGAACCATAATAGCAAAAAAAGCTCTTATTGACTTCAGCAACAGCCAGATCAGGCCCCAGAATTCATTTCTTCTTATTTTAGAATTGCATCTCTCTGGGCATTTCTACAGCATACATTTACTGTGCAGTAATTTAGGTTACTGCACAGTAACTAAAAAATACTGCACAGTATGGGTGTGCATCTACATGTACACACCTGTATTGTGCAGTAACTATGGTGACATGCCAACTTCGGTGTAAATTTGATATCTGCATCATTCAGGTATCAAATATACAGCTGATTGGTTACTGTGCAGTAACACATGTTTAGACACCTCACTGAGCATTACTGCTGTGTATGTGAACTGACTTGGGACTAACTTTAGTCCCAAGTCAGTCCACACAGTGTTACTGTGCTTTAATGGCTGCATGTGTAGATGCCAGTCTAAAAGTCGCTTACTGAGAAATAAGTTACTGCACAGTAAATGCATGTATAGACACGCCCTCCATCTCTCTAAGTTAGGAGAATTCTCTGGAAATCACTTAATGAATTAGATGGAATAGAAGCCTGCTTCAAAACACTTTGCACTTCTGTTTCCACACACTAAGTTAGTCACCCAACAGTGAGGAAGAGAAAATAGGCAAGACCATGATTGCTTTGCTAAAATTTTAAATGTATAAAGATAAGAAGCATCTACAGAGAGACTGAGTTCTTTAAAAAATAAAATATTTTTAGCATAGTAGTGTTCCCCTTAATTTATTTACATAATCACTTTCTTTTATGCATTAAGGAAATGAAGACATAAGTATACATTAAGGAATTATGTAAATACATGGGCAAATCTAGGATTTTGAAAAGGGTGGTGCAGGTGGTGTGGTGCATCATAACATATAACATGCATATTTTTATCAAATTAAAAATATACTAGAAGTTTAAGAAATAAGCTAGTGGCCTAGGGCTATATTATTCCATTTCAGACCAAAAACAAATATAAATATATTAGAATTTCTATATCATATAAAAAAAAATGAAGTAGGTAAACTATAATTCAAAATATGTTATTTCATGAGTTGTGTAGTCACTAGAATTAACTGGACTTCTCTTTTTCAGATTCATAAAACATAATCAAGTCTTCTTGAGCATCTTAACATTGCATCCACTGAAATTTACTTCCACTCCTGTGTTAATGCTTTTAGCTATAGCTAGAAAACAAATCTGCAGGGTTGTGAAATACGAGCTTCCAGGAGAAGCTAATGGACTGGGGAAAAGCATGAAAAGGCTTGTTTGATTAGTTGAACATCTTCTTTCCTTACTTGTGCCATCTAAATAGGGTTGCTGTTGCAGATCCTGGCTTTCCACTGGCTTTGGTCATACATATCTTCTTCCAACTCCTTCTCTCTCATGTTTCTCTCCACTAGATCTCTATCTCATCTTCAGTCTTCCTCTTCCCTTTCTCCCTGGTAGTACCATTCTGGTAACTTCTTTACCCTCGTATTCTTCCAGACTCCTTTGAACATGCCCATACCATGCCAGTCTTCTCTCTTGTACTTTCTTAGATGACTCCACTACCATCACCGATCCTCTGATGCAAGTATTCCTCACTTTGCTCCAGTGGATGTGTGGAATGACGAAGATGGATATTCTCATCTCTGTCACATTCAGTCTCCTTTCTTGAGTTTTCTTCAGGGACCATGTCTCTGCTCAGTACAACAGTGCTAGATGCACACGTCTTGTAGACTTTCCCCTTGAGCTTCACTGATACTGTCACATAATATTCCTGTCATCAATTTCCAGTTTGTCTACCCTGCTGTTATTCATTGGTTCAGCTCTTTGTCTACCTCTGCATTTCACTGGCCAGCACCTGTTGCATCACCTCATCCAACTTTTCCAAGAAGTTCTCCTCCTCTACTGGACTCCCTGATTGTGGGGCATACATACTCATCACACTCATTAATTGGTCTCCAATATCCAATTTCAGTCTCATGACCTTGCCATTCTTCCTTTCAACTTCCAAAACTTTGTCCTTCAAGTCTTTGCACAGGATGATCCCAACATTTTTTCTTCTTCTGTCTCCACTGCTATAGAAGAATTTAAATCCTCCTCCAATCTCTCTTACTTTGTTTCCTTTCCACTGTTTCCTGCACAAATGCAATATGTACTTTCCTCTTTTCCAAGTCTGTCACTTCTCCATGCTATACTCCCCACATTGAGTGCCGCAACTGTCAAATCCTTTTTTTGGACTAGCTTCTTTGGCTGCATCCATCCTTGGTGCAGAAGCCTTTGCCCATTTCCCACAGAATCCGGACGTTGATCCTGCATGTTACCTATGGGGTCTAGCTAGGTTTGTTCTTGGATCTACATCATGATGATTTGGCAGATGTTTTAATAGCTAGGGTTCCTGGTGCTAACCCTCCTTCTTTATCCAGGTTTAGGACTGGCATTGGATGGGTAGAATTGCTCATTCATGGCAGACTTGATTAGCTGAAGATCAAGACCATTTGAAGAAGAAAGGATGGTTAACACCTGTATAGGGTAACTATATGTCTGGGGCAAACCTAAAAACTCTCAGCTTCTGTAATCTTGCCCTGGCTGAGTGGTCAGAAGTCTTGAAGCGGAGGCCAGCAAGGATGTGGAGCAGCATGGTACACCAGACAGGAGGTTGAGCAGGCTCTGCTGTTGTTGGGCAGGAGCAAGGTGGGTGGTGCCTCCTTGGTGCACCATGCCACTCTGCATCCCTGCCAGACTCCACTCCAGGACTTCAGACCAACTAGCTGGGACAAGACTTTAGAAGCCAGGAGTGTTCAGGTTTGCTCCTGCAGAATGAAGAGTTTAGAAAAAATCATGCAGATTATAATGAGTCATGATGTCAATTGACTTTGTCACTGCTGCCTGAATATAAATAATGTTGCCACTGCCAGGAAGCTGGTTTTAAAGTCTTGGGGGAGCAAGAATCAAAGGATTGGGAGAGGATGCAATTGTACCACTGCCCCACCTGGATCTGCCCCTGTGTAAGCAGCAGTTTTGGTGAAGTAATGAGGAAGCACCTTCTGTAAAGTCAGATTGCAAATTCCATTTCCTGCTGCAGTTATATTTCAGAAACTTTCCGTCAATCAGCCAGCACATTTCAAATGTTCTTAAGTCAAAATGTTCTTCAGAAAGTAGATTTTTGCTAAGCATAGCTTAGCATTTTACAGAAAAATTATAAGTGACTTTCTTTCCATTATGCTAATGTCAAGCATCCTTTTAAATATAAAATATTAACAATTCCAAAATGAAAAAGCAACCCACACCAAAATATATGTATGCTGGTGTGACAGCTGCCAGAGTGGATAAATGAGCAGACTTTCTGAAAAATGCCCCAAGGAATTTCATGTACTTTTAAGGTACAGTAGATTTGGGTTGGGCTGTGCTATTCAGTGCTCAGTTACAGATTATCAGATCTCCAGTGAGCAATTTGTTAATGTTTCAAAATCTAAGCAAACAAAACCTTTGACACTTATGCTCTGCAATGGTCACAAACCTTTCTTCTTAGGCTGCTGATTCACTAGAATATGGTTTGTGTCATGCTATGTCAAAGAAACTGATGTCACTAGAGACTGATTTAAAGTTCCCTAACTCTTCACATTAACGTCAATGAGTTTGATCAGAAACTAGAAGCAATATTTTTAAATTAGCAAACAAAGCAGGATGTAGAATGCTGCTCCCATGTACTCCATGTGCTTTATGACTTCACTTTTTATAATACTTTGTGAGGGACCAGCCTATCTTCTACACTACCAAAGCAAGGCAATATTGTGACACTGATCTAATGGACAACTGAAACCTTTTGCAAAACCAGCTTCACTATAGGATTTAGGTGCTTGTGTCCAGGATTAATATGGGTCCCTGCTAATTATTGCAGGATGAGTGAAGAAGACAGTATAACAGCTTGAATATATTGCTTCTATTTCACAAACTAGTTCACTGCAAGCTGCTATGGGCAGATTCTAGGCAGATCACAGCAGGGTATGTTAGGTCAAACTAGTAGAGCTGACCAATTTAGTTTTGCTGCTGGCTTTGGCCAAGGACCCACTGTTCAGGGCCATTGCCTCTGCTGCAGCCAGGCTAGCAGATAATAACCAGAGGCTACCCCAGGCTTGCCAGCAATAGAAAACAAACAAAAGAAGGGTGGGGCTGTTCAGACTCCCCTGCACCCCTAGTAACAGGTGGGGCCCTGTTACATTCACTCAGAGCAAGATTAAGTTTCCCTGCCCAGTACTGTTCACTGTAGTTATACTTAAGTTAACATTCGCTAAAATGTCTCCTTCCTATACAACAGTTATCTCTTTGTAGGTTACTTTGCAACTTGCATTACCATAGAGTAAATTCAGACTCAGTCCACCTTCTGTGAATTCAGCGAAAGTCTTGCTATTTACTTTAATGGGATTTGGCTGGAGATCCTAGTAAGCAGCATAGCATACAGAAAGTAACTGACTTTTTCCAGAGGTTTTTTAAAATGGTTTTAATAAAATGTAGAATACTTTGAGTATGAGAAGTGAAAGACTATAGCATAAATCTACCTGCTGTCTGCAAGATGACTGCTCTTGTCCAAGTTCAACACCTCCCCTACGAACAACAGGGGCTGTAGAATTCAATTTACTGTGGAATTTGATTACAGCTAAAGGGAAAAAGAGCTATATCTTTCCTTTAGGAAAAACTCTGAAATTTATCTACAATAGCTCTACAAGATGACTTAAAAATACTTTGGGGAACTCTATCCCTGCATTAGAATTCTATAGAATGGTTCATGACAATTATGGCTGAAACTGAATTCTATAAATATTTATCACAATTTCTGTTTGATTTCATCCCTGCCTTTTTTCCATTATAAGGTAAAATGTAAATCTGTTGGAATACTGTGGCAGAACACCTTCGGTGTGGCAGGTGTTGCCCCAGCTCTGATGAGCAGCCATTTCAGATCCAGGCCAGCAGAGCTGGAGGCAGCAGTTGCAGTGTGGTGCTGAGGGAAGCAATATCTCCCAGAGGAGCTGCTGCTCTGAGAACTAGAAGGTAAGAGCCGAAGTTTATGGGGATGGCTAGGAGGTTCTTGGTACTGGGCATGACATAAAACTGCACCTTGCTGGGGAAGGGTTACCGTGGGCCTCCTAGTGGCATGGGAGCCCCCAGGAAGTGCCAGGTCACTTACCTCCCCGGTGAAAGGTGAGGAGGGGTGCCTTAACCCCAACCCCCGCCTTTGGGTGGGTTACTTATCATTGGTGGCAGTTGAGGGCCAGGCACACCCCAGTGTAGCACCTGAGCCCATGGGGGGGGGGGTGCAAGACCCTGGAGAGTGGAAAGTGGGGCCGTGCACGGCTGCAGCCACCTGAGCCCATGGGGGGTGCCAGACACCAGAGAGTAAGAATGGTGGCCCAGGCATGCCAACGAGTGGCACCTGAGCCTGCAGGGGTGCTTGACTCCAGGCCCCAGTGTAGGGAGCAGAGTATGTGCCTCAGAAAAAGCAGAGGTGCAGAGGGGCACCTATCAGCCTGCACAAGAGTGGTAAGGCCCTAAGAGCAAGGGAGCCAGTGAGGTGAGGCCCTGAGAGCAAGGGGGTGAATGAGGTGAGGTCCTGAGGACAGGATTTGCAAGGTCCAGGTAAGTTTTCAGGTGTCTGAAGCCAAAGGTGGGCCTGAGGCCAAATAGGGGGACTCAACCAGGAAGCTAGGGGTAAGCCCTGACCCTGGTAAGTCCTCCACTGAGGGGAGGCCAAGTGTGGGTCAAAAATTAGAGCAAGAGAGAACACAAGGACCTGCTGCTTCAGTGGAGGGAGGGAGAGTCCCTGTGGAGACCCAGGAGCACTAGTCGTGGTGTGAAGGAATGTGTGTGTGTGTGTGTCATCTGCAAGGCTTGGGATGCAGTACAGGGATGAATAGAGCTGCATACATAGGCCCAAGAGAACAGGGAATTCAAAGTGCAGCCTCCTGCCTTATTGAGACCCTAATCATTTAAAAACATGGCGTGGCAGGAGAGAGAGGTGGCCGGCATGCCCAGAGGCAGGTGGAAGACTAGCACTGTGGCTGGTAAGGGAGTTCCCACTTTACCACAAAAACACTGAAGCAATTTTACTTTTACTTTTCATTCCAGCCACATACATGTTTTATTGCACATAGTCTTCTGAAATTCAAATGGTTAACAGCACATTAAAAATAACATGTCAAACTATGCACAAACCCAAGTGACTTTAGTGATTATTTTCTGAATTACCATGTAAATTCCTTTCTTTGTCCTTCTTCCTCATTTTATATTTGAACCCACCATCTCATGAAATTTTGGATAGGAGTCTTGGATGCCATAGTGGTTACACACTTCTGCCTTTAAAAGCTTAAGAAATGTAAGTGGTCTGTTTCATTACTATTTATAGTTAATTGCTAAGATTATCACAGAAAATAGCATATATGAGGCTTTTTTAGAAACTGAACAATCAATTTTAAGTGATATTACTGTAAAAAAAGAAGTTTATAAAGAGTAAAAGACAGGAAACACCACTAAGGAGGAGTATTCAGCACTAGCCTGTACCTGTAGGGAGCAAACTAGGAAAGCCAAAGCTGAAACTGAGCTCAAACTGGCTACCCAAATCAAGAACAATAAAAAGTCCTCCTTCAAATATGTGGAAAGTCAGAAAAAGAACAAGGGTAACATTGAATCCTTTCTAAACCAGGCCAGGTGCCTGACAATTGGAAGAGGGCCAATGTGATGCCTATCTTCAAGAAAGGGAGAAGGGAAGATCCAGAGAACTACATACCAATTAGCTTGGCCTCAATCCCTGGAAAGATCTTGGAAAAAATCATCAAGGAAACCATTACCAACATCCTAACAGAAGGTAATATTCTGAGAGAGAGCCAACATGGCTGTGTGATAGGTAGATCTTGTCTGACCAACTTGATTTCCTTTTATGACCAGGTGATGCATCACCTGGACAAGGGAGAAGAGGTGGATATAATATTTTTAGACTTCAAGAAAGCCTTTGACCTGGTGTCCCACAAAGACCTCATGGAAAAATTGGGGAGTCGTGGCCTAGACAATTTCATGGTCCAATGGCTGGGGTACTGGCTCTGTGGACAGACCCAAAGAGTAAGAGTTGATGGAACTAAATCAACTTGGCACATTGTAACCAGTGGCATCTCCCAGGGCTCTGTTCTTGGACCTATTCTCTTTAATGTGTTTATAAATGATCTGGACTCGGGTATTATAAGCAGACCGGCTAATTTTGCTGACAACACCAAACTATGGGGAAGTGCGGTCACCCTAGAGGATAGGCTATCAATCCAGGCTGACCCTGACAGGCTTACAAGGTGAGCGGATCAAAACCTGATGGCATTCAACTTTGAGAAATGCAAGGTGCTCCACCTTTGGAGAAAAAATCCACACCACACTTACAGGCTTTCCAGTGCTACACTAGCTAGCACTATGTATGAAAGAGACTTAGGGGTCATAATTAATCACAAAATGAACATAAGCCACCAATGTGATGCCATAGCTGGCAAAGCAAACAAAACTCTGGCCTGCATCTTCTGATGCATCTCAAAAAAGAGATGCTGGGCTGACTGGACACAATTTGCGCCCAGTGGTCTCCATCCACACAAGCATTTGATTGCAGTTAATTACTCTGTCATAAAATAGTATTGACCCCAACAGTATTTACGGCGGAATTAATTGATTTATTGCACTGTAATATTCCTGTCATATACTGGCACGTGTGTGGATGGTGACGGTTTACTGCGGAGTGAATTAGTCAACTCCAAAGTAAAGCACACATGTAGATGCACCCACTGTGTTCCTACTCATTTGAACATCACAGAAAAGACAGAACTTTCTAACTAGATGCAAGAAATCTATAAGTGGGGTGAGTTAATCTAATTAGATGATTTGCTTACATAGCTGTCAAGATTTTGAAGCGTACTAGCTCTGAGGTCACAGCTGGTCTTTTAATTAAGGTTTTTACTTGGCACATCTGCCCCGTCTTGCCTGCCATGACTTGATGTAAAAGGAGAAAAAAGAGGGAGGTTTGTTGTTCTTAATGGCTGTTGAACTTTGGCCGATAGATTTTTTTCTCCCATGCTCAGTTCCGCTTTTTTCTTTTTTTCTTTTTTTTTTTACATGGCCTGGTTAACCCGAGGCTACTGTTTTTACTCCTGACTTACATTATTCTTATCATTAAGTTTGGCAGGTTGCAGAACTGTGGGTCCCCAGTTTCTTTCAGGTACCCCAGTCCTGCACCACAGCCACTCACAATTAGTTGTTGTATGTCTCTGCAGGTTCCCGAGCTGAAAGAACTGTTGCTCCACCGGATCCCGCCAATCCCATCCTCCTGTTCCCTCATTCCAGTAAGTGTGGAGACTCCTCCAAGTCTCAAAAGGACAGTTTCCTACTCTCCTCCTTTTACCCCTCCTGGGGCATTGTCTCTGTCTCTTTCCCCCAAAAGACTTCCTCTGTTCATAGATGCTAGGGTCGGAAGGGACCTCAATAGATCATCGAGTCCGACCCCCTGCATAGACAGGAAAGAGTGCTGGATTCAGATGACCCCAGCTAGATGCTTATCTAACCTCCTCTTGAAGACCCCCAGGGTAGGGGAGAGCACCACCTCCCTTGGGAGCCCGTTCCAGACCTTGGCCACTCGAACTGTGAAAAAGTTCTTCCTAATGTCTAGTCTAAATCTGCTCTCTGCTAGCTTGTGGCCATTGTTTCTTGTAACCCCCGGGGGCACCTTGGTGAATACCCTCACCAATTCCCTTCTGTGCCCCCGTGATGAACTTATAGGCAGTCACAAGGTCGCCTCTCAACCTTCTCTTGCGGAGGCTGAAAAGGTCCAGGTGCCCCAGTCTCTCCTCATAGGGTTTGGCCTGCAAGCCCTTAACCATACAAGTGGCCCTTCTCTGGACCCTCTCCAGGTTATCCACATCCCTCTTGAAGTGTGGCGCCCAAAACTGCACGCAGTACTCCAACTGCGGTCTGACCAGCGCCCGATAGAGGGGAAGTATCACCTCCTTGGATCTATTCGTCATGCATCTGCTGATGCACGATAAAGTGCAGTTAGCTTTTCTGATGGCTTCGTCACACTCCCGACGCATGTTCATCTTGGAGTCCACTAGGACTCCAAGATCCCTTTCCGCTTCCATTCCACCAAGCAGGTCATTTCCTAGGCAGTAGGTATGCTGGACATTTTTCCTCCCTAGGTGCAGCACTTTGCATTTCTCCTTGTTGAATTGCATTCTGTTGTTTTCTGCCCATATGTCCAACCTGTCCAGGTCTGCTTGTAGTTGTTCCCTGCCCTACGGTGTGTCCACTTCTCCCCACAGTTTTGTGTCATCTGCAAATTTGGACAGAGTACATTTCACTCCCACGTCCAAGTCGCTGATGAAGATATTGAAGAGCATCGGTCCAAGCACCGAGCCCTGCGGGACCCCACTGCCCGCACCCTTCCAGGTCGATACCAACCCATCCACAACGACTCTCTGGGTGTGACCCTCTAGCCAATTCACCACCCACCGGACTGTGCAGTCATCCAAGTCACAGCCTCTTAACTTGTTTACCAGTATGGTGTGGGATACTGTATCGAAGGCCTTCCTGAAGTCTTAAGTATAAGACATCAACCCCTACTCCTTTTCTTCCTCCCATGTGTCTTTCCCTCTCTCTCTCTCCTCCTTCTAGTTGCTGCTTGGTGCGGCTTTTAACTGCTTTCTGTCCCATGCCCAGTCAACCAGAACTGACAGGAACTAATGAATCTGGGTGTCTTTGATCTTCCTGCATCCTGCCCTCTTGCTTTGGGTCTGTTGTGAGGTAAGTATTTGTGCTCAGAACACCCACTCTGGCACTCCTTATTATCTTTGGGGCCCTTCTCTCAGGTCCCTGGAATCTCCCCCAAATAGGCAGCGCGATCTTCGCTGCCACAAAGTTTATTTACAATCTCTTCAGTTTTGGAGGAAATCAGAGTACATATATCTGTGTTTATGAAACACTGCATGTATATAGGTCTTGTTATGTTCCCATTGACTTCAAGGGACTTCATATCAGACCCATAGATCTTGGTCTCAACCACAGAACATGCTTTGTTTCAACTATGTAGTTCTCTTCATTGAGCTTTCTTATTCTTCCTGATTTCAGTTTATCCCCGCAACATTCATGGGACAGAGACTCTCACTTTGAAGGCTGACAATAGTACCTTCAAATATCCATAAGCCTGCTTTTATCTACAAAACTGCTGTCAAGGGGTATGGCGATCCCTATGTGGAACATTCCTCTGAACTGAGACTGGTGCTTGTATTTTATGGGTTTTGGTTTTTTCCCAGAGGGCTGGCTTGTGGCTGCAGGGGAGGTGGAAACCACTGAAAGGGAATGCCTGGGGGCACCCTGAACTTGAAATTCTGATGAGTGGACAGAGGATAAGGCCTGGAGTATGATCTGTGGCCAAATGAGGTTGAGCTTGCCCAGACTGTAAGGCAAGAGGTGACAGGGCTCAAGGTCCCTAGCTGCCTATGTAACAGATACTGCGGGTTCTGGATCCTGAGGTCAAGGGGCATTACCAGGCCTGGGACAGGAGTTTGTGGCCCTGAACAGTGAGCCCTGAGCTAGAGGGCTCAGCGAGAGTACAATTGGGATAAGGCCAGGGTGCGGGGGCAAGTCTTGGACCAGATAGGTCCCCTCTTCAAAAGCATACCTGGCCCTCTGTGCAGCATCCCCTACTAATTTTGACATCAAGATGTGGTGAGTGAGATTACTGAATAAAGGAGAGACCAGAGGGCGTAAGCACTAGAAGTCCTCTAAAGCTGGGTACCCTATAGTAGCACTCATAAGCAGCCTACACCAAATAAGTGGTCATGTTTTCAGGAAAAATGAGCACCAGTTAGTTCTCACTGGTTTCCATGTGAGTTGATAGGAACTTAACATTTGAAAATGAGATCACATAAGTGGCTAAACAAAGACGTGTAAACTTACCTTTAGGGATGCAGTTTTGGAAGTTTTGCCTCTTATCTTCCTACATGTCTATAAGGAGCCCCATAAATTGACAGTATTGTGTGAAAAATACTTTTCACTGTCAACATTTAATTGCATTAATTGTCTAAAATTTGCTAAAATAACAACGTTTAAGCACTTTCTATAAAGACAGGAAACTAAGACACACAATACCATTTCTATGAAATTATGTCTGAGAGGTACCCCAGGTTCTGTGCATTCATATTACACACACATTTAATAGTTTGTTTGAACTCTGTGGTAAAATTTTTATTTGTTTTATTTAATCAATATAAACACTTCTATTGAGTATCACTTGTAGCTAAATAGAAGCATGCAATTCCCTAATATTTGTGTTGATGCTGTATTTCCATTAACATTTTGCTACCTACATGGTTATAGATTAACACACTCTCACCACTCAGCTGAATTTTAAGAAAGGAAACAAAGGGAAAAAATGAAGAAATTACTGCCGATCAAAAATATTACTCTTGTTGCAAAACAACTGCTAATTAATTCTGGTGTCAATCAAAGCAGGACAAATTGCAGAGCTGTTTACAGTTAAAATCCTGTTTCATATGTCATTGCAGCAGACTTATGTCCAAAAGAAATAGCACTAGCACTTTCAGGGCATAATTCACTTTTTTGGTGTCTTTCTTAAATTTTAGGTTCATTTGGGCAGGTACTGCCTTTATTTTTTAAATTGTACAGTACCAAGCTGATTGTCAGATCTGATTAAAGAATAACAGGACTTTGGTCAACAAAAAACTGTTATTCTTATGGCCATTGCCTATTCAAGCCCAAAAGACCACTGGAAGTTTCATGTTCCTGTATTATTTAGTAGTCCACCAGTAACTGCAAATTATTGATTGAAAAGATCCTCAACATTACTGAGGTCATAGGAAGTAACTACAGTTCAGCTTTATGATGTGTGTTGGATATATGTGAAAGGTTAAAAAGTTTCCAAATGCAACTGTGGTTTACCTAATCCTCTAAAGCAAGGAAATGCCACAAGAGATGAGTTCCACTGCCCAGACTATATATTATTGTGTAGTTTAATTCACTTTGTAAAACACTTCTTTATGAAGTGGTTTGAGAGTCTTGGAGAAAAGACTTTAAATACTGAAGTTATCTAAAACCTATCCAAACTATCAATCAATCCCTGGGAATCTTCCAAGTACAGGGTCTTTCATGAGATTTCATTTTTGTACACAGGTAAAAAAAGTAGAAGTGTCAAAAAATCTTTTCCAAATGTATCAGAATCGTGAAAAAATGTATTTGCTTCCTATTTAATTCTATAAATGACTAGAGGTACAGTCTAGTTCAGCTGAAATTGCCCATCATAAACCACAGTTCTATCATGTTGGACTACAGTGTAACTTGTTTCTTGCCAATGTTACTAAAACTTAAACATGTCCTAGCTTTGCAAAGTACTCATAATGCAATAAAATGTTATTTTGTTTGGCAAATGCCCGTTTGAGGACCCTCTGATTTGGTTGCCATTTCCCCTGGGGGTGTGCCAATACTAAGACATGTTGCTGAAAACTGGCTTCTTTCCAGGTCAATTTCAACTGTTTCACTCGACTGTCTGATTTTCTCACTGCTCCACCCCCCCAATGCCTGATGTTAGAGGACAAGTGTGACACAATGCAGTTCAGAAATCAATGGTGTGACTGGCCCAATAAAAACCATGAGAATTATATGGATTTATCATCTGACCTTGCTTTCCACTTGAAAGCTGCCTGTCATATAGTGAATCAGTGAGACTTGACAGGCCTGCTAATAAGATTTCTATTTCAGAATGTGATCAAAAGAAGGCTTTCCTTCACCACATGGAATGAGACTCCCTCTTGCTTAGCACACACACACTGTTACAACTGCATTAAGGGGTTTGCTTAAATTGACAAAAAACAGGAAACCAAGACCTGAGAATGACAGTTCGTTTTTAACTCCACCCTGTCTTCCAGAGATTTCGAAATGGTAAATCATTTAATCTTGCCATGAAATTAAATTCTGCCCTTAGGTGCATGTACCCAGCTCTTGCCTCTTTTCATGACAACCAGGCATGAACATTTAAGTCAGCACTTGTCCCACACGTTCTATAATGAGCACACAGGATCTCTAACGTCAATTTAATGATTTTTTAATTTTTTTTTAATATGTCCTAATATTTTTGATCACTTTGGGCAGAACCCAATTATACTTTATGCACCCAAATATCAGTTACCCAGCCACATAACTGCCATTTTTTTGTACTTGCATGCAGTTTGTTAACCTACTGTATGTGTGATATGGATTCCGAGGAAGCACCTGGGCAGCTACATGGCTCTCTGCATGAATGCTTGAGCATCATCCTCAAACTTCTGGACTGTTAAAATGAGGAGAAAGGTTATTCAGCTAAAACATGGGAGGGCCTAAGGCACTCATCCAAGAAGTAGGAGGCACAGACAGTAGTAGGACCCCTTGCTCAGAAATGTTTTGAACTTGCATCTCTCAAAGTGCCATGGCTGGGTAACTGTCATCTGGGTGCAAAAAGTGAAACAGCATTCTGCCCTCTGTGAATGTTTTACACATGCTCCAGGGGTAAGAGAGAAGGGGGCACTTCAGAGTGGCTCTGAGAGCCACTCAAATTAAAGCACCTGGAGCATCTTGTGTATCAGCATCCCCACACTTCAAAATGGCACCAGGAGCACTTTAGTTAAAGCTCCCTGCCACCATTTTGAAGTGTGGGGATACTGATACACAAGATGTAGAGGCTGGACTTCACTAATTAGCATGCTCCAATGCACTCAGTAAGTCAATTCTACTCCTACGTGCTATAGGCACACCATAATTACAGTGCATCAGAGCAGCCTTCCAGCACATCTACTGGCACCCTGTATGTGTAAAATGGAAATAGCCATCAGGATAATTTAATGGCCATTAAGTAGAGAATAAGTACACAGTAATAGACAGACCAATAAATAAATTATCTTCATCTTAAGTGGATGCTGTATTGTTCAGAAATCACACTCAGAGCCAATCTGACCATCCTTCAAACCATATATCTACAATGTGGGTGTCAAACTCACCTTGTACATATGAGCAGATCTAGATAATGGGCCTTCTCATAGGACAGATCCAGCTTGGGGCATGTGGCAGTAGCCACCACAGCACCAGCACCAAGCAACCACAGACAAGGTGGGAACTTGCTGTGGCCAAATGGTACAAGCAGCAGCAGGGCTAAAAAACAATGTACAGACACATCCCTTGCTCACCAATGGCCATGTCACCCATGTCCACCAGGGTCCCACATTCTGCAGCAGGCCATGCCTACCACTGGCTATGCCTCCAAACTCCCTGGTCCACCAGCCCCACAGGCCAGATGCAGTTGCAGCATTTGATACCCTGCTCTACAACATACCTTTTATTTTAATGTCTCTCCCAAACCTCCCCCCAAAACCAACCAACCCAATACCAGAGATTGTGAAGCCTTTGAAGGACTTTGCTGTCACTCTTGATTTTACATGGCAGGCACTCAAATACTGTAGTGATGAGACAGCACAGAACTCTCAGATAAATGCATAGATAGATAGATAATTACTGAACTTACAAGTCAAATAGGGGAAATTTAGCTTTCCATGTCAAAATGTTGGCAAGAACAAGAAATCTGATTACTGAGAAGGAAAGTATGAAGTCACACTGAACACAAGCATCTACCATTTCACCAGCTAAGACATCCTAATTATAGTTCTCACAAGAGAACTGCAATAAACCTTTTTCTGTTTGAGCACCTGGCTTAATTTATTGTTGACATTTTAAACCCTAATGTATTTCTAGGTATAGACACAGATGGCACACAGTACTGTTTGATAAATCATCCTCTTGTGGCCCTGACTAAGAAGAATTTATGCTCCATTCAACCCACAGGCTTAGTATAAAGAAAGCTCAGGAGGTGTAGGTATGTTCTTCTGTGCCAGAGAAGAAGACATAAGTACAGGGCAGTTACTGGGAGTTCATAGATTCATAGATGTTAGGGTCGGAAGGGACCTCAATAGATCATCAAGTCCGACCCCCTGCATAAGCAGGAAAGAGTGCTGGGTCTAGATGACCCCAGCTAGATACTCGTCTAACCTCCTCTTGAAGACCCCCAGGGTAGGGGAGAGCACCACCTCCCTTGGGAGCCCGTTCCAGACCTTGGCCACTCGAACTGTGAAGAAGTTCTTCCTTATGTCCAGTCTAAATCTGCTCTCTACTAGCTTGTGGCCATTGTTTCTTGTAACCCCCGGGGGCGCCTTGGTGAATAAATACTCACCAATTCCCTTCTGTGCCCCCGTGATGAACTTATAGGCAGCTACAAGGTCGCCTCTCAACCTTCTCTTGCGGAGGCTGAAAAGGTCCAGTTTCTCTAGTCTCTCCTCGTAGGGCTTGGTCTGCAGGCCCTTGACCATACGAGTTGCCCTTTGCTGTACCCTCTCCAGGTTATCCGCATCCTTCTCGAAGTGTGGCGCCCAGAATTGCACGCAGTACTCCAACTGCGGTCTGACCAACGCCCTATAGAGGGGAAGTGTCACCTCCCTGGACCTATTTGTCATGCATCTGCTGATGCACGATAAAGTGCCATTGGCTTTTCTGATGGCTTCGTCACACTGCCGGCTCATGTTCAACTTGGAGTCCACTAGGACTCCAAGATCCCTTTCCACCTCTGTGCCACCCAGCAGGTCATTCCCTAGGCTGTAGGTGTGCTGGACATTTTTCCTCCCTAGGTGCAGCACTTTGCATTTCTCCTTGTTGAACTGCATCCTGTTGTTTTCTGCCCACTTGTCCAGCCTATCCAGGTCTGCCTGCAGCTGTTCCCTGCCCTCCGGCGTGTCCACTTCTCCCCATAGCTTTGTGTCATCTGCAAACTTGGACAGAGTACATTTCACTCCCACGTCCAAGTCGCTGATGAAGACATTAAAGAGTATCGGTCCAAGGACCGAACCCTGCGGGACCCCACTGCCCACACCCTTCCAGGTCGAGACCGACCCATCTACCACAATTCTTTGGGTGCGACCCTCTAGCCAATTCGCCACTCACCGGACTGTGCAGTCATCCACATCACAGCCTCTTAACTTGTTCACCAGTATGGGGTGGGATACCGTATCGAAGGCCTTCCTGAAGTCCAAGTATACGACATCCACCCCTCCTCCTGTGTCCAGGCATTTCGTAACCTGGTCATAGAAAGAGACTAGGTTGGTCAGGCATGATCTGCCCGCCACAAACCCATGCTGGTTTCCCCTCAGCATAATTTGTCCTGCCGGGCTCTCACAAATGTGAGCCTTGATAATTTTTTCAAAGACTTTACCAAGGATGGAGGTGAGACTGACAGGTCTATAGTTGCCCGGGTCCTCCTTCCTCCCCTTTTTGAAAATGGGGACCACGTTAGCCCTTTTCCAGTCCTCCGGGACTTGGCCTGTGCGCCACGAGCATTCGAATATTCCCGCCAGTGGCTCTGCAATGACGTCGGCCAGTGCCTTCAGCACCCTCGGATGGAGCCCATCCGGGCCTGCCGACTTAAAGGCATCCAGTTCTTCCAAGTGACTCTGCACCACGTCAGGGTCTACGCATGGAAGTCTGGCGCCTTGCTGCTGCCTCTCTACAACCCCAGTGAGAGACTTGTCGTGCCCCTCGCTTAGGAACACTGAGGCAAAGAACTCGTTGAGGAGTTCAGCCTTGTCCCCCCTGTCTGTCACCAATTGTTTCTGTCCATTTAGCAGGGGTCCTATTCCTCCCTGGGCCTTCCTTTTACTCCCTATATATCTAAAAAACAATTTCTTGTTGTCCTTTACTTGGGTTGCCATCCTCAGCTCCATGGCAGCTTTGGCCCGCCTAACTGCCTCCCTACAAGCACGAGCAGAGGAGGTATATTCATCTTTAGTGATCTCACCCTGTTTCCACTTTTTATGTGCTCCCCTTTTGGCCCTTAGGCTGCCCTGGATTTCTCTGGTCAGCCATGGAAGCCTCCTGGCCCCTTTCCCTCTTTTGCCTCGCTCGGGGATCGTCTTGCTTTGTGCCCAAAGGATCGTTTCCTTTAGGCACAGCCACCCTTCTTGGGCACCCATCCCATCAAAACTCCTACTCTGCAGTGCTTCCTTGACTAATCGCCTGAGTGCAATGAGATCAGCTTTCCTAAAGTCTAGCACTTTTACCCTACTAGTTACCTTACCCACTCGCCGTCTTATGTTGAATTCTATTATAAGGTGATCACTGTCTCCCAGATAGCTACCGATCTGGAGGTCCCCTATCATGTCATCTCCCGTTGCCAATACCAGATCCAGTATGGCATTCCTCCTAGTGGGACCATGAACCTCCTGTGTCAGGTGGAGGTTCTGTACACAAGTTAGAAACCTGCATGAGCGATGGGACCTTGCTGTCTGCGTCTCCCAGCAGATGTCCGGGTAGTTTAGGTCCCCCGTGACTACCGCCTCTTTAGCTTTTATGGTCTCCGAGAGTTGCCTCAGGAGCCCCGCATCTATTTCTTCCCCTTGGTGTGGGGGTCTGTAACAGACCCCTACCACCAAATCCCTTTCTCCTTGCCCCCCATGTAGCCTAATCTACAATCCCTCTACTTCCTCAGCCTCGGATTCTGTCTTGATGAGGGTTGATGTGTATTGCTCACTGACATAAAGTGCAACCCCCCCCCCCTTTTTTCCCCGACCTGTCCTTTCTATACAATCTATAGCCCTCAATATGTACCGCCCAGTCATGGGATGAATCCCACCAGGTCTCTGTTAGCCCCACTAAGTCATAGGTGTTTAGTGCAAGCAGGAGCGCTAGTTCATCCTGCTTGTTCCCCATGCTCCTAGCATTAGTATATAGGCACTTGAGCCCTGCGACTGGTGCCTTTGCTGCCCCCCCGCTCCCAGTCCCATGGGGCCCATTGTTTCTTACCTTCTTGTTCCTTACCTGTTCTGTTGTACTGGCCTCCATGGCTTTCAGGTTTCCAATGTTCTCCTTCTTCAGGCTGGTCTGTCCTTGTGGGTGCCACATGGTTTGGTGGTCCACAGCTTCCCCTGCCCTCGTACTCCCCTCCCCCCGACGAACCTAGTTTAAAGCCCGCCGGAGGAGATCCGCCAACCTAGAAGAAAACACACGCTTACCTTTGGGGGACAGGTGAAGCCCATCCCAGCTGAGTATGTCCCTCGTCGTGATGTGCGGGTCATTGTCCAGGAAGCCGAAGCTTGCCTCGAGACACCACTGCCGAAGCCGCCAGTTGGTCTCTCTGATGCAGTTCTCCTGCCGTCTTCCTCATCCGGTCACTGGTAGGATGGAAGAGAAAACCACCTGGGCACCGAACTCCTTCAGCACGCCGCCCAGAGCACAGTAGTCCGCCATCAAGTGATCGGGGGTTCTCCTGGCCGCATCATTAGTACCCACATGGACTAGACCCATGGGGTAATAATCGGTGGGCTTGATCCTGGCCTGGATTACCTCCGTCACATCCCGAATCTTTGCTCCAGGGAGGCAGCATACCTCTCGTGCCGAGGGGTCCTGGTGACAGATGGGTCCTTCCGTACCTCTCAGGATGGAGTCTCCTATGACGAGCACTCGTCGCCTCCTCCTCTGGGTCCTCGTGGATCTCTTGATCTGTTTGGCGTGTGAAGAACGTGGTGCTTCTTCTTGCCCAAGGGTTTCCTCCTCCCCTTCCATCTCCTGCAGGGTCGCCAGGGCCTCGTACCTGTTCACCAGTCGGACTGGAGAAGCTGGTACCGGTTCGCTGCGTGCCGCTCCGGTCCTGGCTGTGACCGTCTGCCACTCTGCTGTGGAGGGTATTCCCCGGGGTGCTTCTTCCTTGGGTGCCTGGGCCTGCAGGGAAAGGAAATAACTGTCAATTTCATCCTCCGCCTCCCTGATCCCCCTCAGCCTGCTAACCTCCTCCTGGAGCTCCCTCACCTGCGCCTCCAGAGCCCTAAGACGGGCACCTGCTGGACAGGTGTGGGAGCCCCCAATCTCTGCTCCCCCTGGCCCTGCTGGGGATCCCCCGCAGGCCAGGAGGTAGGGGGACACCGGCTCCCCCATGGGCTCGGTCTGGGTGGAGGCCTCAGACCTGCCCCTGGTAGCCTTGTCCCCCTGGGCAGAGGCCCTAGCAGTACTCCTCGTAGACACCATTCTACAAGCTGCTGTTTGTAGACCTGCGCGGTGTCTACGCCCTACCCCTACAGGAGTCCCACTCCTGGCCCTCCTGGCCCGCCCTCCGGCGCGAACGCCCGCGCAAACGCCGGCGTGCTCTTACAGAGTGCGCCTGTTTGCGCGCTCTGTTCGCGCCGCGCGGCTCAGGAGCGCGGCTCCCTACCGGTTCAGCTATATGGGACCCGGAGGGCTTCCCCTCCGGATCCAGCTCAGCTGCGCCGGGTCCCTCCGCCCCACTTACCTTCGGGGGATCAGCTGCTGCTGCCCCCGCTGCCGATTCCTCTGTTGTTGCTGCTGCCGCCGCCACCTCCGGTCAGTTGGTTGGTAAGACCAGTGGGGTCCCCCAGGGCTCTGTCCTTGGACCCATACTGTTCAACATCTTCATTAACGATGTGGACACTGGAGTCAGAAGCGGACTGGCCAAGTTCGCCGATGACACCAAGCTTTGGGGCAAAGCATCCACGCCAGAAGACAGGCGGGTGATCCAGGCTGACCTGGACAGGCTCAGCAAGTGGGCGGATGAGAATCTGATGGTGTTCAACGCCGATAAATGCAAGGTTCTCCACCTTGGGAAGAAAAACCCGCAGCATCCTTATAGGCTCGGCAGTGCTATGTTGGTTAGCACTATGGAAGAAAGAGACTTGGGGGTCATCATTGACCACAAGATGAACATGAGCCTGCAATGCGATGCTGCGGCTAGTAAAGCGACCAAAACGCTGGCTTGCATCCATAGATGCTTCTCAAGCAAATCCCGGGACGTCATTCTCCCCCTGTACTCGGCCTTAGTGAGGCCGCAGCTGGAGTACTGCGTCCAGTTTTGGGCTCCACAATTCAAAAAGGATGTGGAGAAGCTTGAGAGAGTCCAGAGAAGAGCCACGCGCATGATCAGGGGTCAGGGAAGCAGACCCTACGATGACAGGCTGAGAGCCCTGGGGCTCTTTAGCCTGGAAAAGCGCAGGCTCAAGGGTGATCTGATGGCCACCTACAAGTTTATTAGGGGTGATCACCAGTATCTAGGGGAACGTTTGTTCACCAGAGCGCCCCAAGGGATGACGAGGACGAATGGTCACAAACTACTACAAGATCGTTTCAGGCTGGACATAAGGAAGAATTTCTTTACTGTCCGAGCCCCCAAGGTCTGGAACAGCCTGCCGCCAGAGGTTGTTCAAGCGCCTTCATTGAACACCTTCAAGATGAAACTGGATGCTTATCTTGCTGGGATCCTATGACCCCAGCTGACGTCCTGCCCTTTGGGCGGGGGGCTGGACTCGATGATCTTCCGAGGTCCCTTCCAGCCCTAATGTCTATGAAATCTATGAAATCTATGAAATAAGAAGGGCACACGTGCGTGCGGGACACACGTGTGCTGCCTCCTCTCCTTCCCGCTGCCGGTTCCCGAGTGCTGGGAACTACGTCACTCCGTGGCTTTAAAGCCCGCGGTTTGAATTACCCGCCCCACTCCAACGGCCAATCAGGCGCCCCGGTCTACCCGGAAGTGCCTGCTGGCAGTTCTGCCTCTACGCTCCCCCGCTGGGGGGATCCGCTGCCACAGGAGCCTGCTCCCCCAAGGGTTAGCCCCAGGGGTGCCCCCTGGCCTGGGAGGACAGTCCCCTTCCTAGCCCTCCCTGTTTGCGTGCTCTGTTCGCGCCGCGCAGCTCGGGAGCACGGCTCCCTACCGGCTCAGCTATATGGGACCCGGGGGGCTTCCCCTCCGGATCCGGCTCAGCTGCGCCGGGTCCCTCTGCCCCACTTACCTTCAGGGGATCAGCTGCTGCTGCCCCCGCTGCCGATTCCTCTGTTGTTGCTGCTGCCGCCGCCGCCTCCGGTCAGTTGGTTGGTAAGAAGGGCACACGTGCGTGCGGGACACACGTGTGCTGCCTCCTCTCCTTCCCGCTGCTGGTTCCCGAGTTATCAGTTAAAATACTATAAGACAACTCATTACATATAGGAACACAATATAAACTCAGTGTTAGTTAAATATACCTGTAGATATGAACATGAGTCGTCAATGTGACGAAGTGATCAGTAAAGCTAACCACACTTTATCATGCATTAGCAGGTGCATGACAAACAGGTCCAGGGAGGAGATACTTCTCCTCTATGCGGCACTAGTCAGGCTGCAGTTGGAGTATTGCATCCAGTTTTGGATGCCGTGCTTCAAGAGGGATGTGGAGAATCTTGAGAGGGTTCAGAGGAGGGCCACTCATATGGTTAGGGGCTTGGAGGCAAAGCCCTACAAGGAGAGATTGAAGGCCCTGGATCTCTTTAGCCTATGCAAGAGAAGACTGAGAGGTGACCTTGTAGCCACCTACAAATTCATCGGAGAGCGGGGGGCTGACAGCAAGGAATAGGAGATGCTCTGTTTACCAGGGCACCCTTTGGAGTAACTAGAAACAACAGCCACAAACTGACGGAGATCAGATTTAGGTTAGACATCAGAATGAACTTTATGGTAAGGGTTGCCAGAATCTAGAATGGGCTTCCAAGGCAGGTGGTGCTCTCCCCTACCTTGGGGGTCTTTAAGAGGAGGCTAGACATGCACCTGGCTGTGGTCGTCTGACCCCAGCGCTCTTTCCTGCCCAGGGCAGAGGGTCAGATTTGATGATCTGCTAAGATTCCTTCCAACCCAAACATCTATGAATCTATGAATCAACCATGGTCACCTATTAGAAAAACTGTTAACTAATATGCATCATCCTAATTGTGGCTTCTATGTTAGAATTACATACATTAATCCCTTTCTGGATCTAGATGCTATAGAATATTTCTTGCAACTAGATATGTGCAGAACATTCAGTTTAAACCTCAAACATACTCAAAATCTACCTAAGTCTAATTTACATTTGTAGTCAAAAACCAGAAATATTATTCTTTAGTTTACATATATGAAATTTTCAAAAGAGCAGGATATGAAACTTCAATTCCATCTTGATATCTGCAAGCACTGGGGGACACCGTCCACTACTCCCATTTCCACTATAAAAGACCACATATGTGGTCAGGTCTTCAGCTACTATATAGTTTAATTTTAACCATAAACGGATGGTGCCGATTTACACTAACTGAGAGTCTGTCCTTTAATGCTTCTTCTGGGTCTGTAGCTAGCTTACCCAACCTGATGCAATCAGGAGAGTCAGTGAATGTCATTTCACCATGCAATTCAGTGACCCAATTGGGCTTAAGCAGAGCTGTCTAATCCAGACAGACAAACAAGACAGGAGGGAATTCCTTTCCGTCTTTGTATGACTTCGGCTATTTAAAATGGTACATTATTATCCCTAGGTCCGTCAGTTAGTAGAAATCAACTGTGCCAACTGTGTTCTTGTTTAGCCTCATCATAAGAAAAGCTCCCTGAGACTGAGTTCTGACTGTTCCACCACACCTTGCATTGTCCTAATTGAATCCCTCTCCAGACGAGGTTACAGACGTTGCTATAGTTGCACAGCAGTTGCCTGCACATCCCTGCTGAGGATAATTGCATTGTCCTGCATGCCACACTGCCACTCTAACACTCCTGTAGTTTCTTAAGTGGTGCATGTGCACATGTATATGTGTAGATTTGTGTAATTGTATCTACAAAGGACTTCCACACATCCCTGCTCCACTGATCCAGGTTCTTCCAAGCGTCATAGCCCAGCTGGTTGCTCCACACATTCTACAGAAAAATAGACACAGCTAGCAGTTGAGCAGAATAGGAAGAGGTTCATCTCTGAGCATCACCTCATCTTTCTTAGTTCCTCTCACAATAATTGTCAGTTCTCTTCCTCACCATGTTTATATTTGAGTAGGATATTTCAAAACTTTTTTTCCCTAACTTTAATATTATTTAAATAAGAGATAAAAGTGTCACTTTCTTTTCCAGTGGGCCTGGGAAAATGAACAGGGATGTTTGGAACTTTTGTATTTAAGGATGGGGAGCCAAAAAAAGCATGCGTTTCACGTCTGAGTCTTCCATCAGGTACGCTGGAAAAGTCACTTAAAACCCTTCTTTATCTCAGTTTTCACATCAACAAAACAAGGAAATAAAATGTATTCCCCTACTGCTGAAGATTTAGTAGCTAATGTTTGAACAAGTCTTGAGCATACGGTGCTACATAAAAGCTAAAATAATCTGGCCTTTGACAGGCTGTTACTAGATTTCATAGAAGAGACATGATTGAAAGCTTTTTGAAAGGGTGCAGACTTCTGTAGACTATAAAAGCTGGCCAGGTTTTCAGCTAATGGAATTGTACATTGATCTGTGCAACTGTGGATGGTTTCATGTTCATGGATGACACAAAATTATGGGGTGCAGCTAACACCCTAGAGAGGAAGAACCAGATCCAGGCCAACCTAGACAGGCTGGGGAAGTGGGCAGAGAGCAACAGGATGCAATTCAATAAGGACAAATGCAAGGTGCTGCATCGAGGGAGGAAGAGCTGCCATCATACTTACAGGCTGGGGGGCGACCTTCTCAGCTCCACTGAGTCAGAAAAAGATCTTGGAGTCACTGTTGACTCCAGGATGAACATGAGTCATCAATGCGATAAAGTAGTCAGCAGAGACAATTGCACCTTGTCATGCATCCGTAGGTGCTTCACAAGCAGGTCCAGGGAAGTGATTCTCCCCCTCCATGCAGCACTGGTCAGACCACAGATGGAGTACTGTGTCCAGTTCTGGATACTGCAGTTCAAGCGGGATGTAGACAACTTGGAAAGGGTCCAAAGAAGAGCCACTCATCTGATTAGAGGCCTGCAGGGAAGGCCCTACGAGGAAAGGCTAAGGGACCTTAACCTCTTCAGCCTCTCCAAGAGAAGGCTGAGAGGGGACCTTGTGGTGGCGTACAAATTCATAAGGGGAGAACAACATGAAGTAGGTGACAATCTGTTCACCAGGGCACCCCCTGGAACAACAAGGAACAATGGCCATAAGCTACTAGAGAGAAGATTCAGGCTGGACATTAGGACAAAGTTCTTCACGGTCAGGGCTGCCTGGATCTGGAATGTGCTCCCAAGGGAGGTGGTGCTTGCCCCATCCTTGGAGGTCTTCAAGGTCTTCAAGAAGAGACTGGATAGGCACCTGGCTGGGATCACATGACCCCAGGGTTGGTGTTTCTCTTCTTGCCTGCCAAAGGCAGGGGGTCAGACTAGATGGCCCACTGAAGTCCCTTCCGACTCTATGAATCTATGTTTAAAATGTGCACTCTTTACCATCTTAGATATAGCCCTTACCTATATAGTTGTATATCACACACATTGTTGTTATTGGTTACAAGAACTAGTCAGAATATATTGCCCCATTCATACCTCTGTATTACCTGTTCAGTTTGAGAACAAACTGAGTTGCTTATTCTGCAGGATTTAGATAATCAGATTTAACCATATCACACTGGGACTCTGAATTTTCCCAACAGTGCAAATGAATAAGTAAATCAGGAAACCCACATAAGGTCTCCATCTGTTTAGGTTTTGAGGGGCCTTGGTGCCTCTTTGCATTCAATATTGCCAAAGACCACATATGAGGGAAGCAGCAAAATATGCTGAAGAAAACCTAAGAAAAAAAAGGAGTCTCCAAGCAATTTCCTTAGAAAGTAGTAAACACATTTGAGGCTGAAAACTTGACAAACTTAATCAACTAATACCATTTTGTTTAAATCTGAGAATATGTGAATATGCAAACAGAGAGCAAAAGGTTACAGAAAATTAAGAACTGTAAAGAATAAGTTACATTTATTTAGCATTCTACTTACTCTGTCTGCTATTGTGTTCTCTTTTAAGAAATTATGCATGCTATTTAGCTATCAGGAAATACCTTTGAGAGTACCCATTAAAATGAGTTCAGAGGAATGAACACATTTGGAAAAAGAACTGTTTTTGACCCACGGTGTAAAGTTAGGATAAATGTTTCTAAAATAGTGGGTGTGTCTACACATACAATTAATAAGAAGAAATAAACTTCAAAGCTTATTGCTGCAGAGTTTATTGCTCCTGGGCACACTGTTTGAACATGTCCTTGGGACTGCAACATGTTGAGTCAGGTCTGAGCAGCCCCAGCTGACAAAGGCCCCTGGGGTCTGCCTGCCAGCCAAAGGGCTGATCCCTGCCCCCCTTCCCCACCCAGCCACCAGCTCAGCATGCTGCAGAGGACTGGCTAGGACAAGAGGGTGCTCTAGAAGGCAGCAGGCAGCTCATGCACTGAAGTACCTTTGTGCCCCAGACAGTTGGGGCAGCATCTACATGTGCGCTACTGCAGAGTAAAAAAACTGTACGGTAGGATAGTACTTGTGTTTACAAGTACTACCCTGCTGCAGAGTTAATTAGTTTACTCCAGTCTAATAGGGGTAAACCAATAGGGATGCATGTGTAGATAAACAATGTTTACTGAGGAGCTAATTAGTCTACTCCACAGTAAACATTTTGTATAGATATGCTCAGTGAAAGGTTTTACCCTGATGTTCAAAAGTCCAGATTCTGTGTCAGCCAAGAACAGAAACAGCAGTTAATTGTACCATCACATAGGCTGTCAACTCACCAAACGGCAGGTGGTCAGCACAGGCCCTGGTAAGAAGAGCACAGGTACCCACCCAAAAACCCACACACCCATGTGCTCCAAATGAGCCTGGACCCAGGTGGCCAGGGTATAATCTGGCCAGCCAGGGTGCAATCTGTCTGGCCAGTGCCACAACAGCTGGAAGGGAAATGTCAATTGGCCCAGTTCTCAAAGGAAATGGGCTAAAGAATGAGCCAGAAGGAAAGGATGGGGGATACGCTGGGACTCCCAAGAAAGAGCCATGCATCCTTCCTGCCACTGGAGCAGGAAATTGCCCTGCATTCAACGCTGTCAGGGCACTATCCATACCAGGGACCACACACACAATAATGCATGTCATGTGGGAAAGTGAGTGGGTGGCACAGAGAAGCTGGGCAGGAGAACAGCTAGAGGAGTCATGCCAAGCTGGCTCTCTAACTCTTCAGGACTCGGAGGAAAATCTGCACGCCCAAAATGCACCAAAAAGTGACCGGCTGGTTGCAAGTCCCATACAAGGCCAGTGTGGGCTAGCCTGAGCCACATGATACCCTGCCAGGAACCCAGGCAGGGAGAGACTGCTGGTTAGAGGTAACCAGCCAGAAGGCACAGGGAGCAGGGCCCATGGCACCCCAGACTAAGGTCAATACCCTAGGAGAAGGTAGCCCAGCTCACACAGAGGCATCGCTACCCTGTCCAGCCAATGCACTTGGGCTATTTAAGTTTCCTCACCTGTTGTGTTGTAATTCCTGAGACAGAGGCACAGGCACCATTCTAAAAGAAGCAAATATGAACCTGACTCACCATCAAGGTGTGACAGTAACACCTGAGTGGAAAGGAGTGAGGTGTAGTGGAGGAGAAGCCCCACAGAAGTTCCAAGAAGTTCTACCCAAACTCGACCACACCAGAACCACCAAAGAACCACAGATACCACCTCCTCATAATTCAGATTCCATCCAAGAGAAACAGCAAAGTTGTGGCAGGCAAAAGGGGAACGGTGCATTGTGACCAGGTGAACAAAGCATGCCCTCTACTCTCTGGCAGCCTCCCTGGGCATGAACCTGTCACAGTAACATATTTGATTCCAAACAGACAGCCCAAGCATCTGAAATGTGGGGAAGTATGGGCAAAAATAAAAAATGGGCAAGAATTTTTAAGTGAGAAACTACAACTGCCATTTAAAAAGATCTAATTTCATGATAATACACCTAGAAATCTTCATGTCAGAAACTTTCCATTAGAGGATATACCTTAGGGGTCAAATTCTGACTCAGGTTTTGTTCATGAATAACAGGTAGTTTCCATTTTTACCCGTTTGCCTGGCAAACTTGACATACAATTGAAAGTTGCTACTTAGAAAGGGACCCAGATTGAAAGATCAAAGATAACTACAAGTGAAACTTGACATGCTTTGGCAGCAAAATAAAGTTCTGTTTAAAAGAATTATTAATATATTTATCTATAACCTCAATTTGAACCACACCATGGTCAAGGTTTTTCTACAATAGCCATGCCTAATTTGTAATCTGTGGAATACGTGTTGCAGACTGTTTTGAACACATGATGCTGGCTCTTCACCTTGTTTCAAGCTGCTAACCTGCAATGAGAAAGCCAAAATGCATCATTTACAATCTCCTATTGCTCTATTTGTACCTAGCAAACTCACTTCATATACATAAAGACACTGCTCTCATTCTTCTACAATTAAATCTAGATCAACTTGCTGTTGTGGTTCACTGGTTGAATCCCTCCCTGCCATGCAGAAGATCCAGGTTTGATTCCTGGATGCACAAATAACCACAGCCATCAAGGCACTGAATGCCTGGACTTAGTCTAGCCTTTGGAGTCTGTCTAAAGTCGGGGTGGAAGATCTGGGCAGCCTCTACTCCTGCATAAGCACATGCATTAAAGGTCCTGGTGACTTCTCACATATACACCATGATCCAGAAGGATTGATGATTGCCTAAGTCTACATCATTTCACATGCTACCCACTATGTCTTGGAAATCCTCAAAGGTGTCATCTTCCTGCTGACTTAGATCTTTTAGCTAGCCTTCAGTCAGGGACCTTCAGATCTGCTCTTTTACTTGGCTGTGAATTGTTTTACATTTTAAAAAAACCCTATAACAGCTTAACATTAAATATTTCACATGAACTGAAAATAGAAATGGATTTTATGTCCCATGGTTATCCTCTCTGTATACACTGTACAAATATTAATTGATATAATATATTTCTCTTACTTTTTAGGTAAGATACATAATTTATTCTAATCTTTAATTTGTTATTTAAAACGATGATGATACAGTTCCAAGACCCTCTTTAAAAGCTGCCTCTGAAACCAGAAAAGCATGCACTGTATAGAGAAATACTCATACTTAGAGATCTTTCAATATGTGATAAAACTAGGGGAAAAAGCTTAACAAACATTTGGGAAATACAGATACAGGTTGAACTGGTCAGTGTTCAAGTGAGTGTTATCCTCAGTCCCGTGATCCTGAATGCAATTCCTTACCCGCTTCCATTACGTATTGGCCATTTGCAGTCTGGCAGTCAGGTAGCTATACACCTTACACTTTAACTATACAAGATATATAGAGAGCACACACTTTTGTGAACTCAAGTTTATACTTCATTAGATGCTGTGAGAAGACAGCATAACGCAGTATATTGAGTGAAGTGAGTGATCTGAATACAAAGGGTGGGGAAAGGAGGGGGAGGAAGGGTGGGAAGGTCTGACCAAACTGGATAATGATATTAAGCTATCAGGCACCTAACATGATAAATTCAAGTGTCCTAATTATGTCAATGCTGGATCTCCAGGACTATTCTGCCCCTTGGTTTACCAGCCAGCTGCAGAAGCTGAGAAATTGTAAACTCAAACATCATTAGAATGACCAACTACCTTTATTATTCAGCAAGTTACTTAAAAAAATACCTTCTTGAATACAGTCAGTCTACAGGACTACTTAGGGAGAAGCAGTAGACAGGTCTTGTTATGGATGGTTCTGACAATCTCAAAGAAACCCCATTTAAAACCTTGGATCAATTTCTTTTACATAATGGCAGTAAAGTGACAGATTCTCCCTGATACAGGAATTTTTGCATTTTCAAAAGAGAAGATTGAAGATCTTCAAAGTTCACTACATCTCTCATTTCTACAGTGGTGATTAACAGGCAACAGTTACATACTATTTAGTTCCAGTCCAACAATTTCCAAGTTTAATGCTGTCTAGTAAATTGAGGTCAAGAAACTAGTTCAGAAACATACATTTCTACTCTGTTTTCTTGATCCCTAAGCTTACTGATGCTCATTAGCAACGTGCTAATAACTCTCAACTATATTAAATTACTGCTATAGTTCCTAAGCCTTGCCTTCTGAAACCTTAGTCCTTTAAAGAAAGAAAGTGAATTAGATCATGATGTACCATCCAATTATTGAACAATGTTTAATTTACTCCTTCAAGCAGAAGTGCTCAAGTGGGTCACAGTCAGGCAATTGTCTTGACATTTTGTTGCTAGCAATCTTTTAGAGTATTGACAGACAGTTTTGCAACTTACTTATTGTACACAGAGCATACTGTTTTTAAAGTGAACGTTCTGTTTCGCAGTGCATGTAACAATTCTTTGAACTAATGAAAAGCGCTATCAGCTTTGAATGATCATAATTTCTGGCTACATTTGGGTATCACTGATCTCACAAACTGAAGGCAGGTTTTTTTTTTCCTTCCAAAAATGATAGTTTTTTGGCTTTTTTTTACCTTTACCTTGCCACATATTACTGTAAGCTGCAAATTTTTTTTCTTTTATATTCCCTAGGTCCTAGGATTCTCTTTTGGTACATTGTTATTAAGGATTTACTTATTTCTTTTGGATTAAACAAGACAAGTGAATAGGTTCTGCTCTGCCTTCTACATTTCATATTTTACTGCCTGTTTTTTAAGGACACTAAAACATGATGTCTTATATGTTAATTAAATAAAATTGTCATATACAATATACTCTTCCATCTTTACCTCTCCTACATTTTTAGAGAATTCACTCAGTTTATTAATTTACTGGTGCTAGTTTTCTGACAAGTATCCCTGTGTGACTTCCTGCTGTACTTGACTTTGGTATGCCAAACTGTTCGATCAATAATCTTCCATTAATATAGCATGTAGCAGTTAGAAATCTGACTGCTGTAAGACATTCCATCATGGCCTGACTTTTGTCCCAGGCACTCTAGTTACCACTCAAGTTTTATTAATTTATAAAGGTTCTTAGACTGACTTTGAAAGTCCTTCAGGAACCAATTTACAGTAAATTTCTGAATTAGTACTCCTTGCTCTTCTTGTCATCAATTGGGCCGATTTAAGTCTATCAGCTCAATGCTAAAATGTGTCATTTTAAAATTACAATATACAGTCAATACAGGAGGACGAGCTTATTTGACACTAACTGGATGATGGTAAGAGGAATATCCCTACTTTCACTTAAGCGCAAACTTAAGGCATGCTTAAGGGTATGTCTACATGAGACGCTTTACTGTGCAATAGATTCTCAGCCCCCCCTTGCTCCCCAAAGTAACCAGCTCTGTGAGGAGCTGGCTGCTCCGGGGAGTAAGTGAGGGCTGGATTCCTAGCCCAGGCTCGCTCCCCAGAACAGCCAGCTCCATACTGGGTGGATTTCCAGCCCCTCCACCTCTTCCCCAGAGCAGCAGTCTCCATGCCAAGCAGGGCAGCTGCCAGCAAGCCCTGTGACCTCCCACCAAGCAGAAGGCTCACCCATAGCTGCCTTACACCCTGGACAGCTCCAAGCAAACTCCTGGCCAAGCATATATCTGTCAGGATGTGCACAGAGCCAGGAGAGCTCTGCCCACTGCAGTGGCAGCTCTCTCCTGGCCCTGTGCACATCAAGTCCCCTCCCAATGTGCACAGGGCCAGGAGACAGCTGCTACTGGTACTGATAGAGCTCTCCTGGCCCCATGCCCACAGGGACCACCCTGTGCCCCCTGGCCAGCTCCTGGGCTAATACGGGGAAGATCCTGAAACTACCTCCGGCTGCTACAGGGAGGCAGAACAGGCTGGAAGCAATCCTGTACTGAGCTGCTCCATTTTATAAGAAATGCTGCCCTTTTCTTGGTCTCAAAAAATTGTAGCCACCCATATTTTCTCACTGTTGTCTCTCAATAATAGTTGTTGTAAGCAAGAGGCAAGTCTCATGAAAATCCAGTATAATTTGCAAACACAGGTATAAAAAGGTAAAAGAGGACATAGGCAGACAAGGTTCTTTGGGTAGATGTGATATCTTTTATCAGACCAACTAAGTAACTGGAAAAAATGTTCTTTGCAAGCTTTCGGGCACAAACACCAACAAACTCTCCCTATGCCTGAAGAAGGGTGTTTCTGCCCAAAAGCTTGTATAGAACAATTTTCCCAACTATTTAGTTGGTCTAAAAAAAGACATCACATCTACCCAAAGAACCTTGCCTTCCTATGTCCTTAGACCAATGTGGCTACAACCAACAACCCTAATAAAGAATGTAGTGTCACTTGTGCTGCACAGGGCACAGGGTGCTGCTGCTAGGGACCCTGCCCCGGCAGTGCTGCCCACCCCCAGCTCCTCGGAGGTCTCCACCCAGGTAGAGCCCTGCCCCCCTGTCTGCACGGGTGGCCTGGTGGGGACCCTGCCATCGGAGATGGGAGAGGAGAGGGGGAGCCCCCTCACCTGTCCCTCATGTGTCCACCTTTGGGCCTTGGAGGAGCAGGTAAGGGAACTCCAGGAGGCAGTGAGCAGGCTGGGAGGGATCAGGGAGGATGAGGCTGTGATTGATGGGTATTTCCATTCCTTACAGCTCCAGATGCCTACGGGTGAAACCCCACAAGAAGAATCTGCAGCAGAGGAGTGGAAAACTTTCACATCCGGACCCAGGCATCAGGAGCCAGTGTCTGCTTCCCCATCGCATCTGGGGAACAGGTACGGGGCCCTGGCAGCCTTGGTGGAGGAAGCAGCAGAGGAACTTTCTCCAGCAGAGGAGGATGCAGAGGAGGTGCTCCCTGCAAACCCCACTGGGCAGGCTGGGGGACCATTACCCAGGCAGAAGAAGAAACGCCGGGTTATTATGGTAGGTGACTCAATCCTGAGAAGCATGGAGGGGCCAATCTGCCGACCAGATTCTATGGTGAGAGAGGTCTCCTGATGCCTGGAGCAAAGATCAGCAACATCACTGAAAAGATTCCTGATCTCATCAAGCCCTCCGACTACTACCCCATGGTCCTTGTCCATGTGGGCACTAATGATGCAGCTGGGATTAGTCCTGACCACATCATGAAGGACTTCAATGAGCTGGGGGTCGGGCACAGGAACTCGGGGGCACAGGTGGTATTCTTCACCATCGTTCTAGATGGCAGCAGCCGGAGGCACCAGGATGCCTGCATCAGGGTAGTCAAGTGGCGGCTCCAGAGATGGTGTCTTCAGGAGCGCTTCGGATTCTACAACCATGACCAGCACTTCCAGGGAAGAGGCTTCCTGGGAAGGGATGATCTTCATCTCTCTCCCAGAGGTAAGCATCTGTTCTCCCGCAGTTTGGCTGATCTCCTCCAAAGATCTTTAAACTAGGTTCGACGGGGAATGGGGAACTGATGGTCAATGAGAACTCAGGTTGGAAAGCCACAACAAGGCACCGGACCTAACCAGGTAAGCATTAAGGGGAACACAAACTATCGAGGCAAAGGGGCACCAAGAACACCCATTGGTGGGCTAAAATGTCTTTACACAAATGCCAGGAGTATGGGGAATAAGCAGGAGGAGCTCACACTCTTACTTGCGCTTGTCCACTATGAGCTAGTCAGCTTAACTGAAACATGGAGGGATTCTACCCATGACTGGGCAGTAGGCATTGAGAGGTACAGGTTGTATTGGAGCAGAAGAGTGGGAAAAAAGGCCGGGGTGTAGCTCTCTATGTTAAGAAGCAGTACACGTCCTCCATCATCAGAGAAGGGGGTAGAGAAGGGGAATACTGAGGCATAGTGGGTCAGGATCCAGGGGGTGCCAGGGGAAAAAGACTTGGTAGTGGGTGTCTACTACAGACCTCATCACCAGGATGACGAGCTAGATGAGGTATTCTCCAGGCAGCTGTCAAATGCCATACAGGTGAAGGAGGCAGTGGTCATGGGGAATCTAAATTACCCAGACATCTGCTGGGAGGAGCAGACAGCCAAAACAAGCCACTCATGTAGGTTCTTACATCATGTGCAGGACCTCCACCTAACCCAGGTGGTATCCAGTCCCACCAAGGGTAGCGCCTTGCTAGACCTGGTCTTAGCAACAGGGGATGATCTCGTGGGGAGCCTGCAAGTACACAGTAACCTGGGAGATAGTGACCATCACTTGGTAGAGTTCACTATTCAGCGAAGGGTGGGAAAAATATCCAGTGAGGATAAAGTGTTAGACTTCAGAAGGGCCAACTTTAGTAAACTTAGAAGGCTAGTTAGTGAGGTGGCAGAACTCAAGAGTATTGAGAAAAGGGGGATCCAGGAAGGCTGGAGATTTTTCAAGGGAGTAATCCTTGGGGCACAAAAGGAGTCTATCCCCTTATGCAGGAAAGGGGGTAAGGGGATAAAAATCCCCCTTGGCTGAACAGGGATCTCCAGAAAAGACAGGGGGCAAAGAAAGAGATTTATAGGCAGTGGAAGCAGGGGGCACCCACCTCCCTAGCACGCTATTGCAGGGAATCAGTTAGGCAGGCCAAGGCAGGGCTGGAGCTTAGGCTGGCTACAACAATTAAGGACAATAAAAAGTCCTTCTACAGATACATAGCGAGCAGAAGGAAAGCCCAGAGTAACATAGGGCCCCTACAGGTCAAATCAGGACAGTTGGTGGTTGATGCAAGGAAAAAGGTGGAGCTCTTCAATTAGTTCTTTGCTTCAGTATTCCTAAGTACTGACCAAGACAATTCCCCCACCTTGAGCATAGACAGATGTCCAAAAGGAACCAGACCGCCAAAGGTTAGTGCTGACTTAGTTAAGAAGCACTTGGAAGGGCTGGATGGGTACAAGTCAGCCAGCCCAGATGACCTCCATCCATGGGTGCTGATGAAATTGGCCAGTGTCATAGCTGAGCTACTGGCATGGCTGTTTCAGCACTCATGGTGCTCCGGCCAGGTCCCTGAGGACTGGAGAAGGGCCGATGTGGTGCCTATTTTTAAGAAGGGGAGAAGGGGTGAGCTGGGTAATTTTAGGCCAGTCAGTCTTACCTCTATCCCAGGGAAAATACTGGAAAAAATCATCAAAGAGCGCATTTGTGAAGGCCCAGCGGGGGAAATGATGCTGAAAGGAAACCAGCACGGGTTTGTCACATGTTAGATCCTGCGTGACAAACCTTGCAGCCTTTTATGACCAGATCACACACTGCCTTGACACAGGAGCTGAGGCTGATGTCATCTACCTGAATTTTAGGAAGGCCTTCGACACAGTTTCACATCCTATTCTCATAGGGAAGCTAGCAGGCTGTGGAGTGGATGCCTACACAGTTAGGTGAGTGGCCAACTGGCTTAGGGACCATACCCAGAGGGTGGTGGTGGATGGGTCATTCTCGGCCTGGAAGAAAGTGGGCATTGGGGTCCCACAGGGTTCGGTCCTTGGACTGGTGTTATTAAATATCTTCATCAGTGATTTGGACGATGGTGTAGAGAGCACCCTCTCCAAATTCACAGATGATACCAAGTTATGGGGCAAAGTTAACACACCAGAGGGCAGAGAGCAGATACAGGCCAACCTGGAGAGGTTGGATCAATGGGCAGAATGAAATAGGATGCAGTTCGACAAAGATAAATGTAAGGTACTCCACCTAGGAATGAGGAATCCCCAGCACACCTATAGGTTGGGGGATGACCTCCTCAGCAGCTCAGTGGCTGTGAGGGATTTTAGAGTCATAGTTGACTCCAAGATGAACATGAGCCGGCAGTGTAATGAGGCCATCAACAAGGCCAATCACACCTTGTCGTGTATTAGTAGATACATGACCAACAGATCAAGGGAGGTGATGCTTCCCCTCTATGCAGTATTTGTCAGGCCGCAGTTGGAGTACTGTGTCCAGTTTTGGGTACCGCACTTCAAGAGGGACACGGAGTATCTGGAGAGGGTCAAGAGGAAGGCCACTCACATGATTAGTGGCCTCCGTGAAAGACCCTATAAGGGGAGGTTGAGAGATCTGGATCTCTTCAGCCTTCACAAGAAACCTCTGAGGGGAGATCTTGTAGCTGCCTATAAGTTTATCAAGGGAGGACAACAGGGAATTGGAGATGCGCTATTTACCAGAGAGCCCCTGGGATTAACTAGGAATAATAGGTGCAAATTAGTGGAGAGTAGATTTGGGTTAGACATTAGGAAGACATTTTTTACAGTAAGGGTGGACAGAATCTGGAACGGGCTTCCAAGAGAGGTAGTACCATCACCTAGCTTGGAGGTCTTCAAGAGGAGGCTAGATAGTCACCTGGCTGGGGTCATCTGACCTCAGTCCTCTTTCCTGCCAGGGGCAGGGAGTCAGACACAATGATCCATTGTGGTCCCTTCTGACTACAATCTATGAATTTATTAATATGTTTGTCTTTGCAACTCCCTGCAGGCATATGAGTGTGAGTGTAGTTAGTATGGTGTCCTTAGACACTTATCCCAGTATACTTTTGACTTTAAAGATACCATAAGTTGGTTATCAAAGTAAAATAAGATCATAAATGGGGAGATTAAAGGACAGATTAAATCAGACCAAACTATAGTGATTAAACTATACAGATTAAATCAGACCAAACTATAGCTTCGGGAATGGTGTCTTGCAGTGGGCTTCAGCTTTCTGGATCATGACCCTCACTTCAGAATGAGAGACAAGCTCGGGTGGGATGGGCTTCACCTCTCCCCCAAAGGTAAGCATGTGTTCTCTTTCAGGTTGGCTGATCTCCTCCAGTGGGCTTTAAACTAGGCACGTTGGGGGAGGGGGAGGAAGAGGACCAAGGGAGCCACAGAACACCAAACCAAGAGACACCCACAAGAACAGCCCGGCCAAGTCAGGCGACGAGCACAAGAAATACCCAGGTAAGAGACAGGGGCCCAGACAGTCCGGGGATTGGGAAGGAGGTGCATACACCATCAGGAAGCCTTAAATTCCTCTACACTAATGCTCACAGTATGGGGAACAAGTAGGAGGAACCTGCCCTCCTGCTAGCTAACACAAACCCAGACATAGTGGGGCTCACCAAAACTTGGTGGGATCCAACGCACAACTGGGTGGTAAACATCAAGGGCTATAGGCTGTATAGGCGGGATAGAACAGGGAGGAAAGGTGGGGGTGTGGCGCTCTACTTCAAAGAGCAATACACGTCCTCTGCAAACAGCACTGGGTCTGAGGTAGGGCAGACGGAGGTAGTCTGGGCCAGAATACAAGGGGTCTGGGGGAAAGGGACCTAACGGTGGGGGTCTACTACAGGCCACCTATCTAGGGAGAAGAACTGGACCAGGAATTCTCAGATCAGCTCGCAAAGGCAGTTAAGTCAAGGGATGTGGTCATCATAGGTGACCTAAACTACCCAGACAGTCAGCCAGGTCTGACCACTCACGTAGGTTCCTAGTCAAGTTACAGGACCTCCACCTAACCCAGGAAGTGCACAGTCCCACCAGGGGAAATGCCTTGTTGGACCTGGTCCTAGCCACAGGCCATGACCTGGTGAGGGGACTGTGGGTGCTCAACCACCTGGGCGATAGCGACCATCGCCTACTGGAATTTACTATCCAGCGCAGGGTGTCAAAGACCTGCAGCAATGCAGCAGCCCTGGACTTCAGGAGGGTAGATTTCAATGAGGTAAGGAGACTAGTCAGGGAAGCACTGAGATCCCAGAGGGGAGGGGAGGTGGAAGTCCAAGAAGAGTGGTCGTTCCTTAAGGAGACAATCCTCCAAGCCCAGTGACAATCCCCACATGGATCAAAGGGGGTAAGAGTTCTCAAAAGCCCCCATGGCTCACCAAAAGGATCCACAAACACCTCAAAGCCAAAAAGGAAGTGTACACCCAATGCAAGGGAGGGGCCATCACCAAGGAGGATTATACCTCCTTGGCTCGAGATTGTAGGAGGGCTATTAGGAAGGCTAAGGCAGAGATGGAACTGGGACTAGCGACCCGGATCAAAGATAACAAGAAGTCATTTTTTAAATACATAGGGGATAAAAAGAAGGTATCAAATAATGTGGGGCCTCTGCAGGACATGCTAGGTAATCTGGTGGTAGCACCAGATGACAAAGCTAATCTCTTTAACAGATTCTTTGCTTCCATTTTTCTGAGCAGGGACAGGGACATCCCCCCCACTGGGATTCTGGATGGACCCAGGGGAGGCGCAGCCAGGCCCAGGGTCAGTGAGGACCTAGTCAGGGAACTTCTGGAGGGACCAGATGTGTTCAAATCAGCAGGTCCTAACAATCTCCGCCCCAGAGTGCTTAGGGAACTGGCAGAGGTCATTGCAGGACCCCTGGCACAGCTTTATGAGCACTCATGGTGCTCTGGTGAGGTGCCTGAAGACTGGAAAAGGGAAATGTGGTCCCCATTTTCAAAAAAGGGAGTAAAGAGGATCCAGGAAACTATAGGCCCGTTAGTCTTACCTCGGTCCTGGGGAAGCTCTTTGAGAAAATTATCCAGGAGCACATCTGCGAAGGGCCAGCAGGGGAGTTTATGCTTAGGGGCAATCAACACGGGTTCATTAGGGGCAGGTCCTGTCAGACCAACCTTGTGGCCTTCTATGACCAAGTCACAAAAACCTTGGACACAGGTGTCACGGTGGACATAGTCCTCCTGGACTTTAGGAAGGCCTTCGACACTGTCTCTCACCCCATCCTCATTAAAAAATTAGGTGTCTGTGGTGTCAACGCCTACACAGTCAGTGGGTCGCAAATTGGCTGGAGGGCTGCACCCAGAGAGTGGTTATGGACGGGTCATTTTCGACCTGGAGAGATGTGGGCAGTGGGGTTCCCCAGGGCTCGGTCCTTGAGCCTGCACTGTTCAATATCTTCAACCAGCAATTTGGATGAGAGGGTGAAAAGTACCTTGTTCAAGTTTGCAGATGACACTAAGATGTGGGAAGAAGTGAGCATGCTAGAAGAGAGGGACAGGCTACAACTAGATCTCAACAGGTTACAGAGGTGGGCAGATGAGAATAGGATGGGTTTCAATACTGACAAGTGCAAGGTGTTGCACCTGGGGAGGAAGAACCTGCAGCATACCTGCAGGCTGGGGAACTCCCTTCTCGTCAGCATGGAGGCAGAAAAGGATCTTGAAGCCACTGTTGATTCCAAGATGAACATGGGCTTCCAATGTGGCAACACGGTCAGGAAGGCTAACCTCACCTTGTCATGCATCCATAGATGCATCACAAGAAGGTCCAAGGAGGTGATCCTCCCCCTCTATGTGACACTGGTCAGGCCGCAGTTGGAGTACTGCATCCAGTTCTTTGTGCCACACTTCAGGAGGGATGTGGACAGCATCAAGAGGGCTCAGAGGAAGGCCACTCGCATGATCGGGGGGCAGCAGGGCAGGCCCTACGAGGAGAGGCTATGGGACATGAACCTGTTCAGCCTCCACAAGAGAAGGCTGAGAGGGGCTCTGGTGGCTGTCTATAAACTGGCCAAGGGGGACCAGTAGGCAATGGGAGAGTCTCTATTCCCCCGAGCACTACCGGGGGTAAAAGGGAACAACGGCCATAAGTTGACTGAGAGTAGATTCAGGCTAGATATCAGGAGGCACTGCTTCACTGTCAGGGCAGTTGGGATCTGGAACCAACTTCCAAGGGAAGTGGTGCTTGCCCCTACCCTGGCGGTCTTCAGAAAGAGGCTAGACAGCCACCTAGCTGGGGTTATTTGACCCCAGCATCCTTTCCTGCCCAGGGTGGGGGGTCAGACTAGATGATCTGCTTAGGTCCCTTTTGACCCTACCTACTATGAAACTATAGGAAAGTGTGAATGCTATAGGAGCTAAGAAAATAAGAGTTAAAGATTTTTTCAAGCAGGACTTCCCTTTTCTAAAACATTAAAAGTCAACTTTGTAAAAATGTTATACGATGATACCTGCCCTCACTCCTTGGTGGGCAATTCTTTCCTTTTTTTTTTTTTTTTTAAGTTGTGGGATGACTGAAATCTTGTTTCTTCATTTTTAGTCAGGAATCATAATGGGGTTAGAATTCATTCAAGTTCCACTTCATCACAGACTTTCCAAGAACTCCACGCTCTGTTTGCATGATAGCCTGATCACATGCATTAAGTACACAATGAATGTTTTATCTGCTCACACATTTTGACACCTAAACCTGGCTTTGAGTTACTGACAACAAAGCTAATTCTATTACAAAGATATTTTCTCTCTCTACAGGATAGATCTGTAGCACAAGCTCTTTGGAAAAAGAATACAAAGCATGAAAAACTTACCTGTGTACTTAAAAGACTAAAGGGGCTCTTTTTTCCAAACACTGTGGGTGAAAGGATACGCTAAAAGTCTATGTATGCAAGTTCTGTGAAATATGGATCAAAAATATTCTTCTCTTTATCATTTTTAATGATTCTCTTCATTACAATGAAAACAACTTGATCTTGTTATGGTCCTAAAAATAAAAAAAAGCACAAAATAAGAAAAACTTTCAGTTGGATAGTTGAAATTAAACAAAGCAAGCGAAGTAGGTGGAAAAGCCCAGGAGCAAGTTGTATTCCTATTCCTCAGTTTTCCTTAATTATTTTGCTGATTCACAGAACTAACTTGGATCTAAAATACCAGTTTTAAACAACAACTGTTTTGCAAAGTTAAAAATAAAAACACAGTGAATTCAAAAGCAGATTGTCTCACTGTAGGATGTTCATTTTTGTTGTGCCATAATGCAGGTCAACTTACTGTAAATACTGGCAATATTATGTTATTTACAGTAGTGCAGTCCTAATGAAGCTTCAGATATTGTTGTTTGCTGTATCCTTTGGCCATTGTAAAAGGCACAAGCACTCTACATAATAAAGAAAGAAATGGGTCACTGGCAATGCATAGGGGGTGCATGTGCACACCCTGAGATTGGCAATGCACCCCCTGCAAAAAGCACTGTCAACGGCACATGTGGGCAGTCGCTGCTCACTGCTTACCACCCCCCATCCCGCCACTGACACTGCCAGTGGCATTTGTAGGTGGTTGCTGACCGCTGGTCAGTGCGCACCAGCCCCCCACACCCTCTGCTGCTGACACCACCATGACTGCCTGCAGGAGCTCCCTGCTCGCTGCTGACACTGCTGCCGCCAACTGAGGGCGATCACTGTGCCCCCCTGCTAGCCTCCAGGGGCACGTGCTGTTCATGAAATGGGTGAAAACAAACATAAGTCAGCTAAAGGAACAAATTCAACACTGGCAAAATGGACATAGATCCATATAGCAGGTGGCTTGGTCAACAATAAGTGTAGATCACTGGGTTGGATTCTGCTTTTAGTTAAATCAATATGCAGCACCTTTGGGCCTGGTTTTCACTCACACCAATTCTATACCTATATAATTCCACTGATTTCAATGGGGTTTCTTCTGTTTCACATTAGTTTCATATCAGTATAAACAACAGAAAAATTTGGCCAGGTGTATAACAACAACTATGAAAATTATTAAGAGCCATTGAGTGCTGCACCTGAAAGGCAATTGTAAATGACTGCCATTACTGATTAAGTAAACAATTGGGATGCAGCCATGAATGTAAAAAGACCTTTTTCCACTTAATTACAATTATTCAATTAAAATATTCTAGGAAATATAATAAATACTGTAGAACTGGAATTCTTCTCAGTATTTATATCAGTAAAGATCAGTAGCATTTCTTGTCTTAATTCTTAAAAGTCTTTCTGATTCGTTTTTCAGAGAAAAAAGATGTACCATAAGCCAGCCAGCACACACATTTATTTTGGTATGCAACAGTGGTAGGGAATAGCTGTTTAAGTTTAAAAGGTTTAGCTTGTTGTGTCCTTGAATAGAGATAGGCAGAAATGAAGTGTGTCCAGGAAATCAGGATTGTATCACTTTATTTGTTTTCCACCCAAGGAGTCTTTGTGTATTGTGTCAAGGTATCCAGCCACTTTGAATCTCTCCTTCTGACATCATTCAACAGAAAAAAAATAACACTTAGCTGCATTATCATTTCACCTTGTGTGACTGATCTCTCACTCTGTACGGTTACCAACCTACAAGTATTCAGTCATCTTTATGTTGATGTCACTGCAGTATCAAAATAAGCATCAGCAAAACAACTTCTAAACCATATTTCTAAATGTCAGTATTTTCCAATTTTATCAGAACTTTTGCATTTGATGGCCAAATATCTCCTGTATAAACTGAGATTAGCATGTGATCATTGCAATAAAAAACATGAACAAAATAACTCAATAATCCAATATTTTAAAAGAAGCCCAGGCCAGCCGTTAAGAGTCCTCTGATTGTTTCATTGTACTCACTGTTTTCTAACATTGTTTATGAAAGCAACACTCCAAGTAGAGTGGTGGACATGAAAATCTGCAATATGGACAATACATTCTAAATCACTGTTAGCTACGCAGTTAAACAGCTTTGCTTTTAGCTGAGCCAAACAAACATAGAGACTTAATACAATTTCATGGTGAATTTAACAGTGGAAAAAGAACAGTATATATTAGTGTTGGAGTGATGTTGTAGCTGTGATAGTCCAGGAAAGCTGGGAGGCAAGGAGCTTTTATTGAACCAATTGCATAGTTCGGTTAGATTTAGACAAGCTTAGATCAACAGATCTCACCCACAAAACTCCTTCCCTCTCACAGTATAGACTTCATTTTCACTACATATTTGTAACTGTAATTATGTCACAAAATTGTGTATTTTGATTTAAGAAGTCCTTGCATTTTGAGTTCTTAAATTTTAGACAATCTCTCATCTTGTGCTCCAGCCTGACACCTCAGAACACAAGTTAGAATCTATTTAGAGTTATACTGAAACCATTCTAGAGTAAGACCAAAAAAATCAGTTATTTTGTTTTAGATTTTCAGTGCAACTGAAATCAGAATCTGGTTGTCCATGTGTCCATGTTGTCCCAGTGGGATGCTCTCAGGTCTGGAATTTGCTTTCCCCATTTCAGCCAGGTGGACTCATGTAGCTGACTTTTAGAGCATCAGGCCCATCAGGATGTCATGTATGATTTGGGGAGTTCCTTTTGAACTGATGTTTTATCAATTTGCCTTTGTGATACTTTAATACACATGCCCATGTAATTACGTGTTAATATACAGATTTATAAAAGGTTTTTTTGTTGTTAAAAGACATATTTGGAGTTTAGCCTTGGATAATCAGATTGATATCCAGTCAAGCTGCATATTAAGGCAAGGTCTGCGACATATCAAATGACTTTGTTTCAGAAAATTTCACCACTCCACATCAGTGTAATTCCATTCCCCATAACTTCCATTGAAAACAGTTAGGACAGTTATGATAGCTTTTAAAAAACCCCATAGCCACAGAACTATGCAGCTAGCAAACAATGGTGGAACTCCAAGACTAACAAGATCAGGGCCCCATTCTTAGTAAATGTAAGTAAAATGTGAATATTTTATAATTTAAATCAAGGGCATCAACAATACAGCCAATGGGTTGGATCTGACCTACAGAGCTGTTTCTCCTGGCCCTCAGTGTTTCTGGAGGATCTGGGAATTCAGGGGTGGGATAAGCAGGGGTAAGAACCCTGTAGTTTGGATCTGACATGCAAGGAGCCCCATGGTCCAGATCCGGGGGCCAGTTGAGTTTGCCACCCCTCATCCAAAAAAAAAAAAAAACAACCCAAAGAAAAAAAGGATCAGGGTCCTGTAAGCAAGACTTATGAGGTAAAGCTGAAAAAACTAGGAATATTTAGCCTGAAGAAGAGAAGACTGAGGAAGGATTTAATAACAGTCTTCAAATACCTGAAGGGCTATTATAGACAGGGATAGAAATGGGGTTTTCTCTGTGTCTGTAGGGGACAGGATTAGGAGTAATGGACTCTAGCTATAGCAGGGGAAATTTAGGTTGGAGGTAGGAGGAACTTTGTGATGATGAGGGTGGCCAAGCATGGGAGCAGGCTACCTAGAGAAGATGTGGAATCTCCATCCATGGAAATTGTCAAAAGCAGGGTAGCCTGAAACTTACTTGGCTGGAATGATTTAGTAAGGGATGATCCTGCCTTGAGCAGGAGACTGGACTAGATGACTTTTTGGAGGTCTCTCCAGTCCTACTTTCCTATGATCCTATGATTTAAATGAAACATTTCTGTGTCAGAAATAAAAGTATAGCATAGCATAATCACTTTGGTAGTTTGATATAAAGGCTGGTACAATGCACAACAGGAAATCAGAAAATTGTAACAGAGGAGACAAGATAACTGATGGCATAAATTGTCTAGAAAAGCAGTGTTACTATGAGTGTCCATCAGATAAAACAGCTAACAAAACACAAATAAAGAGCTTCCCTGAGAAAAGAGATCATTCCAGTGCCCTGTGTTCCTGAATGTACACTACAGTAACAGAAAAAAACAACAGCCTTTACGGAGGGTTGTAGTAAAGATCTGACATCTGTTCCTACTTGAGCCTTAGCAAAGATGAAATAATCCTACCCAGTATAAATGTCACTCATGAAGGAAGAGCTCATTCAAAACAACTGGGTGTGTGCATGCCTTTACTCATCCAGTATTATGCTTGGCTCTTTAAACAGTACATAAAACACTCTTATTTTTTACCTTAATTTGAAGCACCTCCCAAGCCCCCAATATTTCCATATAATGACTTCAGAGATTTTACTTTTCATTCTACTTGTAATTTTTTTTAAATAAGAAGACGACAACAGCCTGACACTGAGGAGCAAGAAAGAACCCAATATCCAAACCTAGTTAAACAGGGAAAAGAGCTGAGGCCGAGATGTTTTCTTTAAAACTGGTACTTTCTTAAAAATGTCTTAGAAAAAACCAACTGCACTTTATTAATGCTTGCTAAAACAACATTAACCAAGTTTATGGCATAGTAATAAACATGCACATGTAATGAAATCATTTAGCAATGTCTTACAAAGGGCTACTTTAAAATCAGCCTTTTAAAAGCATTTACTAGTGATCTTGTCTGGCAGATGAAGAATGAAATACTTCTCCACACTGTGCTGTGCTCTGTACCTCTCAGGTAACTGAAGTGTCTTAGGATAGGTCTTCACTGAATTAATTTCGGTAACTGGTATCTAGGCATGAGAACCCAAGTAGGTTTAGTCCTGGCATGATCATAACCCTGGCAAGCTATGCTTACATTATTGTGTTCTCACAGTTTCTGCATTTTATATGAGTCTAAAGGCATATCCCATGGTTTTTAGTGCTGAGATGTTCTAGGATTCCTTTCCAAGCATTTGTGTCAACTGCAGGAGAACTCATCTATCCCTCAGGAAGAGCAGCAGGCAGGGTGCTGGAAGACTCTTCCCCCCCCAACTGCGACATGACTTTGCCTGCATCCTACTGGCAAAGTGGGTGGGTTTCAGCCCAAGCTAAAGAGGAATTTGAACTCTAAATAACTGCTACCAGCCTGGGCTCAATTAAAACACCTCCAAACCCAGGTAAAAGGTTTCCATTTATAAACTGTAAGGTAGGGGTGGGCAAAATGTCAAATCCAGCCAGTGGCTGGACTCCATTTCCCAGCAGCCCCTGACCACTTGCTCCAGCCAGTTTCCATAGAGACCCCAAAAGCAGCAGAGCCTGACAGCACAGGGCCAGTGTTTCCATGGAGACTAGCCTGAGCAGCGCTGGCAGGACATGCAGCTGGGCAGGGAGCTGCTCCGGGGCTGGAGCCATGATCTTGTATGCAGGCAGGGGCATGCAAGCAGCAGATCTTGGCTGAGCCTGGCCCACACTGTCACTGCTGCAGCATCCTGGCTCCAGGCCTGGCGCAGCTCCCTTCCCAGCTGTGAGCTCTCCTAGAGCTGCTTGGGCCAGTCTCCATGGAAACCCCATCCCATGCTGTCATGGCCCCACCACTCCTGGGGTCTCCATGGAAACTGGGCACAATGATGCAGGCAGGGGCTGCTGGGAAATGGAGTCCACTGTGGGCCCGATCCTGCACATGGGCCAGACTTTGCCCACCCTGCTGTAAGGGCACTGGTTCATTTTAGCTTTGAAGCAAAGAAGTATCATTAGTGTTTTCACCTATAATCAAAGATTATAACAAAAGGATATACATGCCACATTTTGTCCAATTTATCTGTGGATGTTTACAACACTCACTCCAATACATTATGGGCATGTTTATGTATGATACTCATTTACTTTAAAGAGTACTCATTGCTAGCATTATTTGACAGACAGAGAGGAACTAAAGAAAGAAAGACTTTGATTAGGTAGGAAAACCTCATGTACATCCCTAGAGTAACCTAAAATTGAAATCAGGAAAGCAAAGACACTCTAGGGAAATATTTACTTCAAACTGTTTTGGTTATGTATTTTTCATGAGATTCTTCACCTTTTTGCACAATAAAACTGTTCTGCAATAAACATATCTACATTAAATCATCATTTCCTTTCTGAAAAAGAATGGCCTTTGACGAGACAAAATACAAAAGATAAGCAACAGAATATGGAAGAATAATGATAGCCTGATTCAGTCAAGAAATTACCCAAGTCTCTAAGATCCTTTTGTGTATGAGTCGAGGACCTTATCCAAAAGTACAAAGCAATTTTCCTCTATTCTAAGGGAAAAGCTATATCTTTTCAAACAAGATCATGCCACTTACCAAAATTTCTGCCTCCCACTGGGCCCCCGCCACTAAAGCTGATAGTTTTACCTAGAAGTAGTATATAGCTAACTGCATTACGTGCCTGTAGAAAGATATTCTTATTATTATTTGTTACTCCCTGTAGTGGAAACCATAATGCAAACAAGTATGTAGAGCCTAATTCACTGAAGTCAACAGAAAAGTCCACCTATTAAATTCAGTGGACTCTAGCTCAGGCATCAATGTTACATAAAAAAACCAAAATCAAATGCATAGAATTCTTCCCTCCTTATGTGGGATCCACATTTACAACCTTGTTTCATTTGAGATAACTTCTTTTTTGGAGTTGCTACTGCTTCTGCCAACATATATTTCTATAGTGTACTAGTAAGAGTGTGACATTTGTACCTGGCTGAGGTCTGGTACTATAATATTGCTCCATTTATCACCTACTTGTAATGCTCAAAACACTCCAGGCTGGCACCTTCCTCTCCTATAGATCTGATAGCAAACAAACTGCAGGGCCAAAGCCATGTAGTTTATAGCTATAAAGCATTATATCTCTCTTAAGAAGACATGACTATATGGAAGTAGTCAAGTGGGTGGAGGACTGGGTTGATTCTTCTAATAAATAAGAGGAGAATTTGACATTGGGATTATTCTCCCTTCCATATCTTAAAAACCTAGAGATTGATTTTACTCTGGAGACAAACATATGTGCTAACTAACTCAGACCTGATTTTCACAAAATATCAAGCTGTGTGGTGAATTATGAGCTAAGCTATCTCCCTATCATGCTGGCGCTGCACTATGAATCAATCATCACACAGTTAATATTTTTATTCAAGCTTTCTCAGCTGAACTTCCATGGAGATTTCAATATTCCAGTGAAAGAGGACCCATCCGAGGTATTTATTCTAGGTGTTTCCTTTTTTAGTAAATAATGAATATATGGACACTGCATACAATAAGATCTGTACATCTTAAAGTCTTGAATGTATTTATCCTCACAACATTGCTGAGAGATATAAGATTCTAATAATCTCATTCTAGAGAGCGCTGTGGCAGGCTTGTGGCCACAGGACTACTGTGACTTCCCCTGGTGGCCTTGCAGATCCTGCCTGGCTTGGACTCTAATGTCACTCTCCTAGATTGCTTGCCCACCATGCCTTGTTCTTATTATTAAAGGTCGATTAAGGGAGGCTGCCCACAGGCCTTAGAGTGAACCTTAATCCTAACAATTCCCAAGGGGTTTCTCCTGGACCCCACTAGCTTCAATCCAGCCCTCAGGCCTGACAGGTCCCTCTCAGCCTGACTATGCCCCTGTAGGGCACCTGTACCCTTAAGTGCAAATTGCGTGGCTCTGTTCTTCCCCTACACCACACCCCAAGTCTCACAAGTGTTATCACTATGATGTTCAGTTCTCACACTTGGCCCCTTTTAGCCCTTGGATTCCTGGTCTGGCTCACAGCCCCTTTTCTCAGGGCTCTTGGACCCCTGGTCTCATATGCAGCCCCTCAGACTCGTGGACCCTCATCCAGCCCTTGCCCTGTCCCTGGGCCTGTGGACCCTCTGATCCAACTGTCCGTCAGTCCCTGAGTCCTGAACCTCCAGGTGCCACACTCAGGTACTCCCCCTATCTTTGGACCTTCTTGGGTCGGACTCTCTCAGCCCTGCTTGTCCCTGGACCCTCTGATCACACTCCCTGCCCTTTCTGGGCCTGGAGATCATCATGGATCCCCAGGGTCCTACTTTCTAGGCCCTTGTGCCCCCAACTAAGCCCGGCTCTTAGCCTCTGCTGGGCTGTTAGCCTTTTAAGAAAGCCCTGCCTGCCTTTGCAGGGCTCCTGACTAAACTGCTAGGACAACTTAATAATGAATATCTGCCCTCTGGCAGGCACTCAAACCTTCCCTAGGCTTAACTTAAAACAGGGCCACCTGCCCATATAACCAAGCCCTTCTCTGCCCCACATACCTTCTCTTGTTCCTCATTCAGAGCCACTGCCAGTTCAGGAGTCCTGGTGCTCTGCTGTCAGCAGCTCCTTACTCCTTACCTACCAGCACAAGACTGACTGACAGTACATGCTCTGGGCTTATATAGCTCAATCCTGAGCCCTCTGCCCATTATGCAAGTCTCTCGTTAGCCCACCTTTGCCACCTGCAAACAGCCTCACAGGCTGCTTTCTCCCTTAAAGGAGCATGCACATCCCAGTGCCTTGCTACAGGAGACAGTGAGATGAAGTGATTTGTCCGCAGCTGTACGGCTGCTGAAACTTATGGGCCTGATTTTCATTCATGGCTATAGCTACAAAACTTCAAAGGCGGAAATTCTATTTCACTTTACATAGCCTAATGGCTAGCTGCTATTTTTAGCACTTCTGCACATTTTGTGATCCTGTACCACATGCAATATAGACCAGTAGCATAACTAAGGGCCTTGTTACACAACAATTTTGGGCAGCTCCCTGGGCTCTTAGCACCTGGATTTTCCATACATTAACACTTGAAACAGGTTTAAAGCACCCATTAGGCGCATCTACACATGATGAGTAAAGGCAAATTAGCCATTTTTAAGGCGCATTAAGGTCATAGGTCAACACATTTGTGCCCTTAATGAGCCTTAAGCATGGTTATTTTAGGCCAAACATGCCTAAATTTAATACCTGAATAAAGCAAGAATCAAATTTAGGCATGATTAGTTACAGAACCTTAACCCATGTGTAGACATTCAGTGCTGTGCATGTGGTCCCCAGTGCCTGAGACGCAGCCAGCGCTCCCTGTGGTCTGTCCCACCCAGCCTCTGGAAAAGTACTGTGTTGCAGGGTCTGCATCCTTCTCTTGCGGCCCCTTGGCTTTCAGCGTGGTGGAGAAGAGAGGAGCAGGGAGACACCAAGAAGTTTCACAGCAGTGTCCCTCGGCTGCTGTCAGGGGGAGTAGCAACGCTTTGTCATACCTTTCTGTGCTCAAGTTTCCTGTGTTAATGATGTGTTTGATTGTGAGGTAAAAGACAGGCATGATGCTCATCTCACCGAGCAGCCTGAAACTCCTGTTCCTCTGAGCTCTAAAGAATGGATTCAGTCCAGGGAAGCAGGGAGTGGCGGCGTGCCCAGCTGCATATAACCACCTGTTTTTTACCTCACAGTCAAACACCTCATTAGCACAGAAAACTCCTCGGGTGCAGAAATGAGTGATAAAGCAGTGCCACTGACCTTGGCAGCAGCCAAGGGACACTGTCCTGTCAGTGTTTCCCTACTCCTCTCCTCTCCACCATGCTGGAAGTGATGCACCACGATGTCTTCCCAGAATTGGGGTGAGCCACGGAGAGCGCCGGGAGCTCTGATACTGATGCAGACAGGAAGCTGCATCCCAGGTACCGGGTATCATATGCATGGCTCCAAGCAAAACATATAGGTCGCAAGTCGGTTGGGACACCAACAAGGACCACTGCTGCCAGAACTGCCTCTCCACAGCATCTGCCTTCTCAGCAGGGCCCCGCAGAACCAGTTCCAGCCTACTGCCTTCCAACACCAGAGAAGCAGCAATGTGGGGAGGGGGTTAGAGCCAGGGCCAAGCCGACCATGTCCGGGGGGGCGGGGAAGGCTCCCATCCCCTCAGCAGGTGCTGGGTGGAGAGGGTGCTGTCCAGGGCGCTGACCAGCGCCTGGAAGCCAAGCACACTTGGACGCAGGCTTGAGGGTGCTGACCAGGGCAGCACAGTGAGCCATATGCCCAAATCACCATTAAGTTTAGGCATGCATAAAGTAACTCATGAAACTTTACTCTGCAGAACCCCAGTGGGGGGTGGAAGAGGACAGCCCTCCCATGTTTCATCCCAGTAGTTGAGTACTATTACAAGTACAACCTGGATATGGGAGATTGGGGGTACAGTGCTACAAACCAGGAGCCCAAGGCTGAGAGCTCAGGCAGAGGTGGCAAGCAGGAAGATTCAGACACGAGCGAGGCAGAGGATTCTGGCTGGTCAAAGGTTCAGGCAGGAGTCAGGCAGAGAAAATGGGGAACCAAAGATCATGGTATAGGCCAGGAGCACTGGGACTAGACAGAGGAATACCTGTCTTACCACAGAGCTCTGCAAGGGCTACTGCTTACATACAACAGACACACTCGAGTACTTTTTCCAGTGCTTGCTGAGGACCTTCAAACAGCCTGCATCCAGTACTATCTAGACTGTTAGAACCACCTAGGTTTGTTTGGACTGCAAATGGACAGACTCCTGACAAGTAGGGAGGGCATTCAGCCAGGAAGCAGGAGATCCAAGCTGTACCTCAAGGAAATTTGAACCTACATCCCTCAAACTCTGTAGTATAGTGTTTGAACCACCACACTACAGGTTAGGCATTATACACTACAGGTTAGGCATTGTCTGACCATCCTTTTGATACTCCTAGGCAGCCAAAAGAGAGAGAGATAAGTGAGACCAGGAGTAGAAGAGCAAGTTCAAGGGTTTGTCACTCAATTAAATGGAGGCTGCTCTGGCTGGGTAGGGTTTTGGTTCTATCTGGACCTTTCCTCTCCATGGGAAGAAACTTCTGCATTGCTCTCTAACCATTTTAATGAAATATTAAATGCAAAGTTCAGTGGCTCAGTTTCAAAAGGAGCACTGAGCGGGAACTGGATAATGCATAAGTTGTGGTGTGCTGGTTAGAGCACTGTACCCGGGAAGTTGGAGATACCTAGGTTCAAACTCCATCTGTGTGGGCTGGGGGGCCTAAAAGTAGGGTCTCCCACTTCCTGGCTGAGTATAATAGCCACTCAGTTATTGCATCACCATTGTTGTCCACCTCCTCCAATGTCTGACACTCACTAGTAATGGGTTTTAGCCAGTCAGAATGTTGTGACTTGTGCAAACCCAGAGCACGTGTACATAGTTTTGTGCCAGCCCAAGCAGCTTTCCTGTCCACACAGCATGAGTAAAAAATTACACTGTGCCTAAGTGCCAAAAATGGCACTTTCCCAAATGCATAACTGCCATTTCGGCATATGAAATGAAATAGGATTCTGCCCCACTGTCTAGAGACTTCCTGAATTAGATCTTAATATACCAAATATTCATCATGCATAACAAGTTGGAAGTGCTTGTAAAATAGTTTTAGCCCTTTTTAAATGATACCAAAGATGTTTCTTTCTTCTATTTGGAGAGAACATGTGGTTTCACACACATTACTGCATTATAGAAAATGAGTGTTAATCAAAATGGGTAAAACCAGAATGAGAGCTTGCTGACTTCTTAAAAAATCATAATAAATGCATAAGTTCTATAAAAGCCTTAACTTTGTACATGCACACAAACTCACACTCACCAATTCTAGCATTTGTTTTGATACTTACTTGCTAACAGTGATAAAATGTATTTGTAATAACAATAAGAGAAATAAATAACTGAGGAAAAGCTACTACAGGGAATGACATTGTGTGTTTTAGGAAAGTGCTGCCTGGCATGGGAAATTAGCAGAATATGAATGCCCTGACACCACTACAATAGAAATACGTCCTTTGGCGAGGCAGTCTACTATTCTACCCTTATTTGGCCAGTGCTCAAGAAAATTTTGCCTAATTATTAGGCCTGTGCAAAGCAGCTAGTATTTGCTTTGGATTCAGATTTGGCCAATTTGGGGGAAAGTGATTTGATTTGATGATTTGAATCACTGTCCCAAATTGATTTGGCCGAATCTGATTCAGAGATTCGGCTGCTGCCAAATATCCGAATCATACAGACCCATCACCTGCCCGCTCTCCCAGCCCCAGCAATGGCTGCCCCACCTACTCCAGCTCCCGGCACTTTAGAAAAAAAAGTTGCAACTCAGTGGGTGCTCCCGGGCGGGGTGTGGGGGGGGGCGATCCCCACTTCCCCACACTGCATGGGGTGCTCTACCATGAGGCCTCCCGACCCCCCCACTCCTCTAGCCCCCTGTGGCTGCCCTGCCCACCCCAGCTCTGACCCTTTAAGAACCCCCCCAACCCCAAACTTACCAGTTCCTGCCTGCCAGGGGGTGATCCCCCCTGCCCCCCCACTTCCCCTATGCCACATGGGGTGCTCTTCTACAATCCCCCCCACAGCCCCAAGGCCTCTGCAGGAGCTGGTGAGTTTACAGGTTTTTTGGGGGGGGCGGGGGACTCATGGCAGAGCCCCCCATGCAGTGTGGGGAAATGGGGATCACCCCCCACCTGGCGGTACCCACTGAGTCAGGGCTGGAGCAGGCGGGGCAGCCACTGGTGGGGCTGGGAGAGAGGGCAGAGGATGGGACCCCCATGCAGCATTGGGCAGCAGGGGCAGTGGGAATCACACCCCCATCCAGCAGTACCCAGTGAGTAGAGGCTTTTTTTTAAAGCACCAGGACCTGGGGCACGTGAGGCAGCCATGGAGGGGGAGCTGGGGGAGCAGGCAGGGGTCAGGGCGGGCTGGGGAGCAGGCAGGGGATGGGGGCTGGCAGGGGTCCCCCCATGGTCCCCTCCCCCACTCCCTACTTACTACCTCCAATTCTGGCTCCAGCTCTGTGCTGCATTGGGCAGGGACTACCCGTATCATCAAAACTCTCCAAATCTTTTCCAAATCAATTCAGAGAGCTTTGAATCAATTCAGACCTTGTATTGGTCCCCTGATTCGATTTGGATTTGGAGATTCATCCAATGAATTGGGCCGAATCTCCTCCAAATCAAATCAGCACCCAAAGCTTTGCACAGCTCTACTAATTATAGCAAACTCAAAGATATCAGAAAACATATACCAACTTAAGGATATAATGGCTTGTAATGACTTCACTACTTTGTTTCCAACAAGCCAAAAAGGCAAGGATGAGACACAAAGCAAAATTAAGTTAATATTAATTCTAAAACCGGGATTACAAATAACCTGTGCAATGTAGCTTATAGTGAATTTCAACATAAAATAAACATTGGTTTTCATTATAAGTGCATGCTTAGTATTTATTTGCTTTGTAATATTTGGGAGTGTCTGGGTGAGAGGAAGCATCTTAGTTATGTGTCCTCATTGTGTGGGAAGAAAACCTGAAATTGAATGGACCTTTCGGTAACTTAATGTATGCACTCCTAACATTACAATTACTTTCAGAAAAATAACCACTAACAGACCATAACTTTTGGTTAACATGTATTTTGATTGAATCAAATATCCATATTTGCATATCAATAACAAAAATGTTCTCCTTACAACACTGTAGAACAAGCTTATAATTTTATTATTAGACTTTGGTTTATTGCAACTTGATTTATTTACAGCTAGATAACTTAATATAATCATTCATTTATTTAATCTCCAGAGACAGCATTTGATAAACTACTTTGTTTCACTATCTGCAATGTATTATTTTTCTTCTGTTACATTTTTGGTACAGAAGAAAAATTGGTGTGTTTTTTGTTAAAACACATAGATTTCTAAGGTTTATTGGAAAACAATTTAGTTTAAAAAACCCAAAACTTAAAAATTAGCATCTCATGAGGAACATGTTTAGGATACCCAATTAAAATGATTTTGCTGAATCTATCATAATCCACACTGGACTTATTCTTGATCTACACAGTGCTTTGTGTGACACAGAACTCTTAAGACTTGATTTTCAGAGCATTCCTTCAGCTCTGATTGTCTTCCACTGGATTTGGAGGATCTCACCAACTTGAAAGTAATCCCATAATGTTTATACTAAGACTTTCCCATAGCATATCAAACTTTTTAACATGTTTTAAGCTGTTTATCACAAGCAACTGTTTAATGTTTCTCTCTCTTTTTTATAGGCTGGTTAAGCATGAATGAAATCTTATTATACTCTAGCAAAAATGTGCACAAATATTGGCCTCTCTTCTTTTAGATAGAATTTCCTTTATCACTAAAAGAAAAAACCTGAATTTTTCATATTACACCTATTACTCCAATCCTATTACTGGTCAAGAAACATCACTGTTCTTTTTGGGTGCATCTACACATGATATTAGTGAAACACAAACTCTGGAGCAGTTTGCACTGATGTTTAATGCTCCCAGGTGCCATGTGTACATGTGCACTCAAGACCAGAGCATGTTGAATCCGGTCAGAGCACCCCCAGCTTCTGGGGCCTGGGGGTTGCGGGGGGGTCAGCCTGCCAGCCCAGGGCTGCTCCAATCCAGCTCAATGTGCTGTGGAGGGGCTGGCTGGGGCATAACGTTGCTCCAATATGGGGCAGCCCCCACACTGAAACACCCTCATGCCCCAGCCAACATATGTATTGCAGTGCACTAAATAATGCTGCCACAGGATAGTACTTTGGTTTACAAGTACTAACCTACAGCGGTGTTTATTAGTTTACTGCAGCCTAATAGGGCTGCATGTGTATATGCTGAGACTTTACTGTGGAGATAATTAGGCATTCCACAATAAAATCTCATGTAGGTGCACCTCTTACTCCCCTTAAAGCTATGTAAATAGTAGGTCTTAACTGTAGCACCATTTCTGCTGTAACTAAGGTAAGTAAATAAGAATCTCCAGGCTGAAATGTGGCAGATTACAGTCTCAGTTCATACAAATTTGGCTTCTTCCCCTGTAAAAGTATAAAACCTTTACCATTTTAATTGCTGATTTAAAAGCTTGAGTTGTCACTCTAAACAAGTTTAATAAAACAAATCTGGAGGACACACAACTATTGTTTACCAGTTTAGGTAACTACAAGTCAATTACCTGAAATTAAAATCTTATAACTCCAGGTTTTATAATAGTGCTAATTTTCATAATTTTGTATTCACAACCTTTCCCTTTTATTACAAGTTTAGTCAGGTTCCACTAAGAAATACATGGCAAAAAGAAAATGAGGGAGAAAAAAAATGAGCTAACCTGCTTACAAAATAACTATGAGGACTATATTGTATAATCTCAATGCTTTAGCTTTCTTTTCTTTCAAGCAGTTCAAGGAGAACAGATTTAATACCTTCTTCAACACAAACCAGACATGCGACCGCTACATCTTAACACTATTGCATCCTGTGACCCAGCATGCAAACTCATAATGCTCACAGCACCCAGTTGCAGAATGCAACAACCACTCTGGCTCCCTTAAAATAATAGTAAGAACATTTAACTTAATGGCAGGAGCCTAAAAGTTCCACCAGAAATTAAAATCCTTGAGCAAATAATGCATACAAAATACATGTCTGTCTAACAGTTCTTATCGTCAATACCTAATTGCTCTTATCTCATTCTTGATTCCACAATGTTCAAAAAGCAATAGCTAATGTCATAGATACTGGGAATCTTTCTTGTTAGTATCTGGAGAGAAAAAAAATGGAATGAACTGGAAACAACCTTCTCTCTAATGTTTTATCTACATTGAAATACAAAGTGGGTGACTGCAGTCTGCAGTATACAAGCCAGACCATTGTTAAACCACTTTGTCAGGTTCTGACAGTGTGGCTATAGCAGGGGGGTCATCTCAAGCTTAAACTCAGGCTTAGTACCATTACCCTGCTCTCTGTTGGCAAATTAGCTAGTTAACAGCTAAGGTGGGGATGTCTACGTAAGCTTCCAGTAGTGTAGCTGAAGCACTGGAAGCAGCATAGCCATGGCAACCCACTGAAAAGAATGTTTTCCAGACATAGGTCTATACAGTACATGCATGACAAGAAAAAAATAGTCTTGCTCTTGAAAAATATTCTTCCTGCTGTTTTAAATGGAGATCTCTCATATACATAATGGGTTTCTGATTAAAAGACACATAATTCAGGAACATTTTTTTCCTATTATAAGGGGAAAAATTCATTTTCCTTTCTTGTACTCTCATCATGATACATACCATGTGACGCTACTGCTCAGTAGAATCAGGCTACTGTGCAGTCAGCATCTCATGTAAACCTGCCCAATTAAACTTAGCTAACCAATGTCCTTGAATAATATATTATTATTCTTATCTATATCTCTCTATCTCTATATCTATATATACATACACACAGTGTAAAATATATTCTGATGGACTGATAAAGTCTCTGTCTACAACTCAACATGTGTATTTATGTGTGTCATATTGAGTTCATACTATCATAGCGCTTAGGGTCAGAAGGGACCTAAACAGATCATCAGGTCTGATGCCCTGGCCCAGGCAGGAATGAGTGCTGGGGTCATAACACCCCAGCCAAATATCTATCCACCCTCCTCTTGAAGACCCCCAGGGTAAGAGAGAGCACTACCTCCCTTGGGAGTCCATTCCAGAGCCTGGCAGCCCTAGCCATGAAGTACTGCCTTCTGATGTCCAGCCTGAACCTTCTTTCTAACAATTCATGGCCATTATTCCTAGTAACCCCCGGTGGTGCCTGGGGGAACAGAATCTCACCCAATTTCTGATGGCCCCCCCGGTGAGTTTATAAACGGCCACCAGATCCCCTCTCAGCCTTCTCTTGTGGAGGCTGAATAGGTTCAGGCCCTTTAGCCTCTCTTTGTAGGGCCTACCCTGCTGCCCCTTGACCATGCGAGTGGCCCTCCTCTGAACCCTCTCAATGCTAGCCACATCTCTCTTGAAGTGCAGCGCCCAGAACATATTCATTAATGCTGTATAGAGGGGAAGGATCACCTCCCTGGACCTGCTTGTGATGCATCTGTAGATGTACGATAAAGTGCGGTTAGCCTTACTAATCACTTCCTTGCATTGGCAGCTCATGTGCATCCTGGAGTCAACAATGACTCTTTGTTGACAAGAAGGGTGTTCCACAGCCTATAGGTGTGTTGCTGGTTCCTTCTCCCTAGATGCAGCACCTGCACTTGTCTGCATTGAATTCCATCCTATTCTCATCTGCCCACCTCTGTAACCTGTCTAGATCTAGCTGGATACTGTCCCTCCCCTCCAGCGTGCCTCCTCGGCTCACATCTTAGTGTTGTCAGTGAATTTGAACAGCACGCTTTCTACACCCACATCCAGATTGCTGATAAAGATGTTGAATAGTACAGGCCCCAGGACCAAGCCCTGGGAGACTCTGCTGCCCACATCCCTCCAGGTCAAAAATGACCCATCCACCACCACTCTCTGGGTGCAACTGTCTAGCCAATTTGCCACGCATCTGACTGTGTAGGCATCAATGCTGCAGTCACCTTAATGAGATCATTTCAGAAGGAGACAGATTGATTCAATCCTCATGCCTATCTGCTGGCACTGCCAATTTAGGTGCCAACTCCATGAGTATTTTCATAGATTCATAGACATTAGGGGCTGCAAGCAACCTCTCGAGATCATCAGGTCCAGCCCCCTTGTGCTTGGGCAGGAAAGACTGCTGGGGTCAGATGACTCCAGCAAGGTTAGAATCTAGACATCTTTTGAAGATCTCCAGCAAAGGTGATTGTACCACCTCTGTGGGGAGCCTGTTACAGACCCTGGACACTCAAGTTGTAATTAAGTTTTTCCTTATGTCTTCTAGCAATTTATGACTGTTAGTCCTAATCATCCCCTGGGAAGTCCTGGTGAAAAGACCATCTCCCAGTCCCTGATATGCACCCCTTATTTACTTGTAGCCTGCCACAAAGTCCACTCCGAGTCTTCTCTTCTCCAGCCTCTCATCATATGGCCTACTGTCCATACCTCTAACCATATGCATAGCCCTCCTTTGGACTCTCTCAAGCCTCTCCACAGCCTTCTTGAAGTGTGGTGCCCAGAAGTGGACACAGTACTCCAGCTGCAGCCTCACCAAGGCTGAGTAAAGGGGGAGGATGACATTCTTATGCTTGTTTGAGATGCATTGGTAGATGCATGCCAGTAGTTTGTCTCCTTTGCCGGCCACGGCTGCATTGGTGGTTCATGTTCATTCTATGGTCTGTAAAGACCCCCAGGTCTCTTTTTGCTTGTGGTGCTAGTAAGTGTAGCACTGCTGAGCCTGTAAGCATGTTATGGGTTGTTTCTCCCCAGGTGGAGCACCTTACACTTCTCAGTGTTGAACATCATCAGGTTTTGATCTGCCCACCTTGTGAGCCATCCAGATCAGACTGTATCTCCAGCCTATCCTCTGGTGTGACCACAGTCCCTCATAATTTGGTGTCATCTGAGAACTTTGGTAGTCCACTTTTAACACCCAAATCTAAATCTTTAATGAATATGTTAAAAAGCACCAGTCTGAGTACTGAACCCTGACAGATGCCACTGGTCACCAAGCACCACGTTGACATAGTTCCATCTATTATTACTCTCTGGGTCCTGCCTTGGAGCCAGTTTCCTAGCCACCAGACCATTGGGTTACTGAGGCTACAGTTCCCCAATTTTACCATGAGCACATCATGGGAGACCAAGTCAAAGGCTTTTTTGAAATCCAAGTATTTCAAAAACTTCAACTTCAACGTCAACTTCATCTCCCTTATCCAGGTGGTGTGTTACCTGATCATAAGAGGAAATGAGGTTGATCAGGCATGACTTTCCCATGACAAAGCCATGTTGGCTATCTATTAAAACACTGCCTTCCATTTGCCTATTGCTAATGGATTCTTTGATAATTTTTTCCAGGATTTTTCCACGGATTGAGGTCAAACTGATTGGTTTGTCATTCTCTGGCTCCTCCTTCCTTCCTTTCCTTTAGATAGACACCACATTGGCCTTCTTCTAGTCTTATAGAACCTCTCCCAAGCTCTATAAGTTCTCAGATAGTTTTGCCATGGGTCATACGATAACATCAGATGATTCTTTCAGCACTCCCAGGTGCAGTTCATCCAGTCCTGCTGGCTTGTAAATATCTAGCCCTTCTAGATGTTGCCTCTTGAGATCTTCACCAACTGTTGGTGGGTGATCACCCCCACCTTGATTGTGCTGTATCCTGTCAAACAGTTTAACACCCTTAGACTGATGGAAAAACGATGCAAAGTAATTGTTTAGGAGTTCAGATTTCTCCTAGGTATTGGTTGTCAGCTGTCCCATTTTGTTCAGCAGCGGTCCAATATTTCCCTTATTTTTTCTCTGACTTCCTATGTATCCAGAAAAGGACTTTTTATTGTTCTTGATTTCTCTTGCCAATTTGAATTTGCTTTCCACCTTTGCTTTTCTAACCCTCTCCCTACATATATGGGCTATTGCTGTGTACTCTTCCTTGGTGGTATTTCCCAACTTCCATCCCTTGTAAGTTTCTCTTTTCAATTTCAGGAGGTCTATGACTTTACTATTGAGCCAAGGAGGTCTCCCATCCCTATTGCTGCCTTTCCTGTGAGCTGGAATTGACTTCCTTTGTGCTCCAAGGATTGCATCCCTGAGGAATGAGCACTTGTTTTGGACCCCGCTTTCTATCAGACCATGGTCCATCAGGGCCTCGCCAAACCAAACTCCTAAGCTTGTGGATATCAGCTTTCCTAAAATCAAGGATTCCAGCTCTGCTGACTGATTTCCCTGCCTGGTGATGGATGCAAAAGTGATCACCTCATGATCACTGTTGCCTACCTTCCCTTCGATCATCAGGGTGCTCACTAGATTCTCTCCTTTGGCCAGGACCAAATCCAGTAGTGCATTACCCCTTGTCAGCCAGTAGACTTCTTGAGTCAGATAGAGCTCATCAATGCAAATGAGAAAGCTTCGTGACTGATCAGATCTTGCTGAGTTCTCTTTCAATGAGATGTCTGGGTAGTTGAAGTCACCCATGACAACCATGCTTCGATAGCATGCAGCCTCTGCCAGTTCTCTACAGAGCTCCTGATCAAGCTCTTCCTCCCAGTTTGGTGGCCTGTAGAAAACTCCTATAGTTATATCCCCTTCACTATCATAGAATCATAGAAGTAGGGTCAGAAGGGACCTTGTAGATCTTCAAGTCCGACCCCCTGCCTGGGTAGGAGGAAAACTGAGCTCAAGTGACCCCAGCCAGGTAGACATCAAGCCGCTTCTTAAAGACCCTCAGGGAAAGAGCCAGCACCACTTCCCTTGGAAGTTGGTTCCAGATCCTAGCCGCCCTAAGTGTGAAGTAGTTCCTACGGATGTCTAATCTAAACCTACTCTCCAACAACTTGGGGCGCTAGGGGAAACAAGGTCTCCCCCAAACCCTTCTGGTCCCACCTAGTGAGTTTATAGATGGTCACAAGGTCCCCCCTCAGCCTTCTCTTGTGAAGGCTGAACAGGTTCAGGTCCCATAGCCTCTCATTGTAGGGTCTGCCCTGCTGTCCCCAGATCATGCGGGTGGCCCTCCTCTGGACCCTCTCAATGTTGTCCACATCCCTCTTGAAGTGGGGTGCCCAGAACTGGACACAGTACTCCAGCTGTGGCCTGACCAGTGTCGCGTAGAGGGGGAGGATCACCTCCTTGGCCCTACATGAGATGCACCTGCAGATGCATGATAGGGTCCGGTTAGCCCTGCCGACCGTGACCTCGCATTGTTGGCCCATGTTCATCTTGGAGTCAATGATGACTCCAAGATCCCTTTCTGCCTCAATGCTTTCAAGAAGGGAGTTTCCCATCTTATAAGTGTGCTGCTGGTTACTACTGCCCAAGTGCAGTACCCTGCACTTGTCAGTATTGAAATGCATCCTGTTTTTGTTAGCCCACCCTTGCAACCTATCCAGGTCTTTCTGCAGTCTTTCCCTCCCTACTAATGTGCCCACCTCACCCCAAATGTTAATCATCAGCAAATTTGAACAGGTTGCTTTTCACCCCGTCGTCCAAATCGCTAATAAAGAAATTGAACCGTGCGGGCCCAAGAACCAAGCCCTGGGGGGCTCCGCTGCCCACTTCCCCCCGGGTCGAATATGACCTGTCCACCACCACCCTCTGAGTATGACCCTTCAGCCAATTAGCAATCCATCTGACTGTGTAGGCATCGATGCCACAGTCGCCTAGTTTCTTAATGAGGATGGGGTGGGAGACAGTGTCAAAGGCCTTGCTGAAGTCCAGAAAGACTACATCCACGGTGACACCTGCATCCAATGCTTTTGTGACCTGATTGTAAAAGGCAATCAGGTTGGTCTGACATGACCTGGCCCTAATGAAACAGTGCTGGTTGCCCTTGAGCATCATCCCCAGTGCTGGCCCATCACAGATGTGCTCCTTGATGATCTTCTCAAAGAGTTTCCCCAAGATTGAGGTAAAACTGATGGGCCTATAGTTCCCCGGGTCATCCCTCCTCCCTTTCTTAAAGATGGGGACCACATTGGCTATCTTCCAATCGTCTGGCACCTGGCCCGAGCACCACGAGTGCTCATAAAGCCATGCCAAGGGCCCAACAATAACCCTTGCTACCTCCCTCAACACCCTGGGGTGGAGAGCATCTGGACCTGCTGACTTGAACACGACCAGCCCCTCCAGAAGCACTCTAACCCGGTCCTCCTCAACATTAGGTCTTGAGGCATTCCCCTTGAGTCTGTCTTGAAACACGGTGGGGGAGTCCCGGTCCCTGCACAAGAAAACGGAGGTGAAGAATTTGTTAAAGAGAACTATGATGTTCTCCCCACATTTTAACCCAAAGGGTCTCAAGTCACCCTCCTTCAGAGCCAATCTCTGCTTCTAGGATTGTGTATTGCTCCTTAACAGAGCCACACCCCCAACCTTCTTCCCAACCCAATCCCTCCTGTGCAAGGCGTAGCCCTCTATGCCTGTAGTCCAATCATAGGTGGAGTCCCACCAGGTCTCCATTATTCCTATGAGATCATTTTCCTTATTGCTTAGCAGGGGGGGCAGTTCCTCCTGTTTGTTCCCTGTGCTCCTCTTGTTTTGTCTAGTATGAACCAGTTTAAACATTAATCCATTTTGCATATAGTCCACCAAACCACATGATAGCTGCTGGAGCAGTTTGTGAAAAAGAAAAAGGCAAATACCCAAGATCTCTTCTTTGTTCCATTTATTGACATGAATTTTCCATAAAGACCAATGCTGCTGTAACTGGAACCATCTTTATATGGTTAATACATAAAATTGAAGCTATGCAAACATAACTGACATTTTCCTTTCAGATTTAAAGAAGGGGGATAGGGGGAGGGAAAGGAAGTTAGGCTGTGAACTGAAAGGTAAAGAACACATTGGGAATGTATGAAAGAAAGCAGGAAAATTGTAAAAATTATAATTTTTACAATTAAGGTAAAAAATTATTAAGCCACCAGAGGACACTTAGGATGTTGTGAATCCTGCAGCCAATAAAGACCTTTATGATCACCATTGTAAAAAAATCTTGTATTTGCTGTTACTTATAATTCCTGGTAAATTTGTTAGTGGTCTGTGGGATCTCAGAGTAAATATACATGCAGAGGTCAAGAGCAACACACAAAAGCTCTTATCCCTCTTCCAAAAACCATACAACAATTGCACACAGAACAGATGGGTAAATTTTAAATAAGGCACATAAGAAAATCTTCAAGGAAAAACAGAAAAGTGCAGTCTTTTACCCTGTCAAGATTATGCTTTGAGATAACTGAGTCCTGATGTTAGTTACCACCACAGGCCAATATAGTCTTTAATACTTTTCAAGTTTGCTAGTGTTTTCCACACATTTGTTTTCCCTTACATTTGCATCCTTCAGCAGGCGAAACAGCTGTCTGCAATCCATCTAACCTGAAACACCTTGCCACTTAACTCTGAAATATTCAGGGCATGTGTTTTTAAAAATAAGTCATGTAATATTCTACATTATTTAGAAGCTTTCATCATTCTTTGAAGCCTACTGTAAACAGTAGCTGCAGGGGAGTTCATTTAAATATATTCACTTTGAACTGCAAATTGTGAGAGATAGAAAACAGAATGACACATGCAATTTTACGTTTATCCTGCAAACTGTTGTTTACAACTGCTATAAGCTTTGTTTTAAAAATCAAGGCTTTTTCAAGTCTCAGATACTTAATTATCATCAGTACTGGAATGAGGAGTGTGCAGCACAGAAGGCTCAAATCATTTGATGGGCTGTATTGTTTTCTGGGTAAAATAAAGGACTATTCAGAATTGACAAGCAAGGCCATTTGAGATTCCCAACTTCAGAAGGCACTACAAGATAAAATAATAAACACAGGTGATCAGAAAAGACATGGAATATTATGGTGCCACAACACCCCTGACTTGTTTCTCTACTGTGGAAGTGAAAACTAATGTATAAAAATCCTGCCAGACAACCAGTCCTGGCACTGGTTCAGCCTGCCCACATTAGGGAACCACTTTTCTTACACACCATCAGAAACTCCATATGACAGTTGCTGCTTCCACTACTGTACTAGAGAATTTTGCTAAGAGCTGCATGCAAAGATATATATGAAGAACTGCCACAATTTATATTGGTCCTATAAGGCCTAAGAACAACACTGCATACAGAGCACTCCTCTAGCTCCCACAACAAAATTCTCAAGCAAAACCAAGGACGTGGTTCTTCTGCTTTGCTCAGCATTAGTGAGACTGCAGCTTGAGTACTGTGTTCAGTTCTGGGCACTGCACTTCAGCAAGGACATGGGAAAGCTTGAGAGAGTCCAGAGAAGAGCCACCTATTTGATCAGAGACTTGTAAGGCAAGCCATGTGAGGAAAGGCTGAGGGACTTGGGCCTCTTCAGCCTAAAAAAGAGAAGGCTGAGAAGGGACTTGGTAGCAGCTTACTGCTTTATTGGGGGAATACATAAAGGGCTCGGCGAACAACTGTTCCCTAGGGCACCCTTGGGGAAAACCAGGAGTAAAGGCCACAAACTCCTGGAAGACCATTTCAGGCTTAACACTGGGAAAAAAACTTCTTCACAGTCAGGGTGTCCAAACTGTGGAATAAACTCCCTCCAGAGGTGGTGCAATCACCTATCCTAGAAATCTTTAAGAGGAGACTGGATATTCAACTCGCTGGGATCACCTGACCCTAGTTGTCTTTCCTGCCGAGTGTAGGGGGGTTGGACCCAATGATTTTCGGAGGTCCTTTCCAGCCCCTTACAATCTATCTATGAAGAGCACATTTTAAAAAGAAGAGTATAAAGAAAGAGTGCAAATACTGTCAGATTTACAGGATTATCCAGACCCTGTGCCAAATTAATTCCTTGACATTGATGATGCTCCCCGAGGAATAAATTTGACTAACCATTTTGAAAACACATGCCAAAAATGTTTTAATGAGGTAAGTTGTCACTGGAAAAATAAGAGGCCTTCTCTAGATGTTCACAGATTTTTAATATTTGAACAGCAAACAATCAACAAATAAAAACTGCATATTAAATCAAACTGGACTACATGGATCTCCAATTGTTATTATCATCTCAGAAGGGTTTTTTTCCAAAAAGAGATAGCATAGTAAAAATAAATAGACACCGCAACAAGGATCAGAATACACTAGAGTTCAACAACTGGTAGTACTATCCAACAGGTGGTCAACTGTTTGGAAAATAGAGATGGATGAAGGAAAGTAGAGATACAGGCATGTCGCATCATACGCGCATTTAACTTGCGTGAATTCAACTATACGCGGGGGGCAGGGCTTGAGTGTGCATGCAGCACTGCCGTTTACCTGGAGGCCCGGTCACCACCAGGCTGCCAGCGGTGACTGCCTCTGCCTCCAAAACCTCCCGTCGCCACCATGGAGCCGTGCCCGGAGCTGTGTGACCAGCCGCCGGGCATGGTGGTGGCCGGGCGGCACGCAGCCATCCCCACCACCACCCCACGCTGCACCACTGCCGCTGGCTGCACAGCTCTAAGCGCGGCTCCATGGCGGTGGCAGGAGGTTTTGGAGGCAGAGGCAGTCATCGCTGGCACGGTAATTTCACTATACGTGATTTTCGCCTTTACACACTGCCTTTAGAACGTAACCCCCGTGTAAGATGCGACATGCCTGTAAAAGCAAAGTACACTAAGTGCTAGAACTAAAATCTTAAGCACAACAAAAACTCCCTCAGTTGTACTATTGCTATTCATTTTTTCAATTATAGTAGCACCTAGGGGTTCTTGGGGCCCCCTTGGGTTAAGCATTATATAAACACAGTAAAAGACAGCACCTGCTCTGAAGAGATTAACCTAAATAGACAAGACAGACAAATGATGAGAGGGGAAACAGAGGAAAAGGAAGAAGTTATTCACCCACAGTCATAGAGCACGCTGGAGGTTTTGCTGATTACTAAGACCACATGGGGTGCATCTACATGTGCCTCTCCTAAGTGGATTAGTCTAAAACTGCCATTTTTAAGGCGCATTAAGTGCGTGTGTCTGTACTCGTGCATCTTTAATGTGCCTTAAAAATGGTGATATACAGCTATGTGAGCCTAAATTTGATACCTGCATAAAGCAGGTATCAAATTTAGGCATGAATAGTTAAGTCTGCAGACACGCTAATATGACTTAGCTATTCACACCTAAATTTAATGTGCCTTAATGCACATTAGCATGTCCACATATAGATGCGTGCCTAAATTGCCTTAAGCAAAGGTGCATTAAGTTTAAGAATACATAAATACACGTGTAGACATGCCCACTATGGCTGATATTACAAAGAAGTAATTTAAATATATCTTCTGTCAGAAATAAAGATAAAGTGCAATGAACTGGATTTTGACATGTTCTATCTTTTGATGTGGACTTACATCATTTCATATTTTTAAGAGCTTGGCCACACTTGGAAATTTACCATGTCCTAGGGGGATAATAAGAAAGGGGTGGGAGACACCTCCCATGGTGTGGGTCACAGCAGAGACAGCCTGCCATGACAAAAAGAAGAAAAGCCCCGAGACCAGGGCAAACTAACCTTCTCCAGGGACAGCTGGGCTGGAGGATGTTGGGTAGTCACCGGATATGTGCCCTTATGTCCAACGGACATTCACTGACCTGCTCAGGGGTGCTCACAACCTTTGATCAGTTTAAGTGGGGGTCCTACGTTCTCTCTCTTCCCTCCTGCCATGAATTTGATCTTTCTTTTAATTATTGGAGATGTTAATGAAAGGGAGGTGGTGACTACCCACCTCCACTGCGACCAACTGCCAGTTCTCGCTCCAGTTCCTGAGGCTGTGAAAGGGGAAAGTAGCTAAATAATTCAGCTGGAGAGGTTCCTTTCTTTCCTTTTCTTTTCTTTTTAGCATTAAAACATTTGGGAGATCTTGGCTTCTTGGGAAACAGGTCCTAATTGTCCCTTGGACTTGTTACTAGGCTTTTTCCCTCTGGGCTGATTGGGACCACGCCGGGCTTGATTGGTGGCACACAGTCACTTAACAAGCAAACAAAAACTTTAACGAAATTGTAAAGGTGAGCCGTGGGAGGACACTGCTTTCCCTGTCCTCTTTCTTCAGCCAACTCTTGCTTCTTTTTCCCTTGGGTCTAGGCCACAGAGCCCCTTGGAGAGGCTGGGTTTCATTCCCTTCCTCTCGGGTCTCTCACCCTTCGCTTAACAATCTTCTTCAACACAGCTGCTGCACCTGGGATACTCGGTAGCCAGCAGAGCTTGAGTACTGTCACTACACAAACAAAATAACCGGCATCCCCAGCTCCAGAGCATCTGCCCTCCTTGGCTTCCTTTCCTTTCTTCTCTTTCTGCCCTTTTCTTCCCTGTCTTTAGTGGGGTTCTTCCACACCCTGGACCCCGATCGGGTGCTTACCCGGCTCCTGGGCATCAATCTACCATCGGGTGCTCCCAGCCTCCATCCTCTTGAGGGTTCCTCCTTCTTCACCTCTGCTCCCTGGTTCTGCTCGCGGCCACCAGATATTGCCTCAGCTGCGAATTTGCCCCAATATGCCTCACCTGCCGAGGTGATAAGACTGGGTCGAGGCATGCCGGGAGCTTCCGCCGCAGCATGGAGGTCCCGTTCTGATTGAGTTGGTGCTCCTGGCCAGGGAGGTATTCCTGGTAAGTACCCCTCAGCTCCTCATAGATGAGCCACAGAAAAGTGGAGCACCTGCGTAGTTCATCAGCTGCTTTTCTTGGCAGCTGGGGCTGGCGGAGCCCAATGACATCATCAAGGAATGCCGCCCGGCTGGGATAAAAGCAGGGAGGTGGCTGCAGGACCATCCCCCAGGTCGAGCAGGGACCTCCTGACACCTACAAGGATGGGCTGAAGAGGGACCCAGCAGAAGTGTCCAGGGCTTAATTTAAAGGGACAAGTCACCCTGGACAGCCAGGGAGTCGATCTGGAGGAGGACGCTGAGGGACAGCAAAGCCTGCAAACACAGGATGCATGAATGGGGAATGGGCTGAGGCCCCTCCCTGGAGTTTTGGTTCTTTATTTATCTTTCAGTTTACTTTGAAGCCCCAGGGCCAGGAGAAAAGCCACAGGACAGATGCTGAGGGCTGAGTGGGCCAGGGCCATTCAAAGGATCCGGATGCTGATAGGCTAGATCCATCATTGTGGCCGCCTAACTGCCCCAAGTACATCCATGCGGTGGGGAAGAAAGTTATTGCGACCACTAAGGGCCAGAAAGGCAGAGAGGGAGTGGGACATCACAAAAGCAGAGTCAAACTGTCCATCGTTTGGCTGTCCCAATAGGCTGATGCATGGCTGGGGTGGAGGGGAGGTGGAGCCCCAGGAATGCCCGCTAGTGACAACACCTGCTGCGCTCCCCGCTGTGGAAGGAAATCCCACTACTGAACATAATATCCAAGACATGGCAGGTGAATATTGGGGTATCCTTTAGGGAGAACACAACCACGCATCTTGGCAGCAGGAGCTGTCTCCACAGCAACCCCTAGCGCACGCTCCAGGGCCGCACAGGAAAGGCTCCATGCAGCCAAGCAGGTACATACCAAAATAGGAGGCCTGTGTGAAGCGGCTAGTATTCACTTAGGATTCAAATTTGGCTGATTCGGAGACAGTGATTCAATTCAGTGATTCAAATCATTGTCCCAAATTGATTTTGCTGAATCTGATTTGGAGATTCGGCCGCTGCCGAATTGGCTGAATCTCCAATTCAGACAGGCCCCATCCCCCGCCCACTCTCTCAGCCCCACCAATGGCTGCCCCACCCTGCACCAGCTCCCAGCTCTTAATAAAACAAATTTTAAAAGCCCCTACTGACTGGCTGCTGCTAGGTGGGGGGGGGGGGCGATCACCACTGGCCCCTGCTGTCCTACACTGCATGGGGGGCTCTACCATGAACCCCCCTACCCCCACCCACTCTCCCAGCCCCCTGCATGGCTGCCCCACTCAGCCCCAGTTCCCAGCTCTTTAAAAAAAAAAAGCTCCCAGACTCTTTTTTTAATAGATTCAGAGAGCTTCAAAGTAATTTGGACCTTTTTTATTGGTCTCCTTATTCAATTCAGATTCAGAGATTTGGCCACCAAATCGCGCCAAATCTCCTCTGAATCAAATAAGCACCCAAAGCTTCACGTAGCCCTCCAAAATAGCTATTTAAGTGCAATAATCTTTTTCCTATTCAATTTACTACAATTCCAAATGTAGTTTGTGCCTGGTATCCCAGATTGCCTTAATTTAGTCCGACTGGTTCCAGAAAAATACATTTTTAGTATGTGGTCAACTTTAGTACTGTCAGATCTATCCAAATCCACAGCAAACATTATGTACAAAGGCTGTTATGTTTAAAGGCAGAGGGAATCTGGCACCCGCTTCCCAGTGCAAATGCAGCAGGCTTCTTAAAACACACCAGCCTATAAAATTTAAAATACATAGTATATGGGACAATATATGTCTTATGTTAGACATACATGCTGCATACACATTATGAATGTGTGTGTGCAAAGAAAGTGTTCAATATCAAAACAGCACAAGTTATAGCATAATCTACCAAAACTAAATTTAACGACCTTCATTTTAAAAGCTTCCTTGGTTCCAAATTCTACCATAGATAATTAGCTCCTACACTTCCATGATTAAACCAGTCTACTAAATTATTTTGCCACAAGGAAAATGTTTCAACAGTGTTGCAGTTAGACAAGTCAAAAAATATTAGTGAAACAAATGGAGTTTCTTAAGATTATAGTGGATTATACTGTTAATTATAATTTATTTTACATCACCTGCAGGTTATTAAGTTTGTACTGAGCAATATATTTGAACACTAAAATTATCATCTTGGCTTTGTTATACTTTTCCAGATCTTTTTACTAAAGAATAGTTTTTTTCAATATACTCAGTCAACTTCTTTTCCACATTCTACTTCCTTTTTGCTACTCTGGCTGCACAAAAGTACAAGAGTCTGGTTAACTAGTCATCCTTCAGCATGAAGGAGTCTTCAGTTGGTACTAAACTGGTTCTGGCTATTCTCAGCCAGAACCAGCCAACTATACAAATTATCATACAAATGGTCTGACCATACATTCAAGCTTTATCCATAGTATATGAATAAAGCACATTGAGGCATTCTGTATAGATCAGTACCCAAATAAAAATAATGTCAGGTTGGAGTAGGTTGGGGGCCCTTGTCTGGCATGGCTCCAGAGACCCAGGGGTGAGCACCACTGCTGCTCCCCCTTTTCCCTCCCCCTCCCACCCTGAATTTAGCAGCAGGGGAAAAGAGGAGACAAGGGGCAGCAAGCAGTGCTCATCTCTTCTTTCTCCCTGGTGGTGAATTCAGCAAGAGGCAGGGGAAGGAGGCAGGGGAAGGGTGAAAAGTAGTAACACTCACCTCCTTGGCTTCTGAGCCCCATGAAGGCAGGGCTCCTGTTGGAGTCTGCACCAACCACCTCAGCTCAAATACAAGTACCAGCCTGCTGCGGAGTTATTTACTGCATAGCAACACATCTGTAGATACTGATATGGGAGTAAATTGTTCCCAGTCAGCCCAGCCAGCAGGGTGCCACACTCCTGCCTACTGCCAAGCCACATGGCTCAGCAGCTAGCTGCAGGAGCCCTGTAGTGTGGGCAATTCCTCTGCCACCTGACAGAGCCACCTGGAGCCTAGGCCTGATGCCCCATGCCCCCTGCCAGCTCAGAGCTGGCACCTGGGCAGGTGCAGCTAGAGCTTGGAGCTCCCCTTGGCTACTGCAGGGGAGCAGAGCAGTGCAGGAACAGCCCTAGCCTAAACTGCTCCTGGGTGCATGTGTAGACACTGTGCCCAGGAGTAGTTTGCTGTGGAGCAACTTGTTCTGCAGTTTATTTATGCACATTAATTGCAAATGTAGTTGTGACCCTTGAGTCCCTGAAAAAAGTGTTAATATAAAGGGTGGCTACTCCTCTTCATTGCATTTTCATGTTATGTCATGAAACGTGCTTCCTCAGTTCATGACATGTTACAAAGTAGTTGTATTAATGGATGTCAAACCTGTGGTTTTGCTAATGAATAACCACATGAGTCCCCAGACTGGGAACTCCCTTACTCTCCTGCCACATTTGATGGTTCTTCAGATAGTGTGTGTGCGTGTGTGTGTAGGGCAGGGGTCAGTGATGGGTCTCCATAGGGCTACTACCGCAGCTCCACCTTCCCATCACCCCATCCATTCACCAACCATGAGTGTCAGCACTTCTCCAACCTCTGTTGCTACCTTAGCTTACTGGTCAAGCATGTTCCAAGTTGGCTGAAGATACGCGGTCTGACCCTGCACTTGTTAACCTACAGATACAGCATGGGCATGTCTGGTGTCTTCCCCACCACTGGTCTTTAGGTCTTTTGTATGGGTAAGTTCCTGTGGGTAAGTTTATCAGGTCCCTCATTGCTCCCTACTTCCCTTGGGGCCCATTAGGGCTCTTGGGGGGAGGGGCAGATGCGTACAACTCTTGCCACCACCATGGATTTTCAGGAACTTGAACAGTAAAATAACATAGCACATAGGCACCTAAATTCCTTTAGATGTACAATGGGTGGAACAGGATCTGGCCATAAAAGTGTTCATCATTCACTGAAATGCCTGGTTGCTTTACAAGGGACAATATTTGAATACAGGAAGTATTTCAGGGGCCCATTCTGTGTTCAAAAAAATTTTTTATTCCTTTCTTTTTTAAGTTAACAGGTTGCCAGTAGGCAATAGAAAAATGAAACTTGTTCAACTGATTTAGCTAACTTTAAGAACTAAATAAAGTGAAATCCTAATTGATTTAAAATCTTGTTTTAATGTTTATATCATCTTAAATGCATACGAATGCTTAGTAAAATGTTGGCAATTACCCTTGCTTAGAATGAAGAATGCTTCATTAAAGGAAAAAAAAAACTCCTCAGATGATTAGCTGGACCGACTACCATATAGGTCAGCCTGCTGAACATAAGCTGTGGCAGATAGGGCTGTTTAAAGTGCATTGTTTATGTGTCTGATAAAAGAAAAACACTGATTTGTTTTCATATCAGGCTGCTTCCATGCCTGCCGAGAAGATCCAAATAGGTCTCTCACAGGGTTTCTTTTGTCTTATTAAAACTTCCTTTGGAGATCACAATATTTGTTATATGGATTTATACACCTCACTTCAAAGACAGTAATATCCAAACTTTGCTTTCCAACACAATTTGTTAATGGAAATTGTATGCCACAGTTGTGACATTTAATTTTAAGGAAGCTGGGAAAAAAATCCCTTTCTGCCCTCTCCACTGTATTGCCAGATGATTAACGCGTTCAATGCTGTGCCATTTGCAAACCCACAAAATAATCACAAAAGAATTAATAAACTGTTAGTAATATTAATTAACAATTATTAAATTAATTGTCATTAAATTAAATTAATCAGATGTCAATTTTTTTATATAATTTAAAACCTAGGTCATGGCCAGGCATTATATGGCAAGTGTTACATTTGTGCTGGGAGAAACACCAGTGATGAGCGGAAAATATTAAATTAGGAAATCTACCTAACACCTTTGAAAGGCAAGTATGGGAATAAAAATGAATTAGCCTATTGGATACTGTGGCAGAGCACTGTTTGTGCCTCCCAATTTAAGGGCCTGAGCCAAGCAGCCAGCAGGTGCCTGATGGTGGCAGCCATTTTAGAGTCAGTCTGCCTATATAAGCAGGGAATTTTGCTGCTTGCAGGCAGGTAGCAACATTGCCTGGCTGCAAGGCTGCTTGTATCATCTGGAGGTAAGGGCAGGAGTTGTAGGGGATGGTTAGGAGGCTGTTGGTCCTGGACATGACCTAAAACTGAACCCTGCTGGGAGTGGGTGGGCTGGTGGGGCTCTCAGTGGTGAAGGATCCCCCAGGAAATGCCAAGCCAGTTACCACCCCAGTGAAAGGTGGGTCGAGGCACCTTAACCCCAGCTCCCACAACCGGGTGGGTCACCCACTGGTAGGGTCCTGAGGGCAGACCCCAGGAGTAAAAGTGGGGCTTGAGGCTCAGAAGCCTGACTGAGAGTACCCATGACTGGTTAATGCTGGGGCCAGGACCAGAATGGTCAAAAGGACCAGGGGCCCACAGTGAGGGACGCCTAGAACTTGGAGGGCCTGGGGTTCCCAACTGGCCTTGGAGGTGGGGCCAGGGCCTGGGTGGCCAAAGGTCCCAGGGGGGGAGCAGGCCCGGGAGGGGAAATAGTCTCAGGGAGCTAGATAGCCTGAATGAGGGCAGGGTAGGCTGCCTGAATGGAGGGATCTTGGAGGGGTCCGGATTAGAGAAGTCTGGGGCTCAGTGTGGGGCTAGAGAGATTAACATCTGTGGATGCCATCTGTGAGGCATGGGCTGCGGTGTAGAGGAGGTACGGAGCCACAGATAGCGCCCCCTGGCATCGGGGCAAGAAAATGGGCAGCCTCCTGTCTAATTAAGATTGTTAATTAATTAATAACAAGGCATGGCAGAAGAGAAGGTGGGTGGTTGGCCCAGAAACAGGTGGGTGGGCCACAGGCAAATTGGCCTTCTGAAGGCCCCCTGTTACAGATACTAAGTACCAGGAACTTAACATAGACAATGACATGGACCAGGCTCAAGTTACCCTAACATGAGCTAGGTAGTACAACCCGGAGTTAACCAGATAATAAACCTGAAGTGGCATAACTTTGAGATACTCAGACACATTGTATGCTGCATACTTCCCAAGCATCTCTATTTGGACCTACACAATAGGTCTATATGCTTGTCTTGCTAAGCTGCTTGCTGTGGTCTTTTTAAAGAGTGAGGACACAGTTGCTTGCTTCTTGCTCTGACATTCAGCCTCTGCAGTAACCTTTTGCTTCATATGCACCTCGGACTCTTAAGTGTTGATCCATACTGGTTTTCCTTCATACATCCAGAATCACACTGCAGGTGGCACAGAACAGTCTGTTTCCATCTGTGTACAAGGTCCCCGCAGGATACTGCCTTACACAGTCCAGTGCTGAAATGTATTTGGCTCTCCTGGAGGATTTCTTCTCTGTGTTCATGCTCAGTCCTCCTCAGGCTGCAGCATACTGTAGCAGCATGCCTGTGCCTGCTTTAAAAACCAGTGCCAAAATCCTCTTGCTTCTCTGACTGGCCCTGGACTGGCTCCTGTGCTGAGTCTATATCACAAGCTCAGTCTCTGATTTGCTCCCCCTCCCCCACACCCATGCTTCAGGACTGCAGGGCTTCCTATCCCTTTCTTTGCTTGCTGGTAAGTTAGGGGAGGGGAGGTTGCAGCAAGCCTGCCATTTTTCATGGAGCCTGTCATTTGTTGTGGAGCCCACCCGATTTCAAGTTTTCCACGAAAAACAAAAAATCATGATATTGGTAGGTCCCTAGTAATATAGGAGTCAGATAAGGAAGTAGAAAAGGCAAGGCATTAATAGGAAGTATAAGTCAGTCCTTCTCTCTTAAGGGTAAGGAAATGATAAATATGGTCTCTATTTAGGAGTGGAATTATTGTTAAGTTCATTTCCCTGTTACCACAGGGATGACCTACTATCCTTTCTGAGAAGCTGGGGAGAGGCATTTCTGTCTGGATTAAATGTTGGGTTTTCTACCTGAAAGTATCATACATACATGGGAAGAGAAATAGGAAAAATTAAAAATTCAGGACAGATTAACATTGATTTTAACAGATAATGAGCTTCATGACTTTAGAGGCAAATCTTGTCATTTTTTAGCTCTATTTCTCATCTCTAGAGACTGACAATATTGAATATCAGACTATCTGTGTGATATCCTTTTTCAGAAGTAAAGGCCCACAGCCCAGTTGTTTTATGGCCCCAAAGCAAAACCAAACCCCTTGAGATTCCCCAGTAAAGTATATCATTCTCAGAGCTCCACATCAATGAGTACTCTGCTTTACAGTTTACCTCTTTGGAGAAATATGACAATGACACCCAGAAGACACAGATCTTGCAGAATTTCTAAACCAATATCTTTTAACTTTAGATATTCTTTACTTTACTACCTCTTCACAAATGTAGTCAGGATGAAAAATGCATGTACAACATACCCTTCCTCAGGTTCTTCACCATTCTTTAGGACTAGGGTAAGAGTGTCTTCTTCTGTACCTTGCTCCTCTAGCTTGGGGATTCCTCTTTGAATGCCACAGCCAGCTTCCTTCAACATCAGCTTATCCCACAAAAAAAAGGTTCCTTCTCATTCATAAAATGTGCCCTTTGGCATTCCTCTCTCCACTAAACTTTTAAGTTTTGAAAAAGTAGTACTAACATCTTGGAGTTCCTTTGCTCCCTCTTTGACGATTCTCTGTTATTTTGATACCTTTTCCATTTGCAGGCAATATGGAATACTAGGCCATGTCCAAATGAGTGAGCGTCATCTCAAAGCAGTTTGAGACACTGCAAGAGGCATGGTCAGAACAAAGAAAATATTCCCTGTGCTGCATATTTGCAGCGCAGACTCTAACTTTGATACTGGGAAATCCTGAGGGTGCATGGCTTCTGCATGTGGTGCCAGGACCCTGGGTGACAGAAAGAACTGGTCCAGTTCTGTCTGAGGGCATGAGCCAGTAGGCCAGGCCTGCACCCTGCCAGGAGTGGGCATGAATGCCCTGAGGGTGACTGCTGTTGTTGCTGTGGGGCGGGGTCTGTGCACTGTATGGGGGGATGGGGGAGGACCCACCACTCCTGAACACTCTCCCTCTCCCCCACACAGTCCACCTAGACCACCAAACTTCCCCGCAATCTACCCACAAACCCCACCCTCAAACCACCCCCACAAACCTCCACCCACACCACCTACTAACCTGACACCACCCCAAACTCCTGCACATGCCCTACATCACCCCCACAACCTTACCCCCACAAACCCTACATCCTCCCCTACACCCACGCACATACCACCCCAACTCTCCCACAAGCTCCACATCCTGTGTGCCCAGCTACCAGATGGGATGGGACAGGACCTGCTGGTGGCAGCCATGGCTACAGGAGCAACTGCCACACTGCAGCCATGCCCCATGCCCACATCAGTGCTGGGACACATGGCCCCAGATTGAGAAGGCTTCTGGTCCCAGAAGCCACTGGGGGGGTGATGGGCTGTAGAGAGGGGTGGAGGTGGCAGCAGGGGTGTGTGTGAGAGAGAAAGAGATGAAGGTCAGGGATGAGGGAGAGCTCTGGATAGGAGAAGCCACCAGGTTTAGAGCCTCCCTGCCCCCCTAGAGCAGTCATAGTTTCATAGTTGGTAGGGTTGGAAGGGACCTGAGCAGATCATCAAGTCCAACCCCCTGCCATGGGCAGGAAAGAATGCTGGGATCAAATGACCCCAACAAGGTTATTGTCTAGCCTCCTTTTAAAGACCTCCCAGGTAGAAGCAAGCACCGCTTCCCTTGGAAATTGATTCCAGATCCTAGCCACCCTGACTGTGAAGTAGTGCCTTCTGATGTCTAGCCTGAACCTACTCTCGATCAACTTGTGGCTGTTATTCCTAGTTACTCCGGGTAGTACACGGGGGAACAGGGCCCCTCCCATTCCCCGCTGGTCCCCCCTGGTTAGTTTATAGACAGCCACCAGATCCCCTCTCAGCCTTCTCTTGTGGAGACTGAACAGATTCAGGTCCCGTAGCCTCTCCTCGTAGGGCCTGCCCTGCTGCCCCCTGATCATGCGAGTGGCCCTCCTCTGGAGCCTCTCAACGCTGTCCACATCCCTACTGAAGTGCGGCACCCAGAACTGGACACGGTACTCCAACTGCAGCCTAACCAGTGTCGCATAGAGGGGGAGGATCACCTCCTTGGACTTGCTTGAAATGCATCTGTGGATGCATGACAAGGTATGGTTGGCCTTCCTGACCGCTTCCTCACACTATCAGCCCATGTTCATTTTGGCATCAATAATGACTCCAAGATCCTTTTCTGCCTCTGCACTGACAAGAAGGGAGTTCCCCAGCCTGTAGATATGCTGCTGGTTCTTCCTCCCCAGATGCAGTACCTTGTACTTGTCAGTGTTGAAACCCATCCTGTTCATATCCGCCCATCCCTGTAACCAGTCCAGATCTAGTTGTAGCCTGTCCCTCCCTTCTAGTGTGTCCACCTCTCCCCAAATCTTAGTGTTGTCTGAAAATTTGAACAAGGTGCTTTTCACCCCCTCAAGCAAGTTGCTGATAAAGATGTTGAACAGTATGGGCCCAAAAACTGAGCCCTGGGGGACTCTACTGCCCACATCCCTCCAAGTCAAAAATGACCCATCCACCACCACTCTCTGGGTGCGGCCCTCTAGCCAATTTGTGACCCATCTGACTGTGTAGGCATCAGTGCCACAGTCGCTTAGTTTTTAATGAGAATGGGGTGAGAAACAGTGTCAAAGGCCTTCCTAAAGTCCAGAAAGACTATGTCCACTGCTACCCCTGCGTCCAAGGATTTTGTGACCTGATCATAAAAGGCAACCAGGTTGGTCTGACAGGACCTGCCCCTAGTGAACCCATGTAAGTTGCCCCTGAGCATCATCTCCCCTGCTGGTCCCTCGCAGATGTGCTCCTGCATAATTCTCTCCAAGAGCTTTCCCAGGACCGAGGTAAGACCAACAGGCCTATAGTTACCTGGGTCCTCCTTCCTCCCTTTTTTGAAAATGGGGACCACATTGGCCCTTTTCCAGTCCTCTGGCATCTGGCCAGAGCACAATGAGTGCTCATAAAGCCATGCCAGGGGCCCCGCAATGAACCCTGACAATTCCCTCAGCACCCTGAGGTGGAGATCATCTGGACCTTCTGATTTAAACACATCCAGCCCCACCAGATTTCCCTAACTAGGTCCTCCCTGATCCTAGGCCTGGCGGTGCCTTTCCTGAGTCTGTCCAGAATCCCGGTGGGGGAGATGTCCCGGTCCCTGCTCATAAAAATGGAGTCAAGTAATTTGTTAAAGAGGTCAGCTTTTTCATCTGGTACAATCAACAAATTGCCAAGTGTGTCCTGCAGGTCTCCCACACTACCTGGTGCCTTCTTTTTACTCCCTATGTATTTAAAAAAGGACTTCTTGTTATCTTTGATCCTGGTCTCTAGTCCTAGTTCCGTCTCCACCTTAGCCTTCCTAACAACCCCCCTACACTCTCGAGCAATGGAGGCATAATCCTCCTTGGTGATGGCCCCTCCCTTCCACAAGGTATACGCCTCCGTTTTAGCTTTCAAATTCTCCTGAATGCCTTTGGTAAGCCATGGGGGCTTTTGAGCACCCTTGCACTCTTTGATTCATGCAAGGGGCTACATAAGGGGAGGCTGGTTTGGAAGGGAAGGGTCTTGCCAATCCCAGTCCCTGAGTCCCAGTTAAGGGCTTCCCAGAAACAGCATGGGGATCATTGGAGCCTGGGCACAGGTGCAGGGAGTAGAAGAACAAGGACTGGCACTGCTCACAGCCACAAAGCTGCAGCTGGACTCATGTCCTGGTGCTAGGACAGAGCTGCTGCCAGGAGGGAACTAGTGGGAGGTAGGCACTGGCTGTCAGTCAAGAGTGAGGGACACTAGTGGGGCTGTGGGTTGGGAGTAAATGGCAAAGGCAGAGGCAGGGTACCAGCATATCAGTGGTGCTCAGTGCCCAACATCCTAATGAGCAAAGGGGGCAGGGATAGCGCTGATTTTTCTATTACAAAAATATCAAATGCAAACACCAAAATGTACAGATATTTAGAATTCATTTTATTATGATGATAGAAGCACAGGTAGACTTCCAAATTGCTTTACAATTGTAAATATATCAATAAAACTTTGCCCAACTGATCTCTCTATATATAGTGCTGTTTTGTTTTAATTATGGAAGAACATGGATTTGGGGTATTTAATGAGAGAATTTGGGTTTTTATCAGAGATTTTGCAATTTTTAAACAGGGAACATGAGGACCTCTGCTAGTGAGGTAAGTGGCAGGACCCAGGCAGAGGAGCCTGCCCAGGGCCAGCACTGGGGACCCAGCTGGAGTGCAGATGAGGTGGCTGACCTCCTGGCCATATGGGGCAAAGGGGACACACATCAGCAGTTTGAAACGGGCCACTGCAAGAAGAACATCTTTTGGGTGATAGCTTCCCAGATGGCATAGCAGGGACACCAGAAGACATGACAGCAGTGCCATCTGAAGGCTAACTGTGCAGCCACAGCCCACTGGCAGCTGGCCCAGAGGTGCAGGTGGCTCTGCTGCAGTGCCTGTACGACCGCCCAAGCAGCCATGTGGTCCCTGTCTGGCAGGTGCGCAGCCATGTGGCCACAGGTCCAAGGGAGTAGATACTGTTGCAGGTGGCAGCAGGTCACAACCAGGCAGCAGCTCTCACTGCCAGACTCCTGCAGTGGGTAGAGGGTGCAGGGCCCACTCTAGGTTAGGGCTGCTTCAGCAGTCTATCTGGCACAAGGAGCTAATGCCCCCAGATACCAATAGGTCAGGCCTTAGAAGCTCCTGATAGCAAGTAGCCCTGGACTGCACACCAGGGAAGCTTTTTATATTGCTGGGGCCAGCACAGGTGCTGTCCCCAGTCTCTAGCTCCCCCTGGCTGCAGATCTAGGAAGAACTGGGCAGGGTCAGTTTGCCCAAGTGGCATAATTTGGCCCACACCAAAGTGCATGTTCAGGCATGTGTGCTGAGGCACAAATCTCCAGCACAAATTTATGCTTATACTATTTGAGCTGCTGCAAGCATACAAGCCTGCATGTGTGGACACACCCCTACTGTTTTTACCCAGACTGTAGTTACCTCATTGTTCTCCTAATGTCAGACCCATTTGGATAGGAATTATGACCATCCCTTTCCTAGGCAGACCTTTGGGTGCTGCTTAGCACAATCAGTTTTCCTGAACAAAATTTAACTTTTTAACCCATTATCTAAATCAAACTGCGGTCCCCTGAGGGTTTCAGACAAGTTATGCATAGATAAATAAGGTTTTCCTGATTCTTCCAAACCCTCTGGGTTCACCTCTGGGCACATGGCACAGGCTTTCCTTGGGGACAACTAGTGGCAGCTCAAGGCGCACCACTGCTAGTTGTCCCAGGAGAACCAAATGTCCACACTTGTGTGGATGTGACCAAAGACAGCATGTGTGCTTACCCAAACTACCAGTTTTGCAGTCCGACAAACTCAGAGAAGCATAGATTTTTAATATTTCCAACACAAAAGCCCTGTTTGATATCATGTGTTAGGAAAGCAGAATGCCAGGCTGCAATAAGGATAGTCTACCAGAAATATCCAGAACTCAGCTTGCCCCACAGATTTGTAAGTAGGTAAAGCCGTATGTGTCCCTTTATAATTTGTCAGCTCTTATTACATATTTCCTGTGGTGTAGTGTAACTTCAATAAATAAAATGAAATTCACATATTTTAAAGGACAAGGACTGCATATTAGTGCACATAATTAGGGATGAGAAAATAATGGTATTTGCAGGTTTATGCACACCTCATTACTGGTTGGCTTTGCACACCAATTTTTCTTGTATTTAAAATTAATTTTTCAGATGCGTGATTTAACTGTTACCTCCACAAAAACAAAAAAAAAAATGTTTTCTAGTGAAAAAGGAGGCAGTGATACAATTTTTTATAATCATCATAAGCTGACACAAGCATGTGCCCTGTCTCTGGTGCAAAGTGGGCACATCTACACATCTTACTGTGCATTAGCCTAATAACACTGCGCAGTAGTGTGTCATAGCAATAACCATGCTAACAGCCTACTGTGCAGTGTTATTAGGGTAATGTACAATAAGCATCACCAAATAGCCATGCACCAGCACTACTGCATGGTAACTCTAGCTCCACACATTTATTTAGTACTTTATTAAAGGAGCACTAAACTAAATGTGCAGTATTCAAGTCACATTAATGAACATGTAGACACACCCACTGTAAAACACATATATGCACACAGATACATACAAGCAAAGACAGGGTTAGAACTCCAGTCAGTGTATATTAGTTTCTGTTGGAAATCTACTTACTGTGCTGAATGTCTATTGAATTTCTTCTGCTGCTCTCTGCTCCTCCAGTGCAGTATATTTATTTTTCTTATCTTTCTGATCTCTGTTCCATCTTTCACCTTACCTTTTGACTAAATGATTCTCTTTCTACTCTTTTTTCCAAAATCTCTCCAATGTAGAATGTGAAATAGTAATATTAGAGTTCAAGTAGGTTTTAAATAAGACAAAATCAATTAGGCAGTTCCCAATAATTATACTAAATGTAACATTCCAATTCCTTTGTTGTATAGAAATCAGAGCAAGAATGGAAAGTTATTGTATTAAATCAGAGCTGTCCAACTTCTAAGTAATTAGGGGCCACACTCACTGGGGTCACACAGCAAATGACCTACCCCTGCTGCGCCACATGCATCCCAGCCTCCCCTATCCCTTCACTGCATCACATGTACCCCATGCTGTACCTTGCGCTTTGGTGCCCTAGCTCCGCTGCACAGTGTGCCCCAGTGCTTCCACCCCTATTGCACCAAATCTCCTCGTGCTCCTACCCCTGCTGCATGGGCACTGCACCACCCCCCCAGGTGCTCCATGTACCAGGGTATCCCCCACTGCACCCCACTCCCTGCCAACCTGTACCATGGTCTGCATTACCTGTAGCTTGTGAGCCATGGGCTCTTCTGCTGCATCATGCCTCTTAAATGACCCAGGCTGCAGGCTTCTCTATCCCAGGGGCACCTGTTAGACAGCCCTGTGTTAAATTAAGTCAAGGCCCAGAAAATGGGTAATGAGACAGATCCACAGGGACCCAATTTCTGTTATTCACTCAAATAGGGCTAGCAGATAGGAATCTGCATTGAGGACTTTCTGAGCATTCCTACCTGAGGACATTCTTCTGCGTACTTTGAAATGAACAATTTTCTTCAGTTAGCCTCAAACCTTTGCATGCTAGGATCTTTTGCACATTTTGGATGCTATCTGGATTGCAGTTCATTGCTCCACGCTGAATATATTCATCTAAAAAGTCACTGTGTGCTCATTTTAAAATACTTATCACTAGATTTACAGCTATGTTTTATTACCTGATTTTATCACATAGTTGTAACACTTTTTTGTATAAAATATCTCATCCCTGAATTGTTTATTCTTCATGAACGCATCATTTTTCAAAAATAAGTCTGGTAGGAAAACACGTCCTATAGCAAAAGATGAATGATTTTCTTGATGGAATCATTGGTTGGTACATTTACAAGGACATGCTTCTTCCCAGAGCATGTGGCATCTGTAGTCCCCTAAAGACTATGGAATTAACAGCAGAAACAGACTTTTAAGAACAGACTTCTAGAAAGTCTGAATGATATTAACAGTAATGGCTCACCTAATTAGTTTTGCTGAAGTAATTGAATTAAATTTCATATTTCATAGCATAAGGGGTAAGAAAGTGTTTCCTTCCCTCTACAGTCACACAGCACTGTCTTTTAGTTTTCTCTGTATTTTGAAATAATCCTAGCTACCATCTGAGGCAGTGACTAAGCATCAGGTCAGACCTCCAACAGGCCACAGATTATGAAAGATGGTAGAGAGGCGGAGGTAAAAGGACCCACTGGGAAAAGGCCTCCTACTATTGGCCCCTGATTGACCTGGTGCTTCCAGCTGTTGATTGGATCCTTCCACCTATATAAGGCTTCCTGTTTCCTGTACCAGATGTTTGAACAACAAGGTTCTTATTGCTTTTCTGTCTCACTGCTCCTGTATCCTGAACCTAGATCTGACTATATGTTGCTGACCCTGCCTGGACTTCAACCTATACCTCTGCACCTTGATTTGGATAGTTTGGAATCAGGCACCTGACCTGACTTGCTCTCTCACCTTGCTCTGACTGCTGTTTCAGCCTTGATTTGGACTCTGACCCTCTGGCTTCAACCTGAATACCCCTTGGACCGCTGACTATCATCCTGTGCTTGCTGCTAGTCAGAATGCATATGCCTCGGTGTGCGTTGTAGTCTTAATAAAACACTCAGATATGTTAAGTGGGAGACAAAGGGTCTCCCACTTAAAACAAAAAAACAAATCTTAAACATTTTCACCTAACATCCTAAGTACATTGTTAATGCCCTAACAGAAGAGAAGTCAAAGTTATTGCTTTCATGACTGAACTATTCTAGCGTATAGGCTAGGGGCAGAAATTATACATAAACCAGTATAAGTGGCGGAAAACTAGTTCAAATATGTAACACAACATAAGTTCAGTGCACATAAACTGCTTTCAAAATGGCCCAAACCTGTATAAAATAAACCTAGGTAGATGTAGAATCAGATTTAACTCATTTAGGTTAAATAAATTTATTGAACTTCTATCCCAGATCCTTTCCTTATTCAGGTTAACTCACTGTCCCCCGGGTATCCTAGAATGCTGTGCACCTCCCCTGCAACCCCACCCCCTCACAGAGTGAGTGAGTTAACGTTGGCCCAAGCCGTCTGCTCCAGCTAAACAAGGAGGTCTGAGCTAGCACCCCGGGGCTGTTGGCCTGAGCCACTGTAGGTATGTGGCTACATTTCTGGAATCAAAAGTGAATGTCCGTTCACTTCCTTATCAGTTCAAACTATGAGGCTTATACTAACCTGCAAAGACTAAATCAATTCAGCCTCAGACTTTTTGACTATACTTAACCACAAAGACAAGCACAGACTTTGGCCTTACTGAATTCCACAGGAACAAATGGAAGGTTGTATATTCAGTATACCTAATGTCTTAGTGCAGCAGGAAAGGAAATATCAATGGTTATTGAAAATGCTCTTTCAAGTTGAAATATCAACTGTTATGAAAATGCTATCAACCCTATATCTAATGTAAACAGAGAAACACATCAAGTTAATGTGAAATCCCTGGAAAGGAGAGTCCCACATGAGTAAAATGGAACCAATAGCCTTGCTGGACATGACTAACAACTTTTTAAAAAGAAACAACACAACATTTTTTTTAAAGAAATGAAGGGTAAACAAGAACTTCTATGTGTTTGGAATGTATAATAATGTTCATTGAATTTGTGAAGGATGACATCTCATAAATAAGAAATCAAACTGGAACTTTGTATTAGAATGAAGCAAACAAGAAGAATTTCAGCACAGAAAAAATACAGCAATCAGGAGACTGCAGTAGAAAAAAGTAGTAAACGTATAATAGTTTTAACACTCAACAAGAAGTTTCTAAAAGATGAGCTGACTACAATGTCTGCAAAGGATTTTTTTAATAAACCTTCGCAGTCCTTTTACACAGCTCCTCTGTTTTTCCCAATCTGCCCTCTGTTGTTTTTTAACTTCTTTGATTCTTTGTCAGCTCTGATCACTTGGACCTCTCTCAACATCCCTGAACACGTTTCAGACACACTCTACACTTCAGTCCTCTTTTTGAACTCTCCTTGGCCATTGTCCCCTTTGTCTCTCCCATTTTCCCTTTCCACTCTCAGCTAGTTTTTCAGCTACCCCACTTCTCTTTGCTTTTCTCACCTGTTCCATTCCCCTCTCAGCTAGCATCTCTTGTAATCAACTATTCTCTCTTAGCTACCCTGATTACTTAAATTCCTCTTCCAATTCCTACAAGTCTCTCAGGCTTCTCTTAGCTCCCCTGTTACCCTTTTTTGCTCACAGCTTTCCTCTCTATTACATCTGGTTCTTCCTGCAAGAACTGTTTGAACAACAATGAGAGCACTCCCTTTGGATTCTTCATAAGAAATAGTATTATTAGATAATTATTTCTCTTTCTACTCTCCTATTACTTACCCAGACTGCTTAGTAGTTTCCTCTCCTAACCATCTGCCATCTTCACTTAGATACAAACAAACGTGATCAGAAAACAAACCAGGCAAAAGGATAAAAATGTAGTAAGCTAAAAGAGAGGGAATAAAGAAAGATGGAAAACATCATTCAGGTTTAAAGAAGATAGCATTACAACATCACAGAAATGAAGGTTTGATGTATTTTAAGAGATCACTTTATCTATCCCCATGCACTGAGCCAAAATTAAGTATATCTATACTTTCTCTAAAAGATGTTTGTCTAATCTGTTCTTAACTTTCAGTGGCATTAGGTAGCTTCTTATGCTTTGAATAATAGAAAGTTTTTCCTAATGTCTAACTTTAATTCTCTTTGCCTCAAATTGACTGCTGCCTTGCCAGGTGGACATGACAAACAGCTGATCATGTTCCTCTGTTAATTACATTTTACATATTGGGAGCCTGTGGAAGGAATTCTCTTACCCTTTGGAAACCTAAATGACAGTTTTCCAGCTGCCTAAGTGGACTTTTTGGTACTTCTGCAGTCTGATTCTGTTGCCCTCTTTTACCTACAGTGCGTGTGTCTACATGTGCATTTCATATAGGAGCAGTTTACTCATGAGTAAACACTCCCAGGCAGACATCTACACACACATGGAAGCAGTAACAGATTTGCTGCTCATGGCAGCAAATTGCTCCCACTTTCAGGCCCTGCAATGGACCCCTGATGCCACCAGGCAGAACTAAAGTCTCTGGCGATACCTGCCTACAGCTGGAGACCATTTTGAAAAGGCAGCTCCGCTCCCTGCTCCCTGGCCAGCTGCATTTCTAGCCAGAAGCATCATGCAGAGCATGGGGGCAGCATGCAGCAGCTATCTCACTGCAGCCTTGTCTGACCACGCTATGGCTGCTTCAATCCCTGCCTCTGGCAGCAAACTCCAGTGATCCAGGCTCTTGCTGGCCACTGCACTGGCCCTGCTAGCCCACTGCACCAATTGTCAGCTGGCCCATGGCCATCTAGACCCTGCTGGCCCCCAACATGCAGCGATGACCTGTCTAGCTGCACCACACCATCCCAGGGCCACCACCACTGTGCAGCTGCTGCCTGGACCCTGTCCTGATGGTGGGACACTGGTAGAGATGCCAGCAGGCTCCTGGATGTGACCACTGAGGCTGTCCATGCCCTCCTGAGCCTACAGCCCCTCTGCCTCTGGGCCCACCAGGACAGCCAGTACTGGTAGTTGCATGTTATCCAGGCCACCTGGGATGATAAGCAGTGGCTGGAAGCATTCCAACTGACCTGGGTCACCTTCCTGGACCTCCTGGAACAGCTCCACCTGCACCTAGAGTGGCAGGATACCACCATGTGGCCGCCCCTCCCCACAAACACCTGGCTAGCCATTTCTCTGCTGAAGCTGGCCACGTCTGCCACACCATGCCTAAATGGGCCACTTCTTTGGCATGGTCAAAGCCACCACCAGGGAGGCCATCCTGAAGGTGTGCAGTGCCCTCCAGGACATGCTGGGGCACACAGTGCTGTATGTGCATGACCCCCTGGAGGTGGTGGCAGGATTCCATGCCCTGGGATTTCCCAATGCATCAGGGTCCTGGATGGGACCCACATCCCCATCACCTGCACATCTCATGGGGACCACCCCTACTACAGCCAGAGGGGCTTTCACTCCATTGTGTGTATGGTTAAGGGCTTGCAAGGTCAAGCCCTACGAGGAGAGGCTAGAGAACCTGGACCTTTTCAGCCTCCGCAAGAGAAGGTTGAGAGGCGACCTTGTGGCTGCCTATAAGTTCATCACGGGGGCACAGAAGGGAATTGGTGAGGTTTTAGTCACGAAGGCGCCCCCGGGGGTTACAAGAAATAATGGCCACAAGCTAACAGAGAGCAGATTTAGATTAGACATTAGGAAGAACTTCTTCACAGTTAGAGAGGCCAAGATCTGGAATGGGCTCCCAAGGGAGGTGGTGCTCTCCCCTACCCTGGGGGTCTTCAAGGAGGTTGGATATGCATCTAGCTGTGGTCATCTAGACCCAGCACTCTTTCCTGCCTATGCAAGTGGTCGGACTCAATGATCTATTGAGGTCCCTTCCGACCCTAACATCTATCAATCTATGAATCTATGAATCTACTGTGCTCCAGGCCATCATCAACCACTTCAGTGCCTTTACCAATGAGAGTGCTGGCTAGGTGGGCACTGCCCATGATACCCACATCTTCCAGAGTGGGCACTTCATGATGGGGGTGCTGGAACTCCAGCTGGGCACGATGGTGGTCCTGCCCCTCCTCATAGGGAACCCCGCCTACCTGCTCTTCCCCTAGCTCATGTGGCCCTACACTGGCCAGCTGGACCCCGCCAGACCCATGCCAACAGGTGTGTGGGCTGGATCTGCACCCTGGTGGAATGTACCTCCAGCCACCTCAAGGGACACTGGAGCACCCTCACCCACCCACCTTGAGTATGCCTAGGACATCCCCCAGGCCATCACTGTAGCTTGCCTGCTGCATAACATCTGTGAGGCCTGAGGGGAGCTGTCTCACAAGGCCTGGGTGGAGGAGGTACAGTGGGTGAAGGACACCTGGCAGTGGCAGTGGCAGCTCCCACCGCCTGTCCCACTGAGGCCCTGGGCACCTGCCAGGAGGGGCCAGGGCATCAGATGTGAGAGGTGCTGGCCAATGGGCTCTCCTGCATTCCCCCTTGTAACCCATCTGGACAGCTGTCCATGGACCCTCACCCCACCACCCACCCCCAGCACCACACTCACTGAAGACAGTTCTCAGAAAAACACTTTATTGCCCTCACAACAAACAGAATCTCCATCCCCACTCCATCCCTAACAACAGAGCCCCTCCACCACCCACCTACCCACCAGCAAGAAAACACCCTCTTCCCCATGAACAACTGGTGCCTCCTAAGACTGGGGGGGGCACCATAGTGGCAAGCACCACCTAGATGCAGAATGGATAAAGAATTCCACCTTCCATGTCCTTTTGGAAGACTAAACGCTTTATGTCTAGACTAAACAAAAGCAATTCCACCAACTTTCCCTCCTAGTTTGTGTGTTCTAACCCTCCTAGACTTACTGTTCTCCTTTGACCTTTCTTCAATCTCTCTACCTTGTTCTTAATATACGCAGCCCAAAATTGGACACAGTACTCCAGCTGAGGCCTTGCTAGCACCATGCATAGTAAAAAAAATTATTAACACATCCCAATATGATTGGTCTTTCTTTGCCACAGCACGTTGTTGACTTATAGGTAGTTTGTGGCACACTCTAGCTCCATACCTTTCTCCACAGTACTGCTGCCTAGATTTCATAGATTCATAGATGTTAGGGTCGGAAGGGACCTCAATAGATCATCGAGTTCGACCCCCTGCATAAGCAGGAAAGAGTGCTGGGTCTAGATGACCCCAGCTAGATACTCATCTAACCTCCTCTTGATCCACTAGGACTCCAAGATCCCTTTCCACCTCTGTGCCACCCAGCAGGTCATTCCCTAGGCTGTAGGTGTGCTGGACATTTTTCCTCCCTAGGTGCAGCACTTTGCATTTCTCCTTGTTGAACTGCATCCTGTTGTTTTCTGCCCACTTGTCCAACCTATCCAGGTCTGCCTGCAGCTGTTCCCTGCCCCCCGGCGTGTCCACTTCTCCCCATAGCTTTGTGTCATCTGCAAACTTGGACAGAGTACATTTGACTCCCTCGTCCAAGTCACTGATGAAGACATTAAAGAGTATCGGTCCAAAGACCGAGCCCTGCGGGACCCCACTGCCCACACCCTTCCAGGTCGAGACCGACCCATCCACCACAACTCTCTGGGTGCGGACCTCTAGCCAATTCGCCACCCACCGGACTGTGTAGTCATCCACGTCACAGCCTCTTGACTTGTTCACCAGTATGGGGTGGGATACCGTATCGAAGGCCTTCCTGAAGTCTAAGTATACGACATCCACCCTTCCTCCTGTGTCCAGGCGTTTCGTAACCTGGTCATAGAAAGAGACTAGATTGGTCAGGCATGATCTGCCCGCCACAAACCCGTGCTGGTTTCCCCTCAGCATAATTTGTCCTGCTGGGCTCTCACAAATGTGAGCCTTGATAATTTTTTCAAATACTTTACCAAGGATGGAGGTGAGACTGACTGGCCTATAGCTGCCCGGGTCCTCTTTCCTCCCCTTTTTGAAAATGGGGACCACATTAGCCCTTTTCCAGTCCTCCGGGACTTGGCCCGTGCGCCATGAGCGTTCGAATATTCCCGCCAGTGGCTCTGCAATGATGTCGGCCAGTGCCTTCAGCACCCTCGGATGGAGCCCATCCGGGCCTGCCGACTTAAAGGCATCCAGTTCTTCCAAGTGACTCTGCACCACCTCAGGATCTACTTATGGAAGTCTGGCGCCTTGCTGCTGCCTCTCTACAACCCCAGTGCGAGACTTGTCGTGTCCCTCACTTAGGAACACTGAGGCAAAGAACTCACTGAGGAGTTCAGCCTTGTCCCCCCTGTCTGTCACCAATTGTTTCTGTCCATTTAGCAGGGGTCCTATTCCTCCCTGGGCCTTCCTTTTACTCCCAATATATCTAAAAAACAATTTCTTGTTGTCTTTTACTTGGGTTGCCATCCTCAGCTCCATGGCAGCTTTGGCCCGTCTAACTGCCTCCCTACAAGCATGAGCAGAGGAGGTATAGTCATCTTTAGTGATCTCACCTTGTTTCCACTTTTTATGTGCTCCCCTTTTGGCCCTTACGCTGCCCTGGATTTCTCTGGTCAGCCATGGAAGCCTCCTGGCCCCTTTCCCTCTTTTGCCTCGCTTGGGGATCGTCTTGCTTTGTGCCCGAAGGATCGTTTCCTTAAGGCACAGCCACCCTTCTTGGGCTCCCATCCCTTCAAAACTCCTACTCTGCAGTGCATCCTTGACTAATCGCCTGAGTGCAATGAGATCAGCTTTCCTAAAGTCTAGCACTTTCACCCTACTAGTTACCTTACCCACTCAACGTCTTATGTTGAATTCTATTATTAGGTGATCACTGTCTCCCAAATGGCTACCGATCTGGAGGTCCCCTATCATGTCATCCCCTGTTGCCAATACCAGATCCAGTATGGCATTCCCCCTAGTGGGACCATGCACCTCCTGTGTCAGGTGGAGGTCCTGTACACAGGTTAGAAACCTGCGTGAGCGGTGGGACTTAGCTGTTTGCGTCTCCCAGCAGATGTCTGGGTAGTTTAGGTCCCCCATGACTACCGCCTCCTTAGCTTTTATGGTCTCCGAGAGTTGCCTCAGGAGCCCCACATCTATTTCTTCCCCTTGGTCTGTAACAGACCCCTACCACCAAATCCCTTTCTCCTTGTCCCCCATATAGCCTTACCCACAATCCTTCTACTTCCTCAACCTTGGATTCTGTCTTGATGAGGGTTGATGTATATTGCTCACTGACATAAAGTGCAACCCCCCCCCTTTCTTCCCCGACCTGTCCTTTCTGTACAATCTATAGCCCTCAATATGTACCGCCCAGTCGTGGGATGAATCCCACCAGGTTTCTGTTAGCCCCACTAAGTCATAGGTGTTTAGTGCAAGCAGGAGCGCTAGTTCATCCTGCTTGTTCCCCATGCTCCTAGCATTAGTATATAGGCACTTGAGCCCTGCGACTGGTGCCTTTGCTGCCCCCCCACTCCGAGTCCCAAGGGGCCCATTGTTTCTTACCTTCTTGATTCTTACCTGTTCTGTAGTGCTGGTCTCCCCATGGCTTTCAGGTTTCCAATGTTCTCTTTCTTCAGGCTGGTCTGTCCTTGTGGGTGCCACATGGTTTGGTGGTCCACAGCTTCCCCTGCTCTCGTACTCCCCTCCCCCTGACGAGCCTAGTTTAAAGACCGCCGGAGGAGATCCGCCAACCTAGAAGAGAACACACGCTTACCTTTGGGGGACAGGTGAAGCCCATCCCAGCTGAGCATGTCCCTCGTCGTGATGTGCGGGTCATTGTCCAGGAAGCCGAAGCCTGCCTCGAGACACCACTGCCGAAGCCACCAGTTGGTTTCTCGGATGCAGTTCTCCTGCCGTTTTCCTCGTCCGGTCACTGGTAGGATGGAAGAGAATACCACCTGTGCACCGAACTCCTTCAGCACGCCACCCAGAGAACTGTAGTCCGCCATCAGGTGATCGGGGGTTCTCCTGGCCGCATCATTAGTACCCACATGGACTAGGACCATGGGGTAGTAATCGGTGGGCTTGATCCTGGCCTGGATTACCTCCGTCACATCCCGAATCTTTGCTCCATGGAGGCAGCATACATCTCGTGCTGAGGGGTCCTGGCGACAGATGGGTCCTTCCGTACCTCTCAGGATGGAGTCGCCTATGATGAGCACTCCTCCTCCTCTGGGTCCTCGTGGATCTCTTGACCTGTTCGGAGTGTGAAGAACGTGGTGTTTCTTCTTGCCCAAGGGTTTCCTCCTCCCCTTCCATCTCCTGCATGGTCGCCAGGGCCTCGTACCTGTTCACCAGTCGGACTGGAGAAGCTGGTACCGGTTCGCTGCGAGCTGCTCCGGTCCTGGCTGTGACCGTCTGCCACTCTGCTATGGAGGGCATTCCCTGGGCTGCTTCTTCCTTCGGTGCCTGGGCCTGCAGGGAAAGGAAATAACTGTCAATTTCATCCTCCGCCTCGCTGATCCCCCTCAGCCTGCTAACCTCCTCCCGGAGCTCCCTCACCTGTGCCTCCAGAGCCCTAAGACGGGCACCTGCCGGACAGGTGTTAGGGCCCCCAATCTCTGCCCCCCCCGGCCCTGCTGGGGATCCCCCACAGGCCAGGAGGTAGGGGGACATCAGCTCCCCCATGGGCTCGGTCTGGGTGGAGGCCTCAGACCAGCCCCAGGTAGCCTTGTCCCCCTGGGCAGAGGCCCTAGCAGCACTCCTCGTAGACACCATTCTATAAGCTGCTGTTTGTAGACCTGTGTGGTGTCTACTCCCTACCCCTACAGGAGTCCCAGTCCTGGCCCTCCCGGCCCGCCCGCCGGCGTGAACGCCTGCGCAAATGCCGGCGTGCTCTTACAGATTTGTTATTCCTCATTTTTATTTTTGCTTTTTATTTCTTTTATTATATTTATTTCATTGTAGTTGCTTTTACTAAATTTTGTCTTGTTGATTTTGGACTATTTCTTAACTTAATCTTGATCTAGAATGTCTCTCCTGCCCTCCAGAGTGTTCACAAGCCTTCCCAGTGTGGTGCCTTAACATATTTTATGTCACTTATACATTTATATTCAAACTGTAAGTGTAAGTGTACTTTCTATTCCATCAATAACCAAGTCATAAGTGAATATGCTGAACAGAAGCAGACCTAGGACAGACTTCTGCCAGACCCATCTTGAAATATCCTCACAGTTTGGCAGGAAACCATTGACAACCACTATGAATGCTGCTATTCAATCATTGTGCACGCATCTTATAGTCACTTTATTTGACAACAACTGTCCAACTAGTGGACTGTGGGCCCCTGAAGCTGCCTTTCCCGCTGCCACAGTGGGGGTGGTTCCACCCATGCAGCCACCCAGTGAGGGCAGAAGCAGGGACCATGCACTGTACTGGAGAGCAGCGTGTGAAGATGGTCATGAGGGACTGTCCCTAAAACTTTACTAAAGTCAAAATATATCACATATGCTGCTTCCCTTTATCCACTTTGCCAGTTATCCTGTCAAAGAAGGAAATTAGATTCATTTGAGATGATTTATTCTTGACAAACCAGGCAGGCTGTTTTTTTTATCATCTTAATATCCTGGAGGTGCTTATAAATTATTTGATGATTTGTTTCAGTGTCTTTCCAGAAATTGAAGTTTTGCTGAATGATCTGTAATTTCTTGTGTCCTACCTTTCCCTCTCTATACATATAGGTACTCTGTTTGCACTTCTTCACTCCACTGGGACCTCTTCCTGTGCTCCATGAGTTCTTGAAAATAATTGTTACTGACTCAGAGATTGCTTTGGCCAGTTCCTTAAGCAGTGAATTTCATTAGGCCATACTGACTTGAACATATCTCACTTATATAAGTATTTTTTAACCCCAGACTAGGCAAACTTTTTCCAGCTGTGGACCAAAATTACCCACTCTGGGTCAGAGGTGAGCAGCTGGGCAGGCATTTGTCTCTGCAGCTACAAGAGAGAGCACCCACAGCCAAAGCCCTCCATTGCCAAAAGCCACTGAAGCCCTATATTCATAGGCCAGATCCAGCCCATGGAGTGTAGGTTGCCCAACTCTGTTTTAACCTATTCTCTCCTATTCTTGCTGGTATTCATATCTTGTTAAATTAATTTAACTAAGTATCTTATCGTAAGTAACCTTTTTTGTGAAGATTAAAGCAATGAAGGCATTGAATGGCATACAGAAGGCTGAAGTATTTATTATGTATTCTCTTTTCCTATTAAGTAATTGGCCTTTACTTTCCTCTGTTTTCCTCTCACATCTAATTGGTATTTCCCAGGCTTCTTGGCTTTGCTGCTTGCTCCTGCCACCTGCACCCTTTTTTTTCCTGCTACAAGTGTTAAGAGTTTTTTAAGTCTCCCCCGAGGCATTGGGTGTTGGCTTCAGCTAAGACTGGGAACTTCAGCTGGGGTGTGCTGATTCTCCTGCTAGGAGAAAAGCCAAAGATTACTCATTAGAGGGCCTTGCTCATCTATTCAGGGTCAGACAAATCACCATATTTGGGGTCAGAAAGGAATTTTACCCCATGGTCAGACTGGTATGACTATGGGGGGTTTTGCCTTCCTCTGTAGCAGGGGGCACAGCCCCCTACTTGGGACCTCTTGAGCATTTATTGACAACATTTTAAAGAAGCAAGATATTGGCTTCCATGGCTCCCTTGCCTTACCAGTGGCAGGTTAGGGTGCTAGGTCTATGGTGTGGCAGGGTTAAGGATAGTCTGATATAGAGTTTACATTATGGTTGTATGGGATGGTTTGGACAGGGATGATCCCGCCTCAGACAAGGGGTTGGAGTAGATGACCTCTGGAGGTCCCTTCCAACCCTACTTCTTTATGACTATGATTATTCTATTAAGGCAGATATAATAGGTAATTTACATGTGTATTTAGAATGCATTTACATACATATTTATTCATTTTAGTAAATGAACTCTATTAAGTAAAATATATCCCTAAGCAAAGGAAAGATTGTGTAGGCAATTCATTAAAACAGATTTGATGATTATACAATTTGCCTCATAACTCTGCCTGGATCTTAGGTACAAAGACAGCTTGCATCAAAGCAGACTGATATACTGACAGAGCAGAAGAGAGAACTTAATGTTACTGTAAACAAAAATCAAATAGGGAGATTGAGAAGAACACTTTTGTCCTCCACAGTCAGTCTCCTCCCTACTATCACACGGTGGAATTTTTGTAGTGATAAAACAGATATGCCTTCTGGCAGCAAAATTCACATTTTTCAGAGGATCAAGCACAAGAGAGATGTGTTATTAAAGGCCCATCCAGAGATGTTGGGGTTGAATTTTAGGCTTCTTCAAACTTACTGAACTTGAGGGCTTAAACAGGCTTCAGTCCATTTGTGAAAATAATCTCCATAGGCACAAATTTCACCAGCACTATATTCTTATTTTAGTCCAAACTCTAAAGCCCTTGCTCAGTCTTTATCAGGCAAAATTGTCATTGGCTTGATTGAGTAAAGACCATAAAAACAGAGAAAGTTTTTTTTTTTCTGTATGAATAAAATGGAATAAAAGGAAATGAACCATGATACAAAAGAGTTAATGGCACCATCATGTACACACAGGCCATAATTGAGTAACCATGTGATTTTTATCACTATTCATCCTCATCTACTTTCCATTTTGTTTTTCAGTCTCATTTTGTGTGCAATTTTCAAAGGTTTGTAACTCCCCTAGGCCAAAATAATGCTTTTGGGTTTGGGCTGTTAGCACCCAACAGATTTTGGAGCATTTTATAAATAAAACTTGCAGTAAACTTTTTTGCCAATCTTAAAAAGTGACTTGTGATTTTCAGTGCCAAGTCTAAGACACTTAGGCCATGTCCACATGAGCATGGACGTTTGGTTCGCCAGGGACAAGTAGCAGCAGCACACCTTGCACCGCCACTACTTGTCCCCAGGGAACACCCATGCCATGAGCGCTTTGGCACACAGCAAGTTACCCTGGGTCAGGTATGAGAGGCTGGAACCAGCACTGTGCTGGCCCTATCAGCCTTACCTGGTGTCCTGGGGGCCTCCCAGGGCTGCAGCAGTGGCGATTCTGCTGTGCAGAGCCTGGCCAGCAGCCACAGAATGGCTTTGGGCAGCCTGGCTCTGCTTTGGAACGGCACACATTGCCCATGCATGCACTGCTCTGTTTTTTTTTCTGTGGGTTTTTTTGACCCCTGGATATGCAAGGGACAAAGAAATGCACAAGAAAAAAAAAGGCAAAGCAGCGTTCCCTTGCAGCGTAGAGAACATCTGAATGTGTGGTGTGTGGTGCCATAGATGTGTTTCCAGCACCACAAACCACATGCCTGCATTCATCTGAATACGACCTTAAGGACTAGGGACAGAAGCCACATATAAATTGGTTTAAGTGATCAGAAACTGGTTTTAACCTATAAAACAACAGAAGTTCAGTGCACATAAACTTCTTTCAAAATGGCCAAAACTAGTTTAAAATAAACCTGGTTGGATGTAGTATCAGACTTAACTGATTTAGGTCAAACCAGTTTATAGAACTTCTGTCCCAGATTCCTTCCTGGTTCAAGTTAACTCTCAGTCCCACAGCACCCCAGGATGCTTTGCAGCCCCGGGCTGTGCTGTCTGCTCCAGTGGAGCAAGGACTGCCCTGCCCCTCTGCTCACTAGCCTGCTTCTTGCCTGCATCAGTTAACCCATACAGACAGGGAGGGCAGAGAACAGACCCCCAGATCCCCCTAACCAGGGTCTACACAGTGTGCGGTGGGGAGGAAAAGTCTCTGTGTTAGGGACTTTTTGACCCTCAGCAGCCCTCCCCCCCCCACTGAGGGAAGCTCTTCCCCGTCCCCTGCAGAGCTGCTTGCCTGAGTTGCTACCACAGGAAGGAGGGGGAAGGAGTTTTTAAGGCCCCAGGGCTGCGGACACTGGGGAGCCCCCACCTCAGAGGGCTTCCTCCACCCTGGCTGGCCAGGGACCCCCTAGTAAGATGGGCACTGCCCTGGGGAGCCAAGGGCATATTTCCCCCCTCCACTTTCCCAGCTGCTTATTGCTTCAGCTGCTGCCACAGGAGGGAGGGAGATGGGGTCCTCCATGCTGGGTGCCTGCCCATGCAGCCCAGCATGGGGATACTGGGAAGCCCCTGCCTTGCGGGGCTTCCCCCCACCCTGGCCCAGGGTCCCCCAGCCTGGGGCAGTCCCAGGGAGCTGAGGGGAAATTTTCCCCTCCCAAACCCCACAGCTACTTGCCTTAGGTGTCTCAGGGATAGCCCAGGGCAGCCTCAGGGAGCAAAGGGAAATTCTCCTGGCCCTCTCCAACTGGTTCTGCCTCAGCTGCTGAGAGTCTGAGGCAAAACCAGTTGCAGGAGAGCAGAATTTCTCTCCACTCCCTGAGGGTGCCCTGGGCTAACTGTAAAATTTGCAGTGCTGAGGCAAGTAGCTGTGAGGTTTGAGAGGGGAAGAATTCCCCTCAGCTCCCTGGGACTGCCATGGGCTGGGGACCCTGGGCTGGGGGGGGGGGGGAACGCCCCCAAAGGCAGGGGCTCCCTGGTGCCCCCATGTTGGACTGCATGGACAGGTAGCTAGCACATAGGACTCCTTCTCCCTCCCCCCCCCAGGGTAGTGGCTGAAGCAATCAGCATCTGGAAAGGGGGAAGGAGGAATTCCCCTCAGCTCACCAGGACTGGCTAGAGGGGAAACCCTCTAAGGGGGATGCTCCCCCAAGGTGGGCCAGCACCTGGACAGGGGTTTCCTCAACCCCCTGAGGGGGGACAACAGGGAGTTGGGGCATGTACTGGGGAGCCAACTAGGGATGGCCCCACATGGCAGGGCTGGTAATGGCCAGCAAGCTGGAAGAAGTGTTCAGGGTATCCCCTGCCTACTGGCCAGGGTCAGTGCACATCTCCCCCTGCCTTTCCCAATTGAAAACTGAACATCAGTTCAGTTGGTTATCAGTTCAGTTTACACAAATTAAAGGAAACTGCATACATTGAATCGATTCTGCCTCAGGCTTTTTGACTGTTTGTACTTAGCCAAGAGGCCCAGTTTCCTCAGGATGGGCTACTCAGGCTCTCTCAGGTTAGGCATGCAAAACCTAACACACTCAGAATCAGTGTTTGTCCCATTTCCTCAGACTCAATTTAGAATTACTCAGTACCTGTCTCCCTACCTGAGAAAACAGGTATTAATTAAGTTGTCGGTTTATTTATCACTGGTTTATCTGTTATCTTTTACAATGGAATAGATAGTCCAGGAATGGGCATTTTTATTTAAATAGTAACATTTTATCCTTTATCTCCCTACTGAATCACAGAGTTCTTCTTTTGTCTTATATATATGCAAAGCTTTATGGAGACTTATCCTTCAGTCAGAACCACATGGTGCAGTAGCCAGGGTACAGTGCATCTTGCTGTATCCCAGAGAAAATAAATATAATGTTTGTACTCAACTGGACCTGGGAATTCAGAACAAAGTCAAAACTGAAATAAGATGCATCCAATTTGGTTTTTAAGTATTCAAAGCTTGTTCAGGGAATGAATAATATGTGTAGTACTATTGAGGCCTAAAAGCTAAAAGTCTGCCTCCTACAGTTAGAACATACTACACGTAGGTATTCTGCAGCATCTGGTATCTGTAAAATACATGCACTGCCATGCAAACTAATATCAGAAAGATACAAAGGTTCTAATCTCTGAAGTACTTTGATCAAATTCTCCATTAATTTGGAGTTCCTCAGGCAAGCAATAAGCCGACTTAAGGACAGGAGTGAAGTGAATATAGATTTTAGTACCCATCAGCTGCACTATAATCTCTCTATCAGCAGCTATCCATTCTGAAAAGTACTTTTAAGAGTCAAAAGCAGCACTCTAATCTACAGTACATGAATGAAGGGACACTCAAGCAACAGCAATTAAAAAATCATGTTGCAATCTAGCTACATTTCTACAAGGATGCTAAGCTGATCTAACAACTATGAAGAAGAGCTGATAATACTCATAGGATGCTTGACTTCACTAACAGAAAAAAGAAAAATATTTCCGGTCTTGACCTTCTCAGGAAGAAAACAGCTCACTTGACTGGCACTTAGCTAAAAGCAGTTTGGTTTCAAACAATACATGAATTTTCAATCCTCAGCTCATGTCGATACATACTAATCACACCACAACAAATTAAATAATTTAATCAATAATGCTGTGTTTCATCACTATAACAAGCTAAAATGGCAGTGTGTCAATGCAAGTTTTGGCACTCGTTATTAAAGTTGCATTATTCACAAGAGGAGGTGTGATTACTCCTATATAATAGCCAAATTGTAACTTCAATAATTATGTTCATTAGCTAATGTTACCACTGAAAAAGTACATATTACTTCTTTTTATAAATGGTTTTGTAGCTTTGTTTTGCTGAACATCAATGCAAAGGAATACAAAGCAATTCCTAATAAATAGATAGTCATATTTACAAAGTGCTTTGAAACCCTAAAAGATAAAAACCCATACTGTATACGCAAGTCACAATGTGGGGGGCTTTTAAGTGATAGAAGAATTTTCTCTATGCTATATATAAACAGTTGCTATACTTTATTGTTGCTTGGTTCATTTCTATCCCTACTTCAATACCCAAGTAAAGATTTGTGCTGAATATTGCATTGTTCAAACTTTTGGTACAGTTTGTTCAAAACCAGTTATTTGTCATAACTCTTTCTCTCTTCCTACAGACCAGATTAAAAAAAGTCTTTCATATCAGTAAGAACGGAGTGCATGGATTGAAGATTGGCTTTATAATAATTTTGTAGTTCTCACTTACCCAATTTTATTTTTCTCTATTGCTCCAGCAACAGCTACTTTTAAGTTTGCTTGACATATTTATTGTCATCTGTGGTCTTTTATTTTGTAGTTATTCTTTATGGACCCAATCCTGAAGTACTTACTGAAGCCATGCTCACAGTGACAGTTACTTCAGTAGGAATGTGGTATTGATCAGGAATCATAAATATGGTATTGATATTTGGGTTTGTAGCATGCCACACTGGGGCTAAAATTATTTACTTTTCTATTTCCAAGATATTTGCATGGAGATGCACCAGGATTACCAAGGCTGATCTCCTTTACTAGTTGTGAAGACATTAGAGTGAGCTGCAAAAAGTACTTTTTAAAAATACTTTAATCAAAATAAAAATATTTTTGATTATGTCAGTTTCAACAAAAATACCAATGGGAAAATGTTTAAACAAAAAGTTTTGATAATGTTTAAACATTACATTTTAAACTGTTTTGTTTAATTCTGACATCATTATAAATATTACTGGATAGTTGGATTTATATAACATTTTAATTTAAACATCATATTAAAAATATCATTGCCATTCACACATTGTACATTTTCAATATTTTCTAAATGGAAACTTTTGAAATTTCAGCTTTTCATTCTAATTTGAAATTTCAAAATATTATAACTACCTTGCAAACAAAAACCCAGTTCCTATCAGTTTTAGATAAAAATAAAAGTCAGGAAGGATGTAGATGACTGATGACTATAAAGAGCTAGTTACAATAATTAAGCAAGGTAAAAGTAATGGTAATTATATGTTGCTAGGAAGAGTAATTATAATAAACTGATAAATATTCTTACATGTAGTTATAAAGTGGGATGAAACTGGATTCTGTAATATAAAAGAAGTTACAGTAAAAAGACTGAATTTGTCAGATGCTATATAAAGAATAACTGTGTCAAATAAGGCTTAAAAGAGAAATGCTAGAGAAAAACTGTCAACTTTTGACATACATATTTAATTACACTCACAAATCTTCTGTATTTCTAAATGTACTGCTTAGGATCTATTTTTAAGAGTTTATTCCTGAAACTGAAGTGTGATTTTAGAATAAGTTATAAAAGAATAAATTTTTTTTTAAAATTACAATGAAAAGCATCCTTAGGAAAAAAATGTGGGTGCGCACTGATTTCATAAATGTTAACATCAACATATAAATACTAATGCTGATTAAATTCAGCACCATTTCACAGATATTTTCTAAATTCCCCTTTTGTCAAAATATGGATGTCATTTTCACCAAAAACTCCAAATTCAGACCACATCGACCAGTTCTAATAAACAAGATGATGAGCTATGTAGTGCTCATGGAAACAGTGCAATAAAACTACCTGGTGCTGTTTTCGAGGAATGACTCTGAAAACAAGACATCTTAGTTTACTGAATCCTTAGAAGGGTAGTTTATTGGCTGTACTCTCATTCCTCATACTGTAGCTAAAAAGACTTGCATAAAAATTTTGCTTTCAACTTTGTATTGTGACTTCACAAGAAAAACATACAGATTCCAATTCAATTTTTAATTCAAACAAAATTTGTTTTGCACTAAATCCTCATGCCTTACACCCAATGAACTGGACATTTTACTGAGGAGGAAATTAATCAGAACTCCAAGATTGGGCCCCCTATCTTTAATGGGAGTTTTGTTTCAATAAGGTGTTGGCTACAAAGGACCAACTCACAGGATTTTCATAAAATTCTAGTTTATTAGATGGATGCAAAAGTCAGATCATAAACCTTGGGGCTGATCCCCTCAAACACACACACATTCATGCACACACACACACTCACAGTAGCTAGCTATGAACACTAAGCACCGATGTCAAGATATATCTATCCCCAAGTGCTGGAGTCCATCATCAATGGCCAGTTGAGGCTTCTTTCAGTACGATGTTGCTTCAGAAGGGGTCACCAGCTGATCCTTCTGGTTGGGCGGGCAGGCTGCTGGTCAGGTCAGAGAGGGCACCATTGGGGGTCATTCTTCGCTGCCTTTTATCCCTCTCTGGCAGACTTTGGTAACTCCCCAATTTTTTGGGCTTACCCAATCCAGGGGTTGTTGACCTCGTGGGACATCCCGCTTGATGGTTGTTGGATGGCAGCTGTCAGCCACAGGGGTCACGTCCACAGGTACATGCAGTCTTGGGAGTCCGTTGATAAAGTTTGATTAATTCACTGTTGTGATTAGTTCAAACTGGGGTTTCTGTACCTTTAACAGTGAAGTTTCAGGGAGTTCCTGGCTCTGTATTGATCCTTTTCTCTCCTTAGTCTGTGGCTTTGTAGATGTTAATTGCCGCTCATTAACTTGTTATCCTGTCTAACTACTGTGTTACGCAATCAGTCAAGATTCATTCAGGGACCTGCTCCATACAGAGAAGCTGCGTTTTGATTGCCGCCCTTGCTAACATTGTTACACGGTACAATTTACTTTTAACCTTAAAGTACATTTGTTACAAAGTTAAAAAGCATAGAATATAAAACATAAAAGGGTGAAATGCCATGGCACATACAACAAATAGACCAAAAACAATGGCAGGGGGGGCAGACATACAGATGCAGAATACTATTTTATACCCGTAAAAGCATCTACAAACTATATTTTTATTACAAGTACACCTTATTTTCTATTAAAATAATAATAATATAATAAAAGAAGAGGGAGGAAGGAAGAAAAGGTAAAAAAGAGAAAGCATCCCCAAAAGGGAGCAAATACTGCAAAAGGGGCTTTTTGCCATATGGAGGGGCTTCACATTGGAGGGGGGGCAGGCAAAAAGAAAGGTTTCTTGCTAGAAAAGGAATATGAAGTTGTATTGATGGTCATATTAACTACACAATAAAACAACAGGTAAATACAAAGCACTATCTGGCCTAGTGTCACAGTCACAGGAGTGTAAGAAATACCATATTTTAAATGAGTTCACATTTTATTGCCAAACCTATAGTGTTGCTTTATTTTGCGGGGAGGGAAAATTCACTTTAAGAAAAGATGTAATAAAGACATTAAAAGCTAGTTGTTCTAAGGCAGTGGTTCTCCAACTTTTTTAGACTCAAGTAAAATGCCAGCTCTTAGCTTTCACTCAGTTGTTTACTATAGAAAAGTAATAGAACAATAGTACTTTTTCAATTTAGAAAGCCTGTGACAGGCTAGGATATTTTTGACACTACGATTCCTATTTGAAAGCTCCGAGTTTACCTTGAAGACATGGCAGGGCGGCACCTTAGAGCACCTATATACATGCCGGATGTCTGCTCCAACATGTGCTAATTAGCAGACATCAGAGCAGACTCTACTAAATCAAGTCTGCTAGAGCATACTAATTAGCATGCTCCAACAGCCTGCACATCACATGTATTTAGCATCCTCATGATTCAAAATGGTGGAGGAGATGCTTTAACTAATAGTCGTTTGAATGAGCTTTAGTTAAAGCATCCCAAGGGGCCTAGTGAGAGGCCAGGCAAGCCCTGGGAGAGGAGCTGAGAGTCTTTGGGCCTGTTGAGGGACCAGGTGAGCCCTGAGAGAGGGACTGAGTGTTTGAGAGACCTGGTGGAAGGTCTGGGTAAATCCCATGAGTGGGGCAGAGTATATGGACCTATTGAGGGGAGCCCAGAGAAGGAAGGAGCAACATTAGAAAAGACCTAGGGAGGGCTCCAGTTGAACCCAGAAAGAGAGAGAGAGAGAGTGATCTATGGAGGAGCCCGAGAGGATGGACCCACAGAGGCAAGGGGGCTCACAGCTGGAGGACTGACCCTTGGAATCTCAACTGGCCTGTGCAGGGCCAGGGCCCAGGAGAAGCCAAAGGATGAAATAGGCCACACAAAGATACTTAGAGTTCTGAAGGCCTGGAGTGGGGCTGAGGAAGGCCAAGGAGTCAGAAGGCCCAGTGAGGGGCTGTAAAGTGTTAGAACATCTGTAAGGATGCCATCTGTGAGGCGTGGGGAATAGTGTAGGGAAGATACTGAGCCATGCAATTGGCCCATAAGGTCAGGACCACAATCTGGGTGGTCATTATGATAAGCCCAGGGCAGCCTGCCACACTCTGTATTTTAATTAACATCAGGGCATGATGGGCAAGAGCTGGGCACACTGCCTGTAGAGCAGGGTATTTCCAAAATTTGGGGGGGGTACCCTGTGACAGACTTCCAGAAAGCAAAAGTCACTGGTGAGAAAGGTAAATGTGGCCTGAATAGATGAACAAGGATAAACATGCAGTTAATCTATTGAGGGACACAGGGATCCCTCCCAGATTCTTTTGTGAATCACAAGTAGGGATTTGTAAACCTAACAGAGCTAATACTGTGTGGCACCCTAACGTGTCCTTAGAACTCTCTCATGGCACCCTGATTAAGAATGACTGTTCTAGGGCTTTTCTCTTCCTATCAGCACCTTATTAGTCTTCCACCCCCTACTATTCATGAGCATGCTGATTTTGGCTTGATATTGAGAAAGCTGGGAGATGGTGTGCAGCTTTATCTATTGCTGGCAGATTTATGTTTTGTTTTGGCTTCTTTACCAGTTTTCTCAATAGTTTCACATGTCATGAGTCTATGTACAGCAGAGAAGAGAAGATTTTGCCCCAGGCTACCATTTGGTCAGGGCTCACAATGGCTTTATTTCAGGGTTTGCCCCCCATGGCAGTGTAACCCCCATGACAGAAACAAGTCATCCATAATCAGTTTCACATATGGGGGAATGGGCAAAGTCAATACTTTGCCCCCGATCTAGGAAAACCTATCTGTGCTGCTGACGATAGGGGTTCAAAGATATGGAGAGGTCTAGATTTCATTGTTTGCATAAACATCAGGGCTGGAAGGGACCTTACAAGATCATTGGGTCCAGCCCCCTGCCCAAGGGGCAGGAAGTCAGCTGGGGTCAGAACACCTCAGGAATATAATCATCCAAGTGTTTCTTAAAGGTATCCAGACCTCATCTTCCCTTGGGGTGCCCTGTTGAACAGATGTTCTCCCAGTTCCTGAGGCACACCCCTTATATACTTATTGGCTGCCACCAAGTCACCCCTGAGCCTTTGTTTGTCCAAGCTGAAGAGTCCAATGGCTCTCAGCCTCTCCTCATAAGGCCTGTTCTCTTGACCTCTACCCATGTGTGTGGCTCTCCACTGAACTTTCTAAAACTTCTCCACATCCTTTCTAAAGTGTGGAGCCCAGAATTGGATGCAGTACTCCAGCTGTGGCCTCACCAAGGCTGAGTAAAGTGGAAGGATAACTTCTTGGGTCTTGCATGAGATGCATTGGTAGATGCAAGCCAGAGTTTTATTTGCTTTGCCACCTGCAGCATTGCACTGGTGGCTCATATTCATCTTGTGGTCAGTCATGACCCCCAAGTCTCTTTCAGTTGTGGTGCTAGTGAGTGTAGCACTGCAGAGCCTGTAAGTATGATGTGGGTTTTTTCTCCCAAGGTGGAGCACCTTGCATTTCTCCATCTTGAATGTCATCAGGTTTTGATCCACCCACCTTGTGAGCCTCTCCAGGTTGGCCTGAATTGCCAGCCTATCCTCTAGAGTGACTGCACTTCCCCATAATTTGGTGTCATCCACGAACTTAGCCAGCCTGCTTCTGACACCTGAATCCAGATCATTTATGAATATATTAAAGAGTACTGGTCTGAGTACTGACCCCTGGGGGATGCCACTGGTCACCGTGCAATATGTTGACTCAGTTCCATCAACTATTACTCTCTGGGTCTGACCACAGAGCCAGTTCCCCAGCCATCAGACCATAAGATTGTCAGGGCCACAGTTCCCCAAGTTTACCATGAGGACATCATGGGAGACCAAGTGAAAGGCTTTTTTTAAGTCTAAATATATGACATCAACCTCTTTTCCTCTGTCCAGATGATGCATCACCTGGTCATAAAAGGAAATGACTAACCCTATTATACTTAAGTACACTATAGCAGGTCACTATAGCAGGATGTACCTGCTCCTTTGAGAGAGCAAGCAGGCTGAGAGACTGCTTGCAGGTAGCAGATAGGGAGCTAATGAGAGACTCACCTGGCCAGAAGAGGGCTCAGGCTGAGCTATATAAGCCCAGGGTCTGTACCAGTCAGGTGGTCTCTCCCCAGTTGCCATGTAGTGAGGAGCTCCTGGCTGCAGGGCAGCTGTGTTCCTGAAGGGACCTGGATTATAATGAATGACTCTGCAGGCCTGGGAATTGAGGCAAGTTCCCTGGGTTGACAAAGAGTGGGCTTTTACAGGCAAGTGGCCTTTGTTTATGTTAAGCCCCTAGATGGTTGAGGTGTCTGCCAGGGGGCTGGGATGCTTGGTGCTCGTTTAAGTTACACTAATAGTTTACAGTAATCCTGGAGCCCTCAGACTGAGAGTGGGGCTTAATAGGGAGTCCAGCAGCTAGGAAAGGCTGAGACCTGCACCAGATGGTCCATGAGCCCCAAGTGGGTTAGGCCAGACTAGGGGGTCCAAGAGCCTGGAGGAGGGGCTGCTTGTGGGACCAGGGGGTCCAAGAACCTGGAGGAGGGGGCTGCTTGTGGGACCAGGGGGTCCAAGAGCCTGGAAGAGGGCCTTCTTGTGGGGCAAGGGGCCTGAGAGCTCAGATGGGAGCTATATAGGAGACCACGGAGTCCAAGGGTCCAAAGGGGGTTGGTGTGTACAAATAGTTAACAGTGAAGAAAGAGAACATCGGCACGGCTTGTAGTGTTGTGTAGGGACAGAAATTGAGCCATGCATTGAGCCCTTAAAGCTATGGATGCCCTGGAGGGGGGTAATTACATATGTAACCCTTGAAGCTGCAGGGGCCCGGTAGGAGGATAGGCCAGCTGAGAGGGGCTGTTGAGCTTAAGGGCTGAATCAAGGCCATAGAGGATCTGGGAGGGAGCCAGGGATATGACAAGTAGACTAAGGCTCATTCTAAGGACTGTGAGTATCCTTCCTTATTTAATCTATAATAAGAACATGGCATGGCAGCTGAGCAATCAAGGAGAGGGCCGTAATAGAGACTGAGCCAGGAACGGGTCACACAACAAGAGGTATCATGGCTGCCCCTGTGGCTCGAACCTCCTACATATACCTACAGTCATATTATTTGGCAAAAGAAATAGGATAGACTTGGTCATTACTTGTAGGGAAACTTTCCAGGAAAACTTGTGTTCCTTCAGTGCTGGTGGATATAACCCCTTTTATTTCAGTCAGCACTGAACCAGTGTGGTGTGATATTATGGGCATTGTGCTCTGGAGGGGTGTCCCCATGAATGGGAATTTGTATTTCCCCAAGGAGAAACAGCAGTGGTACAATATGTGCTGCTGCTACTTGTCCCTGGGGAACTCCTGTGCATGTGTGCTCTGGCGTGCTGGATGGGGTAGGGAGGCTGGCGCCAGTGGGTCCTGGGGCTGCAGCTGCAGTGATGCAGCAGCAGACAGCCTGGACAGCAGCTGGAGCATAGCTTCGAGCAGCCAGGCACTGCTTCAGGTGGTGCACGCTGCCACCATGTATGCCGCCTAACTTCTTTTAAGCAAGGATTTCTTGACACCTGGATCCCCTGATGTCAACCTCCCCCACCCTCCCGCAAATTAGCAGTGCAGGAGATGCCTGCATATGCAGCATATGCAATGTGCAATGCTGTAGACAGGTCTGTGGTGCCACATACCACATGTGCACACTCATCTGGGGGCACCCTTGGAGTATAAAGCAACAGCTCACACCACAAAGAGTGACACACCTCTTGCTAATTAAGGACTAGCAATAATAAGCTCTAAAAGCAATCCCATTCCTCCTCATCCATGAAAAACATGCAGAAATTCAAAACAATTAACTGACTGGTTACAAATCACAAGACCAAATCCAGGATCAGTCTTTCTCCAAATAAGCAATTCTTGAACTTGCAAAAAAGTAGAAGGATAAAACATTTAAAAGAATCTTTCCAAAATAGACCGTGGATGTGTTGTTCCATGATGAACTTGGTTTCAAACAAAAACTGTATTTCTGAACACATCTGAGGTCTATAACTTTTTTCCCCAGCTGGTTGACAACTCATATGAACATCTACAATAGGATTAATGCTGTTAGTATATTATTATAGCTAACGTCTTTCATTAGAAATTGTACATCATCTGTCTTGCATTGTCTAGCAAGAATGCATAATTCCTGTAAGAATCCATAACAAATGAAAACTCCAAGCTCAAAAATTGTGCTAAAGGTTTAATTACCTTCTGCCTTGTTGTCCCCTAACAATAGATGGGCCTTTGGGCTTAGACCAAAAATTACTGAATTAGTGTAGTAATCTGATTTCTAAGCAGGACATGACAAATAAAGCTGCCTTGTGCTGACTGATAAGTCTATAAACTTTTTGTGCTTTCCCCCTCATCTATTTCATTATAAATTCAGCCATACTCAGCTGAAATGAAGAGACATCTCCAGATGAATTCATGATTACTAAAGGACATCCAGGCAATGCAAGTTAGTAGATAACATTTGAGGACTGGGTTTCAGACAGACAAAAACTATATTAGGTAAGGGGAAGAAGAATACAATGGGCTGTAACACTTCAGAGAAAACAGGAAAACCACTAATTTGTGTTTTCCATATAGAAAACAGAATTTTCTTTCTTCTTATTGCTTATTTGTGTTTGCCTTTGCTACATCCACTTGTTGCCACTTGTCTTTTATTTAGACCGTAAATTCCTCTGGGACAAAGTCAGTCTATTTGTGTTAGTATTATACCCAGCGTAATGAGGTCCTCATCTGTGATTGGGGGCATCTGCAATACCAGTACATAATAATATAATTTCTGTCCTTAACTTTAAGCATCTTAATGGGACTTAAGCACGTTCTTAAGAGCTTTAGTGAACAGGGGTGGATTTTAGCACAGGCTTACATACTTTCTGAATGCACACAGTTACTATTTTTTCTTATTACAAGTAAACGAAAGCTGTGCCATCCTGGAGGTCTCAGTCTTACTGAACAGGTATCCACATAATCTCCATTTGCAATAGCTGGCATCCTTGTAGGCAACTGTAAGAAAGGTTTGGGCAGTCCAGGTGAATTAATCTTCTACCCCATGAGATTCCTTCAAGGTTGGGGGGGTTTCCTTCATTGAGTGGCATTTTTGGGGAGATTATATGAATGCTTGGTAAATTACTGCTCTCCAAGGTGACTTCATGGGCATTACGTTCACATTTTAAACCATCTACATGCTAAAGTTGGTACTAGTGACCACAACAAATAAAGTGACTGGTAGCATTTTTCATGTCCAAGTTGTTATTTGACAAACACAAACAAAGCTGGCACCTCTGACAAACAATGTACTGAATCATGAATGAGGACTTGTAGGGCAGAACTCGATTTCACTTTATACACCCAAATGGCAGTTTTCCAGCCATGAAAGTGGCATTTTTGACACAAAGGGCCCATCCAGACGAGCGCACATGTGCCTCTTGCAGCATCTCAAACCCCTTTGAGATGCTGCAAGAGGCACGTGCGGGAACAAAAAACTGTTCCCCATGCTGTAAGTTTGCAGCATGAGGGCAAAATTGGCCCCGTGGGGGTCAAACCATACCCCAGGGGGAAAAAGCAGGACCAGAGGCTTGGTCCTCCCCAGAGACACTCTGGTAGCCAGTCTCCAGCTTATCTCCAGGGACTTATCTGCAGTCTCCTGCTCATTCTCCTACTCATCTCCAGCCACCCAAGGCTGGAGACAACCAGGAGAATGAGCAGGGGACTGGAGATGAGCAGGAGGCTGGAGATAAGCCCCTGGAGATGAGCTGGAGACTTCCCCTGCTGTCTCCAGCCTCCTGCTCATTCTCATGCTCTCTCCAGCCTCCGGCTCATTCTCTGCCACTGCCAGTGAGGGAGGGAGGGGGTGGGGGGGGCTGGTAGAGTGAGTGAGGAGTTGGGGGAATGACGGGCAGGTGGAGGGAATGCATGGGGAGCTGGGGGAATGAACAGGGGGTTGTGGGAATGAGCCTCCTGCTCATTCTCCTGTTCTCTCCAGCCTCCTGCTTGTTCTCCTGCTCATCTCCAGCCTCTGGAGGCTGGAGATGAGCAGGGGAATGAACAGGGTCATGGAGACCAATGTGGGGGCTGAGGGGAGCTGTAGCCCCTGAGGGGGAACTAGGACCCTGCAGGCAGGGTAGTCCATGTGCTGGGGGAGGGGCTATGCCCTGTGGGGGGCAGGGGACCCACCTCCTAAGTACCCCCACACCCCCAGTCCCCCCACACCTACCCACTCACTGACTCATTTGCCATGCATAGGGGGTGCACATGGGTGCACCCCACATCCCCATATCACACACCCACCATGTGATAAAGAAACCAAAAGCAAACATTAAAACATATAGATATTTAGGATTTATTTTATTATGATGCTAGAGACACTGATAGTCTTCCAAATTTCTTTAACATTGTAAATACAGCAATGAAACATTGCCCATCTGATCAATCCCTCTCTCTCTCTCTCTCTCTTTTATTCTAATTGTGGAAGAATATGGATTTTAGGGTATTTTAAGAAGTGAATTTGGGATGCTGCTTCAACAGTCTAGCTGATACAAGGGGCTAGTTTCCCCAGATACCAAGTGGCTGGGACTCATAAGCTCCTCAGGACAAGTAGCCCTGAGCTGCTAGCCAGGGCAGGTTTTTATACTGCTGGGGTCAGCACAGGTGCTGGCCCCAGGCTCTAACTCCCCCCGGCTGCAGATCTGGAAGGAGCCAGGCAGGGTTATTTTGCCCCAAGTGGCACAATTTGCTCCACAACAAAGTGCATATCCAGACTCGTGCGCTGAGGCAAAAAGCCCCAGCTCAAATTTGCACCACTTGTTTTGACCTGCTGCAAGCGCACGTACTTGCATGTGTGGATGCACCCAAAGGGAGCAGACACAACTGCAGCTCCCAGCTGTAACTCAGAACAATTTCTGCAAAGCATTCTGAGTGACAAGCGGTACCCCAGACCAAACAGAAGTTCACTCTTGGTTCCAGAGGGGAGGGGAATCTAGCTGCACTGGGAGCCTGCAGCCAGGTTCCCATAGCAATGGCCAGGGCTCTCTGCCAGTGCTTGCTATTTTCCAGAATAGAAGAGGGGAAAGGCAGTGGAAGGAGCTTGTTCTTGGGCCTCCCCAGCTGTCGCTAAAGGGTGGAATGGGTGAACTGGCGCTCTCCCCATTGGGGGGGGGGGGGTCCAATACACCTGCTCCACCCTCTGTGGGGACTGAAAACCCCCCAGACTGAACTCCGTCCACTACCTTTCCTCTGTCCCATTCTGAAAACAGCAACAAGCTCGGAGCTCAGCAGGCACAAGTGAGAAAAGATACTATCTTATGAAACCTCTTTATCTGATATCTCATGCAATGAGGGGTCAGATTTTCACCCAACGGTTCATTTTTTAAGCTGTTTGCAGATGTGCACTTGTGTTTGGTCACTGCTATAGACTGCTTTCTGTGGCCAGATTTAAGCACAGTTTGCATTTCTATTGCCTATCCATACAGCCACTAAATTCTCTCCCTAGTGAATCTGACAGTTGGAAGCCAAAAGGCATTTGAACACTACTGAACATTTAAGGAATGATCAGAACATCAACCCATTACCGTGCTTAAGAAAACATACCAATGAACAACAGATGCATTGATGATGTTACCAGATGCATCTTGGGTTATTCCTATGAAATGTATACTTCAAAGAATTAAACTACTCTCATTTATCCTCAAGATGTGAGCCACAAAATCTTTCAGGCTGACATTTTTCAATTGAGAAACAAAGGATTCTATGTTTGACACCAGCACTGAAACTTTAGAATAAGTACTGCCTTGAAATATAACTAAAGACATGACTTTATCAGCCAAAATATCCCAAGCATGGGTAGAGTCATTCAATGAATATTTTAATTGTTACTACATCAGAATTTGATTTTTTTCCCATCTAGATAATTGATTTTTTTTTTTATTCATTTGGTAAGTAAATTAGAGAGCACTCCATGGAGACAGGAAAAGCCAGCATGTCACAAGACAGTGCATTCATCCCCAATCTTATTTTTCCTTTTTACTAATGCAAATAATACACGTTGTGAATTGTCAATTCACTGTATTTATAACCTGTACCTTAACCAGAATAGTAAATCATCAGCTAATATACAGTCTCCCAAGAAAGGTGGTGGGATCCCACTAAAAACAAAGCATGGCTTTAACCTCTTTTCTTCAGCTCCCAGTTCCCCTGTAAAATAATGTCTTGTGTACTTAGATTATAAAATAATTGCAGCAGGGCCTTTTCTGAATATCCAGGTATATAGCATCTAACAGAATGGGGCTTGGATATTGGTTATGGCCTGGTCACTACTGCAATAAAAATAATTGTTGTGTTGTGATCAGCACAATTATCCCAGCAGAATAAGCACTTAAGCCTGGACTGAGGGAATGAAGTCAGGGAAACTCTTCCAACACCAAAGGTTGGACTAGCTGGCTAACAAAGTGCTTCCACCTCTGTTACTTTTGATTCTACTGTTAGACATCTGCTCTTGTTTGAGCGCATTTTAATAAGGACAATTTCAGAGCAGCTACAGCCTCTTCTAGAAGTCTACTTTACATTTGTCAATCAATAGTGATGAACCACTTTGAGGGCATTTACCTCATTAATATTTTCTTGCTGTTTTATAGTTATCCATGCATGCTCAATAAGTAGCATTTTGCAATCACACAGATGTACACATGTAGTGTCTGGACAATTAATGTTTATTCATTGCAGTGCTTATCCTTTTGCCAAGGGAGGGATTTGTAAGGAAGGCATTTGTTGGTATTATGCAATATTCCCTTACGGTGACATGGGGCAAATTTATTCTCTTACAACCATACTTTATTATTAACACTGGACAGATTGTAAGGTAGCACATGTCCAAAATGACCACTCAAGGAAAAAAAAAAAGTGAGGTAGGTAACAACCTCATCTCACCCTGCACCTGACCCTGCTATGTGCTGAGTGTCCTGAATACCAAATGATTTCAGCATTTCACAGGATCAAGCCTCTACAGAATAGTGAGACTATGAACTGTTGTGTGGCTCTCGTGCAACTCATGTTACTTCATGCACACAAAACTTCTTTTGGCTAGACTATGAAAGGCTTTTACTGCATAAAGCGTGTAGGATCTTGCCCACTTTGACATGATTCATCAGTGGGAGGCATTGAGCATACAGGTTAAGTCCAGAGGCCAGGAGGAGCCTGTCACTGGTTTTAATGGACCCTTGATTTGGCACTAGATGAGAAATTGTAACTGAGCGCTACTCTAACAGTCTCAGTTCACTGAAGCTAGTCAGCCTCATGACACAAAGCAAACTTACCAAAACATTGCATGCCAAATGAAAGGCATGTTCAAAAGACTCAGGTAATGGATGCATTTTAGTCAGCCACCCATTTTAAAATATATTGTACCTGTTCCTTGCTGGAAGGGCTTTCTTGTCTCTTTGGTGAGATACCAGAATTTTGACTTAAGATTTGCAGTCAAATATTTTGTGTTGAACATTGTGACCGTGTGCCCATCCTGGGTACCCGTTTTTCTGGTAGCTCCCCCAATTCCCGCCTGCCACGACTTGATCTAAATACAATTTGTTGGGGGGAAGAACAGTTGTTAGATACCGGTACCCTGGTAATAAACACGCGGGTCAGGTCTTCATAGCAAGTGCTTTATTACAGTTAGTCTGGCTCTCTCTCTCTTTAAACTTGGATTCTTCGGGCTTGCCGCGGGGTTCCCACAATCTGCCATCTGGGAGTAACACAGGGCCATTGGTTTGCTTGTTACTCAATAATCAGTCGTTAACAAGGCAATTAACAGCTGATTGACGCCGCTATCAGGATTCTCCGGCTGCGGCTTGTGCCGGCTTCTAAAGCCTGGCTTCGTCGATTTCTTTTCCTTTCACTTTCTGCAGTCTCTGCTTCCCCTTTTCCCACCAAAGAGAGCTCGGGGTTACTGGGGCTACAGGATCATGTTGGGGCTCCTTCACCCTTTTCTTCCTGCCTCTTCTTTTCTCTTCTCCCCCACCTCACTCAGGGAATTCCCACGCTGAGCCCCCAGAGCTGTGGGTGGCTTCTGCGCCGCCGCTCCGTTGATAACTCACCGCCAAGGTTGTCTTCTATCAGATAGGACACGATCCAGGTAAGGACATCTCAATTCCCCTCAGAAAAACTCCTAATTCCATCTTGGAGTGTCCCTTCTGGTTCCTTTCCACGAGTGCATGCCCGAAGGCACCCTTGAGAAGTTTCCTCCCTTTTTTATTGCACTTTCCTGGCTCCGTATTGGCTGCCTGGGGTTATTCATCCATTTCCTGGATGTCTTCATCTCCGGCAGCTGCTCCCTCATTTTAGTAACCGCGTCGCGGCTGCGGCGCTGTTACACACATAAATAAATATATATAAGTAATCTGCTCTGTGAGGATGACAGCCTTAAATAGAACTTCTTGGGAAAGTATCTCTGGGCTGGAATAGAAAGTAATTGTTCTGGCTACAGTCCCATCCACCACAGTTTTTACTAAGTGCAACAAATATATTATTACATAGGACACCTTTGGCAGACATCCAAAGATGAGTCTTTCACCTTCCCATCTACTTATTACTTTATGGGAATGTGTGCTTTTAGTTGTAGAAGAAAACTGAACTAAAACTGCATCAAGCCTTCAGTCTTAGAGAGATAAGTAAACTATCAAACGTAATAGTCAAACAAGTGGAAGGGTTACTGGCTAGGACTTTTTTTAAAAACCATTTTAGGTTACTTACAAAAAATATAATTATTTCAGACTATAGTTTAAATAAACAAAATCAAGAAAAGTCAGGTTAAAGACTCAAAAAGGAACACCTCTGTTTCAATGTGTTGTACAAAAGTTGGCCCCACAGCACATAAAATTCAGCCACCCTACCAAACCCTTTATTCCCTCTTCCACAAGGACCAGTCATAATCTAGTGCTTTGAACATTCTTCTTCTGTTAAATGTCTGCAAGTCCCATAGGTCTGATTATTATTAGTTTCAGTGGAAGATGGGTGCACATCTCAGAGGACAGAATTTAGTTCTCAGTTTCAAGTTAATACTTTGCTTTTGAAGGTTAGAGTCAGGTTCTAACTTGAAGGTACTTGTGAACATACTGTTAACAAAAAGGAAGAATTCACCATTATCACACTATGGGGTACAAAGTTACACAGATCTAATATAATGTAAATGGACCTATTTGAACTCCAGGAGAATCTGGGTATTGACCCAGAAATTATACAGGAGTAACATACAAGCCAACCATGTATGTGGTTATAATAAGGACAAGAATTTATTAATTCAATAACAAAACTATCAGGGCCACAGGGAAAAGGGAGGGTAGGCCAAAGGGAAAAAGACAGGGTGATGCCTCATCACTGTCTTGGCAGCAGAGAATGGTCCAATTGTTGTGAGAGATGGAGTAGAGGGGTATTCACAATTAAGAACTCATGATTATTTTCTAAGGCAACCTGTGAATTTGCAATTGCAATTGTTGGTATTCAGTGTAATAGATCCATGCCATAGAATAATTGCTGAATGCTAGTCTAGCTGGGAAAGTCATCTTGCTGAAGGAACAGCACATGACTTTGCACTATTTAAGCCAGGGGCGCACAATTATTTGGGCTGGAGGGCCACTTAAGGAGTTTTGGTGAGCTGTTGGAGGCTGGGGGGGAGGGAGGTGGGTAGGAGAAGAGCCAATTGAGCTTATCTGGCCCTGGGACCATGTCCTGCACCTACCTCTGGGCTGGACAGAGTGGGTGGGCAGGCAGGGTCTTCATGGAGAGCAGACCAGGACCCCTGTAGGCAGGGTGTGCTCAGTCAAGTGGATTGGATGGGGCCATGGGCAGACAGGGAGTGGTGTCCAGGAGCAGGACAGATGGGCAGGGTCAGGACTGGGGCCAGGATCACAGGTCAGCAACAGTGTTGGGCTGGGCCCAAAGCTGAGCACTCTATCACAGTGCTGCAGTGACACGGAGCAAATTTGTTCTCTTACAACCATACTTTATCATTACCACTGGACAGATTGTAAGGTAGCACATAACCACTCTAGAAAAAAAAAGGTGAGGTAGGTTACTACCTCATCTCACCCCACACCTGACCCTGCTATGTGCCGAGTGTGCTGAATACCAAATGATTTCAGCATTTCACAGGATCATGCCTCTGCAGAATAGAAGAGATTATGCACTGTTGTGCGACTCATGGCATCTTATGCATCGTGCACACAAAACTTTGACTGGATGGAACAATAAACTTTCACTGGCCCTCCTCACCCATCCCACTCCTGAACATTGTTCTCCACCTGCCCACCCAGAACCCAATCCCATTCATCTGGCTAAGCATGCCCTGCTCATGGGAGTCTCAGGCCAGTCTCCAGAGACCCTACGTGCCTGTTCTGTCTGGCACTCCCAAAAGTGGGTGCAGGGTGGACGGGCCAGGGTGTCCAGGCAGCAGGGCCAGGTCCAGCAGCAGTGGTGGGGCACACACCTAGCCTCACATGGCAGCGGGAGCCACTGGGAAGGTGATTCTGGCTGCCATGCCAGCCCGCTGCTGGCCCTACCAACTACAGCTCCTGCCATGCCCACGAGCCGCATGTGGGGCAGAGTGGCTGTGCCAGGTGGCACCTCTGCACCTGGGGGTGGTGGGACCTGCTGCACACACCACTGCTTGGGCTGCCCCCCGCACCTGGGCCGGGTGAAGCCAAAGGACCTGCTGTGTGCTGGATCTGTGTCATGGGCCAGATCCATCCTGTGGGCCATATTTTGCACACTCATGACTTAAACCCTAAGCAAAGGGATTAAAATTCACTCAGTTGATATTACATATTAACTGCTTTTCATCATGGCACCATTTACAATGCTACCTGGTGGCCTTCAAGCTCTTCACACTGATGACAACATCACTATAAGATGGTTGAAAGAATATGCTGAAACTACATACCCTAAATAAAATCATTGTACTTTAATAGTTTAAAAAAAGTAATGCAATGTATGCTCATTGCATTAGTAGCTATATCTCAACCATAGCAAACAATATTTAACTGACACAAGAGGTTTATAAAGACAATGAGTGCATTCCCCTGTCACTTGCAAAGATGTATCTTTCCATTGCTTTAGAAAGGGCCCCCAATAAACTCCTGTTTTCATGGACTGCACAAAAAATCCATTAGTCATATTTTATGGCAGAAAATAAGACACCACAAAACTGTTGTTCCTGGGAATGCCTGCTCAGGCAAGCTATTTTACGAGTTCTGTTTCCTGTCAAGTTCTTGATTTAATGCAAGTAATTCTCTGATATTCTATAAACACTGGCTATTAATGAGACACTCATAGAAAATCAAATTCATCATCACTGCTAGTAATTTGTTTTGTTAAATCATTACACTAAATCATTTGTTTTGTTACATAAAAATAAGACTCATTTTTATGTTATCAGGAATTTTGACAAATCCTTATGGATAAACTTGTCAAGGTTTTGCTAGTGATTATACATTTGAAAGATTAGAAGATGGTTGGACAACTTTAACAAAATGCAATTAATTATATACTGCAGTATTTGCTCTAATTTAGCCTAAAATTATATTATAGACTTTTATTTCAGTCTTTTTTTCCAACAATAATTAAAAAACAATAAGTGCAGATTTTGATAGTTTCATCTATCAAATCAAAGTGAAGGACCCAACAGTAAAGCAGCAGAGAACTTCAAAGTATGATAGTGTCCCCATCCACGGAAGGTGTTTTTGCTGCACTTCTAGTAGGATCTTTTTTAAGTGGATTTTTTTTCTTATTTTGGGTATTAATTCAAATCTGAATATGCCTTGTTAGATCATCCCTGGACAGTTACTATTAAAAGGTAAAATAATACCTCATAAAACATCACAATATCACTTTTGACATATTTATGTAGTCACATATGTTTAAGGCAAATTTTGCTGCAGCCAGTTGAATGTAAAAATAAGTTTTAAAGTTGTAAAGAAATGATGCAATGTCAAATCAAAAATTACCTTGAAAACTGCCTAATGTGACTGCAGTTAAGTCTCTTTGTTGATCTCAGTTTACTTGAATATAATAGAGAATGGCTTTCTTACCCCAAAATTAGATTCCAGGGGCTAAATCCCAATTGCATTTATGTGCCTAACTGGCACTTGTGTACAAGGCAAGGTGCAATTTTTGGCAATTGCACAGTTTGGATTCTATTTGCACGTGTGTAGCTGTGTTCACCTCATGCTTGTCTTCTGAGCATGCTCAGAAAGCTGCATCCTGGCCATAGGCTTTCCAGTAGAAAAGAATTGCCCAGATAAGCACATAATACAGCACCGGTCCCAAAACTTTAGCTGCAGAAAGAACACTTCTAGAAAGTTATGACACTGGAGAAGGGGACGACTCTCCCATCTTTTGGCCCAATAGTCTAGAGCAGTGCTTCTCAACCTTTTTAGACTTGAGGCACCCTCAATAGACTCAAGGCACCCATTAGAAAATGTCAGCTGTTAGTTTTCACTCTCTTTTTGACTATAGAAAAATAATAAAGCAATTATGTCATTGCAAACAACTCAAAAAGACCAAAAAAGATCAGAATGTTTTTAATACTATTCCTATTTGAAACATCTGGGTTTATCCTGTGAATAGTGTTTTTACACCTATCAATGTTAACACTATGCATCATCCTGCAACACTCATGAAAGGATCTCAAGCACTCCCTATGGTGCTCAGCATCCTGGATGAGAATCATTGGCCTAGAACTAGGGCATTTCCATGGGACATGAGGCCCTGGTTCTATGCCTCCCTCACTCAGAAGAAGTGTGAATCTTCATTTTCCACTTCCCAGGCTGGCACAGTAAAATGAATACTATCCTAGAAAGTAGGGGGTCCCGAGTTCTAGCCTTGGTCCCCAGTGAGACACATTCTCCCAGTGCATGGTGTAGAAAAGCCACTAGAGGTAGTGACCAAAAACCCGGAGTCCTTGCCCTTCCAGGACGTTATCCATCTCACTGAATCACCTTCCTTGGACTTGTTCCTCTCCTGGCCCCAAAGTTCACTGATGGAGGCTTCACCAAACTTCAGGCTCTTCTGAATCTCTTGAATATGTAAAACTGAGCTACACCTTTTGCATGAATATGACTTCTTCTGAGGGTTCCAATAATTCTCGTCTCTGACATGGTCAAAGTTTACTGAAACACCAATCACTGAATAATCCTGCCTATGTAAATCAATGATATATTTTCTTGGCAATAGCCAAAAGTGTGGGAGCCAAGTAAAATATTTGCCATCACACACACACACACACACACACACTTAGAGAAACTATATCAATAAACACAATCATACTTGCTTGAGTAACCATTTGTACAACCTCCCTGAATGTGAATGCCCCACTTAGTCTCACTTTTTAATATAAGTCTCTTGATTGCACACTCAGTGAAGCTGTTCCTCTATAACAGAGGTCCTCCTCTGCAAACCCACAATGAGAACAGTTCCCAAAGAAGGAGAAAAGGACAAACACATATACTTCACACAAGAAGTCCCCAGCAGCTTTTGCGGAGAATCAGTGAGCGTGCTGAGGGAGAGAATGACTCTGAGGCCCCTGCTGCACATTACACTTAAGTAGTGTTGCCAACTCAAATTGAAGCTATTCCCGGAGATTCTGAAGGTATTCTGGGAAGAGACACCCCCCCCACACACACACACACACACCCTGCCCCCCCGCCCTGTTGACACAGCACCATCTCCTGGATTGAGTCACCGAGAGATCGACACTGATTCCGGTAAACTCCCAGCAAATCTGGGAGGGTTGGCATCCCTACACTTATGATGTGATAACCAGTTATTCTACATCATCTGACAGGCCTCCCAGAGGCCATGGGGACACATGGTGTGTCCCTGTGGTTGGGAGCTTACTACTTGCCAGTGCCGCAGGGGCCCGAGATTGTGATCCCAGGCTCCCCTGACATCAGCAATAAGGCATGATGGGATCAGATGCACAATTCCACAAGCGCACCTCTTGCCATGCACATCAGATCCCATCATACCTTTACCTGCACGTCTAGAGGGGCCCAGAGAGGATGTGGATGGATTTGCAAACCTCAGTGTTTCAATTTCATACCCTCAGCTGATGTAAATCAGTACAGAGTGACTGAAGTCCTGATGTAAATTAGTCCTAGACTTACCATGTGCCACATGTTTCTTTACTAAAAAAAAAAAATTATAACAACACTATAAAACAGCATCTTACAACACAGTGACCATACAGAAATGACCACAAAACATTTCAAAGAAAAGCTGTCTGGCTTTGTCTGTTTAAACCTAATACTAGTTACATTGCATTATTGTAGTAAAGGGCTTGCAGATCACATCTGCAATACTTAAATAATGGTTACAGAATCCCTTATGCTTAGAGATGAAGCATAGGTTTGATTAATCTTTCATCCAAGTCAGAGTGTTTAATATTCTTGAATGATGATGTAAAATAGTTTGTATACTTTCTCAGAGACATATATGAATAGCAACCCTGAAAAAAATGTCAATGCAGCCAGTAGCTATTGAGTGACTGATGCTTTTTGCCCAAACAAGAAATTAGTTTCTCTCTTTGTACCAAACAATATGTCAGTAGCATGCTGCACTGTAGCACAATTAGATGGAAGGTTTCTGTTTGCCTGGAAGAACACAAGTGAGCCAGGCACAGAAAAACAGTACTTAGAGGCATCTGCTTTCATGTTCTGAGCGACTGTCATAGGAATATTTGAGCCCTTGATCAGAGCAGTTCAGTTAAAATAAGTTGAATAATTTGATGTATTTCATGATAAAATACATTATTAAATACATTATTTTTGGTTAATATCTGAATTATTTATTCACTTAATAAGCTTTGCTATTGATTCATTACCTGTCCATGTATATGAATTTCTTAGGTTTTTATTTTCTAAAAATAAGGAACTAAAAAAATAAAGGCAACCACCACTTGAAAAAATAATGCTTTCATATTAGACTTAATTTCAAAGTGTCTGATATACTTGGTGTCATAACTTTATTCTTTATTCTCTGCAACTGATTTATTGCGTCCCAAGGCCTCCATAACCTAATTCAGTAAAGCAAAAGGACTATTTTCCCCACAAGAAGACATTCACCTTTCATTCAAACCCAAGACTTGAGTCTTTTACTTTAGCAGGAAAGGAGTGAGGAAAGAGAAAACAGAGCTAGTGTACTGGAGTTACCACTGGATGGGGAAAATACTCAAAAGATATCAGCAAATCCCTAACCCAAGGTGCCACCGTACCAGCCATGATTCTACCCATTGCTCATCATACTCCTCCTGCTATTTTTAAAAATTTCTTTAATATTCAATTGACTAGACATACATCTTGAATTCGTGGCAATGATAAAAGCTCCATGAAATGGGTGTGACTACTGTTATCTAGTTAAATAGCACAAAGTCCGCCAATTTACTTCTACTGCATTCCTAGTTATTATTTTCCACAATAGCACACCAACACTTGTTAGATGAGGACAGCTGAATAGTACCTTTCCTTGTGGCAGCCAAGCAAAATTCCAATTTAGCATCATACCTATTTGCCTTTGTCACATATTAGAAAGCTGAGAAGTGATAAAAATGTCACCTGGCTTGAAAGCTCCAGAGACCTATCTGCCCTAAAAGGTGAATGTATATATATTTGTTGAAACATATAATTTTGATTAAATCTACTAAGAGCCTAACCTTTCCCATTGATTTAGGTTCCAAATCAATAGAAAATGTCCTCCTGCTGTTGTTAATCTGTAATATTATTCTCCATTTTAGCACACCATATATGGTAAATATTATTACTTGTTTCTTACTACTTCAGGGGATGCTAAAATGCAGTTTTTTATTCCATCAACACTTCTTAAATTAATTTAACTTTTACCACTCCACAAGCTGAATTTAATATTAAATAGTTCTGCTATTTATAATAGAAGACTAATTAACTGACCACATTTTATTACTAATGCTATATTCTTCACTTCCTCCATTTCAGTTTTTCTTTCTGTCAGCTGTTTGTAAGGATTTTGTTCTCATTCATCATAAAATATGGATATACACACTAGGCTATTCATTGCTAGGATTACTACACACATAACAATGGGCCTCATCTCCACTAGGGAAACAGATTAGGCTTGCATTTTGCAAGAATTTGAGCATATTTCGTTTTCTCATAGCTTCCTATGGCTATATATAGCAGTGAGATTCCTAGGAAAATCTGTACCCTGAGAGATCCTGGCTTAACAAGATTATAAACAAAATATACTTAGACCAAGAATAAAAAGCATTGTGTATTTAGAGTCTACAAAGTCTACATACAACATGTATATTGAATTTTCTTTATCAAATTCCAGTTACAAACAACATATTACAAGATTACAAGTATTTCCAAATCTTGTACCCAAAAGTTTGCAAAGAATAATAATAAAAGATGTCACATTTACTCAAAGAACCTTGTCTGTCCAAATCTTGATGAAGTCGATTACTGTATTGTGATTGAATAAAAGTCATATGCCATATAAACACTTGTGTTTCCATGTTCTCAGTAGAATACCAAATTTTATTTGAAAGAAGATTTTGAATACTATTTTGTTAAACATACAGGAGCATACTGAAGTGTATATACCCAAAACAAAGGAAACTACTACAACAGGATTAGATTTACTGGTAGCTGTTATTGCAATTTGTGAATTGTTATAAATTCTAAAAGCAAAAAAAGCTTTCCATCTATTTACTCTAAAATATCAACCAAGCAGTAAACAGAAACAGAGTTGCTGCTATTTTTGCCTCCTCTGTCTTAATGGGCAGCACATTCAAGTACATTTAGGGAGCCTACTTGGTACCCAAAGAGCTGAGTAGGGACTTCCTGCTCCAGAGTCAAAAAGCCATCACAATTCACTCTCTCCGGTCATATGAATGTTAAGAGAATGTGTGGCTCAGACACCTGTGAAGAAACAGGGAAGGGGATGGCAGGAGGTCCCTTTAGTGTCCCAAATTCCTTGATGTGATCACCTACATTAGACTCTTTCCCCTGGCCCTGACTGGTCCTCACTACTTATGTGGCAGAAAATCAACGGAACTGGTTAACGCTACGATGCCAACAGTGAAGTCATTTCTGCTTTGGTCACTTCTGAAGTTGTTCCTACCAAGAATCTAGAAGAAGCAGATAAAGCAGGGTCTGCTGCATGAAGTAAAACGGGGTCCAGTTAGAACCATCCCTAACTCCAGGATATCCTCCAGAGTCCAGACTAAGAACTGTGCAGGGGAAACCACCCTGTACTCTGGAGAAACAAGGGCCCCAATGGTGAGAAGAATGGTCTAGATTACTATACCAAGATTTCTTGTCAAATTAAACAAATTATGTTTGCTTTGCTCCGGCTGTTATTGTGCCACCAACATGGGTGATTTTGCTTGGCTTGTATTTTTGGCATATACTACAAGCCTTAATAGCTTCCTCAGTGTCATTGTACATCTGAGGCCAATATAAAATGTCTCCAGTCCTTTTCTTGAATTGTAGAAAATCCTTTCACATATCCATTTTAACATATAATTCCGTTCCCCTTTAGGAATCGTATCCCTGATGCCTTAAAAACATTCCTTCTAGGGCTGATGGCTCAATGCCAAAGTTGTGAAAGAGTCTGAAAATGTCCTGTGCTAATAGCCTTAATTATTTCCTTCAGGTCTTTTGCTGCTTTGGTTGTATCCCAATACAATATATGCCTACTTTGCTGCAACTGTTACAGAACCACCAATGTGGGCAACTTTGATCTGCTTGCAGTTAGATCCACTTTCTCTATGCTGCTCTATTTTAACTATGTGATGAAATATATAGAAGCAAAAACAGATTTTTTTTAGCCAGATAATTTTCCTGAAACTACCCGCAATTATCAGCAGTTGGTCTAGCCTTGAATTATTCAAGATGTCTTGTCACTTCCTCTAATAAGGCCTCATTCTAAACTGTTGCTCTGGCAATCACAACCCACTTTTCATTTGAGAGCAGATGGGTGTTTTTGCTCATTTGCCTTCTTTACTTGTCAACATACTGATATCTACAATGTCTAGGTCTGGACTTTTCTCCATTCCACTTTTTCCAGTGGTCAGAGAGTGTGTGCCTGTAACCACAAAATATCTACCAGGTTTGTATTCAATTTGCACGTCAGACATTTGTAACTAAAATTTATCTCTGTGTACCCATAGAACAATTTGTCACTCCCCTTTGGCAATGGTCGTAAGTGGTTAATTATGTCTGTCCTTTAGCACTGGATGCCCAAAAAGACATGAAACATTTTATATCCATAAAGACTAAAGCCAAAACCTTCTGTTCTAAATGAGCTTACTGTCATTCAAGTTTATTAATAACTATCATACATATGTTATCAGTCTCCAGTAATCATATCTTAACCATACTGCTTTAGGACTATGTCAATTCCTTTTGGAATCTCAGAAATTAGAGGAACATGCTTTCAGTACTGGTAACCTATTAAGAACAAGTAGTAACCTACTTGTAACCTATAAAGGTTCTTAACTAACCTATTAAGAACAAGCTTCCTTTAAGTTTTGTATAACTTACCCATGAAGACAAGTGATTTATAAACAAAACCAAACCCTTTTATCCAAAATACTTATATTTTGAAGAAGTATATTCAAGTATATATAAGTATATACTTATATTTTGAAGAAGAAACACTGGGTTATTGGTGGGAGACTCACTCCTGAGAGGCACCAAGGGGCCAATCTGCCAACCGGATCCTATGGCAAGAGAGGTCTCATGCATGCCTGGGGCTAAGATCAGTGACATCAACGAAAGGATTCCTGATCTCATCCAGCCCTCCAATTACTACCCCAAGGTCTTTGTCCATTTGGGCACGAATGATGTGGCTGGGAGTAGTTCGGACCACATCATGAAGGACTTCCATGAGCTGGGGGCCAGGCTTAGGAAGCCAGGGGCACAGGTGGTATTCTCTTCCATCCTTCCAGTTGGCAGCAGCTGGCGGTGCAAGGATGTTTGCATCAGGGTAGTCAACCAGAGGCTCCAGAGATGGTGTCTTCATGAGGGCTTTGGATTCTATAGCCACGATCAGCACTTCCGGGGAGGATGCTTCCTGGGATGGGACAATCTTCATCTCTCTCCTAGAGGTAAGTGTCTGTTCTCCCACAGATTGGCTGATCTCCAAAGAGCTTTAAACTAGGTTTGACAGAGGATGGGGAACCAGTAGTCAAGGAGAACCCATGGTTGGTGAGCCGCAAACAAGGCACCGGACCAAACCAGGTAAGCACTAAGGGAAACACTAGACATCAAGGCAAAAGGGCATGAAGGGTCCCATTGGGGGGCTAATGTGTCTTTACACAAATGCTAGGAGTATGGGTACTAAGCAAGAGGAGCTCACACTCTTACTTGCTAGGACCCAGTATGACCTAGTCGGCTTAATGGAAACATGGTGGGATTCTATTCATGACTGGGTGGTAGGCATTGAGAGGTACAGGTTGTATAGGCAAGACAGAGTGGGGGAAAAAGGCAGGGGTATAGCTGTCTGTGTTATGGAGCAGTACACTGTCATGACCCAATGATTGTGTGTGTACTTCAGCACTGCAGAATTATTTCCCGCCACATGGAGCTTTCTTTGCACGGTGCAATTCTCAGCTGCAGAGAGAAAACCCCGGTGCAAAGGAGTTCCCGCTGCTCACATGCAAATTTGTGTCTCATTATTGGCTGTTTCTAAATTATTCCCATGTGGCGGCTAGCGATTGGCTTGCTAGCCGTATAAGAGGCTTGAGCAGTTTCCGCCCAAGTCGGAGATCTCCGAGAATCTCAGGAGGATCCTGAGAACCCCGATTCTGAGAATTCCGGGAGAAATCCGAGAGAATTCTGGCAAGGAGTCCACGATTACCTTGTGGATTTCTATGTATATCTCAGACCGAATGGTGGTTTGATCAGCCATCAAGAATCTCTCCCTGTCACCGGATGATCCTTGACGTACCCCTGCCCTGCGCACTCGTTGAGAGTCACAGCTCAGACTCTCGTATCAGTTCAGAGAGCTCTCATCGTGTTTGTTTTGTGGAGCCTAGCAAACTCTGCTCATGTGTCTTCGGTGGAGCCTAGCAAACTCCACTTGTGTTTGTCTGTAACTGCAACTCAAGCAAGTTTTCCTGCCTGCACCACGACCATCTACGGTGTAAGTAAAATAATCTTTAATCAACCTCCACGCGTCAGTGCTTAATTCTAGTTCGCCGTGCCGACTTCCCCAGCCCACGTGCCCGGGCTGCTGGCCACAGCCCCTTGGCCCCGACACGGTGACGAGGATGGGATACGGAGAAAGCACAAATTAGAACTAGATAGAAATAGAATTAGTTGAGAATTGCCCTTGGCGAAGTGGGAAACGTGATGTAGCAAGTGTTGTGGAACAGGAGGCGCATATCGCTTACCACCAGGCGGGCGGAATGGGTGAAAGGTTTATCAGCGGATGCCTTTCGCTGAAGGGAGAAGAGGGAGCTTCCGAAGACGGAGCCCCAAGAGAGAGGGAAGTGTATCTTCAGCCCGCGGCATTCAGGTGTATAATGAATAATGAACGGGTCCTGTTTAGGCCCCTTGACACTGTGTCCCTCGCCAGAGTCAACCCGGCAGGCGCAGTAAACCCGACCCTCACCCAGGAGTGTGCCCATTGCCTATGATGTGCTCCGGAGAGTGAAGAACCGGTGCCGATCGACCGGTTCGCCCCCTTTATGGTGGTGTCTAAATTGAGGGGTTGCGAGCTTCCATCCGAGCTCCGCGAAGATCTGGAGACGGAGGGACGCACCGCAGATGAGAGGGTGGCCCCGAAGTACAACAAGGGGAGAATGTTAACTGCAACATTTTGTACCATAACTGATTTGATGCAAAAAAATGCAAGTTTAAGAGCCCAGCTGCATATGGCCGTTCAAGCGGTCAAAGAGGCGGCTGCGAAAGAAAATCTTGAGACGCCACTCCAAGATGGCACCAAGCAAGAGGGAGACCGCGTGGAAGAACTGGAAGAGAAGGGTGGAGCAACGGAGGAACTCACGAGAGTTCAGCCAGCGACCCCGCCCACCGACGCAGCGTCGCTTCCGGCGACCACGCCTTCTTGTCAACGGAAGGGAGAATCGAGCGGAGGAGTGCATCTGCCCCTCCTGCCTGAAACAATAACAGCACTGACTCCCAAAGTAACAGCTCATCCTGTAGCCATGATCAACCCAGTGACTGATGCACAGGGTGCAGTTTGCACTGCCACCTGTCGTACTCATGTTTGGACTTAGCTACAAGAGCTTTACGAAAAATCTGAGATGGAATCTGACGACGCTATAGTCTCATGGTTAGAACTCATGTCCATGGAGTTTGAGTAATCTTCTTCGTCAGTTGTCACGACTGCATATCCTGATGGAGCCAAGAATAGCCAGTGATTGGGAACATCGACACCCAACTGAGGCTCAAGGTGCAAGACATCGTGAATCCGATCTTCCACCGTTGCCACAGAGAACGCCAGAGGAGCGATTCATGTTTGGATTACTCCTACAGCGTTCTGGACTCAATAAATGGCAACTTCGGATTTTGGGAGACGCAGGCCAATGGCGACTGGCCTATGAGTTGGATTTTCATTATTTGGAAGAGCTAGACAATGGCTCCTCGACGATTTCATCTAGTTGATCATGCAAGAGAGAGTTGGCTCCACTCTAGCCATGTTTAAACACCTGTATTATATGTTTTGGGAAAGTGGTAGTGCATTTAACTAACCGCCCTATTGTGTGCGGGTTTTTGTAAATATTTTGATATACGTTAACTTATTTTCTGATAGTTTTGTTTACAGGTTCAGGACTCAGAGTGCGTGGCGGAGAGAAGCCCTGAGAAACAGAGGGACAATATCATCGGCAAAAGCGAGGGCTTGACGCGCGTCTTCGCCATGACACCCACTGAAGCCCTAATCATGCAGTTTTTTGTTATGAATCTAGTTATGTGTGCATGTGTATGTGCCAGCTATTATTTAATTCGATCCCTGAAGAACGAACTTTTTATGTTAGCTAATTTTGTGTTTACCCATTTAGTTCAACAACCAGTTGAGAGAGCTTTCAATGACCCGAGTGATGACCATGTGGTATAATTCAGCTGTGCCTTCAGCAAGGGGGGATGTCATTACCCAATGATTGTGTGTGCGCGCTTCAGCACTGCAGAATTATTTCCCGCCACATGGAGCTTTCTTTGCACGGTGCAATTCTCAGCTGCAGAGAGAAAACCCCGGTGCAAAGGAGTTCCCGCCGCTCGCATGCAAATTTGTGTCTCATTATTGGCTGTTTCTAAATTATTCCCACGTGGCAGCTAGCGATTGGCTTGCTAGCCGTATAAGAGGCTTGAGCAGTTTCCGCCCAAGTCGGAGATCTCCGAGAATCTCAGGAGGATCCTGAGAACCCCGATTCCAAGAATTCCGGGAGAAATCCGAGAGAATTCTGGCAAGGAGTCCACGATTACCTCGTGGATTTCTACGTATATCTCGGACCAAATGGTGGTTTGATCAGCCATCAAGAATCTCTACCCGTCACCGGATGATCCTTGACGTACCCCTGCCCTGCGCGCTCGTTGAGAGTCTCAGCTCGGACTCTCATATCGGTTCAGAGAGCTCTCATCGTGTTTGTTTTGCGGAGCCTAGCAAACTCCACTTGTGTTTGTCTGTAACTGCAACTCAAGCAAGTTTTCCTGCCTGCACCGTGACCATCTATGGTGTAAGTAAAATAATCTTTAATCAACCTCCACGCGTCAGTGCCTAATTCTAGTTCGCCGTGCCAACTTCCCCAGCCCAGGTGCCCGGGCTGTTGGCCACAGCCCCTGGGCCCCGACATACACATCTTCCATCATCAAGGGGTAGAGGAGGGGAGTAGAGGAGGGGAATACCGAGGTATTGTGGGTGAGGATACAGGGGGGTCCAGGGGAAAAGGACTTGGTAGTGGGGGTCTACTACAGACCTCCTCATCAGGATGATGAGCTAGATGAGATATTTTCCAGGCAGCTCTCAGAGGCCATTCAGGTGAGAGAGGTGGTGGTCCTGGGGGACCTAAATTACCTGGACATCTGCTGGGAGGAGCAGATGGCCAAAACAAACCACTCACGTAGGTTCTTAAACTGCATGCAGGACATCCACCTAACCCAGAAGGTGTCCAGTCCCACCAGGGGTAATGCCTTGCTCACCTGGTCTTAGCAACAGGGGATGATCTCGTGGGCAACCTTTGAGTACACAGTAACCTGGGAAATAGTAACCATCATTTGGTCAAATTTACAATCCAGAGAAGGGTGGGAAAAATAACCAGTGAGACTAAAGTGTTAGACTTCAGAAGGGCCAATTTTAGTAAACTTAGAAGGCTAGTTAGTGAGGTGGCTGAACTCAAGAGCATTGAGCAAATGGGGGTCCAGGAGGGTTGGCCATTTCTCAAGGGAGTTATCCTTGGGGCACAAAAGAAAACTATTCCATTACGCAGAAAAGGGGGCAAGGGGACAAAAAAGCCCCCTTGACTGAACAGGGGACTCCAGAAAAGATTGGGGCAAAGAAAGAGATTTACAGGCAGTGGAAGTGGGGGGCAGCCACCAAGGAGGAATATACCTCTCTGGTGCACTATTGCAGGGAATCAGTTAGGCAGCCAAGGCAGGACTGGAGCTTAGGCTGGCTAAAACAGTCAAGGACAATAAAAAGTCCTTCTACAGATACATAGCAAGCAAAAGGAAGGTGCAGAGTAACATAGGACCCCTGCAGGACAAATCAGGACAGTTGGTGGCTGACACAGGGAACAAGGCAGAGCTCTTCAATGAGTTCTTTGCTTCAGTATTCCTAAGTACTGGCCAAGACAATTCCCCCAAGTTGAACATAGATACATGTCCAGGAGGCACTAGTCCACCAACAGTTAGTACTGACTTAGTAAAGAAGCACCTGGAGGGGCTGGATGGGTACAAGCCAGCAGGCTTGGATGACCTCCATCCAGGGATGCTGAAGGAATTGGCCAGTGTCATAGCTGAGCCACTGGCACGGATGTTGGAACAGTCCTGGTGCTCCAACCAGGTCCCTGAGGACTGGAAAAGGGCCAATGTGGTGCCCATTTTTAAGAAGGAGAGAAGGGATGAGCTGAGCAACTTTAGGCCAGTCAGTCTTACCTCTATCCTTGGGAAAACACTGGAAAAGATCATCAAAGACTGCATTTGTGAAGGCCCAGCAGGGGAAATGATGCTGAAAGAAAACCAGCACAGGTTTATCACAGATAGATCCTGCCTGACAAACCTTATAGCCTTTTATGACCAGATCACACACTGCCTTAACACAGGAGCTGAGGCAGATGTCATCTACCTGGACTTTAAGAAGGCCTTTGATACAGTTTTGCATCCTATTCTCATAGGGAAGCTAGCAGGCTGTGGAGTGGAAGTTTACAGTCAGGTGGGTGGCCAACTGGCTTAGGGACTTCACCCAGAGAGTGGTAGTGAATGGGTTGTTTTCTGCCTGGAAGGAGGTGGGCAGTGGCATCCCACAGGGTTTGGTTCTTGGACCAGTATGATTTAATATCTTCATCAGCAATTTGGATGAGGGTGTGGTGAGCACCCTGTCCAACTTCGCAGATAACACAAAGTTATGGGGCAAAGTTAACATACCGGAGGGCAAGGAGCGGATACAGGCCAATCTGGACAGGTTGGATCGATGGGCAGAATGAAACAGGATGCATTTTAACAAAGACAAATGCAAGGTACTCCACCTGGGGAGGAAGAATCCCCAGAATACCTATAGGTTGGGGGATTACCTCCTCAGCAGCTGATAGGGATCTTGGAGTCATAGTTGACTCCAAGATGAACATGAGCTGGCAGAGTAATGAAGCCATCAACAAAGCCAATCACACCTTATCATACATTAGCAGATGCAAGACCAACAGATTGAGGGAGGTGATGCTCCCCCTCTATGCAGCATTGGTCAGGCCACAGTTGGAGTACTGTGTCCAGTTTTGGGTGCCGTACTTCAAGAGGGATGCAGAGAATCTGGAGAGGGTTTAGAGGAGGGCAACTCATATGATTAGTGGCCTCCATGCAAAGGATCTGGATCTCTTCAGCCTTCACAAGAGATGTCTGAGTGGTGACCTTGTAGCCGCCTATAAGTTTATCAAGGGAGGACAACAGAGAATTGGAGATGTGCTATTTACCAGGGGACCCCTAGGAGTAACTAGGAATAATGGGTGCAAACCAGTGGAGAGTAGATTCAGGTTAGACATTAGGAAGAAATTTTTCGCAGTAAGGATGGCCAGAATCTCAAACGGACTGCCAAGAGAGGTGGTACTATCACCTGACTTGGAGGTCTTCAAGAGGAGACTAAATAGGCACCGGGCTGGGGTCATCTGACCTCGGTCCTCTTTCCTGCCTGGGGCAGGGGGTCGGACATGATAATCCTTCGTGGTCCCTTCCAACTCTACAATCTATGAATCAATGAATTTATATTAAAAATATAAAAAAACACAATTAAAGGTAGGTAACATAAGCTGGATGCAGTTTTACTGCAGAAAGGCTTCTCTAATACTGAGAGGTTTGTTCCTTCTGAAAACTTATTGATTTTTTTCCATTGCCCTTAGTGGAATAAATAAGAAGCCAGAAAGTTTTCTGTGTTGTTGTAAAACTCCTGTTCCACTTACATAAAAGAGTAAGATTGTGAAACTTCAAAAAGACCAAAAGGCATTTTGTGCATTCTCGGGTGCATCTAGACTAAATGCTATGTCACTGTAGTGATGAGCTACGTCGCTGTAGCTTGTTGCTAGGGCTGTGCCAGAAATGACCCGTGTGCCACTGGGACTGTGCAGTACCAGCTGGTACTGTGCAGTCATTTAGTACTTAGTAACAAGTACTAAATCACTGCTGTGCAGTACCAACTGCCCCCTGAAGACAAAAGCACTGACAGAAAAACTTATCAAAATCCATTCTGCAAATAAAAGGATAAAACTAGATAATATGATACCTTCATATAAATAAATGAATAAATAAATACTATCAATGAATAAATATATCATTGAAAAAGACCAGCATCACAAATGTTGTTTAGTACAGATCTCTTCCCCCTTACATACTATATAATATTATTGTAATATTTGTGTCTTCTATGGTGCTATTTCTGATTTATACACAAGCATAAGAAAAAGGAAAAAATTTATTTATCCAATATGCATACTACATTTGTGCCATTTAGATACTTGTGTGCAAACATTAATCACCTCTCGTGGATCTCTATTTGACTAGCAGCCTACTCTAAACACAAGTGCAGGTTCTATTTTGTCAATGTTATGTAGAAAATGTAGTCTATCATGTCAATTAACACTGGTTTGCAAATCAGTGCATACAAATTTAACACACATTGAAAATAAAAGGTTGCAGATTATGACAAAAATGTTTACTGTTGAGCTAAGGTGTGGTAGATGAGGGATATCCTCTAGTCTATACCATGATGAGCAGCTGTTGCAATAAAAATGTCCACTCTACAGTGTTGGGAGGCATGTCTAGTACAGTGCACAAGAAGGCAGACACATGAATCTAAATACTAATGCTTTAGGAACCAAAAATGTGTACAAAAATAAAGAAAAGTCTTACAAGGCTTGGCTCTGCATTTGGAGTTTCCCCTACCAAACTGACAAGAAGGAATATCAAAGCTTTTCATAAGTTCCATGATACTTATATTAGCTGATGAGACTGATATCATTCAAGACTAATGCACTCTAAATTTCCTCAAAAGAAGACTGCAGTTAAACTTTCTAGCCGTTATGACCTTGATTTTGATCTCAGTTACATTGCTGAATATCTAGAGTAACAACACATAATCCTGAAATCCCAGTTCACTACTTATTGCAGCTCCAAAGTATACCACTTCTTGATAACTATGCTATCAATAATTTTGCCTGCCTAAGCAGGCATGGCACTAGAGGGCACAATCTCCAAATCTGAGCAGATAATAAATACTTTTTTAAAATTATAAAACTGACAAAAAAATGAAAAAAACCCCAACCTTTTAGGGGAAGGAAATGGACAAAATTGTATTCTTTTTGCTCAGCTCTGTTCAGTAACTTTTAGTAGATTATAGAACCTAGATCATTGATGGCAATTTAAAGCAGTGGTTCTCACCCTATTAAGACTTCAGATACCCATCATTAGACTCAAGGTACCCATTAAAAATATCAACTCTTAACTTCCACTTGTTTCTTGACTGTGGAAAAGTAACAGAGCAATTCTTCTGTTGCAAAGAACGCAGAAAGACCAGAACAGGTCTTTCGAACATGTTTTTGACCCCATGGATTCCCATTTGAAATTTTATTTTTATCATGCTGAGTAGAGATCCTCTAAAAATGCTGTCTACTAGATTGCATTCATTAGAGAAGAATGAACCCTATGAAGTTTAAGTAAGCTTTAAACCTGACATAACCTCCAAATGAAGCAAGTGTTCATATGATCTGTGAGTGTTTATATTACCTGATGATGCAGCACTGAATCATGGTTTTAATTAACAGATTTAACAATATACTCAAGCATCATTTTTGGTAAACCATAGGAAATCGAATCAGTTGGAACCTATATAAATCAAAATATTTTTTTTTATAGAATCCTCAGCCAAGAAACTGTTATGAACTCCACTGTACTTCTTGTTGTGAAACATTGGCCCAAACCATTTAGCGAGATATAAAGGGCAGGTCTACATGAGATGTTAAATGTACAGTAGCCTAATAATACCACACAGTAGTGTGTCATGGCAGAAACTGTGTTAATATGCTAGTGTGCAGTATTATTAAGCAACTGCACAGTTGCATCATTAGAAAGGCATGACTGGCATTACTGCGCAGTAGTGTCAGTTACTGCACTCTGATTTAGCATTTGGTTATACAAGTACTAAACTGAATGTCCAATAACTATAGCACATTAAAGGATGTGTAGATATGCCCAAAGTGTGAGACCTCTGGGCCCAATATTGGCCCATTAAAAATAATTAAGAATTTGCCATTGATTTCAATGGGAAGAGGAGCCCTCCTATTTGCTGTTGAATTTCAGTTCAGGTCACTATGTATTGCCTATGTTCTGGACAACTACCATTCAAGGATGTTATTTCTGAACAAGCTAATGGGGTCAGTTTGTTACCTGAAAAGAATATTTCAGAAAAATCAAGAGCAGTTGCTAAGGTTACAATAAGCTGCAGATATTGTGTCCCTGTGTTTGTTAAGCTTTACCCCAAACCATCTCACAAGTAGCTCTGAAAGGATGACCTAATGCAGGGCTGTGCACCTGGCAGTCCATGGGCTGCATGCAGCACCCAGAGGTTTAGTATGCTGCCCATGGGCTCCCATCCAGCTTCCACTACCCTTCCCCTGGCACAGAGGGAGTGGGTTGAGTTACCCACACTGTTTGTGTTGCACAAGACAAAGAGAGAAGCAGAGCTGCCTGCACTGCAGATGCATGGCACACGTGGGCAGTAGGGTGCTGCACATGCAGCAAGGGGGAATTTGGCTGCCTGTGCTGCAGGGGGAAGAGGTGGGTTACCCACATGGCTGGTGGGGAGCAAAACCAGGCTGCCTGTACTGTGTCCAGCAGGAGGGTGGGGGGCCTGCACTAGGCTGCTCACGTGGCAGTGGAGAGTTAGGTGGGGCACCTGTGTGGCATGCAGCTATGGGTCCATGGCCAATGCCATGTGCAGCCACTGATAAAGGGAAGCCCTTTATCCCCATACTGGGAGCCTCAGATGTTATCAGTTAGGTTTTGACTCTTTACAATGAGTGCTATTCCTTACAGTAATGGGTTTCAATTAGGGTAACCACTCATCCCTAACAAGGTGGGACAGTCCCAAACATCAAGTCCCAGTCCCAGGCTGAATGACTCTGGGACAGCATTTGTTCCGGATTCCCCTTGACACCGTTCAAATTTACTGCTTAGCAATGGTCAAACCATAGCAACTACAGCACAGTGTAAAGTCTGCTTTGGTGATGTAAACTCTTGGGATCCTCATAGTTTCATAGTTGGTAGGGTCGGAAGGGACCTGAGCAGATCATCAAGTCCGACCCCCTGCCATGGCAGGAAAGAGTACTGGGGTCAAACGACCCCAGTAAGGTGTTCATCTAACATCCTCTTAAAGACCCCCAGGGTAGGAGCCAGCACCACATCGCTTGGAAGTTGGTTCCGGGTCCTGGCTGCCCTGACTGTGAAGTAGTGCCTCCTGATGTCTAGTCTGAATATACCCTCTGCCAGCTTGTGACTGTTATTTCTTGTCACTCCTGGTAGTGCTCAGGGGAACAGGGACTCCCCCAATGCCTGCTGGTCCCCCCTGACTAGTTTGTAACAGGCCACTAGATCCCCCCTCAGCCTTCTCTTGTGGAGGCTGAACAGGTTCAGGTCCCTTAGCCTATCCTCCTAGGGCCTGCCCTGCTGCCCCCTGATCATGCGGGTGGCCCTCTTCTGGACCCTCTCAACGCTGTCCACATCCCTCCTGAAGTGCAGTGCCCAGAACTGGACGCAGTACTCCAACTGCGGCATGACCAATGTCGCATAGAGGGGGAGGATCACCTCCTTGGACTTGCTCGAGATGCATCTGTGGATGCATGACAATGTATGGTTGGCCTTCCTGACTGCATCCCCACACTGTCGACCCATGTTTGTTTTGGCATCAATAATGACTCCAAGATCCTTTTCTGCCTCTGCGCTGGCAAGAAGGGAGTTCCCCAGCCTGTAGGTATGCTGCTGGTTCTTCCTCCCCAGGTGCAGCACCTTGCACTTGTCAGTGTTGAAACCCATCCTGTTCTCATCTGCCCACCCTTGTAACCTGTCTAGGCCCAATTGCAGCCTATTCCTCCCTTCTAGTGTGCCCACATCCCCCCACATCTTAGTGTCATCAGCAAATTTGAACAGGGTGCTTTTTACCCCCTCGTCCAAATCACTGACAAAGATGTTGAGCAGCGTGGGTCCGAGGACCGAGCCCTGGGGGACCCCACTGCCCACATCCCTCCAGGTCGAAAATGACCCATCCACCACCACTGTCTGAGTGTGGCCCTCCAGCCAACTAGCGACCCATTTGATTGTGTAGGTGTTGATGCCACAGTCCCCTAGTTTTTTAATGAGAATGGGGTGGGAGACAGTGTCAAAGGCCTTCCTGAAGTCCAGAAAGACTATATCCACCACTACCCCTGCATCTAAGGATTTTGTGACCTGGTCATAGAAGGTCACCAGGTTGGTCTGACAGGACCTGCCTCTAATGAACCCATGTTGGTTGCCCCTAAGCATAACCTCCCCTGCTGGCCCCTCATGGACATGAGCCAGGATAATTCTCTTTAAAAAGTATGCAAGATCCAATAGGAAGTACACAGTTAAATCAAAATGAACACTTCTGGTTTTATTTTATCTTATTTTATTTTTTTTACATCTGATGGAGAAGTGTACCTTTTTTACTGCAAAAAACATTCTGATGAATTGAAGTCCAGTGGAAAACAAGACACATTGGTAAATTGATATTTAATTTTTAATTACCATTATTAAATATAGAATATAAAATGTATACACACACACACACACACACACATATATATATATATATATATACACACACACACACACACACACACACACACACACACACACAATTCCCCACCCCCCATTTTATTTAGTGGCATATGTCCCACTTCTTAATTTTGAAAAGGTGGTCACCCTACTTTCAGTTGCTTTTTTTGAGTTACTGTGGTCACATACTTGTCAGTGCTTTCTTGTTGACATCAGCAAAACATGGAATCTTGCCTTGTAAGCCTGTCTCTATATAAGTTTACCCAAAGTTTGTTCCAACCTTTATGTAATGGAGGATGTATAACATGGAGACACTTATGCCAAGGCCTCTAATGTGTTCTTTATATGGGAGTCTGGACTGTGTGAAATATAGCCCCTAGCTGCCCACAGATTGAACGGCCCTGACCTAGTGGTAATGATGCAAGGGAGGCAGAAATGGCACAGGATCTATGGAAGAAAAAGTATCTCTCTTGCAGTAGTGTAGCAAGGGAAGTGCCAGCAGTGCACCAGCACTAGGCACTCTTGCACTGCTCTAGTCACCCACTTGGGCGGGGGAGGCAATAAAAAGTGGCTGCTACTGGTAACTATATGATCACAACTGCAACTGCAGTGGCAACTGGAAATTGTTGCTGCTTCTGTGCACCAGGCGCCCATCCATGCCCCTATGTCACTGCTCTCTTTCTGTAGTTACCAATGGATTCCTTCACATTCCCTCCCTGAAATCCATCTGGTGCTGATTGACAAATACAAAAATAAAATACTTTTTGCGTGAACATATACCACAATAAGGGCACAGACAAAGGTGACAATTTTTGCCTGATCTGGCTACAGAAAGCAGTCCATAGCCTTGACCAAAGTGCACAGCTGCAGACTACTTCTAAAATGGCTGATCGAATGAAAATCTGAACCCTCATTGCATAAGGGGCCAAATGAAGATATTTCAAGACAGAGCATCTTCTGAAACTTGTGTCTGTGCTGCATGCCAGCCTTCAGCTGGTTTCAGAATGGGAGGGAGAAAGGGAGCAGAGGGAGTTCAGTCTGGGGCTTTTTCAGCCTGGGCTGGAGGGTGGGGTGGTGGGTGTATTGGAGTCCCCCTGAAGTGGGGGGGGCTCCAATTCACCAGCCTACCCTCCAGCACTGCCTGGGGAACCCCTAGAACAAGCTCCCTCTCCCTCCTCCCGCTTTGAAAACTTTGCAGCCTCACAGGGAGGAGGGACTGTTGCTAGGGGAAACCAGATGCAGGCTGCAGCCAGCTGCTAGATTCCCCTCCCCCCTGGAATCAACAGTGAACTTCTGTTTGGTCCAGGGGATCGTTGTAACTCAGAACGCTTCTTGCAAAGTGTTCTCAGTTACAGTGGGAAACAATACTTCTGTTTGCACCTTAAATATTACAGCAGAATTAATCCGCTATTGTAAAAGCAAATGTCCCCCACAGCACAGTGATAACCCTTCCTTCTTTCAGTGCTCATCTCTCTTTTTCTTATGTTCACCATCTTCATCCTACCATATCAAAGTTATACAGAAGGTTCCTAGGATAGCACCCAAAGCTGTGATTACTGGGTAATTAAGCTGGCTGTTGAATACCCACAGCAAATTTTTAAAAATTATTTAGAGTCAAAAACATGCTGTAGTTAAGCTCAAAACAATGGAAACCAGCTCCTGAGAAATAATGATAACCAGAGGTGCTTAATGATGAATTCACACTAGGTTACATTCAGACCAGTAATCGATTCCATACATATTCTTTACTGAAGGCTCTATCCATCAAAGGCAAGTTCTCCAAGCCTGACAAAACTGCTTGTGCTATTAATGATTTTCTTTCATGTTTATCACTAAGGAATTAATCAGTCACTTAGCAAGTGCTCATTTGCTTTTATTCCAGCTTGAGGTTTTTAAGTGGCAGTAGCTGTCTGTGTTGACCAGCATGACCTTTTCCTTGTGTACATGTGCGTTGTGATGCAACAGCTTGTGAATTCATAGATTTCATAGACATTAGGGCTGGAAGGGACCTCGGAAGATCATCGAGTCCAGCCCCTAGCCCGAAGGGCAGGAAGTCAGCTGGAGTCATAGGATCCCAGCAGGATAAGCATCCAATTTTTTCTTGAAGGTGTTCAATGTAGGTGCTTGAACCACCTCCACTGGCAGGCTGTTCCACACCTTGGGGGCTCGGACAGTAAAGAAATACTTCCTTATGTCCAGCCTGAAACGGTCTTGCAGTAGTTTATAACCGTTCGACCTCGTCATCCCTTGGGGCGCTCTGGTGAACAAACGTTCCCCCAGATACTGGTGGTCACCCCTGATAAACTTATAGGTGGCCATCAGATCACCCCTGAGCCTTTACTTTTCCAGGCTGAAGAGCCCCATAGCTCCCAGCCTGTCGTCGTAAGGTCTGTTTTCCTGACCTCTGATTATGCACATGGCTCTTCTCTGGACTCTCTCAAGCTTCTCCATGTTTGCATTTACTGACACACGAAGTGCAACTGAGTAACAACAAATAATGCATAGGACATTTGTGTTTGCTTGATTCTGGAACCTGCATTGCAGATAATTCAAACTTCTTCCCCTGAAGTTATACAATTAATTCTGGCAGGTTTCCTAATTTGTATTCTACAAGCAAACTAACAGGACAAAAAGATCATAATGTTTTGCCAAGTGATCCCAAATCTATTCTTTTGACATGGAAGCTTCTGTTACAAAATAGTTGCTTCCCTGTGTTTACCAGGAAAAAAAAATTGTAGCAAACTCTGCAAAGTCAATCCAATTCATCCTGAAAATAAAATTGTAAAAATATTTTATATGTATCCTTTATATTAAACTAATCAGTAAATAAATCAACTTTTAAAAGGCTCCATGTTCTTTTAGTTCTCAGGCAATAGCTGCTATTCAAGGGTTCGATAACAAGCTATATTGTTATATAAGGGCAGGGTTGATTTTATGGTTAAGGCAATAAACTGGACTCAGGAAATCAGGTTTCAATTCTCAGCTCTGCTACAGCTTCCCTATATTATCTTGGATAAGTCATTATTTTTCTGAAACCCAGTTCCCCTACTGTAAAGAAAGAAATTAGAATTATTATCTTTATCTTCTGTCTTGCATATTAATATTTAATCTTCAGTACAAGCACTGCCATAAAAGTTTTAAAAAGGGGAGAGTATTTAAAATATGTTACAGTCAGAGGGGAGATCTCACCACATTAACCAAGGAGGATGGAAGGGAATCAGAAAGAGCTCCTTCTGCTGCGAGTTGAGGAGGGTAAGCTCATACTACTCTAAATCATGCTAAAATAATAATTAGACAAAAATTCCTTCTGGCTTTCAGTTCAGCAGTGTAGATATATACATGTCTAATAGGCCTTGAATGTGTCAGTAATAAGTTGCTATATCTCTCTCTTCACCATTTAATCAGAAGTCTATCCATCTGTTCCTCACAACACAGCAAACTAAGATAATAGCTAAGTGCCTCATGCCTATTCCAAAACATTTTCTTTCTCAAAGACCTAAAGATTATGGGAATCAATAGGCAAAACACAATGTGTGGGTTACCTTGTTTGGAAAGCATCCACTAAGTTACAGCTGAAGAACACAGTCCATAATAACAGTCTCCCAGCTCCTGTTAAACCATTTAATCCAGGGGTGGGCAATTTTTTGGGCTGGAAGGCCACTTAAGGAGTTTTGGTGAGGTGTTGCAGGGGGCAACTGGCAACTGAGCACATCTGGTGCTGGCCTGTCTGACCCACACCCACTGCAAGTGGTGCTAGAGAGTGGGTGGGTGGCATCTCCATGGAGACTGGCCCAGGACCCATGCAGGCCAGGTGTGTTTGGCTGGGTAGATAGGATGGGACCATGGGCAGGTAGAGAATGATGCCTGAAAGTGGGACAGGTGGTTGGAGCCGTGGCTGGGACTGGGATCACTGGATGGTGACAGTGTGGGGCAGGGCCGGGCCTGGTGCAATCTACTCCCCAAACATCTCACATTGTAGCAGAAAGCCCCCTTTATACATTTCCCTTCTGGACATGGATATAACAGAAGCCCCTTCTTGTCTGCAACCCCTCCCCCCTCCACACCATTTTGGGCATTTCTTTTCCTTCTCAGTATTGGCAGACACCAAGCACACTCATTGCATGGGTGTGGCAAAACTCAGAGCAAGCCAGAAAGCTGAAGTGGCTTTCTGTAGAAGAAACCTAGAAACTACATCTACATATCAATTAAGCTCAGTGTCACTAAAGAAAACAAAAAACTAAAATACCTACTGCAAAGTCTGTAAATATATCCTGTGCTAACCTAACTCACTTACAGTCCCCAGTAGCCTTTGATCCTCACTACCTCGCATTGTATTTTTATATATTTCTCACAGTGCATTTTCATATTTCATCTGTCTCATCTTTACCATGGCATTTTGTATTTTATATTTTATGCTTTTGAACTCTTAAGGAATGTACTCCCTGTAGAATGAAGTTATACCCTGGACAATTGTTAAAACTGCATTGAAATTGTAATTGTAAAGTGATAAAATCTGTTGAGTGATTGAGAGTGAATAATGATCATCAGTAGACAATAGCCTAGCCAAAGGAACTCCATTTTAAGCTAATCAAGCTAAAGAACTGATTCCTGAAACTGAGCACTCACCCTATGGACTATTCCTATAACCCATGACAATATAGCCATTAAGTCAATAAGTCAAGAGTGGACTCCCGAAAATTCAGGTACCAGCAGGCCGAGACCCCTGTGACTAACAGCTGTCAGATACTACTCAAGACCCACATGGGACAGCGACCCCTGGATTGGGTAGCCAAGATGATGCTGGGGAAATACACAAGTCTGCCAGAAAGGGATAAAAGAGTGAATTGTGACCCTAAGTGGCACCCTCTCATCCAGCAGCTGACCTACCGAGACACAAGGACAAGCAGGCGACCCCCTTCTAGTGAAGACATCATCTTGAAGGAAGCTGACCATCAACAGCAGACTCTGGGGCCTCAGATAGGTAGATACTGACACCAGTGCTCACAATCACTACAGCAGCCACTACACACTATACTACCTGGGTTTGAATGAGTGAGTGCGTGTGCGCACTAAGGTGACCAGTACCACCCATAACTCAAAGTTCGCATTTATGATTTTATTGGTAACTTCACATCCCATCCAATACACTAGAATTTGTTATAATCCCATGAGTTGTTCCTTTGTAGCCAAAATTATGATTCATTGGGACTGCCCTGCATTGCTGGGCCACAAGCAGCCACTACACAAACCAGGTGCAGTGCAGGGCAGCAGAGCTGGGTCTTGGGGCAGAGCCACGATCTGCTCTCTGCACATCCCTGTGATGTGCAACAGTTCCACGGGCAGGGGCTGGATGCTGCTCTTGGAACTGGCACCCATCAGTGACATGCAGGTAGAAGATCATGGGTCTGCCCTGGACCCTACCCCCCCACACTGTCACCACCCCACAATTCCAGCCCCTAAATTACTGAAAGTTAACCTGTTGATTCTGCATTTTTAATGAAACCTCAAAAAGCTTTTTTTTAATTTTAACTGAGTAATCTTTCCTGCATGTTTCTTCATTATGAGCATAAGTAAACAGCCTGCAAGAAAATTTAAACAATAACTATAACCAATTTCCCCCAACATTTTAATTTAATCCCTTCCATACTATACAATTCAAATAGGACAGACAACATTCCTAAGTGTGCCTGAGGACAAGTACATGCTTATTCTCTGAAGAGTTATGAGAAGTGAGATACCTTGGCAGTGAGATATTTACTCAAATATAAGACAAGGTTTCCCCCGTCCAATCAGCATGGGGGAAAAAGCTCCTCATCTTACATTTGCATACAAGAAAAACTCATTGAATACTCCGTCTATCGTTAAAACTGCTGCCAAAAGCAGAATGTGCTCAGTAATGGAAACCAGCTATGAAGTTGATTAAATGCAATCAACACTGAGCATGACTATAAAACAGATGGCCCATATTAGGCAAACATGCTGATGGGAACCCACCAAAAGGATTGCTTAATACAGCCCATATGAATAAGGTGAGGGAGAGAGAGCACCACTACACTGAATACATTTCAACTTCCTCTTCATTCCCACGGTTGAGCTGTGTCTTTCTTCCCCATTTTTAAGTGTTCCTTTTTCTTCACAAGCCTTAAATGTCTGGCAAACATCACCAAATTGGGCCCCAAACAGTTCACCCAGAATCCTTCCACCAGCCCATCTCTTAGCCTGTTGCATGTGATTAGTGTGGCCCTGCCCTCCATGAGGTAGAGCTGAACCAGATTGCCCTATGCCTCATCTGTGTATAAAATCTTGGAGCATCCCAGACAAGTTCCTTATCACAGAACCTACAGTCTGCCTACCTGGCTTCAACCCACCAAGCTGTCAGTGGGCCTTGCTGAATAGGTTCTGGACAGAGCAAGACCTGTGCATGACCAGCCTCCACTGCTGGGGTCTTCACGACAACCCAGACTATAGCTATGGCAAAACACAAAGTATGTCACATATTGTCGATAACTGTCCACTAACTAAGTTCAGCAGTGGAGTACAGGAACTGCACATGGCCACTGAGGATGCATATGCTGACTGACTGACTGACTGACTGACTGACTGACTGACTGACTGACTGACTGGAGCATCCCAGGAATTATGACAAAACACCCAGTTCTCCAATCATGAGTGGAAGGCTAATAAAGCACATGGCTCCTATGTGGGGGGGCGGGAGGAGGTATCTGGAGTATATTCCCCCTTAAAACACATACTGAGCAATGCTGAGCTGTGGGGTCACCAGGGTTTGAAATGCTGTTTACTCTACTAGGGCCCAGTTGAATAAACTACATGGTAAATCGTAGCCTGTTGGCTTTGGACTAATACCATGCATATATAAGTATGTACAAAAGTGCTGCTTAAAAGTCTGTTTATGGAATATCTTTGCTAAAACTTGCACTAGTTGGAAAAAAGTTAAAATGCATCAATTCTGGATGAACTAAGTCCGTGGGTACCCATAGTAAGTTGCCTATATGCAAATTACTACAGGCATGTTTATTTCCAAGTGAGTGTTTTCACATTTGTCCCTCCCTTCATATGCGTAGGGAGAACAGGGTTTGATAGTAAGGGCTGGGGGGAGGAGAGGGCTTCAGGTGGAAGAAATTGGGGAGCATTAGAGCAAGGGGGCCCCCTCCCCCCATTTATTTTCCCTGATGTAGCAGTGGGAGGGGAAGAAATTCAAGGCAAATCTCCAGTAATTAGATTCTATACCTGGAACATTAGAACAAATTTTTAAATTTCTCATATGTAAAATCTAATTATTGGAGGCTTATCTTATATTGAGAAACTACATCTAACTACTGTATTAGAGGCCCAAGGAATGGATATTGATGACAATTTTTAATAAACTAGTGTATGTTGTATTCAACACTGGCTGTATTTATGGTTGATCAATTAGCTGTTGATTACATGTGATTCTGAGTGAATTAATAAATGGTTGACTCATTAAGAGAAGCAAAGGATTCTCACTTGAGAAATACCATGCAAGGCAAAACTTAACCTAAAGAGAACCTAACCTTAAAATTAGAAATAAAATACCTACGAGACTAAACAGAAGGGGGTTATCCTATTTACATTACAATATCAGCTATAATATTTGTCCACTTGGTGCATCTAGGTGGTTAGATTTCACCTTTAAAATATAACTGACAAAATAGCAAATTCATAAACCAACCTTCAGTCAAACTTCTGGCAGCCCCAAATCAATTCTTGTGTTTTCATACAGATGCCTCTCACCCGTTGTTAATCTGCTGTTGTGGTTCAGTGGTAGAATCCTGGTTTGCCATGTGGGAGACCTGAATTCAGTTCCTGGATACATATATAACTACAGCCATTAAGGCACCAAGGGTTCCTGTAGATGTGAAGGGATGCTGCTTTGATGCACTGTAATTACAGCAGGTTGTAGCAGACACAATTAATCAAGTCTGCTGTGTCATGACCCAAAGGGTATGATTGTGTGCGCGCTTTGGACCGCAGAATTATTTCCCGCCACGAGGAGCTTTCTTTGCACGGTGCAATTCTCAGTTGCAAAGAGAAAACCCTGGTGCAAAGGAGTTCCCGCCATTCGCGTGCAAATTTGTTCCCCACTATTGGCTGTTTCTAAATTATTCCCACGTGGCAGCTAGCGATTGACTTGCTAGCTGTATAAGAGGCTTGAGCGGTTTCCACCCAAGTTGGAGATCTCCGGGGAGGACCTCATTTAGGAGGACTCCACATCCATCTCGTGGAGAACTCTAAGCGTGCTGTGGAGCTTAACAAACCCAGCGTGCCTTAGAGGAGGATACAGGGGCCTAATCAACCTCTAGCCTCTCCCCGTCGCCGCCTGATCCCTCGACGTACCCTTCCCTGCGCGCTTTCGTGGAGAGTCACCTTTTGGACTCTCATCGTGGTATCCAGAGCTCTTTCCGGGTTATTTCAAGAGGCTTGAGTTTTCTACAGGTCTTGTTCAAGCGAGTTTTCTTTTCGTTTGTAACTGCAACTTAAGCGAAGTTTTCCTGCCTGCACCACGACCATCTACGGTGTAAGTAAAATAATCTTTAATCAACCTCTACGCATCCGTGCCTAATTCTAGTCTGCCGTGCCGAATTCCCAGATCGACGTGCCAGGGCTGCTGGCCACAGCCTGCCGCACGCCCCCGAAAGCCTCGGACCGCTCCCGGCCCGCACATGCTGGAGCATGCCAATTAGAGGACTCCATGCAGCCTCTGCATCTCATGTATTTAGCAACCCTGCACTTCAAAATGGTGATAGGGGCACTTTAGCTAAAGTTTGTTGAATGAGCTTTAGTTAAAGTGCCTCTACCGCTTGGTGAATATACAAGACACTGAGGGAGCTTTAATTAGAGCAGCTCTCAGAGCCATTCTAAAGAAAGCACCTCCGCCACCCACTGAACCCCTGGAGCTCATGCAAAGATGCCCCAAATGTATGGACTCAGTCTGGCCTTTGGATATTGTCACAATAGTCAAAAATGGGGATGGAAGATCTGGGCAGCCTTCACTCCTCCATACTCCTGATCAGGCATATGTGATGAAGGTCCTGGTGACCTCTCATGTGTGCCCCTTGATCTATAAGGATCAACAGTTGACTACTACCTATCATTAGAGACTATTCTGCTTTTACTAGCCAAGCAGATGCTAAATTTACACTGCAGATACACACACACATGTCTTAACAAGGTAATAATTAGGAACTAAAATAAGCAACTTCTTGCTGCTGATTGTAAGAAAAAACAATATTATAGGCCAGAACATTGATTCACCACCAGTGATCACAACAGGTGAAAATGTACTGGATGTTGTAAGTAAATTTACGTACCTTATTACCAATAACCTGCCACTTGAGCTAAACTGAATGCCTGTATTGGCAAAGCATCAAGTGTCATCAGCATGCTGAGCAAACAAGTGTGAAACAACAACAAACTGACTGTAAAGACTCAGGTCAAAGTATATCATGCTTGCAACATCAACAATCTTTTGTACAGGATCAAATCCTGGACCACACACACTATTCAAGAAAAATGCCTCAACAGTTTTCACTTATGCTGCCTTTGCCAAAGTCTAGGAATTTCCTGGTGTTTGTAAGATAGATATGAAGGCAATGAACATAGAGCCAAATGTCTGGGAGAAAATTTCTGAGGATCAAAGTGCTTGGAATCAGTTTATTACATGTAGAATGAAGGCTTTTGAGGAAAGAAGAGCTCAACATGCAGAAGAAAGAAAAACCTCATGGAAAAACATTGCATCACCTTCTGGACTGCTAAATATGAAATTCACATGTGGTAAGTGTGGAAGGGATTTGTTGGCTCTGGATTTAGGACACAAATGCCTTGTTTGGGGTGGGGGGGGGGTAACAACCCACCCAGGGGACTCACCCTCAGACCAACCACAACCTTTCCATTTCCAGTCAATAATAGGCAAATGTATTGATACACAATGATAACAGAAAACAATCAATATATATAATCAAGCACTTCTATATACTACCAATTCTAGGGCTGTCAAAGTCAAAATACATCTGGCCAGGATGCAGTCTTCACTCTGAGGCTCTCTCTTAGGTGTCAGATGGCAGCATGTCAGCAGCCTGAGGTGGGATGCTGAGGCCCACACCCCCTCCAGTGTGGTGGATGAGATGGGCTGGTGATGTGCCCTCTGTTCATGGTAGCCTCGGGGGACTCCCCCCCAGGGACAGGGACCCTGTTGGGGAGGAGGAGGACCCAAGCGGGACCCTTTATTACTCTCAAGGCTCTGCTTCTGTATTCTCCTTTCCTCCTGATGACTTTTGATCCGTGGCTGTCGCTGGTTGGTCTCTCCCTGTGGTAGTCACACATCCATGTAGCTCATCACATGCACACATAGTAATTTGGTCTTTCCAGGCCTTCTCCAAATTTTGTCTGCTTCCCCAAAAGTGGGTTTCAGTCCCCCCTGCTCTGAGGCCTTGTTAGCTGGTGCCACCTTATCTCATGTTATGAAACAATATGGTGCATTCCCCTAGTTTCTCAGACTGTGTGTTCTTGTTTGTTAGTCTGTCTGTTTCTGAAGGCTGAGAATCTCTGTATGCGAGACCCAGACTCTTAAAAATCAGTTAACCCCTGCTGTGCATCTTGAACCATTCTATATATATACACCTATAAGACAATTCCCAAAAAGCAAGCCTCAAATACCATTCTTAAGCCATCAGGACTGTCATTCAAGAATTGGGCTCTACAGCCACATTTGCAGATGTTCAATGAAGCCGCACTTGGTGCAAATCTATTACTGTCTTGCAAAACAATACATTTAAAATAAGTTACTGTTGACCTTCAGTATGGGTCAACACACAGATATGCTGCCCCAGGAGCCACTCTAGAAAGGAAATGAGGCTTCCTGATCTCTGGCCTTGATCCCTCTGGGAGTAAGAGCTTAAGGGCAAAGTCATGTAAAAGCAAGGCACTTCGAACCTAACTTTTCGTCGTCTTCCCCCAAAGTGGAATCCAGAGCCCAGAGTAAAGTACTAAGCTCCCAGTACAGTACATGGGGTGAAGCAGAAGCCTCAAAACAGTGATCCAAAAACCTGCATGCTAAGTACAGAGCCACCTGTTACCACTTGAAAAAATAGCTCAATTAAGTATCATCCTATAATGCAAATTTAATGCCAATTAAAACAACTCTAATGTTGCAGCCATTCTGCTCTTCCCAAGGGGATATGGAAGGTTAATGAGCACAATCAATCTTATTCAGGATCCATTGATAACAATTAGTGTCAAAGCACTGATCAGCTTGTTCATTATTATGTCTGAACTTCAGTGCGGGTAATCTATACATTTTAAGAATTGGCTGAATCCTGTTTTACTAGCCCTCTGTACTAATACCACAGAGCTGTTATAAACATATATTATGGTTTCTGCGGTACTAGTGTTAGTAAAAACTGAATGGTCTGTACATATTGTCCACTCTGGCTTTATTCATCGTAAGTTGAGAGAGAGATGGCATAAAAGTACATAACAGCCAGACAGCCTTTTCTGATGCCTAGAGGTGCTTTCTATCCCCACTTTGACATAGTAGATTTACTTTAAAGCATGATTGTTGGTTGCCTTGGGTTTCTTCCTAATAAAATAAGTTGTTTTGGGAACACTCCTAAAATCAAATGTTATTCCACATCTCCTGCTTCTCCCAGGGCATATCATCTTACAAGGCTACATATAGCATTTTCCCACATATCACATTTAACATGCCACCATATATAGTATGCACTTTGATTTTGAAGGATCCTGAAGAAAGAAGGGATTCTCAAATTCCTCTGTTGTCAATAGGGATACTGTACAATTCAAGACAGCCACAGTGACCCCAACCCATTTTCTGTTCCATCATTACAGGATCTATTCCCATTATGAAAAACTACATAAACTCTTATTGTTAGAAGATAATTAATTTGTATCACTTAATGCATGTTATCATCATGGTTTCCTGAATACAGAAACTATTTCTGCATTCAGGTAGCTGACATGCAAACACACCACAGAGCATACTGTAAGTTGCATGCTGTTATGTGAAATATGGCATCTGCCACAAACTTTGCTAAGATTCAGGGGTCTGAAGGTGTTATCAAGATGAGCACTTATATTTTAAGGCTGTAAACTGTGAACTATACTTTTGTTTTCCAGGCTAGACACTAGGTTTATATGAAATTATTATTATTATTCCTGGCAACATGTGAAAAAAAATTATATTTACTAAAGAAACAAAGCCTCTGAAATTAACTCATATATACAAGATTAAAAATATCACTCAATTTGAGAATGGAGTCATATTTGACAAACCTAGTGAAAAGTATGTTTAAGAAAAGACAAAAGTTTCCTAATTCTAGTCCTTTTTTCTACTTTCTCTCTAGCCATGGAGCAGTTGTTTTCAACAATGAAATTTGGCAGGCATTTAACTGTTATTTCAGAGAGAGAAATTACTTTTTCATAACATTTCATCAAATCATCAATTCAACACCATAGATCAAAACAACAGGGAAACTGTATCAGGATGGGAAAAGGGGTCCCCTGAAACCAGACTGGTTCAAAATGACATGAGCAAGTGCTGAAGAAAGAAAAAAACAAAACATATGGGAGTTTCTCAAAGGATTCCCATTTAAAGAATAGGAATGATAATGAACCAATTTTCTGGTAAAGTGGACTAAACGTTTACTATTCTCTTCCACAACTTTCAAACCTACACTTGGAATTTATTTGGTCGGGACAGATGAGTAACTACAAATGACTGTCTCTAAAACATTTTAGTCAACCTCTCTGACCCTCCTAACTTTTTTGGTACTGCAGCAGAGCATACCAGTATCTTCTGTATCTATTTTCTGAGGAGAATGGCCAGAAAATACAGTATTATTGAAAAAGTTTGAATCAATTGTAAAGATAAACATTCTGGCCACATCCATATGAGCATGCACATGCATTTTGCAGCGCCTCAAAGGCTTTTGAGACGCTGCAAAATGCACTCTGCACAAGTGATTTGGTTCTCCACACTGCATATTTGCAGTGCAGAGACAAATTTAGATACCAGGAAATCCCAATATCCAAAAAAAAGTGCAGCAAAAAAAAAAAATTGGGATGGCCCATGTGGCAGCACCATGCAGAACCTGAAACTGGAGCCCGGCCAGCCAGAGCCACACTCCAGCTCTCCACCAGGCTACACGCGCCCAGATCGCCACTGCTGAAACCCTGGAAGGCACCCAGGAGCCCAGGTAAGGCTGCTGAGGCCAGCTACATGCTAGCCCCACCCTCCCCTACCCCACCTGGAGTATTTTTCCCCATGTTAACCCCATATATATATATATATATATATATATATCATCCTCGATTCATCAGCCAAGCAAAAACCACATTTTTAAATATGGTGCCATTTTTACCTCTCTGCTAGTCAGCAGCAAGCAGTGGGGCTGCCAGAGTCTCCCAATAGTGGGGAGACAAAAATGGCACAAAGTTTAAAACTGCAGTTTTTGCCTCCCTGCCAATCAGGAGTGAGCCGCAAGTGTTGCCCCTCCACCAATCAGTGTTGGGTGAGTGCACAGGTGAACCTGAAAAATCAAAGGTGCTGCCACACAGGCCACTTCTGCCGTGAATTTGGTAGGTCCCTGTCTTTTTCCTTTTTTCTCCCTCTCTCTCTTCTCTTTATTCTTTCCCTCCTGTTGCCCTCTCTCTCTCCTCTCCTTTTCTCTTCTTTTTCTCTCTTTTCATCTTCTCTCTTCTTTCTCTCTCCTTTTTTCTATTTTTTCTTTCTTTAACTCTTTCTCTCTCTCTTTCATCACAATATGCTTAACAAAAAAGAGTACATAACAACAGAGGTAATATATGAAGTTTTATTTATTGTCACCAGGTTTCGAATTTTTAGAAAAACCTGGTATTTACTGTAAAAAAAAAAAAAAAAAGAAAGAAACATTTATGATTATTAACATGCAGTGCATCCTGCCATGTACCCCCAACCCTGGTTTTGTTTTTCTGGCATGCTGGCACTCTGGTACCTTACAAGGTAGACATTGCTGTTTTTTTGGCACTCCAGCTAAAAACATTGCTTACCCATGGTGTCACAGTGAAGTGATATACTAAACGATGCAATAATAAGAAGATGATGCTCATATCCCAGGAAGGGGTCAGTTCTCTAACAGGTGAGTAAAGATGTAGACTCTTATGATGTTATTAATGTGAGAAGACCAGATATGACTATTAAAGTAAAATATGCCAGCATTGCTGTGGAATGAACCTCAAGAGTACTGAGACCCAATTCATTTCAGATATTATAGTCAAGCAAACTGCCATATGGAGGGCAGTTCTCATTTGAAGATGTCTTTCTAGAAGGCAGATTCTTGTTGAAGAAACACTGTAAAATATTTTTCATTCTATTAGGAATGGTCTCTATCAGTGGCTGGGAAGGGTCAAATATGTGCGTATCTTGCTGGATAGGAAGGAGAAGCAGCCAAGCAGGGATGAGCCTTTGCTTACCTCCTCACTCCCTGCAGCACCCTTCAAAAGATCTCACGGTGCTGCAAGGTGCCACAGAACCCCAGATCAGAATCACTGGTATAGAAGGAGAACAGCAAAAGTTTGTCAACACAAGCCATTTCCCCCTGCAGTGCTACCAGACTAAACCAAAATGTTATACTACATTTTGCACCCAGGAAAATGCAAGGAGACAATGTAATCAAAATGGATTAGCCCTCATGAGATGACATTTAGTAAAGCAAACTGGTATTCTCCCATGAGTACTCAAGTTCACAGATACACACAGTTTTATTGCCATTAAAAACTAGTTTCAGACATTGCCAAAATCTATAACTTTATTTTAATTATTCTGGAATGAGCTATACTATTTTACTTTCTGATTACCAATGTAGTTGTTACACTTAGTCACCAGTCTTCATGTACCCAAAGGCAAAATGACTTAAGTCAGCTGATTCCCTAGAGTTCAGAAGACAAACATCATTTTGGGAGTGAAAGAATAAATAGCTCTGAGAATCCTGAATAATTGAAACAAGTTACATCTTCAAATAATGCCCCCGTCCCCACCCACCCAATCTGCTTTTCTTCCATTCATAATTCTATGATGTTGTAATTGTGCTCGGCCTTTCTCTAGATAAAAACTGCATTGCCTTTATGTAGAAATAAATCCAGGCTATGGAAGAGTATATAATTTAGGTGCCTTTGTATTAGATGATAAAAAGAATGAAACTGATGCACACTGATCCAGATTATTTATATTTAATTTGTATTTTTATTGCTCATTTGAATTATAGATGAGGCAATCATAACATCAGTAAGCTATCATAACATTATATCAGCTCTGTCTAGCATAGAAGGTCAAAGTATACGGGAACCAAGTCAATCTCCCTCATAGCAGAAGGGGAAAAAAAACCTACAGCTATCTCAGGAAGTATCTCTGGATGTGAGAAGCCCTACCAAAAGTATCAGGGATAGAACAAAAGGGGTCCATAATCATGATTCTTTAACAAAAATCTGTAATATTTAATACAGAACATAGAAAGGTAATCATTTTCTGTTATACTCTTCAGACTTTTCCATGGGAGATGGTGGAGAGTGGAAACAAAACCCTAGAAATTCACAGGGACTCCCTTATATTAAATAATAGTGGCAGAGTCTTGTTTTGCATTGTGAACCTAGTGGGCTCAGAACGGGATTCAGATACTAGTTAGGCATTTGGCTCCTGAAAAAAGAAAAGTAAAGTCATAGGGAAATACTGAGCCTTTATACAAGTTGCCTGGGGCAGACTAAAAACAACCCACACAAATTCACAAATATCCATGGGCCCTCCATGTATACCAGGAAATTATATACTCTGTCCACTATATGCAGAGATGACCTTAACAATTCTTTTTTCTTTTGGGCAAGTTCATAAAAAATAACGCATTATCACAAACACATTTTGTTCCTGCTGTGGTATACCCCAGAACATGAGTCCTTTCGGAGTCTAATTTATTCCTATGAGATTCTGAGGACTCCACACTAGCAAATCCCACAACAAAAATCAGGGCACACTACAGCTTGGAGGCAAACAATTTATTTTAAAAACATTACTGCTTCCAGGAAAGAGAGATCATGAAAGAAGATGGTTAGGAGCATCATTATCATCAACATGGGTGGAAACTGAAAGAAGACTAGTTATGTCAAGAAAAGCATATATTATTCCTTCTTCTTGTAATTCTTTGCACTATCAATTTTCTCTGTGATGAAAGGGATGATGAGACTTTGCATAAAGTAATAATACTGTAGATAAGCATGAAAAGAAAACTGATTATAGGTCAGATTCTGAAGAAGAAGAAGATGAGAACAGGAACAAAAGAGCAATGACATGCTATTACCACGAACACCACAGATATTATTTTGCTCAATAGGCTTAACCCCATTAAAGTAGCTGCTTCGTAAAATTATGCCAATGCTCCAGCAGAAAGCAGCATAAATAAAATTGTGATTCACTAAGTGTAACAATGAACTGTGTTTTAATACTTGGTTTAAGCGCAAGGAATTCTCTGTGTAGACTGAACTGCATGAGGTTTAGGTAAGTATTTGTAAGAGGAAACTGTCAGGATTTTAGGTAACTTCTCAAAATTCTGCTCCTAGCAAAGGGAAAAGTGTAAGTCTTTCCTTCAAAGAATCACAAAGTACTTTACAAACAATAGTGAATTAGGCTTAAAAAAAAATCTTGAAATAAGGAGGTAGTGTTGGCTCCATTTTACAAATGGCAAAAGAGACAGAAAAATGTTAAGAAATGCAAATCAAATGTGCAATTACCCTGATACAATAAACTCCAGAAGAGTTTGCATTGGAGTCAGCTGCTCCCAGGCGCAGCGTTTACAAACGTAGCAGTTTGAGCTGGGGTGGAGCAGCCCTGGACTGGCAGGGAGTCTGGGGGGGGTCAGCCCCAGGCTCCAGGTGGCAGCACTGAGTGGCAGAGGGGCTGGTTGCAGCATGAAGGTGCTACAGCAGGGGTGGGCAAAATGCAGCCTGGGGGCCGGATGTGACCCTCCAGGTCATTCTATCTGGCCTGCGGGGCCCCTAAAAATTTAGAAAATTAATATTTATCTGCCCCTGGCTGCCTATCATGCAGCCCTCGATGGCTTGCCAAAACTCAGTAAGCAGCCCTCTGCCCAAAATAACCGCCCGCCCCTGTGCTATAGTGCTAACTGGCAGACAACCCTCACACTGTAGCACCCTTATGTCCCAGCCAGCCCCAGTCACTGTCTACACATGTTGCAGTGGCATGAATTACCCCACCATAGGATAGTACTTGTCCCAGACAGTACTATCCAGCAGTAGATTGAATTAATTTACTGCACTCTAATATGGGCACACGTGTAGATGGTGACACTTTACTGCAGAGCTAATTAGTCAACTGCAGTAAAGCACACATGTAGATGCACCCACTGTGGTTTTAATTTGGGCAACTGGCAACCAGGTCTGAGCATAAAGGTTAGTCTAGCCCAGGTATAAGCAGCTATGCTGTGAATCTATACTCAAGTCACTTTTTCTACACTACAATTACATACACCTCTGTATGCTGCTAAAATGTCTGGGACTAGAGCTCATTGGAGAGGGTCAAGACCAGGGACCCAGAACTTTTAGGATCCACTGTTCCAGGCTGACCTGCCAGGAGGACTGATTAAGGGCTAGGGACCCCATGCTTCAAAGATCCCAGCCTTTAAACCAGTCTGCCAGGCAGCATTGCTCCAGAGCCACAGACCACAAAAACATGGCAGTGCTCCATTAATTTCATTGGGTAACTGGGGTGTTTCCAAAGCCAAATTTTTCATAATTTTCAGTCTACAAGAATTTTTTTTTCAATTGCTTTTAGTCTTAGTTGGAAAGAAACCACATTTCAAAATCCTCAAATTTCCCTCAAATCAGAAAACTTAATGTGTGGCTTACTCTAAGGTTGGCATGTCCCATGATTCTTAGTAAGATGATATACTCTATCAATTTTTACCCAGAAAATTCTAAGAGGACTTTTCATTCTTGGGCACATTAGAGGATGTGCAGAAATACACAGAAGACTACTTGCATGCTTTAGCTTGTGTCCTCACAGCAGAAGACTCACAGGCACCAGTACATTTGGGTAAAAAAGGTGCATATATGGATAGTGAAGAGCAACATCCAAATCAGAGATCAAATTAACTCTGCAGTAAAACCAAAACCACAGTATCTTTTCATTATCCTACTCATTATCATGATAATACAAGCAGAGAGACATAGTTAGCTATGTTATACTGAAGTCAAGTAGAAGGCAGGGTAGATTTGCACCTTATAAACTAACCAAAAATCGATCGATTGATCGATAGATAATGTATTGTAATGTAAACTGTAATGTGAACTACAACTTCTAGAAGCCCCTAGAGGATTCAGAAGCAGGAACCAGCTGGAAGAGAAGGAAGAGGACATGATAGCAAGACCACAGATAGATAGTGGCGGGATGCAGCGGGGCTATGAACCTCACTGGAGGAGCTGGCCAAGCAGTGAACTGAAGCAGTGGAACTCAGACTTGGATGCATGTGCGACTGAATTGGAGCCATCTTGGAACTAAAGGCTGGTTTGGGAAGACCTCCAGAGGTGGGGGGGGGACTGAATGTATGTATTATAGTGTTAATGCCTATTGGCACTGCAATAGGCAGGGCCTATTGATAATAGGAAGTGCCTATTTGGTGTGTATTGGTACTGCAATGCCTACTTTTCTTGGCCACTGGCTTGTGACACTAACCCCTATGATTTTCTATATAAAAGTGCCCCCTCTCCCCCTTCAGCTTCTTGTGCCAGTTTCTGGGGTTGCAGTGTTTGTTACAGACAGACAGACAGACAGACAGACAGACAGACAGACAGACAGACAGAATCATAGAAAATTAGGGTTGGAAGGAACATCAGGAGGTCATCTAGTCCAACCCCCTGCTCAAAACAGGACTATCTCCAACTATATCACTTCAGCCAGGACTTTGCTGAACTGGGCCTTAAAAACCTCCAAGGATGGAGATTCCACTACCTCTCTAGGTAACCTGTTCCAGTGCTTCACCACCATCCTAGTGAGAATGTTTTTCCTAATATCCAACCTAAACCTCCCTTGCTACAACTTGAGACCATTGCTCCTTGCTCTGTCATCTGCCACCACTGAGAACAGTCTAGCTCCATCCTCTTTGGAACCCCCCCTTCAGGCAGTTAAAGACTGCTATCAAATCCCCTCTCTGTCTTCTGCAGACTAAATAAACTCAAGTTCCCTCAGCCTCTCCTCAGAAATCACATGCTTCATCCCCCAAACCACTTTCATTACCCTCCGCTGGACTCTCTCCAACTTGTCCACTTCCTTTCTACACTGAATCGTGCTACATAAGGATTCTCATCCCATTAGCTAGGTTAGCTTTGGTTACTTCTTGTCCACATCCTTTCTGGAGATAGCATAAGCATTCATGAGCTGAAGCTCACTTATAGATTTCATAGACATTAGGGCTGGAAGGGAACTCGGAAGATAATCAAGTCCAGCCCCCTGCCCTAGGGGCAAGAAGTCAGCTGGGGTAAAAAGATGTGTAGAAAATGAGCTATGGGAAGGAGATAGAAATTAGAATATAAAAGATTGTGGGGGGTGAAGAAGAGAGAGATAGGGAGCTAACAGAGCTGGGATGGACAAGCAAACAAACAGTAAACTCAGAACCAAAAGAACCACATGGTAACTCTGGTAATGGGATTAGTATCCATACTTAGCACAATCCAGTCTACGGTTGATTTCTTGTTCCGCAATTTCCCATTCAAATAGTTTTTTCTGTCTGAGATCAGCCACCCTCAGGTCAGTGATGAAATTTAATGTAGGGATCACCCAGTATTTCCAAGGTGGGCAGCAGGAAGTTACTTAAGCCTTTCTTGAAGAGCATACATGAAATTGATGGAGTTCCAAGTGAATGAACCTTGGATATTATAATCCGTATTATTTGGTTCTGTGATGAGGTGGTCTGTATTAAGGTTGGGGCAAGAAGGCATTTGAGTTTGTTGCAAGGCCTAGTGCCTCAGTGAGACTGAAGCTTAGGCAGCTTGTTGCTGTTTGAGGTTTGGGGGCTGTTTATAAGCCAGGACTGGTTTGTCCCTCAGGACTGCTTTAAGACAGTCATCCTTTTCCAGGAAGGGTTGGAGGGCATTCATGATATGTCTAAGGTGGTCAAGCTGGGGGCTGTAGGTGACAACCACAGGAACTCTGTTGTCCTTGTCCTGGTATTGTCCCAGTCTGAGCAGGAAATTGCAGAACAAGAAATCATCCACAGAGCACAGACTGAATTGTGCTTCATAAGAATTCTCATCTCATTACCTAGCTTAGCTCTGGTGAGTCCTTTGCTCCTATGGGTTTCATGTTTGTTTGCTTGTCTCTCCCAGCACTGCCCACCTCCCCACCCCATTTCCCCCTCTTCCCCCCACTTGTCTTTGGTATTCTAATTTATCTTTATTTCCTGTACTCTGTTTTCCGCACATCCTTTCATAGTATCTAGTAAAGTGAGCTTCAGCTCAAGAATGCTTAAGGTGCAAATCTGTCCTGCCTTCTTCTTAGGTATGCTATACACACTTTTTCCTATACCCCTTGACCTATGGTCAAGGTAGGCTTCATGGAGCCAAGACAGAGAGAAGCTAATAAACTTTACACTTGTCACATAGGCTCTTATTCCAAATCACACGTTAGTATTAAAACCATGGCATGAAGAAATAAAACAAAACCAGAACAATTAAGATAAAAATACTAATGGAACCTATAAAGAGGAAAAAACCTGCTTTACCTGAATTGTACTTTTTTCTCTTTTTTTAATTTAAGGAAGTGCTACTGGATGCCTGCTACTTCACAGCAGATGTAACAATATCAGATAAATGAATACTTGTCACCCAAACAGTTTCCCATCTAAAGGAAGAAGTGGTTCAATATACAGAACATTATGGAAAGGTAATATGCAAAAAAACACTGATTTGTGCATGACCACTGTGTCACTGAAGTTTCATTTTCTTCTAAACTTCTAATCCTTCTTTAATTACCATCAGGTCAAACAAATTTCAGGGCAAAATGTATAGGGCGATCAATAATGTTAAACAATTGTTTCTGGTGTCTAGTACTTATATTTGCTACTAAGAACAGTGGCAAGGTAGTTCTGGTGCATAATGATGAGATGGAAGTAGCTGGAATAATACTGCTAAAAGGAAGAAAAAGTAAGTGTAAATTTTAAGTTTAATGAAAATTTTCCATTTATTCCCTGCAATTCTTTATGGCAACCAACATAAGGTCTGTAGTGATGACAGCTGTATTTGGGAGATCAGACCAAGCCTGTAAAGAAGTTCATTACAAGCAACAGCTGAAGTAAAAAGAAAAATGTGTGTAAAATTGCATTAGGGTGGAAGCAGTTATCATCACTACTAGAGTTCAACTTCTGCAGCTAAAATTCTGGATTTTGTAAAGATTATTGATATGCAGGATTTATTTTATACATTACTGCAGGGATGCCACTTCTTATGGGACAGCATAGCAATATTTAACAAAACTCAGCAGCCCCACACAACACAATTGCAGTATAGGAGACAAGTGAAAAAGACTGTTCGACTGATCCAAACGGCATTTAGTTAGGCAGGAAGTATTTGTGCCATATTAAATCTAATACTGCAGAAAAACAGGCCCTTTATAATAGCAATCAATAATAAAGACTTCAGGTTAGATGTTGCCTATGTAACGAACAATGACATCACTTTACCTGGGAGAACAAGGTGAACTCAGCCAGGCAGCAGCGGGACAGCACAGCTCCTGGGAGACCATGGGATACAGGCAAGTGAAGGCCGCCCTGGAGGCAGCCATTTTGGAAAGGGAAAATGGCTCCCTAGAGAGCATGTGATAAGGGCAGATGAAGCCTACTCTGGAGTCAGCCATTTTTGGGGGGAAGGGGAAGCTGTGAGAGAAGCCCAGAGGTTGAGGGAGAGCTTGGACATGATGTCTTTCTCAGAGCTGCCAGAGGGGAGGAAGCCCAGCCGCAGCACCTCTCTTGCTCCTTTCCCCAGGGAGCCCTGCCCAAGCTGCTTGGAAGAGTACCTGGCCCCTCTGCAGACCGCCTCCAGCGAGGCAGACTCTTCTCCAAGTGCCTGTGTGAGGTGAGGGGCACCAGGGGAAGGGGACTGATCCAGATCACTGTGAGCTCTGGGTGGGAGACAGAGCTAGGGGACATGAGCCCTCCTCAGATAGCGTTAAGACCTGAGGAGGGGGTGGACTTTGACTGCCTGGCAAGCAGGGGGGTGTGCGGGTGTTGGCAGGGGATTGCCTGCATTCCAGCCTAGACCCTGCTCCCTGTGTGTTAGGGCACGAGGGTCTGGGCTGGCTAAGCTATTTCACAGGAATTTCAGCAAGGGAGCACCCGCCTGCAGCACAGCACAGCACAGCCCTCCTCCCCCCGGGCACTCCTCGGGAGACCCTCACAACAAGGTCCCACCCACGTTTCCCGCAGGAGGGGTATGGAAGCAGCTCCTCCTTCCCAGGCATCCAGTCCAAGCTCCCTGTGTACACGTATCATCTGAGGCCATCATTGTGTATGATATTATTGACTGAGAGTGTGAATAAGTTTCTGACAGTTTACTGGATGCATATTAATTAGTTTCCTTTTCTTTAACCCTTTTTTAATAAAGTGTACGTAGTTGTTAATTGTGCAGTATCTAATTGAAAGTCCAGGGACAATAGATGCCTTCCTGTGAGGGGAACCTGCCTCACTCCAGGAGGGCAGGTGAGGTGGTTCCAGGCTGTGGGCACCTCTAGGAATCCAGAGCTGGGCTGTGGGTTTGCAGGTAGCCCCGCAGCCAGAGGTACACACAGAAGGTAGCAACTCTGGCTACAGTTTCCTCCCCTCCTTATTTTGTGCTGGGCATTGGTTTAATGCCAATTTAAGATGAAAATTCCACCCACGGATTCACTTTTGGTACCATCTGGATATTCCTGCTATCAATGCACTGAACTAACCTGGCTTTGAGAACTGATAGAAAACAGCTCAAGGTCCTATAGATTCTGCTGGAACATGTTAATTTCAAATCCATTATAAATATGAACAAAATGTTAACCAAAAACCTTGTATCAAGTAATAACCTCCAAAATCGCAACAGAGATCTACATCTCCATTTAATAGACACCACACTTTTAAAAATGATACTTTGGAAACATTTTGCATACCAACCCAAACCCAAAGATCTTTGCAAAACATTTACAGTTATTTAACAATAAATTCCTCTCAATTGAAAACTGATGAAGCACCAATCTTAATAGAAATGTAATATCTTTTCTTAAAAAAGAATAGAAGTTATATATCACTGATATTAGCTGTTAGTAAGTCTTAGCTACTATGCCATTTGAGTGATTATTTAGTAATGTTATAAATAATGCTGCAGTAATGACTTAAATGAAGTAGACAGACATAACAACAATAATATTGCTTGGTCATTTTCCTGACATGAAAATTTCCTGGCAGAAGGAGATGAGAAACTTTTTTTTCAGTTTACTCGGTGCTTTATTGTATAAGTAGCTGCCTATAAAATTATGTGATTACTTTTAAAAGTCTTCCTGTGTGCTGGCCCCGGGCAGAGGATCAGCACAAAGCCTGAAGGCTTAAATGTAAACTTCTTTGTTCTAGCCACCTACACAGTGGTGAATTTCACCCCAGGATAAGACTCAAATTTATCACGAAGGTGGATTCAACTTAACAGAAAGTCCTCACAAACTGCTTCCAAAGATCTTCTACCACAGGGGCATACACAGAACACTGTTCTACAATGTGAAACCAAAATAGCATCTCACTGACATCTGACCCTCAAAGACCATTTATGGACACTCATTTCACAGAAGAGCTTTTGAGAATGAAAGATGCGTTGGGAAGCTGCTTCTCTGACATCCCTACAAAGCATTCAGCACTAGGGCTGTACGAAGGTTTAGTCCCTGGTTCGATCCAGTGGAGATTCGGCCTGATTCAGTGGCCAAATCTCTGAATCAAAGGACCCTTTAATCTCTCCGAATCGTATCCAAACCCTCCGAATCAATTCGCAAAGATTCAGCAATTAGGACACAGACACAACTTTAAATGTTTTTTCTACATACCTCTAGGTAGCAGGGGCTCGTGAATGCTGTGATGCTGGGGTACATGGAGTGTCCCACAGAAGCACGGAGGGCTCCCCAGAGTGCTCAGCAGCAGACCCAGAAGTAGACCAGAAGCACTTCTGGGTCCACCGGGGATGCACAGGGGGGGCTGCCCCCCTGGCTTGGTGACTGGTGCCTCCTGGGTCTGGGGGGGCACCTGGAATCCCCCTGTGGCTGATTGCCAAGCAGGGGAGGCATGGGCGGGGGGGCCCAGCATGCTCCCCAGTAGACCTGGAAGTGGACTGCAAGTACTTCCAGTCCACTTCCGGGTTCACTGCCTAGCATGTGGAGGGCCCCACTACACCTGTGGGATGCTCCATGTGTCCCAGCATTGCAGCCATCATGAGCCATGCCTGCTACCTCAAGGGATGTAGAAAAAACATTTAAAGCTGTGTCTATGTCTGAATTGCTGATTCTCTGAATCAGCATCGAATCTTCAGATTTGGATTTGGTCAAACCGAATCAGGGACAGTGATCCGAATCAGTGAATTGAATCACTATCCCTGATTCAGGCTGAATCCAAATCGAATAGGACCCACTTCACACACCCCTGTTGAGCGCACAATCTGCAGCAAGTTGCAAAACAGCAGCAGAAATAGGAATTCAGTAAACAGACCATCAGATGTAGCACAGCACTTTGGCTTGAGGCTTGAGTCTCCACCAGGACACAATAGGAAATGGGAGAAGCAGGAAAAAAAATCCTCCAGACTGTGGATCTATTTACCCATTACTCCAACCCTAAGATAGCAATAGCCATCATCTCCCACTGACCGAGTGGGGAAAAGAATATGAACATGGGTATGGATCCCAACCTCTCATGTGCTTCTCCACTGGCCATATTCATTTCACTTATTCATGAGAAGTCATGGAAGACTGTGTCAAAAGCCTTGCTAAATGCAAGGTATACCACATCCACTGCCCTTGGGCACCTGTACACATCATGGGGCTTAATCCTCATTCAATTTAAATTTAATAGGTTTATAAATTTAAAATTGTTTATTTTAGAGAGTTGCATCAGTGTTTGCACATAGTAGGCTTTAGAAAGAATTAAGCCTGGTGTGCAATCCCTGTAAATTCCACCGGGGGAGCAACATACCTATCTACCCAGCTGCTGTCTTCACTACTGAATTACAGAATGGGATACATGTAAACCAGTAATACACAATTAATCTCATCCCTCCTCACTCCCCCCCCCGGGAGCCTCACACTAACCCCCCTTTAACCTCCACCCTCCCAAGCTGCAGACACCCCAAAATCATGTGAAATCACACCCCTCCCCATCTCCTACCATGCCCCCTGTACCCCCATAAAGAACCCTTCTCAGCACATAGCACCACCACCAAGCATGGGCATGCACGTGTGTGTGGTGGGGGGCGGTGCTCTGAATGGTAATGGGAGCTGCATACAATCAATTAGCATTGCAAGTGACCTCCTATCTGCATGTCAATTATTACCCCAGTCAGGTATCCATGCTCTAGCTGTTGGTGTAGCAGAGCCTTTACCATGGTAGGTGTGAGGAAGGTGATGTACCACCTGTCCACTTTGAACTCAAATGTGGGGTTTAGGAATACCCCTGGAATCTGCCGATACACCCTGGGTGCATAATACTGGCTTTTACTGGATCAATGAATAGGCACACCTGAGAAGTATCTACTCGGAAAATGGTAGATCTTTCTCAGGTGTGCCTACTCATTCTCAGCTTATTGTCCTTTGAAAGAAGTATCTCCCCAGAAAACAGCTCTGCCCTGCAGGAACCCTGGTTTGAAAGAAGCATCTCCCCAAAAAACAGGCCTGCCCTGCTAGAACATTGTTTTGAAACAAGCATCTCTCCAGAAAAGAACCTTGTCCCACAATACCCCATGTTTAAAGGAAGCATGTGTCCCCAGAAAAGAGCCCGGGCCTGCAAGAACCCTGGTTTGAAAGCAAACTTTCCCCAGAAAAAAAAATACTGCCTGCAAGAACCCTGGTTTAAAAGCAACCTCTCCCCAGACAGGAGCCCAGGCCTGCAAGAACCCAGGTTTGCAAGCAACATCTCCCCAGAAAAGAGCCTTGCCCCGCACTAGCCCAGGTTTGAAGGAAGCATGTCTCCCCAGAAACCTGTTTTTCCAGAAACCTTCCTACGTGATCACCTAATATGCGCCCTCCACCCCCCGCATTCCTTCCTTCTTGTTTTCAACTCTGATTGATATGCTGCTGCTTCTGCCACTGGCACCACTGCCAAAGAAGAAAAGCTGACCATATACAAAGGCTGAGAACAACATCTGGACACGCTGTCACTGCCTGTGCAGTGTGGTTGAGGCATGTCAGTGTTAACTTGCAACGGTCCTGCAATTGCCTTCCAAAAAAACCATGCATAGTGGACACATTGTAAAGTCCAATAAATCAAGTGGTTAGCAACCCATGTATGGTGGATGCCCGCCTGCTGCCTCTGCTGTCTGCCCCACTGGCCAAAGGGTGCCCTCCCTGCTTGCAAGTAAAGGCCAATAAATGTTGAAGTGTTTAGCTCCTGTTTTTCCCCCACATGTGATGGTGTCAGTTGCTTACCTGGGGAGGGCTGTAGGATGGTGGGTGTTCAGTCTGTCTGCCTGTCTACCTGCTGCCTCTGCTGTCTGCCCTACTGGCCATGGGCTGCCCTCCTTGCCTGTAAGAAAAATTATGAATAAAGTATGGTCAATCAATAAATAAGTAAAACAAAGATAAGTAAAAAAAGTATGATAAAAAAATAAGTAAAAATTATAAATAAAGTGGTTGGCTCCTACCTTTCCCCCACATGTAACAGTGTCAATTGGCTGCATGGTGGGGGGTTGCTGTGAGTGTAGGTCTGTGTGCCTGCTCCCTTTGCTCTCCGCCCCGATGGCCTTGGGGTCCTCTCTGTGCTGACTTTTCCCCAAATGTAACTGTTTCACTTGGTTCCATGGGTCTACTAAGCTGAAGAGTGCTCACTGCTTCCTGCAAATTGTTTACCTTGAAAATTCTGTAATGGTTGTGTTGTATGTTAGAGTGAATAAATCATTAAAGGTTAATTATGTAAAAGAGAATTATCTGTCTCCTTTTCTTTCTGTGTCTGCTATCCCCACTTGCAAATAAACAGTTGTTTGAAACATCAGGGAAGGTCATTTAATCAATACTGGAAAACCCAGTGAATCCCCAAGCAGCAACAGCATGGCACATCAAGGGGTGGGGGGTGAGGCAGGGGCAGATTAAGATTCCTTGGGGCCCTGGGCCCCCCTCCTGTGGCCTGCCCCCCCCCCCCCCCCGGACCTCATGCCCTGCCCTGCAGCTATGGGCTCTGTCCCCGGCTGACCACAGGAACAGCGGCCAGAGTGGGACATGCTGCCCCCAAGGCACGAGCCATGGACCCCGCAGCTGTGGGGTCCATCCCTGACTGGTGCCGCAGGAGCAGCAATCATAGCAGGATACACTGCCCCCTAGGCCCAAGGCATGAGCCATGGCTGCCTCCACTTGTAAGGTCCATGCTGGAGCCAGCACCAGGCATGCAGAGCCGCTGCCCACCAGGATCATGTGGCACAGACCATGGTCCAGGGTAGCCCCTTGCCTCGCCACAGCTCAGTCCAGCACAGTAGCACCCAGCAAACGGTGCCCAGCAGCCACAGCCCACCATCGGTTTTGGCTGCACCAAGACTGAGGCCTGGCCCAGCTGGCCCATGCCCCATGTGTTAATCCATCTATGGGGGGGCAGGGGAGGATAGGGACTGACTGTGGGTTGGGACTGGGGGGCACTGCCAGGGCCAGGGGTGCAATCATGAATTAGGGCCAGCAGGATGGAGTGAGACTGTGCAATTGTGACCGGCATGGCAGCACAAGGGAACCTGGTGGCTATGGGCTGGCTGCAATCAGTGCTAGAAGTGGACAGGCACCAGCCGCTATCTTGCATGCTGCCATGAGTCTAAATGGGGGGAAGCTGGATAACCTTGTGCACTCATGAATGGTGCAGCAGCCAGCACACAAAGAAGTGGGGGGAGGAGCAGCTACAGGCTGCATGCACTGACAAGGCATGCACCATTCAGCTGTGTCTGGCTGAAAGGGACATGAAAGCAGTCTATGGTACCCTCCCCAGTAGGCATGCAAGCGATTCATTCCTGGCCTGAACCTGGGGCAGGTTATGTGGTAACTGTGATATTCTCAATTAAGGGCTGCTGACTGCCATGGGTCTGTCTGACTGTGGAGTGACCTCTTGTGCAATTGCAATGGTGCAACAGGAGCCAGTACACAGCATAAGAAAAAATTAATAAAGCGGCAACTATGGGCTGCATTCAGTCAGGGGCAGGGGCAGGTGATGGTGCCATTTTCACCCTAGCCAGAGTATGGCTGGGGTATGAGTGGTGGGGTGCCTGTCCACAGGTGTCTGTACAGCAGAATGAACACTGATGTATGATCAGCTGGGTGGACCAACCACTGCATCTGCATCTGCCGTGGTGCACATGGCATTCAGGGAAAGATATTACACTGATTTATCAAAAAGGGGCAGCTGCGATTCCAAGTGACATGTGGTGGACAAAGGGAGAATTACAAGAAAGTTGCAGCACCATCTGGTGGACAAAGAGGCTCATTACATGTCTTTGAATGCCTTTGTGTTTGCACATAAATCCATGGACATGACACTTTAATTCACAGAGAGCCAAACTAAACTACATCCAAAAAGTTTTACTTTAATGCACCAGAAAGACTTTTAAAACATCTGGAAAACCTGCGTGTTCAAACAGTCATGCTGTTGGAGCACAAGAAAAGGCAAAAAAGTTGATGGGTACAAACGCCCATCCACTTATCTTTAAACAAAATTGCTGGCCTCTGGCATGCCTGAGCAGGGTTGAGTGAGCAAGACTTATTTGTTGGTTAAAAAACCCTGGGTTGGGAGGGATGCCTCACCATGACTACTCTGCACGTAGAGCTATAAAATAATGCCCTTTCTAAAATCTTTCCTAGTCCCATCACTGCCTATAGAAGAGCCTTGTGTGTGTGCCAGTCCAGGAAATTATACCTTTTCAAATAAGTGATTTCCTGACCTATCACTTCTGTTATTTCTCTGTACAATAACAGGAAGACAGGAGTACATCCAAAACTATGATGGACACTGCACTTTCAGCTGATGAATCTCACTTTAAATGAAATCAGAGGTCAAATGTACCTTACCAGAAATGCCAATTTTGTTTTAAAAGAAAAGGGAGACAAAGTGCAGAAGGGAATTTGCAAACTGATTTAACTAACAACTCATCTAATCTATAAGAACGATGGATGAAAATGAGTGCTGAGCTCTAATTTTCATGCTTTGCAAACAAGTTTTATCATGATCTTGATTTTTTGGGGTTTTGAATCCAGCAGAGGTTTACAACAGCCGGCCAAATTTTGCTGAGAGGACTTCAGAGCAGTCTGCCTCTGTCTACAGTGACTGAAGTTGGACCTAAACAGATATTGCCTGTTGTTTGCTCCAGGACCCAACTCCCTGAGCAAGATACAGTATAGAGTGCCCAGTTACAGGCACGGAAGCCTTGCACTGGAAACTTGCATAAAGCTGCAGGACACTTGCTGGCTTGCTGAGCCTGGTATAACTCATTATCAGGGATCCAGGTTTTCCATTTGCTGAGCAAAAACATAGAAAAACATGGACTTCTCCCTTAAAAAAGAAAAATGTGGAAACATTGAAACCCAATGGGCTGCTTGGGGCTGGGGGGAGCAGGGGGCAGGGGGCGCCACATGCATGTGCATGCGCACACATGCACGTGGCAGCCAGGCCCAGTGGTGAACAGCAGCTCCTGCAGGTCTCCGTAAGTAAGTCTATGGAAGGAGCTCAGCTGACATAATGGGGTGGACACAGGTGGGGGAGCAGGGGAGGCCAGGTAAGGCTGCTGGGGCCAGCACAGTGCTGGCCCCAGCCTCCCCTACCCCACTCAAGGCAACTTGCCACGCACTAAAGCACACATGGCCCAGGTGTTCCCCAGAAACAAGTAGGAGTGTTGCAAGATGTGCCACCACTAATCCCTAGGGAACCAAATATCCATGCACATCTGGATGCTCCCTTGCAGCATAACTCTGAGAAAAACCTAGAGAGCTTTTGGACTGAATACTGACTGGAAAAGGCTTCAAGCTGCAAGCAAAGAAACAAGTCTCTTGCTTGAGTCCTCCAGAGATGAGGGAAACATCACTCTGTACATTCTTTGTATATAAACAGGGTTCCAGTGTAGATACCTCAATTGCCTGCCTTAGCAGCACGTTGAATTCAGCTACCCATGCTAGTTAAATGGTGTAATATCAAAATAGCATCACCAAAACTGTCCAAGATAGACATAAAACAATGTTATCCACAAGACTGTTTACATGTTAAGCCTTTAATTTTGAAAGACATTTCACTTTTATAAGAATAAATATATATGCTATTTTTTTAAAAACAGGACATAAACTATATGCATCATAAGCTAACTTCATGAGAGGAATCTAGCATCAGTCTGATCTGAAAGCAGATTGCCATCCAGAAAAATGGTAGAGATTCCTAAAGATTAATGCCCAGGCTTAAGTATGCTGAAAAACCAACACTATTGCTCCATAAATATTACAGAGTGTTAAGGTAAAACAGAGTGGTAAAAACAGTAGATAGGGAAGCTAACAGACCTTGATACCCACATTAATCTGATACTTCAATTGCATGGACAGTTACTAAAGGCATGAACTTTTATTATTTCTACAAAAATGTAGGTTTTACATAGAATTATAATTGCCTTCTGTTGTGCATTTTTAAGAATCTACTCTAACAAATGACTCCCCAGTATCTGACTTCATCCATATGGGCATTTATACACATGCTTCGGGGCGGGGTGCGGTGCACTTTAATTAGAGCAGCTCCAACAGCCGCTCTAGTTAAAGTGTCTGGAGCATCTTGTGTATCAGTGTCCCCACACTTAAACATGGCAGCAAGGGTGCTTTAACTAAAGCTTATCAAATGAGCTTTAGTTAAAGGGCTCTTGCCACCCTATTTAAGCATGGGGATACTGATACATGAGATGCTGGAGCCCACTGGAACGTAGAAATTACCACGCTCCAGAAGACTCCATTAATTGAGCCTGCTCTGACATGCTGCAATTACAGTGCAGTGGAGCAGCCTTGCTGCTTAAGTATAGGTAGCCTATAATAATACTGGTTTCAGAGACTTTTTTTCATACCACCACATTGTCTGATTTTGTCCAAAGCAATTGGAATTGTCCAAAACAGAAAGAAAATTCTCTGATTCTCCTCATATTTATGGTAAAAGTTAGCATATTCCCAGGTATATCATATTACCTAATTATTCTCTGTGTATTATCCTACAAGACAAAGTACCCCACCACCCAGTCCTTCTCATCTGTTCTTTAGTCAGATTTCTGAGTCAGAAGGAAGCAGTGGTAGTCATTGTCCAGTGGATCAAGAGGAGGATTGCCTGAATTTAAGGTCATACTCCAACCTTTAAGGGACTTCAAAGACTTTGCTAATATAGGAGTGTTACTGCCCCCACAAGATTTCTCTTTGAGTTTTGTATCATAATTAATGGACACCTATACACAATGCTGCTCCAATGCGCTGTAATTAGAGTGCATTGAAGCTGACTCAATTAATCAAATCTACTGGAGCGTGGTAATTACCATGCTCCAACAGACTTCAGCAGATGAACTTTAGTTAAAGTGCCCCCACTGGCATTTTTCAGCACAGGAATGCTGCTCCAGGCACTTTAATTAGAGCGGCTCTCAGTGCCGCTCTAATTAAAGCACCCTCCCACTCCCGAAGCACATGTATAAACACCCAATGACTCCAAAAAAACAGTTTCTCTTCTTTCTCTAGCCAAGATAATTTCAGGATCCTTTATGTGCATCCAAGGCTCATCTTCAAAAACAATAAAACAAAAACTAAACAAACACAGAACCCCTCTCATATGCAATGTAAATGCAGTGCCTAGTTAGTTTTTACAGCATGTATTATTCACAGTCCCAGAGGCATTGTAACACATCTTGTAGTCTGTCATACAAATGCATATTTAGACAATTTTACAAGCCCAGGCTATATTAAATTCTCTTCTGGAACCATTATTGCCTACCATGTAAATATTGAGGGAATGCTTAGCAACCCCCTTATGAAAATCAATCAGTAGATATACATAGTAGTCCCATTTTCAGGATTAAATGCTGCTGTTGTCACCATTCTTATTTGCATATCACCAAATTCTCCAGAGCACTTGGCAAATTAATTTCCAGGCAAATGTTTTGAAATTGCATATTTGTTTTGAAATTGTATCTGGTAGTTTAAAACCAAAAGGAAAACTGCATTTCATTCAATATTACAGTACAGCAAAGAAGGCGCTTTCAACCTAAAGCCTTTTGGGCCCTTATAAACTCATGGATTTAATTTTTCAAGCTTTTTCTCAGAAACAGATTTTTGGAAATCAGGGGAAGGGGAACACCAACTTGCATAGAATTGTCATTTTATTTTCAGTGGGCACATCTACACATGTGCTTTAATGAACATTAACCTATTTTAATGTGTATTAAAGCATTGCTGAAAAACCATTCTCTTTAATAAATGTGCATTAAGACAGGCTAATGAAAATTTTCCTAGTACCTTACAATGGAGGTACTAAATTTAATCACATTAAATAGAGCATGTTAATGCACATGTAGATGCACCCAGTGTTTTTATTTGGCATGTTCATAGCCTTCAATGGATTTGGCACTTTAACATCTTTAAAATGCTTGTGTAAAAAAAACTTATAAGCAAGAGAAATAGTATTTGTTATTAGTTTAAATGCACTGAAACGATAAATCTCTAGCTTTACCCTTTGAAAATGAGCAAGGAAAACACTGGAAACCACAAAGTAGATTGAACTAGCTTGATGCCTGCTGAAAAATGGTGCCAAATGTGATTGGTGGAAACATTTTGTTTTCTCCTCCGGCATCCAGGCAGCATATGTATCACAAACAGTAATCATGAAAGAGTAGATGAGCCAATGGGGAGATCAGAGATGGCATTCTGGAGTTTTCCCAAACTAGGAAAAAAACCAGTAGGCTTGGCTCACAGTGAAGGAACAGCCATTATTTTAACCAAAACAATTACCACTTCTTTAGACACGCTGCCCTGAATGGATTTGTGTCCTCTGGATTAGTATACAGAGCATCCTTTTAAAAATTTGAACAGTTTATGACATGTTTTCTACCTGTACTACTTATTTTCTATTTCCTTTAGTTTATAGCAGAATATCAAAACAACACAGGTTCTGGGAAGCTGTCAAACTGTAAAGCCCACACTGGTTTTCTGCACACCTGCACAATGAAAATTAGAGCTTCTCTAACTTTGTAGGCAGATTTTTTGACACTTGGAGAAGCCAATCTTTACAGAAAAGCCAACATTAAAACAAACAGCTTTTTTCTGACCCAAATGAATGATGAAATTTGGCTCTGACCAGAAAAACAAACATGCAGGCAGCTTCGTTTTTACAGCAATGCTCAAAGTAGCAGAAGAAAATGGTAGGGTGTATTTTTTAAATGGCATTATATTAAAATAGATATGGCATTTTTGCATGGGTTTTGACACACTGGGCACATCTACACAAGAGCCATTAATGCACATTAGCCTAATGTAATGCGCATCACAGGCATATGTCTACACATGCAAAACTTTACTGCACATTAAAATGGTGAAATTAGGCTGATTGTGCCTAAATTTGATACCTGCAAATGCACATATCAAATTTAGGTGTGATTAGTTATAGTGCATTAACCCACATGTAAGATGCAACCTGGCACTAACTTAGTGCCAGGTCTACCCAGCCACTAGAGGGCCAGTCTGAACCTAGCCCCAGGGCTCCTGGCTGGCCACCTCTCCTCCCCCAGGGCTGGGCTCCTCTCTATATAGTTTGCCACTTGTAAGCGGGTTTTTTATTGTTGGTGGCGGGGAGGGTGCTGGAGGGACACTGTTGTGGGGAGAGAGAGATGGGGGTGGAGGCCGTGAGGGCAATAAACCTTTTTTGTTTCAAACGTGCTTGGCCTGAGAGTGCTGCTAGGGGTAGGCAGAGGGTAGGGGGTGTGCATGCAGTGGGGCAGGCGGGATAGAGAGGTAAGTGCAGGAGGAGTTGGTCGGCCGGGACCTCCTGCAGCCAGTGCCCTGGCCCCCACTGGTGGGTGCATGGCTCTCCTGAGGCCTGGGCAGGGGGTGCCTGCTGGGGTCAGCAGGGCCAGCACCATGGCCAACAGAAGCCCAGGTAGCTCGTCATGGGGTGCTGGGTGTCACTGGCAGAGGCAAGGGAAGGGGCATCCCTGGCATGGGGAGGCAGGGTGGGGAAGATGGTTGTTGGCACATGCTGCTCCTGTGCTGGGCATGCGGCTCCTGGGAAAGGAAGGGGCTGGCCAAGGATCAGAGTTCCCATGATGGCTTCCAAGTGCTGGCAGCTGGGTCCAAATACTGGCCTCCAAATACTGGCAGCCATGTGGCCGGAGGCTGGAGCTCCCCCCTTGTGGCCACAGGAGCACATGTGGTTGCAGGGATTTGGCACTAACTTTAGTTCCAAAAGTGCACTAGATTTAATGTCAAGTCTTTGCATGTGTAGATACCTGCCAAAAATTGTTTAATGTGCATTAGCTTAAAGCGCATTAAATTTATTGGCACATAAATGCACATGTAGATGTGCCCACTGTGCACTAGCCAATCTGATCCCATATTCACCCCAAACAATCCCACACCCCACCGCCCACAAATATTCTTCCTTTTACCCCTTCTCTCTACAAACCCCCCTAGCTAGGTACCACATTCTCTCTTTGTCAGCGTTTGGATGGCTCAATGCTTATCAAGATATTATATAATAGCACACCTAGAACACCTAGTAAGCCTGTGTAACACTTCCCAGGATAAGATCCTATTTCTAGTTCCTTTAACTTTGCCAGGCTTTAAGAATTTGGGCTGAAATTTTCCATGCCAGGTGTCTGCCTCAGACTCAATTTCTTTTTCTTTCCTTTTTTAATTTCAGCCAAAAAAGTTCAGCCATTTCTAAAAATAAAGCTGTGGAAAGATAGAACTTCCCTGTAGGGACCTAATATCTTAATGCTTTGGCACTGGGATTTGAAATTTGGCATGGACCGCCCTTTTTGTCAGGCTTATTCACTCATATTTGTCCAAGTATGTAAAAAGAGGTAGTTGCCATGTTGGTCTGAAGTCAGGACAAAGGCAGGGTAGATTTGCACCTTACAGACTAACTGAGTCTATGTACAGACATTTAGTGTCTCCTAGGAGAATCGCTGATCTCCCGGGAGAAACCACAAATGTACAGGTGTTCAGGGTTTTAATCCTGGAGCAAAAATGTTTACTCCAAGAGAAAATAATCCAGGAACAACCAGGGTTAAATCATTCCCACATGAGTTTCTCCATCCTCCCAGCATTCCAGGGTTCTTTGCTACCTACTCCCCTCTTCTCAGTGTGTCGCTCACTGGACTTGTATGCTTCAGATGAATAGGGAGCAGAACATGTCCCCCTTCAAATCCTACACTGTCTTGCAGGGAAATGCAGGCAGACTCTAAGTAGTCTGGATCAACCAGTCAGGGCTGTCCTGTGCACTGCTGCCATCTGTCTCTGGGCACACTGATGGAGTGTGCAGAGCATGTTGAGATGTGTGACTAAGTGCCCCATGACTGTGTAGTATCAGCTTGCAAAATCTTCAAGGGCTCAACATTTGAACATCTGTTCAGGTGTCTCAGGGTAATTTTTTCTACCAGAAAAACAAACCTGGGAAAATCCTCCCAGATCATTTGAATGTGTGTGAAGAGCCACTCTCAAAGATGCATAGCATAAACTTTCATAAGAAGAAGGCTTACTTCATCAGATGTAACCACATTCATTTGTTTCCCAGTATATTTTATTCTCTGGAGTTTCGTAAGGTATGGATTTGGCCCAGCATGTTTACTTATCCTTAAATTTTAAAACTTTTGAGCTTTGAGTTGTTTCAATGCTGCCTGGCTGACTTGCATTTTGGATATCTAATATTTGATAGAAAAGAAAGCAATCAGTATCATGGCCCAAAAGCTATTAGATGCAGCACACTCCATTCTTTTTGTTCACTGGGAAGGAATATTCATTCTATTCAACATTTACAAGTTGAGGGATTGATTCTGCAAACGCAATAAGATATCTTTAGTATAATGAGAAACGCTGAGAGAGATTTGTTTTGCTGTTGTTGTTTTGAAAGTTTAAATATGTGTTAGAGAATTTTATTACTTTTGTGTGCCTATATAAGTTTTCCTGCTGCATAAGTGGCCTTCTGGTCACTGACCCACAGTTTGGGATTCAAGTACCCCTGCAGTGTGGATGCATAAGTGTGTGTGCAGAGACTGAGCATGCACTGGCATATAACACTGCAAAGGTGCTTCTCCTGAATAGATGGGCAGCAGTGCAGACATTTTTGGCCCATTGGGAGCAAGGTCCAGGCTAGGACCCAGGTCTTGCTCTCTTCCAAACCATCATCAATCTTACTGAGCCATTACACTGTTTTCTTGCTCCTAACCCCAAGGGAACAGCTTCAAATTGAGTGCTGGAGAGAGAAATGGATAATGCCTAACCTGTGATGTGGTATTTAATGTGTTGTTCGCAGGGATGCACACTGAAACCCTTCCTATGCCAGAGTGGAGACTAGAACCTAAAGTCTCCTGCTTCCTGGATAAGAGCCTTAGCTGCTCAGGATTTAGAGCTAAAACACATTTTATTTATTTCCTTCCCTCCACCCATTAGAAATGGGGTTTTGTCCATTTACATTTTCTTGACATACACATCCACAATATACACACATATTATATTTTCACACATATAACACACCCCAGAATAAGATACATACTATGTTTTTGAAAGGCAGAATGAAAAAAGAAAGATCTTTCCTTGAAATCACTGGTAAATAGCAGTAAGCAACCAAATGGCACCTGGCCTGCTCACTGTGCTTCTCTCTATACAGCAAGTGCATCATTGCTTTTGCTTTTCCCTTGGCAAAGGCTTAGAGCTTCAGAAAATGCTATTATTCTATTACCTCACTTATAATGTACACCGCAGTTTCTAGCAGCTGATTTCTGTATGCTGCCTGGGAGAAAATATGGTATGTAGCCATCTACATACCTGGCCATATTATGAATGCTTGGTCTACATACACACACTTGTGTCTATACTACAGGGGTAACAGAATCATAAATGCTGCATGATGCCACTTATAAGGCTGGAAAACTGTGATTTAGGCACAACGGGAATCAGAATTCTGCCCACTGAGTGCTCATTTCATTGTCCAATGCTCCTCACCTTTTGCAAGATCTTCAACTGCTACAGAGATTTTCAAATTGCACTTTGAATGTCTTTCAGCTCACACAGAACACCCACCACTTGCGTATGAGACACAGAAAGGAATACTTTGTTTCTAATTACTGATGCTGAACACATTTGTTCTCTGATCAGAGACTTGAAACATCACTATCCACAGAATATTCATTTAAAATATAAAACAAAAGGGAACACTTCTGTTCCAATATTTATTAAATGTCTGATCCACCCGCTAACACTGGAAAACAGTAAAAATACAATGTCCAAGAAAGATGCGTGTTATGTATTCCAACTAAACAACTGCCTAAAGCAAGAGAAATGGTGGTTGATATAATTCATAAGCATTTTTCAAGACTTGTGTCTTTGCTTGTTGCCTATTCTCTGAATCTTTAGGTTATAAGCTAGCGTCTGAATATCTCTGGAAGAACCAGAGGGAAAATGTGCTGATCAACCTTTCCTAAAATGTAAAGCAAATAGCCCCAAAATATCTGTCAGTTGATGCTTCCTGAATTGTTTTCAAATAACCAAATGCTAGATAAACATGTCAATATACAAGCCATTGCTCTTCCATCTGCAGTGCACGTGCTAGCTACTCGGGGTGCAATGCAAAGAAAAGCCATTAGAGAGAAAGTAGAAATAACAACTATAAAATATTGTACCATAAAATACTTATTAATAAAAATATTCAGTAAGCAAAACATGTCTATAAACCAGAGGCTAGAGGGGTTTGTGTTCTTCCTTATCCACCTACAACTAAGCTAAAATGAATATTTTGATCTCGAGTCTTTCTTTATCTCCGCTCCTTTACTGTTCATATTTCTATTGATATTTTTTTCCTTTCCATTATATTGATGGATTTTTCCTTTCCTTTCCTTTTTCGTTATATTGATGAAGTAAAATTTGGTTTACTTCCAAGTAGTTGTTTCTGGTTAAGTGGGAGGTTGAATATATATTGAATTATATATTTTTTGGGTTGAGTAACAGAATGAAAGATTAATCAAGGGAATTCAGCACCCTAATTCTTCACAGCAATTTTGATGTGGTTCATCATTCTTTGTTCATTGTTATTTGGTAGCTGTATGGTCCTTGTATGAGATCCATATTTGCAAGCCTCCCATCTGATACAGGTATGTTTTGCAATTGTAGTGCGAAACACCATGCGAGTAGCTCAGAGCAGTAGAGAGACTTTCTGTCCCAAGAGAATCCTTAGTCCTAGTTGCAGCAGAACACCTGAAACTCAAAAAGGTGTCAGACTAGCACCTCTTTATACCAAAACACACAGATCTCTCTCAGCTCTTAGCCTCAATGACTACAGTATAAAATCATTTCTAAATGAGTCAGAGCAGGGATAACAAAATGAAGAAGTATAATAAGCTTATGCAACTTTAAACCCCAGCAAAAACAATCCACATACACATGGAATATCTCAATTAATTGCAATACAACAATACATCAGGAACCTAGAAGGACTTAAAGTATCTTATCAGGGTATTCAGGACCATCTCCTCATCATATATTTAACTTACAAAAATTTAGGTTATCATTTTCAGCTACAAATTTTTCTGTTCATGAAGAGTTTCCAACCTCATCATGGTGTTTACTAATGTATTTGTTATTCCTAAACATCTGCCAAACAAATTTTAGCCTGTGGCTTATTCACGAACTATTTCACTTGTTCATAATTCCTGGTGCATAATTGGCTACCTAAGCCAACACAATATTATTTCTACCACTAGGCTCAGTGGCAGAAAACTTTTTTTTTAAATCTAAAGATAGTAAATTATGAATACTACACTTTTTGGTACAGATTTGAAATGAACAATCATTCACATTAAGTGCATAAAGCAAAGGATTTGCATATATTTATTTATTCAGTTATCAATCATCCAAATCCTTATGAAAGAACCATCACTTTCCCTATAGTAACTGTAGTTCTTTGAAAATGTTCTCAACCTAGATCTCACTATAGATGTGTACACACCTCATTGACATGAGTCTTCTGAACAGAAGTATCTTTTGACCCAGTCATACAAACTATGGTTCCTTATGTTTCCATATGAAAGCATAAAGTGTGGGACTGTCAGTCTGCAGTGTCAAAGCTGGGGTGTAGGCCAAACCAGAACAGTTACTCATCCGAACCTGCCACCCTACTGCTAGTCACCCTAGCTGGTCAAGGCTGTCCTGAAGCCTCCAACAGGGCTTAACTCTCCACCCACTCACTAAGAATGCAGTGGCCAGCCAGGGTCAGCTGATCCTTCCTATATAAACTCCTAACCCAGGACTGGAAGGCTAGGGACAGACACTGAAAAAGCCGGAGCCTGAATTGATTCAATCTTTGCAGGTTAGTATAACCTGCAAAGTTTGAATTAGTTTGCAAGTGAATAGACATTCTCTTTTCATTTTAAAAATGCAAACACATGCCTGCAGTGGCTCAGGCCCGAAGTCCAGGGGTGCTAGAGCAGTCCTCCCTTCCCTTCCGCAGGGAAGCTAAGCTGGGGTGGGGGGAGGGCATAATTAGCCAGGCCCCAGAAGGCCTGAGTAAGACAGAGGAGGGGTTTAAACCCCCACCTTGGCCTGTGGAGTTTGGAGGGTGGGGGAGGAGGGAGTGTGGCCAGGACTCTTCCCCCTCCTCCTCCTCCTCCTCCTCCTCTTCTCCCCTCCACCAGCATGGGGTATGGAGGGGGGCTCTGTGCAGGGCTGCCTGGCCCAGAGGGGGACATTTCCCCCTGCTCCTTCCACCCCCACCCCAGAGAGTGGGGAGGGGGACTCTGTTCAGTGCTGGGACTCCTCCGCCTCCTCCTAGTCCCCCTCCCCCTGCTTTCTGCCACCACAGGAGAGGCAGGGCTCTGTGCAGGGATGCCCAGCCTGGCCCAGCCTGGGCACAGAGAGCAGCTGTCCCTGAGCCACAGTCCCTGGGAGTGGCCCGGCCCGGTTCGGTTCTGCTGAGCCCTGGCCAAGGCAGCCACATGGCTGTAGGGGCAGGGCCATCCCCAGTTGCTACAGCTCAGCGACAGGGATGCTGAGGCTTGTGGGCAGTGCAGCCTGGCCTGGCATGCATGGGCAGCAGCTGGCTGGCCAGTGGGCTACCCAGGGCAGCTTGGAGGTGCCACAGAGGCTCATGGGTCCACAGTGAGCCCCCGCAGTGGATGCCTGCTGGGCTCCAGGCTCGCCAGTGCTTCCAAGCTGGCCCAGGTAGCATTCTGCCCAGACAGCTGCTGCCTGTGCATCCCTAGGGATGGCCCTGCCCTTGTGGCCTAGCCCAGCCCAACCATGCAGCTGCCTCAGCCAAGACTCAGCTAGGCCGGACTGGGCTGTGAAGGCAGGGCAACCCCCAGGGGCTGAGGCTCAGTGACAGCCACTCCTCAAACCCAGGCTGGGCCGGGCAACCCCACACAGAGTCCATCCCCCTCCCCACCCTGCAGAGGCAGGGGGCAGAGGAAGGGAGGGGAAGAGTCCTGCAACGGGGCCAGGCAGCCCCGCACAGCCCTCCCCTCCCCACTAGACAACCCTGCTGGCGCCCCCCACACCAGTGGAAGGGGCTGCCACTGCCCAAGCCCACAACAGGCAGCCAGCCCCACCCCTGCCCCATGCACAGATCTGGGGGGCATGAGTCTGCCCTACTCCCTGGGAGTGCATGCAGCAGTGGGGAACTGGCTCCACCCGTCCTGCCCCACCAGAAAACCCACCCATTGCCCTGTCCCGCTCTGCACCAGGGCCCTGCAGCCATGGATTTTGGCCCCAGGCCCCAAGCCCCAGCCACAGCCCAGCTAGGCAGTATCCCCAGCCCCAGTCCCAGCCCTACTCAACTCTCTCTTTTCCTCCTTCCCTAGGGGGACCTCAATCCCACCTCCTCACTTACCTGTGGAAGCTGCCCTCCAGGCTGCCTGGAGCTATGTGCTTGTACATGCACATGGCGACCCTGCCTGACCACCCTCCTCCTACTCCCTCCCAGCCTGCAGAGGGCTCATTGCAAAACTGCAAAATCTGCAGGTTTCTCCAGTAAACGACAAATCCACGTGTGCCACAAGTAAAAGATAAAATCTGCAGTTTACTGTTTTTCCATGGGAAATGGAAAACCTGGATCCCTGATGATGAGCCAAATTAAAGCCAAGTTGATGGCTATTGGGAAGATCATGTAAGAGTAAAGTTATATAATAAACAATGCATTAATAGGAAGATGATGCTTATATCCCAGGAAGTAGTCAGATCTCTAACAGGTAAGGATGCAGACTCTTATGATGTTATTGATGTGAGAAGCCAAAATTTGACTATATTAGACTAAAATATACCACCATTGCTGTGGAGTGAACCTCAAGAGAACTGAAAGCCAATTCATTTCAGATATTATAGTCAAGCATTTTTGGCCTACGGGCCTCAAGTGGGCCCAAAGTTCAACTGCCCATATGGAGAACTGTTCTCATTTGAATAAGTATATCTTTCTAGAAGATAGATTTATATTGAAGAAACACTGTAAAAATATTTCTTCATTCTAGGAGGAACGGTACCTTTCCAGTAGTGTTCAACCATCCAGCGTACAAGCTGTGAAATGAAACAACTTCAGGTCTCAGTGTGTGTTCCACTAAAAATGAAAATAAGCATCAGGTGAATGTAACATCACTTTGATGTTCAATCAGAGATGCAACAAGCTTCTATTCAGTATATGCAACTCTTCAGAGCAGAAGCGTTAACTGCTGTGTCATATTTCAAATTAAGTTAATCATAGGACTGAAAGGGCTTACAGTGGTTTAGGAGGCTCTTCCAGTGATATTCTGTCCAGATAGGTCAAGGATGTTTATTACAGTAAAAAATCATTAGATCACAAGAGTTCTGAAGTTTTTTTAAAAGTTTTAAGAGATTAGTCAAAGCAAAGATCTAAAATGTCAGGTACCAGCCAGGTTCTATCTCATGGCCACAGGTGGCAAGAAAGGACTGCAGAGGGCTTCACTTGTTCCACCCTGTATGCCCTAATACAAGAGCATGAGGAAGCACAAGCACATGTGTAACCCTTCAGACATGGCTATTTCAAGCACTCACTTGATAGTTAACTGGCTTGCCCCCTAAATGGATAAATACCTAATCACCCAAGATGGTGGCTTTCAACCTGGAAAATCAACGAGCCAGGTGCTCAATCTAACTCAGCGTTGAGGATGGTTTTGAAAGAGGCCAAATCACCCAAGCTGTGTTTCTCAACCTAACAGCCACCTACGATATAGTTAACAACCAGCTCTTCCAGAAGGCCCTGGAAATGACAAAAGATCACCTTATAGAGATAATATGAACCCTGCTTGAAAACAGATTTTGTGTGTCAAACTGGATGGGAAGCAAAGCAGATGGAGGTGACAATTTAATGGCCTTGCCCAAAGAAGTGTACTTGCATTGCTGTGATATAACATCTATACAAATGACCAACCAATCATTTGGAAACAAAACATTTAATTTATGCAGATGAGCTGTACATAACAGCCCAAAACACTGGCTTTGACCATGTTGAAAAATCCCTAAGCAAGGCACTAGTTGGCCTAACCTCAGACTACTTTGAAAACCAATTATGCACCAACTCAGCAAAAACACAAGTATGTGCCTTCCATCTTAAAAACCATGATGCCAACTGCCAGCTCACTATCACATGGTCCAGGACCCCATTAACCCACTATCAAAATCCAGTTTACCTTGGAGTCACTGTCAATCAAACCCTCTCATACAAAAAACACATCATGACGCCAAAAGCAAAGGTGAACACCTGTAGCAACATATTGTATAAACTCACCAACTCAAAATGGGAAGCTAGCTCCTCAACCATCTGAACCACTGCTCAGGCTCTCCACTTCTCCTCTGCCAAAAATGCATGCTGTGTATGGGAGAGATCAATACATGTTAAGTGTCTTGACCCCACTCTAAAAAACAGCTGGTGATGCTTCACAGGATATCTGAAGCCTACAGTTCTAAACAGTGTGTACCGGCATCACTCTGCCTGACATCAGAAGAGCGGTGGCCAGCATGACAGAATGACTGAGACAAACTGAAGATGTGAGGCATCTGTTATACAACCATCCCACAGCACACAAGCATCTAAAGTCATTTCAGGAGCCTCCGCATCAGCACCCAACCTCCTGCTGCTACACCCAAGGAGACATGACAACAAATGTGGAACAAGAAGCTGAAGAAAATACCTGACAGCAAAAAAAATGGACATTCTATCGTCTGAGTCCTTACCACCAGGGGCTGATAAACCATGGCAAATGTGGCAATGTCTCAACCATCTATGTACCAGAGTTGGATGCTTCAAGGAAATAATGAAGAAGTGGAACTAACCACCTGTGACTGTGGCACAGAACCTCAGGCTACGCAACACCTGCAGCAATGTCCACTGCTTGAAGGCACATGTACAATGAAAGATCTTGCAAAGTACAATAAATGAGTGCAAGCACATGTAGAGACATGAGAAGATCTCACCTGTATGAGGCAGATATACATCTAAAAGTGGTGTGCCCAGACATATGCTCAACTGAGAACATTAACATTGGACGCCACAAATAATGGAGTGAACACACATTTATTCATAAAAATATTCCAAAATCACTCTTTATATTTAGTCAGCTGTGTTCACAAACCAGCTCTCTTTTCTACAAAACATTATTTTAAATTAAAGCACTGTGTAGACCAAGCAACCATGTGGAATAAATTGGCTAAAACTTATTAATTTTGCTTTAGAGACATCAATAGCTATCTTATAACTATGCCGTATCTTATTTAGCTATAAAAATTGTTTCTATGACACATATCAGATAAAGTAATAGTGCTTATTAAAGATATATGAAATCAATTCAAACATTTGCCTAAGAAATGGCAGAATTAAATGTACCCAAGCTGAACGCATTTAATTAAAATTATTATTTCAGTACACTACGTGAGGCAAGTTGTGCCCTGACCAGTAAAATGATACAGGGCAGAGATGCTAATCCTTTTAATCTTCCCCACACAAATGTTCTCTGATACAACATGATTTTTTTCATGTAGCTGTTCTCTGGAGTACACTTTGCTGATCTTCTGAACAGCAGTATCGCTCTGCCAGTGCATGGATCTAACAGACCCTGTCATCCTATTTAGATGGGGAGAAGAGGACCCTATTCACATTTTTCTTTGTCCAAACAGGATTGAGCCTTGTATACTTAAATTATATGTGGCCAAATAAGCAAAAAGTATCCAGCATTGATTACTGTTAAGGACATGTGAACATTCAAATTTAAAGTATCCATTACTCTGTTGCAAATCAGTTCTGACAAGTCCACTAAATTTAATATGATGATGTATCATAGAGTTATAACATGCACCCTACACAGCAGTGTGGATCCAGCACACAAGACCTTGGTCTTCCCATGCATTTGGAGATCTGGCAGCAGGGGAGTAGTGCTACTGCTTCCCTGCCACCAAATTTCTGGATGTGTGAGGAGCCTCATGGGCCAGATCTGACCTGCAGACTGGAAGTTGAACACTCCTGACCTATGGTGTTCTTCAGTGAAGTCTCGCTCATACAGAACAGGCATAAGGGGGTTTTTTTGTTTGTTTGTTTTTGCATGTTACACATATGCAATGAAAATTAACCATTAAACTGGCCAAGCCAGAAAGTACCAATATTAATACACAAAATAATGACACCTGCACACCTGATATGGGAGCCTGAGCTATGGTGGTGTGCAGGCCTGGGTTGCCTCACAGCCTCTGCCACCACCTGGGGGGCTACCCAAGACATAATGAAATGGCCAGTCCGGTAGCAGGTGCTTCCAGGAGACTGGCCTGTGACACTGTAGAAATGGGTCAGACAAGGCAGGATGCCTGCAGCCAGCACCCAGTGGCCCACCAGCTCCAGGGGAGTGAGTGCAGATGGGGGGGTTGGCTGCTGGGCCTGGGCCTGTCCACTCAACTTACCATGGCCCTTGGGCACCCATGCCACCCAACCCCAAATCCAAGGCTGGCCAGTTTATGGCCCCTGGTACAGAGCATCTTATTTCTGAAATGCTCAAACTCTCACAAAGAGCCACTGTCTCATGGCTCTACAGGGCCTGCAACTGTATAAAGGGGAGAGATCATCCTTGATAGCCAGGATGTGGCCTTAGGGTCATTGCTGCCCACAGCCAGGGCCCTGGGGATGCACCAGCTCTGCCAGAGGAGGACCCTGGACAGGACCCTCCTGGACCAGCTGGTCATGGCATTGGAGGACCAGCTGGGGGATTTTTCGACCTGGTGGACAGAGGACAAGAGAGTAAGTAAGTTTCTTTACTTACTCCCCTGGAGTTAGTATCATCCTTGATAAAAATGCAGCTAAGTCAAAAGCAGAAGATAAGCAACACCAAAAGACCATGTTTATACAATGGACAACATCTTCAGTTGATATAAATTGGTATTATTCCAATGAAGTCAATCTAACTATCCTACAAGAGTGGAGAATGTGACTCACAAACTCATATAAAATTAGGGTTGGAAGGGACCTCAGGAGGTCACATCTAGTCCAATCCCCTGCTCAAAGCAGACCCATCCCCAGCTAGATCATCCCAGCCAAAGCTTTGTCCAGCTGGGCCTTGAAAACCTCCAAAGATGGAGACTGGACCACTTCTCTGGGTAACCTAATCCAGTGTTTTACTACCCTCCTAGTGAGAAAATTCTTCCTAATATTTAACCTAAACTTCCCTTGCTGCAACTTGAGACCATTGCTCCTTGTTCTGTCATCTGCCATAATTAAGTACAAAATATACTCAATTACATACAAAATATATCCCACCATTCTAGGTAATCAAGTCAAGTCAAAGTTAACTGTTAAAAACCGCCACAGTGGTGCAGACAAACAATTAACAACCATGGCATTTCTTCCCTAGCCACATTCTCCAAATGATGGAAGGTTAGAAATGCTGGTAATAAAAAGTGGGTCCACCATTTACAAACCCAAAACACATCAGTGTATTTACTGAGAGATCAAGCTTACAAAACTTCAGCCCCATAAGTGAATATTCTGAAAAGGAGCATATGGAAAGTGGGTTTGCATAACAAACTGTTCTGAAACCTTTTGACAATGAATGCACAGAGGTGGGAAGTGACAGTGTTTGGAGTAATCCCAAGTAGGCACACAGGGATTTACTACTCCACACCATCTCTACAACCATTCTGTTACAGTATGTGAGCAGAGGAAGACTGATAAAGCAGACTACTGCTAAAGAAGTCTAAAATAATTAACATTGTGTTACTTAAAAATCATTAATTCAACCCCAAACCTATTTGGGGATTTTAGTTATAAAAATCATTGTGGGTTCTCATGATCATACTTTAGAATTCACATCTACATAGCTATTGGGATATGTGACTGAGAGAGAGATGTTACTCAAATGAGAAGCAGAGCCAGATTTACAAAAGTGCACATTACACTAAAAGTAGACATATATATTCATGAAATTTCTCTACGAGGAAGCATAAAAGATGCAGAGACATTCTCCAAATAATAACCATTAATCAAAGAAGAACACGGTAACAAAAGTTGCAAATGATAAAAAGGTGTAGTCTCTTCAAATAATATTATGAAGGTATTGCTATCTACATGATTGATTCCTTTTAGAAAAAACTCAGTTACTCACCCACTCAAAGCTACATCTTTTCCAACCAAATTGCAAGACTTTTTTCTAACAAATTTTCACAAGCCTTAAAGATGACATGCACTGTTACTAGTACAGAGTAAGCACAGAAACTAAGAACCTGAAAAACGCTTTCTATTGAGATAGCCCAAAGCAGTAAAATCTATAGCAAAACGTCTGCGATAAACCCAAAGAAGAGATTACATGGTGCTATCAAAGTCAGTTATGTTTGGCAGAGCTTGCAACAAATTGAGGTTGCTATTTGAACAGGGGTCCCCACACTGTGACCCCACAGGCAACTTGTGGCCCCACAAAGTGTTAATATGTGGCCCAGGAAGGTCCTCATTAATAGTGGCCATCCTTGGCAGAACTGGCTCACCAGTGCAGCTATAGCAGACACAGTAGTAACTGACTGACAAATCTTAACAACAGCCTCAAAATCCATTGTTAATGGTAAACTATCTCCTTTGTCACAGGCTTAAGAAGCCAGCAAGAAGTACAGCTTCCCTCCCATCCTCTCACCAAATGGATACTGATGTGTATTTTGGGAGATACACAACTACATGAAGCTAGCTCAATGTTTTATCAGCAAAAACAAAATCAGCTACATTAGTCCCATTCAAACTCAGATTAAGCAATGATGCTGGAGTCTCTTGATTGTAACTTAGTGTACATAAGGCATGTTATGTTGCATCTATGGAACATAAAATTGTTGCAGTGCAGATTATTCGTATGCAGTTCCCTGCAGAATGTAAAACCCATTAAGCAGCTAAAATAATTTTGGGAAACTCTATTTTACAACATAAGTTATTAGAAGATGAAGCCATTGAGATTGCTATATATATACATTCTAAGCATTATGGCCCAAATTTAAAATATATATATATATATAACTATAGCCTGTAATCCACAAAAGCATCAGAAAGGCCAAGGTGCTGATTTAAGCATAAAATTGACCTGTTTCAAAAGCTACAACAAAGGCTCTCACTCAATGAAGTTTTTGCACTGAAGTGGCTCACTTCATTCCTTCACTTTCTCTTACTCTCAGTTTCCAGAATATTCATTGTCCACATGCTGAACTATAAGAAATATGCCTATGCTGGGATACTCCTCTGCACAACAAAAAGGAAAGAAAAAGGCTTCCTGGTATGTCATATGTAAGAAGCAAAATTGTTTTTTGGGGGTGTGGGTTGCTTGGTTTGTTTGTTTGTTTGTTTGTTTTGGGGGGGAGGGGGGTTGGTGATATCTTTTATTAGACCAACTGTATAATTAGGAGAGATGCTAAACAAACTTTTGGGTATGAAGTGCCCTTCTTCATGGTATGTCCTATGTGCAATCAAACAACTAAGACCCACAGTTTCTCTAAGTACTTCTCTATAATTGCAATGAAAAGCTAACTTAATAAAGCCTTCCAGGTGGGGCTTGTGCATTATCAGCTGTAGTTATTAAAACTGCAATCATAATATACTGAAAATACAGTCCATGCATCTGTATTTCAGATAACAGTTTGCATGTAGTGCATAAATAAATGCACTGAATGTAAATATATCATTACTTTTTTCCTGAAATGACCATAAAACAGATTCATAAACTTGAGTAATGCTAGATGTTCATATGTAAGAGAAATTCTGATCTGACCTTTCATTCTCCTAGAAAGAAGTCTTTTTTATCATCCAAGTTACCCAACTTTATGAAATAATTAGGGTAGTGTTTGTATACAACTGAAAATCTTTTGTGTGCATAATAAATTGATAGTTCAGTGCATCTGATGAAGTGAAGCTAGGTTTGCAAAAGCTTGTGCTCTCTCTCTCTTTATATATTACTTAGTCCATAAAAATGTATATTTACTAGGGGTGTGCAAAGCTTTGATTTGATTCAGAGAAGATTTGACCTGATTTGGAGGCCAAATCACCAAATCCAAATTGAATTGGGAAACAACACCCCCCCCCCCAAATCGATTTGGAAAAGATTCAGAAAAAGATTTGGAGATTCAGAAGGCAGTCTTGCAGTGGAACAGAAACTGAGAAGAGGGAGGGGAAGCAGAGGGGGGAAGACAGACATCTGTAGCTGGCCAGTGACTGTGATCTTTCCCTCAGTCCCCTTCCAATCACAGTGCTCTGGGGGAGGGACGTAGAAACAGCATATAAGCCTCTGTCTGCAGCTTTTATGTGCCTTTTGTGAGCTGTTTCTGCCTGAGAAACAGCCTCTGAAAGGTACTACTGGACTGGCTTGACTTCCTAGTCAGTCTCCTGCTGGTCTCTTCTTGGAAAGGAGGATTGGATACAGCTTACTAATTACCCTTGCCTAGAATCCCTCTGCTTATCCCTATCCAATCCTTTTTTTTCAACTTATTCTTCCCCCAAAAACCTCTTATTTGTTCTTATTATTTTTCCCTCATACTTGTTTTTAAAAAAGCTGTGTTTTGCCTGCCTGACAGTGTGTGATCCATCACTGTGCAGGAAAGCACATACATTACACACACACACACACACACACACACACACACACACACACACACACACAGTAAACAGAGAAGAAGAAGAGATATTAGTTACACACACATATAGTAAACAGAAAGAAGAAGAGATATTACAGTTGCATACACATACATGTTTTTCAGCACAGCAAACATTATGAAGCGTGCTGGAAAAGCAGGTGCCAGTTCTTTTGGCAGGGGAAGGAGAGAGGCGAGATGGGGAGGAAGGGGAGGGAGAGGGGGGAGTTTCTCCTTGAAACTTGGCAGGCCTAATGCCTTCAGAAGGAGCTACCATCCCTGCTGTTTTCATCCAAATCTGCTGTCACAGGACGGGGTCCCTAAGGATGGCCGTGTTACCCCTAAGGACCCTCGGCCAATTTGGCCTGCCAATTTGGGCACCCTCAGTTCTCACCCGCCACATCTTTGATGGAAATATAGAAATAGGGAGGCTGCCTTTAAGTCTTCTTGGACATGGTTTGATGGACTCTCTGAACCCCATGGGTTCCCAGACCCCTTGTGGGTCCCATTTCACAATGGGAGTTTCAGCGGCATCCTAGCTTTATGGGCTATATGCATGGCTCCAACCATCCCTTTACCATGCCCCAAGCCTCACAGATGGTATTGACATTGTCTAGTCTGGGCCTTGCTATGAATTGCCCCCTTTGTCCTCTCTGGGCTCTCTACAGCCTTATCTCTGCACCTCACTGGCACCTGGGCTCTCCGCAACCCTTGTGCCATGCCCTCTCTGGCACCGGGGTCTGTGCACCCCAAATGCCATGCCCTCTCTGCTGCCGGGGTCCCCACACTGCTTTGGGCCCCCAATGAGGCCTCCTCCTTCCCCAAATAGCCTCACCCAAACCACCGGTGTTATAAAACTACAACCAAACATAAGCCCCTGGGCTATAACATAACACCAACTGCATAAGGTATGCTCTGCCCCTTTCTATTACTGGGAACAGAATTTAGTCAAGCCTCTTCCCTTCGCTTACTCTACAAGGGCTCCTTCCCCTTTGGTCACCTGCAGAGAACTGCCTTCTCTAGCTCCAGCCTGGGGTTTATATGGGCCCAGGGCCCTCCCCCTTCTGGTCAGCTGACCACATGCAGGTGCAGACTAATTTGCCCTCTGGCTTGTTGCTCTGGTAACCTGCACCTGGGCTTCTGTCTCTCTCTTTGGGCCCTTTCCCGGGCACTTTCTGCTCTTCTAGGAGCAGGGCACCTTAGTGCCCTGCAACATCTGCCAAAAAATGACAAGTTATAGGTATTTCAGTGATTCCCCATTATAGTCTATAGTGAAATCACCAAATCTCTGCAAATCAGCACCGATTCCTTTGAAGCCAATTCAGCCAAATTGATTCAGGAAAGTGATATGAATCTCTGAATTGAATCACTGTCCTCTGAATCAGTTGAATCTGAATCCAAATCCGAATCAAATACTTCTGTATTTGTACAGGCTTAATATCTACCCTGCCTTCTGACTAACTGCAGACTAACACACTACCTCTCTCTGCTCAAAGCTAAACCTTTAATATTTCATTGAGACAAAAAAAGAAAGGCATAGATATTTAATTCTGCTTTTGCTAACAAACTAATTATTTGGATCTAAGTTACAAACACATAAATCTAGAATAATTTAAGCTGTAACTACAATAAGACACATTCCATCAGTAGACAGAATTTGGAATTTGCTTGAAACACTCCCTGAGAGAGTGTACTCATACACTTCAGAGACAGAACTGACAGAGCTGTTAAGGAATCTTGCCATGTATCTGGATGTGTGAATATGATTGCAACTTGCAGTGAAGACTTTCTCATTACCTCCTCTCTAAATGGCTATCAGGTCATTCAGGCTGAAGAGTCAAAGGTGGCTAGACATAGTTTCAAAGTTTCATAGTTGTTTGGGGCTAGGAGGGACCTTACAGATCATTGGGCCATCCCCCCTGTACCTGGGCAGGAAAGACTGCTGGGATCAAATGACCCCCGCAAGATGGGCATTAAGATGCTTTTTGAAGATTGCCAGGGTGGATGACTGTACCACCTCTGGGGGGATCCTGTTCCAATCCCTTGGACTCCTGATGCTAGCCACCTTGAGAATTAAAAACTTTAGTCCAATGGATTACATAGTCTTAAATCTTCTTGTAGGCACACACAGTGCTGTGAGATTCCACAGAGAGTCTAAACCAAGAGTGGGTGAAATATGGCCCATGGGCTGAATACGACCCACCAAACAATTTCATCCAGCCCGCAGGCATCCGCCAGCTAACTGTATCCTGCCCAGCCCATGTGCTTTGCTCCCACTTTCATACACAGAAGGGCCCAGCCCAACCAGCACACAGTTTATAGGCAGGGCTGCTGCTGCCACTGCTGCAGCCACTGGGGGACTTGCTTGGCTTCCCCAGCATCCAATAGCTCCTCCTCATCTCCCTGCTGCAGTGCTCACTCTGGGCAGCAGGTAGGGAAGTGGCAGGGGTGGGGGGAGGGGAAGCTGCAGCTGGGCGGGAGCACAGAGTATGGGCTGGTGAGAGCACAGATCCCACACCCAGGGGCACGGCAGGAGCACAGAGCTTGGGTGGGCAAGGTGTGGGTACTTCCCAATGGAGTCCCAGGACCTGTACTGCAGGGGTTAGGGAAGGCAGGCAACTCCATCACATGGAGCTTCTCCCAATGGTTTACGAGTGCCAGGAGGTGTATATGCACTGCAGGGAGCCCCGCATGACTGTGGCAGGCTGGTCTGGCTGCACTCCTTACTACCACATGAAGCTCTGCACCCCAAGCACCAGCTATTTGCTGCTGCTGCCACCAGCTGTGGGAGCTGTGCACCATGGGAAGGGAAGTTTGTGGAGGGGTCCTCACACATCCCGACTCTCCCTCCCGTCCCACAAATCCCACACACCCACATCCTACCCCCACAACTCCCTCATATACACCCCAACATACCCTATGCCCCCACATATACAGCCACACATCCCTACAAGCCCTTGCCACACATACACTTCACACACCACCACACACACACCCTAACCACAACCCACACACACCCCCACACACAATATACAAGTAACACTTTATTTTTGAATTATTATACAAACATCTCTATATACACTATGCATTCACAAATCATGACAGAATTATTTTTTGTAATAAAATTAAAACATTATAGTAGGGGTTTGACTTTTATTATGATTTGTTTTATTTTCTGATTCCAAGATGGCAACCCTCCCCTCCCAAAAGGAATACTTCCGGGGCAAGGGGAGGGACTTCCAGTGGCAAGAGTTAGGGGCGGGACTTCCGGTCCCAAGATGGTGACCAGGGGGTGGGGCACCTGTTAAGGGGCTATCCTTGCAGCCCTCAACAGTTCACCAAAACTCATTAAGCAGCCCACTACCTGAAATAACTGCCCATCCCTGGTCTTAACCATTCCCTTGATGATATTTTCCATGCTGGAAGGAAGTCTCATGTCTACACCTGACTAGATAAACATAATCCAGTTAGTAAGCTTTTGAAAGCATTCCATTGCAAGTAGCGTTGAGGGGTAATGCTTATTCTGGATCTGAAGGTCTCATAATTTGAGGTGTTCAGCCTAGGAGTTCAGCAATGGTGCTTACCAATTACTGTAGTTATTCAAATATAAGACAAGATTCCCCCCATCTCCCCCCAGTCAGCATGAGAAAAAAAGTCCCTCCTTTTATATTATACAAGGAAATCTCATTAAATACATTGCCTATCACTAAACTGCTGCCAAAAGCAGCATGTACTCAGTAATAGAAACTAGCTATGAAGCTGATTAAATGTAACCAACAGGGATCATGACTATAAAGCACAAGGCTTATATGAGGTTGGCAATGTTTTTGGGCTGGGAGCCAAAAAACTCTGCAACCTGGGCTTGGAAGATGTTGGCATGCCAAGGGCAGACAGTGGGGGAGCCATGAGGGGCCTGATTCTTGTTGTGGCAGTGAAACCCTGCCCCCTTACCTGCCCTGCTCCCTGAGGCATGTTCTGGGAAAGCCCCTGCCACCTACCACGGAGCCTGGGCCACTTACAGCAGGCAGCCTACAAGCAGCTGCACTGGGGTCTGAAGCCCTAGGGTCCAGGAGCTGGGCTGCTCACAGCAGGTGGCAGGCAAGATACAAACAGCTGCACAGGGGTCTCGAGCCCCAGCCCAGCTCTGTGCCCATGGCAGCTACATGTACGCCTTGGGGTACACAACAGGGAAGGGACTGGATTTGCACTGCCTCAGGCTCCTTCCCCACCATGTGCCCTATGGCATACATATAGCTGCTGCCAGCCATGGAGCTGGGCCGGGGCTACAGACCACAGTGCAGTGGTTGTAGCCTTCTGGCTGCACACCACATCTGGCCTGGGCTCTGGGTGGAGCCTAGGCTGCTCACAGCAGGGCTTGCAGCCTCCTCACTGCCTGCTGCAAGCAGCCCAGGCTCTGTGGCCAGTGGCAGCTTCCCAGAGCCTTAGCTGGCTCTGGTGTGTCAAGTACAAAATGGCCTCCTGTTCCATGTTCTGGCATGCGTGCTGGGGTTTGCCACCCCCTGCTCTATGTGGTCAGAATCTTTTGACAATACGGTAGCAGGGGTTGCCATCCAGCTGAAAGGAAACAGAGCACAACCCCTATAGCACACAGACATCATTGCAGGCAGGCTACTGTAAACCAGCTTTGAAACAGAGGGAGGGAAATTCAATCTCCTGAATGTACATGCCTGAGCCAACCAGGAAGCAAGATGTGCATTCCTAGAGAGCAGGGCTGTGGTCATGCCCAGTACCAAGTGAGTGGTCATCACAGGGGACTTCAACTGCATCATCAGTGAGTGAGACAGAATGAGTGGAGGCCAAGAGACAGACCTGGAGAGATCCTCCAGGCTGCTGAAACAGTTCATCTACAACCACTGCTTGGTGGATGTGGGCAAAGTATCCCAGGGCCCCAGAGTAAACTTCACCTGGGTGGACCCATCAGGGCAAACAAAGTCATACATAGACTGAGTCTTCCTCCCAGAGGGCGGATGGTAGTAAAGGTAGAAACCACAGCAGTCTTCGTCTTCTTCTCCTGATGGTGAAGGCAGAGTTGTGGCGGGGGGGCAGACTGAGAGTGGCAGAGGCATACAGAAAGTGAATGTGAGCCTCTTTGACCACAGTAGAATCCACTGAGCGTTCAGGATGAAGGACCCTCAGAGCCAGATACCAGAAACACATGAAATGGTGGACCAGCATAAAAGAGAGAGCAAAAGCCTTCTTCCAACAGGCCAGCAAGAAGCAAGCCTGGATCCAGAAGAGGCACCATGAGTGCCTGAACCATAAGTTGCAGAGCCTGCACAAGCAGGCAGCCTGGGGTTGGGACATGAGAAAAGCTGTGCGGGAAGTGAAGGCCCAGATTGGGGCCTTGTACCGGGAACAGGTCAGAAAGAATATCTTCCTGGTCCAGGCCCCCTGGGGGAAGGAGGAGGAGGAGTGGTCTGCTTTCTTCAGCAGGTTGAAGAAAACCAGGAGGAAGAACAGCTTGGTGGATGGAGTAGGAGTGAGGCACTGGTCAAACAAAGGGATGCTGGAGACAATAGTGACCTTCTACTGGGAGCTGTACATAGCATGCCCAGATGTGGCGGCAAGGCACCACCACAGGCTCCCACGGGGGAGAGGGTGAACCCCGTGGGCTCCATACCCCAAGAGCAGGCCCCCGGCAGAGCTAACTTACTTCCCACAGGGCAGCCAGAACAGGAGCCATGCCCGCAGCCGCATGAACTGGCATTACGCCAGCTGTTTAATCAGCTGTTTCCAGCGCGGAAAACAGCTGAGCCAATCCCAGCGTCCATACCGGCCGCTGCGGGGAAGTTTAAAAGCCCCGCCAGATCTGGGGCGGGGGAAGAGCCAGAAAGAGAGAGAGCAGGCCAGCAGCTTGTTAGGCGGGCTCTGGCACGGGGAGGAAGCAACCCAGCCTGTGTGGCTCTTGCAGGCAGCACCGGGGAAAGCTTTAAGCCTCCTGCGGGAGGCAAAGCAGGGGCACCTCCACAGCCCCCGGAAGAGGCTGAGACTGAGGAGGCAGGGGAGCTCCCTGCTTACAGCAGGAGAGAAGAGGCAGCTGAGATCCCTAGAGGGGGCTAGGATAAGGAAGGCAGCTCTGCAGCCCCCTCCTACTCAGAGGAATATTTTCTTTGAAGTAAAACAATCCCCAAGAGGGGAGAAAGAGTGACTGGAACCCAGTAGACAGGCCCTCGGCCATCCTACAGGGCCAGAGATCATCATCAACACATTACCAACCGGTTGGTGAGTGGACAGGGTGTAGGGAAGGCAGAGCCCCATGGAACATCGCGTCTGACGATCGTAAGTACCACCGTCCATCGGGAGGGCCCACCCAGGAAAGATCTCCACTGAAGACCCCTCTTATAGTAAGTTTAACATCAAAGTCAGGGCAGGTGAGTTGAGGGGAGGGGCCACACCTCGACAGTCCGGGCGGCCAGAAGGGCACAAGATATCTCACCAGAGAACCCAGGGGCCATGCAGAGCTGTTTGCAGGAGCTCACCTGGGTCTGTGGGAGGGACAAGAGCCAGAAGCTGGTGGAGGGGTGGACACTGGAGGAGACCACCAAGACTCTCCACAGCTTTCAGAATGATAAGATTCCTGTGTGGAAGGAATGAAGATACTGACCTCATGAAGGGTTCATCCAGGCAGAGCCGTATGACTATGCTCCAGAGAGACATTCCAATCCACTCAGGCGGAGCCTTATCAGGTCTCCAGGAAAATTGGATTGGACTGAGGAAGTGGGACAGGTGAAGTTCATCTCAACTCTCAACTTAGCAAAGGGGTATTGGCAGGTACCGTTGAGGAGAGAAGATATGGCCAAAACTGTGTTTGGTACCCCATGGGGCTTGTATGAGTTTAGGCAAATGCCTTTTGGGTTACACGGGTCTGCAGCTACCTTTCAAAGGTTAATTGAATGGGTTTTGGGGCCACATCAGCAATACGCAGCTACCTATATAGACAATATTATTATATATACCCAAGGTTGGGAAGAACATTTGAAAACAGTAAGGGTGGTACTACAGGAACTACATCAAGGCAGGCTTATGGCCAACCCAAAGGAATGTGCCCTGGGTAAGGCTGAAACCAAGTACTTATGGTTGGAGCAGTAGGCCAAGGGCGTATTCGGCCGTTAGCTGACAAGGTAGAGACCTTGCACCACTATGTTCCAGCCCAGAGTTGCAAACAACTTAGAGTGTTCTTAGGCCTTGCAGGGTACTATCAATGATTTATACCCCAATTCATAGAAATAACAGTTCCCTTAACTGATTTGTTGCAAGGGAAAGTTAAGGGCCCCCTTAGGTGAGATGCTGTGAGTAGACAGGCATTTGAGAAGATGAAGAGCGACCTATGTCAGGATGCAGTGCTGGAAACTCCAGACTTTGAAGCACCTTTTGATCTATAGATGGATGCCTCCGATAGAGCATTAGGCACTGTCCTCTCTCAGGAGGTCAATGGAATCTCCCAATCAGTAGCCGATTCCAGCTAGAAGTTGAACCCACAGGAGAGGAGGTATGCTACGGTAGAACATGAATGCTTAGCCATAAAATGGGGCATTAACTATTTTCAGTATTATTTGCTAGGGTGTGAGTTCACCCTGATAACCAACCATGCCTCACTGAGGTGACTTAAAACTAAACAGACAGACAATGCACATATCACCTGATAGGCATTGACTTTACAACCTTACCATTTTAATATTGAGTATAAACTGGGGAAGACTAATATGGTTGCTGATTTCTTTTCAAGATGCTGAGGAAAAAGAGCTGGCAGAACAAGGCCAACCAGAGGTGAAGTCAGCCCTACTGCTTCCCATTGAGCATCCACCTAACGGCAAGTTAAAGGGCAAGGTATGTGGAAGGAATGAAGATACTGACCTCAAGAAGACCCCCAGCCAGCAGGGTCCATCCAGACAGAGCAGTATGACTACGCTCCAGAGAGACAGTCTGATCCACTTGGGCGGAGCCTTATCAGGTTGCCAGGTGAATTGGATTGGACTGAGGAAGCCTCCAGGAGCTATTTCTGGTGGTGTATGCCAGGAAAAGAACAGAAGGTAGAGGAGAGGAGGGATCAGCAGTGAGGGTAAGCTGCCCACTTGCCGACCCAAGGACTGGAGTCCCCAGGAATGGGGCAGAAGAACTACTAGGCCTATAGAGCTCAGAGGAGCTCAGAGGGAGAGGAAAAAAAGAGAAAGGAAGTAACTGCCAGCGCGTTAATTGAACACGATGGGTGGTCAATTGAGCTGGCAGGATGCCAATTACAGTAAAAGTTCCTTTATCCGGCACCTTACAAGTTGGCGTGCTCTGTTAACCGGCCTACCAGCTTGTAAGGCAAAGTGAAACCAGAAGTGCCCATGATGGTTTCTCCGAGCCCCCATGGCCTAGGGCAAAGCAGCCTGTGCTGCCGATCCCCCACATCCTGGGAGCATAACAGGCTGCACAGGGCCCCCCTCCCTGTCCCGCTGGGCCCACAGGGCCCACAGGAGGGGCAGCAATGCCCTAGATGTGGCAGGAGAAGCAGCAGCCCAAACAGGCAAAGACGCCTGTTTGGGCCACTCAATTAACCAGCATATAGTTTCATAGTTTCATATTTGGTAGGGTCAGAAGGGACATGAGTAGATCATCAAGTCCGACCCCTGCCATGGGCAGGAAAGAATGCTGGGGTCAAACGACCCTGGCAAAGTGTCTATCTAGCCTCCTTTTAAAGACCCTCAGGGTAGGAGCGAGCACCACTTCCCTTGGAAGTTGGTTCCAGATCCTTCTCTTGTGTAAGCCGAACAGGTTCAGGTTGTCACAACCCAAGGGTGTGATTTTTGTTTGTGTGTGCTTCGGCACTGCTAAATTGTTTCCCGCCACTCATAGCTTTCTTTGCAGGGTGCATTTCTTAGTTGCAAAAAGAGAAATGCACGGTGCAAGGAGTTCCCGCCATTCGTGTGCGGATTTGTGTCCCACTATTGGCCAGTTCTAAATTATTCCCACGTGGCGGCTAGCGATTAGCTTGCTAGCCGTATAAGAGGCTTGAGCAGTTTCTGCCCAAGTTGGAGGACTCCACGACTATCAGGAGGAAGAGAACTTCACGTCTCATGAAGATCTCTAAGCGCTGTGGAGCCTATCAGACCCAGCGTGTATCTCAAGAAGGCTACAGGGGTCTGATCAACCTCTCGCCTCTCCCCGTCGCCGCCTGATCCCTCAACGTACCCTTCCCTGCGCGCAAGTTCCACAGAGCCTAGCAAACTTCATGTGAGTGTATCCAGAGCTCTGTCCAGGTTCGAGTCCTGCAGGTTTATCTTCCCATCGCCGAAAACCCATTGTGACGTACTCTCATGTTTTGCATCTTCCTGTCGCCGAAAAACCCCCTGCGACATACTCTCATGCCCTGCAGGTTCGAATTTTGTTTTGTTTTGTTTTGTAACTGCAACTCAAGCAAGTTTTCCTGCCTACACTGCGACCATCTTCAGTGTAAGTAAAATAATCTTTAATTAACCACTAAGCTTCCGTGCCTAATTCTAGCGTGCCGCCTGTCTTCCCTGACCCGGCGTGTCCGGGCTGCTGGCCACAGCCCGCCATGCGAAAAAAGGGCCTCGGACCGCCCCCGGCCCGCACACAGGTCTTGTAGCCTCTCCTCATAGGGCCTGCCCTGCTGCCCCCTGATCATGCGAGTAGCCCTCCTCTGGACCCTCTCAATGTTGTCTACATCCCTCCTGATATTTTGTTATCTGGCATCCCCCATTTCCGGGGGATGCTGGATAACAGAGTTTTTACTGTACTAAGAAGCGGGGGGAAAAAATGCTCAATTGCGGTTCCAACAATCAAGAGTGTGCAAGTTACAGGTGAAAGGGGAAGGAGCAGCTTCCACGGACCCCATCCTTTAAAGAAGAATAAAAGAAAATGCCTTCAGGACTTCATTATTTCTTTTTTTCCTGTTTTTTTTGTTGTTGTTGTTGTTGTTGGCCCCACCTTACATCTCGGCAAGTGGCAGTCATGTCTGGGTCAGGGAAACATCGCCCTCCCTAATTCAATTAAATCATCAAAGTCATGGCAGGAGAGATAGCAGAGCAGAACATTGACCCAGTTTGACTGCCTGACACCTGCCTTGTACAAGCAAGGCAAGTAGATGTCATTGTGACGCAGAGGCCCACAGCCGTACGCCATGATATCTCAACATCCTGGAGCAGATGGTCTGCCAAAGGAGTTCCATGTTACATTTTGGACCCAGGTGGGCCCAGACTTGCTGGAGGTATGTAGGAAGAAGCTGCAAGAGGGCCATCTGGATGCCTCATAATCCTTCTTTAGGGAAGGAGGGAGGAGCTTCAGAACTGGAGGCCCATGACACTCCTGAACTTTAACTATAAACTGATAGCCAAAGTCTTGGCTGAGCATTTTAAGTGTGCTATAAGTGTGGTGACCCACAAGAACCAGTCATTCATGATGCTGGGGCAACAGATTCACAGAGCCATACTATAACTGGAGGGATGTGGGCAGTGGGGTTCCCCAGGGCTCGGTTCTCCGGCCCGCACTGTTCAATATCTTCATCGGCAACTTGGACGAGGAGGTGAAAAGCACCGTGTTCAAGATCACAGATGACACCAAGATATGGGGAGAAGTGAGCACACTAAAAGAGAGGAACAGGCTACAGCTACATCTGGACAGGTTACAGAGGTGGGCGGATGAGAATAGGATGAGTTTCAATACAGACAAGTGCAATTGTTGCACCTGGGGAGGAAAAACCAGCAGCATAGCTACAGGCTGCAGAACTCCCTTCTCGTCAGCACAGAGGCAGAAAAGGATTTTGGAGTCACTATTGATTCCAAGAAGAACATGGGCCACCAATGTGGGGAAGTGGTCATGAAGGCTAACTGCACTTTGTCATGCATCCATAGATGCATCATGAGCAGGTCCAAGGAAGTGATCCTCCCCCTCTATGCGACATTGGTCAGTCCACATTTGGAGTACTGTATCCAGTTCTGGGTGCTGCACTTCAGGAGGGATGTGGATAGCATCAAGAGGGTCCAGAGGAGAGGCACTCACATGATCGGGGGCAGCAGGGTAGGCCCTATGAAGAGAGGCTATGGGACCTGAACCTGTTCAGCCTCCACAAAAGAAGGCTGATAGGGGATCTGGTGACCACCTATAAGCTTGCCAAGGGGGACCAGCAGGCAATGGGAGAGTCACTGTTCCCCTGAGCTCTACTGGGAGTGACAAGGAAAAAGGGCCATAAGTTGACTGAGAGTAGATTCAGGCTAAACATCAGGAGGCACCAGTCAGGGTGGCTAGGATGTGGAACCAACTTCCAAGAGAAGTGGTGCTGGCTCCTACCCTGGGGGTCTTCAAAAGGAGGCTAGACAGCCACCTAGCCGGGGTCATTTGACCCCAGCATCCCTTCCTGCCCATGGCAGGGGGTCAGACTTGATGATCTGCTTAGGTCCCTTCCAACCCTACCAAATATGAAACTATGAAATGGCAGAATGCACTGTGGTATTACCAGAAGAGTGGGCTGGGAGTCGCCATGCTGAACTGTGATCTGTAGAAGACTTTTGACTGAGTGTCCCACCAGTTCCTTTTTGGGACATTGAAGAAGATGCACCCCCCCCCCACCTTTGTCATCTAGATAAAGGCACTATACACTGATGTGAGCAGCAGGGTGCTGGTGAATGGGTTCCTGACCACTGCAATCAGCAGGACTGCCCACTCTTCCCAATCCTGTTCATCTGCATGATGAAACTGCTGGCCCAGGGACTGAGGCAAGACTCTGGGGATCATATTATATACTCATCTTATTTGAACAAATATGGTATATGATAGTATCTGAGATTGAGTTCTACTAAGGGATTTGGCCACCCAAGTTCCATTGAAACTGAGGTGGGGGGGCGTGTGAGTAAATACCTTATTCTTTTTTGTAAACCTCATCTTTAAGACTTCAAACTCAAAAAGTTCTCCAGAACAGCTGCTTTATTCAGGAATGAAACAGTGGAGTTCCAAAAAATCCCATCCAAAAACTTCACTAAGCATTTTCCACTGAAGTTACTCAGTCTTGTTAAAGTTCTTTCCTCTAGTGCAGAAAAATCACCTGCAGAACTATTAGGTTTGGCTTTGCTTCTTGGCTTTTGAAATTCAAGTTTACTCTTTCTGTGTCTGTAAATAATTTCAGCAGCAGCATCTGTAAGCAATGACACAAAGGCTGAGCCTCTCTTGGACTCCCTGAATATGACTAAAAAAGCTAACAATACAAATAATATTATTGAGTAATGTATGCACTCTTTCCTTTTAGACTGCAGATTAGTAAGCGAGAGGCAGCTCTGCTCCAAACCTGGTAGTGGTGGAGTACTGAAATGAGAAGACTCTGTGGAATGAGATGATAAACTACCTACTGTGGCTGCTGCATCTGGAATTAGTAGCATAGCAAAACCCCCAGTTTTTCTTTTTTAATACATACATATATATATATGAATGGTAGATATGCATTTCCTTCCCTTCCCCAATTATTTCTGAATTTTCTTTCTCTCCCTCTCTATTCCCTATAGACAACCGTAAGTGAGCTCAGACTTAGGATAAGCTTCAACATTTTTATTCTGGTAGCAAGTTTTTGGTTTTGGATATCCACTGTTTTATATTGTATTATTATTAGGTTTGTATTGATTTTTACTGTTTTATATTGTATTATTATCATTTTCGTATTGATTTTTATTGTTTCATATGGATATTGTATGGCTTAGGCCTGTGTTTGTAAGTGAACCAAAGTATCATAGTATCATAGTAGCTAGGGTCAGAAGGGACCTGAACAGATCATCTAGCCTGACCCCCAAGTAATGTCTAGTTTCCATTTTGTATGTCAAGTCTCCATCTTGTGTCCTCTGCCCGGGCATCCCCTGTGTTGCAACTGTATGATTCACGTATCCCTCCCATGTAAATTGGTTCCCGGATGAATGAGTGATTGGGAATGATTGAAATTGGGAGGCTCTTCTCAGCCAGACTGGCTGACCTGCTCCACCGGGCTTTAAACTAAGCCCGCTGGGGGACGGGGGGACTATCACCACTGCTGGCCCGCTGAGCAATCCTTGCAAAGCCAGTGGGTCAAGGCACTTAAGGGAGCCCACCCCTGCCCCAGCCCTGGTAAAATCTGTGGGCAAGGAAGAAGCCCCCCAAGGGACACTTGCCTGTCTGTACATAAATGCCAGGAGCTTGGGGAATAAGCAGGAGGAGCTCATCCTCCTGCTCAATGCAAATAATTATGATGTCATAGGGATAACAGAGACCTGGTGGGACTCCACCCATGACTGGACCAGGGTATAGATGGCTATACCCTGTACAGGAGGGATCGTGTAGAGAAAAGGAGCGGGGGTGTAGCTCTCTATGTTAAGGAAAGCTACCGTCCCTGCAAGCCGATATTGGCGAGCAGGGTGGACGGCTGGAGACCCTCTGGGTTAAAATCCGTGGGGAACACAGCACAGGGGACACAACGGTGGGAGTCTACTACAGACCTCCCACCCAAAGTCCTGAGCTTGACCAGGAGTTTGCCCGGGAACTGGCTGAGGCAGCTTGCTCCAGGACCATGGTTGTCATGGGTGACTTCAATTACCCAGACATCTCATGGGAGGATCGCTCAGCAAAATCTGAGCAGTCGCAAAGCTTCCTCTTGTGCATGGATGACCTCTACCTGACTCAAGAAGTCTATGGGCCAACAAGAGGCAAAGCGCTGCTTGACCTGGTACTGGCTACTGGGGATGACCTAGTCGGCGACCTAGTGATCGCTGGGAAGCTGGGTGACAGTGACCACGAGCTGATCACCTTCACCATCTGCTGACAAGCTGGCAAGTCAGTCAGCAACACGGAAGTCCTTGACTTCAGGAAAGCTGACTTTGACAAGCTCAGGAGGCTTGTCAGTGAGGCTCTAAGGGACCATGACCACAGGGAGAGGGGAGTTCAAGAAGAGTGGTTGCTCCTCAAGGGAGCGATCCTCAATGCACAAACTAAGTCTATTCCATCTCGGAGGCAGCGAGAGGGCAGAGCAGCCCCCCTGGCTCTCCAGGGACCTAGCAGACCTCCTGAGGCTAAAAAGAAAGGCCTACAAAGGATGGAGGATGGGAGTCACCTCCAAGGAGGATTATTCTGCACTGGTCCGGTCCTACAGGGAGCATACCAGGAAAGCCAAGGCTGCAACTGAACTCCAACTAGCTTTGAGCATCAAGGACAATAAAAAGTCCTTTTTTAGATACATGGGGAGCCAGAGGAAAAGCAGGGGCAAAATTGGACCCCTGCTGAACCAGATGGGGCAACTGAGAACTGACGCCCAGGAAAAAGCCAACCTATTAAATAGGTACTTTGCGTCGGTCTTTCATCAGTCCCATGGGACGCCCATGCCTGCTACAGGGCCGGGAAGTCCAGGTGAGGGTGATCCCCTGCCCTCCATTACTGCTGACTTCATGAAGGAACATCTTGAGAAGCTGGATACCTTCAAGTCAGCCGGCCCTGACAATCTTCACCCCAGGGTACTCAAGGAGCTGGCGAGCATCATAGCCCAGCCTCTAGCATGGATCTTTGAAATTTCTTGGTGCTCTGGTGTAGTGCCCAAAGACTGGAAGAAGGCCAATGTGGTGCCTATCTTCAAGAAAGGGAGGAAAGTGGATCCGGCTAACTATAGGCCCATCAGCCTGACTTCTATCCTGGGGAAGATCTTAGAAAAGTTTATTAAAGAGGCCATCCTTAATGGACTGGCCGACACCAACATCTTAAGGGATAGCCAGCATGAGTTTGTTGCGGGTAGGTCTTGCTTGACCAATCTCATTTCCTTCTACGACCAGGTGACCTATCACCTGGACAAGGGAGAAGAGATTGATGTCATATATCTTGACTTCAAAAAAGCCTTTGATCTGGTGTCCCATGATCACCTCTTGGAGAACCTGGCCAATTGTCGCCTTGGGTCCTCTGCGATCCACTGGCTGGAAAATTGGCTCCGTGGTCAGACCCAGAGGGTAGTAATTGATGGAAGTCACTCATCATGGTGTCCTGTGACCAGTGGGGTCCCCCAAGGCTCTGTCCTTGGGCCCATACTGTTCAACATCTTCATTAATGATGTGGACACTGGAGTCAGAAGCGGACTGGCCAAGTTCGCAGATGACACCAAACTTTGGGGCAAAGCATCCACACCAGAAGACAGGCGGGTGATCCAGGCTGACCTGGACAGGCTCAGCAAGTGGGCGGACGAGAATCTGATGGTGTTCAACGCCGATAAATGCAAGGTTCTCCACCTTGGGAAGAAAAACCCGCAGCATCCTTATAGGCTTGGCAGTGCTATGTTGGCTAGCACTATGGAAGAAAGAGACTTGGGGGTCATCATTGACCACAAGATGAACATGAGCCTGCAGTGCGATGCTGCGGCTAGTAAAGCGACCAAAATGCTGGCTTGCATCCATAGATGCTTCTCAAGCAAATCCTGGGACATCATTCTCCCCTTGTACACGGCCTTGGTGAGGCCGCAGCTGGAGTACTGGTTCCAGTTTTTGGCTCCACAATTCAAAAAGGATGTGGAGAAGCTTGAGAGAGTCCAGAGAAGAGCCATGCGCATGATCAGAGGTCAGGGAAGCAGACCCTACGATGACAGGCTGAGAGCCCTGGGGCTTAAGGGTTTGCAGACCAAGCCCTACGAGGAGAGACTAGAGAACCTGGACCTTTTCAGCCTCTGCAAGAGAAGGTTGAGAGGCGACCTTGTGGCTGCCTATAAGTTCATCACGGGGGCACAGAAGGGAATTGGTGAGTATTTATTCACCAAGGCGCCCCCGGGGGTTACAAGAAATAATGGCCACAAGCTAGCAGAGAGCAGATTTAGATTGGACATTAGGAAGAATTTCTTCACAGAAGGGAATTGGTGAGGGGGTTGGACTCGATGATTTATTGAGGTCCCTTCCGACCCTAACATCTATGAATCTATAAATCTATAAATCACCTGACCCTCAAGGAATAGGGTGAACAGTCTTTTCTATGCTGCTGGCCACCCTTCTTGGCTAGCAGGAAGGAAAAGCTCTGAGCCGTTGGAAAATATGCATCTGACAGGCTGATCAGTTCCCACCCCGATGTTGAGGCAGGAAAAGGCCAGAAAGGTCCTCAACTTAGGATGGCCACCCTCCTGTAGGTAACTGCTCCACTTTTTCAGTGTAAAAGAAAAGCATCCCAAGAATGGAAAATGATGTGTGCACTGCCACTGCACATGTCAGCATTGTACATTTGTAAATATGAATAATCAGCCACTGCGAGGAGTTTTCCTTGGCAGGTTTGTGTGTGTTTGTTTTCTTTTGTAGAAACCACAGTGTAGTCAAAGGTGACCGATAAACCATGAGGCCTCACTACCATCAGCATCTTCCTCATCACAGCCATGGCAAAAATTACAAAAAAATTGTCTTGTCTGTTTGTGTTGTCTTGTTATATGTTTTGTGTTTGTTTGTTTGGTTTGGTTTAAGTTGTCACAGTTTAAATAGATATGAATGTCATAAAAATAAAATAAAAGTCATTGGTACCCCCTCTAAAAATTGAATCTGTCTGTGGATCCCAGACCAGAACACTTCCATCCGGTTGGGCTGGAAAGTTGTTCTGATATTTGAAACAAGGGCAGCAATTCTCAAAAAAAAAAAGTTTTAAATTCCGCTTGGTGAGCAAAATGATATTTATTAAAGGTTATGTGTATTTTGTTTTATGGGCTTTTTTGTGTTTTTGGTTTTTTTGTTTTTCCCACCCCCGCTTCTCTAAACTATCTGATAAGATGTCAAAATATTTTGTTTTTGTTTGTTTCTACTTCTCTTAAGGATATAAATACTATTTAGAATATCAGTATAACAAGATGTATGTAAAAACTGCATTCAAAGTCATATTTTAATAAGCAAAGAGACAACTATACCATTGTAATTGTTCAAATCAACCTCATTATGTTATTTTCTTTCTCTTCCACCCCCCAAGGTTTTTCTCTTTCAATATCTTTTAACTGCCTACGTTTCGTTTTAACTTCAAACTAGCTGAAGATAACACACCTCCTTTCTATATAGGTGGACAATAGTGTTCAAGCAGTATAGTGACACCACCCTTGTGTAAGGCTCAGGTCAAGGGGGGGAATATGTAGCAAAACCCCCAGTTTTTTTTAATACATACATATATATATATATATATGTATGTATTAAAAAATGTATGTATTAAAAAAATATATGATAGATATGCATTCCCTTCCCTTCCCTAATTATTTCTGGCTTTTCTTTCTCTCCCTCTCTATTCCCTATAGACAAGCATAAGTGAGCTCAGACTTAGGATAAGCTTTAACATTTTTATTTTGGTAGCAAGTTTTTGGTTTTGAATATCCACTGTTTTATATTGTATTATTATTAGGTTTGTATTGATTCTTACTGTTGTATATTGTATTATTATCATTTTCGTATTGATTTTTATTGTTTCATATGAATATTGTATGGTTTAGGCCTGTGTTTGTAAGTGAACCAAAGTCATGTCAAGTTTCTATTTTATATGTCAAGCCTCCATCTTGTGTCCTCTGCCTGGGCATCCCCTGTGTTGCAACTGTATGATTCATGTACCCCTCCCATGTAAATTGGTTCCCGGATGAATGAGAGTGATTGGGAATGATTGAAATACAATGGTAGCAGGCCTCGACTGAATGGCCTGTATTGACCAGGCAATCACCTCGCATTGATTCTTCCAGGAACCACAGACCTCACCCAGGAACAGAGCCAAGAACCCAGCATTTGAAAGACAAAAGACCCTGCAGAACCACCTACTCTACCATTGTGCCCTACCATTACAGACACCTGAAACTGCACATCTCTGCATGGAGCATACATGCTCAGTACGCCAGGGGCTGACACCTGCCTGGGCATGCCTCCTGTCACTAGGGTCACTGAAGGTCTGCCCCTATAAAAAGGGGCGGTGAAGACAGACCCAGTGGGACGCCCTCTCTATCTGGACCAGCACTGTGCCACACCATCTATCCACCCAGAGGCCCTGCTGGCGACCCCACTCTGGACAACACCTACTGGACAAGGACCCCTTTCCAGCCTGGATAGGTAGCTATCACCCCCCTCTCCCTCTTCAACCAAGGACTTGGAGTCTGCTTCTCTTCCCTACCTGGACTCCAACCCTTCCACTGAGTCTCTTTCTCCTGCTGCCATTGTGTGTGTGTGTGTGTGTGTGTGTGTGTGTGTGCGCGCGTGTGTGTGTGTGTGTGTGTGTGTGAACCAATAACTTCACAGAGCTGTGTAGTGTGTTGTCTGTTTAATAAAACCGTTATTTGGACCCCTAAATTGGGATTTGCTTTACTACAGTTTGACCCTGCTCCAATCTCTGCTCCTCACCCCTCTAACTTCCGTCTCATTTCTCCCTCTCCTGCTTTTGGCTCACTGCCACCTCCAACACCTGTCCTGAGCTCCTTTCTGCCTCCGAACCCCCTGTTTCTTTGCCACCGTCCTATCCCCACTGCCTTTTCCTTTTCCCCTGAGCAACAAGGTTTCTGCCTCAGTTTCTTTCCTGGCTGTCTCCTCCTTGCCACCACTTATCTGCCCCCCCACCCCAATATCTCAGCTGTCTGCCTCAGTTTCCAGCCCCAGTCTACCTTAAGTAAACCTAAGCCTCAGTTCCTCAGACAGCTTCTCTGTAGTCCACTGGTTGTAATCCCAGTTCTGGCAACTTTTGTTCCCTACACTTTAACTCTCTCAGCTTAACCTTCCCCCAAGTATCCCAGGTACCTCAAGCACACACATACACACTTTACCATCCAAGTTAGGAACTTACCTGCGTGTATGTGTAGGTGGGTTGTATGTGTGTGAACTGGTGAGTGTGTTTGTGTATATATATATATATGTCATTGTGTGCATGATATATGAATTAGTGATCTGGGTCTAACTTTTGGGGTGTATAGTGTATGTGCTTGAATTGGTGATAGGTATGCATGTGCCTAGGCTGGTTTGGATGTGTATGTACCTGAGCTGGTAGTGTGTGTGTATATGCACCTAATTGATTTGTGTGTTTGTATATATGCAATTGTGTCACACCCTCCTGTCTAACAGCACAATATTAAGATCCTGAGAGTCGACCTGACCCCACAGGGCAACAGTAGGAGCTAGGTGGAGTGAGAGGAGGAAAATGGTAATTCCAATTATATTTGCTCTTTCCTTTGAAGTCCTTGTCCTGACTACATAAGCAATCTCTATTCTTTTCCACTAATGCTATGACAGGCACCAGCACCTGTCCCTAGTTTTTGCTTTGTATATACTGTACAAGTTTCCCTCACTTTATTCAGGTTCTGTATGTGTGAATTCCCTCTTATGCAATGAGCCTTTTTACACCAAAAATTCATTATATGCAAGGTAAATTTACTCATGCAATTGGTGTGGTGGAAGCCCACAATCAGTTGCTTTGTGCAGTGCATTGCGGGAGTGATGCTATAGGTGGAGGGAGAAAAAATAATTTGTTGGGGCTGGGCCGGGTGGTGGTGCCTGGACTGGGCTGCAGCACCAGCCCCTGTAGCCCAGCCCAGCCTGGTCCAGCCCCATTAGCATGGCACCCTGGGAGCTGTAAGCCATGAAGCCACCCAGCAGCAGCGCCTGCAGCCACCGCTCAGGGTAGCTGTTGCCTATGCTTCTGGAGCTGCACCCTGCCCCAGGAGCGATGCAACATTATGTCAGTAGAACCGAGGTCTTGAAATGTATCTCTATTTGTTACATTGTAAAGTGGATTCCCTTTATGTGAATTCAAGTTATGCACTGTTTTCCAAGAACACGTGTATAACATAAAGTGAGGGAAACCTGTACTACCTTTTGGAGTTGGAATGTAAACCTCTGTTAGTTCTGATACCAGGAATCTGGATATTATTCTCTCCCACCCAGTGATAGCTACTGTTGCTGTTAGATTCACCATTCCCAAGATCTCTTCAAGCCTTTGACTCACCTTCCTGAAAGAATAACCACTGTACATATCTGCTAATTTATTTTCCTTCTAAATTTAAGAAACAAGAAGGCTGATCACAGGGCTCACTGCCAGAAATTCTTGAGTTCTATTATTTTTTGCTTCCATTATGATAGTGGTTATGACCAGTGATCTGTTTTTTCCATTCCCTGTAGAAAAATGTGGGTTTTCCTTTTAAAGGAGATCACAGATTTCCCCCTTTGAAACAGGAAATGGCAGGTTTTCCTGTCCCAGCTGGCAGTGTTCCAGCCTACAAGTAGCTGCTTGGGGCTCAGGAGAGCAGGAGGAGTGCAATTGGAGGCAGGGGGCACCATGTATGTGTGCACACACACATGGCTGGCAATACATCCAGGCAAGGTGGTGGGAGCAACCCCAGCAGCTGGATGCAGGTAAGTCTATGGGACAGGGAGGTTGGAGGGCCAGGGCTTGGGAACTGTTGTGGGGGTGGTATGTGTGCATGTGCATGTGTGTGCTTGTGTGGAAGGGATATGTGTGGGTGTGTGGGGGAGTCTGTCTGCCTGCAGGTGTTGGCCAGCACTGGGGAAGGAGTCTGAGCACTGGGGCTGTAGAGAGTCAGGAGAGGTCTAAGGCAGCACTTGGTGCTGCTGGCGAGCCCCCCTCAGTGCTGTTGTCAGTGGGTCCCACCTGCACAGAACTCCAGCAGGGGAAGGGGGTGGGGGAGATCCTTTGTGGGTAGTGGGGAGCTGCATTGCTAGGCCACTAGGGGCCTGTGCCTGTTAGCTTTGGGAGCAAGGCCAGGCTGGGGCTCCCAGGCCGTGCCAGTTGGCCTGGCCATGTGTGGCCAGGAGACACTGCTTTGGGGGAGCAGGGAGGCCATGGACAGGCTGCCTGCTGTGGCATGGGAGCCCCAGCATGGAGCAAGGGGGTGCCACTAGCCTGAAACATGGGCAGCAGCTAGGGCACCACACACCACCCTGAACCACCATCTGGGGCTGGGGCTGAGCTGTGGCAGGGATATGCAGCTCTGGCCAGGTCCTGCTGTGGGCAGCTGGAAGACAGCAAGTGGCTCTGAGTGGTCTCAGTTCTGCCCATAGTTGCTGCAGCAGCTCCCACTCATGTGGGCAGTGGTGAAGCAAGGAGCAGGCTGAAGGGAGGAGGAGGGTATGCCAGTGGCACCCCCCACCCCAGGCTGGGTCTCCTGTGCCACACCAGTCGGCCTGGCCATAGCCCTTCCAGTCCCTCCCTGCCCCCACCCCAGGCAGCATCTCCCAGCCACACGTGGCTGTCCCTGCCTTTAAGAGCATGGGCACCAGCCCCTGGTGACCCAGCTACACAGCTCTCTGCCATCTCCAAATGACCCCCATGCTACTTTCACCTGCTGAAGTCCTGTGAGTCTGCATGGGGCCAGCTGGGGTGGGGAGTAGTTGGGGGGGGGCCTGGCAGGACTGGAGGGGGCAGGAGGCTATGGGTCAGGACTGGGGGGTACCAGCAGGGCTGCTCTTTCACTCATGCCAAAAAACTCACTCAAGTGCACTGGGGAAAGTTTTACTTGCTGCATTGTTATTGATGTGGTTGCTGCAAGTTCAGCAAAAGGCCCAGGCAGTTGCCTTCCGCATTTTAAAGATAGTTCTAACTGGGCATGTCTACACATGAATTTATGTGCCCTTTAATGTAATGCACCTTAGTCTAAGGCATATTAAGGCAATTTAGGCATGGATCTACACATGCACGCCTTAAGGCACCTTAACACAGCTTGCTGGATGACTGCATCTGCCGACTGCACTAGTCAGCACCCTGGACAGCACCCCCCCAAGCCCACGGCAGCAGAGCCAGGCAGTGCAGCCCAGCCCAGCACCAGCTGAGGGACTGGGAGCCTTCCATCCCCCTGGAAGAGATTGGTCTGGAACCAGCTCTAACTCTCTCCCCATGTTCCTGCCTCCCCAGCATCAGATGACAGTGGGCCAGAGCCGAGCCCATGGAACCCTGCACTGCCACTGGGTGCCACCAAGATGGAGAAGTGGAGGATGCTGTTCTCTAAGGTACACACAATGGGCGACTGATGCCTCCTGAGTCTCGGGGGGGGGGGGGAGGGCACCTGCAGAAGCCGCCGGTAGTGTCAACAGTGAGGCCAGAGCTGGTGAGCATCCACAGATGCGTGGTGGGGGCATTCATGTCAGGCAGGACACATTGAGCATGTGCCCTCCCAAGCTCCCCTGTGCCTCCCCTACACATTGCCTATGGTGCAGACACTGGAGCTGGAACAACGGTTCTGGCAGCACCAGCAATACCTGTTGGTGTGCCAACTGACTTGGGACTAAGTCAGCAGAGGGGGCAGGAGGCATGAAGGCTCCTGTCAAAGCACAGGGGAAAGGCTCCCGCCCCCATGGTCCCTGCAGGGGAAAGAGGCAATGCAGCATGGGCAGGGCTTTTGCTAGCAGTTCCCCCACATCTCCCCCTCAGGGCAGGTTTGCTGGCCAGGCAGTGCAGCCCTGCATGGGTGAGATGCCTTGCTGCCCACCTTAGAAGCCCATGCTAGGGCTCCTGCCTGGGACTGAGCTCCCAGGGGCTCTGCATGGCACAGCCCAGGCAGGCTGGGTGCAACGCAGATGTGAGCTTGGCCATGGATCATGTGGGCCAAGGAGAGAACCTAGCCCCTGAGCACATTTTGCCCAGCCTACCTGAGCTAAGCCCCCAAGAGCCCAGTGTTCCACAGAGCCCTCAGGAGCTTGAGTCATCTTTCCCACGGGCAATGTCTGGCAGAGAGGCTGGGTGCTTGCCCAGGACAGAAGTGGGTGCAGCAGGGAAAGCCATGCCAGGTACTAGGGGCATATGCAGTCCAAGCCCATCTGCTGTCCCAGGTGGGAGTCCTAGCATGGGCTTCTAAGGGCACTTGAATCCTGGGCAGGCAGCAAGGCATCCCACCCATGCAGGGCTGCATTGCCTGGCCAGCAAAACCACCCCAAAGGAGAGGCATGGGGGAGCTGCTAGCAAAACCCCTACCCATGCTGCGCTGCCCCTTTCATGGGGGCGGGGGCTTTCCCTTGTGCTTTGACAGGAGCCCTAATGCCTCATGCCCCCTCTGCCAATTTAGTCCCAAGTCAGTTGGCACACCAACAGGTACCAGTGCCTAAAATCACTGTTTTTAAGGTGCATTAAGGTGCATTAAGGGTGCACACATGTAGACCCATGCTCTTAATGCACCTTAAAAATGACTAATGCATCTTAAATCAGCATTTATAGACATATCATCTGCTACTGATGCAGCATGCTCTGTTGGAACCACTTATTGGTTCTCTTGGAAATGATGGGACAGGGTTGATTCTCAGCATATTAGTGTGTTAAGAAAATGAATGATTATGCAACAAAAATGTGAATACAGAAGGTCAGGAAATACAGGTACTTCACGGCATTTGTGGGGTTCTATGAAATCATTTTCAAGTTTTCTTTAGTACTATTTAAATGTATAGTACAGGTAACAGTTCCAAACAGAAGCAAAATAGTTTTTAGTATTAAATAGAATGGCACAGGTAACAGCATATTATGCTAGTACTGTCAGAAATTAAGGCTGGGTGATAAAATCAGGCTCTGTGCTAAAAGAATGCCATGGGGCGGCCAGCACTACAGCACAGGTAAGCAACGAGAAGGTAAGAAATAAGGGGCCCCTTGGGACTCGGAGTTGGGGTGGCAGCAAAGGCACCAGTCGCAGGGCTCAAGTGCCTATATACTAATGCTAGGAGCATGGGGAACAAGCAGGATGAACTTGCACTCCTGCTTGCACAAAACACCTATGACTTAGTAGGGCTAACGGAAACTTGGTGGGATTCGTCCCACGACTGGGCGGTACATATTGAGGGTTATACATTGTACAGAAAGGACAGGGTGGGGAAAAAAGGGGGAGGGGTTGCGCTCTATGTCAATGAGCAATATACATCGACCCTCATCAAGACGGAATTAAAGGATGAGGAAGTAGAAGGATTGTGGGTTAGGCTACATGGGGGGCAAGGAGAAAGGGATTTGGTGGTAGGGGTCTGCTACAGACCCCCACACCAAGGGGAAGAAATAGATGCGGGACTCCTGAGGCAGCTCTCGGAGACCATAAAAGCTAAGGAGGCGGTAGTCATGGGGGACCTAAACTACCCAGACATCTGCTGGGAGACGCAGACGGCAAAGTCCCACCGTTCACGCAGGTTTCTAACCTGTGTACAGGACCTCCACCTGACACAGGAGGTACACGGTCCCACTAGGGGGAATGCCATGCTGGATCTGGTATTGGCAACGGGGGATGACATGGTAGGGGACCTACAGATCGGTAGCCATCTGGGGGACAGTGATCACCTAATAATAGAATTCACCATAAGACATCGAGTGGGTAAGGTAACTAGTAGGGTGAAAGTGCTAGACTTTAGGAAAGCTGATTTCAATGAACTCAGGTGATTAGTTAAGGACGCACTGCAGAGTAGGAGTTTTGAAGTGATGGCAGCCCAAGAAGGGTGGCTGTGCCTTAAGGAAACGATCCTTCAAGCACAAAGCTAGACGATCCCGATGCGAGGAAAAAGAGGGAAAGGGGCCAGGAGGCTTCCTTGGCTGACCAGAGAAATCCAGGGCAGCGTAAGGGCCAAAAGCAGGGCACATAAAAAGTGGAAACAGGGAGAGATCACCAAAGAGGAGTATACCTCCTCTGTTTGTGCTTGTAGGGAGGCAGTTAGACGGGCCAAAGCTACCGTGGAGCTGAGGATGGCATCCCAAGTAAAGGACAACAAGAAATTGTTTTTTAGAGATATAGGGAGTAAAAGGAAGGCCCAGGGAGGAATAGGACCCCTGCTAAATGGGCAGAAACAATTGGTGACGGACAGGGGGGACAAGGCTGAACTCCTCAACGAGTTCTTTGCCTCAGTGTTCCTAAGTGAGGGGCATGACAAGTCTCTCACTGGGGTTGTAGAGAGGCAGCAGCAAGGCGCCAGACTACCGTGCGTAGACCCTGAGATGGTGCAGAGTCACTTGGAAGAATTGGATGCCTTTAAGTCGGCAGGCCCGGATGAGCTCCATCCGAGGGTGCTGAAGGCACTGGCCGACATCACTGCAGAGCCACTGGCGGGAATATTTGAATGCTCATGGTGCACAGGCCAAGTCCCGGAGGACTGGAAAAGGGCCAATGTGTTCCCCATTTTCAAGAAGGGGAGGAAGGAGGACCCAGGCAACTATAGGCCAGTCAGTCTCACCTCCATCCTTGGCAAAGTCTTTGAAAAAATTATCAAGGCTCATATTTGCGAGAGCCCAGCAGGAAAAATTATGCTGAGGGAAAACCAGCACAGGTTTGTAGCAGGCAGATCATGCCTGACTAATCTAGTCTCTTTTTATGACCAGGTTACGAAACGCCTGGACACAGGAGGAGGGATGGATGTCGTATACTTAGACTTCAGGAAGGCCTTCGTTACGGTATCCCACCCCATACTGGTGAACAAGTTAAGAGGCTGTGACTTGGATGACTACACAGTCCGATGGGTGACGAATTGGCTAGAGGGTCGCACCCAGAGAGTCGTGGTGGATGGGTCGGTTTCGACCTGGAAGGGTGTGGGCAGTGGGGTCCCACAGGGCTTGGCCCTTGGACCGATACTCTTTAATGTCTTCATCAGCAACTTGGACGAGGGAGTGAAATGTACTCTGTCCAAGTTTGCAGATGACACAAAGCTATGGGGAGAAGTGGACACGCCGGAGGGCAGGGAACAGCTGCAAGCAGACCTGGACAGGTTGGACAAGTGGGCAGAAAACAACAGAATGCAGTTCAACAAGGAGAAATGCAAAGTGCTGCACCTAGGGAGGAAAAATGTCCAGCATACCTACTGCCTAGGAAATGACCTGCTGGGTGGCACGGAAGTGGAAAGGGATCTTGGAGTCCTAGTGGACTCCAAGATGAACATGAGCCGGCAGTGTGACGAAGCCATCAGAAAAGCCAATGGCACTTTATCATGCATCAGCAGATGCATGACGAATAGATCCAAGGAGGTGATACTTCCCCTCTATCAGGTGCTGGTCAGACCGCAGTTGGAATACTGCATGCAATTCTGGGCGCCACACTTCAAGAGAGATGTGGATAACCTGGAGAGGGTCCAGAGAAGGGCCACTCGTATGGTTAAGGGTTTGCAGACCAAGCCCTACGAGGAGAGACTAGAGAAACTGGACCTTTTCAGCCTCCGCAAGAGAAGGCTGAGAGGTGACCTTGTGGCTGCCTATAATTTCATCACAGGGGCACAGAAGGGAATTGGTGAGGTTTTATTCACCAAGGCGCCCCCAGGGGTTACAAGAAATAATGGCCACAAGCTAGCAGAGAGCAGATTTAGATTGGACATTAGGAAGAACTTCTTCACAGTTCGAGTGGCCAAGGTCTGAAACGGGCTCCCAAGGGAGGTGGTGCTCTCCCCTGCCCTGGGGGTCTTCAAGAGGAGGTTAGATGAGTATCTAGCTGGGGTCATCTAGACCCAGCACTCTTTCCTGCCTATGCAGGGGGTTGGACTCGATGATCTATTGAGGTCCCTTCCGACCCTAACATCTATGAATCTATGAATAAGAATACACTCTGTCTCGGTAATAGGGCCTGAATACTAAAGAAGAGATTAGACTAGAAACAAAATCCAGCAGTATCATGCCACTCCATGTTACTGTGCAGGGGAGGTACTTAGATGCTGATTTAGATTCAACTAAAGTTTATGTAAATACTTTACTGAATTAAGGTTTGAAATACCATTGTGTTGTACCATTGTGTTGTATAAGAAATAAGGTCTCAAGTTCCTATAAGCTGTTGCACACGTAAGTTTTTGTGTAAACTAGTCAATGCATTTAAATAAAACTACTTATATGCACATTTATTTGTGTGAAAAAATGTTTGAAGAATCAGGGCCCTAGAAAGCTAGAGAATAGTAGGTAAGGGAGCACAGATTGAAAAAAAAAAAGAAAAGAAATTTTTTCTCAGGAGTAGTTGGAGCACATGGTTGGTTTGGGAGGAGGAGGCATTATTTTTCAAGAAATTCCTGTTAGAAATTAACAACATGAATAACCAACTCTAAAGAAAAGCAAAATTGTCCTGAAAAATGTGGTGCTTCTGCAACAAGACACTTCAGTCTTACAAGTCTACAGTTCTCCTATTGCCAGGGTCAGTGCTGAACTTACCTTAGTCTTACACGTGATAGTTATGCCACCGAGTCTTTGATCCAGAAAAATTCTAAGTTGCCGTCCTCTTATACCCTACCTTTCCCCAACACTGAATTAAGTGTCTTGGGCTTCTCCTTCATTCTCTTTTTAGTAATACTTACCCCTTTTTCACTATAAGTACTCTACAAATATTGATTTATTAACATTACATCATTTGCTTCCTCAGTGTATGATCAGAGCAGTAGGTTGTATCTCTTTCACTTATCCTTTTGCAGAATGACATATATCTTCTTATTGTCTTTGTCACAGAATATTCCACTGCGCTCCAAAAGCATCTATTTCAATTACTGCTTTGTTCTGCCTGTGTGGCCAGGTAAAATTATACAAGCACCTGCCTCTGTAAATCTTTTAAAAATATGGCTCTCAATGAATTGAGATGCAATAAACTATTGATATTTGTGTGCACAGAAAAAGAATTTTATATATTTTTCCATGCTACCTTTGAAATTTATAATACTTTCTTTACAAGGAAAAAACCCAGCAAAATAAATTCCAGGGCATGTTTTAAATAATTCCCTTAAAACTTACCAACTCCACTTCTATTGGCTTTTAAGTAACCACTTTTTTTCTACTAGAGAGTTTCTTCTTCTATATTTTCCAGTCTCCTTTTGATAAATCAGATGGAATTTTGATATTAGAAAAACTAAATGGGGAAAGTCAGATAGAAAGGCTTATACCCAAGGCCTTGGTGAGACAAAGGAGAGGCAGAATTTGTCTGACACGACAATTTCCTTTGTTATTGTTTTGGGATTAGAAGAGAATTGCTGCTAAAATAATTGTGCCCTGATGGTTAAGGTTGTGTCAGCACTTTTATTCTAAACCTGTTTTCCACTGGGTTTATTAGTAAATAAAATTTTATCCAGGGCTGAAGTCTAGCATGCAAAAGAATATGTTTATCTTTAGAGAGCTTGAAAAAAGAATCTTGGCTCACCTAGTGGGAAAAAGGGAAGTTGCTGATTTAAATTAATCATTTTGCACTATAACCTCTTCAGTGCTATAAACATTGTTAATTAAATGAATTCATCCAACTATACCTTAATAAAAGAGCCAGGTCTCCACTGGTAACTCGTAAATTAAGAAAAGAAACTGACCTAATATATTTTCAATAGTACATAGTGTGCGTATGTGTGTGAGAGAGAAAGTGTGCTTGCATGCCAGTGCAAGCATGAGTGTGTGTATATTACTCATTTTTAATATGTATAGTCAAAAATTTTTATTACAGCAAATATGTCTTAATTACATCCTGTGCTTACACAAGAGACCAATAGTCTATCAATTACATAATGCATGTTTATAAAAAAATTGCCTACAGTATACATTTATTTATTTCTCAATTTAATTATTCATGGAAGTAGATTCACCCTAATTAGAAACTTTTGCAAAAGTGCCACACAGTCAATAAAAAAAAATTTGAACTACTTCACAAGTTAACAATATTTTTCTTGTCTTTTTTAAACTTAATATTTAATGTCCTAAAGAATCTGGAATGGCTCCAATGCTGCCAATTTCTTAGTGTAAACATTTTTTATAAGCTTCTCTGGTACAAAAGCATAGGCAAAATACAATGTGAGTCAGAAAATTTAAGTGAGGGACGTGAGACCTAAATCCAACTTTAACCTCACCTCACCTAAATGTCTTAAAACAGATGCAGATAAATTGAATACCTATGAGATGTGAGCTGAGAATCATAGGAGAAAAAGAGATGGGAGGGATTTTAGCAGGTCTATTAGTTCAACCCCTACTACAAGCAGAATCAGCTCTGCCTAAACCAACTGAAAATCTGTCTGAACTGCATTTAAAAACATCAAATGATGGGAATTCTACTCTCTCTCTAAGTAATCTAGTCCAGTCCTTTGTATTTATTATTTAACAAATGCAAATCTGCAAAGTCAAGCAATAGCCTCCTCATTAGCTGAGTTCAAGATTATTAATTCACTTTTTACTTTGTACGGGGGACACTCCTTGGTGACGTGTGGCATTGTTTGTATCTTATAGATTCATAGATTGTAGAGTCGGAAGGGACCACAATGGATCATTGTGTCCAACCCCCTGCCCCGGCAGGAAAGAGGACCAAGGTCAGATGACCCCAGCCAGGTGACTATCTAGCCTCCTCTTGATCCAACCTGTCCAGGTCAGCCTGAATCTGCTCCCTGCCCTCCGGTGTACTAACTTTGCCCCATAACTTGGTATCATCAGCAAACTTGGAGAGGGTGCTCTCCATGCCCTTGTCCAAATTGCTGATGAAGATATTAAATAATATCGGTCCGAGGTCCGAACCCTGTGGGACCCCACTGCCCACCTCCCTCCAGGCTGAGAAGGGGCCATCCACCACCACACTCTGGGTGCAATCCCTAAGCCAGTTGGCCACCCACCTGACCGCGTAGACATCCACTCCACAGTCTGCTAGCTTCCCAATGAGGATAGGGTGTGAAACTGTGTCAAAGGCCTTCCTAAAGTCCAGGAAGATGACATCAGCCCTGGCTCCCGCACCCAGGCAGTGTGTGACCTGGTCATAGAAGGCTACAAGGTTTCTCAGGCAGGATCTACCTGTGACAAACCCGTGCTGGTTTCCCCTCAGCATCGTTTCCCCTGCTGGGCCTGCACAAATGTATTCTTTGATTATTTTCTCTAGCATTTTCCCAGGAATAGAGATAAGACTGACTGGTCTAAAGTTACCCGGCTCATCTCTTCTCCCTTTCTTGAAAATGGGCACCACATTGGCCCTTCTCCAGTCCTCATGGACCTGGCCAGAGCACCATGAGTGCTCAAACAGCCGTGCCAGCAGTTCAGCTATGACACTGGCCAATTCTTTCAGCAGCCGTGGATGGAGGTCATCCGGGCCTGCTGACTTGTACCCATCCAGCTCCTCCAGGAGCTCCTTAACTATTTCAGAACTAACCATAGGAGGACTGGTGCCAAGTGGAAATTAGTCAATGATGGAGGTGGGAGAATTGGCTTGGTCAGTACTTAGAAATACTGAAGCAAAGAACTCACTGAAAAGCTCTGCTTTTTTCCCTGTGTCAACCACCAACTGTCCTGATTTGTCCTGCAGGGGCCCTATGTTGCTCTGAGCTTTCCTTTTGCCCGCTATATACCTGAAGAAGGACTTTTTATTGTCCTTGATTGTTGAAGCCAGCCTGAGCTCAAGCCCCGCCTTGGCCTGTCTCACTAATTCCCTACAATAGCGCACCAGGGCTATATATTCCTTTTTGGTGGCTGCTCCCTCCTTCCATTGCCTATACATCTCTTTCTTTGCCCGCAGACTCTCCTGGAGTTCCCAAGGGGGCTTTTTTGTTCAGCCAAGGGGGCTTTTTTGCCCCCTTACCTCCCTTCCTATGTAATGGGATAGACTCCTTTTGAGCCCCAAGGATCACTCCCTTGAGATACCTCCATCCCTCCTGGACCCCCATATGCTCTATGTTCTTGAGTTGCATCCCCTCACTAACTAGCCTTCTAAGCTTGCTAAAGTTGGCCCTTCTGATGTCCAACACCTTAGCCCCACTAGTTACTTTACCCACCCTTTCCTGGACAGTGAACTCGACTAAGTGATGGTCACTATCTCCCAGGCTACCATCAACTTGCATGTTCCCCCTGAGATCATCCCCTGTTGCTAAGACCAGGTCAAGCAAGGCACTACCGCTGGTGGGACTAGACACCACCTGGGTTAAGTGGAGGTCCTGCACACAGTGTAATAACCTCCATGAGTGGCTTGTTTTGGCTGTCTGCTCCTTCCAGCAGATATCTGGGTAGTTTAGATCTCCCATGACCACCGGCTCTCTCGCCTGTGTGGCGTCTGCTAGCTGCCCGGAGAATACATCATCTAGCTCTTGATCCTGTTGAGGAGTCCTGTAGTAGACCCCCACAATCAAGTCCTTTTTCCCTGCCCCCCCCCGGATCCTGACCCACAATGCCTCGGTGTTCCCCTCCTCTCCCCCTAATATACAGGTCATCGTCAGGGATCCCACACTCTTCCATCCTGTCTGCGGAGCGAGGTCTGCCCGAAGTAGGGACTGGGAACACCCCTTGTCCAATGTGGCCTTGACCGCCCTGTCTCCAATCCATGAGGTTACTACGGGTCGGTTCCATCCTCCGTCTTGGGTTGCAGACCCAAAACTGCAATCCATAGGCTCCCCTCACTCCATCTCTTTGCCTCTATCCCGGGAGGGAGGATATCCTGTTGGTGCACAACTAAACTCGCTCAGGTCCATCCCACATTCACGGGAGATGTGTCCTGTCTGCCCACAGCGATAGCACACCACCCCTTTTGGTGGTCCTCGTCTTGGGCCCGTCTGCCTCTCCCCTTTACTTGGCTGTCCCTCTTTCGGGCCTCAGGAGCCTTGCCCATATCCTCTCTCCCTTTCCAAATTTGCAAAGGTCTCAGCCAAGCGGAGCGCCTCTTCACTAGTTTGTGGCTGGTGTCTCCGTACCCATCTCTGGGTGTCTCTTCCTCCAAATCCCATATGAACTGTTCTAGTAGGATCTGGTCCATCGCGCCCTCACGGTCAAACTTGCCGGCTGGCAACCATTTATTAAGTGAATCTCTTAAAGCTTGCACTAAACCCCTGGGTCGCTTAGCCTCCTTTGTCTTTCGGGCTCTGAAGGCCTGCCGGTGACTTTCTGGTGAAATCTCAAGCCTGTAGAGGATCACTGCTTTGACTATCTCATAATCTCGGGCTTCCTCCCTTGATAGAGCTCGGTAGGTGGCTTGAGCCTGATCTATCACCAGCGCCTCTAGGTGATGGCCCCACTGACCACAGTCCAACCCCGTCTAGATAACTGTCCTCTCAAATGCGTCAATATAAGCTTTGGGATCATCCTCCTTAGTCGTCCGGGGCATTTTAAATAGAGCAGCATTTCTCTGCATCCACTCTTGCTGGTGTGCGCCCTGTAGTTGCTGCACTTCCAGCACCTGCCCTATGGCCTGGATCACCTGCATAAGCAGCTCTGTGTGCACTAGTACTGGCTGCTGCATCCCTGTTTAATCCTGGGTCGGGAACACTGTCCCGTTAATGCCATAAAGAATAGTTCCCGGCCAATGCACCACTGTGGAGCTTGTGCCCTCTCTCCGCCCAGTCTATCGGGGTGTTGCCCCTCCCCTCAACTCGCCTGCCACAACTTGGATGTTAAACGCACTTTAAGAGGGGTCTACAGTGGAGATCTTATCTCGGATGGGCCTCCTGATAGACGGTGGTACTCACGGTCGTCCAACGCGGTGTTCCAAGGGGCTCCCCCTCCCCTACACCCCGTCCACGTGCCAGCTGCTGGGTGATGTGTTACAGATGTCTCCTGGCCTCATATGATGGCCTCAGACTGGTTCTCCAGGTTCCGGTCACTCTCCCTCCCTTCTTGGAGAGATTTCTCCTTTTTTTTTTTATAGAAAATACTCCTCCGAGTCAGGAGGAGCTGCAGGGTTATCCCCCTTATTCCAGCTCCCTCTTGGATCCTCAGCTGTTTCCTCTCCCTACCACAAGCAGGGAGCTCCCTTGCCTCCTGAGTGTAAGCCGCTTCAGGTGGCTGAGAGAGTGCCTCTGCTTGCACTCCTTGTCTGCCTCCTGCTCTGCCTCCCACAGAAGGCTTAAAGCCCTTCCCTGAGCTGGCTGCTTGAGTCTTGCAGGCTGGGTCCTCTCCTTCCCATGCCAGAGCTTGCCTCACGAGCTGCCAGCCCGTGCTCTCTCTCTCCGGCTCTCTCTCTCTCCCCGCTCCACCGGCATTTTTAAATCTTCCCGCAGCGGCCGATACGGCCGCTGGGATTGGCTCAGCTGTTCCCCTCACCGGGAACAGCTGATGCCACAGCCGGCGTAATGCTGGTTCGCGCGGCTGCAGCCGCAAACGCGGTTCCTGTTCCCGCTGCTCTCTGGGAGGTACGTACGCCCCTCTGGGGGCTTGCTCTCAGGGTCTGGGGTCCACGGGCTCTCTTCTCTCTTCCTCAAGAACCTGTGGGGGCACCTCGCCGCCACACTTACCGATCCCTTAATACTTACCTGGTGCAATCTGGCATCTTGTTTATGGTTTACCAAACCTGGGCTCTCTTCAACCACCAGTTCCCCGACCCCCATTAAGCCTAGTTTAAAGCTCTTTGGAGAAGATCAGCCAACCTGTGGGCGAACAGATACTTACCTCTGGGAGAGAGATGAAGATCATCATCTCCCAGGAAGCCTCCTCCCTGGAAGTGCTGGTCTTGGCTGTAGAATCTGAAGCTCTCCTGAAGACACCAACTCTGGAGCCGCCGGTTGACTTTCTTGATGTGGGCAACCTGGCGTCTCCAGCTGCTGCCAACTGGAAGGATGGAAGAGAATACAACCTGTGCTCCAGTCTTCTTGAGGCTGTTGCCTAGTTCATGGAAGTCCTTCATGATACATCATTGGTTCCCACATGGACGAGGATCATGGGGTAGTAGTCAGAGGGCTTGATGAGAGCAGGAATCACCTCAGTGATGTCCCTGATCTTAGTTCCAGGCATGCAGGAGACTTCTCTCACCATAGGATCCAGTTGACAGATTGGCCTCTCCGTGCCTCTCAGGATCGAGTCAACCACCACAATCACTCGGCATTTCTTCTTCTGCTGGGCAGTGATCCCCCTGCCTGCCCAGTAGGGGCTACAGGGATCACCTCCTCTGCAGGAGAATGCTCCTCCTCTGTCTCCTTCATGGTTGTCAGGGCCCCGTATCTGTTCCCCACATGAAATGGGGAAGCAGACACTGGGCCCCGACACCTGGATCCAGAGGTGACTGTCCTCCACTCTCCTGCTGCAGACTCCTCACATGGATTTTCTCCCATGGGCATCTGGAGCTGAAAGGAATAAATACCCATCAATCACAGCCTCATCATCCCTGATCCCCCTCAGCCTGCTCACTGCTTCCTGGAGTTCCCTCACCTGCTCCTCCAAGGCCGAAGGTGGGTACATGAGGGACAGGCAAGGGGGCTCCCCGCCTCCCCCAATGGCGGGGTCACCACCAGGCCACCCCTGCAGACAGGGGAGCAGGGCTCCATCTGAGTGGACACCACAGAGGAACCATGGGGGGGCAGCGCCATCTGAGCTGCAACTGCAACCCATGCTCTTACCTTAGCTGCTGAGCTACGAGTCATCATTGCTTTCTTGCTAGATGCTGCTTCTTGTTGCTTTCTCTTTGTACGCCCACCTCGCGCAAACGCAGGTGCACCCTTACAGGCTCCCTGCCGGTTCGCTTAAGAGGGCTCCGGGGGGCTCCCCCTCTGAACCCTCTGCATCTGTGCCGGCCCTCCGCCTCACTTACCTGAAGGGTCTGCCACTGCCTCTGCCTCCCCCTCCACTAAGGTGAGTCCAGGGAGCACACATGCACTGAGACACATGTGTGCCTGCTCTGTCATCAGGCCCTGATTGTCTGGGGCTTGACCAAGCCGTGGTTTTAAGGGCCACGGTTTGAATTTCCCGGGGCTGGCCCGGCAGCCTATTAGGAGGCTCCAGCCTGAGTCAGCCGGGCTGAGTAAGCCAATCAGGGCCACTGGGCTTCCCCGGAACAACCTGCTGGCAGCCTCGTTCCCTGATGGCCGCTTTGGTCCCCACTGGGGATGCCAGATCGCACCAGGTAAGTATTAAGGGGTCGGTAAGTGTGGCGGTGAGGTGCCCCCACAGGCTCTTGAGGGAGAGAGAAGAGAGCCCATGGACCCCAGACCCCGAGAGCAAGCAGCTGCCTCTAGGATAGGCATCCCTTTCACCCAGGGAAAAGTCCCCACCTAGCCTGCTCCCCGCTGGTGCCCCACAGAGCACGCCTCTCCACAATTGCACAATGGATTAGCACGGAGGCCCCAGCAGTTGGATTAGCACTGAGGCCCCAGCAGTGAAGGTTGGCTGCACAGGGACCTTGGCCTGTTCTGAACCTGTTTAGCAATGACCACTTTCTCTGTGATAGTTCAAAGCCAGGGTTGATGAGTGGGGTTTGTCATGAGGAACTTGTTTGTGACTTCCCATGATTCCCATTCCTTGATCCAGAGGGTATCTGCAGACAGATCATAGTTAGGGAGGTTGCTCTATAAGAGGCATCACAAAGAAAGGCAGGCCTTGGGTAGATTGAACAGGTCACCATACAGTGGTCGGTAAGGTGCAGTACGGATAGCTTCGACCAACTTTTGGGTAATCATCAGTCGACAGATGTGTTGGGGAGTGATATTTGCAAGGAAGTAACCCTGGGTGGGGGGAGCTGAGAGGAGGGTTCCAGTTATGATACACATGGTTGCGTTCAGCAGAGTGTCAACAAGATGTGTATGGGATGACCTTTGCCAGACAGGTGCACAGTAGGGTTGTGCAAAACATCACTGTTCTGTTTCAACTTCTGTTTCAACAAGACAGTGTTTTGTTTCAAGTTTTGTTTTGTTTCGAAACCACTGTTCTGTTTCATTTCTTCAAAACTGTTTCGCTGTTTGACACTGTTTCAATGTTTTGCCCATAGGCTATAATAGGGAAGCACAAAACTGCCTATAACTTTGTCATTTCTTGCCTGATTCAGATGAAACTTGCATGAATGCTAGCTCCTTCTGAGGCCATGAAGCTTGTCAGGATTCAAGGATATAGATGCAAGGGTTTCTGGGAAACTGTACCTCAAAGTCTTGAAAGCAAAACTCTTATCGTGTGTGTGTTAAGGCACAGCAGGGTGAAAACTGCAGGCACGGTGGGCACTGCTGAGGGCATTGGAACTCCCAGCTTTCAAGGAGATAGGTGCAAGGGTTTCTGGGAAACTGCACCTCAGGCTGCTAACAAGCAGAACTCATGACTCATGACACTGTGTGTGTGTTAAGGCATGCCCTCACTAGCTCTGGGGCCTCTACATGACATGGTAGTGTGTCCCAATGAGGTCTCATCCTCCCCTGCAGCCTCAGTCTGCTCCACCACCTTAAATAGGAACAGGTATAAAATAACTTAGTGAGCAGCACAGTAGCACCAGCAGCATCTCAGGCAGCCAAACTGTCACAAAGCCTGTCTTTCCTCTCCTGCAGGAGCTTCTTCTCCAGCATGTGTGTTAAGGTGCACCCTTACTGGCACTGGGGCCTCTACATAACACAGTAGTGTACCCCAATGAGGCCTCCTCCTCCCCTACAGCCTCAGTCCAGTCCACCACTTTTAATAACAACCGGTAATAACTTAGTAAGCAGCACAGTAGCATGAGCAGCATCTCAGGCATCCAAACTGTCACAGAACACAACCTTTCTTTCCTTTCCTGAAGGAGCTTCTTCTCCAGCAGCTGCCACAGAACTCTTCCTGCCAGCCCCAAGTCTGAGGCTTAGATGTGCCCAGGGCCCTGCATCCTTCTGGTCAGCTGACTGGGGACAGGTACTAGAGGTGTTGGTCTAAGGACATGGCGTTGGCAGACAAGGTCCATTGGGTCAATCTGGTATTTTTTAGTAGACCAACTGAATAGTTAGAAAAATATATCTCAGCAAACTTTTGGATTGAAAACCCCTTTGTCAGGCTGAGGAAGCACCTGCAGTTGTTCTGTGTGTGCTGTTCCTGGATGGAAGGAATAGTAAAGAATCCAGAGTCTGACATGCAATACAGGCAAGAAAGCCAGTCAGTGAAAATAGAAATAGAGGCATCAGGGCATGAGGGACAGCTTGCGGGGGTGGGGGGAAAGGGGGATGTAGCAGCGCAGGTAAAAGTGGAGAGGGACCTGGGGAGTCAGATGTCTGGCAGGTTGTAGTGTGTCAGAATTCCACTGTCTATATTGAGTCCATGAGTTGCTGTACCTAGGAGGCTGGTGAAATGAAGTTCATAGGCCCGGCTCTGAAAAGTAGTTTGTTAATTCAAACAAGCCCTGAACTTTGCTAACCTAACCTCATCACCAGAAGCCAACCTCCTACAGCTCAAAACACAAAACCTGCCAACAGCCTCCAGTACCCCCACAAATGGCACACCAGAATCTATCCAAGACAAGAATACCCAACTACCAGTAGGGGCACAATTCTCACAAAAATAACATTCTGTCTCCAATCTCTCAGGCCTGATTCAGAAAGGGAATTTACAAACAAATTTTCATAGCCAGGTCTATGAACTTCACTTCATCAGCCTCCTAGGTAGTAGGTACAGAAACCTATGGACTCAATATAGAAATTGGAATTCTGGCATGCTACAACCTGCTGGACAGCTGACTCCCCAGGTACCTTTCCACTTTTACCTGCGCTGCTACATCCTCCTTCCCCCCAACCCCACCTCAGCCTGTCCCTCACCCCCTGATGCCTCCATTTCTATTTTCACTGACTGGCTTTCTTGCCTCCATTGCATGGCAGCCTCTGGCTTCTTTACTATTCTTTCCATCCAGGAACAGCACACACACACACACATGCCAACTGCAGGTGCTTCCTCAGCCTGACAAAGGGTTTTTCAACCCAAAAGCTGGCATCCCAGGAAGATAAGCTGAGCTCACCTGGAGCCTCACATCTCCACTGCAACCAGCAAACCTCAGGCCTGTCAAAGACATGATGGGTCTAGGCTTTCCGCAACCAAGACTGCGTGCATGCGTGTGATAGCTGTAGGTTATGGCATCTCCTACCCACCTTTCACCAGAGGATCCTTGGTACTGACATTTCCTGGGGCTGCCAAACTGCCAATAGTCCCACCAGGCCTCCCTGACCCTGGTAGAGTGCAGTTTTAGTGGTCATGCCCAGGACCTGGGGCCTCCTCCTTCCCCATAGCCCCAGACCATACCTCCAAGTTCATCCTGGCACAGAAGTTCAGCAGGAACTTGTTCTTCCCCTGCTGGCTGGTGATGCAGTGAGTGCCCCCACCAGCTGTGAGTGTGGGGCATTAAATGGCTTTTTAAAAATGAAAAAAGGAAATAGATGTGGATGGAGTGAGGAGGGTGTCATTCACTCCATCTGCACCTGGAGCTTGGGGAACCCCAGCAGTGGGAGGTTTACCTTCAGGAATACCAGCTGCTCCACCAAACCAGGATCCAAGCAGGTGTGGTGGGGTGTCACTACATTCTCAGCAGTGCTGAACACCCTCTCACTTAGAACACTGGTTGGTGGACAGGACAGGTGTTCGTGGGCAACTGTGGCCAGATGTGGCCACATCTGGCTGCAGCTTGCCCAGTAGGCCAAGGGGCAAGCTGCAGCCAGCTCCACACCCTCGGCAAGGTAGGCAGCCACCAAGGCCTGAGTGCTACCTGACTGATGGTGTGGTCTGGTGCCTCTGGACCCCACCATGGAAGCCATGCCCTTGGACCACATTGGCAGCACCTGTTGTGGAGGAGATTTGCTCATGGATGGCGTGCCAGCATGGGACAGTGGATCCCCCTCTTCCATGTCCCCCACCTCCACCATTCTGCCTCCCTGACTCTCTTCACTAACACCTCCATTCACTGATCTAGACTTTGGCTGCTGCATACTCTGCCCTTCACCTTTGAATCACATATGGTGGCCAGCACGTGTACCATACTGGACTGCAAAGGATGAAGCCTTTTCCTGATGCCCACCTTCAGCTGCCTTACCAGTGCTTGGACATTTGGTGACAGCAGCTTGCCCCAGGAACATTGACCCCCTGGAAGCTTTCCATTTGGCTCTGAAGTTCCCTCACTATGGGGATCACCTGGCTAAGGAGGGCATTGTCCATGCTGAGGGTCTCAGTGGTCTCAAGGACCACCAAGATCTGAGAGATGGTATCCCACTTAGCTCTGTTAAAGGGACCGTTGATCCCAACCTCTCTGAGCAAATCCATCTCATACTTTCTCCCAGTTTAAAGTTGAGCCGCTGATGACTACTCATTGAGCATAATTATTCAATGGTTATGCACCAATATATACTAGTTTAATCAAGACCATATTTCCATAGTTTATTTATAAGAATATTGTGGGACACCATGTCAAAATCCTTACTAAAGTCCCCCCATCCCCAAGGCCCATCACCTTGCTGCTGAAGGAAATCAGGTTTGTCAGACATGATTTGCTCCTGGTAAATCTAGCTACACACTTTTGTAACTTTACTGTTTTCACTGTCTGTGTAATGACAATGTATTCCAACAATGATCCTTACAGACACCTGAGAAACCCCAGTGCTTTCAGGACAGTGTGCAGGTGTAACTGATTGGAAGTTAGTAAGCAATTCTTCACATGAGGTGTAAGATGAACAAAATTCCATTTCATTCTCCTGAAGTTGTATTGGCTTTGACATACTAAGAATAGTAGAAGGGGTGTTGATTGTAGCTGTGTTGCTTTAAGGACATAGGCAGACAAGGTTATTTGGGTAAATCTGACATATTTTTATTAGACCAACTGAAATAATTGGAAAAATTCTTCTTTGCAAGCTTCTGGATACAAACACCCTTCTTCAGGGAGAAGGAGCATCCGCAGTTGTTTTGTGCTCTTCCTGAATCAGATAAAAGCCAGTATGCAAGAATGCAGGTCAGTGAAATTGCAAATGGTTGGCAGTGAGGGTCAGAGGGTGTGAGAGACAATGGGTGAGAGACAGGTGTGGGGGAGAAGGAAGGAAATGGTGACCTGGAGAAAGAATGTAGCTGATAAATTATAAAGAGTTTACTTGGGGTATCAAATGGTAGGCAGGTTATAATGTGCCATAAATCCAATGTCTATAGTTACTCCACACTTTCATGTATCCAGTAGGTTGATGGAATGAAGTTCATAGGCTCCTCTGTGAAAGATATTTTGTAAATTCTCTTCAAGGGTTAGAACTGAGATATTGGCCCAAGAGTGATTATCTCATGAGAAATGTGCACCCACAGGTAATTGGGTATTTCTGTCTTGGATAGATTTTCAGTGTATGTGTTCAGTCTGGTATGAGTGTTGTTGTTTAATTTCTCCTACATATTTTTCATCAGGGCATTAAGTGCACTGGATGAGATATAATATATTTCTGGAGGTGCAGGTGTAAGATCAAGGAATGGTGATGGTTCTGTTGTGAGATGTAGTTATTGTGGGAGTGGTGGAGATATGCTGGCAGGTTTTACATTTCTTGTCATGGCATGGTCTAGATCAGGGGTCGACAACCCCTGGCAAAAGTGCCGAGCATGGCACACGAGGCCATTTTGCATATATGTATGTTGCAGAGCACTTAGGTGCCCTGCTCCTATAAAGAGAGGAAACTGCTAGGAAAGAGCCCTAGCAGTGAGTGGAGAGCCTCAGCTGCTAGTTACCAGGGCAACCAGAGGGAGCTAGTGGCCCACACCTGCCAGAGGTCAGCTGACAGGAAGGGGCAGGGCCTGGCTCCCATATAAACCCTAGGGCTGAGGCCAGGATAGCAGTTCCCCGCCAGCAACCAAGGGGGAAGGATCTCTCCCAAAGCAAGCAAAGGGGAGAGGCCTGACTGCAGGTCCAGCCTCTGATGTTGGTGAAGGATAGAACATCCCTGGGGTGGCTTGCATGATATTGTTATAGCTGGGCAGCTTGAGTTTATGTTATAGCCGAGGGGCTTGTGTTTTGTTTACTGTTTAAAATCGGTGGCTTGTGTGAGGATATAAGGGGATGGAGGAGGCCTCATAAGGGGCTCACAGTAACATGGGGACCCCAGCCCCAGAGAGGGAGCAGCGAGAAGCCTCAGAGAGGGGGCAGCGATTGCTGAGGGTGCAGTACGAGACAGGGCTGCAGAGAGCCTGAATACCAGTGAGGCATCGGGTGAGGCTGAACAACGTCCGTTACATCTGCGAGGCTTGGATCATGGTAAAGGGGTGGTTGGAGCCACGCATAGCCCATAAGGCTGGGGAGCCTGGGAACTCCCATTATAGGATGGGGCCAGTGTATAGCAGGAAGCTGTAGCCAAGAGGATGGAAAGGCAGACTCCCTGTTATATATATTTAACATCAAAGACTTGGCAGACAAGAATCTGAGGATGCTTTTAAGTTAACTTGGCACAGTAAAAGGGGGTGTCAGGGGAGATCACGGTCACCCCTGGGATGCCATATAACATAAACAACCAAATATACACTTTTGTGTATATATACAACACAAACAAGGAAGTGAAAGCACACCTCCAAGACAAGGGGGAAAATATTGGAAAGAAGGTTCTGAACAGTAGTCACTAGGTGAATGCTGCTTGATGTGGAAGTGATTTTAAAGAGGCAGACAGTGCTTGTGGTCCTGAGTGAATAACTGGAACTGTGCCACTGACTGCCATGGAGATTAATGCTCTTTATGAAGTGGAAAAAGACTCAGATGAGGCAGACATGGCACTGTCAAAAGAAAGTAACATTATTTTGCTTCAGGATGGTATGTACTGTCAGCCTCTGTAAAACGCTTCCACATCAAGGATTATTCAACATTTACATTTAGGACATGTGTGGCCAAGACTGTCCAAATAAAATGCCTCAAACTCTCTCACCTCTGCCCTGTTTAACTGCCCATTCTGTCTGTTTTCTATGTCATACCTTTTTGTTGTTCAGCATCTGTTCCCTGTGCTGAATTAAATCTAGCCCAGTGAATCTGTTCAGTACAGCTTGGATCAGCAGCTTTTCATTGCACAAAATAGGACTTTGCAATTAAAAGGTACATACACATGCATATACATTCTATTCTTAACTTTTAATTATTTACAATTGAAAAATCAAAAGTTTTTTTCCCATGTCAATTACTGGCATGCAAAGCATAACATTCTTACTTTGCTGTCAGTTTTTTGCCTCACCTGACTGACAAAAACTACCACATTAATTTTGTAGTTAAAAAATATTTTGCATTTTGTTTTTGAGATGCAATAAAAATCAGAAAGTCCTTGAAGTTGAGGGTTGCATTTCCTCCACTGCAGTACAGAACTGAAACAAATGAAACCACAATTAGCTGTTGGTAGTGAGTATGGCTAGGATTTTCAAAATGGCAGAAAGGCATTAGGCCCTGGAACTCCATTTAGCTTTTGGTAGATGTTGGGTGCCTTGCTCTCATGTTTTTTTGAAAGTGCCAAACTTTAATTTTGGGAAAAAAAATAGACTTGATTCTTTACACATGTATATTTAAAATATAAGTAAAAAGAGATAATTAGCGTCAGAAGCTAGCTCTGCAGTGTTCTCTTATATTTTACCTTGTGCAGTGTATCATCACTGTTCTGTTCTTTATTCCACAGATTTCATCAGTGCATGTTTACTTGTACATATGTCTAACATAATTACTTGTAATATTCTGTACCTCTGAGCTGCTTCAAGAAGCTGCCATTTGTTTTTAAAATAAAGCTATTAGATATGTTTCCTTCATATTGTCTGAATTCAAACTTTTCATGGAATCATACTACTCTGCAATCAAAGACTACCCATCTAAAACTCTGCCTGTATTTAACATTTCTGAGCATACAATAATGAACAAGTTGGTTCTTCACTCCCCACCCTGCCCCTGATCAAAACTAGCAGCCCAGTGCTGACCTAATATTTAACCTCATCCCAGAATTTTCTGAGTGTCATGCAATCACTTACTCATTCCTAAATATCACCCATTTCCCAGCAGCAAAGGGACTGAAAGTGGACCTTGATGGTAGTACCATTATTATCCAACTTATGCATTTCCCTGTAGAAACCCATTCCAAGGGCCTAGGGATTTGAGATAATAAAATGGTATTCTCCATTCTGGAGGTGCAAGGTGCTAGATATCTAAGTCATTTTTTTTTTATGTAAAAGTGTGGTGGTGAAGTGCCCCCACAGGCTCTCAAGGGAGAGAAAGGAGGACCTGCAGACCCCAGACCCCGAGAGCAAGCCCCCAGAGGGGCGTACATACCTGCTGAAGAGCAGCGGGAGCAGGAGCCGCGTTCGCGGCTGCAGCTGCGCAAACCGCCATTACGCCGACTGTGGCAACAGCTGTTCCCGGCACGGGGAACAGCTGAGCCAATCCCAGCGGCCGTATCGGCAGCTGTGGGAAAGTTTAAAAATGCCAGCAGAACGGGGAGAGAGGGGGAGCCAGAGAGAGAGAGAGTATGGGTGGGCTGCTCGTGCTGCGAGCTCAAGCACAGAGAGGAGAGGACCCAGCCTGCGGGTCTCAAGCAGGCAGCTTAGAAGAAAGCTATAAGCCTTCTACAGGAGGCAGAGCAGAAGGAAGACAGAGAGTGCGAGCCGAGGCACTCTCTCAGCTTCCTGAAGTGGCTGACGCTCAGGAGGCAGGGGAGCGCTCTGCTGTCAGTAGGAGAGGGGAGACAGCGGAGGCTCCAAGAGGGAGGGGAATCAGGGGAATCACCCTGCAGCTCCTCCTAACTTGGAGGAGTATTTCCTGTAAAAGAGGAAAAAGGAGAAATCACTCCCAGAAGGAGGGAGAATGACCGGGAACCGGAGAACCGGTCTGAGGCCGTCACACAAGGCTGGGAAACATCTTGAACCCAGCGGTTGGTGCTTGGATGGGGTGTAGGGGAGGCGGAGCCCCGTGGACCACCGCGTCAGACGACCGTGAGTAACACTGTCTATTGGGAGGTCCCACCCAGGATAAAGATCTCCACTGTAGACCCCTCTTCAGGTATATATTTACATCCAAGTCATGGCAGGCGAGTTGAGGGGAGGGGCAACACCCCGATAGACCAGGCGGAGCGGGGCGCAGGCTCCACAAAAAGGAAAAATGAGTTTAATATTAATTACTGAATATTTGTTCCTCATCCAAATTAGCACAACTGCAATCCCTGCTTCCAGAAGGCTCTTGACTGGAGGCAGAGGTATCACAGAATTTATTCTTAGATGGACTTGCATAGCTGGGTCAGAAACATGTCAACAGTGCCTACACATCTGTTCATCATCTGACACAAGTTAGCAGCATCACTTCACACACTAATTGAAAAAGAGGCTGTGACTTAGATGTTTACATGGTCCAGTGGCTGGCAAAATGGCTTGAGGGTTGCACCCAGAGAGTGGTAGTAGATCAGTCAGTATCAACCTGAAGGAGGTGGGTAGTGGCATCCCACAGGGCTCAGTCCTTGGACCTGTACTCTTCAACATCTTCATCAGTGACTTGGATCTGGGCATGAAGTGTACTCTGTCCAAGTTTGTGGATGATACTAAATTGTGGGGTGAAGTGAACACTCCAGAGAGTAGGGAATGATTGCAGGCAGACCTGGACAGGTTGGAAAAGTGGGCGGAACACAATAGGATGCAGTACAACAAGGACAATTGCAGAGTGATGCACCTAGGGCATAAAAATATCCAGCACACTGCACCCACCTGGTTTGGTATAGGTGCTCTCTGGAAGCCTTAGAGCGCACGCCCAGTTCAGGCCTCGGGGCGTGTCCCCAAGACTTGAGTATTGGGCTGTCTTCAACCCCAAGGGAGGCCCTGACACTCGCCTGCCATGATTTGCTCTTCCTTTCAGTAGTGGGACTCTCCCTCGCAGAAACTCACAGACCAGGCACTGCTCCTTGCAGGCATTCTTGAGGCTCCACCTCCCCTACACCCAAGCCATACACCAACCTTCAGGACAATCAGGTGATGGATTGATGGTTTGTCTCTTTGATATTCGCTCCTGCTCTTGCCCCCTTTTGGCCCGACCCTCAGTGTTTTTCTTTGCCCAGGTGCCTACAGGTGTGGAACCAGTCTCGTCCCAACTTCTGCTTGGGCCTTATCTTCCAGACATCCCATTTGATAGGGCTGCCTCCGTGCCTGTTCATGACCCTGTGGGTCAATTGGGGATGCCTTCCCCGGTTCAGGCTTCAGCCCACCCCACTCATGGCTCTGGCATCTGTGGTCATTGGGATCCCTTGACACCATCCTCCTCGGCCTGGCTTCCCTGCCAAGCTGAGTGTTTATCCTTCGGGGAACCAGGATCCCTTTAGTGTCTCCCCATCTGGTCCCCCGATGATCTGTTGCTTCTGCAACCCAATAGCCTGGGGAGCAGCTTCACCTCCTGTCCAAGGCTTAGCTGCTGCCCCCATTTCCCTGCTGCCAGCTTTTAAATCTGCCAGGCGGCATTTTTTTATGACATCATCCACTGGCACCGCTCCCAGCCGCAAATAAAAGCTGCTGTTGAACTGCACCGGTGGCTCTTCTCAGCACTGTGTGGCTTTTCCTGTTGAAGGTAAGTAAGCCCCCTTCTTAGGGCTTTTGGTTTTCTTCTTCTGGGAGCTCACCCCAGCCTCGGGTCCCACCATGAGAGGGGTTTCCAGGACCTCCATTTGTGTCCCCCTGGGACACACACTTACTGGCTAGAAAATGACCCTCTCAGCAGCACAGAAGTGGAAAGGGATCTCGGAGTCATAGTGGACTCCAAGATGAACATGAGTCGTCAGTGTGACGAAATCATCAGCAAAGTTAACCACAATTTATCATGCACCAGCAGATGCATGATAAATAGATCCAAGGAGGTGATACTTCCCCTCTGTGCAGCATTGGTAAGACCACAGTTGGAGTACTGCACCCAGTTTTGGGCCTCATGGAGGACATGGGTCAGACTAATCATATGCAACAGGCTGAGGGATGAGATGACAGAGGGATTCTGGGTGAACTGTTTCAGGGCCCATTTGGTAATGTTTGCCAGACATTTAAAATGGTGAAGAAATAGGAATCTATGGGAATGGGAAAGAAAGGCACAGATCATCTGTGAAAAAGAAGAAGTCTAAATGTATGCAGTGTAGTGGCTTACTATGACTTGAAAAAAGCTAATGCTGTGAGAGGCTGTATGCAATGGGTGCTCCATATTTCTTATTCAGATGGACTGCACTATTTTTTCCTTTTGGTAGGTTACTAGTGGGTTTGGGAGAGAAGAGACTTGCCCGGTGGCAGAGCCACACAGACTTTAACACTTGAGTTTGGCTTAGTTGATTTGGAATTCAGAACTAATTTAGCCTTAAGCCCCTCCCCCCACCCCCCCAAAAAATCAGCATTTTGGCACCAGGGAAGGGTGTTACAATTTTCTCTGGCCCCTTCAAGTGCTGGTCCTTTTATTGTGGTACCCCCAGCTCTGGTACTTGTTCCCTCCTGACAGAACAACTACCCTTGCCTAATATGAGCCATGTGTTTTATAGTCATGCTTAGTGTTGGCTCAGTGTAGTCAAATTCATAGTTGGCTTTCATAACTGAGTACATGTTGCTTTTGGCAGCCATTTAATAATAGACAATGTATTTAATGAGGTTTCCTTGTATGCACTTTTTTCCCATGTTGATGTGGGAGGGACAAGTAACTTCATTTTGTATTCAAGTAAATACAGTAAAAGTCAGTGTATTGTAAAAATGTACAAAGCAACAGGTTAGCCTTAAACTTACTGTAATGATATGTGCTCTTCTACCTAAATTAATTAAAGTATTGACTTGCATTAATTAAAATTTCGTACTAAAATTTCTGCTGTCTGCTACATCAAGTGTTACAAGCAAAGTCAAAGACACACATCTTCAATATAGTGGCACAAGTACATTACATGGTACTTGTCATAATATTATTTCTCTTTCAGGTAAACACATCTTCCTTCAAATTGTTTTAAAAGGGGAAACATCAAAAACATAACTTGGTATTGCTAAAGCTGCTGCATATATCATGACAAAGACAAAAACCATGACTATGGCCATATAGTAAGACATGGAAGTCACATGCCCAGTACCTGCTCCGATGTGTTCTGACTGGAACACATCGGACCAGACTTGATTAACCAAGTGTGCTGGAGCATGGTAGTTACGATGCTCTAGGAGCCCACATTGAATGAGCTTTAGTTAAAGTACCCTCCATCACCATTTTGATGGGCAGAATCCTGAGTACATGAGATGCTGTGGGCACTTTAATTAGAGCAGCTCCCAAGAGCTACTCTAATTAAAGTGCCCCTTCCACCCCAGAGCATGTGTAGGGATGCCCAGAGTTATAATGCCTTAAGCACTGAGAATAAAATAACATTTGAAAAATCATACCTTATTGCCTTAAAAATAAAGTAGGATAATTTTCTCTCCTCCTGAAAATGCTCCTTTAGTTTGTGGGTCATTAGCATCTGCAATCAGGTGAACGTTATGTATTGCTACAACTATACTCTAAATTCCTGCCTGGTCTAGCAGAACTTTTTAAATATTTCTACAGCACTCAGAATACCAAAGTATACCCACAGTTATCACAATGATAGGCATAAGACAGAAAGCGACATGAAGCCACAGAAGAATTACAATCAATGAATATTCTAGAGGACATCAGAAATTCATGATTCAGTATGTCATTACTGAAAGTTTACCCACCATCCCACTGTTTCCCGCAAGTTGGCAAATTCTTTAATTCCTGTGTGATACAACTAGAAGTATTACACCAGCAAGCAAAGCCATCTTCCTGAGTCACTTTGCTGTCCCGGCTCCAGTACTAAGCGTATAATCAGCAGGCACATCTACACATGCAATTAATTTGAAGTAATAAACTCCAGAGCAATTTGAGTTGGAGTAAACTACTCCTGTGCAAAGCATCTACACATGAGCCTGGGACAGCAGCAAATTCAGTCAGGGCAAAGTAGTTTATGCCGGGACTGCTCCTGGCCTGCTCTGTCCCAGGCTCCAGGTAGTAGCAGTGGGTGGAAAAGGGACTGGCTGAGGCACGAGGGTTCTGTGTGGCTAGGAGACAGGTAGGAGTTTGGCTCCCTGCTGGCTGGGCTACAATTTATGCCTGCCATCAGAGTCTACGTGTGCACCTAATCACAGTTATTTACTCTGCCATAAGATAGTAGTGTCCCTGTAGCAGGGCACTAAGGTGCCTGCTACTTGTAGAGCTGGGATAACTACTCAGGTGCCGGTTGCTAGGGCAACCAGAGGGAACCAGTGATCCACACCTGCTAGTGGTCAGCTGACCAGAAGGGGCAGGGCCTGGCTCCCATGTAAACCCCAGGGATGGGACCAGGCTGGTAGTTCCCTGCTGGCAGCCAAGGGGGAAGGAGTTCTGCCAGACTGAGCAGAGGGAAGAGGCCTGAATGCATGAGCAGTTTGGGACTGGTAAAGGATGGAGCACCCCAGGGGTGGCTGGATTAATGTTGTAGCCAAACAGCTAGAGTTTATGTTATAGCCCAGGGGCTTGTGTTTTGTCTGCTGCTTTTCACTGGTGGCTTGGGTGAGGCTATAAGGGGATGGGGGAGGCCTCATAGGGGACTCACGGTAGTGTGGGGACCCCAGCCCCAGAGAGGGGGCAGCAATTGAGAAGCCCTGGGGGGGGGCACGATTTTGAAGAATCCCCAGAGAAAGGGGCCACGATTTGAGAAGCCCCAGAGAAAGGGGCAGCAACCAACAAAACCCAGAAAAGGGCAGCATTGGGAGCGTGCCGACCCCGAGTGCCACAAAGCGTGCAGCATTGGGAGCGTGCCAACCCTGAGCACCCAGTGAGGCGCTGAGTGAGACAAGGTTGCGGAGATCCCAAGTGCCAGTGAGACAGTGCGAGACTGAACAACGTCCATTACATCAGCGAGGCTTGGGGCGTGGTAAAGGAGTGGTTAGAGCCACGCATAGCCCATAAGGCTGGGGTGTACCTGAACACCCATTACAGAAACAGGGCCAGTGTATAGCAGAAGAACCATGTCCAAGAGGATGAAAAGGCAGCCTCCCTACAATATATATAACATCAAAGATGTAGCGGGTGAGAATAGAGGGTGCCCTTTAAGCAGTTTAGCACGGTAAGGGGGCACTAGGGGACAGCTCGGTGACCCCCTAGGACGCCATCTTGTTACAGTCCCCAACAGTACTATCTTGCAGTGGTATTAATTAGTTTACTGTGGTCTAATGCCATTGCACATGTAGATGATGACATTTTACTCTTCAGCCAATTAACCTACTCTGCAGTAAAGTGCATGTGTATATGCAGCCTTTGTTGCATCAGTCATTTGTGCCCACAGTTTACAAAGGCACTTATGTCAAGTGATAAACGTCAGAAGAAAACTGTCTTTAAAAATGAGAGCCAGGATCTGAAAACTGGCCCTACATCTTTTTTTATTCATAAATGATGTAATGTTAAAGAATCATAAGATTCACCAAAGAGACAGTGTAGTCAAACAGAACTGAGATGTTTCCTTGCTCAATCTAAAAATTCCATTAAAACAAACTTAGAATCTTTTGACAAAGAAGACAGCCCAAATACTACTCTAATATGTGAGTGCAACCCACACTGACTTCAGAAGAGAATTTGACCTAATGATAGGACCTTAGAATGATCTTCACCACTTACTCCATTATGTGAGTCATACATTTGATGTTTACATTAGCTCTGGGCAGGGTTTCTGAGCATTATCACAACTGGCAGCAGCAGTACCAGGTGAGACAAGAAGTCTTTGACCCTAGTCAGGAAGCACACTACTCTTCAAGAGTGGTGACATGTAGAGGGTGCACATGCACCCCCTGAGATTGCCGGTGCACCCCCTGTCATGCCACACTTTGCACTGAGGTGATGGGCAGGGGGGCAGGTGGGAGTGCTGGTGCCCCCCCTGCGAATACTGGCCGGGGAGTGAGAGTGCCACAGCCACTTCCAGGAGCACTGCAGCCACTTCCTGGGACCCCACCCCCCCCCCCCGGTTGGTGAGATAGTGACTGGGGGCATCCCCCCACAGCCAGACTGGTCGCTGTGGGGGCATGTGCCCCTCCTGACCAAGGTGGCACCAATCACTCATGTTCCTTCAGGTAGAATCTGCTCACTGTGAATTGTAAACAGACACTTTTTAATAGAAAGATAGACATTGAATCATGCAGTTATATTTCTTTATTTCACTTTGTATCCATCACATAAATCTTATCTTACATGTCTATAGAACTATAATATTTTAGACAAGGTGTTGCATGACTATGGCAGCAAACCCCCCAAAACATCACAAATGCAAGGTGGAAACTGATCTGTACCCACATCTGGTAGACATCTGGTGGCATTGCTCTTTAGCCCCTCGCATAGAGACATCATAAACATATGACATATGGACAGCTGCTTCAGGCCACAGTTCACGAATAAACACACGCAATTTATGACTTAACAACAGCCCATACACATATTTCCCACGTGGGTAATTCATGCTTTTAGAAGTATAATTATTATAGTTGCTTAGGGCTGTAATATACACCACCTCTAGATACTAAAAGCATAGCAAATATACCATGATTTGGAGGCAAGCACTAAAGGTGTTTCAGATGGTAGGTCTTAAGGGCAGTGGCCCCAGTGGATATGAATAACCATTCAACTTGTTAGAAAAAGTGCAAGGGTATTTTACTAGGGCTGACAAGAAAGGGACCTGCAAATATCCCGTGTTTGTGCCTTAAACTAGAAGTTGGCAACCTATGGCTTGCAGACCAGATTCGGCCTGTGAAGAAGAGGTACAATCTAACCTAAAGGGTTGGTGTCACACAGCTGTGCCTTGCCTTCTGCAGCACTCCCCTCTTCTGTGAAGCCTGCTGCTCTGATCATGTATTTGGCAGCTATCCGCTCATGGGGAAAGGGTGGGATATAGACTTGCAGTCCTGCAGGAATGGACAGGTCACAAGCTTGCCCATGCCAGAAAAAGGCAACCAACAATTACAACTCAAAGTGGAACAGCAATGGCTGTAGAGGGCCATCCAATAAAGGATTAAGGATCTTTAGGACAAATGCCTGGGATGTCCTCTTTAACACACTCTTTAATTAAAAGCAAAGAGGAGCTTACAAGTTTTCAGGCCAGGAACAGGTAGCGCATATTACATTGGAGACCTCTCCAGTGACTATTCCCAGATTGTGCTCCTTCCCCAAAGTATCAGAAACTAGCTGCAATGACTATCAGACACACTCTATTCCACATAGTACCCCAACTTCTGCTGCAGCCTAATCTGTATGCCTTTTACATGGTTTCCCACATATTATACTTGCTTGCTACTCCTGGTTAGCAATACTTCAAGGTGCCCATTTACTTTCTGGATCAAGATCTTTCCATAGTTTCAGCCCCACCAACTAAGTTGACTAGGCAAAGGGGATGTGCCTGTGTGAAAGTCACAGACCATGGAAAGGGGATGTATTTAGCAGAATTTGGCTCTATGACTCAAATATACCTTAAACAGAGAAATCAGAAGTCATTGTTTTCAGGAGATCAGTTTTAATAAACTACTTCTTTTAACATTTGTTCATGAGCATTTGAATCCTAGGCTGGAGGGGAGTATTATTTTCCTTAAAATATAGATTGATTTTATATAAGCAATCATAAGAAAAATGCCATTCTGAGAAGAATGCATAATTGCAATGGAGAACAATGAATATAGAATAAAAGTATGCATCTTTATCACAGCAAGGTACTAGGTTGGCATTGAGCATCATGTCTTCCTTCTGCTGTCAGTTCCTCTTTGACACCTGATAAAATATAGCATTGAAGATGCTCTTGAATAAGTCATCTCCTCTAGTGTTGACACTACTATTTCTACTATTATGATACTGGCCTGTTCCCTATGGGTCAGCCACCTGCCTCTTTCACCAGCCATGCCTTGATGTAATAATATTGATGTAATAATTAGGCAGGAGGCTGCCCATTATACACCCCAATATTGTGGGGGCCATCCATGGCTCCATTCTACCCCTACACCACAGCCCAAGCCTCTCAGATGGCATCTCAGGCAGTCAACTCAACCATCCTCTTCATCCACTAGCTGTGGCCCCTTCCCTGGGACCTTCAACTTCCCTTTAAGCCCTGATCCATCTCAGGCCAGTCAGGACCCTGAGCTTCTCTGCTCTATATGGGCATCCCTTGCGGTGGGCCCCTTGCCCTTTTGACCCCTATCTGGGTCCTGGCCCCAGCATTGGCCGTCAGGTCCCTCAGGTTAGGTCTAAGCCTCCTGCCCACTCTCAGGGATCAAGGTACCCCATTCCTGGTTCAGGTGCTTCACAAAGCATGCCTGGCCCCATGGGGTCATTCAACCCAGAAGGCTCAGGCACTTCAAGAAGCTTACCTGGATTAGATGGATCATATAACCCACCCAAAGGTGGGGGCTAGGGTTAAGGCACCTCTACCCACCTTTCATTGGAGTGGTAACTGGCCTGGCATTTTCCTGGGATTCCAGTGCCACTGAGAGCCCCACCAAAACACCCACTCCCAGTAGGGTGCAGTTTTAGGTGACACCCAGGACCAGAGGCTCCTGCTCCTGCTCCTGCTCCTGCTCCTGCCTGCAAGATGTGGCCATGCAGCAGCTCAGCCAGGAAATGTTTCTTACCTGGTTCCCAGCAGTAAACTGCTCTTGTTTATATAGGTGGCCAGAGTTCTAAAATGGCCACCATAATCAAACACCTGCTGAGTGTTTGATCTATCCCTTAAAGTAGAAGGCACCACTGGTGCCCTGCCACAATGGCCCAGGAGTCTAAAACCCAATGAAGTGCCACTGAATCTGCTTTGTCACAGCAGAGGACTGAAATTGCCATTACAGTACATTTTTTCTGCTACTTATGCTGCAGCACAGGCAATTCATTTAGGCAGCCTTAGTGGGTAGCACAGGGATGCCAAGCTGATACTTCATACATTTTAATGAAGTGAAATATAGACACTCTCCATTTGTACCTGAATTTGACAGAATTAATGGTACATATGGTACTTTATTCTACCTTTGAAATTATGCACTGAACCATAAGAAAAATACATAGTTCATTTCTTATAAATCAGATTTTTGCAAATCACCACTTTATAATGAGAGAATTAGTACTGTGTTAACTACATTATAAAGTCACTAATTTAATGCTACTAAGTGCTCATTATATGGTAACATTTGTGATCTGCCAAGCTACTTAGTACCATGCAACAAAAAGTTTTAAACCATTAACAAGTTTGCAGTTTTATATCTATATAATCTCACTTTCAAGCAGGGGCATGATTAATCATTACAGTTCTTCTGAAATCTCTGTCATTTGTATTCTTAGCAAAAGTTGTCAACCTCTGGCCTGGTATTAATGGTGATTTTTTGTATATGACTGTATTCACTATTCTTAAAACTGATTAATTAGTTAGGCCAAGTTTTATTTGAAAGGGCAAAAAAGAATTTTCATTCAATTTCCTATAGTCCAGGTAATTAATTATAGGGTCATCCAGGCATACAGAATCATAATATGCCCCCCATACAATGTCAGCCAATTATTTATATAACACACATCTCTCTAGGTCCTTGCTAAGAAACTGTTTCAATCATAGTTAAGATTCAGCACTACTAAAAACTGATCCTGCCTCCTCTCAGAGGGTGCTGAATGCCCTCAGAACCCAATCAGCACATTCCAGGAAAGTAGACCTTTTAGACGGTGTAAAGAACTTTACTGTTATTGTAATATTTCTGGGTTAAATCTGTTCATGTTATAATAATGCTATGTACCTCGGTTTCCTGAGGGAAACAAGGAGTAATAGAATCCCTGCTAGGTCCCATAGCTGGCTATATGCTAGATGGCACTAAGGGCACTGGCAAATGTACAGATCTTCACTGTTGGGTCCAGGGGGTTTAGGAATCAAGCTCCATGTCTGCAGCCTCTCTCCCTTAGCCCCACCCTCTCCCTTCCCAGCTCTGGTCTTGTCTTCGGAATGAGAGGGGTAGAAGGGAGGGAGGGAGGGAGCTCAGGTTGGGGTTTGCCCAGCTTGCGCTGGAGTGGCGGGGGGGAGGCAGCAGGTGGATTGGAGCCCAGACCGAGCTCCCTCCCCTCCCTTCTCCACCTCCCATTCTGAAGACAGCACCAGGGGCACCACCCCAGCCCTGCTCCTGACCAGGACTGACAGAAATAAATGAAGGTGCTCCACATTGGAGCACCTTCATCTGAACCCTCATGTAATGAGGTCTAATTTGTTGTGCAATCAGCCACTTTTAAAGTGCTCTGCAGCCATGCACTTCTGTCAGGGCACAGCTGTAAAGTACTTACAAGAGGCTGATCCCAAAATAAATGTCACTTCTGTCAGGGCCCTAGATGGACTTCCAGCATCAGCATAGAGTTGAATAGCCTTGTTGACACAGGAGGTACCTAGGAGGTGTTAAGGGAAGCAGACCAACAGGCTAGACTGGGGATAGAGGGACTGCTTAACCCTTTAGAGGAGGACAGGGTCTTCTTGTTCTATTGGCTTTGTCTCCCAACTAAATGCCTTTATTGAAAAGAAACTGTCTTCTTTGCTGCTTGTCATTTGAGGTGTATTCCATTCCCCTTTGAATAAGTTAAGTCCCTTTCTCAAGAGCTGAACTGCAAGGCAGCTCCCTGAGGCAGGACCAGATAGCCAGGGAGAGTCAGGGCTGTCTGAGTCAGAAGAAGCCAGGTCTTTCCCTCATTCTAAAATCTATGTTTGTGCTGACTTTGGGGGATACTCGGAGAGACAAAAAGAAAGCTAGGGAGGTCTCCCCTTCTGGTAAAACCTGGGGGGACCCATGACAGATGGGCCAATCTGAAGCCCACTATGAATGATATACATTTACAGATTCTCTTCTCAACTGATAGCAGAATTAATGGGATCTTAAATTACTAGAAAAAAATAATCCAACCCCTCCAAGGCAATTTTGGAAGGCCCCATATGCAAAAGTTGAGCACAGTTCCACTGAACTAGAATGGCAAAATATGAGGATGCATAAGAGATATATTTTCTTCAAAAGGCAGGGACCCAAATTCACATTTCACGCTGTCTAGTAGAGGCAGAGGACTGAAGAGGAACAGGGTAGGAAGGCCTGGGGGCATCCTAGAGCAATCTCTTTCCAGAGTTTCAGTCCAACTCACTATTTGGCCAGGTGCCTGTGTGATACCCGAGAACCGCAGAACAGGAAGAGGAGGTTTGTACAATCTACTGTTTCTTGAATGCACCAGCTTACACTATTGTTATTCTAAGGGTATTCTAACTCTAAGCATCTCATGCCAGGCACTAAACTAACACACAATGGGTGCCTCTACACATGCAATAAAAGTGCACATGAATAAATGCCAGAGCTTATTTCTCTAGCGTTTTTTGCTCCCGAGTAAGCTGTTTGAACATGTACCTGGGAGAAAATAACTCCGGAGTAATTAGCTCCACAGTTTATTCATACATAGTACATGGAACCCAGTTGCAGCAGTCCCAGAGAGCTGAGGACCTTGGGAGGGGCGGAGGGGGGAAGAGTCAGCCTGCCAACCTGGGGCTGCTCTAACTGGCCTCAATGTGTTGCAGATGGGCTGGCTGGGTTGCTTCAGGGAAGGCCTAGCCGGCTGGTAGCCCCCATACTGAAGCACCCTTGTGCCCCAGCCATCCGGGTCAGCTGCCGTGCACAAAAAAACTCCAAAGCAGGGTAGTACTTGTATTAACAAGTACTACCTTGCTTCAGAGTAGGTTAGTTTCATGCACCCTCATAAAGGCACACATGTAGATATAGAGATGTTTACTGCAGTTAATTAGGCAACTGCACAGTAAATGTCTCATGTAGACATGCCTAATAAGACAGGGATGAATCCTGTTTCACTGTAGTCAGCCATACAATTCCCATGTTTGGGACTTACCCCTTAGGCCACTCTCCTTTCTAAGATAGCCCTTAGACAGGCAAGAGAGCGATATATGTCGGGCAAGGCTAAAACTTTCTTACTGCACTGTCCTCCATCCATTTTATCCATCAAATATTAAATGCAAAGAGCAGTGGCTCTGAGTAAGGAGGAAGTAGAATCTGGGTCTCCTGCTTCCTGAATGAGTATACTGATCCGTAGGATACTAAGCTAAAATGTAGGTGGGTCACCTTTCTCCTAGTTTTGGCTGGGTCACAATTTCAGGAATTAGGCTCAGGTACACACATACAGAGCTGTTTACCTGCCCAGCCAGAGCAATACTGCTATTTGGGTGCATTAAGTGAAATAGAATTCTGCCCAAAGTTCTTGCTCTAAAGAATTTATAGTTTAAAACAGGGTTGTCCAACTTCTGAGTGGCCAGGGGATGCACACGGTTTGGGCTTCAGGCTCCCTGGGCCCTGTGGGCTGCACTCCCTATCCTAGGGGCACAGACAGGAAGCAAAACCTGGAGAAGAGATCAGGAACCCAAAGATCCCAGCCAAAGCAGGAGCAAGAGCAATGGGGGAAAAATGGCACCTGGGCAAGAGCCCTCAGGCCACCATTTCATAGTTTCGTAGTGCTTAGGGTCAGAAGGGACTTAAGATCATCAGGTCCGACCCCCCACCCCCAGACAGGAATGAGTGCGGGGTCATAACATCCCAGCCAAATATCTGTCCAGCCTCCTCCTGAAGACCCCCAAGGTAGGAGAGAGCAACACCTCCCTTGGGAGTCTATTCCAAAGCCTGGCAGTCCTAACCGTAAAGTAATGTCTCCTGATGTCCAGATTGAACCTTCTCTCTAACAATATGTGGCTGTTATTCCTAGTAACTCTCTGTGGTGCCCGGGGCAACACAGCCTCACCCAATTGCCACTGATCCCCCCTTGTGAGTTTGTAAACGGCCACCAGATCCCCTCTCAGCCTTCTCTTGTGAAGGCTGAATATATTCAGGCCCTTCAGCCTCTCTTCATAAGGCCCAACCCGCTGCCCCTTAACCATGAGAGTGGCCCTCCTCTGGACCCTGTCAATGCTAGCCACATCCCTCTTGAAGTGCAGCCCCAGAACTGGACGCAGCACTCCAACTGTGGCCTGACAAACACTGTATAGAAGGGAAGGATCATCTCCCTGGACCTGCTTGTGATGCATCTGAAGATGCATGACAAGGTGAGGCTAGCCTTACTGACCGCTTCCTCACATTGGCGAAAACAATTCCTGGATGTGGGGGTCCAGCCGGGAGTCTGAGCACACCCCCAGGCTTTAACTTGCAACTCTTTGGCCTCAGAGTCAGCACACACCCCCTTAGGTAGACAACTTTAACCACAAAACCCTCCTTTTCCCTTTATAGTATGAAAAGGCAACAAAGAGGCTAGTGCAGCTTCAAGATTTTATGTTTCTGCAAAGAAGCTAAGTAGCCACAGCCTAGGAGGAAGGAAGGATTCCTTCTCCCTGTGCCTTCTGAGTTCCCAAATACTCAAACTCTGATTTAAAGAATTTGCCTTGAAGGCATTTCAGCCAAAAAAAAAACCCAACAAAGCAACTCGATCAGCAGAAATTCCCTCATTCTTCTGTATTAGAAGATACATTGTGCATTAGGCAAAAAACAACTTCCATAGCAACAAACTCTCTCAGGTATTCTTAGGGTACCTGTTGTCAATTTTATTCTATGGAAATAGTTACTTGGATTGAAGGTTACTTGCAGTCTTGTAAGCAGCCTTCAGAAAGTGCATCTGAATTACTGCCAAAGTGGGGCTTTGTAAGAGCAGGCAGAACAGTTTAGCTCCTGCACAAGGCATTCAGAATGGCTTCACTATTATAACAACAATTAATATTTCTCCAGTACCTCCTAGCCAAGGACAACAAATCATTTCATGAATACATTAGGCATTCCACATCTCTGCAAAAGTCAGTATTGTTGCTTCCCTGGGCTCAGTATTGTAGCTTAGAGTATTGTAGCTAGAGGGATTAAATGACTGTTCAAGGCCAAATTGAAAAGGCCAAAAATGGGTACCACAGCTTTCAGTTCCAAAAACATACATAAGACTAATTTTTCTACTTTTGAGAAAATACAAGTACTCTTATATTCCACATACAAACTACTTCTTGGGGGATGCACCCAATGCTTTTATATGTTATGAAGAACAACTGTTACCTGCATATTGTAAAAATATACCAAATTGAACCTCCTTGTGAGTCAGACCCACATTTTTATGTTGTATGTTTATTAACATTATAATTTCTTTGGGACTCTCTTTCAGGAATGAACAAATCCCATTCATTTGCCATTGGAAGAATCTCCATTATTGTATGCCTCAGTGGGAGAATTCAAAGTAAGAGTATATAATTATTTTCTACTTTTCTGCATTGATTATTCTGATGATGAAGACAATATGGTCCTTAATCTTTCCATGGGATCTCTGTTAGTCAGTAGGTCTGGGAATTACTCAGTGACAGAGAGCAATTCTGCGCTGCCTGTCCAGAGTGCCAGCAGGTGAGCCTAAAGAAACCCCCTAAGGTGCCACTCCAGGCCATGCCAGTTATTGGGGAGCCATTTACATGTGTGGCATTGGACATTGTGGGTCCACTACCCAAGTCATCTGGGGGACATCAGTTCATATTGGTGCTGATCGACTATGCCACATGTTACCCAGATGCCATTCTGCTTAGGATGGTAACAGGCCCTCGAGTGGTAGAAGAACTCCTGAAGTGGGTCTCTTGGGTGGGCTTACCCCAGGAGATCATCACGGATCAGGGTACAAACTTTATGTCACACGTGATGAGAGGACTCTGTCAGGTCCTGCCCATAAATCACCTCTACACTTCTATATATCACCCCCAAACAAATGGGTTAGTGGAGTGATTCAATGGGACCCTTAAGGCCATGCTCCAGCAATGTATGCAGGAAGACTCATGATGGTGGGACCTGCTGATTCTTTCTCTGCTCTTCACCATCAGGGAAGCACCTCAAACATCGTTGGGCTTTGCCCCGTTTGAGCTGGTTTTCAGGCATACCGCACGGGGCCTGTTGAACATGGTATGGGAAGGATGGGAGAGCATGGAAGGAGGAGGAAACCCCCCATCTCAATCTGCACAGACGCTAAGATAGCAGCTGCAAAAGGCAAACTCAGTAGCTGGGGATAACCTGAGGAGGGCCCAGGTATGGCAAAAACAGCACTATGATAAGAACACGGGAGAACGTGAATTTCAGGTAGGACAAAGGGTACTAGTGTTGCTGCTCCAAGATCAAGTTCCTGACCTGTTGGCAGGGGCCTTTCCAGATTGTCCATAGGGTTGGCCCTGTTGATTATGAGGTACTGTGGCCCAGACATAGACGAGAGAGACAAATCTATCACATTAACCTGGTGAAGCAGTGGTGTGAGCTGGAAGGGTTCTTAGCTATGCTGATCCCTGAGAGTGGGGAGCTGGGAAAGCCCCTAGATGAACCGGCAGGGGAGGGAGTCTCTATGGACCAAGATCTGACGGCTGAACAGAGGCAACAGCTGGCAAAGATAGTGTGTGACTTTGCCAATGTGTTCAGCAGGATCCCTGGGAAGGCCCCGGGTGCAGTCTGCAAGATCGTGACACCAGAAGGGGCCATAGTAAGGGAAAGATGGAGGCAAAAACCCTACCACAGGTATCCCGTGGTAAGAGAGGAGGTAAGAAAGATGTTGGAACAAGGAATCATCAGGGAGTCCTAGCATAACCCCATAGTCATGGTCCCAAAGGCTGACAGGACATTGTGGTTGTGTATCAACTTCCACAAGCTCAACGCTATCACGCAGTTTGATGCTTTCCCTATGCCCCAGGTGGGGGAATTGCTGGAAAGAATATGACAAGCGCAGTTCATATCCACGTTTGACCTGGGCAAGGGACATTGGCAAATACCCTTGCATCTGGAAGATAGAGCCAAGACGGCATTTGAGACTCTGTGGGCCCTGTATGAGTTTTGCAGGATGCCCTTTGGCCTCAGTGGGGCAGCAGCAACCTTTCAGAGGTTGATAGATTGGGTACTGTTACCCCATCACCAGTATGTGGCTGCATATATTGATGACATCATGGAGTACATCAAAACATGGGACCAGCACCTATGGGCGGTCTGGGTGGTACTACAGGAGTTAAGGCAGGCAGACCTGATGGCCCACCCTAAGAAATGTACTCTGGGGCAAGCTGAGATGAAATACCTTGGATTCTTAGTTGGACAAGGCCAAATCAAACCCTTGGCCAATAAGGTGGCCACTATACAGAGGTACAAGATTCCACAAACGAAGAAGCAAATGTGGGCATTCCTAGGCCGAACTTGCTACTATAGATGGTTCATTCTCTACTTTGCAGGGCTCACAGCCCCCCTCACAAATGCAATCAAAGGGAAAGGAAAGGGAGTCATAAAGATAGAAGAGGAACAAGGAAGGGCCTTTGAGGGGGTTAAAGAGGCCCTTTGCAAGGAGGTAGTGCTACACACACCAGATTTTTCAGTGCCCATTGTCTTGCAGGTCAACGCATCAGGCCAAGCACTGGGAGCAGTCTTATCCCAGTGGAAAGACTAGTAGCCTACACCAGCAGGAAACTCAATGACCAAGAGGGGAGGTATGCCACCACTGAGAGGGAGTGTTTGGCCCTAAAATGGGGAGTAGAGTATTTTCGATATTATTTACTCGTCAGAGAATTCATAGTCATTACTGACCACACTCCTTTGAAATGGCTAGAGTTGGCCAGGGCTGATAACGCCAAGATAACATGTTGGGCCTCGGCACTGCAGCCATTCCAGTTTTCCATAGAATGCAAACCGGGGAAAAATAATGTGGTAGCATCTCACTGCCATTCAAGGGACACACCAGAGGACCCTCAAGATCTTCAAGGGAAAGCATTGTCATCCACACATATGACACCAGGTAATAATGGAAGAGTGCCTGGTGGCATCTTGAAGGGGGGATATGTGAGGGGAGGCAAAAGCCCCCCCAACAAGTCCCAAGACCCTACCTGATGAGCCCTGGTACTCATCACAGGGATGAAGACGAGTGGCAGCTGCGGAGAAATGCCGACACAGACTTGACAGTTCTGGAGCTTGTAAACTTACATGTTTATTTGCCTCACGTTCCTCACTGCACTGGAGCATGCTTCAGCGTAGGGCAGAGTTACAACCTGTCAGCATGTTTCTCTGCAGTTTGTGGCTCTGAATCCTGGAGTCTCTGCCTCCCTTTCTCTCTCTGTACTTTAAGTCAACTTCCTTGGAGCTTGGCTGTCCTGACAGTTAAAAAGTCCCTCTGCAATCCTCCCTTTTGCCCACAAGTTAGTATTCCTTCAAAAGCCTAGAGCTTTGGTTTCTCCTACAAGTTCTTTTTAAATCCCTGTTTTTTACTTCTGTCCTTTTGTCTTAGGGATTTTCTGCTCTCTATTTCCCCATTCTTGGAGAAAAGTTGTGGGAAATGTTTTTCTCAACCAATCCATTGACTCAGTGTGTTTTCATCAGAATACATGACCATTAAAATCAAATGACCTTTGGTGTTCAATAAATCTCAAAGTACTTGATAGAGAGATGCTTCATTTTGTATCAGAGTTATATTTTTGAGCCTTTGAGGCTTCCTCTACATATTACATTTATACCACAATTAATGTGTTAATCATGACATAAATAGCAAGAGTGCTGCACATGCATCCAATTTAAGGCTTGGTAAAATGCAAGTCAGTCATAAAAATGTTCCATCTACAATATATTACATTTTTATGGTTGTTTGTTTGGGGTCTTAAATTGAATGTATGTCGAGGGCTGACAATCAGCTGATTGTCAGCTGGGATCCCAGACCTGCAGACCTGCTCTCAACTTGCTGGTGCAGGGGGAGCTCAAGATCATGGTCTTAGATTCCCCCTGCACTGGCAAGGGTGCAATTATGATCTGATTTTTTATCCTAAAATCATGTTTCTTGCCATGTACATGAGGCATGGCAGGAGGCATGATTGTTTGGATTGGGGATCAGAACACATGGCAACTTTAAATGTACATGTGCCAGGGGCCTGAGAGACATAAAATGTGCCTCGTAAAGGTACAGTTCTCCATTGTCCCTGGTTTGGTAGATATATGACAGCCCCATCAATACACGTCAGATTCACTGTATCCTGTCAGTTATGAGAAAAATCTTGTAACAAGAGCCAGAAGTTTAAAATTGTACAGAAAGAGATCTCCCACATCACTGAGGGAATGTAGGGTTGAGATATAATCTTTAGGTAAATTTGACTGGCATTTCACACTAAATTAACTTCCTTGATATGTTGCCCATACTGCTGAGACATTAATTTTTTAGGTATCTACATCAAAATTAATGTCAAGATCTTTTTCCCACAGACTTTCCATGTTGTTCTTATTATCTTCAGAGACAGATATTAGCAATTTGTAAAATGAAGAAAGCCTTCAGGGAATGAGCTTCTGCCTGAGCAATTTCCCTTGAAGAAAAAATTTGATATAATTCATAATTTGTAGATAGCTATTAACATGTGTATTTGGTATTATAAATGTAGCCTCAAACTGCTCTGATGACATTCATATGTTTTCTTGGAAGAAGTCTGCAGTTACTCTAATATCTTGTCACTAGTCAATTGCCCATCAAGAATGATGGGGGCAGGTGGGGAGGGGGCTGGGATGGAGTGCTGCCACCTAATGCCCCATGCTGCCACTGTTCTGCCTCTTGCAGGGAGTGCTGCTGGCCTCGGGTCCCCCACCCTCTGTCTGGTCCTTGGCGCAGCTTCAGAATCATGGCGGTGCTCCCCCATGCTTGGAGCACTCTGATTGGCTATTTCCATTAGCCAGTCAGAGCATGAATAATGTGTTACAGGCAGACAGACTTAGGTTTTTATAATATTAGAATTCCCACTGAGAAAATAAACATGGTATCATGAGAAGCAAAGGAAACTAAGGATTTTGTTACTACAGATAATTAGCAATAGTCCTGTATATGATTAGATATTGTATTATAATTTATGGCCTTAGTAATAATACATATCAGGAAATGGAAACACATTCATAGACAAGGTATAAGCAAACAGTGAACTTTGTATAACCAGCCCAGATTAACTTTTCTACATTTATGCTTTGCTTCACCCAACCTGAGCTAACACAATTTAAGAAAAGAAAAAAAAAAGTACTTTAACAGAAGTAAATAATTTAAAAACATTCACCTTTGGCATCCACTTTAAAGATAATACAAATACCATGGAAGTCTGATTTTTGTAATGCTTTATTATTCTTTACAATAATTTTTCTTTTGATACATAAATTCCACATAAAAACAATAATTTTCTTTTTGAACTTTTTCAGTGTAAGTACCATGAAATATGGTATTACTTAGTATATATATGTGCATACATTGAGAAGAACGACTCCCTAAATCTTATAACGTACAACAACAATTTTCTTGCACTTGTCTGACGTCTCTCCAATACCCATATGACTAGTGCTTTTGACTGTACATTAGTCCGTTATATTTATATTGCTACTAGAATGACTATCAAATTTGCACCTGCAGAGACAAACCAATTGAGGGGCCCATAGCACTAAGTAGAATACAATTGCATAGAATTCCCCAACAGAGGGAGAACAGGGGTGATTCAACTTTGGAGGGGAATTCTAACACCTCTGACAGTGCAGTGTAGGACAGCTGACAGGAGCTGCCTTTTACACCTTCATTTGGGGACTGCTGCTTTGTAGGAAGAATGGACCTTACCATAAAGAAATCATGTTTGATGGGTTGATAGAACTGGATAATAAGGCTGAGCAAGGCATAGAGTGAGATAGAAGACTGTTACAAGCTTCTTTGTGGCTGAAAGCAGTAAAACTATTTTAAAACCATCTGAGCCACTCTAAAGGCAAGAGGTTTCAGGTGTCTTAAGATTTAAAAAATTAAAAAGTAATAGAACAATTTTTGACACATTGTAAAACACAAAAGCCATAAAATGAACCAAGACAGACAGGGGAGAAGAAAGAAGCAAAAGAAAGCAGAGGAAGGTAAGATGCCCTGTAGCTAGGAAGATCAAAAGGCCAGCATATTTCAGATGTACCTACACTCTCTAGTTGTTTCTGTCACTATGAGAGTAACTACCTGAGAGGGGATCGAAGATGTTTACAGTAGCATACAAAGCTCCCACTGAAACAGTGAAATGACTGGGGATTGTCATCAATGAATCCACTCATTTTTTCATTGTTTCATTGGAATTCCACCCATTTCTAACTTTCAAGTCTTTTAGTTAAAGAGGGGAAAAAGGAGAAAAACGTACCTTAATAATGAGTTACATCAAAACCTGCATTAAACCTACTATTATATGTTCATAAAAAGGCATAATAGGAAATTAGATTATTCAAATAATGTGCTAATTGCATTTTTTCCTAAAGTCTGGCATAAAAAGGTACATTTTGCTGTGGGTTTTCTCTGAATATTCACAGCATGTATGTGCATGTGATGTAATTTTCAGAATTGATCCCATTTCTGTTTTTAGCTGCACATCTGGTGACTGTGGGATTTAATTATAATATTTCTAATGAACCGCTCTGGCTTTCCTCTGAAATACACAGATCCGGGACTCAGAAGCCAAAGGACCCTTTTGTTGTTTGTTTTTCTATCATCTAGTAGCAATGAGGCAGAACACTGCAGAAATGAAATACTGAATGACAATTTACCACCAGAAAAACATTTTTTTTCTTTTATTGGCAACCAGTCCTTTACACTTCTCCTCCTTTCAGCACAGCTCAGTAATCTGGTAAAACTGTATCTGATTGGTTCCTCTTCTGGACATTTTTGAAAAATAAGAGCCCATATCTCATTCCCTATAATGAAAATTCTCAAGGACTAGATAATTTTAGTTTTTTCCTCTCATAAACCTCCTACCAGAAATCCTTTTAAATATTTCTGTCCTAAATGTTCACATGGGGCAGATGATTTTGATACATCTGAAATGTATTAGGCAAGAGCACTTTATGAATTTTTCCTTACATCACTGGAAGTCTCCCTTTTTTCTGGCACACATAAATATTCCATGATCAGGTACCTGCATAAACATAATTGAAACTTTATGGAAAATTTAACAATCAGAGAAATATCTTGGAGACTTTTGATCCAATTTCAGAAACGGATGAACACATTAAAGTACCTGACCTAGTATTTGTCCATGCCTTCTTTCATGTAACCAGGTGCCTAGATTCACCTATTCCTTGAAAAAGCCTAAGTGCAATGGTCCTCAACTTTTTCCTTATTTAACAGCCTCAGGAACAATTCACATAGTTGGATGGATTGGAAAAAAAAACCTTTTAGATACTTATCTGAACACCAGGGAGATAGTATCTGAACACCCCCATTGTATTTTAAATCTAGATATTCATTTCTGTGAATGTTCTGAAAATAAGGCCCTTTCAGATGTCTCAGCTTAGGCATTCAGAATCACTAGAGATTTCTGGAAATTTCAACTAGAAATATTTAAATGAGTATTCACTAGTTAATTTCTATAAGAAAAGAATCTGTCCTGAGAACAAAAACCATTAGGATATTTTATTTTATTGTTGAAGCTGGGGAGGGAGTACAGTCTCATTTAACAAATGTATATAGAAGAACTATATATTTGTAAGAAATTTGTATTGTCAAAACTGCAATCACAACTCCTGAGATGAAAATTCAAAGACAACTGGTAAAGTGAAAACCATTAATGATAATAGCAAACATGGCCTTACAAAGCAAAATTAGAAAAAAACCCCATCAACACTTGAATGGTATGAAGTGTGATTAGGAAGTTTATATTTTCTGGTACTCAGAGCTGTCATCATCATTCCCAGTGCAGCAAACAGAATACTGTTTGCTGCATCTGAATAGTTATAATGTGAGGAAAGCAGCAAAAAGCTCTACCCTAGTTTCAATGTTTAGCGTTTATGTTTAGTGCTCTGATGACTACTTTTGTTAACCACCCCACTTTGCTTATGGGTGCTACCTTTCTACTTTTGCTCCATCTATGATATTTCATCCAGGCATTGTTAGGGAAGGGTTAAACAGAGGAAAGAACACAGATGCATGTTGTCAGTGCACAGATTGACAGGGTGTTCATTGTGAAGGGAGTAATGCTGGGTCCAGCTACCATGAACTAAGCAATTACTCCTTCCATCTGAAGAAGGGGATGCAGCAAGGCATATGGATTATAGGAAGAAGTCAGTCCTGCATTGAAAGAAAAATCCCCTTTTTCACAATCAGTTGTCTTTTGAGGTATGATGGGGGAAGCTCCCCCACCCCCCATTTTTTTTGACTGAAGCCTGAAGAGATTGGTTTGACCATCCAGTGGGACTTCAGTACCCAGGCTATCAAATGTGCAGATCTGTCATAATTTCTTTTTCTTAAACTATAAGATCAGTGAGGGATGGAGTTAGAGTTCATAGATTCGTAGATGCTAGGGTCGGAAGGGACCTCAATGGATCATCGAGTCCAACCCCCTGCCCATGGCAGGAAAAAGTGCTGGAGTCATGTGACCCCAGCCAGGTGCATGTCCAAAAGAAAACCAATACCTAACATGCAGCTTGAACCCACAACCCTGAGATTAAGAGTTTCTTGCTTTACCACCTGAGCTAGCCAAACTTATTTCCTAGGCACTTTTTTATTCCTTCCTACAACACCCCAGGGATTGTGTTGAAAGTAGAAGCGCTCTGATACAATGCACCCATATCAGATTGGTACTGATATGAGGAAAATTGAGAGTATCGGCAATTGGCCTTTTTTGTCTGATGTGACCAATAATGTGGCTGATAAATGCTGCATGCATGTGCACAGCTGCAGCATGCACGTGGACAGGAGCATAGCCCCATAGCATGGAGAGCAGCCAGATCCAGCTGGTTAGTCTGTTGTGAGGGAAGGGGTGGGGGGAGGGAAGGAGCGTGGGGGGTGCAGATTGAGGCCTCTGCAGTGAGGAAGGGAGTGGGGCTGGCACTGCACAGCTGGGGTGGGGTGGGGTGGGGCGGGGCATGGCATGGCACGGAGCTTCAGCTTGTCCAGGGAGCATGGTGGGGTGGCTCCCACTGCTACACACACCCTGGGAGGCATGGGGGGGTGTGTACCCCTGGATCTGCATGTGGGGTGAGATCTGGCTGCCTCTGTGGGCTGGGGCTGCACCAAGCTCTTCTCAGTGGGGGCTGGGCTGGGGCTGTGCTTGGGGTGGGCAGTAGTGGCACTGGGAGGGAAGGCTACGGGGGTGGGGGCTGCAGCCACCACAAAATTTGCTGTATCCCTCCCAAGCTCCCCTTCCAGCACCATCACTGCCCACCCTAAGCACAGTCTAGCCCAGCCCCTCACCAAGAAGGGCCGGGGCTACAGTGGTAACCCATCTTCTCCCATGCATAGATCTGGGGGCACATGCCCCCCATGCCGTCCCAGGGTTCATGTAATGGCGGGAGCCACCCCCCCTGCCCACACCCCCTGGAAGAGCTGTGGCTCCATCCCGTGCCCTGCCCTACCTGGGCAATGCCTGCCCCTGCCCCTGCCCCTGCCCCTGCCCCTGCCCCTGCCCCTGCACCAGCCCCAGCACCAGCACCAGTCCCATTCCCTTCCTCACTGCGGGGGCCTTGATTTGTCCCCCCTACCCCTTCCCTCCCCCCACCCTTTCCCCCACAACAGACTTACCAGTCAGACACCGCTTTACATTCTGTAGGGCTGCATATTGGAATTGGATCAGTATCAGCCAATACAGCTTGTTAAAAATTGGCCATTGGCATCAGCCTAAAAAAACTCTATCGCTGCACCCCTAGTTGAAAGAGAAATGCTTAGAGACAGGCAGAATTGGGAAACATGGGAAAAACAAATATAAAATTGGCTGGGGGAAGTTATGCAGGAATTGATTGATCAATGGCTTTCTAATGACTAAAATACTGTGTGTATTAGTAATGGCAAGTAACATTGTTGTCAAGGTGAGAAGAGGCTCCCATGAAACCTTGTCCTGTGTCCCCTTTAATAAGGACAATTCTAAATATTGAATAGATAATGGCAGAATGCAGACACCAGCCAACCATACAGGCTCTTCTGTACTACTTAGGCTATGCACACGCATACCTCTAGAGCCATTTCAAAAGGAGAACATTTAAAAAAGGGCAGCAGCTGTTATGTTCTAATTGTTGTATGTGGACCAGCCGGGAATGATATAAATGTAGCAAAACTGCTCCAACTTTAACTATGGATGAAATAGTGTTAAAGTTGGAACATTGTTGTTACATTTGTATCATTCCTGGCTTTGTCTACAAGTAACAATTAGAACGTAACAGCTGCTGCCCTTTTGAATCGTTTCCCTTTTGAAACAGCTCCAAATGTATGTGTGTCCATATATTTAATGGTCATCACATTAACAGAACACAGCCTGTCTCATTCATTGTAAAGAGAGAGTTGCCAAAGATCTAAATAAATTTCAGCTTTTTGTTGTTTCATAAAGAACTTCAATATGTGTTTATAATAGGGGGCTTATAGAAGAGGATGATCCCTTTCTGTGAACCACCTTTTAAGGATCATGTATGAAGGACGCAGTTTGCTAAAGATTTGAACACAGTAGCAAGAACTTCTTGGTTTTCTAGAAACAAGTATATGTGCTATTGCAGGAATTAGGAGTCCCCTCCCTTCATTTATTGGCCAGGCCAGTAAAATTCCCAACTTCACTTCCCTGGTCCATTCTTTAGATGTAGTATGTCCCTAGCAGTCATTACACTTACAGCAATTTATTAAGGTGTTAATTTTGACATGCCACATAAATTTTAACATGCCACATATTCAACCAATTTATGCTGCAATAAAATGGCAAACAATCACAAAAATGTTTCCTGTATAGTCTTTTTTTGTCTAAGTACTTCCCAGCAGCTGGATGCCGAGCCGGGGGGCGGGGGGGGGGAGAAGGTTAGCACACGGCTGAACACCAAGTGGAGGGTGGGGGTAGCATCCAGCCAAACACCAAGTGGAGAGGGGGGAGTGCACAGCTGAATGCCAAGTGTGGGGGGGAGCGCACGATTGAACACTGAGCTGGGGGGGCAGGGTGTAGCGCACAGCTGAACACTGAGCAGGGGGGTTATCTTGTGGCTGAATGCTGAGTGGGGGGGCAGTGCATAGCTGAATGCCAAGCAGGGCTGATAGCTTGAGGCCGAATGCTGACTAGGGGGATGGGGTTTAGCACGTGGCTGAAAGCTAAAGAGTTGGGGGGGCGGCGTATGGCCGGACACGAATCAGGGAGGCAGGGATGCCACACAGGCAGGTGGGGATGGAGCACTGCCACCTCACAGGAGCAGGGCCAGGGTGAGGCAGGATGGGGAAGCTCACCAGGCTGGGGTGAGGGCAGTGGCGCCCCTCTGTGGGGCGGAGAAACTCACTGGATTGGTGTGTGGCAGCGGCCGCTGCCACGTTCAAGCTTCACTGCCCCACACAGGGGCACCACTGCTGGTTTTCTCTGATTTAAAAAAAAAAAATCCCTAATTTTCGGTTAAGAAAAGGAACCCCAAACTCACGTTTTTCCATGATTAAAATACCATTATATACATATTTATATCATAGTGGTGTTTCATTTAAATCAGAGAAAAATGTGGATTTGGAGTTACCTTTCCTTAACTGAAAATTGCAGATTTTTTTAAATAAGAGAAAACCAGGATCCCTGCATCACAATTCACTTATAGTGTACTTCTGGATAGGGCATAATACTATTTACAAATTCCTAATATACACCATGTGTAGGGGTCTACTGAATTTGAGGAGGCAGCTAGCCAATTTCATGGGCAGAGCCTGAGGCCGGCTGCCATTTTCATGGGCTGAGCACAGTGGGGACCCCATGCTTCTGATTGGCCAAGGGGCCCTGCCAGTCCTACCCCTTCTTGCAGATTGATAGATGGCCTGAAACCATGGCTTAATTACCCTGATTAAGTCTGGAGAAGCCAATTAATCCACATATTATTACGTGTGGATTAATGGCTTCCCTGGCTTAATCAGGGTAATTAAGCTGCAGTTTTGGGACATCCCCAAGCGGGCAGGCTGCACAAGCAGCTGCAGCAAGATCCCACGCAAGCTATGTCAGGCAGTTGGGAGGCTGCACTGAGGTCTGTGGAGCCCTGGCCCAGCTCGTTGGTGGCAGGTGTGTGTGTGCAATGAACCAGGCTCGGGCTTTGCTGATCCTAATGCAGCCTCCTGGCTGCCTTCCACAGCTGGCCCAGGATCCTGCTGCAGCTGCTTGTGCAGCATGCCCACATCCTGCTGTGAGCAGCACTGCCCCACCCTCCTCTCCCCACTTCTACCTCCACCCCCTTTGTGCTGTCTTATTAGTTGGTTAAGCAACTCATACCAATATTAGTGTAAAGACATAATTCTTATTAGCCTTCTAAAATGTATGTCACAATAAAATTGTATGTGAACTATATACAAATATTCTTTCAAAATTTTATTCTTATATAACAGGCTGACACTAGCTGGTCAAACCAGTCTCTCTTTTTTTCTTTTTACATGAAATTCAATAATATGCACTAGGGTCCTAAATTTGTAACCTTGTACTACAGATTAGGAAAAGTCCCAAAGAAAAAGCTCCTCTCTGAGCCAAATGCACTTGAAAAGCTATTTTAAAGGGCGTGATTACAGCTATGTTTTATTACTATCACACTGCTTGCTTTTTTAAGAGGAAGTTGCAGTTGTTCTGCCTAAAAGTCTATAGTACTTGCCAGCCTGAATGAAATTATATTAATTGAAAAAAAATAATGCCAGTTGGATTTTCTGAGCTCATGCTGAAAATGTTTCTCTTGCTTCAAAGTGGCATGATCATACTTGTGATGTGGCTGCCAAGTGGGAGCAGTTGCTAGTGGTTTAAGAGTCATTGGATTTGTCTTTCTGGTTAGCACTGAATTTGATTTTGTCCATTCTAATTATGAACTCTGAATTGAAGAATATTGGGTGCCCAAGGGTACTTCATACTCTCTTCCCCAGGCATCCTTACCCTTTCTTTCTTCTGTACCTCATTTTGCTTTCAGAAGCATTCACCATTCAGAAGGGTTGGGAGCTTATTGGCTGCTGTCATTGTCCTTGCCACTGCTGCTTTTAACAAGGCTCTAGGCATTAGAACCAAGCCAGAGGTTTCTGGCAGAAAATGACTCCAAATGTTTTGATTCCTTTCATAGTCAGAGCTTGCCTGCACTGCTTTCAAGAAGAGCTGAAAATATAATGTCTCTACTTTTGTTTGAAATACTTTTTGGATATTTAAGAGATCATAAAGCCATGCTTTTAACATTCAACATGTCACATTTTTGCATATAAAATAAACAACAATCAAAAGGGACAGGATTTTAAGATGAATAAGTTGGGAGTAGTTTGATAAAGAGGAACCTGGAAAAATAAATGAAGACTCTAAAATCAATGTTCAAAGTGTTTTGTTGGTAGTTATACCACTGTGAGACCTGATTCACTACAGTTGGGCTTAAAAAGTTGATGACATTTCCATTACTGGAACATTTAGGCAGCCTAGCAGATAGTAGGCATGATATATGCAGACAGGAGAAGAAAAAGTCCTTGCTCCAAATAAATTACAATCTAAACACAAGAACATAAGAAATGACACATTGGGTCAGACCAATGGTCTGTCTCACTTGATATCCTGTATCCTACAGGATAAATGGCAAGGGGTAGATACTTTAGAAGAAGACTGTATGGCATGTCTGGTGTAATCAACCCTATCAGACCTTCCCTGGCATCAACCATCATTAGTTTAGGGAGGTCTGTGGATACTTCCATGACTGTTCTAGTTAATCAATGCATCTATCTTCTATGAATTTATGTTCTGTTAACAAATTTACATTCCGTTAACTAGTCTGTGCTGTGACTCCTGTGCTATGTTTAAATGGCATCATCTCACATCAAACATTTATTACGTGTATCTATTAGGATCCATAGATAGACACATGAATAACTGGGTTTTTTTTGTTTGTTGGCTAAGCTGAAAATTGGAAAAAAAATGTTTTGGTTGACCTGAAACACATTCTATTTTGTTTTCCCTTCAAAAATGGAAAGCTAAACTCAACTAGCTTTGGGTTAAACCAAACACTTAATCTGATCTGCAGCAACAGATGTTTTGTTTTGTTGGGTTTTTTTTAAATTATAAAAAAGCCAGAAAACCTAAATGTCAATACATTTTAAAATGAAATGCCTGTAAATGGAAACATTGAAACATTTTGGTTTGATAATATCAATTTTTTTTTTAATATTTTCCAACTTTTTGGCCCAAACTATTCAAATTTGACATTGATGGTTAATGAATAGTTTCCGTTGACCCACATTTGCATTTTTCATTATACTTATTACTGTAAGTTATTTGCACTTTATTCAGCATATGGTAGTCTGCTTGAAAATCATTCATGAACAACTCGAGGAAAGATGGTCGCAAAAGAGGGACACAAAACACCTCTGGGACACAAAAGAACTTTTGTTTGACTTTCAGGACTTCTTTACTTGGCTCTCTATGGGTCTCTCTACCTGTGCTGGTAAAGGCACAATGGGTTCTAACGTGCAAGTCACACAATTGTGCCTTCTGCCATGCTACATGTGACAGGAGGTGTGATTTTGAGATTGTGCATTAGATCCCATTGTACTTTATTGCTGGTGCAGGAGGAGCCTGATCCTGGGTTCCCCCTGCACTGGCAAGAAGTAGGCTTTCATGGCTGGAAGCCCCCTCAGCTGAGGCTCCTAGCTTGTGGGGAGGCACCCCCATGCACCTCTCATGGCTAGAAGATCACTGCTGCATTGACCTCTCTGTGGTGGGGATGCGTGAAACCCCCAGAGTGCAGTGGTGATCTCCTTGCCCTGGGGGTTTCATGCACACCCATGGCTGGGAGATTGTAGCTGCACCCTGTGGCTGCTGGGGCCTGGCCGGGTTCTGGTACTAGGAGGCATGCTTCAGGGACCCAGCATCCCCACTTGTATGATTCTGGGTCCCAACAGCTGCAGGGTGCTGCTGGAACCCAGAATCTGCAGGTGAAGTGACTGAGAGTCCCCAGCAGTTACATTGGCTGGGCAAGGTGCACCCCTACAGCTGGGAGCCTACAACCGATGGGGCTCCCAACTATATGGGAGACCCTGCTACCCATGCAAATTAAAGTTTGGTAGCAACCAACTATAAAGTTAATACACATTTTCAAGGTATAACTTTATAGCTGGTTAGAACTTTTTATTGTGTGATAAGTATTCCTGGCTGGGAAATTGACTCCGTGGTCAGACCCAGAGGGTGGTAATTGATGGAAATCAATCCTCATGATGCCCTGTGACCAGTAGGGTCCCCCAAGGCTCTGTCCTTGGACCCATATTGTTCAACATCTTCATTAATGATGTGGACTTTGGAGTCAGAAGTGGACTGGCCAAGTTTGCCGATGACACCAAACTTTGGGGCAAAGCATCAACACCTGAAGACAGGAGGGCAATCCTGACTCACCTGGACAGGCTCAGCAAATGGGCGGACGAGAACCTGATGGTGTTTAACACTGTAAAATGCAAAGTTCTCCACCTCAGGAGGAAAAACCTGCAGCATCCTTATAGGTTTGGCAGTGCTACACTGGCTAGCACTATGGAAGAAAGAGACTTGGGGGTCATCATTGACCACAAGGTGAACATGAGCCTGCAATGCAATGCTGCGGCTAGTAAAGTGACCAAAATGCTGGCTTGCATCCATAGATGCTTCTTAAGCAAATCCTGGGACGTCATTCTCCCCTTGTACTCGGGCTTGGTGAGGCTGCAACTGAAGTACTGCATCCAGTTTTGGGCCCCACAGTTCAAAAAAGGATGTGGAGAAGCTTGAGAGAGTCCAGAGAAGAGCCACACGCATGATCAGAGGTCAGGAAAACAGTCCTTATGATGACAGGCTGAGAGCTATGGGGCTCTTTAGCCTGGAAAAGCGTAGGCTCAGGGGTGATCTGATGGCCACCTGTAAGTTTATCAGGGGTGACCACCTGTATCGGGGGGAACGTTTGTTCACCCCCAAGGGATGATGAGGTTGAATGTTTATAAACTACTGCAAGACCGTTTCAGGCTGGACATAAAGAAGAATTTCTTTACTGTCAGAGCCCCCAAGGTCTGGAATAGCCTGCCATTGGAGGTGGTTCAAGCACCTACATTGAACACCTTCAAGAGTAAATTGGATGCTTATTTTGTTGGGATCCTATGATCCCAGCTGACTTCCTGCCCTTTGGGCAAGGGACTGGACTCGATGATCTTCCAAGGTCCCTTCCAGCCCTAATGTCTATGAAATCTATGAAATCTATGAAGTATTTTGCATGTGTAGCTGGTCTCAAGTAATTGTGCAATTAGCCAGTTAATTGCACAACACTTGTAATGTGTACAGGAAGCCTAAGTGTAAAATTGGGAAGATACTTCCTTTCTTTCAGCTTTTGCCTTGTCTAATTATGTTACAAACTCTTTTGCAGCAGGTATAGTTTATGCTACCTGTGTTGTGCCTAGTGAAATAGTTCCTCATTTTGGCTGGAGACACTTTTCTCAGTGTCATGTGCAACGGCAATATAAATAACAGGTCATTCCATAAATTTGCAATTTGAACCATTGCAGATGAATTATATGCTGTTATCTCTGCTTCCTGACTGAATGGAAACTAACCAGCACAGCAAGAACTTCATTGAAACTTCAGTTTGAACTTTGTTTTCCTTGTTCATTTGTGACATTTATCTTTAAGTGAGTGTAGCAGATTTTAAAATACTTGATACTTATGAAAAAAATACATACAAGAGCCACAAACAAGGTCAAATAGAAATTAATTCTCAGATTCAAACAGTGTTTGTGGCAGATTTAAAAAAAATGGTTAACTCTTACAGCATTACAGAGCAAACACAGGAGTGAAACAAGAGTGTGTTTTGGCTCAAACTTCATCAACCAAATTGTTACCTAGAGGCTCAGTTCACCACTTTGAAGAGAGCCAACACAAGCCTGTGCACAACTGAAACACTATTCTGAGAGCTTATGTGAGAGTTAAGTGGAACCTAGTGTACAGGTAAAAATTACCATATCTTTCAGGTGACAAATCTAAACCCTTCAGGTACCTATCCAACTAAATATCTCTTTCAGATTTTGTCTTCATCTTTAACTATCTTCTCAAATGATATATTACTGGCCATAAGTAAGCCAGAGGGAATACAGCTTCAGTTTCAAATCCCAGAGGGCACTTCTACACATGCCCCTGACTGAGAAGTTGGTACTGTGCAGTCCTGGCAGCACACGGGTTGTTTTCAACCCTACTGCTCAGTAGCAGCAGTGTCAGAGTTAAGGCCTGCTGACGCTACATCACTGCAACTCGTTGCTACAGTGACATAGCATCTCATGTAGACACGCCCAGAACAATCTTAAAAGGCTGGCACTTAGAATGGCAAATCCGTTGCAGGTTCTGGCAAGGTAATGACATAATGTAGACCAATGTAAGGATGGGATACCTAGGATCTTTTCTTCTGTTCCTCAGGCAAATTCCTCCTCACTTTTCATTTTCTAATTCAAGTGTCCTCACCTGCTAAACTGCCTAGCCTGTCTCCTCTCTGTAATTAAGATTCAGGTCTCTTCTACTTCAGATTCCAGAGTTCTGGCGGAGGGAGAACTGAGTACAAGAAAATCAGTCTCTGTTTCCCAGTTTCTGTGCAGATCAAATCCTTAGATTAGTTGCCAAATTCTAACAAATCTCCCCTGAGCATTTTTGTCCTCAGATTTTCAGACGCTCCAAATTCAGTCAAAATTAAAGATTTTTTGTGAGAATAGCAAAAAGCCTACCCCTAAAACCAGTGCATTTCCCCATCTGGCTCTTAAGTCCTTGCTCTGAAGCATAAGGACGCAATGGTATATTATTTTGGTGGCAAGTCCCTACACAGAAGGGGCTGAACATGCCCTTCCTGCTCGAGTTCACCAGCACACTTAGGGCACAGACAGAAGTTACATTTGTTACATGAACAGTCACCTGGGAGTGCCCTATAGCTGTGCCACGACACACATGCATGGGTGCAGAGTGCTTTTAAAGTGGCTAATTGTGCAATAAATTAACTGTTATCAAATGAGGGATCAGGTGAAGGTGCTCCACCTTAAGGAACTTCTGTTTCCTAGTATCAATCCATTGCATGATTGGGGCTGAGCTGATGCAGCTGAGCCCTGCTTCTGGTGCTGCCTGCAGGAAGGGAGCAGGGAGAGAGGATGGGGAGCAAGCTGCAGGCTGGTGTTTGCCTAGCCTGAGCTGGATGGGTGGGAGGGGCGGGGCGGGCGAATGGACTGGAGTCCTCCAGCCTCATGCCTTCCCCACCCCACTCAGTCTGGGAAAACCCCAGCCCACAGCTCACTCCTCATCCCTTCTCCCCCCTCCCTTCCTGCAGACAGCACTGGAGCTGGGGGAAGGGAGGCGGAGCTAGGGGAGAAAGGCTGCAGGCAGGTTCCTTGGGCTTGATTGGCTCCAAAGTGAAATGTGATCCTCCCCCCCAACAGGTAAATGTCTGTTGGATTGGGGGGTTGGTCTAACTCATGACACTTTATATAAAGTGCCATGAGTTAAAGTGTGGGCCTGCAGGTTTGTCAGCACCATTAGGGCATGGAAATTTGCCAGGGAGGCTGAAAATCATTCATGAACAGCTCAAGGAAAATGGTCTCTAGGACACAAAAGAGATTTTGTTTGACTTTCAAGCATGAACAACATGTGTCCCCAGTGGCTGAGAGGAGGTATGACAGTGGCAGGAGCATGGTGGCAGTGATAAGCACGGAGCTCCTGAAGATGCCACCAGTGCTGTCGGTGGTGGTGGCAGGGTTGTGTGTGCCGACCACCCGCAGATGCCACCGGCGGTGTTGGTGGTGGTGGAGGGTGGCGAGTGGCAACCGCCTGCTGGTGCCACCGACAGTGTTGGCAGCGCCTTTTCTTAGGGGACCACCATGCTCAAGGGGTGCACATGCACCTGTGTGTACCCCCTATACATTTCCAGTACTTTCAGGACTTCTTAACTTGGCTCTCTATGGCTCACTTTACATGTGCTGGTAAAGGCACAATGGGATCTATTGTGCAAGTGACACAACTGTGCCTTCTGTCATGCTACATGTGCATGGCAGGAGGTGCAATTTGGGGACTGTGCACTAGATTTCATTGTACTTTATTGCTGGTGCAGGAGACGTCTGATCCTGGGCTCCCCCTGCACTGGCAAGAAGTAGACTTTCATGGTTGGAGTCCCCCTCAGCTGAGACTCCCAGCTCAGAGGGACACCCCCATGCACCTCTCATGACTGGAAGATCACTACTGCATTGATCTCTCTGTGACAGGGATGTGTGAAACCCCTGTTCAGTGTGCGGTGATAATCTCCTTGCCATGGGGGTTTCATGCACACCCATGGCTGGGGGATTGAAGCTGCACCCTGTGGCTGTTGGGAGGCCCCTCAATTTCATCTGTAGTGCTTATTCCTGAGCCCTCAGTCTCTGGTAGGCCTGAGACTAGCCACAAGAGAAAAGCCTGGAGAAGCTACATTGGCAAATTTCCACATCCAAAGCATGCCTGTGGAGTAGCATGTATTATGCTCAGACCTCTATGTATGCCACAGTGATATAGAACAGTGGTATAGAAGAGCCCTAAGGCTTCTTAATGAAATGTTTATAGTTGTTTGATAAGAGTAAAACATTTTTTCTTATCCTTGTTTTGAGAAATGATACACCTGGTATGGAAAATTTTACCCCAAATTCTTAACATTTGCTGAAGTTTTAAGCAACCAAAAACAGTCTTACAGTGGAAAGACATGCTTCCTACACCCTACACCATTATGCACCACATATATACACACACAATACAAACATGCCCATTTGTAAGACTGTAAGCACATTTGGCATAGGTTAGATATAAATAATAAAAATTAACAGCTAACCTTCATGGAAAAGTCAAAACCAGTAAAGATTCTTTCAGAGTTCTCTACCTTTATACTGTCTTCAAATTCCATCAAGCTCATTGCTTCTCCAAATACCCTTATATGGAGAGACTTTCTTTATGCCCAGGTCAACAAATCCTGGCTGTTGTGGACCAGTGGTGGATAATGAAAAATTGAGTTACCATCTTTCTGGGCTTAGCCTTTTTGTTAATATATATTTTGATATTAGAAACACATGGTGTGTTGTGTCTTTTCTTATGTTTCATTACCGAGTGAATAAGGCAGTGTTCTATAAGATATGTGAAAGAGAAAAGCAAAATTAATTTAAACTTCCAGCATTACACCTGATCACATTTTCACAGAATGAAATATAAATCATGCTTGGGAAACTATAGTAAAAAACTAATCTGCCTATTTTATCAAAATACTAAGTGGCAGAGGAAATAGTAGTTTTTAAAAAATAAAGAATTTTCTAGTTGATCTTAGTAACTACTGCTAATTAGGGCTGTGTGAAATTTCGCTGGCTGTTTCATTTTGATGCTGTTTTGACTAGTTTCCTGATCAAAACAGCAAAATCATAATGAAATGAAGGGCTATGAAACAGCCTCGAAACAAAATGAGGGCAGTCGAAACATTTCAAAAATTGCAAAACCTTTCGAGTTTTGAAGCTCAAGCTGGGCTTGGTTGCAGGGAAACAGCAAGTAAGGAGAGGGAGGGGAAGGTGTGGGGAACAGAGAGGAAGGAGTGCTCTCATATTTACTGTGTAGCTGGCCAGTGACTGTGTTCCTTCCCTGATGTGCCTTGCAATCCTACTTGCTAGCCTAGCAAGTAGGATTCAGCAATACCTTTTGCTTTCTTTCTAGAACCTTTTATTTTATTATTATATTAATTGATTTGTTCTTTCCAATTTCATAATTATATTGGATATTATACTATAGAATTTATATAGGAAGGCAGATACATTTATATATTTTTATTTCTATACATTTATATCTTGCAGCATATTATAATATAGAATTTATACAGGAAAGCACATATACATTTATATATTTTTATAAAGACAAGACACTATGAAACAGACCATGAAGTGTGGTGGAAAGGCAGCTGGCAAGCCTTCAGGGAGGAGTGGAAGAGGGGGTAGAGGATGAGGCGTAAGATCCCTCCCCCCAAACTGAGACCCAGCCTCTTTCCTATAACTAGCAGGGATGAGGCTTCCAGTTCCACAGGCAGCAAGGAGAAGGGAGAAGTGCCACTGCCTGTGCCTGAGTCTGCATCCCCTCCAAGAGTGCCAGCCATGGCCCTCCCTGCACCAGCACCATGACAACAAGCAGCAGCACCAGCATGACAGTCTCCTCCACCCCCATTTCACTTTCCATGCTGAGCCTTCCAGTGCCAGAGGAAGAGCTAGATCTGGATCTGAGTGTCATAGCAAGGGAAATTCTGGGGAAGGAGGGGGAATCATCTGAGTTTGAGCTACACACCCCTCAAGTTTCCAGGTCTCCTTCCCTAGAAGGCACTTCAGAGGAGGCTGAGGTAGAGGTTGCAGAGTCCACTTCTCCTGTTGCTATGCCTCTGCCTGCTAAAGAGGGGGAAATTGCAGCATCCACACTCCAGAAGTGAGTGGGTAGTGTGGGCTGGGATCATTTTGAGCTGGCAGATAATCCCACATATGCTGTCTGCCTGCACTACTGAGCCAAAACCAGCCAGGAAAAAGGAATAAAACACATGAGCACCACGGGAATGCTGATGCATTTCTGAAGGCACCACCCCCTTGCCCTTGCTCCTCCTTAGCCTGGCACCATTGGGACAGTACCCAAAGGGAAACCCCCCCTCTTGCTCCAAAGCCCCAATTCCCTCAAAGCAGAGGCAGGCCTGGAACAGTGAGGGAAAGGAGGACAGAAAGTGGGGTGTATTGCAAGAGCAAGCGCGATCACCCAGACCATTGGGAAGATGCTTGCTATCAATGGCTAGCCCTTCTCCTTAGTTGAGTGGCCAGGGTTCAGGTGGCTCATGGCGCTCATGGCCCTGTCATACAAAGTGCTTGCATGCATCACCTCCAGCAGGAGGGTGGCACCCTCCTGTATGAGGCATGCAGGGAGTATTTGAGGGAGGAGCTGCACAAGGAAGGTCTGCAGGTGGCCTTACACTTCACCTCGGGCATCTGGACAGCCGGTGTGGAGATCACACCTACCTCTCCCTCACAGGGCACTGGTGTGACCAGTCAGGCTGTCGGTGGGCTCTCCTTCAAGCTGAGGTAATGGATGAGTCCCACACAGCGATAGACATCATGGGGGCCATGAACCACTTGGTGCAGGGGTGGCTCATTGGGCAGGGCGAACTCACTCGTGGGTTCATGGTCACCAACAATGGGGCCAATATGGTCAAGGTGGTCTGTGATGCCAACTTTTTTGGCATCCTCTGTGTGGCACACAAGTTCTACCTCATTGTCAGGGACGCCTTGGAGGGGGACAGGGCTGCTGGTGATGGTGCCAGCACCACCAGCAAGCTTACTTCCAAATTCAGGGAGGTGGCAGGCTACTTCCACCAGAGCATCAAGGGGGGCAAGATGCTGTGGGACAAACAGGCAGAGCTGAACATCTCTCAGCACAAAATTATGCACGGTGTGGAGACTAAGTGTAACTACACATACCTGATGCTGGAAGGGCTGGTGGAGCAACAGAAGGCCATCCATGATATGGCCTTGCTTGAGGAAATTGGGATCAACGGCCCCCTTAACAGAGCTGAATGGGATACCATCTTCCACATCTTGGTGGTTCTCAGCTCTTACTTGAGGCCACTGAGATCCTCAGCTCTGGCGATGCCCTCCTTAGCCAGGTGATCCCTGTAGTGAGAGAACTTCAGAGCCAAATGGAGAGCTTCCAGGGGATCAATTTCCTGACTGGGGCAAGCCACTGTCACCAGACATGCAAGCACTGGTGAGGCAGCTGAAGGAGGTTTGATTCCTTGCGGTCCAGTACAGTCCATATGCTGGCCGCCATGTGTGACTCGAGGGTGAAGGGCAGCATATGCAGCAGCCAAAGCCTAGATCAGTGGACAGAGGTGCTGGTGAAGAGAGTTAGGGAGGCAGAACAGTGGAGGCGGGGGATGTGGAAGAGGGGGATCCACTGTCCCATGCTAACATGTCATCCACCAGCCAGTCTCCTCCTCCACCACAGGTGTTGCCAATGTAGGCCAATGGCATGGTGTTGCAGGGCACTAGGGTGCCCTGCAACACCATGCCATTGGCCTACATTGGCAACACCATGCCATTGGCCATGCCATTGGCCTACATTGGCCATACACTCCTTTAAAGAACTGAAACTGCTAGGGGAAGAGCCCTAGCAGTGAGTTGGAGGCCCCAGCTGCTGGTTACCAGGGCAACCAGAGTGAGGTAGTGGCCCACACCTGCTAGTAGTCTGCTGACCGGAAGGGGCAGGGCCTGGCTCACATAAATCCCAGGGCTGAGGCCAGGAAGGCAGTTCCCTGCCAGTAGCCAAGGGGGAAGGCGTTCTCTCAGAGCAAGCAAAGGGGAGAGGCCTGACTGCAGGAGCAGCCTCTGATACTGTTAAGGGACGGAGCATTCCCTGGCAGGGTTTGGATGAGGTTATAGTCGAAATGCTTGAATTTATGTTATAGCCCAGGGGCTTGTGTTTTGTTTCTTGTTGCATAAGGCTGGTGGTTTGGGTAAGGCTATTAGGGGATGGAGGAGGCCTCATAGGGGACCCCCGGCAGCATGCAGACCCCAGCGCCAGAGAGGGTGCAGCATTTGGGGGGCTGCGGAAAGCCCAAACACCAGTGAGGTGCTGAGTGAGAGAGGGCTGCAGAGAGCCCAAGCGCCAGTGAAGGTGCTGAGCGAGACAAGGCTGTGGAGAGCCCAAGCACTGGTGAAGGTGCCAAGTGAGACAGGGCTGTGGACAGCCCAAGTGTCAGTGAGGTGCTGAGCGAGACAGGGCTGCAGAGAATCCAAGCGCTGGTGAAGGCGCCGAGTGAGACAAGGCTGCGGAGAGCCCAAGCACCAGTGAAGGCGCCGAGCAAGACAGGGCTGCGGAGAGCCCAAGCGCTGATGAAGGTGCCAAGTAAGACAGGGCTGCAGAGAGCCCAGGGAGAACAAGGGGGCCAGATTATAACAAGGCCCAGACCAAACAATGCCAGTTCCAACTGCGAGGCTTGGGGCATGGTAAAGGGATGGTTGGAGCCACACATAGCCCATAAGGCTAGGGTGCTCCAAAATACCCATTGAAAAATGGGACCCACAAGGGGTCCAGGAGCCCACAGAGTCAGAGAGTACAGCAAACCATGTCCAAGAGTACATAAAGGCAGCCTCCCTATTATATATTTCCCATCAAAGATGTGGTGGGTGAGAATTGAGGGTGCCCATTGGGTCAACTTGGCACGGTAAGGGGCCTTGGGAGATCACAGCCACCCTTAAGGACCCCCCATCCCATGACACATGGCTTCCATGGTGGGGTGCAGAGGCACCAGACCCCACCATCAGGTAGGTGGCACTCAGGCCTTAGTGGCTATCTATCTTGCTGAGGATGTGGAGCCCCTGATGTATGACCCCTTGGCCTACTGGGCAAGCCACAGCCAGATGTGGCCAGATCTGGCCACGGTTGCCCATGAACACCTGTCCTGTCCACCAACCAGTGTTCCTAATGAGCACTGCTGGTGATGTAGTGACACCTCACTATACCTGCTTGGATCCTGTTTTAGTGGATCCTGTTTTGGTGTTCCTGAAGATGAACCTCCCACTTCTGGGGTTCCCCCAAGCTCCAGGTGCAGATGGAGTGAATGCCACACTCCTTACCCCATCCATACCTATTTCCTTTTTTTCATTTTTTAAAAACCATTTAATGACCTGCTCTCAGAACTGGAGGGGACACTCACTGCATCACCAGCCATCAGGGGAAGAACATGTCCCTGCTGAACTTCCGTGGCAGGACAAACCTGGAGGTATGGTCTGGGGTTATGGGGAAGGAGGAGACCCCAGTTCATGGGCATTACCACTAAAACTGCACTCTGCCAGGGTTGGAGAGGCCTGGTGGTACTGCTGGTGGTGTGGCGGCCCCCAGAAATGCCAGGACTGAGGATCCCCCTGGTGAAGTTGGGTAGGAGATTCCGTAATATCCAGCCACCACACGCACGCACATGATGAAGTGCAGTTCATAGACTCATCTGTGAAAATTGGCTTTTAAATTTCATTTGAGGATCAGACCTGAGAGACTGGAGACAGGTGGTGTTCTGTTCTTGTCTTTGATAGATTTTCAGTGTGCACTCATTCTGGTGCACAGTTTTTGCTTGGTGTCTTCACGTATTTTCCGTCATACGCTATCTGCCTGCAGCTAGACACTGGAATTCTGACACACTACAACCTGCCAGACATCTGACTCCCCAGGTACTTCTCCACTTTTACCTGTGCTGCTACATCCCCCTCCCCTCCACCCCAGCCTGTCCCTCACCCCCTGATGCCTCCATTTCCATTTTCACTGACTGGCTTTCTTGCCTGCCATGTACGCCAGTCTCTGGCTTCTTTATTATTCTTTTCATCCAGGAACAGCACACACATCAACTGCAGGTGCTTCCTCAGCCTGACAAAAGATTTTTCAAACTGAAAACTTGCTAAGATATATTTCTGTAACTATTCAGTTGGTCTACTAAAACATACCAGATTAGATTGACCCAAAAGACCTTGTCTGCCAGTGCCATGACCTTAGACCAAGACCCCTAGCACCTGACTGGAAGGACGCAGGGCTGTGGGCACATCTAAGCCCCAGGGCTAGGGCTGGCAGGGAGAGTTCTCTGGCAGCTGCTGAAGAAGAAGTTCCTGCAGGAGAGGAAAGAAAATTTCTGTCATAGTTTGGCTGCATGAGATGCTGGTGGTGCTGCTGTGCTGCTACTCACGTAGTTAATATTTTACCTGCTGTCATTTAAAGTGGTGGACCAGGATGAGGCTGTAGGGGAGGAGGAGACCTCATTGGGGCACACTAACATGTCATGTAGAGTGCCCAACGCCAGTGAGGGCACACCTTAACACACACACAGTGTCACCCACGTCACAAGTTTTGCTTGTCAGCAGCCTGAGTTGCAATTTCAGAGAAACCCCTGCACCTATCGCCTTGAAACTTGGCAGGCTTTGTGGCCTTATCAGGGGCTACCATGCCTGCTGTTTTCACCCCCCTGTACCTTTACACTTACAAGTGACATGAGTTTTGCTTGCAAGACTTTGAGGTGCAGTTTCCCAGAAACCCCTGCACCTATCCCCTTGAAACATGGCAGGCTTCATGGCCTCTGAAGGGGCTAGCATCCCTGCAAGTTTCATCCAAGGCAGGAAAGAAATGAAAAAGTTATAGGCAATTTTGTGTTTCCCCATTATAGCCAGTGGGCGAAACATCAAAACAGTTTTGATGAAACGAAATGGAAGTGGTTTTGAAACAAAATGAAACTCGAAATGAAACACTGTCCCATTGAAATGGTGAAATAGAAGTCAAACAGTGCTGTTTCACAACACCCTACTGCTAATGACTTACACTTCTAATTAGCACGTTAACTATGTAAGTAATCTCTTTCTTAAATATACTTAATACATGATTTTATATATCTTCCTGCCAGAAATATTTAACATCTGAGTCATACAGGTACCATAGTTGCAACTGAGAGAAGCCAGTATAAGTCTTGTGATGCACTTCACTGAGTGCGATCAGAGTACACGTATCCTATTTCACTGTAAAAAAAAAGACAGCTAGCTTTGTTTAAGCAATTGGTGGAGGAGTCTGGAGAATTAATTTCTATTCTTGTCTCTCCTACTGATTTGCAGTGTGATTATGGAGAAATCATTCAAGACAGCACCTTCTAACCAAGGTTACTAAAGTTGGACTTGGAGAGGCACTAAATATTAATGTCAAGGGAGATTACACATGCTATATCAGGGTTTTACTTGGTTACCTAACATGGATTTGGGTACCTACCTTCAGGCTTCTGTGTTTATAAACTTTAGCCACAATCTCCATTCTATGCTTTTATCACCTGTGCCTCATTTTTGTCACCTGCGCTTCATCATCACTTATAAAAATGAAGAAGACATAGAAGTCTTTCTTAAGCGTGTTGAGAATTAATTCCTTGGTGTTTACAAAATGTTTTGAGGTCCTCAGATGGAAGATGATAAGAAATAGCATTTTGTTTTATTATTTTACAGATGGTAAGTCTTTTTTTGGTATTTGCTTTTCTGCATCCTATGGTGTTTCCAAGGTGACAAAACTCAAGAGTTATTGATATTGTACCACTTGCAGAATAACTCAGGCAACAAAACAAAGGAGCATATTGATTCTGTATTCTATCTACAAAACTATAGTGGCACAGGTTTTCACAACTTGACACCTGCCAAAGACAAATTATGTCACAGCGCTTTCTGAAGTCTATGCTCATGGCCTGTTTCTTCAGCTTGTGGAGTAGAAGTTTTTCTGTCAAGCTGAGTTCCCCCAGCATCTGCTTACTAGCTTACATGTACAACTGAGTTATGATCAAAGTATATCTGACCTCTAAGACATTACTGCATATGATTTATTCAAAAAGATATGATTAGTGCAAAGTAAATTTTCATGACATTGTACAAGCTAATAAGATATATAATGGAGCACTGACAAGAGCACTATGCCTGTTTCCACAGGAACAACTATGAAAATGTACTCTCAAGTGTTTATGAAAATGGTTAGTACTTTACTAGAGAAATAATCTCTCTCTCTCACTTGCCTGTATAAAATCTTCACATGCAGTGGAGGCATACTTATCAGTGGCCACATCTACAATAGATGGTGACTGTGCAGTAGCTTGTTACTACTGTGCAATACTGTGGGGTGGCACAAAGCATAATGTGACACTACTGCACAGTAGTAACAAGCTACTGCACATTCAGCATCATAAAAAGCTCTTCAGGGATGTTACTGTGCTGGTATTAAGTGACTGTGCAGAACAACTGCGCAGTCAGCATCTCTCATAGACATGGCCAGCCTTTCTTTTGGCTTGGTAATATACCTCTAAGTAAACCTTTGCTTGATAGTTTTTTCTCTATTTTAGTGTGTTCACTTCCATCATCCCATGAACTCTGGTGGTATACAGCTCAATCTCAGTAGATATGTGGCCAAAATAATCTCCCTGCCAACCTGGCTACCATTTTCTCCCAGCCCAGGTGTCCTCCAAGGGGGTTGACATGATCCAGCCATAACAAATTCATCTGGTATGTTTGGGGCATCAGGAGTTGGGCTACCTGTTCTGTCCCTTTTTGTCCCCTCATGATACGGTATAGCAGCCCTCTTCTTACCTCACAACAGGGTAGCTGATCACAGAGTTCTGGTTGGACCACATGCTGGTCATGCCTGGTGATCTCCATCTCCCAGATGACCTGAAATGCAGGCTCTGCCCATTGGGCCTCCTGGAACTGGGCTTCACTGGTGAGTGACTCTAGGTCCCAAAGGCCCCTTATTCCTCGTCCTGTTCTCCTGGAGCTTCTTCCCCCACAAGCCACAGGCTCCAGCCTCCCTGGGTTCATTGGTTCTCCAGGATCCCATAGATTTCTGGCCAGTCCCAGCCAAGGATCATTGGGTAGGGTAGGTGCCATGCTATCAACATGGGCATCACCCCAGTGACCCCTTGCACACTCACTTGGATTTTCCACCTGGGGTATACAGAGGCCTCTCCATGTAGGCAGAGCCTTTTAATGGGGTTGGCCCTTTCCCCTTCCTCATCAGGCACCAGGACAGCTTTAACCAGCGTCTGGTCACACCTCGTATCAAGACTGCTCGCCCTGCCACCATAGTCATCACCGTGGGCTTGTCTCAGTGGACTACTTCTGCTGTAGTACCCAGACTGCAGTTCATCATCTCCACTGGGGAAGACTCTTGCAGCGTGGGATGGTTGCCTCAGCTGTCCCTTCATCCTTCCAGTTCTGCAGCTAGGAGCTGTGGGTTCATTGCACACTCCCATGCAAAGTGACCCTTCTTTCTCCAGTGGAAACAAGTTGGTCCCACCAGCGGGGATCAGGTGGGAGTCCTACCCTCCTGGTCCCCCCGCCTCTCACTAGGTCTAGCGCTCACTGATGCTCCCATCTTGTTCCCCTACTCTCAGGGTATCTCACTTTGGGCACAGTCAAAATCTTCTGCCAATTGTAGCACCTCCTATGATGTCTTAGGACAATGTCACTGCACCCACCTCTGAGTATCCTTTTTCAAATCCACAAGGAACTGTTCTAGCAGGAAGGCATCCATGATCTCCCCTCAGGATGCCCTTGCTGGTTGGATCCATCATTCTTGGAGATCTGTTAATTTCTGGAGGGGGACCTGGGGGTCCTTATCCTCCTTCTTCTTTTGGGTGCAGAACATCTGACGATAATGTGCCGGAGTAATATCCAGGTGATACAGGATCTGTTCCTTCACATGGTCATAGTCTTGAGCTGCAAGTCATGATAGCGCCCTGTAGGCTGCCTGCGCAGGGCCCACCAACAACACTCTGACCTTTGCTGCCCATCTGGACTTGTCCAGGGCTGCGGCCATCGCAACCCATTCGAAAGTCTCCAGGAATGCTTTGTGGTCATCTTTCGCCTTCATTTTCGGGATTCTTAAATCCACCAAGTTCCGACTCATCAGCTCTTGCTGCTTCAGCATTTGCTCATCCAAGGCCATTCGTCAGTTCACCTACTGCTGTTGTTGTTGCAGGATCTGTGCCATGAGGTTTAGGGTCTGCTGCATGGCCTCCATTCCTGCCATAGGCCCTATCTGTATTTCCATCACCTGACTGAGCCCTGGGATGGGTTCTTTGTTCCCAGACAATACATCGATTTGGTAGATGTTGTAAGGCTTTGGCCCCTTTCTGGTCAGTGCCTTGCTCCCTAGCAATGTCAGGGTGACACCATGCTGTGGTGCTACCTAGATGGTTCAGGCTCTGCTCCTACTCACCTGCCATGTCTTAGATGTTGGTTGATGGGGAGGCAGTTCTGTGTCGGTGGCCCCAAAGGGGTCTTGACCCTGGTCTTTTCTTCATGGGGCTCCAAACCTTCCCTTTACCATACCCTTACCATATCCACAGCCTGGGAAAACACTGCTCCCTGTAGTCTTCCCCAGGATGATCTCACTTCATCCATGTTACCCGCCTCAACCTGAGTTGGGTCTTTCTGGCTGTCAATCCCTCCCGAGTTGATCCATCTTTGGACCGGCTTTCAGGCAACTAAACTTGCCCCAGCATGGGCTAACTGTAACTTAAGACAACTTTAATTGAAAAGGTGTTCAGTGTCTACCAACGGGCACCTGGGATTCTGTTTCCCAGGACCCCCTTATCCCCCTGGGGTGGGGGATAAGAATTCATCCATCTCTTCCCCCCTAGCAGGTGCAGGGGCAGGCCACCTCCCCATGTGATTTTCCCGAGGCCCCGCTGACTCAGAGTTAATCACTCCTGGTCCCACCACCTTGTGGTACTTGCCACTCCCACATAGGGCTCCAAAGCAGCCACCTCCTGCTTCTCCCTCTTCATTGGGCTGCCCAAGTGGGTTAGCCATCCCTCATTGCCCTTCCCCACTGTGGGACCTGAGCTCTCAGACGCGGCTGTGGCTCAGCTCTTGAGCATGGTGGGGAATTGCTTTTCCCCACTGAGGCTCCCCGGTGACCCTCTGCTCCTGGGGCCTGGGCTCCCTGTTCCTTCTGCCAGGATTCCCCAGCAGACACTCAGCTTCCCCTCTCCATGCTTGGGACCAAAGCTGCCTGGCTCCACAGCCACTGTCTCCCAGCCAATGTGCCATTCCTCTGCTGCTATGGAGAGCCAGTGCCTGAGAGCTGACTGCCTCTTCAGATGCTCTTTGATCATCCTGCACTTCTCTGAAGCCCCGCCCCTGGTGCTTGCCAATTTGCAGGCTGAGGAAGCTCCAGAACTGCCAAGCCTGCATCGGCATTTCTCCGCAGCTGCCGCTCATCTTTGTATCTGTGGTGAGTACCGGGGGTACTGCGCAGGGTCTTAGGACATGTTGGAGGGGCTTTTGCCTCCCCTCTCACAGCATGTCATAGCTGTAGGTTAATAAACACTAAACCAGTAATCAAAATACTGAGAAAAACTGCACTAATAAAAAAGCAAAAAGAATGTTAAGTTGTCAAGGAAACACATCAGATTCAGATTCCAGAAATTTCCTCCAAAGGGGCAGGAAACATTACTTATGTTAGTGGGGTAAAATATTGGCTTGGAATGGATGCTTGTAACAAGGAGCCAGAAGCTTCTGCTACTATAAGAAGATGCTACAGCAGGTTTAGCTTATTGAGTGGGACAGGCAGCTGGGCAAAGGCTAGCTGCCAGGAAGCCAGAAGACAAGAAACTATGGGGATAGGGTTTACCCCTGGGGAGTGACTATCCTGGGACCTAACTGCAAAGCAGTAAAATGCATAGAGGGAAAATACCTAGGCAGCCCAGGAACAAACAGCTAAAAGCAGCTGAGCTCAGCTGAAGCAAAGATGGGCTGGCTGGTCTTCGGGCCAAAATGGAAATTCCTGTGGGTGGCTGGAGAGCCACCTGGCAGGAAGGGGTGGGGCTTTTGAGGCACATAAAGCCAGTGCCTGAGACCAGACAATCAGTGTGGCTTTGGAGGTCTAACAGGGCACTCACTATCAGGCAGCCTAGCCTGAGGTCAGGGACCCAGAGGGCTGTGAGCTGAAGCAGGCCAAGACTGGGAGAGCCAAGGTCAGTGGAAGCAAAGAAGCCTGAGGTCAGGGACCCCAAGGGCAGCAGATTAATGTAGTGGAGCTGCCTGACCTGAAGTCAGGGACCCAGAGAGGTGAGGGCTAGAATAGAGGCACAGCAGGCACATGGGGGATAAGAGCCTAGAGAGCAGAAGGCTACAGCCACAGTAGACCCATAATAGGCCAAGGGGAGCCAAAGCCTGGAGAGTGGCTAAAGCCTCCAACAGGTGGAAGCCAGACTAGAGCCAGGGGCCCAGGGAGAAGAAAGCTTTGCCAGGAAAAGTGGCTCAGCAGGCTAGGTGGATTGGTCCATTAACAGATGGGGGCCACCAGGCCCAGTGGACAATTTAAAGAAACTTCTGTAAGGCATGGGCCCACGCCCACAGCAGAAGGAGGCCATGAATAGCCCTCAAGGAAACTAGTATCATGAGGCACTGACAGGGCCAGGAGGGCCCATGCTTAGTGTCTGAAGAGCAGGACTAGGGTCAACTGGATATGAAAGGGACCCACTAGCCAGAACAAGCTAGAGCTCACTCTGGAACCCTGGGGCAGCCACCTTTTTACAATAAAATAATTCCATCAAGGTGTGGCAGGAAGGAAGGAAGAGTACCCTGAAGAGCTGGAGTGCAGCAGGAGATGTGTGCCCACCAGGAGGTGTCATGGCTATCCCTGGGGCCTGGGCCTGCTACAATGCTGAAGAATGAACTGAGCACTGGACTAACACCAAGCAAAGCCCACAAATGCAGGTGTGCAAGACAATGTCAACCAAAGCATAATCATAATTTTACATAACAGAAAACATAAAATACTTTAGTTAAGGCAGTTTTAGGTCCCCATGTTCTGTGAGATCAAAGAGAGAGAGATAATACTAAAAATATTATTAAAATAGAAAAGCATTACTTTATTTAGCCGCTGACAATATAATGGAAAAATGCTGGTATTCTACCATTCAGGAAACTCTTTTGGTAATGCAACAGATATCTTGGGCCAAAGTTTAGAACACTCATAAACTGATGGAAAGTGAAAGGATATGATTTTTAAGGAATGTATTCCATTTTCCTTTTGATTTGACTCAGTTGTATGTTTGATTACACATCATTTATTGGCTGTGTTCTGGTTACCTGGTTAGCGTAGGTTAGCGTCTTTCTTGTATATTCTTAAAGTTTGCCATAGTAGATTTAAGTACTATAGACAGGCCCACTGACATATGAAATCAACAGTGAGTAAACTTAAGACCTGATGAAGAATTCCCTGCATTCAAATCTTTGTCTAACTTTATCCCACCAGTGCAATTAGCCCAAAAAAATATCATCCACAAAGATTCTTGCCTCTTGCATGCAATAAGAAATTTTATGCTACTCACTTCTAAAAATAATGTATTTATTTTACTGACCACCTAATTTTCCCTTTGTTCTTATTCATGTATCTGTTCACCTTTTAAACTGAATGTTAGAACATGATGAAAATGTGAACTTTTTCTACAACAATACCAATATAATGCTTTACATAAAAGAAGGCACGTCTACACATACAATTGCAGTGCCTGAATAAAGCGCAGAGCTTATTGTTCTGCAGTTAATTGCTCCCAGGCATGCCATTTGAACATGCACCCGGGAGCAATCAACTCTGGAGCAATAAGCTCCACAGTTTATTTATGCACAGCATATGGAGCTGGGGTGGAGTAGTCCTGGCTGGCAGGGGGCCCCGGCAATCAATCTATCAATGCGGGACTGCTTCTCCATCACAAGGAGCTGCAGAGGGGCTTGCTTGGGCATGAGAGAACTTAAGTGCAGATCTAGCCAGCAGGCAGCCACCACACTGAAGCACCCTTATGCCCCAGCCAACCAAACAGGCTAGGTACAGACATTACACATAAACTGGTTTAAGTGATCAAAAACTGATTGAAACCTGTAACAGAACAGATGTTCAGTGCACATAAACCAGTTTGAAAATGGCTGAAACCAGTATGAGATAAACCTGGTTAAATCCCTCACTCGGGCACTCTGTATTTCCCTTATGGCTTTGTCATTGTTTTGGTTCATGATTCTTAACATCTACTAATAAAATTCTATCAGACTTAACTGATTTGGGTCAAACCTGTTTATGCACTGTCTATCCCAGACTCCAGGGCCGGCCCACAATTTTTGGGGGCACCTGCAATAAATATTTTAGGGGTCCCCTGCCCCAAAGAAGCCAGTGGGGGGGGAGGAGGGGGTGGCGAGCAGCCAGACATGAAGCCAGCAGTGGCAGAGGGGCATGAAGTGGCCGGGGAGTGGCTGGACACAGGGGCAGAGGCAGATGCATGTCTATGGGGGCCCTGGGCAAACACAAAATTGGAGGCCCCTTTCCCCTGTGGAAGCTGGGCTTGTGGGGGTGGGGGTGCAGGGCACTTTCCCCTCCTGATACTGGCATGGGACGTGGTGGGGCCTGTGCTGGGCCAGGGGTGGGGGGGCACATGCCCTCCTATTCTCCCTGCTCTCCTCCCCCCACCCCCCATCCAACTATGACCAAACATACACACACACAGGGACACACACACAGGGGAGCACACTACTCTCACTCACTCTCTGCACATGGACACACACACACAAACATACTCTCCCTGCCAGGAACAGAGACACACACATGTATGCATGCAGACACAAACACACCAATGCACACATGCAGATGGGTGCTCATTCCATTCACACACTCTCTGCACATGGACACAGAGACACAAACATACTCTCCCTGCCTTGAACACAGATACATGCATGCACACTCATGCACGCACACACACTAACACAGTACCCTGCATCCTGCCATAGTGTGCAGGGACCCCCCCAGGCTCCACACCCCACACATACACCCACAGCCCCCACACCTTCACAAATACCACCCCCCCACACACACACACACGCACACACACACAGTTAAAAAATAGTTTCTCATGATTTACATACCAAATCTCTTGATTTTTAACAGCTTGTCTCATAATTTTTGACAGGGTGGGGTTGGCAATACTGCATTGATTTTATGCCCCCCACCAATTTGGTTGACATCTGATACCTACAGGTAAACAATCTGCCGTTCTCTGAAGCCCTCCTAAATTTGCATTCCTATAGAACATGTTTCTAAAGACTGTTTTTTTCATACCTGAGGAATGACCATCTCTCTATCACCATTTTTATTACTTTTTTTGCCCGAGAGAGGATATGAGCATCCAAAAGCTTGAAAAAAAACAACTTTTTTGCAACTATTTAGTTGGTCTAATAAAAGATATCACATCTACCCCGAAACTCCAGCTACAGGTCAACATCCCTCCCTCCCCCCCGCCCGCCACCTGTTTCTCACTCATTGTCTCATAGCATTTTCATTGACTGGCATTCTTGCATATTGGCTTCAGGGATAAGCCATCCTGAAAGAAGAATGAAACTGGCCAGGAGCCAGGCTCCATTCCTTGTAACTCAGTTCATAGCAAATGCAGCCAGACTGGTAAAACCACCAGTACAAGTTATCTTTAATTAGACCAACTAAAATAGTTGGAAAAATCCTTTTTTGCAAGGTTTCAGGCACAAACACCATTTTTCAGGCAAAGACAGCATCTGCAGATGTTCCATGCTCTTCCTGAATGATCCAGGAAGGTAGAGGGATGGGGATGTTGACCTGTAGCTGGAGTCTTTGGGTAGATGTGATATCTTTTATTAAACCAACTAAATAGTTGCAAAAAGTTATTATTTACAAGCTTTTAGACACCCACATCCTTTCTGTTTCTGAAGGTGTGGGGGGCTGTGGGTGTATGTGTGGGGTTTGGAGTCTTTGCCAGGGCTGTGCATCCCTTCCCTGCCCTTCTGGGTAGAGTGCAGGGCCCCCAGGGCAAAGGCAACAGTGCAGAGAGACCCAAAAATAAATATGAGTCCAAGCAGTTGGGCAAATTATTTTAAAAGCTCCATATCTGAAACTAAGGATGTATTTGGTAGCTGTGTTGTTCTGAGACAAAAAGAAATGCAAAAATCTAGAACTCTTGGCTCAGAAATTATACCTTTTATTAAGCCAACTAGGAAAACACAAAAACAAAATCTCTTTTTCTGCAAGCTTTCAGGCTCAGGGACCTTTGTGTCTTTGAGTTGTTCTGAGTTGCTCTTTGTTGTGTGGATCAGGTAGGATTCCTTCCCTGGAAATATCCCATGGCAAGCAGAAAAGTTTTAAAAATCTTTCTTCTTGTTCTGGAATGAAGTTTAAAATCCAAAATCAGCTAAAATTTGGCATCTTCCACATTTCAGGGGTGTACTTGGTAGCTGTGTTGGTCTGAGACAAAAACAAATGCAAAAATCTAGAACTCTTGGTTCACTCTCACGGACCCAAAAGAACAGATTTTCCATCTCCAGCTCCCTTTGTGCAAAAATGAAGTTGATTTCCTACCTATGGGGACGGCCTACCTTCTTTAATTTTCTCAGAGCCTGATGAAGGGCCTTTGAGCCTGAAAGTCTGCAGCAAAAGAGTATTGTTTATGATTTCCTAGTTAGTTTAATAAAAGGTATCATTTCTGAATCAAGAGTTCTACATTTTTGCATTTCATATCTGAAGCGAGGCTGTGTTTAAAAAAAATGCAGATGTAAACTTTTTAAAAACACATAGCCCTAAAGCTAGGCAATAAAGGCTTTGGGTATCTAGGTAAGTGGCTTGAATATTTTTCAAGTATGCTAAGCACCCCATTCACTTAGGAGCCTAGCTTCAAATATAGAGCTTTTAAAATAATTTGCTCAACTGCTTGGACTAGTATTTGTTGGGTATGCCTGCACTGCTGCTTTTGCCCCAGGGGCCCTGCACCCTGCCAGGCAGGACAGGGAGGGGACCCAGGGCCCAAACAAAGGCAGCAGGCATAGACCTTAGCAAACAACCACAGCCTGCCTCTACCCCCTGCACAAATCTGGGGGGCACATGTCCCCCCATACCTCTCCCGGCTTGGGGTGCATGCAGCAATAGGGAGCTGCCTCTCTCCCCTCCCCCCCCCCAACAAGCTGCCTGCTGGTGCCTCCTTCCTGCCCCAGGCATGCACTCTGCCCCCCCACCTCTTGCTGGTACCCTCCCTCCCAACCCGCAGATCCCTGCGCCCCAGCCCTACTGCCTAAGCAGCTCCCGATCTCTCTCACCCACACACTCTCTCTGTTTCTATCGGGCTTGCTGGAGCCCATGCGGGGAGCATGTGACCCCCGACAACCAATCACACTGCCCACTTCCAGCCTGAAGGATCCTCCTCCCGCTCCCCACTCCCTGGACAAGCCTTCAGCCTGCGCCTCTGCTCTGCTCCCTGATCTCTGCCGGCGGAATGCCTGCAAACAGCCTGCGTGTGCATGCAGTACATGTGTGCTGGGCTGCCTGCCTTTCCGTCCTAGGGCCCCATTTCCTGAACGGCCCTGGGCAACTACCCAACTTGCCTGGGCATTCATCCACCTATGTGCAGGGGCCCCTTAGTTGCAGGGCCTTCTATGGCCACAGGTTTCGCAGTATAGGACAGGCCAGCCCTGCCAAACCCCTTGCTGGTTTAAAATAAACCAGACTCCCCCAGCATCCCAGCATGATCTCTGGGCTGGGCGGGGCTCTCTGCTCCACAGCAGGGCTAGCCCCTCCCCTCTGCTCCCTAACTGCAGCTCTGGCAGAGACTGCAGGCTGCTTCCCCTCTCCCTCTTACCACTCCCTGCTAAGCTTGGAATTCCCCCCTCCCCTCTACCTTGCTGAGGAGGTGCCTGGGTATTAGCCACATGCTAGCTACAGTTCATGCTGAGTCAACAGGCACAATCAACAGGTAGCTGGTAATGTCCATCTGTGTTTTCTTAATGGGGTCATAAACAGTGAGTTAGGGATGATAAACACTGTTATCAATTGCCTGCTGGGCTAATCAGAGGGTCCTGCAGGGGCCTGGCCACACCCGCCTCAGGTCAGAAGGGAAGGGAGGGCTTCTCTAGCACCCCCTGGCTTCTCGCCTGAGCCACTGCAGGCATGTGCCTGTATATGCAAGATGTCTGTGCAGTTACAAAGTGTTTTAGCCTAGCCAGGTTAGACTAACCTGAAAAGATTGAATTAATTCAGGCTCAGGCTTTTTAAATGTCTGTCCCTAGCCACAGTGTCTACACAGTTTTTTTACTTCACAGCAGGATAGTTCTTGTATTTACTTGGATAATACAGGATGATTATCCCATGCCTGTCTAACAGGGGGCCCCTAGCTGTCTAGCTTGTGGAGTTACCTAGTGGGTAGTGAGCCAGGAAGTTGTAAGTTCAAGCCTGGGTATGGGATGGTGGCCCCTCCTGGCTGGATCAGTGCAGGAAAAATTTTTAGGGGGGACCATTGAGAATTGGGGGAGGCTCGAATTCCCCCGGGCATCAACCACATTTACTAGGAATAATGGCCACAAATTGTTAGAGAAGGTTTAGGCTGGACATCAGGAGACATTACTTTACAGTAAGGGCTGCCAGGCTCTGGAATGGACTCCCAAATGAGGTGGTACTCTCTCCTACCGTGGGGGGGTCTTCAAGAGGAGGCTGGACAGATATTTGGCTGAGGTGATATGGCCCCAGCACCCATTCCTGCCCAGAGCAGGGGGTTGCACCTGATGATCTGTTCAATCAACATGGGTAAACATACAGGAAAAATTGTGAGATATGACTATCAAAACCAAAGGAAACATTAGTGTAAAAGAAGTTAGTGTGATAAATAAAAACTAAGCTGAACCATACTGATTGCATATGCTAAAAAACAACACACACAAAAATATATCTAATGTTGCCATTTGAAATTTCTGAAAAGTAAAAATCCCATAGGTTGTAGCAGAGAAAATAGACCTGGTGTAATAATAAAATACAATATAAAGCCAATATTTTAGTAAACTGGTGTATATACTCCACTGGCAGCTATTTAAAATACTATATTTGCTGATTGTAGCCAGCATTTGGTAGCTTCCTGTTTTGTTTTTCATATTTATAACATTCTCCACACGACATATTGCAGTTCAAACACACTTATAGTTCTGCTTTGATGACTTCACTAACCCAATTTGCCATAGTTGATTCACTAAGCTTAAAACAAAAATCACAGCATGCATTTTGCAAAGACTGAAGAAGCAGAAAGGAGCTGATTTCAAAACTTTGTTACATTTATTTTCTGGCATTTTGTGAAAAATCACTATCCACAGCTACCTATTAGGCCCGTGCAATTAGGCAACTATTCGATTGAGATTTGGAATTGACCCATTCAGAGTCATCCAATTCAATTTGGAGATCTGAATCGCTTTTCTGATTCAATTCGGCTGAATCGATTTGAAAAAGATTCAGAAAAGATTCGGCGATTCAGAGATTCAGCCATAGGGTACAATGGGGAATCAATTAAATGTCTGTAACTTTGTTGGTTTTGGGCTGATTCAGATGAAACTTGCAGGGATGGTAACTGCTGCTGTGAGCATGAAGCCTGCCGTGTTTCAAGGTTGTATGTGCAGGGGTTTCTGGGAAACCCCTCCTCAAATTCTAAAAGCAAAACTCATGTCACATGTGTGTGTTAAGCCACAGTGGGGTGAAAATTGTAAGGATAGTAGTACTTTGAGGCCACAAAGCTTGCCAAGTTTCAAAGAGATAGGTTCAGGAGTTTCTGGGAAACTTCACCTTAGGCTGCTGACAAGCAAAACTCAGGTCACGTGTGTGTGTTAAGCCACAGTGGGGTGAGAACCACAGGTGTTGCAGCTCTTTCTGAGGCCACAAAGCGTGCCAAGTTTCAAGGAGACAGGTGCAGGGGTTTCTGGGAAACTGCACCTCAAACTGCTGACAAGCAAAACTCATGACATAGGTGACACTGTGTGTAAGTTAAGGCACAGGGGAGTGAAAACTGCAGGGGTGGTAGCCCCTGCTGCAGCCACAAAGCCTGCCAGCTGTCAAGGAGATAGGTGCAGGGGGAGTCTGGGTTCTGGGGCCCTGCACCTCTGGTGGCAGGCAGACAAAACTCGTGACATGGATGCTTGTGGGACTATAGATGAGCACATAAAATAAATGTTTCTTTTCCCTTGGAAGTATGCAGGAAAAGATGGAATACATGCTGAAATACTGAAAATAGAGGGACAGATGGTGATTAAGTATCTCAACAGCAAAGTGCTTAACTTCTGGATAAAGAGTAGAAGTATAAGACACAAAGGATGCTAATGTCTGAACATTGTGTATAAAAATCAGATTAGAATAACTGCAATAATTATACAGGGCTCCCCTTCTCTCAAGTGTTGCTTGCAAAGTATTTTCATAGGTCATTCTAAAGAGATTGCAAGTTCTTGCAGAGCATGTATATCCAATAAGTCTAACAGACTGCTGTTATTTTGCAGCATCTTCTGCTACTTATTGTTGTTAAAATGCTTCAAGCTCTTACACACACACACACACACACACACACACACACACACACACACACACACACACACACACACACACACACTGGGGACTAGTCCAGATCCCTCTCTATGGCTGAGAAAAATGCTCACTCGCCTTTGTTGTCAGGGGCCATAAAAAACCCAAGAGGATCAAGGTGCCCCTTAGCTTCCAAGGTGAAGCTCTCTGAGGTAAGGTCCAAGGGGAAGACAGAGGACTTGGTTTCTTCGTGTAGGCCATAACTACAGAGATATCTAGCATTTTGGTAACAGTCAATAAAAGATGCAGGAGTGTGTGATACATGTTTAGGTTCTATTAATACGGTATTAAATATAGCACTTATGTCAAATACATGTGTTCTTGGGTATATCCCTAAGAAATTCAAACCAATTCGATTCTATACAACCCCTCCCACCCACCACCACCACCTTACCCTGGCTCCAGTCCTACTCCACCCTGGGACACACATCACATGGCTTCTTTAGCCCCTGTCCAGCCATACAGCAGTGGTTGTGGCAGCCACAGCTGGCTCCAGCTGGAGTGGGGCCGGAGACATGACAAAGGCAGAGAGTAAGAGTCAGTGGAGAGGGCAGAAATAGGAGCAGAGGCAGTGGGGAGCAGACAGTAGTGGGGGGGATAAGTGCATAGCAGACGGGGAAGAGGCAGTGGAGGGGATGACAGCAGCTGTGGCTCCAACCTCAACTCTGGGTCAGCATCAGAGTTGGAGTCACAGCAGACACTTGATCCCTCCTCCTGCCTTCTATTCAAAGCAGGAATGAAGGTCTTCCCCTCCCCCCATGTGTTAAATGGTGGGGGGGGGGGGGAACAACTCATCTTGGATTCGAGTAAATAGAGTATTAGTGACACAGATAATTATATTGCATTGGAAGAGTAGAACAACTCCAAAAGTCAAAATCTAGTATGATGAGATTGTACAGTTGGTATCCATGGAGACAGTTAATGCTTAGCTGGCCTAGCTGTTTTGAAAAGTTTAGTGCAATTTAGAAAGAATTCTTTGATTATTTTAATAATTATATTACCCCTTACAGACTTTTTTTCTTTTTTCTATCTTTCTCTCATCCCTCCTCTATTTTTCTTTGTTTTTCTTTTTTCCCCTTTATTACTCATTGTGACAGATATGTACTTGGTTCATTATTTCATATAGATTTTTAATTGATTTTTTAAAAATGCAATACAAAAGTAGAAGTATACATACATTTCTCCATTTTTGTATTTCACTTTTAAAAATCAATTAAAAAATAAAGGAATAAAATGGGAGAGGCAGGCAGCTACAGAAGACAAACCAGGAAGTTCAGGGACACTTAAATCAGGGATCAGCAACATTTTGCTGCCACAGACCAGAGCTTGCAACCTAGCCCCCTGCCACAGGCAACAAATCTCATCCCCTGCCCCCTGCCCACCCTGAAAGCTCAAGATGCCTGCACTTACCCTTGTTGCACATTCCCAGCCCCTCTACAGTGACAGTAGGCACAGGAACAAGAGAGCAGTAGAAAAGGATGCAGAGAAGGGTGTAGAAGGAACCAGGGGAGGCCCCGGGGGAGGTGCACCCAGGCCTAGGGTCAGTGAGGATCTAGTCAGGGAACTTCTGGAGGGACTGGAAGTATTTAAATCAGCTGGTCCTGACAACCTCCACCCCAGAGTGCTGAGGGGATTAGCAGAGGTCATTGCAGGACCCCTGGCACGGCTTTACAAGCATTCGTGGTGCTCTGGTGTGGTGCCAGAGGACTGGAAAAGGGCCAATATGGTTCCCATTTTCAAAAAAAGGGAGGAAGGAGGACCCCGGAAACTATAGGCCAGTTAGTCTTACCTCGATCCTGGGTAAGCTTTTTGAGAGAATTATCCTGGCGCATGTCCACGAGGGGCCAGCAGGGGAGATGATGCTTAGGGGCAACCAACATGGGTTCATTAGAGGCAGGTCCTGTCAGACCAACCTGGTGGCCTTCTACAACCAGGTCACAAAATCCTTAGATGCAGGGGTAGCGGTGGACATAGTCTTTCTGGACTTCAGGAAGGCTTTCGACACTGTCTCTCACCCCATTCTCATTAAAAAAAACTAGGGGACTGTGGCGTTGACACCTACACAGTCAAGTGGGTCGCTAACTGGCTGGAGGGCAGCACCCAGAGGGTGATGGATGGGTCAATTTCGACCTGGAGGGATGTGGGCAATGGGGTCCCCCAGGGCTTGGTCCTCGGACCCACGCTGTTCAACATCTTCATCAGTGACTTGGACGAGGGGGTAAAAAGCACCCTATTCAAATTTACTGATGACACCAAGATGTGGGGGGATGTGGACATGCTAGAAGGGAGGAATAGGCTGCAATTGGACCTAGACAGGTTACAGGGGTGGGCAGATGAGAACAGGATGGGTTTCAACACTGACAAGTACAAGGTGATATACCTGGGGAGCAAGAACCAGCAGCATACCTACAGGCTGGGGAACTCCCTTCTTGCCAGCCCAGAGGCAGAAAAGGATCTTGGAATCATTATTGATGCCAAAAATGAACATGGGCTGACAGTGTGAAGACATGGGCAGGAAGGCCAACTGTACCTTGTCATGCATCCACAGATGCATCTCAAGCAGGTCTGGGACAGGGAGCCTCCCGGGGTCGAGCTCTGTGGCCCGCCCGCCTGTCACCATGACAGCAGGCCTACTCAGGGCCGAGCACTTCATGGCCCGCCCCCCTGTCTCTGGGCAACCGCCCACTTATCTCGCCCGCCACGCCTTTGATGATAATGAGTTCAATTAAGATGATAATTAAGCGGGAGGCTGCCCTTCGTACTGCCCCAATGCCAAGGGGCGTTCTGCGGCTCCGACCTCCCCTAATACTACAGCCCAAGCCTCGCAGATGGCATCACGGTGTTTTTCCTCACCGGCCCCCGCACTGGGCCCCAGAATCTTCTATGCAAGACCCCACTATGGTCTTCTCTACTCAGACGGCCACTCCGCTGTCATCTGGGCTACCTCACCCCCCCGAAGCCTTGTTCCCCTCTCGGGTGTGGTTCCCCCGGAACCTTCAGCTACCTAGCCCTGGCCCACCTCAAGGCCAGTCGGGACCCCAGGCGCCCGGCTCTTGGGCGTCCCTCACGGTGGGCCCCCAGCCCTTTTGACCCTCACTGGTCCTGGCCCCAGCATGGGCCAGTCAAGGGGACTCCCCCCTTTGGGCTGGGTCTCTCTAGCCACTCACTAACACTGGGCCTCACCGTGCCGTTACTCCCTTCCTCCTAGGAGCAACCGCAGCACCTCGCCCACATCACTGCCACTCTCGGGGTCCGGACCCTCTCTGGGCCCCTCACAAACACTGGCCCTCTCCTCCCTCATAACACTGGCCCTCTCGGCCCTCATAACACTCAGGGGTCACCCACCCGGTGGTGGTGGGAGCTAGGGGTTAAGGTGCCCCAACCCACCTTTCACCGGGGTGATCACTGGCCTGGTATTTCCTGGGGGCTCCCGCACCACTGAGAGCCCCACCAGACCACCCACTCCCGGCAGGGTGCAGTTTCAGGTCATGCCCAGGACCAGGAGCCTCCTGCCAACCCCTTACAGCTCCCCCTTACCTCCGGGTCAATCACAACAGCCCTACAGCCAGGCAATGTTGCTGCCTGGCCTCCTGCAGCTAAACTGCCTGGTTTATATAAGCCTCAAAATGGCTGCCGCAATCAGGCACCTGGAGGCTGCCAGCTCCAGGCCCTTAAAGTGGCAGGAGCACCCTGTGCTCTGCCACAAGGTCCAAGGAGTTGATCCTCCCCCTCTATGCGGCACTGGTAAAGCCGCAGTTGGAGTACTGCATCCAGTTCTGGGTGCCACACTTCAGAAGGGATGTGGACAGCATTGAGAGGGATCAGAGGAGGGCCACCCACATAATCAGGGGGCAGCAGGGCAGGCCCTACGAGGAGAGGCTACGGGACCTGAACCTGTTCAGCCTCCACAAGAGAAGGCTGAGGGGGGATCTAGTGGCCTGTTACAAACTAGTCAGAGGGGACCAGCAGGTATTGGGGGAGTCCCTGTTCCCCCGAGCACTACCAGGAGTGATTAGAAATAACGGTCACAAGCTGGCAGAGGGTAGATTGCTACCCAGAGCTGGCTAGGACATGGAACCAACTTCCAAGAGGAGTGGTGCTGGCTCCTACCCTGGGGGTCTTTAAGAGGAGGCTAGACGAACACCTTGCTGGGGTCATTTGACTCCAGTACTCTTTCCTGCCGTGGCAGGGGGTCGGACTTGATGATCTGTCAAGGTCCCTTCCGACCCTACAAACTATGAAACTATGAACAAGTGGCTCAGTGGAGCTGTGTGCTGCCCCAGGCTGGATCCAACCTCTTTATAGGCTGGATGCAACCCTAAGCCAGAATTGCTGACTTCTGACTTAGAGATAGCAAATGGAATACCCCACTCCAGACTTTAGGTGCCCAACTCATGCTGCTTGGTTAGGGGCTCTACTTACATGGCATTCTGAATGCCTAATCCTAATACAGACACTGACTATCACTATTATCTTTGAATTGAAGCCAATAATGGGAGTTAGTTGTGCACTAAGAATGACCAGCAAACCAATTTTCTCTGGGCACTCAGTAGCACTTTGATAACTTCCAGCACAAATATAAGTTGCAGCAGATCTGAAGTCCATGAAAGTTACATGTGATCTGAGGACAACTAGCAGATCAGAGACTCAGATACCATTTTGGTGTGCTCAAAACCAGTATGAACTGCAGCAGAGCTCTCTGTCTTTGCCTTATATTGAATTATCAAAATGGGAGACCAAATGTACCTGAGAAAGGAAAGCTGCCTAATCTAACGACGTCTTAAACAAAGACACCTCCATTGACCAGATCAGTGGCATTACAGTGGACATATTCCAAGGGACCTCTTACATATGGGCAATTTTCAGATGCTTCAGTGCCAGTGAGCAAACCAAGACTCAACTTCAAAGATGCTGATAAGAAGGACATAACATTTTTCAACATTAACATCACAAATTTAAGGCTACTAACAACAACTGACTGGACTGCTGTGTCGCACAAAACGGGGAAGCTGAAGACTGGTAGTTGAGAAAGAGGGAAGTAAAGGGAGCAAACCAGAAAGTCCTTCATGTCTTAAGTCCTACTAATGCTTCAGCCTCATCCTTTGGAGCTGCCTTACACTGTCACTTTATTACAAGAAATGTTAATACAATTTTTTATTTTATAGCTATTTGTAATGCTGCCCAACACAGTATCTAAATGGTTCTGGTACTTATATCATTGTCTTTCAAAACAGATGGTGCTTAGAAATCTGAAACCAACCACATCTTAATATTTCTCTAAGTAAATAACACAGATGACAAAGGAGGCAGATTCGCTTTCTGATTGCCACTGCCATTTTTGCACACGCTGCACACTGGGAATCTGTTTATCTTCACTAAACATTCATGCCAATTGCTATTATAAAAGGCTGCATTATAGAACTCCTGTTAACACACTGTAACACTATCATCACATTCAGACACCACAAAACAGAAATTCACTGTGATTTGAAATAACACCTCCACAATTAGGATGGGAAGAAAGAGTTGATTCTTCCTGTTTTGAAGCACTGAAAATGACAATATTCTAATAACATGATTATTTTAATCTCCTTGGTCAAAACACAAAAGCATGTTTATGGGCATTTGGTGATTGCTAGCTTGGATATTTTAGAGATTATCTTCTGAAACCTAGAAAAGGATGCCTATTTTTATCTTATTTTTTTTTCAATAATTTTAGTTGGCATGATTTGGAACAGTGCATCTCTCTCTGATAAGTTCCAGCATTTTCTGCTAGCCCTTTATGTTGACAAGGAAGAAAATTTCAGTTTTTCATCTTTCAAGACTTCTTATGCTTATTTAATGAAGCATAAATATGGATGGCACTTTCCTCGCAATAGTTCAAAATGTCTGATGACTGAAGATACAAATCAGCTGCAAAAGTATCTGGCTTAGCCAGTCTTTAAAATAGTTTCCTAGACTTCAGTTATTATTATAAGGAGACTAATGCTTTCTCTCATTTCTAGGAGGAGTACACTCATGGTTTTCATGTTTGTGAACCATTTCCCTTCCACAAAATGATCTATTCAAATTAACACATGGTGTTGCCTCCTGAGAAGTGACAGGGAAAACATATCTCATACTAGTGTTGAACACAAAAACATTTTCATGTAGTAAAGAAACACAGACTCACTGGTTAAGGCTACTGTAATACATCCCTGGTTTATGTGTAAGTTCTATATTGTTCAATGTCAGTGATTATTTACACACATTATTCCTTTATCTTTAGCAGCCAGGATAGGAAATTATGATCTGCCATTAAACAGAGGATGATAATTTTCACATTTCCTTTGTTTCAGCATTTCTTCCCTTGCCTTCAGTTGTCTAATTAAGAATCACACATATGGCAAATTTGCCCATATATTCCAATGATGCTCTCAGAATATGCATTGTGAACATATGAAAGCTAAAGATTGGGACAGGCTAATTCAAAATGGATGTTATACATGGCTCTCCCCCAAATAACCTACTCAGACTCCAAGCTGGCAGGGCAAACGGTGTTACTAAGCAGCAACTCTTTCTCAGCAATTCTTCCAGGTTGCACTTGCACATTTTGAGTTGCATGGCAATCTATGGTTCCTAAAAGAAAAGAAAGCCCACTCTCTGCTGCTGCATTTCTCTTCCTCCAATGCTATTTCTGTTGCCAGGCTTTATGTTGGCAAAAGGCAGGGCAGATCTTTGTGTCAGTCTGGCTATCTGCCTGCATAAAATTTTCACTATGTTATTTTTTCAAAAATTCACTACATCCCTGTTCAGCATCCCCATTCAACACTACATTTAGAGAATAAACCTACATTGCTAATGATGAATCTGTGGCTAATGACTGGCTCCAAGTATGTAACATTACAGGACAGAATAGGCCACAGATGGAAAGCTACAAAAATCAAATGTGTTTAGCTCAGAAAAAAGGACAACTAAGAGAAAATGTAATCATAGTAAGACAGCAAGGCCAGAATGTGGGAAATGGCATTTTATTTTACCATGGAAAGAATGAGTCAACATGACACTAGAAAATGAAGGAAGCAAATTTAAGAGGATTGAATAACCAAAGGATTTGACTGATATAGTGTTGTTTATTGTTCTGCACAAAATTAGTTAGAGCCTTCAGACCAATTCATAGCAATCTATATAGAGCTGCTCTTAGGCTAAATACAGGCATTCAAGAAGCCTGTGGGTGGAAGTGCTCTAACTTTTGAGCTTTAACTCTTAAGCACTCAAGGTTAGATGGGAAGAAAGCAGAACTCAAGTTGGCCTTTGGGGGGGCAATGGGGCTTCTTGCAAGCCTCCCAGCATGCCCTGTGGACTTCCCAGGCTTCTGAAGACGCCAGAGGTAGGGTGGCCATCATAGAGGACATTCCAGTTTTCTGCTACTCTGTTCTCTATTGATACAGAACCCAACACCTTTATGTCCTCTGTTTTTCTCTTGAAGAGAAAAACAGAGGACATAAAGGCATCAGGTTTCAGATCAATAGAGGACAGAGGACAACTGGACTGTCCCCTATGATGGCCACCCTAACCAGATGGCTTCACATGCCCATGCCCTAGCACCAGGCCATGGGTCTCCTGCAATGGGTTCCTCTGGCCCGGAGTCATGGGAACCGCTGCCCACAACCCAGGATGCCTGGGCACCATTCCCTTTCCCTCTCCCCCACCAACATCCTCAAGGGCACACACCAGGGTTCAGGGGGAATGCAGTGTGAGAAAGATCTACCTCAATTTAAAATATTGAGGTTGCAAAACTTTTAGTGCATTTATTCAACAAAAACTGTGCAATGTTGCCTGCTCTGGAACTTGTAACCATCTTCTCAGTTAAAATTGAGAGAGTGGGAAAAGACCCTGCCTGCACCAGGTGGTTATGCTGTTGAGGAGGGAATGGGATTGGGCAGCCACAGGGGGCTCAACTTAACAAACACAAAACCTTGGGGCAGCAGGTGGAATGCTGCATGTGAAACTGTACATTTCATTTTAATTAACTGTTGCAGCTGCCAAGTTTCTTGTGTACATAACAAAAAAACCCACAGAAAGTTGCCTGCTCTAGAACTTGGATCACGGGGATGCCATTCTTTGCAGAGGCTGCGCTGCTCCCCTGCAGCAGGACACAGGCCCACCATGGCCTGGCCCAGTGGGCTGATGGGATGCACCCCCCACTACCCATTTTCTTTGGGTCGCTGCACCTATGCCAGCCAGGGGTAACAAGCTGGACCTGGAAGTTGGGCTGAGGCAATGCGAGCCCTGGCAGCAGGTCTCAGGCAGCCTGGTCCCCATCCCCTCCTGCACTACTGCTCCCTGGAACAGGCCCCATTGGGCACTTTCCTAGCTCCTTGGACCATGGGTAGTGGCTTCCACCTGCCATATCTCTTGTTCTGGAGCTTCCCTGCCCCCCAGCATCTCCCAAACAATATACAATGTGAAGCATTCCCCCTTGGCTGCCATCCAGGCCCCCTCACCCCACTCACCCAGCATGTGACTCTCAGGCATGTCGCCCAAGACAGGAGTCCCGGGAGGGCAATGATCTCCCTGTGGGAGGTGATGCTGATGCCACTCAGGGGGTTTCTTCTCATGTTTCTACACCACATTTGACCATTTTGGTACATGTGCTTGTGCTCATTTATTGTACTTTGCAAGATCTTTCCTTGTACATGTACCTTCAAGCAGTGGGTGGGGCATTGTAGCAGGTGTTGTATAGTCTGCAGTCACAGGTGGTTGAACCAGTGATATAACCCAGCTTCTTCATTAGTTCCTTGAAGCATCCAACTGGTACATAGCCAGTTGAGACATCGCCACCTTTGCCATGGTTAGTCAGCCCCTGTTGGTAAGGACTTTGCCACTGGAATGTTCATTTTTTCACTGCCATATATTTTCTTTAGACTCTCATTCCATATCTGTAGTCATGTCTCCTTGGGTGTGGCATCAAGAGGTTTAGGTGGTGATGAGGAAGCTCCTGCGTGACTTCAGACATTTGTGCACTGTGGGATGGTTGTACAAAGAATTTCTCACATCTTCATTTTGTCTCAGTTGTTCTATCCTGCTGGACACTGCTGTTCTGATATAAGGCAGAGCAATGCCAGCCAGCAGGTACACACTGTTTAGGCTGGTAGACTTCAGACATCCTATGATGCACTGGCAGCTATCATTCAGAATGGGGTCAAGGCATTTAGCATGCCCGGATCTCTTCTATATAGGACATGCACTGAGCAGAGGAGAAGCTGAGTGAGAGTCAGAGAACGGTTTGGATGGCTGAAGGGCTAGCTCTCCATTTTGAGTTGATGAGCTTATACAGAATGTTGAGAATGTTGTTACAAGTGCTCACCTTTGCTTTTGTCTTCGTGATATGTTCTTTGTATGATAGGGTTGCCACTCAGGGGTGTAATAGCTGGATCCCAAGTGATCTTTGACCCTATACATAAATTCCTTTTCCTGACGCTGTGACTCTCAACTCCACAGCAGCTCATGCAACCTCCCTCAGAGAGCAGCTGGCTATCTGTAAACCTTGTTCTTGAACCTTCACAGTGCATTCTTGGTCCTGGACAGCTTGTTCAAGTGTTGTGGCACTGCAGGTGCAAGCAGTCACCAACGTGCCCATTTCAACCCCACACACTGAGGGTCTCCTTTGGTCCTCATGTCACTAACGCCATCTACACACATCTATCACTCTGCAGGTGTCTAGTTGACCATCCTGGATTCAGCATGTCAGGCTCCATGACCGGGCTTCTGGCACTCAAATGAGTCTGCAGACAAAAGTAACACTAAGGAACTTCTGGTTCTCCAGGAGGAGAGGAAGGGAGTAAGTGTAGGGAGGGAGGGAGGAAGGGGGTTTCTAGGGAGAATTCCCATTTCTTGCTGCACCTTACCTGCAGTGGTGCTCACTCATAGCTACTCTGCCAAACAGCACCCAGAGGATAACCAGCAAAAACACACAGTTTCACCTGCTGGTTACACCTCAGATGTGGGGCTCAAAAAAGTATTCAGTGTATATCAGAGTCTGTTTGGGTTAGGGTTTGTGTCAGGCAGATTTGGGTAAACATGCTAGCCTATCAGGAAAGCAACACGACCTTGAAAGATGGGATAGTCTGTTGACGATTACCTAGATTTATGGCCTCACTCACTGTAACAAACTAATAAGCCTATAGCAACAAAAGGGGAGACTAAGCCTGGCACCTCTGCTTTGTTCCAGGCCAGTGGCATGGGGGTTGGTGGGAGAGGTTGTTTAAAGGGCATGGGGTCAGTGAGGATCATCAATATATCAGTATCATCAGTCTTCCATGTGGACAATCATTGAGTCAAGAGCATGCTGAATATCAGAGTAGGCAACTATATTCTTCTCTGTGATCATACCCCAACTTACCAGGGAGTCACATTAGACCATTCCTTCACCTATAAACCTAACATTCAGAAGGTCAGCTGTAAAGTCTCTGCACAGGTACCTGCCTTGAAACATTTAGCTAGCATGACATGGGGTGCCAACTTCAAAGTGTTCAGAACTTTGCATATGTGCACTTGCAATGACATATACCGCAGCAGATTACTGTGCTCCTGCATGGTCCAGAAGTTGTTGCACTAAGAAGCTTGACACTGTACTTAACAGCGCATAGGGACTTGTAACAGGATGCACAACTTACTCATGCACAGATGCATTCCCTGCACTCTCAGACATCAAACCAACTTTCATAAGAAAACAGACCCTAACCACTGCCCTCCTGCCAGGTTTCTGGGCCTGTGGAGAGCCTAACATGCTGGGTACTATGTCCTTGCATGTTTCACTAAATTTTGATAAGGGGTGGGGTGCATGGAAATGAAATGAAATGGTAATTCAGAGTAACCTGGTCTGAAATCTATTCCTACAGTGTTTTATACCAACACCAAATGAGATCCCCATTGGGCATGACCTTGACAGACAAGTGTGGGTCAAACTGAACAGACCAAGATCTGGATACAGATGCTTCAAAACAGCACTGTACAAAACAAACATCTTGAATCCACTGTATGAACGCAGTGTCCACAATCAGCACAGCACTTCATGGAAAGCTGCAATCTTTACAAGACCCAGATGGGGTAGATGGAATCCATACAATGAGCAATAATACCATACAATGACCCATAGCTGGGCAGAGGAAACAAAGAAGGTGGGGAAACAGGGGCTTCGTTGCTCTTGCCTGTGACAGCCAGGGGGTGGGAGTGAATGGCCTGGCACTTGGGTAGAGGAGTCAAGCTCTGGCCAAGGCTAGACTGCTGACCTAAGTGGGAAGACACGAAGTCCCATGGGTTGATGGCAGAATGCGGCTTAATGTGAGTTGCTGTGAGATCTGGTACACGTGGTTATTATGGCACTCTAACTTGTAGCACTAAAGTCTGATACCACATCCATCCAGGGTTATTTTAGAGCTTGATCCACCATTTTTACAGTGCTCTATGAGCCCTGACTGTCTGTCTGGTTATGGATGGAGAGTGCTTTCTACATGCCTACTGTGCAAAAAGTGTAACTTTTGTACCTGGCCTCCATGTTTATTTGTTAACTTTATGAAAGTCTTCAAAGGGCTCCAAGATGGAATGTACCAGGCAATACTTCCATACTGGAAGTCAAGGGAGGTTCGTTGATGACTTAAGTGACTGCCAACGTTTTATGTCTTTTGGAGAGTTTATTTCAGACTCCAGAGCTGTCTATCTGGTACTGTTCAATGCAATTAAATTCAATCATGAAAAATAGGAGATGGTCAGTTCTATATAGAGTATAATATATAAACATAGGATATATGTCCTGATAGATAGATAGATAGATAGATAGATAGATAGATAGATAGATAGATAGATAGATAGATAGATAGATCTAGATCTGTATATATTTATCTATGTGGCTGTAGTAATTTACATATAGTACCCATAGACTTAGCTCATCCAGAATAGATGCATTTTACTTTGCTTTTCTTTTTAAGTGCTGCAAATTTTAGCACAGGTACTCCATAAACACCCTTTTAAGCTGCACTTTGGCACCTACTTATATATATTACATATCAAACTATATGTATAAAAAACTACCTTTTTCTTTTTTAACTTAATCAAGGCCAAGTCAGTTCCCAATTCAATTGGGCAAAGCCCAAAAGTCAAGTTCCAAAATATGACTAAGCAGATCCAATCATCAAGTTTGTGTGGATCTACCCATGAACAACTGATGCCTCCCAAGATGGAAGGGGGGGGGGGGGGAAGGCACCATAGATTCATAGATGTTAGGGTCAGAAGGGACCTCAGTAGGTTATTGAGTCCAACCTCCTGCCCTGGATAGGAAAGAGTGCTGGGGTCAGATGACCACAGCTAGGTGCTTGTCCAGTCTCCTCTTGAAGACCCCCAAGGTAGGGGAGAGCACCATCTCCCTTGGAAGCCCATTCCAGATTCTGGCAACCCTTACTGTGAAGAAGTTCTTTCTAATGTCCAACCTATATCTGCTCTCCATCAATTTGTGGCCATTGTTCCTAGTTAATCCAGGGGGATGCCCTAGTAAATAGAGCATCTCTGATTCCCTGCTGCCCTCCCCTAATGCATTTATAGGCAGCCACAAGATCATTTCTCAGCCTTCTCTTGTGAAGGCTGAAGAGATCTAGGTCCCTTAGTCTCTCCTCCTAGGACCTTGCCTGCAGGCCCATACAAGTGGCCTTCCTCTGAACCCTCTCAAGATTCTTCTCATCCCTCTTGAAGTGCGGTGCCCAAAATTGGATGCAGTACTGCAACTGCGGCCTGACCAGTGCTGCATAGAAAGGAAGCATCACCTCCCTGGACCTGTTCATCATGCATCTGCAATAAAGTATGGTTAGTCTCGTTGATCACTTTGTCACATTGATGACTCATGTTCATCTTGGAGTCAGCTATGACTCCAAGATCCCTTTCCACTGCTGTGCTGCTGAGAAGGTCATCCCCCAGTCTGTAAGTGCGCTGGTGGTTCTTTTTGCCCAGGTGCAGCACTTTGCACTTATCTTTGTTGAACTGCATCCTATTTCATTATGACCATTTTTCCAATCTGTCCAGATCCACCTGGATCCATTCCCTACCCTCTGGTGTGTTAACCTTGTCCCATAATTTGGTATCATCTGCGAACTTAGACAGGTTGCTCTCCACATCCTTGTCCAAGTCACTGATGAAGACACTGAATAACACTGGTCCAAGGACCAAGCCTTGTGGGACTCCACTGCCCACATCTTTTCAGGTCGATATTGACCCATCCACTACCACTCCCTGCGTGTGACCCCTAAGCCAATTTGCCACCCACCTGACCATGTAATCATCTACATCACAGCCTGTCAGTTTATTTATGAGAACAGAATGAGATACTGTATCAAAGGCCTTCTTAAAGTCTAGGTAGAAGACATCTACCTCAACTCATGTGTCTAAGCATTTTATGACCTGGTCATAAAAAGAAACAAGGTTAGTCAGGAAGGATCTACCTGCAATGAATCTGTGCTCATTTCCTTTCAGCATTATTTCCTCTGCTGGGCTCCCACAAATATGATCCTTAATGATTTTTTCCAGAGTTTTCCCAGGGATAGAGGTGAGACTAACTGGCATATAGTTTCCTGGTTCCTTCCTCCTCCCCTTCTTGAAAATAGGGACCATACTGTCACTTTTCCAGTCCTCTGGGACCTGACTAGAGCACCATGAGTGTTTGAACAGCTGTGCCAGTGGCTCTGCTATGATACTGGCCAATTCCTTCAGCACCTTGGATGAACTTCATCCAGACCCACTGATTTGAACACATCCAGCCCCTCCAATGCCCCTTCACTAAGTCTGCGCTAACAGTTGGTGGGCTGGTGTCCTTCCTGTGTCTGTCTATGATCCAATTGGGAGATTTGTCTTGATGTGTCAAGAATATAGATGCAAAGAACTCATTGAAGAGCTCAGCTTTGTCCCCCATCTCTGTCACCAATTGCCCTAGTTTGTCCTGCAGGGGTCCTATGATATGCTGTGCCTTCCTTTTGCTCCCCATATACCTGAAGAAGGACTTTTTGTTGTCCTTAATTTTTGTTGCCAGCCTAATTTCTGATCCTGCCTTGGCCTTTCTAATTGATTCCCTGCAAGTGCAGGGTATATTCCTCCTTGGTAGCTACTAGGGCTGTGCAAAATGGAAGCGTTTTATTTCCATCAGCATTGCAATGTTGCAACAGAACAGTGTTGCGTTTTGACTTTTGTTTTGAGTTGAAACAGCTGTTCCGTTTCATTCTGTCAAAATGTTTTGCCATTTCAACCCTAGTTTGACATTTCACCTGTAGGATATAATGGGGAAGGTCAAAACAGGCTATAACTTTGTCATTTCTGGCCAGATTTGGATAAAACGTGTAGGAATGGTAGCTACTTCTGAGAGGATGATATATGCCAAGCTTCAAGAAGTTAGGTACAGGGGGTTCAGAGAAACTGCACCCCAAAATCTTGAGAGCAAAACTCACATCACGTGTATGTGTTAAGCCACAGCAGGGTCAAAACTGCAGGGATGCTAGCCCCTGCTGAGGCAACAAAGCCTGCCACTTTTCAAGGAGATAGGTGCAAGGGGGTTGGAGAAACTGCTCCCCAAAATCCTGAAAGCAAAACTTGAGTCACATGTATGTGTTAAGACACAGTGGGGTCAAAACTGCAGGCTTGCTAGCCCCTGCTGAGGCCACAAAGCCTGCTAAGTTTCAAGAAAAGGCTTCACAAGAGAAGGCTGGGAGGGGACCTGGTGGCCATCTACAAACTTACCAGAGGAGACCAGCAGGGAATGGGAGAGACCCTGTTCACCCGAGCACCTACCGGAGTAACAAGGAATAATGGCCATAAGTTGTTTGAGAGTAGGTTCAGGATGGACATTAGAAGGCACTACTTCAGTCAGGGTGGCTAGGATCTGGAACCAACTTCCAAGGGAAGTGGTACTGGCTCTTACCTTGGGGGTCTTCAAGAGGAGGCTTGATAATTACCTAGCTGGGGTCATATGAGCCCCCTGCCCAGGGCAGGGGGTCAGACTTGATGATCTACTTAGGTCCCTTCCAACCCTACATCTATGAATCTATTAATCTATTTAGCTGAAGAACATTAGCTAAAAGGCCAAATCCAGACTGAAGTTGGGAATCATTTTGATTTTAAAATCAGAAAACAATATATTAGAAAGAGTTTAAGTGGGGTGAGGGTTTTTTTCCTGTAAACTACTAGAATATTCTCATATTTTGGCAATTTATAATTAATCCTATTTTTTTATAATTTCTAATTCCTCTGATAGATACTTCAAAATAAAAGATGGTCCATGTAACAATAATATTCCACAGGTCATATTTTAGGGGCAACTCCAAGATAAAATAGGTCAAAAACCAAATTAAAATTCTCTCTTTGTACTCTACACCAAGAATAATACTAAAAAATCTGATTTACCATTCTGGTGCTTTCTAGCGAAACAAGTGACAGACACCAACTCTATTAAAGTTTGGAATAAATTAACGGGACAGGCTCTCTGTGAAAGGATCCAACAAATATAAAAATTACCCACAATGAAACAGGTTGAATAAAACATCACATAGAATATTGTTATGAGGCATGGCAATTTCAGTCTTTATGGAGTAACTGCTGATTTATTCATTAAAATGGCCATGGATACTGAAAGTTTCATATATGTTATCTAAAGATGAGTTATATGAAATCAATATATTTATAACCTACTCATGTTCCTTCTTAAAAAAATTCAGTGATGCTGCCAAATAAACACTTTTCAACAGATCATACATCAGAATAAACAATCAAAGTCTTGCTTATTTGACTAATTATTTTAATAAACAATAGGGGATGGCACACAAAAGCACTGAAACTGAGACTTCAAAGAATGTTATCCAGTTGTAACTCAACATTCTTACTCCAAATATAAGTGAGCATCTAAACCAAAATACAGTTGGTTTAGATGATGTGAAGATGCCATTATCACTTGGATCCTATTGCGGCTGTCTATGTCTCTGTTAGAAACAAGAAATATATCCACCAAGGACAGAGAGAACCACAGGTGCTATAAGCTAAACCAGACTCTTTTCAGGGAACTACAGTTGTCTGAGGGCACACCTACACGAGACGCTAACTGCCCAATAGCTAATAACAATGTGCAGTAGTGTGCCAGGCAAAAACCACGCTAACATATTATTGCGCAGTAGTATTAGACTACTAAGCAGTAAGTGTCACTAAAAACCTGTGCACCAGCACTACTGCGCAGTAGCACAAGATACTGTGCTTTGATTTAGTACTTGGTTAACCAAGTACAGTAAAAGTTCTGTTATCCAGCATCTTACAAGCCAGCATGCTCCACTAACCAGCATGCCGGCTTGTAAGATAAAGTGAAACCTGAAGTGCCCACTGTGGCACTTCCGGCATCTCTGAGCCCCCATGGCTCGGGGCAAAGCAGCCTGCGCTGCTGAGCCCCCACAGCCCAGGGGCATAACAGGCTGTGTAGGGCTGTGCAGGACCTGCCTCCCTGCCCCACAGGGCCCTGCAGGAGGGATGGAGATGCCGTGGGAGGGGTGGAGGGACACCCCAGATGAGGCAGGAGAAGCAGTGGCCGGGGCCACTCAATTAACCGGCATATTTTGTTATCCGGCATACCCTGTTCCCGGGGGATGCTGGTTAACAGAGCTTTTACTGTACTAAACTTAATGTGCAGAAACTACATCATATAAATGCGTGTGTAGACATGCCCTGACAAACTATTGTTACTATTGCTTCCTTACTCATTTGCCTCTGCCTACATCCTCAAAAAGAAACTGGGGGTTCCTTCTTCCTCAGTATACTCAGCAGAGAAGGTTCTGCTCACTTTGCTACTCTTTTTCCTCTTTTCTTACTAACAGCTGGCACAACTCCAATACAGGATTTATAGGGACAAAAGGTGAGTGAGATCCCGCTAGACTTAGTCTTCCCTTCCTTTTTTTCTTAGGCCATGTTTTGAGTTAAGCCTAAACTTTCAAAAGATGTCATTGGGTGCGTCTACACATGCATTTGATCCAGTATCAGTTTACTTGTGAGTAAACTACTCACAAGTAAACACTCCTGAGCAGGCATCTTCATATACAGTGACATGGGAGCTGATTTGCTGCTCCTACCAGCAAACTGCTCCCGCTTTCTGGGGTCCTACAATAAGCCCCTGCCACCACCAGGGGGAGCTTGAGGCTTCAGCCACACCTGCCAACAGCCAGCAGCCATCTTTAAAAGGCATTCCTGTTCCCTGGCCAGCCTCTGCCTCCTCATGTCATGGCTACTCCAGCCATGGCTGCTCACACCAAAGGGGAAGAAGCTTTTTTAGGCTAGAATGGTGGCCCTCCTCAATAGGGCCTTAAACTGAGATTGTCAGGGAATGGGCCATCAGCCACTAGCACAAGCCCAAAAAATGGCAACTTCAAAACCAGCATCCCAGGATACAATAAGAAGCTTTCTCTGACACTGTCCGATGGGCAGGTCATTCCACAGCTCACCCAAAAACGTGGGACCTTCAATGACAGGTTGACTGTACACTAACACCAGAAGCATAGGAAACAAGGAGGAGGAACTGGCCCTCTTACTAACCAACACAATCTCATAGGGATCATGGAGACCTGGTGGGACTCCACTTATGACTGGACCACATGCATAGGGGGATACACCCTGCATAGGAGGGATCATGTTGGGAAGGACAGTGGAGTTGGTGTCTATGTGAAGGAACATTACACCTCCCTAGAATTGAAGAGTGGAAACAAAGAAGGGCAAATTGAGACCCTACGGGTCAAGATATGGGAAGAGCACAGGGAAGGAGATTTGACCGTAGGAGTTTATTACAGGCCTCCAAACCAAAAGGAGCAGCTTGGCCAGGAATTCTTTGGAGAACTGGCAGAGGCTGCATGCTCTTGGAGCATGGTGACATGGGTGACTTCAAGTACCCAGACAACTCATGGAACAAGCACTCAGATAGATCCGATCACTCACAAATCTTCCTCACTTGCATTGAGGAGCTCTATCTAACACAAAAAAAATATCTGAAGGATAGGCAACATGGCTTCATTACAGGCAGGTCATGCCAAACCAACCTCATGTCCTTCTATGGTCAAGTTACTCACCACCTGGATGGGGGAAATGAGGTTGATGTTATATACCTGATCTTCAAACAGGGCTTTAACCTGGTCTCCCACAAAGTCCTCATGAAAAAATTGGGAAAATGTGTCCTCGACTACTTCACAATCCAGTGACTAGGTAACTGGCTCCATGGTAGGACCCAGAGAGTATTGATTGATGGAACTGAGTCATCATGGCAGAGGGTGACGAGTGGAATCCCACAGGGTTCAGTACTTAGACCAGTGCTTTTCAACATGTTCATCATCAATTTGGATTCGGGTATTAAAAGCGAAATAGCAAAGTTCACTGACGACACTGAACTATGGAGGAGTGTGGTCCTGCTCAAAGCCAGGCTGGCAATACAGGCCAACCTGGACAGGCTTACAAGGTGGGTGGACCTCAACAAGATGTCTTTTACTACAGAGAAATGTAAAGTGCTCTATCTGGGGAAACAAAATCCACAACACACTTACAGTCTTGGCAGCGCTACACTTGCTAGCACCACATCTGAATGAGATCTGGGTGTTGTGATAGCCAACAAAATGAACATGAGCCACCAATGCAATGCCATAGCTGACAGAACTAATCAAACACTGACATGCATCTACTGAAGCATCTCGAGCAAGACTAAGGATGTCATCCTCCATCTCTACTGTGCATTGGTGATACCGCAGCTGGAGTTCTGCATCCACACTTCAGGATGGATCTGGGGAAGCTCAAGATAGTCCAAAGGAGGGCTATGCACATGTTTAGAGACCTAGAAAACAAGGCATACGAAGAGAAGCTGAAAGGCTTGGGGCTGTTCAGCTTGGAGAACAGAAGACTCAAAGGAGACTTGGTGACAGCCTATAAGTATCTCAAGGGCATACATCAGGGCTTGGGGGAGCATCTGTTCACCAAGGTCCCACAAGGGAGGACAAGAAATAATGGGCACAAGGTGATTGAGGATTGCTTTAGGCTAGGTATAAGGAAAAACTTATTGACAAGTCAAGTGCTGAGGGTTTTCAACAGACTCTCCCCAGAGGTGGTAGTCATCCACCCTGGTGATCTTCAAAAAGCGTCTTGACTCCCGTCTTGATGGAGTCATGTGATCCCAGCAGTCTTTCCTGCCCAAGTGCAGGGGGGGCTGGACCCAATGATCTTTAAAGTCCCTTTCAGCCCCTAACAACTATGAAACTATGAAAGCCCCTGCCCCTGGCAGTGACACCTACTACCCAGGGTTCTTGCTGGCCCCAGTGGGCTTCCGCCTCCAAGGCCCCAGGCACACCATACACCCACCAACAGAGGCCAAGGCACTGGGTGTTAGAGGCGCTGGTTGACCACTTCCTCCCTGCACTCCCCACTGTAGCCCACCTGGACAGCTGCTCACAAACACCCCGCCCCACCGCCCACCCCCAGCACCACACTTGCTGCAGACATTTCTCAGAAAAACACTTTCTTGCCCTCACAACAAATAGACCTCCCCTCTCTCCTCCCTCCCCAGCACCAGAGCCCATCCCCCATCCCTCTTCAACACCAAAGCCCCTCCACCACTCACCCCACCCACCAATAATAAAAAACCCTCTTCCCCATGCAAACTATATGCAAAGTGGCCTCTGCGTGTGGCCATGGGGTGGGGGCACCTAGGGGGCAGAGCATCCAGCACTCAGGTCTCTGGCTGTTCCCCAGCAGGTACACACACAGGTAAGCCTGGCAGGTGGGGGGCTCACTCAGGGGCAACAGCAGCTACTGGTCCTCTGGCACAGGTGGCTCCCCCTCCAGCAGCTGGTGGCCAGGGCCAGCAGGGCTGCTGCACAGTCCTGGCCCCACTGCAAGCAGCTCTGGTTCTGCACCTGCATGGAGCCAGGGCAAGCAGTGGACCTGAGCCCAGGAGGCAGGGCTGGGTGGCAGGGGACCTGGTGCAGGGGCCAGGGCAGGGGCTTCTGGATGGTGGAGGCAATGCTGGACCTCCACCCAGGGCCATGGGGAGTCAGCTACTGGGCATCAACTGGCTGCCAAAGGGCAGGTGGGGCTATGGTCAGGGGCAGAGCAGCGGGAGGCACAAAGGCAACCTGCAGGGCCAGGACACTGTCCAGCACCCAAATGTCTTCCTCCATGGCCACAAGTGTACCCTTCTCCCTCAGGGCCTCCATGCAGTCCTGCTCTAGAGACAGGAGCTACACCCTGAATTCCCAGTCCATCCGGTCCCAAGCGTCCTCACAGGTGATTTTCTCCACCTGCCACACATCCTCCCAGGTGATGTTCTCTGCCTGCCACTTTCCTGGCAAGTGATGTCCTCCACCTGCCACTGGTCCAGGTGGGTAATGTCCTCCACTCACAATGTCTGTGCATCTCCAAGCCAGTCCTCTGTGGCTATCACCAGCCAATCAAGAAGCAGTATCCAGTCCTGGGTCCTCCTCCTGTGGAGCTGGAGCATCCACAGGGCCCCAGCTGTGGGTAGCAATGACCCTGAGGCCACATCTCAGCTGCCAACTGCAGCTTCTCCCCTGCCTGCAGCTGAAGGTCCTGCAGAGCCATCAGAAATAAGCTGTTTGTGAGAATTTGCAACAATAAGATGCTCTGTACCAGGGGGCCATGCTCTACCCAGCCTCAGATCAGGGATCATGCGTGCACGGATGCCCAAGGACCATTGTAAGTCAACCAGGCAGGCCGGGGCCCAGGCAGCCACCGACTGAACCCCTCTGTCCCCACTCACTCCCCAGAGGCCAGTGGGCGCTGGCTGCAGCCAGCCTGCCTCCCCCACCCTCTTTGCAGGCCAGGCCAGGCCAGGCTCCTGGCAGCACCTGCTGCTGAAGCTCCAGACCCCACTCCCGTCCCTTCTCCTCTTGCAAGCTAGCCTGTCTCCTGTGCTGTAGCCAAGCCCATGGTGCCTAGGCTGTGCAGGTTGCGGGGCTCCTGGACAACTGCGATGCCAAGCTGCCCGCACTCCCACCCTCCCCAAAAGGGACCTCTGTGAGGAGGCAGCCCAGGGCCAGCCCCCCCCCCACAGCTGTTCTACACCCAAACTGTGACCCTACTGTACATGTCCCAGGCACTGCATGAGGAGCTGCTTCCATGGACTAAGGGGTGTCCAACCCACTATGCCTGGCTGCTGATGAAAGCCATGGTGCCCTGGGCTCACTGGCATTCCTGGCATGGGACCCTGAGCTGTGATGGTGTAGGGTGCCTGCCTTACACCCCTCACCACCACCTGCAGGGCTTCCTGTAGCTGTGTTACACATTCTTGACCCCTGCAGCTGAGGAGAACATCATTGCCAGCACTGATGCATTCCTCAGTGTGTGAGAGGCCCATGCCCCCCAGGGCACAGTCTGCTAAATAAAGTTTTGAACTCTCTCCTACCTCCCTACATGGTGTTGGGGGAGAGACCTGGAGGCCAGGGAAGTATGGCCAGGTTGGGGGGGGGGGGGGAGGTGAGGCAAGGAGGGCGCTCCACCCAGTGCGGGGCTTACCATGTGGGTGGGGCTGGTGTGCCTGGTGGCTCAAATTGGTCCTGGCTGTCAGTGATGGTGTGTGGCTGGGGCATGGGGCCCCTACTGGGGAGGAGATGGTACTGCTGGTGGCCAGCAGTGACATGGGCAACTGCACCTCATGGCTTTGGCTGAGGTCATGCAGCAGTTGGGGCAGGCACTGGCCCAGGCTCCCTAAGCTGCTGGTGGAGGCTGGGGCAGGGAGTTCAGTGGGAAGGGCTGCTGGCAGCCCAAGGGGCCCTTCCCCAGTAACATGTCACTTTGGGTGCCAGGCTGGAGTGGGGGCTCAGGAAGCCAACCATGCTGCACTACACAGCATAGCTGCAGCCTGGGTCCCAGGGTGCAAGGATATCAGTCAGCTGCTGCATAAAGGGCATGGATTTGAAGGCAAACCCAACTGACAGCTGCGGTCGGTGATCATAACCCACTGTGCCAGCAAAGCCTTGACCTTTATGCAGCACTGCCATGCTGACCATTTGTGCTCATGCTCCCACATCCAGCCTGACAGCCTAGACATGCATGTTGGAGTGCTTACCCTGCACAAATTGCCACTGCACCTTTACCTAGCTCCACAGTGCCACTAGGTCACCAGTCTCCTCTTGTGACCAGTTGGGGCCCCAGGTGGCGGTGTGTGGTGTGGGTGACGATACCATCTGACCTCCCACACTGGCTCTCTGGACCTCCACAGGGCTGTCCCTGTGCTGCCAGGACTGAACAGCTGCCTGCAGTGCCCAGCTCAGGGGCACAGTGTAAGACTAGGAGCCGTGCAGTAAGGCAATGCCCCACAGCACCTGTAGACTCTGGGCAAGCTGCTGGGAGTTGGCTGCAGGCAGATGGATCTGGCCCCAGTGGCCAGGAGCCACCTGCAGCTGCCGCACCTGGCAGGCCTGGTAGCAACCTGCAGCAGCCTGCAGGCCTGGATGGGGCGGCCCTGGCAGCTGCATGGCACTACAGTGCCAGGCAGTGGCACCAGGGTGCAGGCAGGTTGTCACAGGTAGCTTGTGGCCTGTGCAGGGGGAGCAGAAGTCAACAGACACCTGAGACTCCCTGCTCTTGTGCTCAAGGGTTCAAAATGCCTGCAGGCTTTTAAGGGCCTGAGTCTGGGGCAGGCATAGAGCTGATTCAACCCTGGGGCAGAAGAGCCTCCCAGCCCCGGGGGCCTGGGGCTTCAGTGAAGTTGGCTCCCTAATGGTGGGGCTGACTGGGAGCAAGTTTGCTCCCAGCTGGCATCTACATGGGCATTACTGCACAGTAACTACTCGCAAGTAAATTTGCTACTTGCATTTGCAGGTTAGCAAATTTACTCTCAAGTAGCAAAGTTTACGGCACAGTACATGTGTACATGGGTAGACGTGCATGCTTACTGAGCAGTAAACTATGCTATTACGCAGTTAAGCGTGTCATGTAGACATGCCCACTGTGTGGCTACTTCCTGATTGGTAAAGAAGCTGTCAATCAGGAAAAGCTGGGCAGGGGAAAACATTTCTTTCTTTTACTGGGTGCAGAAAAGAAATTGTATAAGTTGTTCTGTCCTAAGTATTCCCTTTTTCACATTTGTTAAATACAAGTACATGAGAACGCAAATCACTGACAAAATTTCCAGCAACACAGAGACAACTAACACAGTCCATCTTTCCAACACTTCTTTGTAATACCCAGTACAACAGTTATTAAGTAGGACAAGTGAAACAAAATAAAGCAAATGAAAATGTAAGCTGAATACAGTTGGAGGAAATTGATTAACAGTACGCTTTATATACATTAAGTTGAAAATGCCTCCCTGATGAAAGCCCATTTCTGTTGCTATAGAGAAGAAGAGAGAAGTGGTTATCAACTGTTTTAGATTCAAGGCACCCCTCAACAGATTTGACGCCCCCCTTGGAAAATGCCAGCTCTTTGTTTTCACTCTTTGCTTGACAACAGAAAAATAAGAAAACAACTCTTCTGTTACAAACAACTTGGAAAGAATTATCAGAATTGTTTTAATGCTATGGAGTCCTATTTGAAAATTCTGGGTGTTTACAGACATGCTCTGGGAGTGGGGTGAGGGCACTTTAATTAAAGTGGCTCCAAAAAACACTCTGATTAAGGTGCCCAGACCATCATGTGAAAAACGGCAGCGGGGGCACTTTAACTAAAGCTTGTCGAACAAGCTTTAGTTAAAGTACCCCGGCTCCATTTTTCAGCATGGGGGAGCTGATACCCATGACGCTTGTTTCTGCTGGAGCACAGTAATTACCAGACTCGAGAAGACTTGTTTAATTGAGCCTGCTCTGACGCATTGTAATTACAGCATGACAGAGCAGCCTCTCTGCATGTGTATAGGCACCCCCTGAGTTTCTCTTATAAATCAATGTTTGCACACCTAACCATGCTAACATTGTGTGGCACCCTGCAACACCCTCAAAAGGATCTCCAGGCACCCTGAGAAGCCATGGTACCCTAGTACAGAATCACTGGACTAAAATAATCATTATTGTTTTGGCAAGTCGACAATCCAAATTATCGCAGAGCACTGAGGTGCCCTGCTCCTAAAGAGGGGAAACTGCTAGGGAGAGAGCCCTAGCAGTGAGTAAGGAGCCCAGCTGTTGGTTGCCAGGGCAATGGGAGCTAGCAAGTGACCCACACATGCCAGCGGTCATGTGACTGAAAGGGACAGGGCCTGGCTCCCTTATAAACCCTAGGGGCTGAAGCCAGGCTGGTAGTTTCCTACCAGCAATTAGGGAGGAAGGAGCTCTCCCTGAGCAGAGTGGAAAGGAAAGGCCTGACCGCAGGTACAGCCTGAGCTGGGCAAAGGATGGAGTATCCCTGGGGTGTTTGGAGTAACATGGTTATAGCTGGGTGGCTTTAAGTTATGTTACAGCCCAGGGGCTTGCATTTTGTTTACTTTTTAATACCGGTGGTTTGGGTGAGGCTATTAGGGGATGGAGGAGGCCTCATAGGGGACCCACAGCAGTGTGAGGACCCCAGCGCCAGCAAGGGCGCAGCATTTGGGGTGCAGTGACCCCAGCCCCAGAGAGGGGGAGCAGTTGAGAAGCCCCAATGTGGGTGTGGAGAAGCCCCAGAGAGAAGGGGGCAGCATTGTGGAGAAGCCCCAGAGAGAAGGGGGCAGCATTATAACAGGGCTGTGACCGAACAACGTCAATTCCATCTGTGAGGCTTCGGGTGTGGTAAAGGGGTGGTTCGAGCCATGCATAGCGCATAAAGCTAGGGTGCCCCGAAACATCCACTATAGAATGGGGCCCACAAAGGGGTCCAGGAGCCTACAGGGCTCAGAGCACATCTAAACCATATCCAAGAAGACATGAAGGCAGCCTCCCTAATATTTGAACACCAAAGACGTGGCAGGCAAGAATTTGAGGGTGCCCTTGGGCCAACTTGGCATGGTAAAGGGGGCTGTAGGAAGATCATAGCCCTCCTGCAGGACCCCGCGCCATGACACCGCGCCAAATAATGCAGGACCCCGCGCCAAATAACGTAATAAAAATGTTTGACCCTAAATGTTATGTTCCTTTCAGTTTGTAGTCAACAAGACTATTTCTCTCAAGTCCAGAGCTTGCTAAACGAAGTATTCTTCTAAGCCAAAAAAAAAATGAGCTGTCTGTAGTCTTTCAGCAGTGTAACTCCATTTAACTTCAAATTACTACCACATCAAGTAAAAGAAGAATCAAACATTTAGTTTTCTTAAGAAAGCACCTGTCTTAGGTATTTCTTTCAGGACACCAAGTATTATGCAAAGTTATTTCACAGACATTAGGGCTGGAAGGGACCTCGGAAGATCATCGAGTCCAGCCCCCTGCCCAAAGGGCAGAAAGTCGGCTGGGGTCATAGGATCCCAACAAGATAAGCATCCAAATTTCACTTGAAGGCGTTCAACATAGGTGCATGAACCACATCCGGTGGCAGGCTATTCCAGACCTTGGGGGCTCGGACAGTGAAGAAATTCTTCCTTATGTCCAGCCTGAAAGGGTCTTGCAGGAGTTTATAACCATTCAACCTTGTCATCCCTTGGCGCGCTCTGGTGAACAATTGTTCCCCCAGATCCTGGTGAACACCCCTGATAAATTTATAGGTGGCCATCAGATCGCCCCTGAGCCTGCGCTTTTCCAGGTCCCAGGGCTCTCAGCCTGTCATCGCAAGGTCTGTTTTCCTGACCTCTGATCACGCGCGTGGCTCTTCTCTGGACTCTCTCAAGCCTCTCATATCATTTTTGAATTGAGGAACTCAAAACTGGACACAGTACTCCAGCTGTGGCCTCACCAAGGCCGAGTACAATGGGAGAATGACGTCCTGGGATTTGCCTGAGAAGCATCTGTGGATGCAAGCCAGCTTTTTGCTTGCTTTACTAGCCGCAGCATTGCACTGCAGGCTCATATTCATCTTGCGGTAAGTCCCTTTCATCCGTAGTGCTAACCAGCGTAGCACTGCCAAGCCTATAAGGATCTGCAGGTTTTTCCTCCCAAGGTGGAGAACCTTGCATTTTTCGGTGTTAAACACTATCAGGTTCTCATCCATCCATTTCTTGAGCTTGTCAACCACCACCCTCTGGGTCCGACCACGGAGCCAATTCCTCAGCCAGAGGATCATGGCGGACCCAAGGCCACAGTTGTCCAGTTTTGCCAAGAGGTGATCGTGGGATACCAGATCGAAGGCTTTTTTGAAGTCAAGATATATGACGTCAATCTCCTCTCCCTTGTCCAGGTGATAGGTCACCCAGTCGTAAAAGGAGATAAGATTGGTCAAGCAAGACCTACCCGCAACAAACCTGTGCTGGCTATCCCTCAGGAAGTTGCCATTGGCCAGTCTGTTGAGAATGGCCTCTTTAATAATCTTTTCTAAGACCTTCCCCAGGATAGAGGTCAGGCTGATGGGCCTGTAGTTTGCCAGATCCACTTTCCTCCCTTTCTTGAAGATAGGCACCACACTGACCTTCTTCCAATCTTCAGGCACTTCAAAAGAGCGCCAGGAGTTCTCGAAGATCTGTGCCAGGGGCTAGGCTAGGTTTAGTTGGGGTTTAAAACATTACACAATGTAATACCTGAGAGTTCATCTGAAGTATCCTTCAGGGCCAACCTTAAGTTTGTTTCTCTTCACTTTCATGGTGGTTGTACTTGCTATCAGGTTTTATTTGTATCTTATTATTATATTATTGTTGTGGAGGATGACGAGCAATTGCTGGGGAATGCTTCTGCTCCTCAAAAATTTTTTTGGACTCGTGACACCCACTTTAGGTTTTCTCTAATTTCCCTCAAAATCAGTAGGAGTTTTAACAGGATCTTAAATAGTCATGTTAGGACACAGCCATCTATGCATAAATTCTATTAATTGCATTGTGGTTATCTATACTACACCATGCTCCTAACTTCAAACCAACAGCTGCCTATCAAGTTAAGTAGCAAGAAATAAAGCACCAGCAGGAAGTTTTGGCTGACAATTAGATAGCTGGGTACCCAGATGAAGAAGGTAATTCAATTAGCAGCACATAGTTTGCCACAGCAGGTACTCATTTATCTGGATATCTATGATGAAAATAAGGTAAAGATTAAAATGTAATTTTTATTCTGAAAAGGAATAGTCCTTTAAAATATATATGCAGACAATGCCAAAGAGAGGTCTGTTTTCCTCCCTTATACTATTTCATATTATGCATTTCAGATAGCACATTTAAGTTCCTTAGACAGACACAGATACCACTTCTTTTTTTTGTATAAAGCTGGCCTGTTTTTATTTCTTAATTGTCATTTTCACATTTGTGGGATTACCATTCATCTTTTACTTACATTGGTTGGCATGGGGTGTATTTGCTTAGTAATCAGAACGTTCTTGAGAAGCATAAAATTCTATCCATTTGTCTTATTCTGCACCTATGTAAATAGTGCTGCATTGATAATTATAAAAACATTTCCCTTCTCATTTAAAACTAAGTAATCACAGAGCAATTCTAACTTAATTTATGTGTCTGAGCACTGCCTCCTATACTCTAATTTGCTTCAAGTGCTCTCCTAGCCATCAGAAAATAAAGCATCTTAGCTGCTGATAATTATTATTGAAGTAAACATCAGGTTATCTCAATCTGTTGATGCTCCCTATTAATTTGCAGCATATAAGATTAAACTGCCCTTTAAAATAAAAAAAACATGGAAAACTCTAGTTTGTTGGTCTACCAACATCAAGACCTGATTTCAATAGCTTGAGATCTTGAGTCCATTATGAAGGGTGAAACTCAAATATCTCAGAGTTTGTTTAAGATCACATAAACATACAGTGTAAGGTGTTTATCTGAACAACTTGGGGTGGGGGGTTTAGTCAACACTATCCTATTTCTTCTATTGATGCTGATGTTACAATTCTCATTGACTTCATGAGAGCAGGGTTAGGCCAGAACTGAGAGATTCTCAAAATCCTACTTGAAGACTCAGATAACTCCAAACTGGGGCCAGAAATGTCATGAAAGCAAGCTTTTTATAAATCCCAGATTTTCAAAGAAAGATGCCTAAAAGTTAGTCTCCTAAAAATATTTAGACACCTAGATGTTACTTGTTTTTTCCGAGTTGTTGAGCACCTCGTAGCTTCCTACAACACGTCTAAAGACAGATGCTCAGTATTTTTAAAAATCAGACCATTTATTTAGGCTTTTAAAAATAATTTAATAGTTGGTACCAGTTCTTGAAACTCTTGACTAAAATCATCAGAACTTCTGAGCCACTTCCTGGCAGAAGAAACCAAGATAAAGTAGGATTTATTGTGTTCTTTTAACATTTCAGCTCTAGGCAGAGCTGGAAACTAAAAGCAGGAAGACTACCAAAGTATCTCAGATCCATGAAAAATTCTTTCTTAGAAAGTTGAGAGGCATATGGTTTAACTCTTTTTCCTACTGTTATATATTTATCCTAAAAAAAATCATAGAGGAGGAAAGACGGTATAGAAAATAAAAAAGAAATAAAATAAAAATATATTATAAAAATGTTTAAAAAGCTAAAGGGCTACTTTATATTGTACTTCATCTTTATAAATAAAAGAAGTAAAACTACTAGAACATGCATGGAAACTATAGGCCCTAGCTACTGTATGCTAAACTAGCTAAAGTACAAGCCAGTCAGTTAGTCTTGGATGTCATTTGAGAGAACTGGATTCAAACTTGCAAATATAACTCAGTTCTAAACTTTCTTATAATGGCCTCTTCATGTTTGACTCTGAGTGCCTCCCAAGAACATTCTGATTTCCTCATTTATAAAGTGAGTAGGACGCTTATCTCCCTTGAAAAGTGCTTTCAGATCCATTGCTTAAAGTGCTCTATAAGAGCTAAGTAATATTGTTTTAATTATTGTTATTCAGTGTTATTACTACTCTGGTTGGTAGGGCTTGGAAATTATACAAAAACAAAAGGATGCAGAATGTATGGGGCTGCTCTGACATACCTCCATGAGTAGCACTGAAAAAGTCATTACCTCTGGGCTAAAGAAAATAAATATTGAAAAAGAAAACCAGTCCTAGAGAGAACAAGGAGATTATTTCCCTACTGAAGATATAAAAGAAGGGCACAAAGAAATTCTGAAGAAGACAAACTTCCTAGCTTGAAGAAGCATGCACAAAATCATAGCAGTACAAAATAAATGTGATTTTTGTAGCATACGCAAGGAACCTTCAAATCAATTGAAAGCTTTATGCTGCTGTTTCTAAGTGTATAAAGATATTAGTAATCTCTGTTAAAGATCCCAACCAAGTAACCTTGGGGTTGAAAAGAAAATAGAGTCTTTTCAATTATCCAAGATAATTAAGAGTGATTTTTACAACAATGACCAAGAAAAAAGATTTATAATATTTCTAATAATTTTGATACCTTGTGAGGTAAGTGTTATTCCTAGAATCTGGGAATTTGAAGTGATACCTAGAAAGCCACGAAAAGGTTTTAGATTTATAATATACACAGCTGAATGGTCCACAGGAAGTCAGCCTTCCCTCAGAACAATGCCATTTTCTTACTTTTACAGAAATGTATCAGATTTGGTCAAAATATCCTGGAAAAATACTTATCTCCCATTCTTCATTTTTCTCTTATTCTTCCTCCTGTTGTATACCACATTGTTATCTTATAGGCAGCACGGCTTGCCAGATGGATTTCCCAAGGCTAAGCTTTTGCCTTTCTACTACAGAAAGAGAAAATACAGAAAGAGAAAATGAGATGAACTGAATAAGCTTCAACAAGCAAACAGGTATTACAGAATAGAAACCAATACTCCCAACATTCTTATATCCTTCTAATGCTGATTAATTAGACTTCTCAAAATATCTGAGTCCCAGCACTTTAAGCAACATGCAAGAGCAATTTCTAACAAAGAAAGGTGAACATAACAGTATCCCCTGTGTAAGAATAATGCAGAGATGAAAGAAAGCATAGCTATGAATCATAATAGAAAGCTAACTAACCCTGAAGCAGATTCTTCCAACCAAACAAATATGTAAAGGATAGAGAGTTTGTAGGGTTTCTGTATTTGTTTGAACTAAAACATTCATGAACCTGCAGTAACAACACAATGTCAAGTTTACTCCTGGAGACACAGTCTTGATGCTGATCAGGGACATCTTATTCCAAACTGACATGTTTCATTACAGTTTAACAATATGTATACATCATCAGGGGCATATGAAGGACTCAACGGCTGAAGTTGTTCAAATATTGATTACACAGTAGTATATATTTTATTCTATGCTATGGGAAAATAAATGAACTCTGTATACTTCCTAGTTTCCAAATGTTCCTATGAAGTTCTAGACAGTAGAAAATTTGCAAATCAAATAAGGTGTAAGGGGAGCAGGTCACCTTCTAGGCTACAACTGGAGCAGCTAACTTTTGTGTTTCCCCAGGTTACTTGTCTTTATTCTTTCAGTATGCTGCCTTCTCTCTTCTTCTCTATTTTAAGTGTATTCCAACAAAGTATCAAGCCCCCTCAATTCTCCATGGAAAGAGAGAATTGAAAATTCTTGCTAGCATGTACAAGCAGGTCCTTAATTCCCTAAACCAGGGATGCTCAACCTCCAGCCTTGAACTGAATGCAGCCTGCAGAGTCCTGGAATCTGGCTAATGGGTCTCCCCATGGGTCAGGGAACTTGGCAGCAGAGGAGCAGCGACAGTACTGTTACTGCTCCCCACTACTAAAAACCTAAACTCTGCTGAGTGGGCTGGAAATGGGCCACAACCCTCCCCCCACAGAGCCAGATCAAAGCTAGGCCAAACCCCCATCCCTCTGCATAGCTGGGTTGAGCCTGAACTGTACCCCATCTCCCTGTGAGGCTGTGCCATGCCCCCTCCCCCTGGGCAGCTGGTTCAGAGCCAGCTCATGCTCCCTTCTTCTCCATCCCCACCCCCACAAGGCTGGACCATGCCCCCTTTGCCCCAACCAGTCAGGTTGGGGCCAGGCCACACACTCTTCCTCCTGTGGATGTGCCACACCCCTTCTCCCTACACAACTGGTTCAGGGCTGGGTCATGCTCCCTCCCCCATGGGGGTAGGCTGGCTAGGCTGTTGCTTCCTTACTCTGCATGACTGGATGGGGTCCACCCACTGGATCCAACCCACAGAAGGACCACCCACTGCCCATCCAGCTCACTGGCCAAAAATGTTGAGCACCACTGCCCAAAGGCATGCAGTTTGTCAGCTGAAAGGACTATGATATTATCACCACTCTCATCATCCTCCTTCTCTTGACTCCCACAGCTCATAAAATTAACCCTGAGAAATAGAAAAGTCATTGTGATTCCATGTGTTTCTCTGCTCAGAAAAGTCCATGAGTAGATTCCTAAAGATCAGGGACACACAGTCACTGCATAAGGGAATGCACAGTGCATCAGTTCTAGATGTGTAGCTTCCCAACAAATGAGGCAAGACCTGACTTTCCCTTGCTGGGATCCATGGGTTGCAAGTTAAACCCTCATGGGCCAATATTGCCCATGGACTGCCAGACAGACTGCCATGAGGTCAATTATAATGAGGCATAAAGTCAATGTCCTTGTGTTTTAGGTGCCCTGTAAACTTAGGTTTTTGTCCTCCAGGCCTGTCTTCTGAAGGGGGTTTATTTTTATGATGTCTAGGATACATAGATGTAACATTATCCTAGCCAAGCATCCCAGAAGTGTAGAAAGTAGTTGCAAAAGAGGGAGGAGAGATCTGCTAGACTCATGACTTGCATGTCATAACCATTATATTACCAAAGCCCCAGATTGTTGGATAGTTAAGAAAGAGGTAGTATGTTTTCTATGTCAGAAATGTTTTCTTTCTTGGGGGCTCTGCAGATAGTTACTGCAAATAATCCTGAGGACACTGCTTTTGACTATACCACTGAGCCTGCTGCTTGCAAATTTTCCTCCTTTGAGTCAGAGGAATTTGTGTAGTTCATGATTTTATATAAGTCTGTCCATCATCAAGCAGTCAGCTTTTGAAAAAACCATTCTCTTCCAAGTGGAGACCCTGACTGGTCACCTGGATTTCACCTGGGATTTCAAGTGCCTGCTGCTAGCACTGCATTTATGACCCAGATACTTTGTTCCAGGTGGACCCAAACCCTCAGACCAACCATGACTTCTCCATTTGATAATAGGCAAATTTCATTGATACACAGTGATAGCAGACAAGAATAATGCAGGCAAGGCAAGCAAAATACCCCACCCCACCCCACCCCTTCTATATCTACCAGTCCTAGAGCTGTCACAAAGGGAAGGTACATCTGGCCAGTACACAAACTAAGCCCTGTGGTTCTTCTTGAATGTCAGAAGTCAGTGGCCTGGAGGTTGAGGGCTGAAGCCCATTCCCCCCACCATGGGGTGGGTGAGACAAGCTGGTAGTGTGCTCTCCGTCCATGGTAGCCTTGGGTTCCCCCCTTGGAGACCCTTTGCTGCTCTGAAATCCCTGCTTTTGAATTGTTTTTCTCTTCTGAGGACTCCTCATTCTCAAGCATAGTTGATTGGTTTCCCTGTGGTCATCATACTGTCCATGTTTTGTTCTGTCAGCATATTCCTTTGTTCCAACACACCCATCACATGCACACATCTTAATTTGGTCATTTACCAGTGTCTTAATTTGGTCCATCCAACAAAATAGGAAATGCCTAGCGTTCTGCAGTTGGGCACTGTAACCTAATCCCATCTTATCTCATGTTATGGAACAGTGTGGTACTTCAGTTTCTCAGCCTGTGTCTGCTGGCTTCAGACCCAGTAGGCCTTGAAGGAAACTTTGTCACAAACAGGCTTTTAGAAACCAATTGACCTTTACCATTCCCCTGAACCACTGTTCTAATGCAATTATCTACTTTACCTACAAGCCAATTCCTAAAAGCAAGCCTCTAAATATAATTTTCTAGCCACCACCTGCAACCAGGAAAACCTGTTGATAACCATGAGAGTGGCCAGGTATTTGGCTATTGAAATATCAAGATATTTCAAGTGCCTTTTGGGCTGTCATTTGGCCCTCAGCAATAAGCCAGGGAGCTTGTTCATGAAGTTTAAAAAACCTATTCCAGAATAAGAGTGAATCAAGGTAAAACAGCATTCCTGCTTAAGGAACGCCAGTTTTGTAGCCAGTAGCACACAAGCAAGTAATATGATATCTATTTACAGCTAGGTCAACGTGGGGCAATCTCTGGCATGAGTCTAAAGCAAGACATTAGCTCTGTGACAAGAAATCTTCAGTAATTCAGCCACCATACCCCATACATTTAGTGAACAATGCTTAATAACACATTTATCTCATTTCAATGCTTGTCAAAAGGTAGATTTGCCTCCAGTCCAGTCTCTTGCAGGTATTTTTACCTGGGTTTTCGTCTTTGATTTCTCATAGACTGAGTTAACAGGAGGGATGTTAATAAACATATTAAACCATTTGTCAGGGAACTAGTTCCTCTTATGCTTGATCTTTGTTCCTCTTATGCTTGATCTTTGTTCCTCGTATGCTTGATCTCAATAACTGGATCACCAAAATACCCAAAGAGGAAGGCTGCAAGATGTCTTAGAATGTATGCTGCATCTCTGTCAAGTGATGACATAGACCCTGGAAAACTCATCTGCTGAGGCATATGAGGAGTTAATTGCTTCATTCAACAAAGCAGCATAAGCTGGACAAAAGCTGAAGCATTTCAGGAAACATTCATTCTTGCTGCATGTCTGCTTTTTCTGATTTTTTTTTTCCCCTCTACCAATCAGTACCATAAGAAAGCTAGGCAGGGGTTAGGTTTGCTTGGGTTGGGGTTGTTTTTTTCAGCAAGGGGGATATGAAGATAGCACCAGTTACCAATTTATTCCCCATGGGGACCATTAGGGCCTTAGATGACGTGTACAGTGTGGAAGATACATAAGTAGGAACCAGTCCCGGTATTTTCTGTGTGAACCCAATCATTCTTCCTTTATGAATTCCTTTCTGTGTTCTCTGTCCTGTTCCCTTTGTATCAATCAGAAAAGTGGAATGCAAGTTTCAGGTGAAAAAGGGAAGGAATACTCCTCTTCTATTAGTGGGAGAGCTGATCTTTTCTGATGCCTTATTTCATTGTCAGTGATGAAGGGAGTTTTACAACAACCTCCCATGCTGTCTCAAAGAGAATTGAGTCCAATTCTGGGCCATCTTCAAGACCTCTCGGTACTGTGTATTGAAGTGGTTCAAAAAACATATGCAGAACTGGGTACAGTATACCTCCATATGGTCAGTCTACAGTGCCATATTCATGGGGCCAAGTTGATCAGTGCCAGGCAATCTGTGCCAACGTGACAAGCTACTGATCTTGAAACTAACCAACTTGGTCATTACGTTCAGAAGTGACCATCCATCCCAACTTTGGCTTTGGTATATATCTTATCTCTGTATATAATGTTTTGAAGAATGCTTTCATTCTCATTCCTTGGAATAGGGTTGGTCCCTAAAGCCATGTTCTTTCCAGCCTCTCTTCAGGATCATGGCCCACATGACTGAGGCTTTATAAGGATTGGTATGGAAGCTCAGGGTACCATTGCAGATAATCTGTATGTTAATCTCATACAAAGAACTTGGTACTGGAAGATTTTGAGATAATCTGCTTAGGCCAAAGGTTTGAAAACTGCAGGAAAAAAAGCTTAAGCTTCATCTCTCTGGACTCAGTCTTTCTGAAGAATTACATAAATGGAACAACATGCTGAAACAAATCCCTTGCTGAAGCACAGGAAGTAGTGACTGCCCAGAGCACAGCTGCAGAAGGAGGATAAATGGCACTGGGTAAAAGAGGGGGCAGGAGAGGGGCAGGCACAGGCATGTGGGTCACCTTAAATTTGAAGTAGTCTTGGATTTGGGCAAATACAGTATCACACCTCTTATGTAAAATTAAAATGAGCCAAAGGGCAAATACATCCCATCAAGAAAACCTAACTAAACAACTATAAAATTAATATATCTGAAAAAAATTAAATTAAAAAAAATAAGAATTTGCCTGTTTCTATTTAGAATAAGCAACACAGATAGTACAAGCTTCCATCTTACACTCACAGTCGGTACAGAGAAACTGAGCTATACTGCAACAACCCTATATCTTAAATGAAAAGTGATAAAAAAAACAAAACACTGGGATGGTCCCAACAGTGACTGAAAGATATGATCTTTCATGAGTTCAAGAATGGAATCTGTGTTGCCAATCACTTCATGAAGACCCAGAGATTTTGTCAGGGTGGAGAGTATTAATTTTGAGGCAATCATGAAACACAACTGAGATTATTAAAAGTCCCTATTTAAATTAGCCACCAAGTCATTGAATTTCAGTGGGCATTGAGTGTCTTGAAAATCCCATCCTATGATAATTAGTTATTGGGAAAAAATAGAAAATATGCACATGTTTCTAAAATATGGAAATAAAATTACTATAACTCAAGCCAGAGCAGATTGAGTTATTCCATCCTCTATTGCCTGGGAGGGTGCTGGATAGAATACAGATCACCCTAGCAATATCTGGTTCAGTGCTTTCCCTGTATAGTATAAATTTCTACCCCTGTCACAGACAAGACACTGAGCTAGATAGACCATTGGTCTTATGCTGTATGGTGCTTATGTTCTTATGGTTTTAAGTATGTCTAGCTTTGGCTTCCAAACAATGGTTCTTGTTATGCCTTTCTGTGCTTGATTAAAAACCCTTTTAGAATCAGCTACCTTCAGCTTATTAAAGTACTTACACACTGTAATCAAGTCACCTCTCAAATTTGTTTTGATGAGCTAATTAGAAGTTCTAAAATCTCTCATTATTAGTCTTTTTCTTCAGGCCACCATGACTTGTGACTCCTCAAATATTTCAACTTCCATTTTAAAACAGACACCAGAGCTGTTTGTAATATTCCAGTGTTGGTTTTATCAGTACCACTTTAAGAAGTAAAATCACCTCCCTACTCTTCCATTTGTTTTTAAATCCAAGAAACTAGCTCTTTTTGCAAAAGGATGATACTGGGGTTGCTGACAGATATGCAGCTCCCTGCTGACTCATGGCACTTCAGAGAAAGTGCCATGAGTTAGAACAACCTTCCCAACCCAACAGACATTTGCTATTGGGTCGGAGGGGTGGGGAATCAAGCTTTACTTTGGAGCCGATCCAGGAAGAGCTGCCTTTCTGCAGAGGAGCTGCATTGGTGCTGCCTGCAGAATGGGACGAGGGGTAAAGGGAGGGGCAGACCTGCAGGCTGGTGTTTGTCCAGCCTACGTTGGAGGGGGGGCAGGTGGATCGGAGCCCCTGCAAGGTCGGGGGGGGGGGTCTAATCAACCTGCCTATCCTCTATCTCAGGCCAGGCAAACCAAGCCTCAGCTCTTCTCCTCCCTTCTCCCCCTCCCTTCCTGCAGACAACACCAATTGCAAGTAAGGACAGACAGAAGTTAATGAAAGCACTCTGCTTCGAAGCACCACCTGAAACCTCATGTAATGCAGGTTAATTTGTCATGTAATCAGACACTTCTAAAGTATTCTGCAGCCATGCACTTCTGTCAGGGCACAGCTGTAGAATGCTTTCCAGGGGCTGATCATGCCACAAATGTGTCACTTCTGTCAGTGCCCCCAGGGAGTTCACTTTCAGTTATTTGTCTATTATTACTGCTAAATCCTTTACAGAGTCACTGCTTTCCAAATAATAGTCCTTCATTCTGAACATGGGGAATGCATTCCTTGTTCCTAGTAAGGCCACTTTATAGTGAGAATGCAATGAAGACAGCCTTCCAAATGAGAAACCATAGGTGCACTGGACATGTTGCTGAAAATTATTCTGTCTTCAGCTGCTGAAAATGGCTGCTTTTTCAGCTCTTATATCCAACAAACAGCATTAGGACAGTCAGAAGATCAATTTGATTGGAAAATACTATTCTGAATGGCTACATAAGCAAGAATCATCCCTATCTCACCCACCCACTACAACAGAAACGGTAGGAAATAAGGAGCAGATCATACTGTATTATTTTCCCTCAGATCATACTATATTATATATACACATACCTGGAGGGCATAAGCAAACATAAAGTATCAGAAGAAAACTTATATCTCGAGCAAAAGTGAACCAATACCCCTGGAATGTTATATCTCTTGTAAATAGATTAAATAATTCAACAATAAAAAAAAATTCTATAGCCAGCAAGGAACTTTCAAACGAGATTATGTTGATAAGAAAATAAATTAAGTCAATATACCTTAAACAAAAAAATAAAATTCTCTCTAGATCAGGATTCTACCCAATTCTGTGAATGCTGGTGTCAAAGTCTTTGCACAAAGGCATTTCCCCCTCCTTTGCTCCCCAAGCAGACAACCTGTTTTCTCCTGAGCATCCACCAGTGAATTAAACAATGAATGTTGACTTCTGCAGGCTGGAATAACTGGATCTCCACCTGCCAATCAAATTACTTTCAAACGTTGCATCAAGTAAAGGTACGAAGTTAAGCAACTGTATGCATACTTGATGTATTAGCTAAATAACTAAATTCATGGTCTGTGAAAGGTAGAGTTCCAAAATCTTTCCATAGTATGACTATTTTTAAAAATTAATGTATTCTGTGGTGATGCATGTCACTGCCAGTTTATATCTATTTGTGTCTAATTAATATAGTTTTGTTCTGTTTAAGTTAACTAGCAATAGATTTGACTAGGATTGTCCTGATCACCTCCAAATGAACGCTTATTCCATTATGAGTGCCTGGTTCATGTTTATCTTAACCTGCTTGAAAAATTAATCAGGAACAACTCTTGTTTTTTGGACAAGATCAAAAAACTGAAATAAACCTTTGAAATTGAAATGAACCTTTTGCAACACCTTAACTATGCAGGGTTAAAAGTGGGTTCAAGTTACACCGGTGGGCCATATCCAGATTTGTGCGGATGTTTATTTCCCCAGGGGCAAATAGCAGCAGCATACCTTGTACCACTGCTACTTGTCCCAAAGGAACTCCTGTGTCATGTATGCTTTGGTGTGCAGCAGGTTACCCTCTGCTAGCCCCAGCAGCCTTACCTGGGGTCCTGGAGGCCTAAGGGAGCTGCAGCCACAGTGCTCCTGTAGCTGGGAACCTGGCCAGCAGCCAGTGTAGCCAGGCTCCAGTTTTGGATGGTATGTGCTGTTGCCACGTGCACTGCACTGCTTTTTTTGTGTGTGGATCTCCCAGGGTCAAAAAAACCCACAACATACTGCAAGATAGTAGCATGAGAAATGCCTGCATGTTCACTGTGTGGTGCCACAGATGGCGTCTGGATGCAGCCATGCAGTTTTGTTATTGAAACAAGCCCAAAATGATGTCATTGGAGAAAATGTTACATTGTCATTTTCCAGACTAGTGAACTGCAAAAAAATAGTTTGTTTTATGTATACATAACTGCTTCACCTAAAATTCTTTCATTTAATAAGCAGCAACCATGTGGAAACACTTGTGAAAATGAGACAACCTGAGGCAGGGTCTCCATGTAAACAGGGTGAGACATTTTATTTAAAGGTAAACAAGAAGCTAGCTTATTTTTGCAAGGTTTGTTCCAGAGTACTGTGACATCTCTCTTCAAACACATTATCCTCCTCTAAGCTTGAGAATTCTGCCAGAAAATGAAGAACCTACTCAACAACTACTTGCCTGTTGGTATTACCTGGGTTATTACAGCTGGCATTTTTTGACACACAAACTCCAAGATCATCATGCCACAGATGTTAACTCATGCCTTATTTATACCAATGAGTTACTGCAATGTTTGGGTGGCATAATCCAAGGCAACATAGTGGGTCTGTTTTGGTTTGTGTTTACTGGATAAATAATTATAAGCAATAAGTACATGCACCTTTCAATCCTTCTCAAAAAGCCACCTTTCACACTTGATTATTGCTTATTAAAGCCTACTGCTGGCTTGATTGAAGTGTGTGGGCTGCACTATACTTACCTGCAAATAAAGCACCTTCATTTGATTATTTAAGTTGCTTCAGTAGCTTTCCCTATTATTACATGTCTCCTTTTTCACACTGCAAAGTTCACACTTTTAAAAGCTTTTGTATTTCATTTAAAATCATGTTTATTGGTGGCACAAAAGTACAGCTTGACTAGTAGTGCCTGCCTTTTGTCTTTCATGCTTTTCCTCATGGGATGCAATTCAGTTCACATTATTGATGTGAATAATTCATTTCTGAAAATCTTTCAAGTCTGTCTCAACAACACAGGTTCATTCTAGATTCTTGGGGGAAAAAAGACGTATATGCTGCATATTAAGGGGGAGTTAAAGCAGAGGTATAACAATGCAGCCAGGTGCCATTGGCATCTGTGACACATGGGGATAAAACAGTGACTTCTGCTTGCCACTGTACCACCGGTGCAATTTTGCAGCTGCAGCAGCAGTGTTGTTTTCCTGCAGCCTCCCCAAGTCAGCACCTGGGATCTTTACCCCGTCACCCTGCCCTAGTTACCCCACTGAGTTAAAGTCTGATCAAGAAACTGCCACCTTTCTATATTATGACTATGTGAATATGACATGTATACATCTACCCAGAGAACATAAATTATTAGACCTAAAGAAAACAGATGCAGCAAAGATATATGTAGAATATGATCCAAAGGCAAAATGCTAAAACTTCTGATGACTTCAAAAGAAGCACATTTGAGTTCAAAACAGTATGCAGATGTGTTAGAAAGTTAAATAGTGGGAGATAAATTATATATTTAATGCAGTTTTCTATAGGTATGCATTATCAGCATAAATGAGTCCCACATTTCAGTTATATTATTATTAATAATAATTTACTCTTTATACAGTATCTATCCAATGATCCCAGTTTCTTTACAAAACAGGTAATATATAGTCCATCATTACAGAATTCATACTCTAAGAGGAAGCAAATATAATAAAATGAGTTCATTTTTCTATAGCACTTTTCATCTATATGTTTCAAATCCATTCTTACAGAGGCAGGTATCTTCATTTTTCACATGGGTAATTACAAGTGAAGCAATTTTCCTTCAGTCATGCAAAAGGCTGTTAGAAGCAGCTAAAACTCCTAGTTCACAATCTTATTCTTATGGCCCATTCTGCATTCCACTTGTCAGTTGTTTGAAGATTTTATAAAAATATATTTCATAAAATACCTAAGGCTCAAAAAATTTCCATCAAATAAGTCAGGTTTCCTACCAGAGTGTAAAGAATAGAGTTCTCATCCTGAATCTGGACCAAAAAATACTTCAGGATAGGTGTCATGGGAGGCGACTACAAGCTCCACCCTTGGGCCGCATACATCATTGGCCCATCCCCTGCCTAGGGCAATCTATCCTGCCTCACCTGCTATGCCTTTGATGTTACAATAATGGTTGTTAACATGCAGGAGGCTGCCTATTTGTTGCCCTGATGTCTAGGGCCAAATACACAGTTCTGAAACTTACCTAACACTGTGTCCCATGCCTTTCAGATAACATCCAAATCACCCACAACTCCCTTGGCACCTTTGATGGGTTAAACTCAGTCTATGGCCCAGATTTGGCCTCAGGCCTCACTGTGTGACAGATCAATGGCATAGGGCAAGTCTGTGGGTGGGATTCAGGGTGGAGTAAATGCATGGGGTCAGGTTGCAAGGGTGATCCAGCAGGCTGACAACAACCATGTATACAAGATCTGGCCATGGAGTAACCCCATGAGCCAGCCCAACTCTGTCCCCCAGAACTGGTCATGGAGTGACCTTAAGCATAAGTGCAATCCGGTGCATGTGGCCATGTAGGCAAGCCCATAGGGCTCCTCACTGGTCCAGGATGGCAGCATTAATTTCCACAGGTATGGAAGCCAGAGCAATTAATGCTGCTACTGTTGGCCTAGAAATGGTATTTAAAGGTTTATTTGGGGGAATTGACTTATAGGTATAAATATATACATTAGAAAGGGCTCAAGATAGGCAGCAGGGGTTAACTGATTTCTAAAAAGCTCGGGTCATACACAAACTGTTTCTTACAGCCTTAGAAGCAGAAAGGCTGTCTAACACAACAAGGCCAACAATAACACATAATTTGGAAAAACAGTGTGGAAACTGAGGGAGTATGTACTATACTGCCCATAACATAAGATAAAAGTGGTACCAGCTGCAAGGCCCAAGAGCAGGGGGGCCCGAGTCCTAGTTTTGGGGGGACCGACCTAATTAAGAGAAGGCCCAGAAAGACCAAATTAGTATATGTCCATTGATGGACTTGGAAGGTGTTGACAACACAGTACATGGATGTGTAACCACAAAGAGACAACCAACCAGAAACAGCCATGAATCAAGAGTCATCAGGAGTCATCAGGAGGGAAGGAGAATACAAAAGCAGAAACTTGTGAGTAACAAATGGTCCTCTCCTTCTCTTCATCCCACCTGGGTCTCTCCTCCTCCTCCCTGTCCTCCTCCCTGAGACAGTCTCCATCCCAGTCCCCCAGGAAGGGTCCCTGAGGCCACCATGGACAGAGGGCATATTACCAGCCCATCTCACCCACCCCACTGGAGAGGGGGCATGGGCCTTGGCATCCCTCCTCCAGGCTGCTGACATGCTGGCATCTGACACCTAAGAAAGCCTCAGATTGAAGACTGTGTCCTGGTCAGATGTACTTTGACTCTGATGACAGCCCTAGAATTTGGTAGATATATAGAATCTTTTCTGTTATCACTGTGTATTAATAAATTTGCCTGTTATCGAATGGAGAGGTCATGGTCAGTCTGAGGGTGTAGGTCCCCCCCCCCCAAGAACAAGGCCTCTGGATTCTAAACCCAGAGCCAACAACTACTGCCCCCAATGCCAAATGTCCAGACCCATGAGAAGACCCATGTGTCAGATGACATGGCCCAGATTTGGCTCACAGGCCACAGGTTGGGCACTACTGGACTAAACTAGAGTGTATACACTAGGTACAGCAATGGAAAGGACTCAGATCAGAACTGCCTGACCTCAGGGGAAGCAAAGGGAGGAATTGTGAAAACACCTACTGTTGGTTTCTTTAACTTCATCCTCAAAATCAAGGAAGGATTTGTTCTTCTCCTTAATATTTTGGCACAATTTATGCCAAGAACATTGTAACGTTATCTCTTTGACATTATTCCATCCCTTGACAGCACTTTAAAATGCTGCCTTCAGATTCAGTGACTTCCAGAAAGTAACTATATGATCTCTCCTAAACTAATAGTAAAGTAGCAATATTTTTCTGTATTCTATTTTAAGAGTCTGAAAGACAGATTGGTCCAGTACAACAAAACATGAACTAGGAGGTAAGATCATGATGCAAATGTAGTCATCTGTTGTTAACTAGTTCTCTGGAGGTGAAGGCAAACAGTCAAACAGCAAAATCATCTTTTCCTGCAACTCTTGTTAAAGAAAAGCCAGGAAAAAATAGCTGATGGGCTACAATCCTTCAATTTTGCTATTGTTGGAATGAGATTTTTCTAAAACTGATTTGTACTAGTTAAAATACTCTTATCAAGGACAAGACAAGTTTACTGCTGGAAAATTTATTTTCATCCTGAGGAGAGCGCTTTAGTAGCAAATCTGGAGCTTGCATGTCAAACATTATGGCACCATCTACACATTATATCTATTGTACCATTACTTTGTTTGTGCAATAAATTTAGACTGGTTACATGTGCAAATTAACTATCATGCCAACCAGCTATAAAGCTATTGCTCAAAAATGTGTAATAACTTTATAGCTGGTTTCTATCCAGCTTTAATTTGCATGTGTAGGCAGTGTTGCTGCTTGCAGACGTTAAAAAAACTGTGCTTTACCAGAGTTGGACCCTACTCTGCAGCATCTGTATAGATCTGGCACTTCAGTGGGGCTTTTTGGCACTTTTATCTAATAGCTGATTGACTCAACTTTAGATAAAATTGACAAAAAAGCCCCACTAAACCACCCAATCTCTACAGATGTTGGGAAAGCCAGGTGCAGCTAATGTGTGCATGTGTTGGGCCTGGTGTGGGAATGCACCAAGTTTATAGCAAAGCACCATTTTGGGTTTTTTCCCACATCTGCAAGCAGCCTATGTGACTGGGAGACCACAGCTAATGTGACCTCCCAGCCATTGCAATCTCCTAGCATTGGGGTGCTCCATGCTTCACACAGCAGCACCACACAGCTGTGGGGGCTGAGAGTCCCTTCAACTGACAAACCTCTTGGTCCTAGCTGCTCATAAGGCTCAGCTGAGATCAGGCCAGCTGACTCTAGGTCCCAGCTGTGCATCCCCGTAGCTGGGTACCCCCTTAGCAAATGGGGATCCCAGCCATAGGATCCTGCTTCTTGCTGTTGCAGAGGGAGCACTGAATCGGATTCCCCCTACACTGGCAAAAAGGAGTGATTGGATCTAATGCGCAAGCCCACAATAGTGCCTCCTGCCATTAACGTGCACAAAAACACACAAATTCAGTAATTCAGTCATTGAGAGTTTTCAGACGTATGCTGTAAACCTCTGTAAGGTTAAGTTTCTCTTAAATACATGGTTCCAATTCCTAAAGATACTGCTTATGATAAATATTTAAAAACATTTCTTTCCAATGCATCATGCTTTTTAAATGTTGCATACTGTTTGCAACTGTTCATCTTTAACTGACTACAATCCAGAGCAACAAAAAGCATAGAATAAATTAAAAAAAAAAAAGTCTGTCATGCTTAACCCAGTAGGGATTTAAACTATCTTGCAGAAAATGAAAACCACAAAGACAAGCATACAGATATCTAAAGAACAATGGACTCTGATAACAAAAAGGTTTATTTTTGTCCTCACATACCTGTGATCACCCAATGAAATTTCTATATTAACTCCTGAAGAGCAAAAGTAAACTTTTTACATGAGTAGGAAAAAGAATATTTTTCTGGCACCAGACTAGGGACTCAAAAATTTTATTTTAATTCTTGCTCTATCACAGACTTCCTGTGTGATCTTCATTACTTGATTCCTGTATCCTCAGATCCCCACCTAAAATCAGGACAATACTTCTTTTTTCCAATTCTCTATCTGTCTTTTCAGATTGCTTGGCCCACTGTATATACAGCTCTATGGTGTTCTTTCCCAGCATTTTATGAAGTGTTCTGAAATTTAGAAAAGTTTTTGCTCTATATATAGGGACCTAGCAAATTCACAGTGGAAGTAGACTGCACCTAGCTCCTTTAATCTTGCATGTTCCCCCACACACACCTTTGCCCCTTGCCCACCCTTCCACTGTTGATTAGCAGAGGACCCCACCGCTCCCATCTTATCAGTAGGGAAACTAAAAATGTGGTTTTAAACATGGCACTGTTTTTGCCTCTCCACCAGTTAGCAGCAAACAGCAGGGCCATCTGGGCCCCTCAGCCAGTCAGTAGCAAGAGGCAAAAATGGCGCCATATTTAAAACCGCAGTTTTCACCTCCCTGCTGATCAGGAGTGAGCCTGCTTTCCTGTGCTGCAGGGCTTCCTGCAAAGCCATGGAGCTGCACGGAGCCCGGTGCTTTGCTCCACAGCTGTAGGGACAGCAAACCAAAACTTCTCAAAGGGGTTTTAGTTTGCTGCACCCCAAGTCATTTAAGGCACATTACACCACCAAATTTCCTACAGGAGCTGGAATTAACGTGCAATACACTGCCGAGGCATGCAACCACCAACACCATTAAAGTGGTGCAAAAGCATTTAGCCCACTTTAAACTGTCATGCACGCACACCTCTCATTTCATCTACAAATGGACTTTTCTGTCCTACTAAGGCCCTTTGTTGAACTGTTCAAAAGCCCATCAGTACATTTATCTCTCCATGTTCCTCACTTCTGCCCATCTTCCAGCAGATACCACAGCATCCCCTTGCAAGGAGAATACTCCTCCCAAGGGAGGGGACCCCACAGGATAGAAGGAAGCAGGTGACTGTAGTGTGGGATTTAATCATTAGGCACACATAGCTAGCTGTGTGACACCTTTGCACCAGACAGACAAGACACCATGCAGTCCTCCTAGATAAGCAGACCTTGTGCGATGTATATGGATGATGATGAAGTGAGTGTCACCACACATGTTGGAAGCATGAGGGCCAGAAAGCCAGCAACAGGTAGAATGGTCAATGTCAATAAGATCTTGGACACCTGAAGGAGGGCTGTAATGGCATCCATAAGTGATGTGGTTGGCTGTCAGAGCTGAGCACCACAGCTGCAACCAGCATTGTTGGAAAAGCCCCAAGACTGCACGCTTGCCTTAAACCATCCAATGCCCTTTCGGAGATGGTTAAGAGCAGTCCAGACCCTGCAGGGCAACTGTCATCCTGAGGGGTGGAAGCTGGTGCTAAGGAGGAAGTTTTTTAGCCACAGTTCTTGTGCAGCATATTTCCTACTCCACTGGTGGGAGGTTCATACTACAAGTGACATGACACCTGCAGATTTGATGCTGGTAAGGGTCAGGTCCAGCTTGACTCCTAAATAAGTAACAGTGTAACAATGTTCAAGTCTCTAGTCACCAATCTTGACTTTTATTTCTTTCTTCGCTTGGTTGTTATTTAGGTGGAAGGCTGGTGCCACTGTTTTAGCAAGGCTGAGCTGGTGACACCATTTATGGAAGTAGCTGGCAAGAGTGTTCATGTCTGATGTCAAAGTGGATTCAATGGCTTCCCATTGCTTGCTTGACTTGGCAAGAGCCAGGTCACTGTTACAGCCATACTTCTTGTACTGGGTGTCAGGCAGGCCAACAATGTACGTGAAAAGCAATGGAGAAAAGTACTGAGTCTTGTGGGACACCATGCCTAAGACTTCTATGGAAGCTTTCCTGTCCATTGATCATCTTGAGAATGAAACTGCAGTTCTGAAGCATGAGAACAATAAAGCTGGCAACTGTTTTGTCAGGCATCATGCGGAGGAGTTTGTAGTAGAGGCTATGGAGCCCGACAGTGTTATATGCCGCAGTGAGGTCCACCAAGACAGCACTGACCTTCTCCCCAGCCTCAAAGCTCTTTTCAGTGTCTTGAGTAAGGACAGTTACCTGCTCCACAGTTGACCTCCTGCTTCTAAAACCAGCTCCTTACACAGCTGTAGATCAATTATGGGGTAGATCCAGGCATAAATGAGGTCTTCCAGTAGCTTGAATGGAATGCACAGGAGGAAGATCAGTCTGTAGCTCTTTGCATCATCTTTGGACTTGTTAGACTTTAGGACTGCAGTGACTGTGGCCTTTCTCCAAATGTGAGGAATCTTGTTGCATGGGATGCAGTTGGAGATGAACTCATGAAGCCAAACAGCTTTGAATCAAGAAGATGGCAGACAACTACCAGCCCTAACCTGGCTTTCTCAAATGTAAATGTCAGCTGTCAGCCTACCAAATGAGTATTGAAGAAGATCCCACAGTCACTACATCAGCCATCTCTAATCATATACCTAAGTTTTGTAGCACCAACAAACAGCAAACTATCACTTAGGTGGAACTTTCACAAAACCATGTGGGAAAAATTCAAAACCAATACAAACTCTGTTGCTGAATCACTGCTGAACCCAGGAAATACAAACATGAATGCCTCTTACACTGCATTTTGTGACGTCATTCTTAGATGTGCCAAAAATAGTATCCCCGGAGGGTATAGGAATAATTATATCCCTGGCTGGCATGATGAATGCCAACAGCTGTATGAAAGTTTCATCTCAGCTGAGCCAGAGCAAGCCAGCAATGATGCCACAGAGCTCATCAATCATCTAGACTAAGCCAGAAAAGCCCAATGGGAAAAAACATTGGAGTCAATTAGCTTCCTACACTCCAGCCAGAAGGCTTGAAAGAAGATAAACCAGCTCACAGAAAAGAAACAAAGTATAAGCAAGTGTGAAGTCAAAGCTGATGCCACTGCAGATGATCCCTGGGACCAACCCTGAACAGATCCTTGGAACTTTACTTCAGGAGGTCCCCTAGGCCACCTGGTTGAAGGGCCTGAAACTAATCTATGTTCTTTAGTCTGTTCTAGAGTCTGCTTCTGCTGGGATCTTCCATCCTCATCCCCTTTTTTTATGGTCCAAGCCATATCTCCCCTGAAGAGCCTGTAATGCAGGACTGAGTTCTAGATTCAAGGTCAAACTCGTCATAAGGGAAGGCAGGAAGACAAGGCATTGCTGAACTTATAGTTGCCATCCTTTGCCTTGTTTTAAATGCTCTTAGTTTCCGGTGCTGGACAGGCATCAACTTGATCTGATTCTGTCTTAAGATTTTATACAAGTTAATTTTTCTTATGCTTCATGTTTCCTCTAGGACTCATACCAGAGGTTAACTACAACCATATGATGTGATCTTCTGACCAGGTAGCAACACCATGGATAGGCAACTTCAAATAACTAAACAGAGTAATGTAGTGAAGAAAATGAAGCAGGTTATGAAGAATGAGGAGTTAAATAATGACCTATATATATAGTTTCCAGTGCATAAAAGATGAGTGGGATGTAACACTGTAAAAGGACAAGAATATAAAGGCCCTGGAAATTGTGAGTTGGCACTGAAGAATTATCTAAACATGATCTCAGCTTCCTATGGTTTATATCTATAATTTCATCAAAAAGCAGGCAGTTGGAACACACATTAAAATGAAAGAAGTTTTCACTTTTATCCCACCATAAAAGCAAGCACACTTTCAAAGAACATAGTTAAAGGATTTGTGTGCGGATGGTAGGGGATTTGGGATCAAAATTGTATAAGAGCAGGGGTGTCTACACTGCAGTAAAGACATAACCAATGTGTGGCCACTGTTGCTCAAGCTGGACTAGTCCAAACGTAGCAACTTGAGCTATTTCAATGATAAGTACTAAAACAGTGATTTTCAACCAAAGTACTACAAGATGCATTTAGGGATGCCACAGGTGCTGCACAATTGTTAGGTATGCAAACACCTACATGTGCTTCACAAGATAAACCCAGAGATTCAAATAAAAATCCAAAGTATCAAAAACATACTGACCTGCTGTGGTCTTTCTGAAGTCTTGGCAACAGATTTTCTCTACTATTTTCCTGTAGTTAAGAAATTAATGAAAACAAAAGGCTGGCATTATATGAGGTTTTGAACCACTGCCCTAAAGTGTGCGTAACTATTTGGAGGAAGCTAAACTAAATTAACCAAAATAGTGAACAATAAAGGGTAATTGGAAGACATACATGGAATATTTAGATGAATCAATTTTATGTAATAGAAAGCATGGAAATCAGTGAGTAATTAAACAGCATGCTATTCAATTCAATTATTTGGTCTCAGCATCCCTTGTGGCACTGATACCAGAAACAAACTTGTACAAAGCAATCCATATGATGTAAGAACATGGGGATTTTACAAGACTTATGTTCCAAATAAATCTGCATTGCAGAGTCATCACAAAGAATAAATAAAGGACAATTGAGAGTACGCCATGCAATATGTAAATCATTCAGATCTGCCATATAGAAATGATATAGATTTCTTTTTCTGTTTTTAAGTAAAGATAGTTTGCCTTTTGGATTCCAAGGCCACAGCTGTAAACTCAATATTTTTAGTCCATTTACGACCATCTAGAATCAACTTGTAGCAACTTGTCAACATAGGAGTGAGAAAGTCATGATGGATCATAGCGATTTCTGTGCTCTTGTACAGTAACTGAAGGATTATTTCCAATTATGAGTGATTTGGTTAAAAAAGCAGAAATCATACAGCTCCATCTTGTGGAGGATAAATAATCTTTGTGTTATATTTAGAGAGAGGCAGTTAGCCATGTTAGTCTGAAGTCGGGCAGAAGGCAAGAAACAGTATTACCCTCAGAGCAAGGATTGACAACCTATGGCCCACAGCCAGATCCAGAGGTAGGGCCTTCAGCAGCATTCAAAACTGGACCGAGGAGGGGGTGGGGGGCTGGGAGGGGAAGCAGGCTCAGCAGCATTCAGCAGCAGGGGCTTCAGCCAGGCACAAGCAGCAGAGAGCTTCACTCACAGTCAGGCAGTAAAGAGAGGCAGTGGCAGCCAAGTCCTAGCACCAACCTTAGACCCAAGCTAGGCTATTTCTGCCTGCCACCAGAAAATGCTGCCTTAGGGTGCCTGTACATGAGCATGGAGGCTTCTCCAACACACTGCATTAATCATATCAGACTCAATTAATCGAGTCTGCTGGAGCATGGCAAGTACCACAATCCAGCAGCCTCCTGCGCCTTATATATCGGTGTCACCATGCTTAAAAATGGTAGCGGGGGTGCTTGAACTAAAGGTCGTCGAATGAGCTTTAGTTCAAGCACCCCCAAAACCATTTTTAAGCACAGGGACACTGATACACAAGATGTTGTAGCACTTTAATTAAAAAGGTGCCACCTCATCCCTGGAGCATGCGTAAAAGTGCCCTTAGAGACTAACTGGTTCAGAGAGGCATAATTTTACATAGGTGACAGTTTCTGCTAGCATCTGCTAGCATCTCATGAAGTATGTTGTTGCCTATGAAAGGTTAAGCCTCTCTAAAACAGTTAGTACAGCTGTGCAAAGCTTCGGTCTCTGATTCAACTTGGCGGAGATTCGACCCGATTCGGTAGTTGAATCTCTGAATCCAAATCGAATCAGGAGACCCTTTAATCTCTCCAAATTGAATCGGAACCCTCTGAATCGATTCAAAGACATTCAGAAAGATTTAGAGATTCAGACATAGACAAAGCTTTACATGTTCTTTATACATACCTCAAGGAAGCAGGCGGCTCATGAATGCTGCGATGCTGGAGCAGATGGAGCGTCCCTCAGAAGCATGGAGTGCTCCCCAGCAGGCTTGGCAGCAGATCCAGAAGTGGACCAGAAGTACTTCTGGTCCACTTCCGGGTCTGCTGGGGAGCACACCGGGAGGATTTGGCTGAATCAAATCAGGGACAGTGATCTGAATCAACGAATTGAATCACTGTCCCTGATTCAGGCCAAATCCAAATCCAAGTCAAATATGGCCCGTTTCACACATCCCTAAGTTAGTCTCTAAGGGCATTTGTACATATGCTTACACTGCAGTGCTGGGCAGTTTTAAAAGCACCCAGTACTGCATCGCATGCATTTATATAAATGGCAAAATATACATCACAGCTCAGAAAATGGCGGCAGTGCGCTTTTGAATTAAAACACATTGAAGGTGTTTCAGTTCAAAAGCTCACTACAACCATTTTTCAGCGCTGACACACATTTCACCACTTATACAAATGCATATGACACAGCTTGCATGCAGAGCAGACTCGATTAATCAAAATCCTCCAAAATGCAGATAATCTGATGGATTAATCAAATAGATTAATCAAAATCCAGCACATTGGAGCAGAATAATGTATGTGTATAAATGCCCTAAGGGTCTGTATGTTATATTTATATATTAACTTGAGGCCTACACTTCATATGTGACTTGGGGAAACTTTTTCTGAGGAGTATTATGCAAGATTTGATTTAACAGAATGGGGGGGGCAGAAAAGTGGGTATATTATATCTGAATATACCAAAAATGTGGTTTTTAATTATTTTTCTTATTCCATTTAATATTACTGTAAAGTTCTGTGAACCAGGTCCATATTTCTAGTTTATATTTCATCTCAGTGATGCAAAGTCCCATCCGCTTAATTTTCTTTCCTTCCCCTTTTTCTTTGCCTTGGAAAAGGTTGAATTCCTCAGAGAAACAGCCTCTGAACATGTCATAGACCAGCCCTGACAAGAATTGCTTCTTAGCCTGGTTATACGCCTCAGCAGTAAGCACTCACAATCCATTTTAGGGGGCACAAAAAGAGAGGGCGGCATTTTCTCTCATCCCAGGACCTAAGTCTGTTAAGTTCGCATATTCATCTTCTAGTGAAAAAAAGGAAACATAACAGCTATCATCTCACATGAAACATTTCATGTTCCACTGGATAAAGCCCAGTGTCTTATCAAAATTATTGCAAAAATTTGTTGCTGCTTTAAACCATAGCATTACAGGTGGTACAGAGCATCATTCTGCCAGAGAGAGTTCTGGGAGGCACTGTCCATTAGGGAACACCACCATGAACTCTTCTATTCTGTACAGTATGCAATTCCCTACAGAAGCTTCTTTGATTGCTATGTCATAAGAAAGTGTATCCATATTCCTCTAACTTTCTTCTCTATCTTTCTTCCTCTATCTTTCTTCTGGTCTCTTTTTAGGAGACTAGTGTATGTGTATGTCAGAGGCCAGCAATTAATTTGGCTTGAGGGCCACTTCACGAATTTTGGTGAGCTGTTGAGGGCTGCATGGGTAGCCCCACCCCTTGACAGTTGCCCCGCCCACTGGTCACCATCTTGTGGCTGGAAGACCCACCCCCTAACCCCTACCCTTTGCCACTGGAAGCCCCTCCCTTTGCCCCCGGAAGTACTCCTTTTGGGAGGGGGTACTATGGCCTTGGAATTGGAAGTTACACTCAGTCACGTGGTCTATGTCAGGGTTAGGCAACGTTTTTTGGCTGGAGTATCAAAAAAACCACAATGTCTACCTTGTAAGGAGCTGGAGTGCCGGCATGCCAAAAAAAAAAAAAATGGGGCAGGGGGTATGTGGCAAAATGCACTGCATATTAATATAGTTAATAATCATAAATGGTTCTGTTTGATGGTAAATACCAGATTTTCTAAAAATTCTAAACCAGGTGACCATAAATAAAACTTCATAGAGGGAAGAGAGAAAGAAGAGAGGGGGAAGAAAGAAGAGAGAGAGAGGAGAAAGGGAAGAGAAAGGGAAGGAAGGAGGGAAAGGGAAAGAGAGAGAGAGGTGTGGGGAAAGTAAAGGGAGGCACCACAGGTACACTGGCCTGGCCAGGCCCTTGGGAAGGTGGCAGCTGGAGGAGTGGGGGGGCTGGGAGGGGAGTGGGGGTTGCCTCAGAGCTCCGCAGACTGGGCCACAGCTGGGCCCCTAGCGGCACCCAAAGTAGAGCCCAGCCTGGCCCACACAGCTCCGTGGGATGGGGTGCAACCGCCCTGCCAACGAGAGGATGCTGCCTGGCAGAGGCAGGATGCTGGGCTTGGGGGGCTCCCAGATCAGCCTCTGTGCACATTGGGCACAGCACAAGTTGGGCAGTCCCCTGGGCTGCCACAGGAGCCCCCAGGGCTCTGGGAACAGCTGAGCAAAGCTGCACCAGCCTGGCCCATCTGCTGCCAAGTGGCACACAGCTCAGCTGCCACTTCTCCTCGCTGGTGCTGACTCGGCCAGGCCTGTCACATTCTGAGCAGCATGCGAGGAATCAGCGACTGGGCTGGCTTTGCTGCCTGCCACTTGGGATGGGACGGGCCCGGCTGGGTCAGCACCGGCGAGGAGAAGTGACAGCTGAGCCATGTGCCACTTCCTAGCATGCTGCTTGGTACAGGATCAGCCTCAGCTTTTTGCCTCTCTGGTGCCAACCAGTCCCAAGTAGTGCAGGGAAGCAGCACACGGCTCAGCCGCTACTTCTCCTCACCGGTGCTGACCTGGCCAGGCTTGTCCCATCCCAAGCAGCATGCAGCAAAGCTGGCACAGCTGCTGCTTCCCTGTGTGCCACTCAGGATGTGACAGGCCCGATTGAGTCAGCACTGGAGAGAAGTGGCGACTGAGCCACATGCCACTTGGGACCAGCCAGGACAGGCTGGCAGAGGTAAATAGAAACTACGGCTTTGCCACATGCCTCTCAGGTCTGGCCAGGCCTGCACTCGGGAGGGGAAGCCGTGGCTGTGCTGGTCCCAAGCGGCACATGGCTCAGCCACTGCTTCTCACCAGTGCTGACCTGGCCAGGCCTGTCCTGTCCTGAGCAGCACGCATCAAAGCCAGCCCAGCCACTGCTTTGCCACATGCTGCTCAGGGACAAGATGGGCCCAGTTGGGTTGGCACCAGCAAGGAGAAGCAGCTGAGCGGTGCATGGCCCCACCACTCCCTGAGGCCCCCACTGCTTCCTGCAGCCCCCACCCCTCCTCCCCATGCCCCCTCCCCCCCGTGCTGCAGCAACTTCCCTCTGCCCCACCACCCCACTTCCAGCCTGGCCTGGGAAGCACCACAGGGCTCCCAGCCACTGGGCCATTCCAGCAATTTCCACCCCCCTCCATCCAATCTTGCCTTACTTTCTACTCGGATGGGGATGGGGAGCCCCACTCAAGGGTCACAAAGCCAGAAGCCACAGAGGCTTCTGGTTTGGGGCTGAGGGTGAGAGAGGGGAGGAGGATGAGGAGAGGGAGCGGGGTGGGGGCTGGGTGGAGCCAGGCTTGCCTTGCTGCTCTGCCACAGACTGCTGGGTCCTTCTGCCACTGGCTGCCTGTCATCTTTGACAGGCAGTGAGGGGCAGATAAAAATTAATTTTCTAAAATTTTTAGAAGTCCTGCGGACTGGATAGAATGGGCTGGTGGACTGGATCCAGCCCATGGACCATATTTTACCCACCCCTAGTGTATGTGCACACATGTCCATGCACATGCATGGAGAGACAAGTAGCCTCAGCATTTCCAAAGAGTATAAAGGACACGATCATTCCTCCATTTCTCTGTAAACGTATACAGGAAACAGTTAGCTAATTATGGCACAAAATCCCAAATGAAGTATGGACCAGAAGTGCAAACTACAATTTTATAAATGACTTGTATTGGGAAAACTTAGATTTTTGCCCTTTGAAATTCTTTTTGATATGTGCATAAAAAGGCCTATTGTACTCACACTTCACCTTGTCACCCTTGTCACTTAACAAAAGTAACTCTGAGGATTTCTTCAAGAGAAAGGGGATCCTATGCAAATCCTATTGTGAGGCATGATTCAAAACTCAGATTGAGAGTTTTACTTTAGAAGGCTTGCAGTGTGAGCTCAAACATGAACTACAGGCCTTGCTATGTATCAACAATTATTAAGAAAGGCAGAAATTGGGGTGTGAAAAGAGATAATTGAACCTCTCTGCATTATTTATACACACATTTCTAAGGCATCTGGAGGTCTATAATTTTTGAGAACATACATCAATCACACAGAGTAGATTTTAAAAACATATCCACAAAATTGTAAGAAATAAGAGATACCAGAATAAAAAAAGGCCTTTAGTATCTAACCCATTATAAAGCATTCACAAGAGAAATGGATTTCTGGAACAATACTGGGTACTTGGAGGCTGAACACAATTTTTCACCAGCTACTGTTTAATACTACTTTTTGCCTCTAATGAATTATAATACTCCACTTCCACAGAAGTCTGTTGAAAAGCAGTAAGCAGCATGACTCCTGGGAGCATCTGAAGGTGTCTCTTGAAAAAATATTTCCCATTAATTTTCAAATGAAGATGCATGACTGACCATAAATGACCACCAACATTCCCTTAAGTTCTCCTATTTAATTAAAAGGATAAAATGATTGCAACAACTTTCCTATTTTTAAATTAGTTTTAAATTAATTCTTGATGTGTGAACCAGAAGTCTTTCGAAAATAAGGAAAGAAGCATATACTGGAGCCTCTGCTGACACTTAGATGTACCAAATTTGGATGATGAATGTCATGCTCAGGTTCATAACTTTCTACCAAAATCTGTTTGTAAAAGACTGCTTTTATCTTGTATTTGCATTGCCTACCACTTTTTCCAAGACCTATGGCAAAGTAAATTCATAGTGTTGTGTCTATAACAGCAACGTTCTTTAAAAAAGAAATTACAGAGAAAAAGCCAGCCAGTGAGTATTCTCCTTAACAGGATATTTCCCTCTAATCTCACCCCAACAATGAGTACTATATGCATCTCTGTTAATAAACAAGTAAATACAGTAGAAAACAAATATTTTAAGATGACTGTAAAAATATATGTTCCTATGGATCTAAGGTGCTAAGACTTAAAAACATGGCTAAATTCTGGAAAAACCTCTTGACTGTTACCCTCCAATGAATAATCCCTCTCTTTGTGAAGAACTGAGCAAAACTATTTTTCCACCAACTCACCCCACAGGTTGTACCTCTCATGCTGAGATCCATTCTGGCAAAGCTTCCTCCTGAGTTCAAGTCTGAACAGTAACTCCCTAGCACCAACTTTACAAGAAAAATATTTTGTTCCTGTACTGAAATTCTAGGTCTGCAAGAAGATTTAAAAGTAATATTAACTTTATATGCATTTGTGAAATTAAGTGATTTTTACAATTCTGAAGGATATCACATTGATATCTCTGAAACCAAAATCCACAGAGCAAATTCAATTCAATGTCAATTTCAGGTTGCACTACCAATAGCTGTCAAGCATGACCAAGAGAAGCCAGGTCTGAAAGTAGAAGGATTTAGTAGTTCATTTTTTACCCAGTCAATCCTTGGGTCATTCTGCAGAACCTGCCAACATGGTTACCAATTAGTGCCAATCATGGCCACCTTTTTTGTGATGTGGACACCTCTCCATTATAAACTAGACTGATACTATCAATTCATTTTCCAGGTCTTCACAGAGCCTTCCCTTAGTAGGAACTTTCAAGTGCTACCAATACTATCTTGGTTCAAACAATAACCTAAAGTTATAAAAAGTTGAATATTTCTGTACCAACATAATGACGCCCTCCTATGTAATTTTAATTGAAAATATCTTTATGACTTGGAGGAAAGAACAAATACCTTAAACTAAAAAGAAAAATCAAATGATGTGTTACAATGATTATTTGAAAATTTCAAATATTCTGAGACAACTACATTAATTAGGGCAAGTTTGATAAAATATTAGAGTCAAATTTCAAATAGTTGAAACAACAAAAGTTACCAAATGAAAAACACAAGCTGTTGCAAGAAATCTCAAAACTATTTTATTGCTTTATAGTGACAATCTGGGTAGATTTACTTCATATAGAACAGAGGTAGGATGGCTACCTAACGATACATTATGTTGATGGCTACAAACAGCAGCATATCCAAAGTAATTTTCCTTCACTCATCTTATATGAACCACAACGGTTGCTATTTAATTCAAGTTATCTAGGGATACTATCAGAAATAGTTCAGTCCTTAGTCTAGGTTTAGGGGAAATTGTGAATAAATATTACATTTCCAACCACCAAATTTTCATTGGAAAGCAAGATAATGCTCCATGCCCACTTTGCCACCCACCCTCTGCTCCTTGTCTAATATAAATGCATTTCAAGTGGAACAAGAATAGTTTAATCCAAAATATTCTGTGTAACTACATCTATTGACCTGTATGTGAGACTTGATCATGCAAAGAATCAAACATTAGAATCTAAAATAGCATGAATTAAAAAGTAAAACATCAAGCAGACATTTTAGGTAATAGACTCCTAAAACAAAGACTCTTGGTTTATTATACATGAATATAACCACTGGTCTGTTCAATCTAATTACTGCTCAAGAGTTTTTAAGAAGCTCATTATCTCTCTCTCTCTCATGTAGGATTATGAAGATTTGCAAACAGGTCATGACCTAATGCTTCAAGGTTAAGTGCATTAGATCAGGCCATATTTTTTTTTTTTTGCAAATTTTTCTCCTCTTTCAAAATCAGAAGTTCCATTCAATGGGTAATGCCTCGCTTCATAAGTACCATATTTACCCAAATCCAAAATGACTTCAAATTTAAAACAATTCCCCAATGTTTCATGTAGAGAACCTAATTTGTCCCCCCACTCCTGTGATAGGAAAAGCAGCGGCAGGGGTGAAGGGCCCTATCCCTACCCCTTGCCCCTTACCACTGATCCCCGCTACCACACTGCCCCCATGCCTATGCCTTCCCCCAGTGCCTGCTCCCCTCACCCCTTGGCCCCCTGCTCCCCTCATGCTTTGGTCCCCACTCTTTACTCCCCCCTACTGCCTGCCCCCCTTTATTCTTTTCTCCTCCATGACTGTGCTGGACCCCTGTTGCCCTTATTCCTTGCATCTCCCTGCCACTTACCTTCTGTTCTGCTCTGGCTGTAGGGCAGCAGCAGTGGTGGCCCCAACCTAGGCCTAGTCTGCCCCGCCAGGCAAAAGCAGCAACAGCAGCTCTGGCTGGGCCAGGTCAGGGCTGAAGCCAGAGGAGAATGTAAGCAGCAGGGGGAAAAAAGAGGGGGAGGGGGGGGATCAGGGAGAGACATTGAGGTCTCCCCCACACTCCCACCCCAAGCCACATAGCCGGATTTAACCTGCACAGCACACTGCATGGTCTCCCCCCACACTCCCCAAACCATTTACCCCCACCCATACTGAAAAACCCACCCTAGACTGGGGCAGGTGGCAACTCATCTCCAGCTTCTGCTCCAAGCCTGGAGCCAAAGACAGAGCTGAACCACCACCTGCCCCAGGCCAGTACTCAAATCTAAAACCAGGCTTCCCCACACCCTTCTCTCCAAACAACGTAGTGCGGGGGTTGGGGGGACCTCCTCTTGGATTCAAGTAAATACAGCATTGACATTCTGCTTGTTTTATAACCACATCACTTTCTTCTGTGTGTGGTTTGCTACTCTTTCCCCATTGCTTTCCCACAATTTTAAGAGGATAAATACTATACAGTATTTACATAACTTTACAAAGAAACATGTAACTGTGGTTTTATTTTTAAAATATTAAAATTAAGTTATATTAAGTTTAAGGACAGTATCGGTTGCTTAATTTACCATGTTAGACCACAGTGGGACAGGGAGGAATGTTTTTAAACTGTGGTAGGCACTCCATAGCAGCCTTGCAAATAAAGTGTGCCCAGTGTGGCTGAATCAGCAGTCTCCCTGCCAATCTCTACCTCGGCCAGCATTCCACATTGAAGTCTTCATTGCTCAGCTTCAAACCCCTTGAGGCAGCAAGAGTTGTGGGCACTATATATTACTGTAAACACCTTTGGTTATAGGCAGGTGTAACAACCGTATTAGTATCAAATCAATCCAATATAAGCTGTCAAGATGTAAGTATTACACCTGCATGCTTCTGTAGTGGCACAAGTGTTGCAAACCATTGTAACTTTAACACTGTTTGATTCACCCATAGCAATTCAACCTGTACCATGACAGGAACATGAGGACATAACGTTGTAACAGCCAATACCCACACCTGAATGGCAACTCCTTCTCCCTTTTAAAGATGCATTTTGTTCATAGCTTCTCTTGGGCAGATTTTTGCCCACTGGAGGAAAAGAGCATAACTCGTGCTTGAGGCAATCCAAAAGAACTGTACCTTTCATTTGGCGTGTTCTGTTTTCAAACTTGAGTACCTAAATTGTGCTTCACAGCTCTGCATTTTGATGCTTAAATCAGCAAACAGATGTTTAGAATGGGCATTTGGGTTCCCAAATAATAAGAGATAATCTGAGTTCTCAAATAGGAAAGTAAGCTCCCAGTTTAGACAGTTACATTTGAAAACTGAATGCTCAGTGTAACAGAGTCCTGGCTGCAACTCTGTCACTAAGAGGGGTCGACAGCTGAAGATATTTAAGACGACAGGGAAGAGACGCACCACACCCTCTGGAGCCAATGAGGCTCAGAAAGGAGGGATAAGAAGGGGAGAAGACCCCCCAGAAGCTGCTTTCGGGCACCAACAGATTGAGAGACGCTGGCGAGGAGCCCTGTGACAAGGGATCCAGAGATAGGGGCTCACTCTCCTAAACGGAGACTAGAATCCGGGACCGATCACTCACTCCCCGCTACGTAGCTGAGACCCTCAGCATCCGCGGTGGGTCACAGGGAGCGGAGCAGCGGCGCGGAGAAAAGCCGCGGTTCCATGCCAAGACGGCAGGGTTACCCGGGAGAAGAAAGGGGGCGGGGGACAGCCCTGAAGAGACGGGACCCCGGCACCCTCACCTGAAGGAGAGAGGGTTGGGGGCAAAAGACTGAGAACAAGTCACGAGCCCCATGCCAGCACGGGGCGTGGCAAGAGGATCCCGGTCCAGACGGCAATCAGCCGCTAATGAGGCAATTAGCGGAGGATGACTGGGACGCCACGAGGTACTTACTGACTAAGTAAATTGACAGGGATCGACCCGAATACACAAGGGGTTTCCACAGAGGACCCGATGGGCTGCCTCGTCCTCCAGGTGTGCCTGGAAAGAATAGTACAAAGACAGAGAATAATAAAGTACCACTAACCTACACCGATCCAGAATGGTCCCTCCCGTGGGTACCTGCACGGTCAACATCTCCCTCCTCCCCATTTTTGTTTAAGATCAAAAGTCGTGGCAGGTGAAAATCCAGGGGATAGGGGGTACCCAACGCAGACACGCTGACACTCAGAAATCCCAGTATAACTATCTGTAATACAACTGTGGTAGCATTGAGTTTTGTTTAATAAATTCAGAAATTCATAATACATGAAAAGTCTTGAGACTTTTCCAAGAAATAATCTATATGTTTGGCTTATTCTGAAATCCCACTGTTTAACTAAGAGGATTTTTTGTTTACTTCATCAATATAATGAAGAAATATTGAAATACTGAAAAAATAAATACAGGATAGGACAAAACAGAAGTAAGTATTAAATCTAGGATGTGACTTTATATATTCTAAAAAGTTATGTAATTTTTTTTTTTATACAGGGATTGAACTGTTATGAAATGTTTCAGAGAGCTTACGATTGTTCAGCAATGTAATAAATGGCTAAAAGGTGAACATGAAAAGGCTAACAAATGAAGCTGAATAAGCCTCATATGTTATCAGAAACTGTGTTTCACTTAAAAGCAGTAAGATTAGGCTATAACTCAAAGATGAAAAAAGGTATTTTCTTGAAAACAATACTAATTTTTAAGCTAGGAACCATTAGCGATGCATAGCGGGTGCACATAAGTGCACATGCAACCCCGGAGCTTGGTGGTGCACCCCCTGCAAAAAGCACTGCTGACACTGCCAGCAGTGCCTGCAGGCACTCACCACTTGCCACCCACTGCCCCCTCACTGCCAGCACCACCAGCGGTGTCTCCAGGTGGTCCCTGATTGCCACTGACCATCGCTGCCACTGCCGGTGGCATTTGTGGGTGGTCATCAACTGCTGTTCAGCACTTGCTGCCCCCTGCTTCCCCCACCACCAACACCACCGCAGCCACCTGCAGGAGCTCCCTGCTCATCACTGCCATGCTCCTGCCGCCAACACCGCCACCTGCAGGCAGTCACCATGTCCCACCAGCCTCCGGGGGCATGTGGCGTTCATGCTAGGAACAAATAAACATTGCAAATTCTTCACATACTTTAGAAAATATGAGCTCTTTCATTAACAGGAGAATGCACTTATATATTCTTCAGGAGTTCTTATTTTTGGAATTGCTGTAAGTAGGTGAGAATTCACAATTCTACCAGCAGGTAATAATCAAGCATTTAGAAAAGGAAAAAAGGTTATATGCAAAGTTTGTTTTTTTTTCCCTGTAAACAATACCACTGTGTTTTATATGTATTTAGCTTCATATATCATAGAGTTACAACAAAATAGATATATTAATATATATTTCATTAACAGGAGAATGCACTTATATATTCATCAGGAGTTCTTATTTTTGGAATTGCTGTAAGTAGGTGAGAATTCACAATTCTACAAGCAGGTAATAATTAAGCATTTAGAAAAAGAAAAGGTTATATGCAAAGTTTATATGCAAAGGTTATATGCATAGGCTCAAAAGGAGTCTATCCCATTACGTAAGAAGGGAGGTAAGGGGGCAAAAAAGCCCCCTTGGCTGAACAGGGAACTCCAGGGGAGTCTGAGGGCAAAGAAAGAGATGTATAGGCAATGGAAGCAGGGAGCAGCCACCAAAAAGGAATATATCGCCCTGGCGCGCTATTGCAGGGAATCAGTTAGACAAGCCAAGGCGGGGCTTGAGCTCAGGCTGGCTTCAACAATCAAGGACAATAAAAGGTCCTTCTTCAGGTATATAGCGGGCAAAAGGAAAGCTCAGAGCAACATAGGACCCCTGCAGGACAGATCAGGACAGTTGGTGGTTGATGCAGGGAAAAAAGCAGAGCTCTTCAATGAGTTCTTCGCTTCAGTATTTCTATGTACCGACCAAGCCAATTCCCCCACCTCGATCATTGACTAATGTCCACTTGGCACCAGTCCTCCTACGGTTAGTTCTGAAATAGTCAAGGAGCTCCTGGAGGAGCTGGATGGGTACAAGTCAGCAGGCCCAGATGACCTCCATCCACAGCTGCTGAAAGAATTGGCCAGTGTCAGAGCTGAGCCGCTGGCACAGCTGTTCAAGCACTTGTGGTGCTCCAGCCAGGTCCCTGAGGACTAGAGAAGGGCCAATGTGGTGCCCATATTCAAGAAAGGGAGAAGGGATGAGCCAGGTAACTTTGACCAGTCAGTCTTATCTCTATTCCTGGGAAACGGCTAGAGAAGATAATCAAAGAGCACATTTGTGTAGGCCCAGCAGGGGAAACGATGCTGAGGGGAAACCAGCATGGGTTTGTCACAGGTAGATCCTGCCTGACAAACCTTGTGGCCTTCTATGACCAGGTCACATAGTGCCTGGGTGTGAAAGCCAAGGCTGATGTCATCTTCCTGGACTTTAGGAAGGCCTTCGACACAGTTTCACACCCTATCCTCATTGGGAAGCTAGCAGACTGTGGAGTGGACACCTACACGGTCAGGTGGGTGGCCAACTGGCTTAGGGACCGCACCCAGAGAGTAGTGGTGAATGGTTCCTTCTCGGCCTGGAGGGAGGTGGGCAGTGGGGTCCCGCAGGTTTTGGTCCTTGGACCGATATTATTTAATATCTTCATCAGTGATTTGGATGAGGGCATGGAGAGCACCCTCTCCATGTTGGCTGATGATACCAAGTTATGGGGCAAAGTTAGTACACCGGAGAGCAGGGAGCAGACCTGGACAGGTTGGATCAATGGGCAGAGAGAAATAGGATGCAATTTAATAAAGGTAAATGTAAGGTACTCCACCTGGGAAGGAGGAACCCTCAGCACACCTATAGGTTAGGGAGTGTCCTTCTCAGCAGCTCAGAGGCAGAGAGGGATCTTGGAGTCATAATTGACTCCAAGATGAACATGAGCCAGCAGTGTAACGAGGCCATCAACAAGGCCAATCACACCTTGTTGTGCATTAGCAGGTGCATGACTAATAGAACAAAGGAGGTGATGCTCCCCCTCTATGTGGCACTGGTCAGGCCGCAGGTGGAGTACTGTGTCCAGTTTTGGGCGCCGCACTTCAAGAGGGACGCGGGGAATCTCAAGAGGGTCCAGACGAGGGCCACTCGCATGATTAGTAGCCTTCGTGATAGACCCTACGGGGGGAGGTTGAGAGAGCTGAATCTCTTCAGCCTTCACAAGAGACAGCTGAGGGGAGATCATGTGGCCACCTAAAATTTATTAGGGGAGGTCAACAGGGAATAGGTGATGCGCTGTTTACTACGGCGCCCCAGGGAGTGACTAGGAATAACGGGTGTAAACTAGTTGAGAGTGGATTTAGGTTAGATATTAGGAAGAAATTTTTCACAATAAGGGTGGCCAGGATCTGGAATGGGCTTCCAAGAGAGGTGGTGCTATCACCTAGCTCGGAGGTCTTCAAGAGGAGGCTAGATAGTCAGCTGGCTGGGGTCATCTGACCTCGGTCCTCTTTCCTGCCAGGGACAGGGGGTCGGACACGATGATCCATTGTGGTCCCTTCCAACTCTAACATCTATGAATTTATGAATTTCCTGTATGAAGTGTTTCCAACTGCAGAATAAAAGCTTCCCCTTAGCACAACATAATCTCAGTTTTCATTAATTTTATTTAAACTAGATAGAACTGCTGGTCATTGAACCACTTATCTTTTATTTTTAAGCAGAATATGTACTAAATGACTGAAGAATAAGAGTTCAGGAAACAATCTTTTCAAAATATTTACACAATAACTGCAACATTGGTAAAACAATGCTGGGAAAACAAAACTGGAAAACAATGTTTATGGTTTTGAAGTACCCCCTTATAGAACATCTCACTGTCAATGTCAATTAATCACACTTAAATGGGTCATGTATACATCTCAGAGGTGATCTAAGAGTCAGTATCCAAATGTTGCATATAAGCACCACATTAAGTTACTAGGGGTGCACCAATAGAGATATTCGGGGCTGATACCCAATTTTTAAAGGAGGCATATCAGTTGATACCAAACCAATTTCCAATATGCAGCCCAACAGCTTGAAGAGCAGCATCTGGCTGGTAAGTGTGTTGTGGTAGAAAGGGAAGGGGAAGAGAAAGGGAAGGGGTGTGGGAGCGGGGGCAGATTGAGATCCCTGTGGTACAGGAGGGAGTGGGGCTGGGGCTAGGGCAGAGGCTGGGGCAGGCACTGCCCAACAAGGCAGGGCATGGGATGGAGCTGTGGCTTATCCGGGGAGTGCAGGAAGGGGGGTGGTTCCTGCCGCTGCACGCATCCGGGAGGCATGCGGGGGGTATGCCCCCAGATCTGCGTGAGGCAGGGTGGGGCGGGCAGGTGGGGGCCGGGGATGCTCTTCCCAGCAGGGGCTGCGCTGGGCTGGGCTGTGCTTAGGGCAGGTGGCGGCAGCACTGGGAGGCAGCTATGGGGGGCTGCAGCCACCCCAAAATTTGCTGTAGTCCCTGCAACCTCCCCTCCCAGCGCCGCCACCACCCACACTGAGCACAGCCCAGCCCAAACCCCACCAGGAAGAGCTCAGCACAGCCCCAGCCCTACCCCGCAGTGGCAGCCCACCACACCCCACACAGATCTGGGGGGCACATGCCCCTCATGCTGCTCACTTTCTATGTGCTGCACTGCGACTGCGCGCATGCACAGGGCATTTATCAGCCACATTTTCAGCCACATCAAGCCAATACAGTCAATTTTCTTTGTATCAGTGCCCATCTGATATTGGACTGATGTATCAGTGCACCTCTATAAGTCACGCATATGAAGAAAATAGGCTCCACTTGAATCTTTTTCAATCCTTTAACAGAAATGCACAACTTGTAAGAGGAGAACTACTTTTATTCACAGTAGCCTTCATCTCTTTCCAATAGAATAATAAACAGAAAGCTAGTTACAAACCCAGCTTTTTTATCCTTGTGCAAGCCCTGAGACCTGAAGCCCTAAAAAGAATAAGGAACTTAGTACTGCTGATGAACAAGGAGAAGAGCAGCTGAGAGGTAGAGCTTACTGCCATGCCAGAAGCACTGCACTAAGGCAGCTACACTCCTTCAAGAGGTAGTACATAGGAAGTGGGCATTGCATGCCTCAGAACAGTCTTGACCCTGACTGGGATTGTAAGTGAGTGGTATAGACATGCCATTTGTGACAAAGAAATCGTTAGGGTCCTGTGCATCACTCTCAGCTATGACATGGTATATTGATTTGAGAAGGCAGAAAGGAAGCTGTAATGTAGAGCAGGGGTGAGGCAGTTTGGGCCAGTGCTGCAGAGTGTAGCAACCTAGCTGAGAGACTTTTTTAGGGATGCCCAGGCCAGCACCAAAATCAATTGCAATCAATTCAACTGGGATTAGTGTTATAGCCCCTTGAGCAATATGTTCTCCTAGTTCAAGATATGGCTGTGCCCAAAATGTGTACTCCTCCAGCACTGTGAATGGGATATACTGGAGGAGGGGTGAAGGGTAGTGGCTAAGTATATAATCATTCACTGTGTGAAAAGGAAGACAGTCTTTCCTAAACTTCATTAATCTAGACTTTCAAAAATGTATGCTGTGTTCCCATTCCCATTCTCTTCTCCACCTCCCTCCCCTATCAATAAGGTTCTCTGTTTCAAAGCCTTGGATTCATTGCATGGAAGGGAGTGGGGGGGGGGGGGCAGCGGGTGGGGGGGGAGGAGGGAATATTGCTCAGCAAGAGCACCAAAAAAGTGTAAATTAAAATTACCCAGCTTTCAGGATGGGGGCTCAAGCCAGTGTTATTTGAGTTCCTTCAGAAGGACTCCCTAAACAGTTAAACCCAGGCCTTTTAAAGGGCCAACAGCACCTGTCCATCTAAGCCCTCAACATGAAAAAAGGATTTGCAGGGCCTGCAGCTAAGGCATATATAAACCTGTGAAAATCAGAAGATGAAAAGTTAAAGTGCATGCCATCCTTATGAAGCATGGAGTGGGATGGCTGACTAAGGGGGTGGTAGACTGAGTAGACTAGAAGCATGACAGACACATGAGCTCCAGCTAAGGGAGGTTGTAGAGTACAGAGCATTATACAGTTTTGATTACATAGTTAAATACCCCATCCACACAAGCAATTAAAGTGAACCAATAAACTGAGGGGCTTATTCCCGTTTGATGGTGTGCCCAGGAGCAAAAAACCCCCAAAAAACAATGGAAAATACTGCTCTGGAATTCATTGGTGCACACCATATAGAGCCCAGTCAGAGCAGTCCAGGCTGGCAGAAGACCCAGGGGGTGTGGCAGGATGGGCCTGGCTGGGACACAGGGTGCCTCAGTGCAGGGCTAGCCAGCAGGCAGCCCCAACACTGAGCCACACTGCACCCCAGCCAGCCACAGAGCAGCATGTGGAGATGGGGGAGCAGCCAGCCCAGAGGTCAGCCAGCAAAGAGCAACTTGTTACATTCTAACGGCCTACACAATGCACATGGCTAAAGAGAGTCAAAAGAGAAACTAAAAATGGTAAAAAGACAGGTTACCTATTGCAGTGTTCTTTCATATGCTTAAGCACCATATGATATAACTCAACATTTTAAAACATAGACTATGTTTGTGGTTTCTCTTACTATATAACACAAACTGGGACTCAAGGACTGTGTCCAGACAAGCCTGGTCATGAGGTATATGGCGCCGCAGATGTGTTCAGTAGTTCTCCATGCTAAGGGAGCAGCACACCCTGGGGAAATAAATGTCCATGCACATCTGGATGAGGCCAAGACATTCAGAGTTACAGCTATTAGAGGGCAAAACATGTATTTAGGTGAGTGTGGCAGAGCACATTTGGGGTGCTCACCACTTAAGGGCTGTAGCAGGCTCTGAGTGAGCCTGCTGTGTCAGCAGCAAAGGAAACCTCTCCCAGGAACCATTTTAAGGGAAGGTGGGTGGCACAGCACCTTTGTTGTCTGCCACTTTAAGGAAGAGAGCAGGGAGATAGGTACAGGCCAGCCCGGATAAGGCAGCTATTTTAAGATCCTGGCTCTCAGGGCTGGTGCAGCAGCTTGCTGTCAGCAGCCAAGGGAGCAACACCACCCAGTTGTGCTGCTGCTCAAGGAACATCTTGGAGGTAAGGGCAGGAGCTATGGGGATGGCAGGAGGCTCCTGGGCCTGGGTATGACTGAAAACTGCACCCTGCCAGGGAAGAGTAGCCTGGTGGGACTCTTTGTGGCAAAGGAGTCCCCAGGAAATGCCAGGCCAGTTACCTCCCCAGTGAAAGGCAGGGTGGGGCACCTTAAAACCCCAGCCTGGTGAGATCAGGTGGAGTGATAGAGGCCCCAGTGAGAGGGGGGCTGTATGTGTGCGGCCCAGAACAGGGCAGTATAACAGAGGCCTAACAATGTGCTGAGTTGGGCCCAGCCTCAAGCCAGAGCATAGGACAACTCACAGAAGTCATCTGCAAAGCATAGGAAATGATAAGGGGAGGTCGGAGTCATGGGTTTACCACCCATGAACAGCAGCACGCTCGAAGGGTAGCCTCTTACCTAATGATTTAACAGCAAGGCATGCCCAGCGAGTAAAACAAGCCTGGCAAGTAAAGCGGGCAGTGTGCCCAAAGACAAGTGGCTAGTACTGTGACCGGGCCTGGGAGTTTGCCCCCTGTCGCAGTGATCTGTACCAAAGAGAAGCTACCTACCCTCTTACACAAACTACGTCTATGTTGCAGAAACAACTGCACTTGCTAAATTCAGTCTCTTCATACTCTTTTCCAATCCACTCACTCTCACCTAGAATATTATCTAACACCATATTTTCACTTATCCATCAGTAAATCTTAAAACAAATCAAATCCACCTCACTTTTGACATTTCCTATAGAAAGATGAGCCCTACAAACCACTATTGATACAAACTACAGAACTCAGTACTGAAATTAATCATGCTAATTCCACTAAGATGCACTTACACTACAAGGAAGCTTACCACCACTGAGAGAGGGTGCTCCAAACTACCAAATCACACCTCTGCCAAGTTATGCTACCTAAAGTTGTGTGGCCCTGCACAGAGTAGGGCTGAATGGGAGTAGGCCTGAAGGGCTGTGCATGAGAGGGACCTAGTAGGGTAGAATGAGGAGTAGGCCTGAAGTGCAGTCCCAGGGGTACATTGAGTAGGGCTGAACTAGGAGTAAGCCTGAAGAGCAGCACAAGGACCAGCCCTGTGAACAGTTGATCATGAAGATGAGAAGACCCCAGGGTGGGGCGTGGTGTAGAGGCCCTAGAGGGGACGTAGTAGGAACCCCATGTGTGGGAAAGAGGTCAAGGCATGGTTGTGGATGCCTGAGGCTGTAGTATGGGCCAGAGGCCAAGTAGTAGGCTCAGCCAGAGAGTTAGGAGTAAGTCCTTACCCTGATAAAAACTCCACTGCAAGGAGGCCAAGTGTAGGATGAAGGCCGATAGTTTGAGCACAATGACCTGCTGCTCCAGGGAGGGAAGGAGAGTCCCTGTGAGACCCTGGTGTACCAGTCATGGTGTAGGTTATGATTACATCATGTGGATGCCATCTGCGAAGCCATAGATAGTGCCCTTTGGCATCAGGGCATGTAATGGGCAGTCCCCCACATCATACCAACAATTTATGGAACAGCAAAGTCATGGCAGGTGAGACTGGGCAGACTGCCCCATAGAGACAGGTGGGAAGGCCGGCATGGGACCCAGCCTCGAGAGCTGCCCCGTCACATTGTGTATCAATAAACTCACCTATTATCAACTCAACCAACAGTAGTTGTGGTCAATCTAAGGGTTGTGCTTTCAGAACAAAGCTATTAGGGCTGGTTGTGAATCTAGTGCCAACACCCTTCCCCCCCCCCACACACACGTATACAACCACACATTTGTATACATATACATACAAATTAATGCAAAACTAAAGTATTGTAGTCTTTTATGGCTCTTGGGACCATATCAAAACTGCAGAGCTGCTAAATTTGGAGCATCTTCCCCCCCCAGAGAAAGATGATTAGAGATTTGAAGCAAACCATTATTTCCAAACTCTCAGCTCAGAAAGAGAGATAGAACATATGTTGATTTAAGTGGAAAAAAAATGCATATGTATATCTAATTGTAGATTTCACACATTAATCCTGAATTCTACTCAGAAATATTTTTGTGCAAAGCCATTGTTGTGAGTCCATTACTAATATTAATGGAAATTCTACATATGAAACTAGGTTGAATGCATGAATTAAGATTCTTAGAATCAAACTTTTCAAACAGGTCAGAAGCAAGGGGTATTTACTGAAATTCTCATTGCAATATTTTAAATAAAATCTTGTTTAAAATGAAGTATTCTTAATAAGCAGAATAATTCTGTAGCAGATAGATGTCAGTTTTGTAGATCAGCTCTTGTTCCAATACAAACTGCCTAATCCATGAGCTAAAATGCCACCATTTGTTCTTAGTGGCACCTCCATTCTGTGAAACTATACCAAATCAGCCATTTTGCTTATCATTATTCATCAAGAAAATCAGTGGACATGTAAGATGCCTAGCTAACTACTTGGTGGTTACATAAATACAAAGGAACTTGTCAAAAAAATAAACTGCAGATACCCTGGTATAATCATGTTCTCTACAGAGGTAATGCAATGGTTTCTTTTTGTTAGATGTAGCAATATAGGAACACTGGCTGTGCAAGGGAAGACAAGTCAGAAGGACAGATGAAGCTAACAGAAAATCTACAATTAATGATTAGGGGTATAAATACATGCTCCAAGAGAAAGCAATTAATGAACGGAAAAAAGAATTTGATTTTAGACGGTGTGAGAGGTATTGAGATAGATATTTCTCTCTTGTACAAAATTCTAAGAGTCTTATGCTAGCATAAAAGAAGCATTGCCCTCTTGTCCTTGTTTTCACATTCCCGATTAACTACAATTCCAAATGTATTTAAATGCCAGTTTAAATTGGTTGTTTGCCCTTATCTTGTTTGTAGAAGTAATGCAAGTTTAACTGTGCACAACAGTTCAATATTAACGTATACAATGGCATTATTTAGATAGTGATACAAAAATAAAGGGCATAATAAAACATTCTGAGCATGCACTGAAATTCTTGTAAAGTAGAACACTTGAAGGCACAAACAGCATGGAAGCAGATCGAATAAAAGCATTGGTTTCTTAATTGTTTATACTAAAGTAGTATCCAGAGATCCTAATTAAGTGTGATCCTTTTGTACCATTCACTTACGAGTCAGAGACCATCTTCATATAAACAAAACAGGTTTAAACTATTCTGCCATCAGCAGTGGATAGGGTCTGTCCCCATGTAAGAAGCCAAGATACATACCATATTTACCCAAATTCAATGAATAAATACCAGGCAAGCTCTGCTTTCCCCCCCCAAGTAACTGGATTCTATACATGGAAAATGTATAAATTTGTTTTAATGTATCATATGTAAATTCTAATTATTGGAGGCTCATCTTAAATTTGCTCCCCTCCCTGCTGCAGTGGCGGAGGGGCATGTGGTAGAGGAGGTAAGGAGTCAAGCAACTTGACTCCTGTCCAGCCCCTTGCCTCCCATACCTTGCTCCCTGACAGCAACCTTACCCCATACCAGTAACTGCACACCCCAGCACCTGTCCCCCCCCATCCATGGTTCCTATCCTCCCCAACACCTGCCCCCTCACTACTTGCCCCCTGCAAGCCTACACACTATGGCACCAGCCCCCATGCCTGCTCCCCCCACTACTGCTTACTGTCAGGCTCCAGTCACATTCCAGTCCAGGGCATGGAACATGTGGTTGCTCTGTCCCCAGCCTGGCCATGCAGCAGCTGTTAGGGCAGCTCCGGCCAAGCCCCAGAGCTGAAGCCAAGATAAAGCTGTTGCTATTGCTGCTGCTGGACTGGGCTGGGGCTGAAGCAATGACATGCTTTGTGCCCCAGGTGGGAGCCCTGTCAGAGTCTAAGCCAAAGGGTAAGCAGTCGGGAAGAGGAAGTGGGGGCAGGAGTCTGGACAGCAATTATGGCTCTGACACTGACCCCAGCTGCAACCCCAACTCTAGGTCAGGACCAACAGTGGTCACAGCAGCCATCTGCCCCTCCCACCTCCTTGTACCCAAATCCAAAATGAGGGACTGCTCCCCCTCCGACTCCCCACCCACTCCTTGTTAAATGGGGGGAAAAAACCTCATCTTGGATTTGAGTAAATATAGTATGTTTCTTCAGTCCACAAACCCAGTGAGAACTATGATATATTGACTATGATGCATGTTCAAGGTGTACATGTCTCTTGCTTCCCCTGGTCCCACTGGCTCCTGCAGCAAGTTGTACTTCTAGGAATTCTCTCAACCAGAAGCCCTATTATAGGAGGGCTTGTCACACAGAACGAATGGACTCAAAACTTAGTCATCGAGGCTCATTAATTTTCATCAGTTACTTCAAAGGCTCTGGGTCAAATAAATAAATAAATCCAAGAACTCCCATGCTACCTTCTCACTCCCAAGGCCTGCTCATTTTGTATTCACACAACACAAAGCAATTATGGCCTTGTAGAGGAAGCATTCTGCCTAGCTGGTTTCCCACCTAGGCAAAAATAGCAAAGAGCAAGCTTGCCTGTCACACACATTTCCTTTGCAAGTTCCTAAATAAATTCAATTTATACTTATGAGAGGCAAATATTCTTTGTGATATCTTTTACTGGAATAACTGTATAATTGGAGAAGCTTTCGGACATTAAGTGCCCTTCCTCAGGTCACCTTCATGAAGTTAGAAAGACCTGAGGTGACATCCATCCTCAGCACTTATACTTACTAAAAGAGTCTACAATGTGTACTGTACAACTTAATTAAAAATTCACAAAAAGCAGAAGACAAGAGAACACATTTGAATAGCTGTAACTACTGTCTAAGCCACTCAGTTTAGCTTGCCTGTCTCACATTGTTGTCAGCTACCAGGGAGGCAATATCATGCTATGATGGCAGAACAAAAATACAATACTGCCTAAAACACTTTAAAAATCATAAAATCATGAGAAAATTAAACCAGAAGGAAGGAAAATTCTTTTTATATTACTTCAAAGTGAATTCATGTAGGTGGGATCTCAAATAACGTATTTTTTCAAGAATTGCAAAATAGATGTCTAAGTAGCACTAGAACTGACAGAACTACTGTAATTAAAAACAGATAGCTATGCAATTTTCTTATTTTATTCTGCTGGCAACTGTAACTTTAAAAGCATCTGAAGACTTACTATAGGCAGCCTTGGAAACCTGCAAACACATGTGTGAATAGAAGCAATTTACCACTGACTCATTTTCCACAATACACGCAATTTGATGCTTAAGGCATAGTAGAAAGCAGAGTCAAGACTTCAGAATTTATCAAAGACAATAACAGACCTTAATGTTGCCAAAATGCATATTATAAAATGCTACTATTCATGGGCAACTGGTGCCTCCTGAGTCTGAGGGGGGGGGCACCCAAAGAAGCTGGCAGCAGCAGTGGCAGTGGGGACAGGGCTAGGCGAGCATCCACAGAAGCTTGTAGCAGCGGTGGGGATGGGAATGGCGAGCACCGGCAGAAGCCAGCATCGGCGGTGGGGACGGGGCTGGCGAGCATCCGCAAAAGCCGGCAGTGGGGATGGGGCTGGCGAGCACCTGCAGAAGCCAGTAGCAGGGATGGGGACAGGTTTAGTGAGCACCTGCAGAAGCCAGCAGCTGCAACATCAGTGGTGGGGATGGCCCTGTCAGGGAGGGCACGTGCCCCTCCTACCAGTCGCCTATGCCACTATCCCAAATTAGAGTTAATGCTTTAAGAACACGAAGTAGAAGAATAGGAAGTGGAAACTTAGGCAAATAACTAGGGAGGAGTATAAGAGTATCACTCAGGTATGCAGGGATGAAAACAGGAAGGCCAAAGTGCAATTAGAGTTGCAGCTAGCAAGGGATATAAAGGGTAACAAGAAGGATTTCTACAAGTATGTCAGTAACAAGAGGAGGATCAGGGAAAGTGTGGGTCCCTTACTGAATGGGGGAGGCAACCTAGAGCACATGACTTCTGAAGAGAGGCTGAGAGAACTGGTCTTGTTTAGTCTAGGAAAAGAGAAGACTGGGAGGGAATTAAATAGCAGCTTTCAACAACCTGAAGGGTGGTTCCAAAGAGGATGGAGTTACACCATTCTCAGTGGTAGCAGATGACAGAACAAGAAGCAATCATCTCAAGTTGCAGCAAGAGCAGTTTAAGTTAGATATTAGGAAAAATTCTCTTACTAGGATGGTAGTAGAACACTGGAACAAGTTACCCAGAGAGGTTGCAGAACCTTCATCCTTAGAGGTTTTTAAGACCTGGCTAGACAAAGCCTTGGCTGGGATGATATAGTTGGGGATGGGCAAGGTGTTGGACTAGATGACCTCCTGAGGTCCCTTCCAATCCTAATTTTCTGTGATTGTGCAAATACTGTATAATGTAGATGCATTACTTTTTTCATGAAATACTGTAGTTGGTTCTTATTTTATTTGTACTTTGTGAAAGTATTTATTAATTGCCAAAAATAGTTTAAATTTAATCTAATTTCCTCACAGTACTCTGCTTGTTCATAAACCACAGCAAATCTCAATCATTCCCAACCAACAACAAGAAGTACTTTGAAAATTTTCACTCTAAGTAATTTCAAATGTGTAAGATTTAGGTAGCTAAATACATTGAGCAGGCATGATGTATGTAAAGTTACCAATCTGAGATGACATCAGAGTAATGTTACTTATGACAAATTGGCATGTTTCTAATTTTGTTCTCCAAAAATATATTTAAAATGTTTAAGTTTCAGGAAGAATAAAACTTAATGTTACTTTTTGAATTAATCTTTAACTACTTTCTGTGAACACATCCTTATCTATTATACTGTCTGTCATATAACAAAAGTTAAAAATTGAACACTTTGATTTATGACAGGTTTGCAGTAAGCATGCTTTTAATATTCATCTATATAAACAATATTTCATGTTCCTTTTTCATTTTAAAAAGGTGAACTTATTTGCAAACTGCAAACCCAGTTTGTAATCCCATGTGTGTATAGCAACAATAGAGGTTCTATATACATTTTTAAATATTGTTCTTGCTTATGTTGGCATTATTATTGACAGCTCTCTTTTAGACCCGCAGATGGATAGGATAAGTTAATTTAGACACTCCTTGTGTGTTTACCAGATGTTTCCTTTCTTCTCAATTAGGGTACCAATACCAACTCCAATGGTATAAATTACAATAACTTGCATCTAATACTGCGTGAAACACTTTTTAAAATTAAACTGTCTAGTTCCACATTTTCTGCCACATTTTTTAAAAGTCTGGATCTTCTCTACTCAACAATGGAAACACGACCTCCAAGATACAGAACAAACCCCAGGAAACACCTTTTGTCAAACTATGGAGACATCTACAGAGATGATTAGGGTTGACCTTAAAGTTGCCCTCTAACCCAGACCTGTCAGACTTCCAAAATGAAACCCCTGAAACAATCCCCAGTGGTAGTTCAACCTCAGTAGAGAAGCTTTACTGAACTTCTGGGCCTGATATGGAGTCTGGCCCCTAGTTTTTCTCTCCTGCAAACTTCTTCACAGTTCGAGTGGCCAAGGTCTGGAACGGGCTCCCAAGGGAGGTGGTGCTCTCCCCTACCCTGGGGGTCTTCAAGAGGAGGTTAGATAACCATCTAGCTGGGATCATCTAGACCCAGCACTCTTTCCTGCCTATGCAGGGGGTCGGACTCGATGATCTATTGAGGTCCCTTCTGACCCTAACATCTATGAATCAAGATGTTCAGAACTTGTCCAGGCCACAACTACAGTAAGTCCTCCAACATCAGTCATACTGATTCCTGTAAGCCATAAGTATCTGTAACTGTAAGGAGAGGGTGAAGGGGCTATAAGGGAAAGAAACTGGGGGGGAGGAGAACAGAAGGCAAGTAGGCAACCTGACCCACATAGATTTATTTTCCCTGCTATAGCAGTGGGAGGAGGACAAAATCAAGGCAAACCTTCAATAATTAGATTCCATACCTGGAAAATTATAACAAAAAATTGATAATTTTTCCATATATAGAATCTAATGATTGGAGGGGTCATCTTAAATATACTGATTTGGGTGAATACAAAGATAGCAAAGAATTAACTTCTGGACACCCCCCCCCCCATGATCAACTAACAGCCTAAAGGCAGATACCTATTTGTCACTGTACTATATCTTTGTCACTATACTGTATTTGGTAGATTGTCTTCTCTATAAAGATTATTACACAGCTACAGCTACACAAATCAAAGCAAGCAGCCTTTCTTGCAGCACCCCACCCCTTACAGTAAGGACTGTATTTCCTTTGTTCTGTGCCATTTGGATGAAAGCAAGCTGTCCTTGCAATGATATTTTGCTTTCTGTTGGACTAGTCTGAGGAAAACCTCTCTCTCTCAATTCCCTGTCCAAAGGCCAAGATGAAGAAGTGTTCCGCACACAGCCTTATTCCTAAAGTTACACGATAAATGTTTGAATCCTTTTTTTGGTTTTCCTAGGTTTTACTGGAAACTACATATATATGTATATGGAGCACCAAAACAGTATTGAAAATGACATTTATTACATATAAACATTACATCAGCAGTATAGCTTGGGTACTTCACTCCTTACAATAATTATGGTGGGCCAAATTCTTCATTGGTGTACCTCTACTGAAACCTGCTAACTCCAACATCTATAAAATTGGCCTTAGTTAAACTGTCTTACAGAAAAGAATATGCAGTGTTAATTTTTATTTGACCAATACAGTAAAAAGAAAATGAAAGTTTTAGCTCTGGTGCAGTCTGATTACTGTTATTACTAGAAGCAGATTTTTTATACCAAACAAATTAATAAATTCAAATAGAGCCTCCTACATAAGAAGGAAAATTATACTTGTGTGTCTGAATGAGGAGTAATATTCTGAGTCAGGATTTGAGCAAAAAAATAATATTGAAGAACAGGCTGATGCAGAGTCACGGCAGATGCAGAAGCAAACCAAGATAATACCTTGTCCTTCTCATGCATATTTGATCTGGATTAGAGTTAAGGAGAACTGTAACACAACTGAACATGTTGGCAACTTTAACACTCTAGCTGAAATGCGTGCTGATGAACAAATGAGCAAGGGAATACAAAAATTTGGAACTTGGGGATGTGACTTGACAAGAGAGAAGTGTCAAGTCATAGCTGCTTAGATACTTCTCTCTTGTCAAATCACAGCTTCTTGGAAAATTCCAAAGAATTAGAAAAAAATACAAAATGACACTTTAAAGTGTATATATAATTCTGCAGAGCATACCCGACACCTGTGCTGTCCCCAGCAGTATAAAAAGCTGCCCTGTCCTGGCCCCATCAGTACAAAAAGCTGCCCTGGCAAGTAGCATCAGGGCTACTTGCTTTCAGGAGCTTCTGGGGCCTGGCCAATTGGTACCTGGAGACACTACCCCTTGTGCCAGCTGGACTGCTGAAGCAGCCCTGAGAGTTCCCTGCACACTTTACCTACTGCAGCAGTCTGGCAGTGGAGGCTGCTGCCTGGCTGTGACCTGCTGTGCACCTGCCAGACCTGAATGAGGCATCTGCACCTTTGGGCCACCTCCCATTGGGCTGTGGCTGCAGTTGGCCTTTGTGCCACTACTGACATGTCTGCCCCCTGCCCGGCCATCTGGACAGCTATCACCCGGAAGATGTTCCAGGTTTGGTGGCCTGTTTTGAACTGTCAAAGCATGTCCTCCTGGCCCCAATTGACCAGGAGGTCAGCCACAGCCAGCTGGGTCCAAGGTGCCAGCTCTGAGCAGGCAGGTCCTGCCACTGGCCTCCCTAGCAGGAATTCTGGTGTTCCCTATTGGAAAACTGAAAAATCCCTGATAAAAAGATCCCAAAGTCACTCTATAAAATACCCCAAAAATCAATGTTCCTCCACAACTAAAACAAAAGACCACTATAAAGAAAGTGAGACAGAGAGACAACGATCAGTTGGGCAATGTTTATTGATGTATATACAGTGTTAAAGCAATTTGGAAGAATACCAGTGTCTTTATCACAATAATGAAGTGAACTTTAAATACATGTTTCATGAATTCATGAACACATGAATATATATTTTGCTGCCCCCCACAGGCGCCATGGCCCACTCCCACTGTAAATACAAGCACTATCCTGCATCGGCCTTCTTTAGTGCACAGCAACACTCATGTAGATGCTGACGGGGTGCCTGGGGCATGAGGGTGCTCCAGTGTGAGGCTGCCTGCTGGCTAGCCCCACACTGGAATACCCTCGCACCCCAACCAGCCCCTCCACAGCACGTTGAGTTGGAGCTGCCCCAGGCTGGTAAGCTGAACCCCAGGGCCCTCTGCCAGCTGGGGCTGCTCCGACCCGACTCAATGTGCTGTGCTCCTGGGCACACATGAAGACATGGTGCCCAGGAGCAATTAATATATTCATTCACATTAATAACACATGTAGATGCACCCAAGGAAAGGAAAAATGTATATGTGGAAGCACTGATTTAAATCTTATGAAGTTTACATTTTAAAAATACTGATTACAGACTTAGCAAGCATAAGTGCATATTTCTGCTTGTAGTCCTCCTCTTTTAAACTATTTCACACTGGTACACTGTTAGAGTTATATCATTATAATCAATAAAAGAATTGTCCCAGATATTCTGAATTATTCATTCCAGTAGCTGTATCAGTATTACTTTGCCTTCTGGCCAAGTCTGTTCATACTGCCTCCGCTGAGGTCAAAAGGAAGGAACAGGAAGGAAATCAGTAATTCTATTACCAAGCCTCTGCATTCTAGTTCAACATCCTATTAATGTTCACCCCAATTTGTCTGGTTTGTGAGTGTGGCAGGGCACTGTTGGTGCCTGCCACTTCAAGGGCAAAGTCAAGCAGCCAGCAGATACTTGATTGCGGTGGCCATTTTAGAACCATGGCCGCCTATATAAACAGAGCAGCTTGCTGCTAGCAGCCAGGCAGAAACATTGCCTGGCTGAGCTGCTGAGAAAATCTACAGGTAGAAGCAGGAGGCTCTTGTTCCAGTGCATGACCTAAAACTGCATCCTGCCAGGAGTGGGCGGCCTGGTGGTGCTCCCAGTGGTGTGGGAGCATCCAGGAAAATACCAGACCAGTTGCTACCCCAGTGGAAGGCGGGTCGGGGCACCTCAATAACCCCTAACCCCCACATCACTGTGGGCAGCAGTTGGGGCCAGGCATGGCTATGGCCACCTGAGTCCCCACTGGGAAGGGAAGCCCCGTAGCCCCAGTGAGGGGGAAACCAGAGGCTGGGAGCCTGGGGTGTGTGTGAGTTGTATAGAGATGCCCCAGAAGGGGTCAGGGCAAGCTTGGCCCCAGTTGGGTAACTGGCTGGCCACTACCCCAGTGAGGGTCGCAGGAGAGGCCCAAAAGGTGGTAGATCTGCCACCCAAGGTATGCGCTAGATAAAGCCTATAGCCAAAAAAGCATGCTCCAAGAGAGGGCAAGGCGGTATAAGTCTTTGATGGGTGAAAGAGACCGTACGAGAGGGGGTGGAGTGTGACAGGCCCTAGTGAGAGGAGGGTGGTATGAATGAGTGTGTGTCTGAGGCCTGATAATGAGGGCTAAGCTTGGTCTGGCTGTAGGCCAGGATCATTGTGTCACCTCGATGCCATCTGTGAGGCTTGGGCTGCGGTGTAGGGGAGGAACGGGAGCTGCAGATTGCACCCCCAGGCATCAGGGCAAAAATGGGCAGTCTCCTGCCTAATTAGAACCAATTAAGAAGCAATAAGGCATGGCAGGTGAGTGAGGTGGGCAGTTGGCCCCGAAACAGGTGGGCAGGCCAATGGTGGACAGGCCCCAGGAAGGCCCCATTACAGTGAGGCTTGAGAACTTCTTACAGGAAGAATTCAAAATGATTATTAGATTCCTGGGCAAAGTGATCTCCCACTTAGCAGTCCTCTGTACTCCTTGATATGCTGTTCAGTTAGCAGTCAACAAAAGATTTTTACAGACAGATGGAATTCTACTACTTACATGGATAAATTAATCCTGCCTTGCATCTGATATTCCTAATCCGTAAACAGCCTCTGTGTCCTCCTCCACCTGAAATGATCTTAGACTAAAAACAGGCTGGTTTTATTTGGATTTGAGCATTTTGTTTTGCTGCAAAACTCAGACCTTACAAATGGACAAACCCATTGTCTCACAGTAAGTACCTCAATTAATCACTTCCCTTGGAACAAATCTCAGCTAATTGAGTTATTGCCATTTAACCCTTGCATGTAAACAACTGTCCCTGTGCCTGTACCTGTTTTCATGCAAGTCAAGTTTCAGACTAATCAGCCTCAGATTAAACCAGTTGCCTGTTTCTAGCCTTGCATTTTACTTTAAATGAGTCAGCCTTCACAAGAACACTTCAAGGATACCAAGCTAGTCTTCAGTAAATAGCGTCTAAAACAACTCTGGAGCATTTGTAGGCTTGAATAATATCCCTGAGATTTATCTTGCAGTACAAAAAGCAGTACTTAAATCTACATTTCTTAATTGCATTTATAATCAATAGGCTTTTCTTCTAACTTTTATCTGAAAAGTCTGTACCAAGTTTATATATATATATATATATATATATATATATATAGGTTTTCCATCATAGAAGCATAATGTTGTAGATCAGTGAGCTGTTCTATTTTTAACACTGTTTCAATTCAATTTGAAGGACGTTCTGAAACTACTTAAGAGAAACAATTGTCTTATGTTTAATTATTATGCAACATACGCAGCAGTTTCATAGTAAAGGTTCACATTTTTTTTTTCATTCTTCCTTTTATTGCTGAGGGGGGTTGAGGAAAACTAATCTAAACTAACTTTTAAAGCAGATGTGTTATATGGCATTAAGCCCCTGTGTGAACAGTTTTATTCTGTATTAAAGTGGCCTAAACGTGATTTAGTTCACTCACAAAGTGAATTAAACTAAGCTGAATTAAGCCCATTTTAATTCTGGGCAAAGGCCTACACAGGAAAGCAAATGGTCGACAAGTAATACTTGTGAGGCATAGACACGGCTATAGGGGAGGACAGAGGCCACACTTTCAGCCCTTCAAGCAGTTATGGCCAGAGCCCATCAATCTCCAAGGACAGCCTCCCTGCACCCACCTGGCCTCGTATAGGCACTCTCTAGTGGCTTTAGAGCATACACCTGGTGCTGGCTGCAGTGTGTTCCCCTGGGGCCTAGGTGTTGAGTCGCATTCACCCCCGAGGAAGGCACTGACACTCACCTGCCATGACTTGATCTTTTCTTCAGTGGTGGGGCTCCTTCTTGAGGGTTCTCACAGACCAGGTGCTGCCCTCAGCAGGCGTTCTTGGGGCTCCACCTCCCCTACACCCCAGCCATGCACCAGCCCTCAGGTCAGCCAGATGATGGGTTGCTGGCCAGTTCCTTGACGTCGTCACCTGTGCTCTCTCTCCCTACCTGTCTCGTCTTCCTTTCACACAGGAAGGCTGCGAGCATGATACCACCCTCGTCACGGTGCCCACTCTTCTCTCAAGGCATAGCAGTATGCAGAGTTGCCTCGCCTTCTTCCCCTTGATACAAGAAGGCACCCAAAGCCTCCCTCTCTGCTCTGGGCTCTTGTAGACCCTCTAAAACAACAGCACAAAAAAAACACAAGAAAGGAAAAGAACAGTTTGGGCTTCAGCCCACCCCACCCACAGGTCTGGCATCTGTAGTCCTCAGGATCCCTTGACACCGTCCTCTTTGACCCAGCTGCCCAGCCGAGCTGAGGAGATGCCTCTTTTATATGAGCTGAGACCCCTCCTGTGGGTCTCTGTCCAGCCCCTTGTCGGGCTGCAGACACAGTCCATGTGTAGCCCGGGGAGCAGCCGTGCCTCCTGACTCTGGTGTTGCTGCTCTCCTCTCCATTACTTCACCACCAGCTTTTAAATTAGCCGGGCAGCGGTTTTTGATAACATCATCAGCTGGCGCTGCTCCCAGCCAGCAATAAAAGCGGCTGATGAACCACATGGGCAGTTCGTCTTGGCACGGCTTTCTTTCTGAAAACAGTAACTATGGCCCATTTTCAGAGTTTTTCATTTCTCTCTTCAAGCCGGTCAGCCCTGCCTCGGGTCCCACCACAGGAGGGTGCCCCAGGGCCTCCACTTATGTCCCCCGGGACACTCCCCTTTTGCTTTATACAAATAAGGCACAACAGGGAAGGCAGCAGGGTTAGACCCTAAGAGAACAGAGTAGGCAAGCAGGGCAGAGTTAAGGCAGCCACTAGGGGGCATCACAGCCACTCTCAGGGCCCATCCTGCTACTGCTTTCATATTCCAGACCCCTTTACCTTGGTGGGAAAATAGTTCAGAAACTTAAGATGTCATCTTTCCTTACTGCAGTCAGTACTTAAGTGCATTGTATCACATCTTTTTGAAGGATGGCACCCAGGCTTCTAAGACTGTTAGAAGTTTTAATGCATGTTGGAGTTAACATCAGTGTTAGCAGCCAGGACAATGAAAAGAATAATTTTGCTTTAACTTTTTGGTGATGTACTAATGCTACAAAGCCCATTGAGGAGACAAGTGCAAATCTGCCAGGAAATAATTAACTGCTTCCAACGGAAGAAAGAGAGAAAGAGAGAGCTAGACATTTCATAAATATAATTAAAACAAAATCAATCATTCCTAAGTTTAAAACTTGAGTACCATGAGGATGTTATCATGGTAAACAGCAAAGGATGCTGTTTGTTAACTGTTTTCTTTGTGCTCAACTCCACCAAATTCTCATTCATACCAAGTCCTCTCTCATGGCTTCAGAAGAGATATTTGTAATTGAAGGGACCACAAAGCACTATTGTTTTCCCACTAAAAGAATAGTCAACTCAAAATCCTGTCATTTGCAAAAATGAGTGAAAAGAGATTCAGCTGTCCTAGCACCTCATCTTATTTTTTAAATAGTTTTTGTCTTGCTGCTGTACACAAGATGAAACAAAATAAAAACAGTGAAACTAATACAGATTGTTGTCTAATGCATTATGGAACTTTAAAAAAAATCAGGAGTAATTTTCTCCTTCTATAGTGAGAGACGCAAACATTCAACCTGAAATGTTACTTTTTAAGTTGATAATGTTTCACCATTTTTTGGCTTCCCTTAATTCCAATGAACTCATCAGGAAACCCAGTTGAGCTGAGTATAACAGGGGGAAAAAAAAGCTCTTGGCAGTTAAAGACCCACCAAGATGTTTACATAAATCAATAATTCAATGCATAATTCATTCTTTTGTGTTTAAAATAATCAAATGTGTGGCTTAGTTTTGATGGGAGAATGTAACTAGAGAAAAATATGAGGCAGTTCTATCATCTGTGGTATATATGGCTGTAACTGCAAATATTAGGAGACCCCACATAACCGCAGAATCCTGTTCCTTTTCCTATGCATCTTTAAATGGAGTGTTTTAATTAAAACTAGGTATACTGCATGCCTTATTATTTGTAAGGATTAAAATGAAGATCAGAACAGCTGGAAATTGTAACCTCTGCCTATTGGTTTGCAAACTGCTCAAGATACAAAAACTACATTGAGCAGATTTTTCAATCTGAGGAACTTTCATCCAGCCCACTGATGAAAGCAGGCATCACACTCTCTGGGTTAACTGCATCTTTGAGCAATTGCATCTTTGAGCCCCTTTTGGGGTCCTTGAGAGTACCACATATAGGTCAGACCTCAACTATCACCTGGCACAGGGTGAAATCCCACAAATCTCTCTCTCTCTCTCTCCCCCCGCCCCCCTACCCCACCCCAGAGTGGGCAATTAGCCTGAATTCCCCCACCATATGCTGGTGACCGCTTCAGCAGGTATGAGTTCAATTCAGCAACAACTACTTCTGTTCTCTCTCGGGGAATGATAGGGTTATCTAGGAACCAGCTCGGTTTTATTTACTTATTTGAATAGAAGCAATATTTACACAAATCAAAAGCATTTCAGAGTGAAGGTATCGTAAACAATAAACAGTCTATATATACATTGCTTACTCATCTTCCACATGGAGAATTTGGAAAGTCAGAACTAATTCAGGTTCCTACCACAAGGTTTTTTGTTAGTCTCACACCCATCTGTTGGCCAGTCTAATAAGCGATCATTTCATATTTTCATCTTATTTCAGAAGGCTTGCTGCTTGCATTGTTTCAGCAGTGAGGATTTGCCTAATTACCCCCAGAGCCTATTTCTTATAAGAAACATTACTTATCTAACCCTTTAGCTACAAATACAACCCCTGAAAAGCTGCTAATGATATAACAGACAAACAACAGTAACACAGTGATTTTTGACTATTCAGTAATTTCACAGCAACTATTACAGATAGCTCAACCATAACCTCTAGATCTGAACTCCTCCAAATTTTTGGCCTGTTATTCTTCCTGATGGAACTTAGATTCAGGTCCCTGAAGCCAGCATATCTGTCCCTTCTTGCTTATTAAGATGCTATGGCTGTGGTTGCATAGTTAAGGAACCAACTACATTTCCTTTATAAGCGTATGAAGTCCACTAAAAGGACTGAGAGCCTCAGAATATGCATCTTTTTGAGGGGCTGAGACAAACTTTCCTACAAGATTTGAAGTGTATTGGACAAAGAGTTTATGAATTATGACAACATAAAAACATAGCTGTTAAACAGGTTTCAAACACTGCTACAGAATTTTATTGATACTAAAGAAGCTGCATTTATTTTGTGATTCGTGTTGTCAATACTTGTCAAGAAAAGGAAAGACTGGATGCTGATGCTTCTACAGTAGTGTAATTAAGGTAGTTTCAGTATCTTCTTGGAGAAGTTAACCCTTGATTTTGTAATTTTCTATCAGTTTGTTTTAAAAAAATCCCCTTCTTGGCAAGTAGCACACACTTAGTACCAAGAATATGCATTTACTGGGTGTGTCTGCATGTGCAATTAAATGTGCACGAATGAATTTTGGAGCTTATTGCTCTGGAGTTTTTTGCTCCCAGGTGTACCATTTGAACATGCACCCAGGAACAAAAAATGCTGCAGCAATTAGCTTTGGAGTTTATTCAGGCGCAGCATGAGAAGCCTAGTGGGACCACCTGGGCTGGCAGACGATCCAGGGGGTCAGCCTGCCAGCCTAGGGCTGCTCCAACTGGGCTTCATGTGATACAGAGGGGCTGGGTGGGGCATGAGAGTGCTTCCATGCAGGGCTAAGCACCAGGCAGCCCCTGAGCTGAAGCACTCCTATGCCCCAGCTTCCCAGGTTGCTTCCATGGAGCTCCACATGCTGTGGAGCAGCTGACTGAAGCATGAGGATGCTTCAGCATGGGGGGTGCCTGCTGGTTAGTCCCATACTGAAGCACTCTCATGCCCAAGCCAGCCACTCTACAGCAAGTGGAACACCACAGCCTGGGGCTCCATGTGCTGCAGGGGGGCTGGCAGGAGTACAAGGGTGCTTGAGCAGGGGGGGCAGTACCTGCTGAGTAGCCCCGCACTGAAGCACCCTCGTGCTCCAGCCAGCCCTATCACCATCAGGTAGTACTTGTGTCTGATGGGACTATCCAATGGCATAGTAAATTAGTCTACACTGACCTCATTTCCACACACATGTAGATGAGGACACTTTACTGTGCATTACATTAGTCTACTGCACAGTAAAGTGCATGTGTAGACATGCCCACTAAGTGCCAATTACAGGAAACCCTCGCTATTCATGGATTTGGCATTTGCAGTTTTGAATATTCGCAGTGCAGTGTGATGACACTTTGTTACAGCATCGGCAGCATCTGCAGGAGCTCTGCGCTTGCTGCCACTAGGTCCCCGCCAGCGCAGCCGTGCCTGTCCAGCTGCCGGGGACATGCGCTGTTCATGAACACAGACAACGTTCATAAATGCAGTACAGCATTTGTGGACTTCCCCATTCACAGGGATCTCTAGAACATATCCCCCGTGAATGGCGAGGGTCTCCTGTACTTGCACAGGATCAAGTAACTAAAGGAGACTTGATTTAATCTATACATACACAATTTCTTCCAAACACACGATGCTTAACAAATATAATAAAATAAAGCATTCCAGATGTTGTAATGCTAATTTAATCCTACTGTATACTGTACATGTAAATATCACTGTACTTAAGTTTACTGTAGAAGCTCAAACACACATGAAGTACACAGTAATACGGTGATATTCAGATGCCTGCTTACATCAGTAAGGAAGTCAACAACATTTTTTATCTAAGAGATAAGGAAAATAGTTCTTAAATGTGAAAAAATGCTTACTTTACAATGTTGACAAGAACCATTCATTATCTTTCATTTGCTCCCTGACAATGAATCATTCCCTTTAAAAAAAAGGAAATAAGTCTAAGGTTTCAAAGAATGGTGAAACATTAATATGTTGGAAATAAAAAAGTCACTCAGACAGGGAGAAGAATTAAATCCTCAACATTAAAAGGAAGACTGACAGAAGAACATTTCATGTATAATGATCTATAAATACTGCTAGAACTATAATAAACTGCAATCCAATTAACAACAGTATTAAACAATCCAACAAGGAGTATTGACTGTAAAGCTAGAGATGGCTGGGAACAGAATGAGGCAGGTGATAAATCTGGGAAACGGCTGCTGTATCTACTTAGAAAGTTAAGCTTGGCTAATTTTATTGCAATACAACAAATGGGAAAGCCAGGTGAATTAAAGAAGCCTGCAGGAATCCACAGAAAATTTAGAAACATTTGTGTAATGATCAAAGTTATCGTAGATGAATTAAAAATCAATGTGAAAATTCTCCAAAAGATATTTATATTCTTATTCTCCAGGCCAAAGTGGTCAGTTTCTTAAATGCATTCCCCTTTGTACAATGCTAATGAATGTATGAGATTGTGTTCTTCCTACCTTGTATGCACACGTAATACTCATTAAAACTCAGGCAAAGTGCATGCACATATCAAGGGAAAAATGCCTATGAATACATTAAAATTAACCTTTAACTCTATTAATAACTCACAGAAAAATCTAGAATACAAAGCTGAAACCATTCACTCATTGACTGCTAATTAAATAGAGATAATAATCTAAAATATCATAGGAAAAGTCTGTTTCAAAGTATACACAAGCATATATCTATTCAGAAGTGTCAAAGAATCAGCCTGTGAGAGAGAAGCAGACATTTTGCTGGCAACAGGTACAAGTTCTTGGAAATGATCAAAAAAGAGTATCCTTTTTTCAGTTTGTTTGTGCTGCTCTAGTGAAGTGGGATGGAATTCATTCACAGAATGAAAGACCTGTACAAAGCCTTGGTCTGCTTACTGAAGACAAGAGCTCTTAAATGCAGTATCAAGTCAGGGCTGGTTTACACTACAAAGTTTCTCTAGCAGAACCGCATTAGAGAAAATATTGCACCCCTTGTTAACATAGCTGTGCCAGCCAATCCCCTGGTATGAATATTAAGCTGTCAGATGACAGAGAGCTCCTATCAACTTAGCTTCTGCCATTCACAAAAACATGACACTGGCAAAAAAGTCCTTCTTCTGGCACATGCCACTTCTTTACTGGGAGGCTCAGTTGACAAAGCTATGCTGGCACACCTATATTGGCACTGGCTCCATAATACAGACAAGACCACAGTTACTATTAGAAGTGGCCCATGGCTGTTGGGTTGGTGTGGCAGCTAACTGGTTAAAGTGTTTCACTAGTTCAAGCAACAGGAGTTTGTTCTTCTCTGGGCTAATGCCAATGGCTGCTCCCAGTTCCCAAGCTGTAAATGAGTACCTGGTCATTCAGCCTGGGACGTCAAATGCAGCTGGACATGATGCCGGCCACATCACTTGTGTGCCCCAGATAAAAATCTGCTCTGCCTTGACAACACTAACCCAGAGGGCTCATTCCATTGTTCTTATGAAATACTAATTATAGAGTTTAGTGTTCCTCAGTTCTGTTATTTTAGCATTAATTTATCATACCTATGTATAAACATTCTTTAAACAACACAATCAAACATAACCTATCAGGACATAAGCTCATAAACCAATAACCTAAATACTCACTCAAGGTACTGTATTTATCAGAGTACTGATAATTTTGCAGCCCTCCTCCTATTCAAAAAGGGCAATTTAATCAGAGTAAATATGACTCGATTATACTCAGTGAATTTATTTATTTAATAAGAGAAACAAACACATACATGCTGATTTATAGTATGCATTTTCTATGCCAAATACATGCCAGAGACATTCAAACTAAATCTAAACAATAACACTGCTGAATAAACAATACTTGGCCAAGTTCTGGCTATTCTCTGGGAAAAACATACATATATTTTCAAGTTGGCAGCACAAGAATATGGCTAGCAGTCATTTTGATGTGTATTTACATTCTGCCTTCTGTTGAGCTAATTATTATGGCTGTGCAAAATCTCTCTGGCAGTTTTGTTTCGATGCTGTTTTGACTCATTTTGAGCTCAAAACACAGAAATCAAAACGAAACAGAAAGCTTTGAAACAGCCTCAAAACAAAACAAGGCAAGTTGAAACGTTTTGAAAATTTCGAAGCTCAAGCTGGGCTTCTCTGCAGGGAAACAGAAACTAATGTAAGGAGAGGGAGGGGGAGGTGGGGGCGTGCTCTCATTATTGACTATGTAGCTGGCCAATGACTGTCATCCTTTCCTGAGGTCCCTTCCAATCCCAGTGCTCTGGGGGAGGGATGGAAAAACTGCATAGAAGACAGCATTATTTGAACTGCCCTGCTTTCTGCCTTGGTGCCAGTTACTGAGCTGTGTGTTCCAGCAGCTGAGTGTCAGACAACTACAGCTAGCAACACTGATCTTCTAAAGGATTCCCTACTTGCTAGCAAGAGTGATTTCAAATTCGGAATACCTTTTTCTTCAAGGCTCTTTTATTTTATTATATTCATTGATGTATTCTTTTGAATTCTATAATTATATTGGATAGGATTACTGTAGAATTTAATTTATATAGGAAGCAAAATACATTTATATTTTATTTCTAAACATTTAAAGCTTTGCAGCATACATTATAGAATTTATATAGGGACAAAGCCGTATTTCTATTTGCTTTTCTACATTTCTTATTTGCACCGCACACCTACCTATGCATTTCTTATTTGCACCGCACACCCACCTCTTGCACCCACACTTTTGAATTTGTATAGGGACTAAACCATATACTTGCTGTTTAACATTTTTATTTGCATTGCACACACACCTACAAGTACCACCAATGATCTTGCACCCACACTTTTGAATTTATTCAGGGACTAAGCCATATACTTGCTGTTTAACATTTCTTATTTGCACCAGACACCTACATTTTTTAATTGATATAGGAATGCAAATACATTTATATATTTGTAGAAAAGGAAGACATGAAACACACCATGAAGCACAGTGGAAAGGCGGGTGGCCACACTGGCCAGCCTTCAGGGAGGGGCAGAAGAGGGGGTAGAGGGAGAGCTGTAAGTTTCCCCTGCTCCCCCCCCCCCCGCCCCAAACTGAGCCTATTTCCTCCAGCCAAAAGGAATGAGGCTGCTACAAGCAGCAAGGAGAGGGGAGCAGTGCCAATGCCACTGCCTGTGCCTGAGACTGCATTCCCTCCACACGCACCAGCCATAACCCTCACCACCACCACCATGACAGCAGCAACAAACAGCAGATCATGCCTACCTCTCCCTCATAGGGCACTGATGTGACCAGTCAGGCCATCGGTGGGCTCTCCCTCAAGCTGAGCTGATGGATGAGTCCCACACAGTAACAGAGATAATGAGGGCCATGAACCGCTTGGTGCAGGGGTGGCTCACTGGGCAGGGCGAGCTCACCCACGGGTTCATGGTCACCAACAATGGCGCCAATATGGTCAAGGAGGTCCGCGATGCCAACTTTGTTTGTGTGTGCAGCACACAAGTTGCACCTTGTTGTCAGGGATGCCTTGAAGGGAGACAGGGCTGCTGGTGATGGTGCTAGCACCACCAGCAAGCTAATTTCAAAATGCAGGAAGGTGGCAAGCTACTTCCACTGGAGCATCAAGGAGGGCAAGATGGTGTAGGATAAACAAACAGAGCTGAACATGTCACAGCACAAATGCATGCAGGATGTGGAACTCCACATACCTGATGTTCAATAGACTGGTGGAGCAACAAAAGACCATCCATGAGATGGCCTTGCTTGGGGAGATCAGGATCAGCAGTCCCCTGAACAGAGCTGAGTGGGATACCATCTCCCAGATCTTGGTGGTCCTCAAGCCCTTCCTCGAGGCCACCAAGAGCCTCAGCGCTGCTGATGCCCTCCTTAACCAGGTGATCCCTGTAGTGAGGGAACTTCAGAGCCAGATGGAGAGCTTCCAGGGGATCAGTGTTCCTGGGTAGGGCAAGCCACTGTCACCAGATGTGCAGGCACTGGTGAGGCAGTTGAAGGAGGGCATCAGGAAACAGCTTGATCCCTTGTGGTCCAGTAAAGTCCACGTGCTGGCCACCATGTGTGACACAAGGGTGAAGGGCACCACATGCAGCAGCCAAATACTGAATCAGTGGATGGAGGTGCTGGTAAAGAAAGTAAGGGAGGCAGAATGGTGGAGGCGGGGGGACATGGGACAGGGGAATCCTCTGTTCAATGCTAGCATGCCATCCACCAGTCAGTCTTCTCCTCCACCACAGCTACTGCCAATGTGGACCAAGGACATGGCTTCTATGGTGGGGTCCACAGTCACCAGGTAGTGCTCATGCCTTGGTGGCTGCCTATCTTACCAAGGATGTAGAGCTGCTGCTGTGTGACCTCTTGGCCTACTGGGAAAGCCGCAGCCAGATGTTGCCAGATCTAGCAACAGTTGCCCATGAGCACCTGTCTTGTCCATCGACCAGTGATCTGAGCGAGAGAGTGTTCAGCATCACTAGGGATGTAGTGACACCCCACTGCACCTGCTTGGATCCTGGTGTTCCTGAAGGTGGACCTCCTGCTGCGGAGGTTCCCCAAGCTCCAGGTGCAGACAGACTGAATGCCACCCTCCTCACCTCATGCACACCTATTTCCTTTTTTCATTTTTTAAAAACCAGTTAATGCCCCACTCTCAGCTGGAGGGGGCACTCATTGCAATACCAGCCAGCAAGTGAAGAACATGTCCCTGCTGATCTCGCTCCCTTGCCAGGACCAACCTGGAGGTATGGGCTGGAGCTATGGGAAAGGAGGAGACCCCATGTCCTGGGCATGACCACTAAAACTGCACCCTGCCAGGGTAGGGAAGCCTGGTGGGACTGCTGGCAGTGCAGCAGCCCCGTAAATGCCAGGGCCAATGATCCCCTGGTGAAAGGTGGGTAAGAAGTGCCATAACCTCCAGCTAATGCACACATGCACACAGTCCTGGCTGGTAAAAGCCCAGACCTGTCACGTCTTTGACAGGCCTGAGGCTTGCTGGTTGCAGTGCAGTTGTGAGGCTTCCAGTGAGCTCAGCTTAGCTGCCTGGGATGCCAGTTTTTGTGTTGAAAAACCATTTGTCAGGCTGAGGAAGGGGGATGTAGCAGCACAGGAAAAAGTGCAGAGGTATCTGGGAAGTCAGATGTCCAACAGATTAAAGTGTGTCAGAATTCCACTGTCTATATTGTGTCCATGAGTTTCTGTACCTAGGGGGCTGAAGAAGTGAAGTTCATAGGCCCAGCTGTGAAAAGTGGTTTGTAAATTGTTCCCTCTCAGGATCAGGCCTGAGAGACTGGAGGCAGAGTGGGGTTTTTTGGTAAGGAATGTGCCCCCACAGGTAGATGGGTTTTGCTGTCTTTGATAGATTCTGGTGTGCAGTTTGTGGGGGTACTGGAGATAGTTGGCAGGTTTTGTGTTTTTAGCCGTAAGAAGTTGGTTTGAGTTCCGGTGATAAGGTTAGGTGCTTGTTTGAATTTACAAACCACTTCTCAGAGCCAGGCCTATTAACTTCTCTTCTTCAGCCTCCTAGGTACAGAAACACATGGACTCGACATAGGCAGTGGAATTCTGACACATTGCAACCTGCCGGACATCTGACTTCCCATGTACCTCTCCACTTTTGCCTGCGCTGCTATATTTTGCCCTCTTCCCTCCTCCTCCCCACCCCAGCCTGTCCCTCACCACCTGATGCCTCCATTTCCATTTTCACTGACTGGCTTTCTTGCATGCATTGCATGCCAGGCCAGCCTCTGGCTTCTTTATTATTCCTTCCATCCAGGACCAGGAGACATACAAACTACAGGTGCTTCCTCAGCCTAACAAAGGGTTTTTCAACCTGAAAGCTTCCTAAGATATATTTCTGTAACTATTCCGTTTTTTTTCATAATAAACATAAAAACACAAGATAAGCCATCACACACCATGAGTAACATATATCCAACACAACATCTTTATTTCTTGATTTCAATCCCTTTATAAAAAGAAAGGCTCTGTGACAGTTTGGCCAGGTTACCAGAGATGCTGCTGGTGCAACTGTGCTAGTGCTGCTCACTCACTAAGTTATTTTATACTTGCTGCCGTTCACAGTGGTGGACCAGATGGAGGCTGTAGGGGAGGAGGAGGCCTCATTGGGGCACACTTCCATGTTGTGTAGATGCCCCAGAGCCAGTGAGGGTGCACCTTAACACACACACATTGCCACAAGCACCCATGACATGAGTTTTGCCTGTCAGCAGCTAGGGGTGCAGGGCCCCACACCCCGGATTCGCCCTACACCTATCTCCTTGAAACTTGGCAGGCTTTGTGGCCTCAACAGGGGCTAGCATGCCTGCAGTTTTGATGCTGCTGTGGCTTAACACATACATTTGACACGAGTTTTGCTTTCAAGACTCTGAGGTGCAGTTTCTCCAACCCCCCTATACCTATCACCTTGAAACTTGGCAGGATTCATTCCTGCAGAATGGGGCTATCATTTTGTAAAGTTTCAGCCAAATCAAGCCAGAAATAACAAAGTTATAGGCTGTTTCGAGCTTCCCCATTATAGTATATGGGCAAAACATCAAAACAGCATCAAAACAGTGAAACAGTTTCGAGTGAAACTTTGGAGAGTGAAACAGTGAAACTGTTTCAATGAAATTAAATGGAACAGCGGTTTTGAACTGAAATGAAATTTGAAACAAAGCGCTCTTCCATCGAAACATCAAAATGCAAGTTGAAACGGAACGGTGTCATTTCGCACATCCCTACTAATTATATTTCAAATTCACAAAAAATTATAAGACATGTCTAAACAAAAACAGGCAACTGTCTCAAAGTCACTTCATTTGTCACATGACAGTTTGCAAGCAGTTCATTGGGAGCAAGAGGAGAAAGGAGAAGAGGAACCAGACACCAGGGACCAGATCCTGCTCTGAAAGGTAAGTGAGCCATGGTTGCCTGTGTGTCTGCCTTGCTGAGGGCTGTTTCATGGGTTTGTGTGCTTGGGCATGTGCTCTGAGCAGCTGACTGGACTGATTGACTGCTTCCTGGGTGTGACAAGAAGCCCTAACAAAAGGGGCCTAGCCATTCCAGGCCCAGGAACAGTATATATGGAGACTCTCTCCAAGAGACCAAAGGAACAGGGAGCAGCAAACAGGACAGTTTGCAAACAGTGCATAGGTCAGCTTGCCACCCCCCTCTGAAGGGGAGCCTGTAAATTAAGATTTTTTTTTTATGTAATTAAGGCTGACTAACCTATGTGGTTTTATTTTAAGCAGCTAAAACTCAGCAGATAGACCAAGACTTAAAAGCCCCTTTTTTAACTAGAGTCCAGAGTGAAGGGGAAACTCCTGGGAAACTCTCTTTCACTTCCCTTCACTCAGCTTGCTGAGAGGAAAGTAGTTTGTAGGGGAAAAGGGAACGTTTCAGGATCAAAGAACAGCAAACAGGACAGTTACACAGGACTTTGCTTGAGACGCTCTGCTTGGAAAGAGAGGTAGGAAGTGCAAGGCAGCAGATGAGAAGACCTAGAGAGATAACTGAAGGACATCACAATCCCAGAGCCACTGCCACTTCCAGCTCTTCCCTGCTTCCACCTGTGAAGTGTCTGTCCAGGCAGAATCACACACGATTGAGGTTTCCATCCAGGTCCTGCTTTGGTGCTGTGCAGACTGAGGCTTGCAGGTTCCTTCCAGTATCAGCCAGGTGTGATATGAGCTGTGCCTTCTGGTGATGTCCCTCAGGTAGAACACATGAGAATTATAGAAGGAGGTAGCAAGGCTATGAAGCATCCTCTGCCACAAGGCCGTCATCGATTCCATGCTAGAGGAAACCTGTAGGACTGTGCTAGAAGGACTCCCAGAAGAGGTTCTAGAAAAGGAAGAGGGCTTGGACTCCCAGGAAGGTAGATGCTGGAAGCAGCAAAAAGAAGACATCGTCCCCACCTGCAGTGGTTTTGCCTGGAGAATTGATATGGAGTGACAGCAACAGAGGAGGAGGAACACACTCCATTGGTGTAAGAGGACAAGCCAGGTATCCCCAAGGTGGGGAGGATCGAGACCACTGCCATGAAGAAGTGACAGGTGGTGGTGATTGGAGACTCCCTTCTGCAAGGGACGGAGGGATCCATCTGCCAGCCTACTGTCCTGGGAGGTCTGCGGCTTCCCTGCAGCCCAGATCTGAGATGTCACTGAAGGATTACCAAGACTCATCCAACCCTCTAACTACTACCACATGCTGTTTATCCATATGGGCACCAATGATAATGCCAGGGGTGACCCTGAGCAGATCTAGAGTGACTACAGGGCTCTGGGTGCAAGTGTGAAGGGGCCAGGGGCATAGGTGGTGTTTTCCTAGATCTCCTAAGAAGGGCCCCTTGCAGAAGCAGATGCATCCTGCAGACCAATGCATGGCTGCACAGGTGGTGTCACCAGCTGGGATTCAGCTTCTTTGACCATGGGATGTTGTTCCAAAAAGGACTACTAAGAAAAGATGGGATCCACATGACGAAGAAAGGGGAGAGTATCTTTGCAGAAAGGCTTGCTAACCTACTGAGGAGGGCTTTAAACTAGGTACCCCAGGGGATGGAGACCAAAGCCCTGGGGTAAGAAAGGAAATGGGAGACCTGAAGGAAGCATAAGGAAGAGGGGGAAACAGGGGAGGCCTCCTCATTCTTCCAGAGAAAGTAGGGCAATCAACTAATTACCTCTGGTGTCTCTACACAAACACACGGAGCCTGGGAAACAAGCAGAAAGAACTGGAAATCCTTGCACAGTCAAGGAACTATGATGTGATTATAATAATAGAGACTTGGTAGGGTAGCTTACATGAATGGAGCACTGTCATGGATGGGTACAAACTGTTCAGGAAGAACAGGCAGGGGAGAAAAGAAGGTGTTGCACTGTATGTAAAAAAGCTGTATGATTGCTCAGAGCTCCAGGCCTGAGACAGGCCTGTTAAAAGTCTCTGGGTTAAAGTTAGAGGGGAGAGCAACAAGGGTGATGCCATGGTGAGTGTCTGCTATAGACCACCAGACCAGGAGGATGAAGTAGATGAGGCTTTTTTAAGACAGCTAACAGAAGTTTCCTGATCACAGGCCTTGGTTCTCATGGGGGACCTCAATCACCCTAATAGCTGCTGGGAGGGCAATACAGCAGTGCCCAGGAAATCCAGGAAGCTTTTGGAAAGCACTGAAGACAACTTCCTGGTGCAACTGTTGGAGAGCCCAACTAAGGACCAGGCTCTTCTTGACATGCTGCTCACAAACAGGGAAGAATTGCTGGGGGATGTAGAAGTGGATGGCAACTTGGGCAGCAGCAATGAGATGATCAAGTTCAGGATCCTAACAAAACAGAGAAAAGAGAGCAGCAGGGTATAGACCCTGGACTTCAGAAAAGCAGACTGACCTCCTCAGGAAACTGATGGGCAGGATCCCATGGGAGGCCAGTGTGAGGGGGAAAGGAGTCCAGGAGAGCTGGTTGTATTTTAAAAGCTGTTTGTTACTGAGGGCATAGGAACAAACCATCCCGATGTGCAGGAAGAATAGCAAATATGGAAGGCGACCAGCTTGGCTTAGCAGAGAACTCTTCAGTGAGCTTAAACAAAAAAAAGAAAGTTTACAAGGAGTGGAAGCTTGGACAGATGACTAGGGAGGAATATAAGAATACTGCTCAGGCTTGCAGAGATGAAATCAGGAAGACCAAAGTGCAATTGGAGTTGAAGTTAGCAAGAGATGTGAAGGGTAACAAGAAGAGTTTCTACAAGTATATTAGCAACAAGAGGAAGGCCAGGGAAAGTGTTCGTTCCTTACTGAATGGGAGAGGCAACCTAATAACAGATGATGAGGAAAAGACTGAAGTACTCAGTGCCTTTTTTACCTCAGTCTTCACAGCAAGGTCAAGTCTCAGACTACTGCACTGAGCAGCAGTTTTGAGAGGAGGTGGGCAGCCCTTAGTAGTGAAAGAACATGTTAGGGACTATTCAGAAAAGTTGGATGTATACAAGTCCATAGGGCCAGATTCAATGCATCCGAAGGTGTTGAGGGAGTTGGCCAATGTGATTGCAGAACTGCTGGCAATTACCTCTGAAAACTCAAGGTGATTGAAAGAGGTTCCAGAAAAGATCAAAGGGCAATTGGACAATGGAAAATATAGTACCAGTCTTTAAGAAAGGAGAGAAGGAGGATCTAGGGAACTACAGACCAATCAGCCTCACCTCTCAATGGAAAAATCATGCAGCAGGTCTTCAAAGAATCCATTTCTAAGCACTCGGAAGAAAAGAAATGATCAGAAACAGTCAGCATGGATTCACTAAGGGCAAGTCATGCCTGAGCAACCTAACTGCCTTCTAAGAAGAGATTACTGGTGCTGTAGATGCAGGAAAAACAGTGCATGTGATATACTGTGACTTTAGCAAGGTTTTGATACCATATCCCAGAGAAGTCTTGCAAGCAAGTTGAGGAAATATGGGTTGGTTGGATGAATGGACTGCAAGGTGGACAGAAAGCTGGCTGGATCATCAGGCTCAACAGGTAGTGATCAATGGCTTGAGGTCTAGCTGGAAGCCAATATCAAGTGGAGTGCCCCAGGGTTTGGTTCTGGGACAGGTTTTGTTTACTATCTTCATTAACTACCTGGAAGATGGGATGGACAGCACCCCTAAGCAAGTTCACAGATGACACCAAGCTGGCGGGTGTAGTAGATAGGCTGGAGGGAAGAGCTAGGAGTCAGAGTGAACTTGACAAATTGGAGGATTGGGCCAAAAGAAATCTCATGAGGTTCAACAAGGACAAGTACAGATTTTTGCACTTAGGATGGAACAATCCCATGCACCACTACAGGCTTGGGACCAACTGGCTAAGCAGCTGCTCTGCAATAAAGGACGTGGGGGTTACACTGGACAATAAATTGAATAGGAGTCAAAAGTGTGCCCTTGTTGCCAAGAATACTAATGACATACTGGGCTACATTAGTAGGAATGTTGCCAGCAGATCAAGGGAAGTAATTATTCCCCTCTATTCAGCATTGGTTAGGCGCATCTGGAATACTGTGTCCAGTTTTGGGTCCCCCACTAAGGTTCCCTCCAAGCTGTGCATGTGCACGGCCGCACATGATTTAAAACCATGCCACGCATTAATTAATGCCGTGCACCTACCCAGAGAGGAGCTGGGCTGCGGCGAGATGGGGGCTGGGGCTGGGGGCTGGCACAATCTCCACCAGCTCCAGGGAACTGCTCTGTTCCCCAGCCCCGAGTCCATGGGCCTCTTTGCTCCCGGAGCAGGGACACATGCAGAGCTTGGCTTCCCCAGATCTCAGATTAAATGCTGCAGGCAGCAGCGGCTCGAGGCAGCCAAGAGAACACCCTAACACTTCAGTCCTCTTCATACAGCACATTGCTTTCCCAGCAACAGTGTTTACACAGCCCAATGCACCCTGGTCAATTCACTTTGGTTACCTGCAGCATGGAAAGGTGCACGGGGCAGAGCAGGATGGTGTAGAACTTGGGTCTGCATCAGAGGGAAAGAAGCAGGTGCAAGGAATCATTCTGTCGCAGGGCACCTTGGTGCTCCTGCTCCTAGAGAGGGGAAAGCTGCCAGAGGAGAAGCTCTGACAGTACATAACGAGCCCCAGGGGAGATAATGAGCGCAGCTGCCGGTTGCCAGGGCAACTGATAAGAATCAGCTGGCCAGAAGGGGGCAGGGCCTGAGCTTTATAAAGCCCAGGGCTGAGGCCAGGCTAGCAGTTCCCTGCCAGCAGTCAGAGAGGCAGGAGCTCCCTTGGCCGAGAGATGGGTAGAAGCCCAATGGCCAGTACAGCTCATGAGAGCTCCGAAGGTTGGAGTAATGGTGCTAAGTTATAGCCAGGCGGCTTACTTTGTAGTGGCTAGGTGCCATGGGTTTTAGTTGTGGCCAGGAGGCTTGCAGTATGTTTTGTGATTGTTTATTACACCGGAGGCTTGGGTGAGGCTGTAGGGGTTGGAGGAGGCCTCATAGAGACCCCAGAGTGTGGGGTGCCCGAAGCGCAACCAGTGGGTTGCGGGCGGGGAATAGAGACCCCGGGTTGTGTGCAGGATACGTAGACCCCAACCCCGGAGAGAGGCGGCTTTGTGAGGCCCCAGTGTGGGCATGATGAGCCCCAGAAGGGGGCACTGCTAGGAAGCCCTAGCATAGACGTGGCAAGCCCCAGAAAGGGGGAGCGCACTTTAGAGGAGCCCAGCATGGGCCCAACGAGTCCCTGAGAAAGGGGGGGAACTATTGAGAAGCCCAAGGTGGGCACGGTGAGCCCCGAAGAGGGGGAGTGCCATACTGAGAAGCCCAAGATGGGCGTAGCGAGCACGGCCGTAGGCTAGTGCGGCAACAGCCCTCAGACAGAGGCAAGGTGCTGTGGTTGTCCCCGGAGAAAGGGGATAGCAGTGTGGTGAGCCGGGATCAGAGAGGGTAGCCGTGCGGTTGGCCTAAAGGACCGGAGACCCACTAGAAGGTCCCTGAGCGGGACAACACTTTTAGAGAAGGCCCAGGAGTGGGCTAGATCATAGAGGAGGCCCGGGAGAGCGGGCAGGTAATGTGACAGACCAAAGTCCAGCACATCTGCGAGGCTTGGGGCGTGGTATTAGGGGTTGGAAGGAGCCATGCGCAGCCCATAAGGCTAGGGTGCCTGGGAAGCAACCATCATACCGGGAGACCACAGGAGTCCGGGAGAACCGTGGGGACAGAGGTCCCAAGTAGCCGTGCCCAAGGAGGAGTAAGGCAGCCTCCCAACCTTATATTTACCAGCAAGACATGGTGGGCGAGAATAAGAGGGTGCCTTGGGCCGGCCTTGACACAGAGCGAGGGACTTCGAGGAGATCACGGCCCTCCTAAAGGACCCCGCTGTGACACATTCCTAACCATGATGTAGTTTGGGGGTGCTGGTTACAGCCAAGTTGGTCTAAGGACATAGGCAGACAAGGTGCTTTGGGTAAATTATATCACATTTATCCTAAGCACCTTGTCTAACCATGACACAAGATTTTTGCATCATGAAATGGAAGTCCCCATTACCGGCTCCGGGGAACTGCTCCACTCCCCTCTCCCCAGTCTTGTGCTTGGAGGATTATTGCAAAATTCATTACATGAGGATTCTAGTCTATTAGGCTTAGCTTCATCCGGATCCAGGCTTAGTGAAAGGGGGAGGCAGGACTGAAGTGGCATGTTCCTGGAGCAAAGTGGCACGCTCACAAATCGCTACACCTTAGAGGGAATATTGTCCCCCACTACAGAAAGGATGTGAACAAGTTGGAGAGAATCCAATGGAGGGCAAAAAAAATGGTTAGAGAGCTGGAGCATAGGACTTATGAGAAGAGGCTGAGGAAACTGGGCTAATTTAGTCTAGAGAAGGAAAGACTTAGAGGGGATTTGATAGCAGCCTTTAGCTACCTGAAGGCTGGTTCCAAGGAGGATGGAACTAGACTGTTCTCAGTAGTGGCTGATGAGAGAACAAGGAGCAGTGGTCTCAAGTTGCAAAAGGGAGGTTTAAGATGGATATTAGGAAAAACTCTCTTACTAGGAGGGCAGTGAAGCTCCGGAACAAGTGGTAGAATCTCCATCCTTGTAGATTTAAGGCCTGGCTCAACAAAGCCCTAGCTGGAGTGATCTAGTTGGGGACAGCCATGCTTTGAGCAGGGGGTTGGACTAGATGACCTCCTCATTTTCTATGATTTTATGCTTAAACTTACCTTTGAGGTGGTGTAAGTAAGTTGGGTGCTATGCACAATATCTGCCAACAAATATTGGTGCACTGTGTTTCATGTGATAGGAACTAAAATTCTTTTAAGCTTACTCACCCATTCCTTCTCTTCCATAACCTCACACAGAAATAATAGACATCTTCAACTAAACTGGAGCCCCATTAAGCCAGACATGAATGCCTCCAACTGCCAGTAATTCCTTAAAATGCAAGAGCCTTGTTGCATGGAACACTTATCACGTGTTTTATTTAGATAATAATGATCATTACTATGCTGTATTGAAAGGTAGAACACGTTCTGAGAAGTTGCATGGTAATTCTTTCTATGATCTGAGCCTGCTCTGGACAAGGCAGGAGCTGGCTGTGTATCTTCCCTCTCCCCCCTGCCCCAACACTCAACCCAGCACTGGGCACAGCTCACACACCCACCCATGAGGACCTTCAACCCCCATGACCAGAACCCATACCCTCCCTGCTATGTGTCCAGCACTGCCTAGCCTAGAAACACTTGCCTGAAGAAAGCCAACCAACAATGAAAAAATCTGTTCAGTGTGTTCCTTAAACTTTTCCAAGGGACAAACCTCTTGGTGCAACTCCTGCTAGCTATCAAGCTATTGTTAAGCTGCAGCATTATGTTTGGCTCGGCTGCCTGTAAACTTAATTTTTCAAAATTAGCAAAGCTAATATGAAGAGATGCCAGGGAGCTATCCCTTCATGGAAACAGCTTTTCTAAGCAGAAGAAAGATGTGATAGACAAACTTATAAATCCTACTGTGCAAGATAGTCTGGGATGCTTCCTGCAAATTAGATTATGTAGTTGTACACAAGAGAACGTAATACTGTTTGGTAGACACAGAGGAGAAAAGCAGAAGTTAGGAAATGCTTACAGGAGAGATTCAGACCTAGTTATCAATGAGACATTCAGTAATGGAGCTAGCCTGGTACATGATGACATAAATGAATGAGGAAGAAGAGATATACGACAATAGTTACTCAAAAGAGCAAAACAAATGGAAGATGAAGGCAAGAACTGTTGCTTCCAGGAGAGTCTTTTCAAATTAAGGAATTCTAGGATAATTTGTAATACTGTAGTTATTTGACACATTATATACCACTGAGCTTTAAAGGATAATAATACCTAAGGGAAATACAGCAGAAAAGACATTTATCCTTATGTTCTGGGAAATGCCCAGCAGTAAGACAGCTTTAAAAACACATCTGGTAGATAATAAAGGGGAACCAGAACTATCATTTTTTCCCCCCAACTAAGTAATGTTTCTTGAAGTTCAGGGAATAAGCAAAGCTATCCATAATATACCCACTATCAATTTAACAGATACTAACATATTGTTCTCAAGAACAACTAAAATTAAGCACTGCTTTTAGACCGATTGATTATTTTTAGATAATATTTCCCCAAGCACAAGATGGATAAAGTATATATTTTATCAGGTGCAATTTTAATATAAAAAGCACATACCATATTTACTCAAATCCATGATACCCCCCCCCCCACACACACACACACATTACACATTGAATTAACATGGAGGGAAAAGCCCTTCAATCTATATCTGAGTACAAGCTGTTGTTGCAGCTCCAACTCTGGCCCCAACTTGGGGATCAGGGTTGGAGCTGTAACTGGTGCCCACCTTCCTATTATCTCTGCTTCCCTGGTTGCTGCCCCCACCATATCCCCCCCAACCCGGACTGTCCCCTGAGGCCCATGTTCATGCCCCCTGCTGCTTATCTAGGGTTATCATACACCTGGGTCTTCCCAGACATGTCTTCTTTTTTGGCCCCCTGTCCTTGTGTTGAGGCGGGTTTTTAAAATGTGAGCAAATGTCCAGGTTTTTGCTTTGCCTCTGCTTCCCTGGGCACTAGCATCTTGGCTGCTTAGGGCTGGGAGCAGCAGGCAAACTGATTGGCTGTTGGGTGTCACGTGCTCTGGCACAGGCCCTGGAAAGCTGCTCCCAGGTGAGAGACAGAGCATGCAAGCAGGAGCTGAGTAGTCATCAGGGCTCGGGAGGCAGGGTGGTGTGGGTCAGGAGTGAGAGGCACCAGCATCACTGGGGGGGCAGGGGGCTGTGGGTCAGGAGCAAGGGGTACCAGCAGGGCTGGGGAGGGAGGGTAGAGGGCTGTGAGTCAGGAGTGAGGGGCACCAGCAGAGCTGGTGGGGCAGGGGCTTAGGATTGAGGGACAGAGGCAGGGCACAGGTATAGCACTACCCCACCTTCCAATCATATACCTCTCCCTTCTCTCCTTCCCACCCCCCCCCCTACCCCCAGCCGGTGTCCTCTTTTTTGTTCTTTCACTACTGAGGGCTGGAAATATGGTAACCCTAGCTTATCCTCTGGCAGGGCTTCAGTGCTGCTGTAGCACATGGCTGCTTCAGCCTCAGACTGGTAGTAATGCTAGTGGCAGCAGCTCCAGGCTGGGCTCCAGCTCCACAGCCTAGCTTGAGCTGCTGCTATTGCAAAAGCTATCAAATAATTGGGTGGGAGCCAGAGCAACTATGTGCTCCATACCCCAGGCTGGGGCAGGACTAGAGCCCTGTTGGAGCCAGAACCAAAACTGCAGGGTAAGCAGCAGTACCAGTGCAGGGGTGAGGCAAAGGCAGAGTGTGGGGGAAAAACACAGGTGCCAGGAAGTGCAGGAACACAAAGGGTGGGCAGGGAGCAAGTGGGCAAGATTTGCAGAGGGAGGGAGGTACTGGGGCATACAGGCCTTAGGAAGGGAGGTTCTCCCACCCCCTGCCCTTTCTATGGCCTCCCCTACCACCTATCCCCCTGCTGTTTTCAACTAAAAAGCTTAAATTACTTTCAGGAATTAAGGTGTTAAGTAACCTATTATAAATGTGATTCTTCACTACCAGCATACTTTTTTGCAATAATAGGATACAACAAGCACTCTAATTAGAAAAGTCAATCATACAGTACAATATTAATTTCACATTCATAGCTTCCAAATTAATATGAAAAGGTTTTTAATTGTCCTGTTAGTGCATTTCCTGACAAAATTACTTTCTTATTGGAGAAAATTAAATTTGATAATATGCTTCAGGAAAAGTGAATACAATACTAAAAGCTAGTGCATGACACTAAGCTGTAAGGGTGCGATTTTTTTTTTATTTTAACAGTGAAGCTAAATACAAATGTCAATAACCCTTCCAGTTTATTTCACAGCCAATAAAAACCAAGAAACGTATTACTACACTACAATATTACTGGTCTGTACTTCCTGTAAAGGTGAACCATTCATTCACATACCAAATAATTAATCCTTGTAAAATGTTCTTTTAGAATAGTCAGCAAGTTAACCCAACACAAACTGCATAAGGAAAAGAAAACCAATTATTTTTCAACATAAAGTTTTATTAAATATTTATTACAGTTATCAAAGGAAAGAGCTGGAAGGGGCCTCACAAGGTCAAGTCCAGCCTCCTGCTCAAGGCAGGATCATCCCTGACTAGCCAAGTGTCTGTCCAACCTGCTCCTGAATATTTCCAAAGATGGAGATTCCACAATTTCTGTAGGTAGCCTGTTCCAATGTCTGACAACCCTCATAGTCAGAAAATTCCTCCAAATCATCAACCTAAGTTTTCCTTGCTACAGCTTCAGGGTATTGCTCCTAGTCTTGTCCCGTACAACTACAGAGAAAAGCCTATCTCCATCCTCTCTCTAATTGTCCTGCAGGTTTTTGAGAACTGTTATCAAATTCTCCTTCAGTCTTGTCTTCTCCAAGCTAAATAACCATACCTCTTTCAGCCTTTCCTCATAAGTCTCAGCTCCCAGGCACCTAATCATTTTTGTCATCCTGCACTGAACTCTTTCCAGTGTGGGGCCCAAAACTGGACACAATACTCCAAGTGAGGCTTCATTAGTGATAAACAGAGTAAAAGAATCACTTCCCTAGATTTGCAAGTGGCACTCTTGTTAATGCAATCCAGTATGCTATTGGCCTTTTTTGCAACAAGAGCACATTCTTGGCTCATATTTGGCTTATGAACTACTGTAACCCCTAGGTCCTTTTCTGCAGTACAGCCATTCATTCCCTAGCAGTGCCATAGCTAAGGGCTGGGGTTGGGGGGAGCGGAGCAACAACCCTGGGCGCCGAAGTGAAGGAGCGCCAATCGATGCTGCCCAGACAGGGCGGGACATGGGACGGAGCCGTAAGCAGCTCGTTTGGAAGGGGGAGGAGGGTATGGGGGAAGGATGGCTCCATAGGTGGTGGAAGGCCATGGATAATGGGTCTCAGCCCCCCACAAACACATGGCAGCGAGTAGGGCCACAAGGCAGCCCAGCTGCGGGCTCCAGGCAGCTGCATCAGGGGTGGGGAGGGACTCATGCTGCCAGGATCGCAGCTCAGCATGTGGATCACTGGCTGCCCAGCATGGTAGGCAAGTAGTCAATTCTGTGAAGGGGAAGAGGCTGGGGGAGGGGGCAGATCAAGGCCCCCACAGGGGAGGAGTGGCACAGGGGCAGGGGCTGGGGTGAATGGGCCCCCCTTTGGGCTGGGTGGTGGGACATTCGGAGCCCAGACAGCTCATCCAAGGGTGCAGGGGGGCTCCCGTCACTGTGAGCACCCCAGCAGAGGCCACTTCTGCCACTCTGCGCATGTGGCCCCCCAACCTCTGTGCAGGGTGGAGGCAGCTGCCCCAGGAGTGATGCCAACAAGGTGGAAAGCTCTTCTTGACTTGCTGCTCACAGTCAGGGAGAAATTGTTAGAGAATGTGAAAGTGAAGGTAACTTGTATCATCTAGATTCCCTTCTAGATTCCTAAATTTTGAATTTGCAAAAACAAGGAGATACCTCTCAATAGATATGCTTGTGCCTCTTAGAAATGTATAAAAGACTAATTTATGAACATTAAGCATGCCTTTCTACTGATATGAATAATACTTAAGAACATGTTCAGATCTTGGATATCCTGTTTACTATTTACTATATGAAGAGAGGCTGAGAGCCATGGGACTCTTCAGCCTGGAAAAGCACAGGCTCAGGGATGACCTGGTGGTAGCCTATAAGTATATAAGGGGTGTGCATCAGGTTCTGGAGGAATGCCTGTTCACCAGAGCGCCCCAAGGGATGACAAAGTCCAACGGTCATAAACTCCTCCATGACCGGTTTAGGCTGGACATAAGGAAAAACTTCTTCACTGTCTGAGGCCCCAAGGCCTGGAATAGACTTCCTCCAAAGGTGGTGCACCTACTTTGAACTCTTTTAAGAAATGTTTGGATGTTTATCTTGCTGGGATCCTTTGACCCTAGCTGACTTCCTGCCCCTGGGGCAGGAGGCTGGACTCAACGCTTTTCTGAGGTCCCTTCCAGCTTTAATGTCTATGAAACCTATGTTTCTAAAACAAGTAAATCTGGTTCAGCTTCAAAAGTTTTTATTTTTTTTAATTTCCTCCATATGCACCAATACTACTAATAGACAATGAAAGAGTAGAGGAGAAATGGGTTGGGATTAAGGTTGTTTGGGATACTTTAACTATGACTGTCCATATTTTTAAATAGCTCATTTCTAAACTATTAGACATTTAGTTTTCCAATTATGAGGAAGAATTAGAACTACAACCGCACACATCTTTTCCTTTAACTACTTCTTATCCCTAAGTCTAACTGAAAGAAGGCTTTTAAAAATGTCCACGAACTGGTAAATTACAAGAATGCTTGCAAATCTTCCTAGCCCTGTGATAGTCATGGGAGCCTAGTGAGGGGAAAGCAAAGATTTCATTTTCTCACAGTAGGACAGAAACATAAGGCTAATCTGTGGTAATAACAAAGGGACAGTGGGTTTTATTATTATTAAACTCTATGAACATCTAGCGTTATCTGTATTGCAGTGATATCTAGAAGGACAGCAGACTCAGAATTAAGCAACTTGCCTAGGGTCATGCTAAATACCTATGGCAGAGTTAGGATTAGAACCCAGGTCTATCAGTACAGTTCCCTACCTACTAGGCCAGACCATGTCCTCTGATCTTCAAATAACTGTTCTAATCACAGGGGTATTTTTTAGAAAGCAAAGGCATTTGTGCCCTTTAAGAAATACGTACAGTATGATTCATGTTTTAGACATTAGCTATTTTTGCTCTAGCTACATCTAAAATGCATATTTAGATTTTTATTTATAATGGGGGGAAAGCTTTTTTTTACCCTCTAAGGCAAAGTCATACGCAGGTTCTTTATTCAAACTTGAAAGAAAAATTCTATCTTCAGCTAGAAATCAACTACTAGAAGTGTCAGCCCCAAAGGTAAATATTCTGGAAAATTATGAGAATGTTAAAGGATATGGGTGGCAGTAGACGGCTTATAGCAAAATTACATACCTTTTGAACTTACAGCATATTTCCTTCAATTTACACCTGCATTTATAGTCAACACTTCAGTTTTAGCCAACTTTCAAAACTTTTTTCATACCTATATATACTAAAAACTTGAATTAAATCTAAAAATCAATTGCAACTATGCTGCTCCTTAAGTCCTAAACTTTAAATCACTGATGATCTTTACCACCCCCACTACCCTACCCCCCACAGTAAGGATTTGTCATCTGAAAAAAAGTAGTGAATCCCTGAGCCCCCCCAGGGAGAAAATACATGCTGGAGAGATATGCAGGCCTTGCTGTAATGATGTGAGATAATTATGATAGCATTAGCTGCAGGACTGAAGTGTTGTTAGTTTCTTAAGATTCTTTGGCTAATGAGGTTAAATGCTAATATGATGATAAGCAAAAAGATACATCTACTTAGAGATAGCTCATCAAAATGAATGATTATGGATGCCAGTAGATAAATGTAGTAAGTACAGATGGCCTTGAGGGAATTTATGTTCAGCCATAGGGTTAGGAAAGTTAAAAACCCTGAGTTGTAATAAACCATCTTATTTAATTAAACTTTAAAGTAAGCACATATGCAGTGAGAATCCATGATGCTGCAATAAAATTGTTTTAAATGCATAAACTCAGAATGACCATGCAACTCCAGAATGATAAACTCAAAAGAGTAGGGTGGATCACCCAAAATAATACTAATAAACTTTTATTCTACATCACATGGGGCATGTCTACACAAGATGTTTACTGCAGAGTTGACCAACCAGCTCCACAGTAAACATCTTGGCATCTACACATGCATCCCTGTTAGGCTGGGGGGGGAGGGGGGAAGGGAGTAATCTTAAATGCATCTCCCTTCTGTACTCGACTGCCACAACTTGGATGAAGAAGAAAAGGAAGGGAATTACTGCCTTTTGATGTTAGAAATTAGTAACCACCACCTAGATGTCTAGACATTGTATGCTCAAAGTGTTAGTTTATTTTCTCAACAAAAGAGTTACAATAACTGTAGTCTTCACCCATTGCTTCATTGATGAGAATGGCAGGGAAGGACCTAGAGACCCCTGCAGTGCTACGTGTAACTGTTACAGCAGGGGTTATCAAACTTTGTGATACTGTGACCCCGAGTGCTGGATGGTGGCAGCAAGAGAAAGGGAGCTCGCGCGCAGTAGCCACTGCCACCATCCATCACTGTGCCACTGCCCGTACCACCTGGGAAGTTTGTGGCCCCCTTTTAAGTTGCTCACAACCCCCTGGGGGACTGTGACCCACAATTTGAAAACCCCCATGTTAAGGCATTACTCATAGGTCTTCAAAACATAGATTGCACTTTCAGAATAATTTCTCAGCAGGGCTAATATTCTGTAACACGTTCAGCATCTTTGTAATGTTACAGGCTTAAATAGCTGTATGCTCAACTTTTGTAGCACTACAAATGCATATTTAGCATTCCAATTGTAACACCTTTCCATGGCCTTAATCAAAGCTTCTGCTCTTTATATATCTTATTTTGATAGTCTATAAGATGCATATCTACCCTGCTTTCTGCCTGACTTCAGACTAACATGACTACTACCTCTCAATCTAAATCACCAATTCATGGATTTCCTGGGTTGGGAGTTAAGGACTCCATGGTAATTCAACAACCACATGAGGCTGGGAATATTCCAGTGATCCCTAGTTGGTATAATAGTTTTTGGCCCAATATAGCACAAACCTGGGCTACATCAGCCCCTGTTTACTAACCCCAAGCTCAGGAACCTGTAAAGATGGCTCAGAACTGTTTTTTCCCTCATTATCCAAGTTAAATTACAGCAGACCTCTACTCAACCTAACTTGTAACTGGAAATACTAAACCTAGGCTCAGGCTATGCTATAAAAAAACAGAAATCACTACAAGAGCAAATTAATTCTCTCAAAGAAAGGATAAACTGGAAGTCAAACAACAGGCACATTTATGTCAAACATCAAAAATAAAAATAAACAACAATGGCTTATATTATTTCTATCGGGCTTCTGTCATGGGATGTCATCCAGGGACTGCTTCCTAAGGACTACCATGGCCTTATCTGGTCCCTAAGGCAAAGTACAGACAGTTAAAAAGCCCAAGGCTGAATTGATTCAATCTTTGCAGATTAATCTAAACTTCATAGATTGAACCGATAATAAAGTCAACAGACATTCACTTTTGATTTTGGAAATGCAGCCACATACCTGCAGTGGCCCAGGCCAGAAGCCAGGGAGCACTAAAACATTCCTCCCTGCTAGCTGGAGCAGACAGCTTGGGCCAAGGCTAGTGTGCCCACCCTGCCACGGGAGGTTTGCAGGAGAGGCGTAAAACATCCTGGGATGCTAGGGGGCTGTGAATTAACCTGAATATGGAAGGGGTCTGGGATAGCAGTTCAATAAATTGATTTAACCTAAATCAGTTAAGTCTGATACTAATCCATCCAGGTTTATCTTAAGCCAGTTTCGGCCATTTTGAAAGCAGTTTATGTGAACTGAACTTCTGTTGTGTTACAGGCTTGAACCAGTTTCCAATCACTTATACTGGTTTATGTATAATTTCTGTCCTTAGCCTAAGAGTCCCCCAAAGCCAGCCAAGACACGGCTTCTAAAGCAAGGGAACTCAGGTTTCTTCCCACTCTAGGACCCTGACCTTTTGGTTTCTCACTTTCCCTGGTTTTCCATGGCCCTGACTCAAGGAGTCAGCCAGTTCCACTCCTACGAGACTTTACTTCTTGCTGGGTAGACCCAGCACAACCTGAAGTTTCAAGTAGCAAAGCAGACAGTCTCTTCATTAAAGGCATTTACTGGGGCAAAGGCCACTCACAGTCAGAAGTTCTCTGCCACCCTCTACAATCCAGCCTGCACAGCCCTGAGAACCCCTAAAGATACTCAGTTGTTCCTTTTTCCAATCCCCGCCCCCCACCCCGAGTCCCCAGGCTCCTCTCCCAAGCAGACACCCTCCTTCTCCAGCCTATTCTTCCTATTCTTATTTTTATCTTCATCAGCTTCCCAGATGTCAGTCATCTCCCCTTTGTTAATGTATTTGTACCCACCTGGTTTTGTGTACCCGTTCCTGAGCTGCTCAGGATCAGACTTTTGTATCCTGTCTCTGATTTCCCTTGGGCACCCTCACTGATCGCATGTGACCTCCCCAGGGAAGCCCCCTGGTACTCACCCGCCACATCTAGATGTTCTGGCCAAGACTGGGAGGTTTCCTCAAAGATGGGATTTGGTGAGAGATGTCATCAGTGGATGTTCCTGGGGCTCCACCTCACCTACACCACTTCCATGCACCAACCAGTTGGATTAGGCAAGGTGTTAGTCAGCCTGGCCACTTCAGGCACAAGGCCTAGCAGTGTGACTCCAGCCTGGGCCTTGAATGCAATGGCCTGAATGCGGCATCTGGTTTGCCAGTCACTTACTGAACAAGGGTCCTCTGTTTCTGGACCCATTAACAAGGGCCTAGGTCATGCCCCTATCTTGGGGTCATGGGCCTACAGGCCATTGGGCAGCCTCACTGGCTTTTGGAGTCCTTGCCTGGAGTCCCCCGAGAGCCCCTACTTCCTTGGCCCCAGGAGTGGCTCTCATGCAGCCATTCTCTGGCCTTAGAGGCACCCAAAATGTAGAAGAAAAGCATAAATCAAAGCATTGGGGAGGTACGGTTTCATTTCCCTACTCACACATTCCACGTGTGCTGCAGCAGTCTGTCCCTGGGCGACCGTCTCCATCCTGATCCCTAGTGCCGCTTGTTTGTGAGGTGGAACCCCTGTTTGGGACTCCGTCCTGGGTCCCTCTGTGGAAGTGACTCCAGTCACGCTGGAGGAAGCACACAGACACCTCCCAGCTATTGCTCTCCAGCATTCTCCCTGCCACCAGCTTTTATCAAAGCCAGCCAGTGGGTTTTGATGGTGTCATCGCCGCACGCCAGTTCCAGCCGCACAGAAAAGTGGCTGACGAACCAGACAGGCAGGTTTGCTTGTCTGTGGCAAGTTCCTGCCCGCTCACCGCACCTGCCAAGGGTGAATATTTCCCCACTATGGGGTTTCTGGGGTTGCTTCTCTGGGACCACAGCGTTTCCCCACCATGGTTCTGGCCCCAGGGAAGGGATTTCCACCCCTTTTCCTTTTTCGCCCTGGGACACATCCACCCCCTTAAGTTGCCTTGGGGTGTATTTGTAGTATACCCAAGGTTCCAAAATGTGGGCATCTCATTCTTCCTTGGATCACCTTGCATCCCTGGAAACTGAGTCCTGTTTCCATACCTAGACAGGAAATCCATCATTGTGTTAGCTTTTCCCAGACAGTGTATTATCTGAAACTTAAAAGACTGTAAGGCAAGAGCCCAGCTCGTTACCCTAGGGTTATCCATCTTGGCCTGGCTCAACCATTGGAGGAAGGCATGGTCAGTGACCAGTTTAAACTCCTGCCTCATAAGATAGTAACAGAACAGATCGCTAAACAAATCGCCAGGCATTCTCACTCTATGGTGGCATACCATGTCTTTGCCAGGAGTAGTTTACAGCTGGCATATGCCACCAATCTTTCAATGTCCACGTCATCTTGGGTTAGCACTGCCCCGATCACTGACTCTGACGCATCAGTCTGTAAAATAAAAGGTTTGTGAAAATCTGTCATATGGATTAATATGCTGTGACACAGCACCTCCTTTAAAAGATTCAAATTACAGGTCATCTTGCTCTCAACCGTTGGTCTGTGAGTGCATCCCAAATCATACAAAGAGGGGCTCAACCACTTATTCATGAGGTCTCTAAGGAGCTGTAATGGGCTCCATGGCCGTCATTCATCATGGCCTTTCTTGGCTCGAAACAGCCATCTGTAATACTTGGGGGTGATCTCTAGCCTGTACAAGACAGCTGCCTTAACTCGTTCATAGTCATGGGCTTCATCTCAGGGCATGGCCCTATATGCAGCCTGTGCCTTACCCCATGACTAAGGCCCAAGTTGACTTGCCCAGTATCCCTTCTCTAGCTCGGCCTGTATCGCATTGTGCTCAAATGCTTCAATATAGGCCTCTGGGTCATCTTCCTGGGTCATCTTGGGCATTTTAAAAAAGGAAAGGTTATGTTGCAGCCAGTCCTGCTGTCGTGTCACCTGCTGCTGTTGGACATCAAGGATTTGGGTAAGCGCCTGTAGTGCCTGCCCTAACATATCAGGATTCACCGTCATGGCCGGCTGCTTCACAACTGAGTTGCTTCCAGCTGGGTCCTTTTCAGGTTTCCCGGCCAATGCACCAGTTTGTACTCGCCTGGCTTCATGCAGCTGTTCCCAAGCTGCTCAGGATCGGACTTTCTAATCCCGTCTCTGGTTTCCCTCAGGCACCCTCGCTGATTTCACATCACCTCCCCAGGGAAGCATCTGATACTCACCCACCATGTCTATATGTTCTGTTCAAGAGTAGGAGGTTCCATCAAAGATTGGATTTGCTGGGAGATGTCAGCAGATGTTCCTGGGGCTCCACCTCCCCAACACTCCTTCCATGCACCAACCAGTTGGATTTGGCCAGCTGTTAATCAGCCTGGCCACTTCACGTGCCAGGCCTAGCAGCATGACCCCGGTCTGGGCCTTGAGTATGACTGCCTGAATGCAACATCTGGTTTGCCAGTCGCTTACTGAACGAGGGTTCTGTTTCTGGGCCCATTAACGAGGGTCTGCGTCATGCCTGTCCATCTTGTCCCTGTTTTGGGATTGTGAGCCTACAGGCCAATGGACAGCCTCATTGTCTTTCAGAGTCCTTGCCTGGAGTCCTCAAGGGCCCCTAGTTCCTCAGTCCCAGGAGAGGCTCATGCAACAATTCTCTGGCCTTAGAGGCAACCAAAATATAGAAGAAAAGCATAAATCAAAACATTGGGGAGGTATGGTTTCACCTCTCTACTCACGCGTCCCACGCATGCTGCAGCAGTGCATCCCTCGGCAACTGTCTCCATCCTGATGCCAAGTGCCGCTTGGTTGTGGGGCAAACTGCTACCCCTCCCCAACTGTTGCTTCCTGGCATTCTCCCTGCTGCTAGCTTTATTGGAGCCAGCCAGTGATTTTTTATTACATCATCGCCACGCACCGTTCCAGCCATCATCGCCACGCACGTGTTTGTCAGCCATACAGAAGAGTGGCTGACAAACAGGTGGGCAGTTTGCTCAGCTGCGGCGCATTTTTAGTCGCTACGCCTGCCAGGGATAAGTATTTCCCCATTCTGGGTTTTCTGGGGTCGCTTCTCTGGGGTCATGGCGTTTCTGCACCACAGTTCTGGCCCTGGAGAAGGGGCTACCACCACTTTTCCTGTCACCCTGAGACACTGTCATAGAATGACAGAAAATGAGGCACCTCAAGAAGTCATGTAGTCCACCCCCTGCTCAAAGCAGAACCATCCCCAACTAGATAATTCCAGTCAGGGTTTTGTCTAGCCAGACCTTAAAAACCTCTAATAGTAATAGAACGACAATGATAGAAATTCCACCACCCCTGTAGGTAACCTGTTCCTGTGCTTCACCACCCTCCCAGTGAGAGTGTAGCAGAAAGCCCCCTTTTCCTCTTGCCTGCATTTGCTCTCCCCTCTTTGGATATGTTTCTCTTTTTCTACCTTTTCTTCCTTCCTCTCTCTTTCACTTTAAGATAAGGAATTGTATTTTAAAATTTGTATGTGTGCATTTTGTATCTCCCCTTGTAGTTTGGTATTTTTATCTATTTGTGTGCCATGGCATTTGTAGCTTATATTTTATACTCCTCACCTTTCAACTTTCAACTAAATGTGTTTTAGTAAGTTATACATTGTAACATTGTTAACAAAGGCAGGAATCAAACTGCCCTTCCCTGTATCAGGCTGGCCTCTGAAAGAGTGAGTGAATCAATGACTGAATGTGTAACATGGAAGCAGGCAGCAATTATCACCTGGAAGCTGAACTCAATAGAAGACAGTGTAACAACCGGGAAATCTCTATACCTCACTGATCAAGGGCTAGAAGCCCTGGCCTGACTTAATCAACACCAGAGACCAACTTTTGGGCTGAATATCTCCAGATCGACCACTCCCAGAGCCCTATTCTAAATTCATCAACGGACTCCCAAACCTGCACGTACATGCGGATGACCCCTGGGGCTGACAGATGCTGTCCAGTAGCCACCGAGGGGGGGGAAGTCCCACGAGGGTCAATGACCCCTGGATTGGGCAAACCAGAAAACTGGGGAGTCACCAAAGTCTGCCAAGGACAGATAAAAGGCAGTGAAAAGTGACCCTCAGTGGCGCCCTCTTGATCTCCAACTCGACCAGACCTGTCCAGCCAGAAGGACCAGCCGGCGACCCCCTTCTGGAAGATAACACCACACTGAAAGAAGCCTCAACGACAGACTCCAGCGCTTGTAGGATAGGTATACCTGACTCTGTAGCCTGCTACTGTGTGTGTGTATGTGTGTGCATGTGTGCATGTGTGTGTGTGGACCAGCCCCAAGGTTTATGATTACAGTGTTTCAATCCGCCTAATAAACTAGAATTTTAAGGATCCCGAGTTGGACATTTGTAACTGTTCAACAAGAGAGTTTTTCCTAATATCCAACTTAAACCTCCCTTGCTGTAACTTGAGACCATTACTCCTTATCCTGTCATCTACCACCACTGAAAACAGTCCAGCTCCATTCTCCTTAGAACAACCCTTCAGGTAGTTGAAGGCTGCAGTTAAATCCCCACTCAGTCTTCTCTTCTGCAGACTAAATAAGCCCAGTACCTTCAGTTGCTCCTCCAAAGTCATGTGTCCCAGCCCCCTCACCATTTTCACTACCTTCCACTGGACTCTCTCCAACTTGTCCACATCCTTCCTGTAGTGGGGGACACAAAACTGGACATGGTACTCCAGATGTAGCATCACCAGTGCCCAATAAAGGGGAAGAATCACTTCCTTTGTTCTGCTGGCAACGTTCCTACTAATGCAGCCCAGTATACTGTTAGCTTTCTTGGCAACAAGGGTACGCTGCTAACTCATATCTAGCTTATTGCCCACTGTAATCCCCAGGTCCTTTTATGCAGATATAGGCAAACCCTTCTTAGCACTTAATTGGTTCCTGAAAAACTGAGCATTAAGTAAAACCAAGAGTTAAGCAAAACCATCTTTCACTTTTCACTTTCTAAAGCGATCAAAATCACTAGAATCAGGGCTGTCAGGATTAGTGTCAGTTTCAGCGCCAGCTATATGATGTCCACGAGCATTATAATGAAATTTGCTGAGCGCCAAGTAGAATCAGGTATCAACTTAAAATGAGCGCTATAATGAAATAGCACTAAGCGAAACAGTGTTAAGCGGGGGTTGCCTGTAGTGTCAAAACTATTCAAGATGGATGCTAGCGGTCCAACTTGCCTTGACTCACAAATAAGCAGATCTCAGGTTTCCACCATCTCCTTAGCCCATTCCTAAATACTAGCTTTCTAGGGAAACTAAGGAATTCAACATTACAACAACACGAACACAGTTAAACACAGAAACATTACAATTAAAATCATAGTTCATCACAATTTGAAAGCAGAAAATTGTATTACAGCCATGAGTGACAAAAGTATTGCTCAGCCAGGTTGTCATGGTATCCTGGGGTGCCAAAAAGATGCTTTCAAATGGCAAAAAGATGCTGTACAAAGATGCTTTCAAGAGTGCTACAGAACAGGCACTGCTGCCATGGTGACCTTCCTTCCATTTTTGTGTCCTTGTGACAAGATATTTAGCAGAATTCACAGATTTGTTGGAATCTGACATGGCTATGCTACAAGTGCTTCTGCTATGGCTTCAAACTTGCAACCTCTAGGCTATCAACCATGCACCTTGGCACCCACACCATTGCAACCTCCACTGTGCTGACTGCAGCTAGGTAAAACTACCCTGCATGCCTCATACAGAGCCAGATCAGTAAGCAGCTGCAGCACGAGTAGGTATTCCTGCTGCATTAGGTTTATCAGATACACTTCATACAAGACATAATTTATTGATTTAATGGAGAAACATCTGTTCCAAAGGTTCTCAACCAGAAACACAGGAACAAGTTTATCAAATCACAATTCTACCTGGCAGCAGCAGTGCAACCGTCTGGGGAAACACAGGAAAAGTAGATAAATCGCCAGGCTGCCATGCTGCCCTACACTCCTGTTTTTGGGAGCAGCATGTGGAATCAGGCTAGGAAAGGCCGCAGCATCTGGGACTCCTGCCTCCATTAGGTTTATCAGATAAATGTTTCTGCTAAGAACCACAGGAACAGAGGTCTTAGAGAACAGTTGAGAACCAATGAGGCAGTAAAACAGTGGTTCTCAACTGGGGTACTGGTAAATTTAAAAAGTTAGAGAGGTGCCTTCAATCTACAACGATTGAGAGCCGCTCTTCTATTCTGTTTACTGATAACAAACACTGTAACATGGTGGGATCCCAGGGGCAGCCGTGACAGCCCCTAGTGGCTCTGCAACCATGCCCCACTCTGCCTCTAGGGTGCCCTCTTCCGTCTCATCCACCACACCTTGATGTAATTATTGGATTGAAAGGGAAGCTGCCCACAGGCCTTAGAGTGAGCCAGTCTAGCTAAATCTCCACCAGGGTTCCTCTGAACCCCACTGGCCTCAACAATGCCCTCAGGCATAGTGGGCCCTCTTGGCCTGACCACGCCTCTGCTATGTACCTGTAGCCTTAAGGGCCAATTGTATGGGTCCTTTCCTCCCCTATTCCATGCCCTAAGCTTCATGCATGTCACTGTATTATCATACTCTCCTGTTGAGGCTTTGTCCTCCTCGGCCTCTGCCTCTTTTCTCTAAGCTGGGCTTCCTAGCTGGGGTCCACTGTATCGGACCTGGCTTTGAGGCACCAGCTCTAGCCTTGCCCTCTTGTGCACCAGGCCCCTGGCCCCCGCCTCTGCTCCTCTCAGACGCTCACTACTCCCCACCCCCCCCCGGCAGCTGCCACCAATGGCGGTGGCAGCGTCTTCGGGGACGGGATCAGAGCAGGGGCGGGGCCCTGCACGCTGCTCAAGTCGCCTCTGCCCCTGAGCTATAACAAACTCTTCCTTCTGGACCCACCAACATCAACAAAAAGGGGAAGCAGCACAGTGCACCTTTAAAAGAGAAAACCTTTCCTCATCTCTGGTACCAAGATAACCTCCCAGCTCTGGGTTATATGCCTATGAGGTCCCAGAGCGTTATTGGTAAACCAAGGCAACACACTAGTCCTAGCATTCCTGGTAGCTTTCCTGGCCAAGAGCTCCTACCCCTGCAGCTTGCAGGACTAGACTACCTTGCTAGCTCAGGCCTTTGGCTTACATGCCTCTCAAAGCCCTGCCACTTCTGGTCAGGGGACTACTCTGTGCTGCTTGCAGGTGCCTGCTAACTGATCTCATTGAAAGATTACTATGGCAGCCCAATTACAGCTGGGCCCTGCCTGGCCTGCAATGCTCTCTCTCTCTGAATGTTTCTCTCAAAGTACCAGAGACCCCCCACACTTTGTTACAAACATCATGATATGACAATGTATTTCCAAGATCAAAACTGCATTATTTGTACCAAACTAGAGTATAAGGAACCAAGTAGACATCGTTCTGAAAAACATACAGATGTGGCCCATGCAAAGGGCAATTTCCATGAATACACGGGAGAGGGGGTAAACTCTAAGCATGGATTCCTGGAATTCTACCCTACCTTTGAGCATACAGTAATGGAAACACAGTGATTCAACATCTCCACAGTCTTCTGTGCAGGGCAATATTTGTCCCTAACTTTCTGAAAACACTTGCATATTTTCAGATTATAAAGCACATCTTAGAAAGGTTTTGGAAGTTACAGTTCTCAAGTAATTCAAGTGTTTTAACAGCCTGTACATGGTTTATGCAAATGCTGTGTCAGTTGTATGGTGCATTAGAAATGCTTATATACCTGAATGGCAAGGCTCTTTGAGTAGATGTGATATCTTTTATTAAACCAACTGAATAGTTGGCAAAAAGTTCATAGCAAGCTTTCGGGAGCAGTCACCCTTCTTTAGGCACAGGGAGTCTCTGCTGTTCTGAGACTCCAAAAATGAGAGAAGCTATAAGTGTGGCAGGATGTCACTGTTGAAGTTAGCTTCTTTTTTCTTCATGTTGCAAAGGTTCCATTTCAGATGGAAAAATTCAATATCTTCCATGTTGCTGGGTTTTTGGTTGTAACCGTGTTGGGCCAAGGACATAGGCAGGATATAATGCTGAAACATCTTGGATTTGGTTTAGAATAGACTACCACTTTGTGTTGAAATGTTCTTATCCTTAATCTAGTCCATGGTGTCAACTTCAAGAGAAAATTGTGTATCCTTGAGGAGGAATAATGGAAAGGACAACAGAGGGCTCCCGGGAGTCTAATTTCATCCTTATTGCAAAGTAGGAGGGTTTGAGGCTAAGTAAAAAAAAGCTTAGCCTTACCTATCCCAGACCTGGGAAAATTAGTACAGGCTTAAACAACCTGCAAACCCAGGTCAAAGGTTTTTCTGTATGGACGAAGGGAGGAATTGGCTACAACCTAAGTCATTAGGTTAACTATACACTGATGATATCAACAGAGTCAGTCACACCATTCCCACTGCTGGAAGTACAGATTTCTAATGGTGTATTTCCCAAGATAGGGAGGTAAAATGGAATACAAAAGAAATGTTGATAGTCTTTTGAAATGAACATGAAATAAGATCTACAAAGCTTGTCTGACTACAGTATTATTTTTCTCATGGGAGGCTCTCCTTCTCACTTTGTATATCAGTAATAAATAAAAGGTTAATCACATAATATATAAGAATTGTTATCCGTTTTGTGGAAAGACCGTTGTCATTACATAAATGAGTACATAAATGACTTTTATTCTCAGTTTCTTACATCTTTTCTCTCCATTATCAAAGATTAATAAAACTTGTCAAAAACCAAAAATACAAAAACAGTTAGTTGTCAAAAAATCAAATCTTTAAAACAAAATTATTATTAAAGATTATTGCCAGAATCAAAGAAAACTATTCATTGCAAATCCAGGTAATAAGCCTACCTTTGACTGAGTCATGGTATCCCATTACCATGGAGGTGATCTCAGTTTCATAGAATTTTAAATGTCACAAAAGTTCTACTGATTTATTTTTAAGGTATTATTAAGTGGCTTGCCTTGGGACTTTGATAATTAGCTACATTGTCTCTCCCATCTAATTTTTCTGGTTGAACCCAGCCATGGGCTAGGGTCTTCTACACAGCACTGGTGGACAGACCCTTGTGCCTTCAAATAATAAACTGGAGGTATAGAGCTTGAAAGGTCATTACTAAGCCATTTGCTTAATCATGTAATTCTGTGTTCTCAGTCCTATGGTCAAATTTTCACATTAGAAAAACAACTGCCAGGTTTTTCAGTAACAGGGAACTGTGTTGGCCATCTCAGCAGAGATGCCAAAGATCCAATGGGTGTAGAAATGTGAGGTGAGATGCAGGCTGTGAGGTCATTCTAAGTAATTTTGCACTGATATTGTCTGCAATGCATATTTGTTATGGTGTTAAATGTAGGAATTCAGCCTCAGGACTATCAACCTAGCACCCTTCATGAGCGTGAAATGCAAACAAATTAAATAATCATGCTCTACATGCAGCATGGATCTGGGAGTGGCTGGAACAGGTGCCACATGCAGTGTATTCCCAGACCAGCCTAGGTGGGCACCACACGTAGTGCAGATCCTGGAGCAGGTGCCACGTGCAATATTTGTCCCAGGCTCTGCACATAGGGCTGGCACAGTACATACTATGTGGGTCAACTCAGACCCAGAGGCAGCATGGGAAGTGATGTGACAGGCCTCCACAGGCCAAATTGGCCCACAGGCTGTATCTTTGACACCTTTGCTTTAAAAGGTAATACATATTAAATATAATTAATAAACTTCCACAAGGAAAAGTTGGTCCCCTAATACAAAGTATGTCCTTGCTATCAGTGGAAAAATGGCGTGATACTATTTGCTATCTGTTATAAAGACAATTGAAGTAGACTGAAAGATACTCATGGACTTCACTGGGCTCTGAACCAGGCCCTTGTAAAGTGACTACAAGTGTCGCCTTGTAGCAGAACCACCCTAATCCTGCCTGCACTCACGGTCCTCCATATAACCCTGCTCTCCCCCATTTCTCTCTCCTGACACCCCTTGATGTTCCTTGATATTAATTGGGAGGCTGACCCTAAATGCCAGAGTGCCTGCACCAGGGCTTCGCCTAACATGACTCATAGATTTCACAGACATTAGGGCTGGAAGGGACCTCGGAAGATCATCGAGTCCAGCCCCCTGCCCAAAGGGCAGGAAGTCAGCTGGGGTCACAGGATCCCAGCAAGATAAGCATCCAGTTTCATCTTGAAGGTGTTCAATGAAGGCGCTTGAACCACCTCCGGTGGCAGGCTGTTCCAGACCTTGGGGGCTCGGACAGTAAAGAAATTCTTCCTTATGTCCAGCCTGAAACGGTCTTGTAGTAGTTTATGACCATTCGACCTAGTCGTCATCCCTTGGGGCGCTCTGGTGAACATATGTTCCCCCAGATACTGGTAGTCACCCCTGATAAACTTATAGGTGGCCATCAGATCACCCATGCGCCTGTGCTTTTCCAGGCTAAAGAGCCCCATAGCTCTCAGCCTGTCATCGTATTGTTAAATTTCACGGATGTGTCACCTGGTCATAGAAGGAAATGAGATTGGTCAGGCAAGACCTACCCACAACAAACTCGTGCTGGCTATCCCTCAGAATGTTGCCTTCTCTTAGCCTGCCAATAATGGTTTCTTTGATAATTTTTTTGAAGATCTTTCCAGGGATTGAGGTCAAACTGATTGGCCTGTAGTTTCCCGGATCTTCCTTCCTCCCTTTCTTAAAGATAGGCACCATATTTGCCCTCTTCCAATCTTCAGGTACTTTGCCCAACTGCCACAAGTTCTCGAATATCCTATGAAGTTTGCCAGTTCCTTTAGCACTCTCGGGTGCAGTCTACCCGGACCTGCTGATTTGTAGGTGTCCAGCCTCTCAAGGTGTTCCCTCACCAGATCTACACCAGAGGCAGGCAAAATATGGCCCATGGGCCGGATCCAGCCCACCAAGCACTTTCATCTGGCCCCCAGCAAATTGTGCCCCACCGAGCCCTTCCACCCACAAGGGTGGGAGTGAGATGCCCACATGTACACACAGCCCCAAAAACTACCCTTTTGCCTTGCTCCCACCTTCGTGGGCAGAACAGCCTGGGGGGCCAGCATGCAGCTTCCGTGCGGGGCTGCTGCTGCCACATCCCCCAAGACCTGCTCACTTCCCTGGTCTCCTGCTGGCTCCTGGAGACTCCCTCCCCTGCAGTGCAGGCCCTGTAGGGAAGGCAGCTAGCTCCAGAGCCTGAAGCTTCTCTTCAGTGCTGCGCATCCCCGGCAGGGAAGGCACCTGGCTACAGCACATAGGGCTTCCCTCCCTGCTGTGCTAGTGCAAGGGCTGCACTTGAGTGGCAGGGAGCACCAGCAATACAGGCAGCCACACAGAGGTTGCGTCCCTTGCTGCGATGTGCAGCACTAGCCGGAGCTGCACCCTGCTGGCACCCTGTGCACCCTGCCTGCTGCTGCATCATGCCCTACTCCCCCCCCACCTTCCTCACACCCTGCTCCCACAATCCCTCACATATACACAACCCCCCAACATAACCTATGCCCCCTCACACACAGCCACACCCCCTCACAACCTCACACACCCTCACATCCTACCACATGCACACACCCACCATACAATATATAAAACTAAAAATGTATTTTTGAGTTAATTATGTAATCACCTCTATATACACTATGCAAACACAAATCATGACAAAAAAAATTTTTGTAATACAATTATAATACCTTATGTGTTTGACTTTTAGTGTATGATTTTGGGTTTTTTTCCTAGTTCTAAGATGGCAACTCCCCAAAAGGAGTATTTCCAGGGGGCAAGGGGAAGGCCTTCCCATGGCAAAGGTCAGGATTTAGGGGATGGGTCCCAAGATGGCAACAAGGGGGAGGGGCAACTGTCAAGGGGCAGGACTACCCATGCGGCCCTTGACAGCTCAGCAAAACTCATTAGGCGGCCCCCCACCCAAAATGATTGCCTGCCTCTGATCTACACCAATGGTGGGTGTATATTCACCCTCACTCTGGTCATCCCACGTCTTGTCAGGCAGGGTGGTCCCTTTGGGCTGGTGAAAGACCAACACAAAGTAATCATTAAGCAGATTGGCTTTTTCCTGGGGGTCGGTTGTCAGCTGCCCCATTTGGTTTAGCAGGGGTCCAGTGTTGCCCTTGGGTTTTTTTCTGACTTCCCACGTATCGAAGAAGGACTTTTATTCGTGTAGCCAGTTGGAGTTCAGTTACAACCTTGGCTTTCCTAGTTCGCTCCCTACAGGTGCAGACCAGTGCAGAATAATTCTCCTTAGTGGCATTTCCTGTCTTCCATCCTTTATAAGCTTCTCTTTTTAGACGTAGGTCCATGAATTCCCTGTTGAGCCAAGCAGGTTGCTGAGCCCTTTTATTACCTTTCCTATGGGCTGGAATGGACTTCCCTTGTGCCTCTAGAATTGCTTCCTTAAGGAGCGACCACTCATCGTGAACTCCCCTCCCTGTCAAATCATGGCCTCTCAGGGCCTCAACAACAAAGCCTCCTGAGCTTATGAAAGTCAGTTTTCCTGAAGTTGAGGACTTCTCCATTGCTGACTGACTTGCCAGCTTCACAATGGATAGTGAAAATGATCAACTCGTGGTCACTGTCTCGCAGCTTCACTTCAATTGTTAGGTCACTGACTAAATCATTCCCTTTGGCCAGTACAAAGTCTAGCAATGCCTTACCTCTTATTGGCCCATAAACTTCTTGAGAGGTAGGGCTCGTCCATGCATGTGAGGAAACTTTGTGACCAATCGGATTTGGCTGAGTGCTCTTCCCATGAGATGTCTGGGTAGTTGAAGTCTCCTAGGACAACCATACACCAAGAGCATGCAGCCTCAGCCAGTTCCCTAGCAAATTCATGGTCAAGCTCTTGTTCCTGATTTGGAGGTCAGTAGTAGACTCCTACCATTGTATCCCCTTCACCATGTTCCCCTTGTATTCTAACACAGAGGGTCTCCAATCTTCCTCCTTGGGTGTCAATCTGCACTTCTAGGGAATTGTGCTGCTCCTTCACATAGAGAGTTACACCCCTGCCCCTTTTTTCAGCATGATCTCTCCTGTACAGGGTATAGCCATCTATACCCATGGTCCAGTCATAGGAGGAGTCCCACCAGGTCTCCATTATCCTTAAGAGATCGTAGTCATTTCTGTTTAGCAGAAGAACCAGCTCCTCCTATTTATTCCCAAAGCTCCAGGCATCTGTGTGCAGGCAAGTAAGTGTGCTGTTAGAGGCCCTAGGCTTCATTACACTCCTGGCTCTATTCCTGGGTGAGCCTTGAGCAGCCTAACCTCCTGATTTTGTGGTTGATGGTTGGTGAGCTTGCACTAGTGGTTGTCTGCCCATCTCCCAGTGAACTTGGTTTAAAGCCTGGTCAAGTAGGTCAGCCATTCTGGCTGAAAAGAGATTCTTCCCCAGTGGAGTGAAGTGAAGGCCATCCCTTCCCAACAGACCGCTGCCTCTCTCTCCGAAGTGCGGACTGAGGTCGTAGAAGCCAAAGCCTTCACTATGGCACCAGCCTTCTGTGCCATCATGGACGCTTCAGCTTCTACAACCACAGTCAGGTGCTCTCCTGACCAGCTGCAGTTGTGTCCCCACACATTAACAGGCAGCTTATTGCACCTAAACTGCAGTTGCTCCCTTGCTGTATTCCCTCCTTCAGCTCACCCGTGTTCAACTGCCTGGGATTCTTTCAAAGTAAGAATCTACAGTCTCTTTCAAAGTAACAGGAGCCCCTGGCTCCCCTCTTACACTCCTCCTGATTAAGGAAAAATTAAATGGACTCCTCATTAAGAGGTATATGCTAATTTAGTTGTATTGAAGTAAATTGAGCTAGGAGGGAAAGAGAGACCAGATAAAGCCTTGAAAAGTTTCAAACTAAAATCAAAAATTCACTTTTTAAATTTAAAGTTCCTGGTAATTGTCTTTGTATTGTATTGCACTAATACCATGTTAATCACATTTCCTGCAATTGGATACTATTCACTGATTCAGTTTTCACAGGAAATATAAACTCTGATCAAGAAGAGACTGTAGATTAATGGTGTAATTAGCATCATTAGCTCAGGTTTGTTACACATATATGAAAAGTTGTAGAGTAAATCATTACAACTACATTAACACTAAAATGCACAAAATCCGTTTTAAGCTATGTGTTTAAAAAGTATGTAATATGACATATTTAAGGTGCTTTTTTAATTCTACTTATGCAGTGGTTTGGACATGTAACAAGGCCCAGCACCCTTACTAATACCATCCTGAAGGGTACTGTGGATAGCAGAAGAGGAAGACCAAGAACAAGCTGGACCACCAACATCAAAGACTGGACAGGATTAAAAAAACAAAAATAAAAATTGTAAATAGAAAAGATGCTACGAAATCACAACATGACAAAATATTTTAAGCTGATGCATTATTCTAACATAAATCTGACAAATGACAGCCCTCTAGTGGCTAAATGTATATATAAACACAGATTATGCAATGCATCAACAAACTCCAGGGGAGTGCCCTGCCAACTCCTCATGGGACAGAATTGTCAGTGAACTTGGGACCATGATCAGGCTCACCAATGGCCTGGGCCCAGCCCTTGTCCCATGCTTACGAACAGCTGCAGTCTAGCCAGGACTGGGCTGTCAATCCTGCTTGCCCCACAGAGGGTGGCAAGATGTCAGTGAAGGGACTCAGGATGTAGAGCAGAGGCAGGCAAAATACAACTCGCAGGCCAAATCTGAGGCTCCCAGATGCATGGAATCCGGGGCCCACGCCAAGCTGGGCAGTGGGAGCCCAGAGCTTGGGTGGGCAGGGTGCATCTGTGAGGGAGGATGGGGGTGCGGGATCCCCCTTAGTCCCACACATGGCGCAGTCCCTGCTGCCAGTGGCGGCAGCAGCAGCAGGTGGTGGGCCCTCAGGGTGTTTGTGGTCCACACAGACACCACCACCAGGCAATGCATGGCTCCAGGCTGTTCCGGGAGCTGCACGTGATGGCAAGGAGCAGAGTCAGGCCAGTCCACCTCTATCATGCAGGGCTCACGTTCAGCTCCCAGGACTCACGCACCACCAAGGGAAGCCCTGCATGATGGAGCTGGCTGCTTTCCCTGCTCCTTGCCACCATGTGCAGCTCACAGGACTTTGCCAGGGATCAAGGCACTTCCAGCAGAATCCCATGAGCTCTGGCTAGGGGGCTTTGTACCTCTGTCTATGCCTGGTACTACTACATTTTTGTATTTACTTATTTACTGCCTCAAAGAACTATGAATGCATGCCTACCAGTGGATATTTCTGGCAACTAAGAAAAGTGTGTATGTCGAATATAGCCAGATTAGAGAAAACAATCTTGTATGAAATACTAAGTATTTAATTTCTAATCCAAGCAGGCAAATGGAAAAGACTGAAAATAAGTCTCTCCTAAATTAGAATGACAATACCTCACATTCCTCTTCATACTGCATTCCAGAGAAGGTATCACGTATGGCCTTCAGTTTGCAAGATGGTATTTAAGAACTACTGGCCATACTCGAAAGTACTGAATATAATGCTGGGCAAGACCCTTACCCTATAATTAGACTGTGCAGTTTGCATCAACCATGTGAACTTAAATTGGGTGGTTATAGTATTTGTTTCTCTGACAGTCCCACTGAATTTCTAAAATACTGTAAGTACAGCTTCAAAACCCTTAGGGTGGAGACTGAGATGACTGGCCTACCTGACAGAAGTGGATGCAATCTGGAAATGAGATGCAACTTGAATCATTTTCTCTTTTCCTTGGAAAGGGTGGTTCAGAAATCAGGAGGTAATTCCAGCAGAAAAATGTCAACAATAAAAGGAAATTAGGAAACGGTCCAGCCATGGTAGAAGGTAAGCCTCACTAGATAATCTTCTTTCCTGTACTTCAAGCTTAAAAAAAAAAAAAAAATCAAAGAAAATACTGTTGGAAAAACTCCAGGCAATCTTCCCAATGACCGCTGTCATAAAGGGACATGAAAATAATTAACACTGTAAGACTCCCAACACGATTATGCAAACAATGGGCTAGGTCCTCTACCTAAAAGTAAAATACTCAGAGAGCTTCCGTTAACAGCACATGTGGAGCAGAGGTATCAAGCGTGTTCTTAATGTACACAGGGCTGTTAGTGGAGCCAAGAAGCCAGGGACAGAGAAAGCAGAGACAGAGCCTGTTGCCTAAATCCTGGGCACAGAGCCCCACTGGGTATGTATGGCAGCAGCCAGGGGCAAGCGATGTTTGCCCTACACCCTGCCACCACTCACCTGTGAGGAGCCCCACAGTGTAGATCTTGCTGGCCAAAGGGGCAAGGCAAGTTTGACACCCCCAATGTAGAGGGAAAGACAATATTGGGAAGCAACAATAAGCACCAAGTAATGATCAATCAATAAAATATCATAAAAATCTCATTTCAAAACTCTTAACTTGTAACACCTTGACTGTGTCCCCCAGGGCTGCCTGGCTGAACAGTGCAGGGCGCAGCCCCCAGGTCAGTGACAGAATCACAGCCTCCCAGATCCAACCAATCAGTTGATCAATAGGACCAGCCAGACGGCAGCACACTGGACATTCTCACAGCTCAGTTCTGGGTGAGATAACAGGGAGCCAGCTACTCTCCTTCCTTACCTGCAAACCTTCCTATAGACTGTCATCCCCTGCATTAGCTGAATACAAATTACTGGGCTTACTATACAGGTCACAAGGTAAAACATAATAATGAGTGATATACCCTATGTCCTATACACTGCTGCCATCTGTTGCCAGGCAGAGTAAGGGAGCCCACAAAGCGTGCCGAGATGCACACAGCATCAGCACTGCAAGCTTTCTACTTGTCAGGGCCTCAGTATTAGAATGTTTGTCCATGTGGCTCCAAGTAAGTTTTTTCTACCAGAAAAACTCCAGCCTCTATCTCTCCCTTGTATTGCCCCTGGGCCTCCAGCCCGCCCAGCTTCAAGCCACCTCTACTGCCTCTGGGCCTGCCCAAGCTCTGGGCACTTGGCTCTGATATTTGCCCCTCTTTGGCTTTGGGCCCCTAGCCCTGGTTTCACTCCTCTCAGGCTCTGGCCCTTAGCCCTCCAAGCTTCAGGTCATCTGCCACCTTCCTGGCTTTAGGCTTTAACACTCCGGACTTCCACCTGCTGATGTTTTGCATCCTCGCCCCTAGCAGGGCTCAAAACCAATGTGCACCTCAGGCCCACCTGCAGCCTCCTCATTCGCCCCTTATAGCCACACCTGGTTCACCAGTATAAAACAAAAATACAAGCCCTCTGCCTATAACTAAAACTACCCCCACACAAGGTTTCCTGAAAGCCATAAGCACTTTACTTGCGGCTCCTAGGGCGGCTCCTAGGGCAGCTCCAGAAATCCTTGTGGGTGGCTGGATTGCTACCTGACAGAAAGGGGAAGGGTTTAGGAGGCGCATAGGGCCAGTGCCTGAGACCAGGCTGTCAGTCTGGTCCAGCAGGCAGAAGAGCTCCTAAGCAAGATGTTTGCCAGAGAGGGACTTACTCTCCTTCTCTGGCAACCATCTTGCTCAGGAGCTCTTCTGCCTGGTCTCAGGCACTGGCCCTATGCATCTCCTAAACCCTCCCCCTTTCTGTCAGGTAGCTCTCCAGCCATCCACAAGGATTTCCATTTTGGGTCTGGTGACCAGTTTCCCCTCCCTACAGCAACTTAAACTCAGTTGCTTGCAGCCCTTTGTTTTTAGGCTGTCTAGATTCAGCTTACTGCTCTGTTTCTATTTCCTAGGATAGTCACTTTTCCCAGAAGTAGCTGCTATCTGCATGGCTAATAACCTGCTTGCTTTCTGGCAGCTAGCTCACTAGTACTTAGCCAAGCTGCCAAGCCCCATGGAGCCAGCTCAGCCTGCTGCAATTTCCTCTTAAAGTAATAGGAGTCCCTGTGATAGTCCCTCTCCTAACAAAGGAGTTATGGACACCACTCTACTTAACAGTTTCCCCATCCCACCTTGTTAAACTCGGATAACTCTGGAGAGGCTTCATCTCCACTTATGAGAGATTTGAGGAAAGTCTAGAAAGTTGTACTCCTATTGAATGAGACTATGGGGAAATTTGTTGTTTCTCCTTGTCTCTCTCGCCAACTTAGGTTTTAGGGTTGTTCTAAGAAGTCTCCTTCCTCCTCACTCACCTCTGAACAAAACTCTGAAGAGTGTCCTTTTGGCCTTAACAGACTGTGCAGAAGTTTTTTCTCTCTGAATAAAAGGCTGAGGCCAGAAGTTTTTTCTCTCTGAATAAAAGGCTGTAGCACCTTAATCAGAGTTAGATTAAGGTGCTATAGACCCAGTCCTCATATCCTGGGATAAAAACAGAATGTCAATAATTAAAAATATATATATTTGTGCCCCTATCAATACAAAGTGAAATGTAAAAGCCAGACCTTACTGTAACCAATGCCCACCTGAGTCTGTGACTAACCTGGCTCTGAAATGTGTTCAATGTTTTTTATTTTTCTTAAGGACTGGTTTGCTTTAATTCATCCCTAGCTAGCCTCTTCTCCCTTCCCTCATGGGGTAAAATGTGAAAGGGCTCCAAGGAGTCTCATTCCTTTCCACTATACACTACATGGTGTTGACTCTTACACATTTATAGTGAGCAATGTGATTCTTTTGGTCCTTGCTGCAGGCAGTTTTGTGCCAATGTAAAAAGCTAGCCTTTATGTATTTCATATTAAGCACTCCCTGGAACAAGGAGACCTCCTCACATCACCAGGTTAGAGAGTGATGTTCTATTATACTAGCTCAGAAAAACAAAATTATAGAAAAACACAGCTGGAAGGAACCTCAGGTCACTAGTCCAGCCTCCCAGCTCAAGGCAGGCCTATTTGTTGCACTCAGTGAACATGTGCCTAGACCCACCACGAACAACTATAAGCCCCTCTTAAAAAGGGAGGCCACTGAGAATACAAGAACTGTTTGGGACAAATAAAAAAGAAAACAGGAACAGGAGTGAGAGTTACAATTTCAAAACAACAGTCCAGGAGGGGATACCAAGCAGAGCGTACCAGCCCCCTCTGCCCCCTGAATGTGCCCTCTGCCCCCTGAATGAATCAAACGAACCTGTGGGCCCTGACCACTGAAACTCTGCCCGGAGATGTGAGCAGAAGAATAAGGAAAACAACCCCACCCTTGCCTGCGTTTTTTCTGGCCAGAGCCTCCTTCCTGGTATGGAGATAGCCATGGACCCCACCACTGCATAAAGGAAAACCCAGCTCACCATTTGACCACACCATCTCACTCCTGTCCCAGGAACTGCACATAAAAACTTCCTATGATAGCGATTTCACAGTCTCCCTAGCTAATTTGCTGCAGCACTTAACCATCTGAAAACAGACTGAGGGAACTGGGCTTCTTTATTCAGAAGAAGGGAAGACTGAAGGGGGATTTAACAGCAGCCTTCAACTACCTGAAAGAAGGCTCAAAAGAGGATGGAGCTGAACTGTTCTCAGTGGCGGCAGATGACAGAACAAGGGGCAGTGGTCTCACATTGCAGCAAGGGAAGTTTAGGTTAGATATTGGGAAAAACTTGCTCACTAAGACGGCAGTAAAGCATTGGAACGGTGGTACAATCTCCATCCTTGGAGGTTTTTACAACCCAGCTAGATAAAGTCTTGGCTGGGATGATTTAGTTGGGGCTGGTCCTGCTTTGAGCAGGGGGGCTGAACTGGACCATGGCCTGAGGTTTCTTCCAACCCTAATTTTCTGTGATCTGCTTAGTTGGAAAGCTCTTCCTACTATCGAACCTCGGTCTCCCCTGTGGCCATTTAAGCCAGCACTTCTCACCCTGTGCCCCCTGGACAAAGAGCCCTGCTCTTTATGGCACCTTTTAATACCTGAAGGCCCCTTCTCCTCCTCGGAAGTGGTCTTGGCTGCCACGTGTGAGGAGCCCAAACCTAGCACTGCGCATCGGCCTTGCTCAGATGACCCTTCTCAAAGGAAATTTTTTTTTTTTTTTTTTTAAACCCCAAAACTCCTCTCAGAGGAACACGCCGGCCGAGGACCCCGGCAGCGCCCGGGCAGACGGTGCTCCTGGTGTGCCCCGTCGCCACGGGGGAGGCTGGGGCTGTCGGGGGTCCGGGGGGCAGGGCTGCCAACTCTCCTTGAAAATATTCGAAGAAGTTTCCTCACGCGACTAACGACACGAATGGCTTTACCTCAGGAAGGTAAATGCACGTGACTATTACATATTAAAAACTCACTGCCCCCCTACATAAATCAGACCCAACGCTGAATGCTTATTTTAAGGACATGTCTCTCCCAGGCAACTCTCGGCATCTCCTGGGGAGTGACTGCTACTTCCTGGAGACCCCCGGGCACCCCTGGAGGCGGGCGGCTACGTGGTGGGGCCCATCAGCCGGGCGCGGACCCCGCGGCCCGGCAGGGAAGGCGGCGGCGAGGGTGGCCAGGCGCATGCGCGGGGGTGGCAATGGCGGCGGCGCTGGAGCACGAGAACCAGGTCTTCCTGGACCTCTTCCACCAGGACGGGCTGGTGGTGTGCGCGCGCGGGCTGGGCATCGACCGCCTGCTGCTGCGCTTCCTCCGCCTGTACTGCGAGCCCACCAGCCTGGTGCTGGTGCTCAACACGAGCCCGGCCGAGGAGGCGAGTGCGGGGCCGCGGACGCGGGCGTTGCAGGCTCGCCGGGGCTTCCGGGTGCGCCCGCTCCCGGGTCCGGGCCCTTGGCCGCGGCCGGGCGCAGGGCACAGCAAGCCGCGGCCGGGCGAGCCCGTCTGCCCCACACGCCCCTCAGCGAAGAGCAGCTCGTTCCGGGGCGGAGCGGAGCGGGCGCCTGTCGCTTCGCGCTGGCGGCAGCAGCTAGGGCGCCGGGCCCGGCTGGAGGCTTTGTAGCTGGCGGGGGCTCAGGACAGCAGGAGAGTTGCCGCTCCCTGGGTCAGACCAGGGGTCCGTCTTGTTCAGTCTCCTGTGTCAGGAGTGCAGGGAGCCAGGCCCCCTCGGTGCACTCCTCCTAAGCCCCTGCCCTTCTCTTCCCTCCCTGTGATGTTTGTAGTTGAGGCAAGTGACTAGCTGTTGCCTTTGCAGTCGTCTCCCAGGTTGAGGGAGGCAAATAGTTCACCGTGTTACGGCTCTCTGAGCTTGTCACGCGGCGCGGCACGTCTCTGGGCAGTGCCCACTGGCTCCTGCGAGTCACTGGAGGGCAGGGGCGGCGCTGTCCGGCGTGTTCTGCTCCGTGTCCCCGTTCGGTGGCCTTGTTTTGAACCTCTGACCCTTGCTCCCATCCCTATTTTGTCTTTTTGTTGTCCTAAGGGATTAGGGATGGGCCCTTCATGGTCCCTCTCATGACGGGAGGTTTCTGTCTCTACTCGGTGGGCTTTGGCCTGTGGTCTGGAGTGGTGCGTCGCAAGGCCTGTGTCCGCAGTAGCAGGGGGTGGGTGCTGGAAGGGAGAGCGAACTGGGCATGAGCAGGATCTGTTCCCACTGTTCCTCTTTCACTTGCACCTTTCAACATTTTAAGGTGTAGGGCGTTGCGTTCGGAAGCTTTGTTCCTGACTCCCATGCTGATCCCTCTTTCCTTGCAGAATTTGTCCAATCCCTTTTTGAATCTGGCTAAACTGTCAGCTTCCACCACACTCAATGGTGTTCCACGCTTTAAATTAATTACATGCTGTGTGAAAAAGAATTTCCTTTTGTTAGTTGTAAACTTACGTCCCACTAGTTTCATTTTGTGACCCCCTAGTTCTTGTATTGAGAGAGAGAGTAAATAATCAATCCCTATTTACTTTCTCTTTGCCCTTTAGTGTTTTGTAAACCCATATTATATTGCCCCTTAAGCATTTCTTTTTCTAAACAGAACATTTCTTTAGTCATCCCACATTTGGAAACTTCATCCCAACTGCGTTCTTGGGATTAAGATAGGCAAGGGTTTGAGTGCAAGACAGTCTATCAGGTCCCTTTTTATTTAGGTTGTAGATTTCCTGTTGTAGCTGAGCATTTTGACAAAAAGACCAGGGTCCAAGCTACAAGTTGTTTAGCATAAATAAAAATACGCTAGATGATCACTGAGAATAAATGACAAACTCGCTCTCCACTCAAATATGTTTGCATATGTTGTTGATGATTAGTAGTAGTTTCTAAGCCTACAGAGGGAAAAAAGGTACTTTCTGGAGTACTGTGTATAGTTTCCCCCCCCCCGCCCCCAGGATGTAGGCAAATTGGAGAGAGTCCAGTAGAGGGGAGCAAAAATGATTAGGGAGCTGGGGCACATGACTTGAGGTGAGGCTGAAGGAGCTGGGCTTATTTAGTCTGGAGAGTAGAAGCCTGAGAGGGGATTTAATACCAAAAAGAATGAAGCTAGACCAGGGGTGGGCAATTATTTGGGCCCGTGGGCCACATAAGGAGATTTGATGAGTTTCATAGATTCGTAGATGTTTGGGTTGGAAGGGACCTTGGCAGATTGAGTCCAACCCCCTGCCCTGGGCAGGAAAGAGCGCTGGGGTCAGATGATCCCAGCCAGATCCCTTAAACACCCCCAAGGTAAGGGAGAGCACCACCTCCCTTGGAAGCCTATTCCAGATTCTGCCAACACTTACCGAATTGTCACGGGCCAGGTCAGCACCTCTCCCACCACAGCAACAACTCACCAGAACCCCCTACGTAGGTTGGGGCTGCAGGTTGGCAAAGAATGATGTTTGGGACTGGGATGGGCAGGCAAGGGATCATGAGGTGGGGTTGCGGGGCAGTGACAGCGCAGGGCCAGGTCCTTGGATCAAAGCCACAATCCACTACCTGAACACCCCTGCCCTGCTTGGGAGGGGGGGATTGCTTGGGTGCTAGGTCCTGAGAGCCAGCTGAAGGTGAGGGGAGGAGAAAGCAGAAGGCATGTGCAGCAGAGCTCACCTGGTCAGTGTGGTCCATAGCTGCCACTGCAGCGCTCCACATGGGACCAAGTCCTGCCTGCCTGCCACCTGGGGCAGCCCACATTGCACTCCAGCTTATGCCCGCCAGTCCGGCTCCGGCCAGTGCGCACAGTTTCCAGCTCAGATCCCTTCACCTCCAGTGGCAGCTCCTCCTCCTGCTGTGGTGCTCTGGATCAGAGGGAAGCTTCAGTCAAGCAGCTCCTGCTCCAGCACACAGGGCTCCAGTTCCTGGCTGCCTTCCACCCACTTAGCCACCTGCACTAGCAGGCAGAGTGGGTGGAAGGCAGCCTGGAGCTGGAGCCTAAGCCTCATGCACAAGAGCAGGGTCCGCCTGGCTGAAGCTTCTTCCACACTCAGAGCAGCACAACAGGGTCAGGAGCAGGAGGAGAAGCCAACGCTGGCAGCAAAGGGAGCTGAGCAGCACCCAGGCAGCTGCAGCTGCACCGGGAGCAGTCCTACCAGAAACTGCGTGTGCTGGCCTGAACCAAGTCTGGCAGGCAGGAGCACCACGCTGGCTGCCCCAGACAGGGCTTGGCCCCATACAGAGTGTCAAGCAGGCAGCCACAGGCCAGATCCAATCAATTTGTGGGCACCTGCCATAGGCCAGATCTGGGCCTATGGGCCATAGTTTGCCCACCCCTGCATTGGACTGTTCTTAGTGGTGGCAGGTGGCAGAACAAGGAACAGTGGTCTCAAGTTGTGACAAGAGCAGTTTAGATTAGATATTAGGAAAAACCTTTTACTAGGAGGGTAGTAAAACAGTGGAACAGGTTACCCAGAAAGGTTGTGGAATCTCTGTCCTTAGAGGTTTTGAAGACCCAGCTAGACAAACCTTGGCTGGGATGAGATAGTTGGGGATGGTCCTTCTTTGAGTAGGGGTTGGACTAGATGACCTCCTGAGGTCCTTTTCAACCCTAATTTTCTGTGATTCTATGATTGTTGAATAGCTTGCCCATTCTTATTACTTCACATTGGTAAGGAACTGCCTCCTTTGTATGTGCATTCATTATATATAAAACTTTGCTTTTCTTGTCTGTATTTTATTGTAACCAAATGCAAAGGCTGTGTAAGAAGTGAGGGAAATGGAGGAAGTTTACTGAACCACTGCCTCCAATGTGGTGCAGTTGTAAATTAAAATCCGAACCAATGCAATTCAAGGGTGTACCCGTCCAGGTATTTTAAGTATAAATAGAGATGTAATGTCCTTGTATGTAGCTGTGGTAAGATCTCGTTTGCAGGCATAGAGGGGAGGCTACTGGATGGTCAAGGGAATAAAAAACTTATTTTACAGTAGAGACATGGTTTAGTCCAGCAAAACAAAGATGAAGTATATAATTGCTGTCTGTATACCTTGGCAGGTAAACACCAGCAAAGCAGAGCTTTTTAAGCTGAAGCACAACATTCACGAAATAAATGGATATAAACTGGCCACAAATAAATTGGGGATGAAAATTAAAAGTTCCTAACCATCATAACAGTAAGGTTCTGGAACAGCTGGGGAAGCTGGAGCAGCACGAAACAAAAAACCCAACCGTCTTTTTAGATGGAGCTTGTTCAGCTTATGGATGGTATTATAATGATTTGTTAGCTTGCAAAGGGAAATGAACGGACTCATTAACCTACTGGTTAACATCAGTCCTGTTAATCTACCAAGTCTTAAAATTACCGTAGGCTTTTGTCTCAGATTTAGTAAAGAAATTACAGGGAAATATTTTCTAATGTGCCTAAATTCCTTAGGTTCTTGATACTTACTGAGATTCAATTTGCCTAAGTTGCTTTTGCAAATCAGAGTTAGACTCTGAAGTCAGTTAGGTGAGCCTGAGTGTTTTAATCATAATACCTAACCAGACAAGATGTGTTGCATCTTGCCTAGGAAGTTAGTGGCTAATGGCTGCAATTTTGTAGATATGTTTTTGTGACCGCTCCCAAAAAAACAATAGACAAGCACGTAGATGGCTATTATTTTTTCCATTCATTTAATCAGTTACTCTGTTTATGTGTTGTGTTCTAATCCTATTGTTTGGTTTAGGAATATTTTATTGATCAGCTGAGGTCAGATGGAGTTTCTCATCTTCCCCAGCGCATCACCAATGAAATTACAACCAATAGTCGGTATGAAGTTTATACCCGAGGTGGTGTCCTCTTTGCAACAAGTCGAATACTTGTGGTGGATTTCCTGACTGACAGAATTCCTTCAACTCTTATCACTGGTAAAAATTTAATAAAGTAAAGCAAGGACTTTATTTATGATATTTCAGATACATATTTGGGGGTTAATTTTTTGTGAGTAGTCACATTGGTAATTGTAATTTCCAATATTTTTAATACTTTTGCTGTTGCCACTAGATGTCAGTATAACAATAGCCATATTTTTATTTCTTGCTGTATGTATAAATTAAACATAAATATTATTTGATATAATGAGTAGCTAAACAAATTCAGAAAAACTGGATAAGTGAGGCTCTTATTACTTTTTTTTATCTAATATTCCTCAAACATGACAGACAGAATACTACTATTATGGATAAATCCTTTTTTTTTTATTATCCAAGAACCATTATCCAGTGGGGACATTTCTAGAGGGTCCCACAGGTTCTTGGCTTAATGCTTTTGAAACCTTTATCAGTTATATGGAAAAACATAAATGTTTCAGGTAACACAAATTGCTGGAGTGGTAAATAATTGGCCATAGATCACATAGTAAGATGAGCTCACTCTAACAGGCATTTTAATGTGGTCTAATATTAAGACATACATTCAAGAACCAAAACATAGGTCACATAAGATAAAGAGGACAGCTTTTGAAAGGCAGTGACTTGGAAAAGAACTAAAAGTTCATAGTAGATAACCCACTGACTGTGAGCTCTTATTTGCAGTGCACATCCAACTTATCCAAGTCCTAGAGTGGTGATAATTAATGCAGCTACTGCTTCCCTGCTGCCAAATTTCTAAATCCCAGGGGAACCGCAATTGTGTAACTGAAGTTGGGGCGGGGTCTTTAATTGAGCTAAACCAATTGAAGCTAAAATAGTTTATAGTTTTAAATAAGATAATTCACTTTGGAACTGCTTTTGTAGGGATGTGGGTAGGTTCTGACACTTATGCAGGCCTTAAGTCACTTTCTAAAAGACAGTGCAGTTCAGTCAGATGTTGTGTGTCTGTTTCACATATTCTGTGGACTTTGTCTTCACTTGAAAGAAGGCTTTCAAATATATTAAGTAACATGTTGAAATCCTATTGTAAGCAAGGCAGGCTTTAATTTTAGCAAATCTTAGCTGAATGAATTCAGCCTCTGGGGTTTACTGCAACCAACTTTCTTTGTTTTCACTAGGATTTTGTAACATTGCATCTTTTTTGTCAAAGGGCAAAGCCTTGATTAAATATTGTAGCCTGTATTACAATCATCTAATCAGATTTCCTGCATAATTGTCTGTTCTGCTGCTAAAATCGTGCATATATGAAATCAGAAAAAACTTGAAAAACAATTTTACAGAGGTTCTTTGAACACAGGAAAACTGAACAAAATATAATTGATATAATTATTTGGCTAATTATCAACTTAAAAGTTAAGATGTTTTGTAGTTCAATTAATTCAAATTTTGTAGCCTTTAAAATATTTAAATTGTATCGTAGTACTAACATACTCAAATTGGCTTTCAGTATTGCTCCTTTGTCAGCATTATAAATTTTGTTTTAAGATAAGTTCTATGAATTTCTAATGTAGCAGTGATAATCCAAATTAAGCCTGCCTGGCCTGCATGGTTACACTAGTGTTTTTGGCTGAAGATACCTCAGTCACAGAGCTATATTATTTGGGAGTTTCATGGTGAAGAAAAAGAATTATTTGAATTGTTCCTGCAGGATTTTGTACTTAGAGGAAGATGATTCAGATTCCTGTTTCTTAATTATCAAAATATGTTAAGAATAAAGCATGCTTGTGGAGAAAATGTACACAATGCTGTAATTTTATTGTTTCCTTTTGTGTAACTTGTAAACCTCTCATTCTGCCAGGCATTTTGGTGTACAAAGCACACAGAATCATTGAGTCATGTCAGGAAGCATTTATCTTGCGACTCTATCGCCAGAAGAACAAGCAGGGTTTCATTAAAGCTTTCACAGACAATGCCATTGCTTTTGATACTGGCTTTTGCCAAGTGGAAAGAGTGATGAGAAATCTTTTTGTACGGAAACTTTACTTATGGCCCAGGTAAGGCACCTTGTTACTTAGTACGTGATATTTTTGTTATTATTGCAGTTGTTTGGCTTGTGTTAATTTTCCATAGACTCTGCCATTATCATTTAGATGTAAGATCAAAATTAGTATCTTCCTTTAAATATGTGTATTACGTTTAAAGAATTCACAACTGACTGGTAATTGAGGCACAAGGTTTGAGACTTCTGTGAAGTTAGCAAAGCCAGGTGTAGAGCCAAGACCTCCTGTATTAGGCCAAGTGACATATCTACTAAACACTGAAAACAGCAGAGACCATTGTAGTTGTGCAGAAAATCCATCTGTACTTACAGTCTTTTTTTTTATCAGTCCACCGTAGTCCACAAGCCACTCACTTTCTCCTTTGTCCTGTCACCTGCTACTGTAAATAGTATCTTCAGCTTTCATTTAATCAGTAAAAGGAAACAGAAGTGAGGTAAACTAGGGAAGAAAAGGGTAAACAGTGATGTTACAGAATGTTCTTCTCTTGCCTCAAACCCCTGGAATCTCCTCCACAGGGTGAAGGTTCTGCTGGAAAGGAAAATGCACCTTAAGGTTTATAAGGAGACATGCACCTGGAGCCCTTATTCTCCATGCCATGATCTATTCCAACATTATCTCCCCTTCACATATTGGTACAGATAGTGCTGGTGGTATAGTGGTTACCTGGTATTAGTGCTGATGGCTGGGCTGAATATGTGAATCTAGTGAATAACTATAGCACCAAGCATACCACCCAAAAAACTCCTCTTCATAAGCTGCTCTCTCTCTAGGTTTCACGTAGCAGTGAACTCATTTTTAGAGAAGCACAAACCTGAAGTAGTGGAAATGCATGTATCTATGACTCCTGCCATGCGTGCCATCCAGACTTCTATACTGGACATCCTGAATGTGTGTCTGAAAGAACTCAAACGCTATAATCCAGTTCTTGAGGTGGAAGACTTGTCTTTGGAAAATGCTATTGGAAAACCTTTTGACAAGGTATCTCATGTTTTGTTGTATTGTAACAGAGAGAATTTTTGCTAGCATTTTCTATGGTAATATAGTATTTCAGAAACTAACTGGAAGCCACTTAAAATTTCTCTTGACAAGTTCATAACCAATGCAGGTAGAGAATCATAGTTATTCATAGTGCTATCTGTATGCAGTTGGCATTACCAGATTTCACTGAGAGCACCTTGGGGCAGAGGTGTTTTTTGTTGCATGTTTGTACAATACCAAGCACAATGAAATGTTGGTCTGAGATGAAACCTCTTAGCTATTCTGGCAATATAAGTTATGGGGCAATTTTTAATACTTTCATAGTTACGTAAATTCTTAATTGCTTGGCTGTTTAGTCTGATGTACTGAATGTCTTTTTTTAGTTGGCTGTGTCTAAAGGAAACTGTTGATATGTGAAGCCAATGCATTACTATGTCATGATGACATGCTCACAACCTGTATTCTTCCTACTAGGAGCTCTTCATATGCAAGGGGGGCAGACTATGGCTTGGTGCATCTGTATCTTATCCAAATACTGTTTGTCATTAGCCATGTTTATATTGCCATTGGTAGCAGACCTGAAACTTGCTTGACCAGTTTACTTTTGCAAAGTAAAACCATAAGCTTAGGCAGTCATTTTATGAGAGAGTTTCTTTAAGCTTATCTCTTCTTTTATTTTAACATGAAGCCTTGTGGAATATTTTAGAGAATGTTTGTTTCTATAATATTTAAATCTCTCATCTCCAGTGCATTTATCTTTAGAAAAGATTAATGATATTATAAGTTTCTTTTTCTTTACTTATTAGTAAATGTTAGGGCAGGTCAAGAAAAATAAGTTTTTATGTTTTCTGTATTTCAGCTATGTTTTATTTAGGGAAAAGAAAATCTATGCTTAAACAGTAGAGGATGCAACTATTTGTAAATTGTTTACTTATATCAGAGTATATAGTTTTTAGTTTTCCAAGGTACTGACATAAATATAATATTATGGTTTTTATTTGAGCCTCTTTCACCAAAGTAATTCTAACATACAGAATTTTTACCATACAGGTTTAAAAGCCAGTCTATATCTACTGTAGGCCTGATACAATGCCTGTAGAGGTCAGTGGAAAGATTTAGTGGACATTGAATCAAGCCCTCAATGCTGCAAAGAAAGAGAGTTGCTGCAGACCAGCGTAGATTGCTATAGCATGCTATACATGATTCTTAACTTTGTTATTTGTTTCTAGACAATCCGTCACTATTTAGATCCTCTTTGGCACCAGCTTGGAGCTAAGACCAAATCTTTGGTTCAGGATTTGAAGATATTACGTACTTTGCTGCAATATCTAACTCAGTATGATTGTGTCACCTTCCTTAATCTTCTAGAGTCATTGAAAGCAACTGAAAAGGCTTTTGGTCAGAATTCAGGTATGAGGTGAATAACACTTCAGAAAATGCGCAAAAACAGTGAAATCTTGATACTTTTTAATTAAATCCTCCAACCTATGCTGAGGCTTCTAATTAGGTTTAAATACCCAACCATAAGGACGTGGGTCTTATTGACAGTTAATGCTTTCACCCTCCCCCTAAACTTCTGTTACTTAACAGCATGAAATAAATCACATCACAAATTTGCATTTTTTTCTCTCTTACCAAGACAGTGATTATATAACAAGCAGGTAGCACAGCTATTTCAGATGAGAGATTTTGTGCTTTTATTTGAAGTTGAAGCACACATGTTCCAAATGTCTAATTGACTAATATTGTGGTTTCCCTTCACCTTTAGGATGGTTGTTTCTTGACTCTAGTACGTCAATGTTTGTAAATGCTCGAGCCAGAGTTTATCACGTTCCCAGTGACAAAGTGAGTAAGAAGAGCGACATATCTGAAAATATCAGTATGAAGAAAGAGAAAAGTGGTATGAGAATTTCTCATTTTTAAACTTAATTCTAGCATTTTGTAATTTGTTACCGACATTACAGTATCATCAGGGAGCCACTGCTTAGACTCGGAACCTGTTATTCTAGGTGCTTTGTAAGTGCACATTGAGAGAGTCCTAGCTCCAAGGAACTTAGAATAGATAAGACACTGAGGTACAAGGAGATAAAGTAACATACTTCAGGACCTTGCACAGCAAGTCCCTGGAAGAGCTTCTATAGCAGGGGTTGGCAAAATGACAAATCAGGCCAATGGCCAGACTCCATTTCCCATCAGCCCCTGGGTGTGTCACTTTGGCCCGTTTCCAGGGAGACCCCAGCAACTGGCTGGGCTGTAACAGCACCGGGCCAGGGTTTCCATGGAGACCAGCCCCAGTAGCACTGGCAGGGCACATGGCTGGGCGGAGAGCTGCTCCAAGATCGGGGTTGGGATCTTGTGGTAGTGACAGTATGGTCTGAAGCTGGGGCAGAGCCACAATCCCCTGCCTGGGACATGCGGGTGGCAGATCACAGTTCTGCCCCAGCTCCAGACCATCTGTCACCACTGCAACATCCTGGCCCCAGAACAGCTCCCTGCAAAGCCACATGCCCTGCCAGTGCTGCTAGGGCCAGTCTCCATGGAAACCCTGGCCCTACCATGTCACAGCCCCTCAGCTGTTAGGATCCCCATGGAAACCAGCCATAGTGATGCAGGCAAGGGTTGCTGGAAAATGGAGTCTGCCACAGGCCTGATCTGGCCAACAGGCTGGACTTTGCCTGCCCCTGTTCTATAGGGACTGTTCTTGAACCACAAAGGGTGTTTGTATTGGCTTGTTATTCAGTCACTTATAAATATGGGGTTTTTTCTTTAAGAGTTTTGGAATTAAAGCATCCATATTTTAATCTGTTTAACTTTTGCTTCACAAAAGCTTTTGTCCTCATTTATAAATATGTTTATAAAATACAACTGCCCAACCCCCTCAGCATAACAAGTTGCATATGTGGACTGTTGAAAACTGCCTTTGCCAGCAGTTATCATCAGTATCTAACTCATTAATTTAAAGCTTTTAGGGATCTCTTGACTGTAAAGCCTTCAATGTTAAATCTGTTCTGTTGTATTTCAGAACTAAAAAGGGAATTGGTTCTAGAAAGTAACCCAAAATGGGAGGCTTTAAGAGAAGTATTGAAAGAGATTGAAAATGAGAACAAGAACAGTGAAGGTCTTGGTGGACCAGGTAAGATAGCGTCAAATGTTGTAGATTGCCAGAGGCTTGATAGGTTCTTGCCTCTGAGTAACTTTTAATTTCAGGGGGAAACATAACTAGCTTTTGTGTGTGGAGGAGGGTGTAAATGTCTTATGTTTAGTCTAATACTTCGGTAATATTTATGGATAACAATAACAAATAAGAACTAAGTAAAAGTTGTTAGCTATTTAAGTCAGTGTAAACAAATAACCTGTAAATGTGAAGTTGAGAATTCCAAATTGAAGATATACCTACAAGTGGGACCATGCCTGCCTTTGAAACAGAGGTAAGAATTTCAAAAGGGCTAAATTCACCCAGAAGCATTAGGTACCAAGTCATATGGATGCTTTATAAATCCACCCAAATCTTTGTAAATTATGATATCCTGGGCAGGCACGCAGGCTGTCTCTGTTCAGTCCTCAGTAATAATTTGTAACTATATATTTAAATACTAATGTCAGTGGATAGAACATATATCAGACACATGTGCACTCTTATCAAATTAGTTAAGTCTGTTGCAAATAGTCATATCAATCTGCAAAAAGAGAGCTTGGCCAGGGTCCTCCAATTTGAGGGTGTAAAATCTGTTTGTTTGAGGTATTTCTAGGCTGACTAACTTAGATGGCAAAGGGTGAAAATTAGAACAGGTTCAACTAGCATGTACTTTTTATACCATTCTGTGTTTGCATCAAGTCTTGCATCAAATGATTCAAAGAAAACCTGCACTGATTCTGGCCATTTAAAAATAAGGAACTTAGACTGACCTGCAGTTGGAGCCTTGTTATGTTCATGACAAAAATCATGCAAGATAGATGTTCCACAACAATCCAGAGCAACTACTACTAACAAGTGTAAAGGCATTTGGCAGGCATGCGCTGGAGATCATTTACAAACAATTTAGATCTTTGCTCGAGACCTCTTGTATGTGGATAAAGTGCAGAGTAAGAGATTAAAAATATTTTTTTTGACTGTAGGACAAGTGCTTATTTGTGCCAGCGATGACCGAACTTGTGCGCAACTCCGGGAGTACATTATTGATGGAGCAAAGGCTTTTTTAATGAGACTGTATAACAAAACCTTTGGGAAGGATGAGAAAACTGGAGATGTGTGGAGTAAGGATAGAAAAGCTGTCAAGTCCAAAGGAAATGCCAAATCGGACAGAGGGCCTCGGGCCAAAAAAGCCAGAATAGAAGTTGCCTCAAAACAAAACAAAAACAATAAAGAAAGAGACTTGATTTTAATCCAAACAAGGGAAAAAACAGATGAGGAGAACATAGGGGACGAGGCAAAGGATTATAAAGACTTCAGCAGTAGCCAAGAAAGCAACACGGAAGAAACCAGACCTGAAGATTTCCATGTGAACTTGCCTTCAGATACTTACTATGGTATCTTTAGAACCCCCTTGACTATTATTCATCCACTGCAGGGTTGTAGTGACCCTTATGCTCTCACTCGGGTATTGCATGAAGTGGAACCACGATATGTTATATTATATGATGCAGAACTAACTTTTGTTCGGCAGCTGGAAATCTATAAGGCAAGCAGGCCTGGGAAGCCCTTGAGGCAAGTTGAGTTGATATCTGAGAATGTAGTTGCTGTAATTTTGCTTTAAAAAATATCAGTGTTACAGCCATTTGAAAATTAACCCAGAATATCCATTTAATGAACCTGTGTTTATCTTGTAATTCCTATTCAGTTATATTCTTTGGTTTCAAAAGCCACAAGCATGTACCCTGTAATTGGTTCTACTTTAAAAATGTGTGTTTATTTTTCCAGCAAGTATTTAATCCTCTTTACAACAGAGATGTATCAGCACACCAGCAATTACATGTTCCATCATGCTTGAGCCCCTACCCCCTGGCCAACCTGGGCCAAGAGGCATACTTGTGTTTCAAATGTGTCCTGCTGGCTGAACACTCATTACAAGTTTGCTTTGTTTGCTTGGCCCAACGAAAGTGTTTGTGGTCATGAAGTGAAATTTTACAGTATGCTTCCTTTTCCTGAGCCTGATCATACTGTTCACTAATTGAGAAACTCAGTGTTGGAACAGGGTATTAAGACATTATAAAAGTTAGAGCAATGTGGTCTTTTTGATAGGCATTGCAAACATACCAAGAAAACAGTTCCATGTATTTTGAACACAGTGCAGGGACTGTTAATCGAAATATCTCCATGTAAATTTTATGTATTTAATGCATTGACCTGATATAAAACTATTAGCATTTGTCCAAGTATGAACAGACTAACAATTATACTGCTTTAACTGCACTTGTAACTACTGTTGTGTGTACCCATTAGTTAATCCATTTTGACTTAGTCTGTTCCTACACCACAATGATTTAATCTCTAAATAAATCAGGTGGTAACTATTGGGGTTTAGCTTCCATTTACTAGGTGAGAGAGTAGACGGATGAAACAGTTACAGTGGGTTCAGCAGAACAGTGGCAAATCCCCTCCCCCAGCTTTTATAAAGCGATATAATGTTTTATCTGTTCATGTCCTAAGTGTGTATGTTATGATGGCTACGATGCATGTGACACCAGTGAAAGGGGATCCTTTATATAAGGAAAGTATATCCTTATACAAATAAATATTAACTTAGGTATTGCCTTTCTCTAAGCCTGTCACTTTAGAGTGCCATCTTTAAAGTAATCCACATTTTTGGTTCATTTTATAAACATTCTTCAGGCAAGCTTGCATATAAGAACAATGAAAATATGATCTCCATTTTTGTTTTGCTGCTTGCCTTTTCTGAAAGAACTTGCTTGTCTCACAAAACAGTGATGGTGAGTAAAACACCATGCCATCTGCTTCAGTTGCATTCCGGTGCTTATATAAGCTTATCCTTCTTTTGGCAAAAGGAAAAATTTGGATGAAAGAATTTTTCAGCAAATGAATTTCCACAATTCTAATTTCAGTTGAAATGTAATTAATGGAGTCCTTGTTAGTCAAATATTTATTATTCAAGCCCTTAAAGCTGGTAATCTCAAATACCGACATGTCCATGTTTCTTTCAGGATAACATTGTTGTGTTTTGCAATCTAAAATAATGTTCTTGTGCCCTGCCTGTAGGGTTTATTTCCTTATATATGGAGGTTCAACAGAAGAACAGCGCTATCTCACTACTCTAAGGAAAGAAAAAGAAGCTTTTGAAAAACTCATTCGGTAATAAAAGTGGTCTTACTAGCTTTACAGGAAATCACTTGTTTCATAACACACATTTTTTGTTCACTTCTTGAACCTGAATTACTTATTTCTTTAAAGTTTTCAATTGTGCTGGCTTTTCAGTGTTAAGTCTCCCTTTGAGAATCAGTGAAATGACAGTGGCATAGTTGTATTGCCAACATGGACATGTCTGTCTAAAACTTCAGAAATTTGGAGAACCTAAACCTCATTGTTGTGGGTGCTGCTTGCAGCTCTGCGCGCTTTTGTGTGGGAAGACATCTTAAATGTTTTGCTTACAAGAACAGCAATTTTTGTATGATGCCAAACAACTTCTGGGGCTTTTTATATAGTTCCAGTGGAGGGACACATCATAAAATCATAGTAGGGCGGTGGGCCAGTATCACAAAGACAATGTTGGGCTGTTGGTCTTCATGTACAGTTAAAAGTTCCCTTTTCCCAGAGGAGTTCCACAGAATTCTGAGGCTCCTCACAGTATAAATACTAATAAAAAAATAAGTGTCTGACTAATAGCCTTAATTTACTTTGGATTTTTCTTTGGATCATTATAATTCTTATAACGTTTTCAAGCAATACTAAACTATGTGCGTTTCTAATACCATTTCACCAGATATAAAATATTTTATCGTATTTGTCACACTAGGATCCTGGAGAGCCCAGACTTGAATATCAGTACTAAAACACAACAGAAATAATTCCACTGTTACATTATCTGATTTTTCAGAGAGAAGGCCAGCATGGTTATTCCTGAAGAAAGAGAAGGCAGAGATGAAACAAACTTGGATCTAATCAGAGATGCAGCTTCTGCAACTGTTTCTACTGACACACGCAAAGCAGGTGAGCAATTCCTGGAGCTAGCTCTACAGCAGTGGTTTTCAACCTGTTTTCATTTGTGGACCCCTAAAAAATTTCAAATGGAGGTGCAGAACCCTTTGAATTGTAAGTGTGATTATTCACATACTTTTGATTGATCATAGTCATCTTTTTCTGGACCCTTTAATCATAGTCTGCAGACTCCCAGGGTCTGTGGACCACAGGTTGAAAACCACTGCTCTGCAGCTTTACATAATGTTAGGGTAGAATATCTGACGAGCACTTGACAGATTATCTGGTACAATGTTATTTTAGAAATCTTTCCTGCTCAAGCATAATATTCTAGGGTGCCTGTACACCCTAGAATTAGAACACGTCAAAGCAGACTTGATTAATCGTTCTAATTAAAACGCTTCAGCAGTCTCACTGTCACTTTTATTCAGCGTTCCCACATTTCAAAATGACAGTGGGGACACTTTAACTAAAGCTTGCCAAACAAGTTTTATTTAAAGCACCCCCACTGCCATTTTGAAGCGTGAGGTGCTGAATACATGAAATGCTGCACATGTTTTAATTAGAGCAGCTCTCAGGAGCAGCTCTCCGGAGCTGCTTTAGTTAAAATGCCCACCTGCCCTGGAGCACGTGTAGAGATGCCCCTAATGACAATATGTTCATGATTAAATTCCAGTCCTTGTGCTAGGAGTCTGAGAGTGTTGCTGAATCATTTTAACTAGCCTGTTAGGTAGCACCATGAATTACCATAAAAGTATGGTCTAGCAAATACACCACCCTTTGCTGACCTTTGGAGTGGAGATTTACATCCTGCCCACCTCGCAGAGAGGGGAGACTTCAAGACAATCAATATTGCTTTAAAATTTCAAACTAAAAATCAGTCTTTCACCCATTAAAGCCAGGATAAAACTCCCTCTGATTTCAAAGGAAAATGGGTCTTATCCCTTCTATTTCACTGGGAGATCTTTAGGCAAGAAAGTGAAGGGAGTGAAGGCAATTTATCTTCCCATAAGCACTTGGTAACTCTGTTACACAAGCTATGATGTAGAAGAGAGTTAATACAAAGACCTGGGGAGACTGGAGGGTGATCTCCAGGGCAAGGGCATGGGCTTTAGTCTTTTTTAATAAACTAGGAGGGAAAAAAGGTTGGATACTAAACGAAAAGAAATGGGCAGAGGTTAAAGATGTACCTAAGGCAACCAACTGACAAGTAAATAAAAATAGAAAGTAGAATTGTGTTGGTGTAAACAAATTCTGCTCTATCCCTTTCGCAGATACATGCATGCATATGCTCTCTGTTTCAGAACAGGAGCTTGTCTATCCAAAAAATGCCAAGCATGCTTTAATGCTTATGCAGAACCTGGCATAATGCCCTAGATACCTGTCTGAGCATTAATAATACATAGGACCAGATTAAATTTGGTTAGTGGAAATGAATGTAGTTCTCATTGCCATTATTGGAAAATAAGCCACTTGGTCCAGACTCTGGCTGGGGACAAAGACACTTCTCTTTGGCACAGGGCATTAGACTGTGAGTCACAGTAAGGCTTCTGAAGAACTGCAGCAGTATGTCTTTTAGCTTTGAAAGGCAGCAGGGAGCGGTGTCTTACAGCTTGCTCCTACTTCCCTGACAAAAGGCCTGCATTAACTGACTCTGTAAGAAGTCTGGTCTATCTCCTCACAGCTAGAGTGAATGATGCCTGCTGTGTGAAGACTCAAGAAGGGAAAGCTTAAAGCAATGTTTTATTCTAAAGAACCTAAAAATTGAGGCGCAGGTGCCTATGTTCCCTTGATCATTTTGCGCCTCTGTCTTTTGACATCAATGGGTTTCACGTACAAACTGTACACAGAATATAAAGAGTATTAGAATTTATCATGAAAAGACTAGACTGGCGGACTTCCATGACTCTCTAAAGGAAAAAAACTGCTTAAAAACTACTTAATCCCCTTCCCAACAAATGTGGAAGAATTAGTCAGCTAGCAGTTTATATTGATGGCAGATCAAGGCTTAGTAGTCAACCTCAGAAAGAAATTCATAAATTCATTGTCGTATAATGTATACATGAGTGGTAGTGGTGGGTATTTTGGGTTTTGTGTGGTGGGGGTTGGGGGGTTGTTTGTTTTTTGTTTTTGGAAAGGGGGGCCATAAATAGTTACAGTTTTATACAAGGCAGTAAAAAAGGCAGCTAAAGAAGGTATTTATTGCAAAATTCTGGATAGAAAGTAACTAATAGGCAGAGAAGGACTTGTTTTCTATCCCAAATTTGGCAACAAAAATCAGTTATCCTTTTGCTACCACTCCAACAATCTTGGTCCTTTTATTTGAGTGTCTTATCTGGCTTTTTGCTTTTCTTAGAAATTCAAACTCTTTGCCCTTGTCTTCACAGCTCTACCCAGCCTCTTATTTCCTCCAGGTCCCCCTTGTTCACTGTATCCTCTGTCTAATCTGTTTGTCTTTATTCTCCATTTCTCTTCCCACTTTTATTTCATGATGAGAGACACATGTGCGTGCATATGGTATGCTTTGGTTTATCTGTCTTGCACTTTTCTTTCTAATCCTATAAATCTTACTGTTTCATTTTAGCTCTCTATCAGGCATATTCTCTATTCCCCTCTAAGTCAGTTGAGTCCGAAACTTTTTGTTTATATCTTATTTATAGAAAAGATCCTGGCCTTGTACATACATCTGATGGCCCAGTTGTTGTATTTGAGTGGCAGATTGCTAGGAGTGAATGAGAGTATCTTAATTCCAAGTAAAAGTGATTGCTCTCACTTTTTAAGAGAAAATTGTCATGTTCTTTGAGTATGGTGGGTTGTTTTTTTTTAACGAAACTTTCCCAATATGTTCAAACATTTATCTCAAGGGCTACAAACAGACATTGTGTCATCCCTGGATAAATCACTTTTATCATAGGACAGAACATGATCATTTAGATATCCACATCCATTGTCCCAGGATTAATCCTAAAAAGGTTCACGGGTTAAGAAGTGTTAACAATTTTATCCCAGGAAAGCATGTCTGACTAGTTATTCTGTAGAGGTGCGCTGATACATCAGTCCAATATCAGATCAGCACCAATATAAAGAAAATTGTCTGTATTGGAAATTGGCTTGAAGTGGCCAATAATTTGGCCAATAAATGGCCCGTGCATGCGCGCAGCCGCAGCATAGCATGTAGGCAGTGAGGAGCACAGCTGGCAGCGTGGAGAGCTGTGTGCAGCTGGATAAGTTTGTTGTGGTAGAAGAGGATGGGAATGGGGAGGGAGCAGATGAAGGCACCCATGGTGAGGAGGGTGTGGAACTGGGGCAGGGGCAGGGAGGGGCAAGTGCTGCCCGGGCAGAGCAGGAGGGTGCAGGTTGGAAATGCAGCTCATCCACGAAGCATGGGAAGGGGTGGGGGGGGCAGCTTCTGCCGCTGCACGCAGCTCATTCAGAAGCTCGTCTACTCATCCGGTGGCTCCCACTGCTGCTCCTGCCACTTATCCAGGAGGGCATGCGGGGGGCATGTGCAGGGCAGGTGGCAGCACTGGGAGAGGGGTTATGGGGTGGCTACAGCGAGTTTTGGGGTAGCTGCAGTTCCCCCCCCCCGCCAGCTCACAGATGCAGCCTCCCCTGCCCGCACCCCACAAAGATCTGGGGCACACCCCCCCACCTGTGCCCTCCTGGGGTGTGTGCAGCAGCGAGAGGTGTGCGGCTCTGTCCCACACCCTGCTCTACCCCAGCTGAGTAGCGCTTGCCGCAGCACCACTCCCTCCCTTGCCACAGGGGCTTCGATCTACCCCTCCACGCCCCTTCCCTCCCCCCTTCCCTTCTACCACACCAGACTTTCCAGCTGCACACAGCTGTATCGAAAATCAGATCAGTATCAGCCAATATGCATCCTTAAAAATCACCTATCAATATTGGCCCCAAAAATCTCTATCATTGTACCCCTATTATTCTGGGACATAGTAAAGTGTGTCTGACCAATTGTCCTGGGATAAACGCAATTGACTCAAGGGCAGAAAAACCGCAGTGAATCCTGATTGCGTACATGCCAATCTAGGGACATTTCGATTCCAGAACAAACACAGGCATAACTTGTCCAGGGACAAATGCAACATCTGTTCCTAGGATTAATTTTGTCATTCTCAGCCAGTTGAATGTTGACTTTCATATTTCATATGCAAAGCGTGCTTGGTTAAATTATGGTCAGTTCTCAATACAGCTGCATTTTAAAACTTGTCTAGTAAGTGAAGCAACAAGAAGAGGAACAGTCTGGATTTCCTGTGATACTGACACCTCAAAGTGGGATGCAGGGTTAAAATCAGTCCATTCTGGAAGCATTTTTTTAAAGCCTTCCTAATGCTTTAAAAAAAAAATGTTGTGAAAAGAAAAAGATGTTCATCTTTGGTGTTGTATTAGTTACCTTAGAGCAGTGGTCACCAACCAGTGGATTTTGATCCACCAGTACATCTCAGAGCCTCCTGGAGTTGATCCGAGGCCGGGGTGTGGAGCTGAGTGCCCACGTGCATGCACACGCACCCCAGCCCAGCAGGTCAGTTCATGGAGGGGGGGAAGGGGTGAGAGCTAGATTGAGGTCCCTGCGGTGAGGGACGGTGCCACAGAGGCAGGAGCAGGGGTAAATTGAGTGGGGCCCTGGCCAGGTGGGACTTAGTGCTGGGGAGGTACATCCCCAAATAATTTTTTGTCCCTATGCCTCAATCTGTACCCCGCCTTCCCGTTCCACAGACTTACCTGCTGTGGAGGTGGCGGCGGTACATGGTAGATCTCGGGTTGCTTTTAAATACCAAATGTGATCTCCTACTTAAAAAGGTTGGAGACCACTGCGTTAGAGCTTTAAATTTATATATGGATTTGTAAGCTATTTTTTTTTTTTTTCCTGATTTTCTTTTGAATGTGACGAACACTGGAAAAATCAGGATTTTATAATGGGGTTAGTAGAACTTTCAAGTTATAGTCATAATAAAACATAAAAGTTATCTATAAGGTGAATTGGAGATCAGCTATATGAAAGAGTTTCATTAAAAATATTTTATTGTTTAGGTGGACAGGAACAGAAGAGTATTCAGCAAACTATAATAGTGGATATGCGAGAATTTCGCAGTGAGCTTCCATCTCTGATTCATCGTCGTGGTATTGATATTGAACCTGTTACTTTGGAAGTTGGAGATTACATTCTAACCCCTGATATCTGCATAGAGAGGAAGAGTATCAGTGATTTGATTGGTTCCTTAAATAACGGAAGGCTCTATGCTCAGTGCATTTCTATGTCACGTTACTACAAGCGGCCAATTCTTCTGATTGAATTTGACCCTAGCAAATCTTTCTCTCTCACTTTGCGAGACTCACTACAGCAAGAGATTTCCAGTAATGACATCACTTCCAAACTCACCCTTCTTACCCTTCATTTCCCAAAACTACGTATCTTGTGGTGTCCCTCTCCCCATGCTACAGCTGAGCTCTTTGAGGAGTTGAAACAAAACCGACCACAGCCTGATGCAGCCACAGCAATGGCCATCACAGCAGATTCTGAAATTCTTCCAGAATCAGACAAATATAATCCTGGGCCACAGGACTTTCTCTTAAAAATGCCAGGCATTAATGTGAAAAATTGTTCTATCTTGATGAACAATGTTAATAGCATTGCAGAACTGGCAACGCTGTCACAGGACAGACTCACAGAAATTCTGGGCAATGCCGTCAGTGCTAAGCAGCTGTATGATTTTATTCACTTATCCTATGCAGAGGCCATTTCTCAAGGCAAAACCAAAAAATGATTGACGGGGTTGGCCAGCCCAGGCCCTGATTTACACTTGTGTCTTGACCAGTAGTTTGGTAAAGTGTTTTAAATGCATATATTTTTTTACCTTTTGGTGTAATCAACTGTATAGCTAATGCTATTCTACCAACTTTCACTGTTCCTGACATTATTGCTGGAGGCAAATTTCATGTACAGAAGACAGACTAGTGTATCATCTTATTCCATCTGCAGTGCTTGTACCAACTCTGTAATAGTACAGAATGAAGTAAATGAACTTTGTTTTGGAGCCTACTAGAGTCAGATGCTGAACGCTCAGTATTCTCTTAAAAGCAAAACTGACTTCAGAGATGTATAATGAAGATGTGTTGAGTTTCTAATGGGTGGAATGTATGTGCTGTTTTGCATATTAGATTGTTTTGGTTTTTGTTTTTTGGGGGGGATTTTGCCTAAACCACCATTTCTGTTGATGAGACTTTTCTAAATTATAGGTAGTAGTGAAAATGTTTAAAATGTCCATGCTTTTTCCATGGAGTTTTAGGAGAATATACTATAGATAAATTCTTAATGTCACAATTTACAATATAATGTGATCAGCATTCTTATTTATGGTCAGAAAGTTAAGTACATAAAAACATTAGCCATTTCTCCAAGCTTGTGCTCACACTGTACATTTTGTGTAATATTTTCTTATTTTACTGACAAAAACGCATACTGTTGTTTTTCCCTCTTGATAATACTGCAGAACCAATACAACTCTGGTGGTGTTGGTCACTTCCATATAAGTTCCATCATTCTAAAACTGAGACGCGTTGTACATTGGTACACTGCCACTTTACTCCGTCTGTCTCTTAGTTTAGATTTATGCCCCAAAAACATTTTTGTTCCAGCTTTGATACCTTCTGTTAAAGATGAAAATCGAAATACAATATTATAATATCTGATAAATTGGGTGGCTTAGTTCTTTTCATTGTACCCAAAGATTTTTCAATCACACATCCTACAACTTTTCCAAAGTAAAGTTTTAGAACAAATTCACAGTTTTGGGGGGGTTTGCTTTTGTTTTGTGCATTATCATCCATAATATGTCCTAGTTTATTTTGCACTTGAGTGCCTTGAATTGCCAGTCTGAATAAATTCAGCATTGGTATTTGCTTATCTGAGAGATGACTTTTAGCATTTTATGTAGTACAGAGTGGAGGAAGAATTTAATTTTTCTTTGTTAATTTCTGAGTATCAGTTGTAAAAGACAAATATTCTGTATGGCACTTTCAAGTGACAACTGCATGTCACAGTCTACGTTTACCACAGGGATGAGTAGAATTTCCAGTCACTAAGCTTTAGTCCATTAGTAGTTAACATCTATAACTGTGTACTAGCATTAAAAGCAATATTTATTTTATCAGTTTGTACTCCAGTACAGAAAAATATATTTTTTTTTTATGAGTCTGAGATCAGTTTGGGCTGAATTTGTTCTCAGAATTGCACACGGTAAAAGTGAAGAGCATATATTTATAACTATGTGGCTTTGAATGATAAACTCTGAAGAAAATCATACAATATAACTAAATTATTAATATTAATAGATATTTAAATTAAATTGCCTTTTGATTCTGTACTGTGAATTTTTATATGAATTCATACACTCTTTCTGTGTTTTTTAGAATATAATATAGGTATACGATAACTATGGATTTATAACATAGGATTGGTTCCCAATTGTGTTATTTTCTGTACAAATACCTCAGACTTGTCCTCTGACCTGAAAATGACATTGTGAATTGCCCCACAAATTAAATGTTTTCATTACAAAGAAACTTTGTGCTTATTTTTCTTGTCAGAGTTTGATTTTTACTGTTTTTAGAAGGGGTTAAAGCTGTAAACTGTAGGGTTAAATTATAAACCTGGACTTTACCTCAATTTTAGTTCTCCAGATTTTTAAGATCATTGTACATCTGAAACTGATGATCTCTTTCAATATATGCCAGTTGGCAAGAACTAGGAAATGGCTTATTTAAGTTGCCTTGGATCTTGTCTGCACAGGCATTTGTGTCTATAGCAGTGGAGGTAAACCCTTTATCTGGAGATACAGGTTCTTTTGCCAGTATAAGTTATATAGCTTCCTATTTTTGTCAGTATAACTCCATCCACACGGGGCTTTTTGCCAGAAAAGGTCTATTGATTAGGAGTATGATTCTTTTCATACCCCTAAAACTTAAGTTTTGGAAGCTTTGATGAGAGAATTCTCTTATTTGCATAATATCCTGCCTTTGTCAGCAGTATGGATTTGCCTATTAATAGGAGAATGAGTGTTGGTGTGAAACAAAATACTTTGAATATAGACTGGATTCACCAAAAAAAAAAGCTCAGTAAATAGGCTAGCCATCTTGACTCCAGAGTTTATCTGCATTTTACAAGCTTCTCTGCAATACATTCACAAGGTAAAAATGTTCTCAGCAGTGTTGTCTTGGAAACCGAGCAGAAATGTTCAGCAGCGTGGCTGCCAATTCTTAACCAAGAGAGGACTTCTTTTGTTATTCTGAACTTACAGTAACCAGAACTACTGCATTGCTACAGTGATTTGTTGTTTTCTAAAATGTTGCTGCAGTGTATCAAAATACCATATACATTAATTTCACTGCAATTTTTTTATGCATGGCAAGTGTCCCTTAAGCACCCTGTGCTACTAATATAAGATTGTTCTTAAAGATTTAAAGCTGTGGTTAAAAGGCTGCTGATTTTGTAGGTTGCAGATTTGCCCCATCTTCAGTGATCCCATCTGGATTTACAAAGTGATATTTCTCTTGTAGGATCTTCTGTTACTGAATGTCATGCCTTTTTCCACATGCTCTGGGACATAATATCCCCTTCTAGCCTCCTAATCAAGGAGAAATGGACAGGTTGTCACAGGGCACTAAGGTGTGCCTGCTCCTTTAAGGGCAGAAACTGCCTAGAGAGGGCCCTTGGACCCAGACAGAAACCCCACAGGTGCAGGTTGCTGTGGCAGCAGGCTAATAAGGGAATTAGCCAGCACCTGCACCCAGTCAGCTGACCGGAAGGAAACAGGGGCCTGGGCGCACATAAGCCCCAGGGCTGGGGCTGGAGGCAGTCAGTTCTCTGGCAACAGCGGGGAGGGGGAGGAGTTCATGCGTAAAAGCTCCATGGAGATGCTTGGCTGCCTGTCCGGCTGTGGGTAAGACTAACCGGCTCTAGGAGCTCCTAAAGTGCCCGGGGATGGGAGGTACACATTGCTGAGGGAGAAACTGGCCCTCTTAAAGGTGAAGAGTGTGGTTTCCAGTGTCATTGATATTATTGTTAGGTTATAGCCCAAGGGCTCATATTTTTGTTGCTGTTTAATCCTGTGGAGTGGGCTGAGGCTATTGGGGAGAAGGAAACCTCACTGGGGCACGCTGCTGTGCACAGCCTCAGCACCAGAGGGCATAGTGACAGGGGGTGAGGAGACCCCAGCGCCAGAGGGTGCAGTTACTGAGGCTAAGGATCCAATGACAATAAGAGGCCGAACTAAACAGAGGCCTCATCACAAGAGACAACATCTAAATACCATCTGCAAGGCATGGTGCGTGGTAATGGCGGTTTTGGAGCTACACATTTAGCCCATAAGGCTTGGGGTGTCTTGCGAGGCACCTGCTTAGAAGGGGAGCCAGCAAGGGGTCTAAAAACCCTCAGGGTTTAGTGGGGTCCATCAGGACCATGACTGCATAGCAACTTGAGGGCTGCCTCCCTATCTACTATCTTAACCAATAAAGCATGGCAGGAAAGACTAGAAGGTGCCCGCAGGGGGAAGCTTGCACAGTCACGGGGCCTTAGGGGCATCACAACCGTCTCTAGAGACCCCACTTCATGACACAGGTCTTCTCTAACTTATATTGTTGCTCACTATTTTTCAACTTTAAGTGCCCTGCAACCTCCCCTTTCAAAAGCAGATGAAACAAAAAAGCACAATTCCTCAAATTCCAACCTCTCAATTACTATAACGTCAATTGCTTTCTGCCTCCTTAAATCTCAAGACACCAAGTTTTTAAGCACATGCTACAGTCCTAGAGAACTGGACAAGTGAAAAGAAAAATGAATTTCTGTTTTAGGTATTTAATTGTATAATTCTAGTTTGTGCTTCTCCAGACCTATGCCTGTTTATGGGGAACAGAAATACACAAAGGTCCCTTCTGTATTACATTTTGGGGGGAAAGGATCTCAACTATACAATAAAATCTCAGCAATTTGCAAACCAAAAAATTGCATGCTAAAGAAATAGGCAAAGTGTGACTAACTTTGAAAATGCTGCATTGTTTTTGTGGGCCTTTTGCACACCAGCCCCCAAAAATAAAAGTAATTATTCTGAATTATTTGCTTAGCTCTACTTGATATCCAATTAGGCCCTTTGCTTTTTTCCCTGATGGGTGACATATATTCTGCCAGCTGTCCTCCACGGACTGTCCACTCAGATGAATGGAATGTTACAAGGATCTACAGTAACAGGAATGTGCAGCTGCACTGGAGGCTTGTGTGTCACATACCTGGGACATCATTTAACCCTAAATTAAGTAATATTTTATGCCTTCTCAGACTCTTTTCCTTGTGTCCGCTTATGTTCTTCCTTAACTCCTTCTTTCTCTTATTTTGCCATTTTCTAATTCCAATTTTTTCCTGTCCCTCTCAAGGCCTATTTTCTTTGTCTGACCATTTTGATGCCGTTGCTGTTATCTTATCTCCTATACTGGTTTTCACCCATTTACTGACATGTTTGAAATGAAAGCAACTGGCTTCAGTGTCTAAAACTAGCATGTAGGCTCTGTCAGAAAACCTGAAAAGTGGTCTTGAAAGGAATCGTGGAGGCAGGGTGCTGTCAAAGTCTCCTTTTTTCATGTGCAGACACTGTTCCAGTGTTATATAAACTGCATTATAAATCTGTACATAAGCAGCCAATTAGCCATCGTGTTTATAAATTTGGCAAACTTCATCCTCAAAAGCACTCACAAAATTGATTCTGATCCTTTCAAAATTAGCTTTGATAGACCTACCTCCAGTATCTAACACAGGCTTAAATAAAACACACTATATACTTCATTTTCACTCACTCTGTAGAACTGAGGCAAATCAAAATGGGAAAACTGACAAGCACAGAAAAGCAGCAGGTTGGCAGTTCTTGCAGGCTGTACTCATGATTTTTTTTTTTTTTTAATTAGACTGGAACCAGACTAAGTCTAGATGAAATGGAATTATAATCAAGTGTTCATATAAAATAATCACAGCCCAGGAAATAAACCTTCAAAACATTCCTCTATGCCTAACAAAGTTCTGTGCTTATTAAGCACAGGTAACGTCACTGTAAACGTACACTCTGCTGTAGCATTTATCCAGTTTAGACTTTATTTCACATTTAACACTTTATAACAACATAGTAGTATGAAATTGACTTTTGGTGCCAGCAATAAGATTTATTTAACTGTGAAGTTGTACAGTCATTTATATCAGGGTTCTGACTCGGACAGCGTGCTGTGGTATACACAGAATAGTAGCACTGCTAAGATATGCCATATTCTTTTTTTTCCTCCAGAAACAGTTGCATAAAAAGAAACTCCAGTTGTTCTTGTTGCTAAGATACTTCTCTCATGGTTCATGTTTTTGAGTCCAAGTTAGGTGGAAAGCCTGTGTTTTCAGAACTTGAAGCAATTGCTGTGAGGTGCAACTTGCCCAATCCCTTTCAAAGGCAGCTAACTCAAATGTCGGATACGCAATGTTGACATTTAAAATACCGTTTCACTTGCATGAAAACATGCAACAAAAGACCACTTATAACATGATCTTCAGTCCATGGTGAGACAGCTCATTTTAATGCTGCATGTGTGGTCTTGGGAGAACAGTGATACAGTACTTTATTTCCGATTAACAAGCCAAGTTCAAAATGTTAAGCTTGGTTTCTGAATAGGGCGGGTCCTGGAGATGTTCACTATGCTTCATTGAGAAGTTAAGCAGTAGTCCAGCAGAATACTTGATCATGCAATGAGAGCAGTGTCCCACTCCCCCCCCACCCCTTTCCTCCCCCTTAGTTTGGCTCCCAATATGGGGCGGGGAAAGAGGGGAGAGGGGTTCACAATCAAACAGAGCAGCAACGGCTGCTGCACTCTAGCTTCAGCAGCAGCAGCAGCTATTTTTGTTCTCCTGCTCAGCCTGCCCCCCCTCCTCCACTTCAGTTATACTACCAGAATAAATAAAGTTTAGAGATGATATCCTCCAGGAAGTATCCTGCCAGAAGTGTGCAAAATTTATATTGAGGAACAGTTGACTTGTGTATCCCAAACTGATCTCAGCTCTCAAGATAGAAAAACACTTCTTTGGGTACCAAGGTAGTTGAGAAGTTTCAAACCACCTAGGAATCATACAACAAACAAGCCGCTTTATTCTGTCGAAGCAAATGAAATCACATGGTGTGTCCTGGGTCTAACCCAGCAAAGCAGGGGCTCCTGTTTAAGGAAGCATTCTGTACTAACTGGAGTCTTCAAGAGGTCTTCAAATTTGATTCCAAGCACAGCATGTGCTGTTTAACTGACATTTAAGGTGAGTTTAGTTTTTCACTGAATTCTGGATGTGATTTGACTGCCTCACATCGTTGCAGACTTTAGTATTCCTGATGTTGTAAATAATAAGCATGCTATTAACTGACACAGGACTATTTTGAGTCAATGATGAGCAGATCATAAGGATTTTCTTTTTTTTATATAGCCACACAGCCTACCTTTCAGGGAAGTTTGTACAGCTTAATGTTTATAAAGAGCTTTGAGGTTCTCAGACACAGTGCTATAGACATTCAAAGTGAATGTAATTAATAGACACTGTCCCCATCCCACCTCTAATTCTCCTCCTAGTCTGAAATAATTCAAGTGGTTTTAGTTGGAAGTCCAAAACTATAGACACCACTGGCCCAGACAGACATGTTCTGACTCATATCCAGTGGAAAGCCTTGATTTGCCTTTGTTCATCCATCTTTACTCCTTTTGCTTTGCAGATAGTTTATAATATCTCTCACGCACAAACAAGTATCTGCTGTGAAGGGTAATTTGAGCCTGTGCAGTTTCAGTGTCTCTATGAAAATGACCCCTGATAAAGTAGGCTAAGCCCATCCCCATTATATATATATATAGAAACTGTTTGTTTAATTTGTGGACTGCACCAAGAATAAATAATGAGGTAATTCTGAAGACGATCCCAGAACAGTCAGCTATGACTGTTCCTGCAGATCAGAGCCGTCTTTTCTTTTTCTGCTTTGTCTTTGGATGTGGTTTTATTGCCTAAATTCGAGCAGCCTTTTGTCTGAAGGCAGGTTTAGGAATAGTCCAGCATTTTAAAAAGAAAGTATGAAGAACAATATTCTCAAAACAAAAGTTCTCCTCCTTGCTTTGTGAATCAAATGTAAACCTGTGGTTTTAAAACCTAAGGCCAGGTCCAGGATTCAAACCGCACTGAAGACAACCTTTCCATGCAAACAGAAAAATACTTTCTTTCAGATATTCTCAATCAATTAGTGGAAACCACAGTCCAATTTTTCTCAAGGTACTGTACAGATCTTGTTTATCTTATTTGATTACAGTTAATCTGGAGATTTATGTGAATTAGTCATCAGATAAGACTTGTAGTTAAGCCTGACAGTAAGATTTATGGGGGCAGTCAAGTCCTTTTTATCACTTTGACTTATTTTGTTTATTCCTCATTGGTTGCAATAGACCTTTACAGGGTTGATGATAAAATGTCTTTCCCTACTGACTTTGCCTTATTGTATTTTGCCGTGTTCCTTAATTCATCAGAAATGTCCATGGCTTTCTTTTTGTTTATGTCTTAGTCTGCGTGCTAGCAGAATAGATGATCTCATCAGGAATGTGCACAGTTAACAAGAGTGCAGTTGAGTAACTGCACTGCAGAGCAATGACAGGAAGTAATATTTTCTCATGGGGGTGGGTTACTGCGTGGGTTTTTATGCACTTGCAACTGTTCTAATGCCTTGAGAATTTGAAGACATAATATCGGCAATGATTAGAACAGATCTGTTGTCAGTTGTCATCCTTGTAATTTAATCAAATTTACCCACGTGTCACTAAGTGCAGATGTTGATATGCAACGTATTTAACCAAGATAAATTAAATTCAAAAAACTTTTATGAAGAGCGTATTATACCCATCTTATGGATGGGGAAAACAGATTAAGAGTCTGATTCTGTCACTCTTATAATCAATAGTACCTGTTCAAATGGGAGTAGCTCAATGTTAAAAAGAGAAGTGGGCCCTAAGGGACTGGCTCAAGACACAGCTGCCTTTCCTTTTAGCCACTCAAGGGATGTTTAGACATTGAAGATTAGGTTTAAAAAAATGCTAACAGATGCTGAGGCCAGGTCTACATGTGGAAGTTGTATCACTTTAACTACACCGCAATACAGATTTTCCTCAGTGCAGATGCAGTTCTACTGGTCTAAATGTGTTTTGATTGGTTCAATTTAGTTTACCATACAAGAAAGGAAGCCAACCGTAAGAAAAGGGTAACTTTATGTCCATACTACCTGCTGTACTAGCATAATTATCCCAATATACAAGTTTTCCATTGGCCAAGCCTGAAGACTGGATTTTGATGTCCTTGCTCACCACGGGAACTTAAATTCATAGATGTTAGAGGCTGGAAGGGACCTCACAAGATCATTGGGTCCAGCCCCCCTCCCCGCCCCAGCTCCCTCCATACTTGGGTGGAAAGACTGATGAGGTCAGATGACCCCAGCAAGGTCCATGTCAAGATGTTTTTTAAAGATCTGAGAGTACATGTTTGCACCACCTCTGGTGGGAGTCTGTTCCAGACCCTAGGCACTCGAATCATAAAGAAATTTCTCTTTGTGTCCAATCTGAAGTGATCTTTGAGCAGTTTATGGCTACTGGTTCTTGTCTTCCCCTGGAGTGCCTTGGTGAACGGATGCTCCCCCAGGCCCTCATGTATGCCCCTTATATACCAGTAGGCTGCCACCAAGTCCCCTCTAAGTCTTCTTTCCTCCAGGCTGAACAGTCCCATATCTTTCAGCCTCTCCTCATATGACCTGCTCTCCAGACCTCAAATCATGTGCGTGGCCCTACTTTGGACTCTCTCAAGCTTCTCCACATCCTTCCTGAAGTGCGGCACCCAGAACTGGACACAGCACTCCAGCTGTGGTCTCACCAAGGCTGAGTAGAATGGGTAGATGACATCCTTAGTCCAATGTTTTGTTCACTCTGCCAGCTACAGCATCACATTGGTGGCTCATGTTCATTCTGTGGTCTACCGTGACCCCCAGATCTTTCTTATCTGTGGTGCTGGCAAGCGTAGCACTGCCGAGCCTGTAAGTGTGTTGCGGATTTTTTCTCCCCAGATGGAGCACTTTACATTTCTCCATGTTAAACATTATCAGGTTTTGATCCACTCATCTTGAAAGCCTGTCCAGGTCAGCCTGTATCCCCAGCCTGTCCTCAAGTGTAACCATACTTCCCCATAATCTGGTGTCATCTGCAAACTTTGCCAATCCACTTTTAACACCCAAATCCAAATAATTGATGAACGTGTTGAAAAGCACTGGTCCAAGTACTGAACCCTGAGGAACACCACTGGTCACCTTCCGCCATATTGATTCCATTCTGTCTATTACTCTCTGGGTCCTACTTCAGAGCCAGTTACCTGGCCACTGGACCATAAAGTAATCGAGGCTTCATTTTCCCAATTTTACCATGAGGACATTGTGGGAGACTAGGGGTGTGTGTAGATGAAACAGGGGCCCTAAACTGAAGCAGTGGATTTTTAAAAACACTGCTTCAATTTAGGGCCCTTTAAACCCCCATGTTGTGCACACACCCAAACTTAACTGCCTCTCCGGCAGGGAGGGGAGGACGAGCTGCTGGTGGGTAGAGTAGTCCCTGGACTGTAGGAGGGGCTGATTCTTCCCTCCATGACAGTGGTGCCCCCCACCAGACAGCACTCGCTTGTAGGCACCCAGCTCAGACAGTCCTGGGGGGCACCACAGCCATGGAGGGAAGCACCAGGCCCCCATGCAGCTCAGACAGGCAGGCTCCGGGAGGGTGGGGGGGAGATCAGGCTTGCTGCTTTTTTCTTGGGCAGAGCCTGCCTTCCCGAGCTAGTCAGGCTGCCTGCAAGGGGTTTCTGCAGAGCCCCTGAGCTGCCTGAAGCCTGGTGCTTCACTCCGTGGCTATAAGGCAACAAACAAACTCCTCAGAAGAGTTTTACTTTGCTGCGCCCCAAGTCATTTAAGGCACATTATGCCACCAAATTTGCTACATTGGCTGAAATTACTGCGCAATATGCCACCAACACATGCTAACACCAACACCATTAAAGTGGTGCAAAAGCATTTAACCCACTTTAAAGTGTTGTACACACATGCCCCTTGTTTCGTCTACACATGGCCTAAGTCAAAAGCCTTTTTGAAATCCAGATATATGACATCAGCCTCATTTCCCTTATCCAGGTGGTGAGTTACCTGTTTGTAGAAGGAAATGAGTTTGGTCAGGCATGACCTGCCTGCGGTGAAGCCCTGTTGGCTGTCATTTAGAATACTGCCTTCAGTTAACCCATCAATAATGGATTCTTTGATCGATTTTTCCAGGAATTGAGGTGAAACTGACTGGTTTTTAATTCCCTGGGTCCTCCTTTCTCCCTTTCTTGAAAATAGGCACCACACTGTCCCTCTTCCAGTCTTCTGGGACCTCTCCCAAGTGCCATGAGTCCTCAAATAGCTTTGCCATTGGTCAACATCATCACATTACCTATTCTTTCAGCAGTCTCATGTGTAGTTCATCTGGTCCTGCTGACTTGTAGATATCTAGGCTCTCTAGGTGTTCTCCCATAAGATCTTTGTCAACTATTGGAAGGTGATCACCTCCACCTTGATCATCATGTATCCTGTCAAGCAGGCTAGCACCTTTGAACTGGTGGATGCAAAGTATTTGTTTAGGAGTTTGGTTTTCTCCTGAGTGGTGGTTATCAGCTGTCCCATTTCATTCAGCAGGGGCCCTATGTTTCCCTTATTTTTTATTTGACTTCCTACATATCTAAAGAAAGACTTTTTATTGTCCTTGATTCCAGTTGCCAAATTGAATTTGGTTTCTACCTTTGCTTTACTAATCTACTCCCTACAGGTGTGGGTTATTGCTGTGTCCTCCATGCTAGTAATTCCTGACTTCCATCCCTTATAAGCATCTCTTTTCAATTATAGGAGGTCCACAACTTCCCTATTGAGCCAAGGGGGTCTCCCAGCCCTTTTGCTGCCTTTCTTTCAAAAGGGAATGGACTTCCTTTGTGCTCCAAGGATCACATCCTTGAGGAACAACCTTCTTCCATACCGTGTCCTGCAAGGCCTTGCCAACCAATCTCCTAAACTTGTGGAAGTCAGCTTTCCTAAAATCAAGGATTTCTACCCTATTGACTGATTTCCCCATCTTACAGTGGATGGAGACGGTGACCATCTCATGGTCACTGTCGCCTAGCTTCCCTTTGATCCACAGGCTGCTCACTAATTTGTCCCCTTTGGCAGAACCAAATCCAGGAGTCCCTTACGCCGGTAGGCCCATAGACTTCTTGAGTCGGATACAGCTCTTCAATGCAAGTGAGGAAGCTTTGCAAACAATCAGATCTTGCTGAATGCTCGCCCAATGAGATGTCTGGGTAGTTGAAGTTGCCTATGACCATTGTGCTCCAAGAGTGTGCAACCTCTACCCGTTCTCTAGAGAATTCCTGATCTAGCTCTGCCTCCTGGTTTGGAGGTCTGTTGGTAACTCCTGCAGTCAAATCTGCTTCTCTGTGCTTACCCCATATCTCGAACCAGAGGGTCTCAAGTCACCATTCTTTAAAGCCAATCTCTGCTTTTAGGGAGGTATATTGCTTCTTCACATAGAAAGCAACTCCCCGACCCTTCTTTCCAACATGATCCCTCCTATGCAAGGTGTAACCCTCCATACCTGCGGCCCAATCATGGGTGGAGTCCCACCAGGTCCCCATTATCCCTCTGAGATCATATTGATTGTTGATTAGCAGGAGGGCCAATTCCTCTTGCTTGTTCCCCATGTTCCTGACATTTTTGTACAGGCAACTATGCCTGCCATTGGAGGCCCTAGGCTTCCTGGTGTGCTGCGGAAAATCCTGTCCTTTGGCTGATGTCAGAGTATACGTCCTATTGTTCCCTGGTTTGCTGGTTCCATGGTTGCCATTTTCTGGGCTTGTACCAGTAATTGACTGCTCGTCCCCCACCGATCTCAGTTAAAAGCCCTATCCAGGAGGTCCACCATTCTAGCCAAGAAAATCTCCTTCCACTTCAACATGAGATGGATGCCATCTCTTCCCAACAGGCCTTTGCCTCTGAAGTGTGTGCTGTGGCTGAAGAAGCCAAAGCCATCATGGTGGCACCAGCATCGGAGTCTTCTGTTTGCTTCTTCTATGCATCTGTCCCTTCTGTACCTGTGACCCATAACTGGGAGGACCAAGGAGAAAACTACCTGCGCCTCGACCACTTACACCCAGCCCCCAGAGCCCTAGAGTCACTCATGACTCTCCCTTTCTCCTCTGTTCCTCTCCCCGTCACTTTTACCTCTGCTTCTATAGTTGTTGCTACTTCAGATGGTGCTCTCATCTTCTCAGTTATCTTTCTTTTCTGTTACTCTTTTTTCCATTTGCCATCTGTCTTTAGTCTTTCTTTTCTGTGCTTCATTTCACTTTCCAGCTCCTAGTTGCTTGCCACCACTGCCATTGTTTTGAACTTTGGGTTTTCCTATTCCACTCCTTACACCCTGATGCATATCTTTTTTTTCTTTGGACTTTGATCAGGTTTTTCCTGATCACTTGATCTTAGCCCAAGGGGCCAAGAAAATACTGATGGGAACCTTTTGCTTTTATGGGTTTGTTTGTTTTTTTTAAAGCAACAAAAAATGGCAGGTGTTCATTCCACACAGAACTGGCACCAGGCCAGGCCGGCACCAGGGGGGACAAAGCCAGTCAGTACCCTCCCAATGATGCCCAAAATGCTACATTTGATCATGGCCAAAGAGGCTGAGATGCTGATGGGAGCCTACCAGAATTTTTTTTTTTTTATGTAAAATTTGTTATGTTCCAAGCCAAATCAGCCAAATCAATTCAAAATCTGTGAGTCATTCAAGAACCGTATGTGGCCCTACTACCAGCAAACATCCTCCACCCCTATCTGGGGCTTCAGATGTTCCAAATCATTTGGCAGACATCCTACGTGCAGGCCTAAGCCTGAAGGCTTGGAGTTCGGTTGCCCCTGAGTTTTACTCGCCCTCAGCCCTATGGCTGCAGGAGCAGGCTAGGGAGGAGTCTCCCATTTCCATAAAATAGCATAAAGTCAAGATCTTTCCACAGGAAATGAATGTGGGAGGTTAACTATATATTACCTCTGCAGGTACTACCCTGTTTCAGAAAAGTAGTTATCCCCAGCGACTAAGAAAGTCACCTTACCGGTCACGGTATTTCCCCTGCCAGAGAGCCTACCAAAAGAATAGGTTAGTGCAGCCCATCTGAATAAAATAGGTGATAGTGCCCGTCATCAGCACTCCCCCTCAGCACCCATTCTTTTTCAAGTCACCATGAGCCACTACATTGCATACTTTTTTACTTTTTCTTCATTCCCACAACTGAGCTGCACCTTTCTTTCCCATTTCTAGTGAGTTTTGTTTCTTCATGAGCCTTAAATTCCTAGCAAGCGTCACCAAACAAGGCCCCAAGCAATTCATCCAGAATCCCTCTGTCACCCCCTCTCTCAGTCTGTTGCATATGATTATGCGAGGAGGAACCAAGCCAGGTTGCCCTGTGCCTCATCTGCATATACATTTTTGGAGGATCCCAAAAACTTGTGACAAGAACTCCCTGGTTCCATTCATGACTGTGGGGCTAATTAACACATGGATGCTTGGTGGTGGGTATCTCAAGTACACGTAAATATTGAGTAGGCCTGAGCTGTGTAGTCACCATAGCTTGAAATGCTGTTGACTCTGCATTTAACTTTATAGTAAAGCATGAGCCTGTTAGCTTTAAACGAATGTCATGCATGGTTTATTTTACACATAAATAAGTTAAAAAGTGCTGCTTAAAAGTGTGTTTATGGAGTACCTGTGCTAAAACATGCAGCAGTTTCAAAAAAGCAAAATGCATTGATTCTGGATGAACTAAGTCTATGCATACCTGTAGTAATTTGCCTATATGCAAATTACTGTAGGTATGTCTATTTCAAGATCAGTGTTTTCAAATTTGCCCCTCACTTCCATGTGCTTAGGAAGAGCAGGGTCTGACAGTAAGGAGAGTGGGGAAGGAGCTATAGGGGAAAGAAGCTGGGCATTGGGTGGGAGTAGGGGAGCAGAGGGCAAGTAGGTAAGTAGCACAGATTTATTTTCCCTGCTGTAGTAGTGGCCTAGAAACAAATTCAAGGCAAACCTCCAATAATAAGATGCTGTATCTGAAAAATTATAAGAAATTTAAACATTTTATATATATATAATTTACTTATTGATGCACAGCAGCATTATTACTCATTGGGGTTTTTTTAATTACTTATTGGTTTATTACTTATTGGTTTTTTTAATTATTACTTAATAATTACTTAATAATTACTTATTAAGCATTATTACTTATTGATTCAGCAGCATTATGCTGCTGAATGTGGTACAGTGGCTGGAATTAACGTGCAATACGCTGCCGAATGTGCAAACAGCAATGCCATTAAAGCATTGCAAAAGGCATTTAACTCGCTTTTAAACCTGCTAAAAAGTGTCATCTACAAACAGCCTAGGTACTCTTATAGCACTTAAGAGATAAAAATCTACTCATTAGAAAGCATATTAATGAATTACATTTCCAACAGATGTGTATTATTTGTTCTCCCTCACAGATGGGTAACCTGAAGAAATGAAAAGTAAGCTAACATGCCAAAGGTGACAGAGCAAGTTGTTGGCAAAGCCTGAAGCATAACCTAGATATTGACTCCTGTTCCTGTACCTTAATCAGAAGCCATATTTCTCCTCACTTGTAAGGTACTCTGCTTAATTACCAGTTTCTAGTCTAAATCTTTGACTTAATATAGATTCAGTTCTCCATCAGGCCCATGGCTTTTGATAAGGGCTTACTGAGATCAGAACAATTCCTACAGGTTTAAATTAGTATATCTCAAAGCAACATCAGGCCTACTTAAGTTCTGATTCAATCCACATCTAATTAAAATGAATATATACTTCAGTGGATGGCCGGTTTAAATAAAGTATACACTAAAACTGAGTAAGGACATAAACATTTGGCCCAATGAGGAAGAGAGAATGCAGTCATCTCTTAAATGCTGAAATGTTTTGTTTGATTATAAGATCATCTTCCCAAGCTGACACAGGGATTTTGATATTAAATGCCTCATTTTCAAATAAATATGTCTCAAAGGGGCATGCAAGCCCTTAATTTTGAAACTCAGATCAGCAGTTAGGTACATAAGGCAGTACTGTTTAAAAATATACCAAGATGCCAGATAAGGGATCTGAACGTTCTTTAAGCAGTATTTAAAATAAACTGAAATACTAGTGAGAGCTCTCAGCAAACCATCAGTCAATAAAGGAGGAAAACTGCAGAGAAAGAACGGTTGTCTAACTCAGGGAGAGAAAGTCCACTCCTTTAAAAGAAGGGAGCTGGAATTTCTGTTGGTTCATGTCATTCAGTTATAACCAGTGATCTGGGAATGAAACAACCAGAAAAACTTTACCATGACCACAAGCCTGCCCACTCAGCACAGCTTTTGAAGCAATTTTTAGCCAAATTTTAGCCAAACACCATATCCCACAAGTGCCACTGCCTAATATGGCCCCATGCAACTTTTTTCTCCTCCCTCAACTAAAGAAAACTTTGAAAGGAAGAAGAAGCTTTTGTGATGTGGAAACCGTAAAACAAAATGCAACTGAGCAGCTTTTAGCGATTCCACAAATTGCTTAACAGAGGTGCTTCCAACAATGGCAGAAACGTTGGGAGAAGTGTGTGGCTGCAGAAGGAGCATACTATGAAGGAGATTAAGTCAAACCCTCTATAAATACAATATTTTCTTTCCTACAGCATCAGTCTTGATGCTTTTTGAACAGCCCTCATATTTAAATATAAAAAAAAATCCTTGTGGCAGTCACTGTAAGTAAAAGAAAAAGGAAGACATGCATGATATTTTGCATTAGAGAAAATAAAAATCTTTTACAGTAGGTTAGTATTCTGCTAGAGAAAGGCATCTGGCTTTCAGTATAGTTCTGCACCGTTGCATGGGAAAGTGATATTTTAAGTGGGAAATGTCTGCAATCATAAGTATAGGACTCAGATGCAGCAAATCTAAAATTATTTTAATCTTAAAAACATGCTTTCATTTTAAAAGATACACACCTTTGGGGCCAAATACTGTGTGTGGGTTGCATGAGCTTCTAAAAAAGATACAGTCATGAGGAACAGCATTGCAAACCAAGCACTGTTTCCACAGCAGCAGAGTTGTATTTTAGAGGGAGGTTTATGAGTTGAGCTAATGCTCCTCTGAGTTCTAAACCCTCCTCTTCTGAAGGGCACACAGTCCCAATGAATCTAACTGGATTTATCTATACTCCTGGCATAAACCAGCTGGCGGGCATGTCTAGGTCTTTTTTTACAATGTTAATTTTGTTTTATTTGTAGTTGAAGTCAAAAGGGGCTAGAATTTGTCATTGTGTTAGTCATTATATTCCATGGAAAGATGAATCTAATATAACACAAGAAGTTAACCAGATAAAAATCTGAAAGTTAGGAAACTTTCCAGTCTATTGTGCAATGCTGCATAATGCTGAATAGTGAAGAACATTAGTCTATCTGGTTCACAGATTTACAAAAGTTTAGGGCTGGAAGGCACCTCGTGAGATCATTAGATCTAACACCCTTGCTCTGGTTACCTATACACAGGTTTTTATTCTTGTATTTTTTAGAAATATCTCCCCAGCAACATAAGTGAAATATTACTGGTAACGATGGAAACCTGAGTTATTGCAAGAGGCTAAATAGGCTAAATTATAAGAGGCAATCTACCTTAATTTCTAAAAAACAGTGACAACACAATAGTGCTGTATTATATAAACAGTAACAAAGGCCATGTTATTTTGCACATTTGCAGTTTTTGCTAATAGATTGTTGACTTGTAATAAAATGTTTCTCCAAGTTCAAGCAGGCAATATACACTTCATCTGAGCAGGAAAGACTAGAGCTGTTCTTTCAAAATGTAAAATATTAATGGGAAATGAATAAATGCATTTTAACAACAATAGAGAATATTAGAGAATTAAATATGTAAACACAGTACTGGATCCTCAGTAAGTGAAAACTGGTACAGCTCAGGATGTGGTTCATAATTATTTCAATCTTATAAAGGTAAACTATAGAAATAATACACTTGATAGAGTCAGGTGTTCCCAGCCTCTTTAAATTGCTTCTAAAGGTTTAAAGTGACCTCCATAAATGTCATCTGTCCATTGTACCTTTCAAAAACATCTTCTGTCATGGGAAGAGCAAAAAAGCTGTTTTGTATTGACATGGAATAATCTTAGAGATAGCTGATGGGGTTTAATTATATTTCATGTTAAAGTAGCATTCAACTGCTAGGTGATTTTCAAACCATAGAAAAAGAGACACATCTCTTGTTGGGAAGGAAAAGTAGTTTACAAAATCAAAGCAAAGGTTGGGGCAACTGATGAAGCATAGACAGACTAACTGGGATGGGATTGTATACTTATGTTTATAAGACTGATTGCTGGACATATCTATTCCTCTTTCCTTGTAAATTAGAAAATCTAAGTTCCTCCCTCCCATTTCATCTGCTAACTGTACAAATGACTGTTCTTGTTTGAGTATATGACTGTTTGTATTACAAATCTAGCAGTTTGATTAGCATGACAGCATGGTTTATATTTCTTTCAAAGTTTTAGTTCACAAACAAATAATTTACAAATAAGTTGGACAATAATTTCTCATTTTAATATTTCATACCTTGAATGCTGAATTACACCATTTTGAATCAGTCACAGGCTATTATAATTACTCTTTCCAAGCACACTATTTTGGGAATATTAAGTTGCTATTTCTGAAATAAAGATTCCAGATCTGGATCTCAATTTACTGGGGAAATCTTTTAGATAAGTGAAATGAAGCTGTCCTCATTAATCTCTTTTGTTTTGTTTCCCCAAGTTTTAAAAGGAAGGTATGTAGGAAATGTTTTGGAGAAGTAGTTGATTGGTAGTGATGGAACCAACCACCTAGTAAAGTGATTATCCATAGAAATGGCCAAGTGGTATGACCCTTCCCAAAGCTCAAGCCAGGTGTGGCCTCCCTGGTACATCAGGGTGAATATGCAGAGAAGGTGGAAGGAAACTGGTGAAGCCTCCTCACTAGCCCTAGAGCTGATTCACAGCTACAACAATGGATGTAGACCAGTTTAGAGTTCTACATCCTTAGACCATCTGGGCAGGGGACAAGGAGGGAATGGTTCGTTCTCAGAGATACCAGTTCAACTTCCCCAAGATAGAATGCAAATAAGCCTTCTTATCCAGTGGTTTTCCACCTTTTTGCAGACCCCTAAAAATTTCAAATGGAGGTGCAGACCCCTTTGAATTGTAAGTGTGTGTATTCACATGCTTGTGATTGATCATAGTCATCTTTCGCAGACTCCTTGCCATAGTCTGTGGACCCCCAGAGGTCCGCAGACCACATGTTGAAAGCCACTGTTCTAATCCATAATTAGCAGTACATGAGAAATGATGCAGTCATCTTCTAAATTTCTCTATCTGTTGCTAAGCAGCATTCTTTAGTCACAAGCCTTGATTTACAAAAGTAATAGCCGCCTCCACAGATTTTGCTATTTTTATATTTTTGAACAGTTGTTATGCCAAGCTTATGTTATACCTATATTTTAAAATTCTCTTTTGCATGATAAGATGAACACTGGTATATTTGTATATCCCATGCAAAGAAGTTTCATATGTCATGAGCAGTGTGGGGCAGAACACCCTGACTTGGGCTTCCAACTTAGATGGTAAGACTCTACAACTCCCATTAACTAAGATTAATGCTCTGGATCCTACAGTGTTTGACTCTGTGTTAGAAAGTAAACTTTTATCACAAGAACAAGAAAATCACATCTGGTTTAGTGCACTTGGCACTGATGGGAGTTGCCTGAAGAAAACCTCAACATTTTACCCAGTGTGATATTGAATTAGTTTGATCAATTCTTTGCACTTACATAAAGCTGTTGTTCTAACAAAGGCATTCATTTTCTGTTCTGGGCACTGTGACAAAAGTTAAAATCTCAAACCATAGCCCCATGTAGCAAATTACACTGCACATTCAGTGAAATAGGATTTAGAGTTTAAAGGAAAGAGATGTTCTGGCACAGTGTTTTCATACATGTCTTCCACAAAAGACTGCATAGTTTACAGAGCAGTATTTCTTATAGTTGTGGAAGAAAGAATTCTCCTCAAGAGTTCAGAGAGATGTCTCATTGTTTCAGCAGTTCTGGACTCAGGAAATATCAGCTCTTTTTCCCTGCTCAACTCTTAAGACAAGCAAGGTTTTAATGGTGATATCTTTTATAGGATATCAACTGCATAGTTGGGAGAAGTTAGATAAGCTTTTAGGCACAAAATGTCCATCTTCAAAACATCTCCTAACTGTGCAGTTAGTCCTATAAGAGATATCACCAAAAAACCTTGCATCTGTCCTGGACCAGCACAGCTACAGCAATATTTCAACCCTACTACAATTTAGAACAATAACTGCCCACAACTGCCGAGTGTCAGGTATCTGGCAACCCCATCCCACATTCCCACAGCTGCAGGGTAGGGAGGCAGAAGGAACATGCATGCACTTTTAATTGGTTGCCACCTGGGGACACTGTGTGCTCTGCTGATTAGCCCTCCAGGTGGACACTGCTTTTCTTGCTGCTCTCCCTGCCGGATCCTAACAAGGAAGACCCTCGCCCCCCACCCCCTTCCAATCCCTACAACTGTAGCAGTAGAGTCCGGCTGTGACCACAAAGAAAGGGATGCAGTTATTACCCTGGAACCCTCTGTCAAGCCCTAGAGACCATCCCTACCCCCTCATCTCTCTAGACAAGCATCCTGTCACAGAAAACAAAACAAATCCTAAGAACCCTTCCCAAACAGCACCCACCCAACCCCAGCACCTCTAACTACATTTGGCCAAGCTCAGGCACCCATCACACTCACTCCCACACATGACTTAGGTTATCCACCACTTGAGTAGCTAACCTACTGAACCAGTGGTTTTTAGCCTGTGGTCCAGGGACCCCTGTGGGGGTCACAAACTATGTCTAAGGGGTCCTCAAAAGGTGACTACGATCAATCAAAAATATGTGAATGCCCACACTTACAGTTCAAATGGGTCCACACTTCCATTTGAAATTGTTTAGGGGTCCACAAATGTAAGAAAGGTTGAAAAACACTGCACTATATAGTATCCAGACACTTTAGCACATATACACCAACCCAAGAATTAGAGGTGCACCAATACATCGGTCAGATATTGGACTGGCACTGATATAAACAAAATTTAATACATCAGAAATTAGCCATATCAGGCCGACAATTTGGCTGATAAATGGTCCACGCCTGTACACAGCCACAGCGCAGCACAGGTGGTGAGGAGCACAACATGGCAGTGTGCAGAGCTGCTTCCAGCTGGTAAGTCTGGTGTGGTGTTGGGGGGGGGCATATCATGGCCCCCGCGGGGAGGAAGGTGTGAGGCTGGGGCAGGGGCTGCCCAGCTGGGGTGTGGCACGGCGGGTGCAGGACAGAGCAGCAGTTCATCCGGAGGGCGCAGGGAGAGGGGTAGGTGAGCAGCTCCCACTGCCATGCACCACTTGGCAGGGAGCCACTGGTCCGGAGGCTTGTCCAGCACTTGTCTGCTCATCCAGCGGCTCCCGCCACTGCTCCCACTGCTTGTCTGGGCAGGCATGGCGGGGAAGGTGTGCCCTGGATCTGTGTGGGCTGGGCTGGGGCCGGGGCTGCACCAAGTTCTTCCTGGTGGGGCGGGGCTGCTCTGAGAGGGGGCTATGGGGAGGGGAGCCTGCAGCCACAAATTTGCTGCAACCCCTTCCCAGCGCAGCTCCGCCCTGCCAGGAAGAGCTTGGAGCAGCCCCAGCCCCAGCCTACCCTGTGCAGATCTGAGGGCACACCCCCCCATACCCTCCCAGGCAAATGGTGGGAGCCGCAGCGGGAGCCACCAGACAAGTGGGCAAGTGCCAGACGAGACACCAGACCAGTGGCACCTGGCTAAGTGGCACACAGCAGTGGGAGCTGCTTCCCCACCTCGCCGTGCCCCCTGAATGAGCTGCCACTCTGTCCTGCACCTGTCCCCCGTACTTTGGCTGGGCAGCCCCAGCCCCTACCCCAGCCCCACACCTCCCTCGCTGCAGAGGCCTTGATCTGCCCCGCCCGTCCCTTCTCTTCCCTTCCTCTTCTCCGCTCCCCCTTCCCACTACACCAGATTTACCAGCTGGAGGCAGCTCTCCAGGCTGGTGGGTTGGTATCAGAAATCAGGTTGGTATTGGCCCATATGCCTTCTTAAAAACTGGCTATCGGTATCGGCCACAAAAATCTTTATTAGTGCACCCCAACCAAGAACCACAACACTTTCTCATATATATGTGACACTTGTAGCCAGCCTCACATCTCTTTTGCTAGGCTGGGAGAAAGGAAAGAGTGCTGCTGTTCTGGGGGTAGGTGCAAACTGCTCTCTTTCCCCACCAAATGCAAAATAAATAGTTCAGTAGGAAAGTGGTTACTGCAGTTGCAGCCCTTTGCTGGACTGGCACACAGACTCCTGATGTTGACTTTCCCTTCCCTGCTGACTCCAAGGGTCTGCACAGCCAGAGTATAAATGGGACTTGCAGAAACAGGGGATGGGGACACAGCAGGCATAGCATAGGCACAAGTGGGCAGGTGCATAGACAACGCAGGTGCATAGACAACACAGGCACAGTTGGATGGCATCACCAAGAGAACACATCTATAGATGAGCCAGACACTGGGGATTACCACTGAAGTTGTGAAAGGAAAGAGACTGAAGAAACTGGGGCAAGAGGGGAGAGAAAGTAAATGTGAGGAAAGAGGGAAGCAAGACTAGAGAAAGAAACAAGTGAGAGTGACATTTGAGAGGAGTTTGTGAGGAACAAGGAAGTTATTAAGAGCTGCAGGAGGAAAAGGGAAGAAACTGGGATGGGGGTTACTGAGAGGTGTAATGGGAGGGGTATTTACCCCTTTCCCCCACACCAAGTCTACTCTTGCCTGCCCCCTTGCTCCCTGACTATGGACTGTGATCCTCGGTGGACAGGTTCTCCACTCAGTAGTGTAATTTCTCAGCTATGATAGGCCTTCAGTTCTCTTTGTGGACACGTACAATTCATGATGAGTTTGGCAGTTCCATGGCCCTTCCTCTAATTAGCAATTCACAAGGCCCAACCCAGAAGTCTAGCCTTTTCCTCCCCTTCTAGAACAATACTCAGGCCCTATAGCCCTGACTAGGCATCTTTTTTAGGCACTCAGAACAGGGAGAATAGTAAGAGACCTGGCACACCCCAACTCCATTAGGACATAGCTAACTGTGCACTTGTACCCTTAAAGGCTCTATTCCATCATTGCCCAGTACCAATCCCCTAGGCTACAGGTTGACAACCCACAGGCTGAATTCAGCCCATGAAAAGGTTGGATCCATCCCATAAAGGTCCAATGAGCACGGGGTAGCACGGGGATTGGGAGCACATACCATGGTGCCCATCCCCTCCACAGTCCTCCCTATTGCTCTCTTGCAGCTATGCTTACCCTGACTTTCAAAATTTGCCCTTCTCCGTTGTCGCTGGGGATGGCAAGGGTAAGCAGAGGCAGCTTGAGCAGTCTGGACAGTGAATGTTTTCAGGGGGCAGCAATTTGGGATCTTTGAGGGCTTCAAAGAAGTGAGGATCCCATAGTACTGCAGAGGCATTTTTCCTCCCAGCTTTTTAGTCAACATTATTTCACTGCTCATAAGGGTGCTTAAGGTTTTATTAAAGTTTGTAAAGGATCTTGTAGGGAAGATATTACAGGTCTGCAGAATAGTATACTAGTATTTTGGAGTTAAGCAGAAAGAATTTGGGAATAAAGGTACAAACCCTTATGGTAGATTGTAATTAATCATTGTTTCAAGTGCCATACCAGTTTACTGTTTTATTTAATTGCTTTTGAATAATGTGCTTCTTATTCATGTTGCAAATTAAAAATCTACTCGAGAAAATTATTAAAAAAATACCTTTATGTTTTCATATATTATAATAATTCTAACATTATATAGATATACTTCTGGCTATGAAAGAAGTGATGGGGCACCCTGATGATAATAAGTGACAACTACTACCTCTTGTTTGAGACATTATTTAATGGAATAGGACTCTGGATTATTTTGACAGTGTTAAACATGTATAATGTACAGAATTTAGTATTTGTCTGTAGGGTAGTAAGTATATGGTGGCAAGGTCTGGTTGTTGATTCCTGATATAGCATCTTAATTCTGTATATTCATAATTTCCAATGTGTGTTTCTATTGGTTTATAATCTTACCTTAAAATGTCCTTGTTTTATGTATCTACAGGTATTTTGGTATGTAGAAAACTAAAATATTCTACTGAAGTTCTCCCTTATGTTTTACAGCTGTAGCTCCAAGCTAATAAAATTAGGTTTTTAATTGGGAATCACTGAAAGCCTTTAGAGAAACTCTGATGCTCATAGCCATTAGAGTAAATCATTTAGCCATCAAACAGGAATTAAAACATATAATATAAACAATATTAATAAAACTTTTATTTTTATAATAGTTTTAGTCAAATTTAAAAAGTTTCTTAATCATATTAACCTTTGCCATGATTTCTAATATCTTTCTAATTCTTAAACAGCCAAGGTTTCTTTGATCACATATTGTCATCTTTGTTTTAAATATAACCATATGTATAATATATTTTGTTTTCTATTAGCTGTTGTATTGGAAAACTATTAAACAAAATCTGCTTTGTTTTGTTATTGAAGTACAGACAAAACACAAGTCACAGACTCTCTATTGTAATCTTTTTCAAGTTATTGATTAAATATTTGGTTATATCTTTGGCCGCTGTTTTGTTCTTCTCACAAAAACTATTTCCAAACTTCAGCACACTGCTTTAAATATTTATCATATATCCTACAGGCTTTTACTGTACTAGATACAGCACATCAGACTATCCATGCAGTCATTAATGATATCTGATGTGCTTGCTATATGTGATAAGGTCACCATGACAGAAGCTGGCAAGGGAAATTCTAAAACCATTTACAAAATGATTCTGAATACACTGCTTTTAATACTAGACTAAATTCTTAGAGGTCTAGGTCTATTATTCACTAAGCTAAATTCTTCAAAGCGTAACTCCAGTGAATTAAATACAAATATAATACAAATGATCATGGCCCGTTGTTCCTGTAAAAAAGTTGGTTTAAAATTAAATGTAGATTGAAAATAAGATTATATAGTTTGTTTATTTATTTATTCTAAAAAGAAGAGTCCATATTATGCTAGGACTGCATGGATCACTGATTCTGGGCTTCAGAAACAATCATGAGCTGGTTAGAGTGGATTATTGCATGCCTGGAAGGCTCAGTGGTGGCAGAGGAAACCTTTATTGAACCCATCCTATGGCTACAACAGTGATGCACCAATGAGACTTCCTTTGTCCAGGAAAGTGTGTGGCCTTAACCATGTGAATATTTAGCAATCCTGACTACTGCCAGACAACTGCAAAACAGTTTGACACAAGCAAATAGACTGTAGGGACTGTTGTGAGATAATTTAACATTAAAAAATGAATGTCACCATATTTTAAGACACAGGAGGTTTTTGACAGCTTTACAACTGTAACTGCATTAATGGATCTATATTCACAGTCTTTTCTCCTCCTTTCCACTCTCACTAAACCTCAGAGTTCATAAAAAAGAAAGGGGCACTCCTCCCTTGTGCTTTTTAACACCATGGCAGGTTCACTAACATCAGTGTAAGCAGGTCTGAAAAAATGTACAGGTGCTTGACCTGTCAGGAACTCTTCTGTTCTCACCCATTTAAAAGGGTGGTTTGCTGCCAATATTGATATTAATAGTTGCATCTCTTTACTGCCATGTCTAATGAAACCTTATATTGAGTATCTGAATTACAGAAAACAATTATTTTAACCATTGCATATGCAGCTGTATGATGACAATAGAGCATACCGTTGAGGGATTAAAACTAGGAGGCAGACATGCAGTGCATGACTAGTGGTAGGTGAGAGGTGGGTAACTTTTATGCATGCTTTGCCTAGTTTTCAAATTTGTGCACCTGCAGGTGCATGGCCAGGCCTACAAGCCTACATCCTTCTGATGTGTGTTGTCTCTACTAGGCACACTGTTTAGTTTATTCAGCAGCATCTGTTTTTACAGTAATAGTAATATACCTCCATGTGAACTGTCTGCTTTGCATATTTTATCAGCTTTCTTCATTTTATATATTTTTCCACGTTGCCTTATTTGGCCATTTTCAAATCTGTCATATTAGTACTCAAAAGAAGGTGATAAAACTTTCCTGGAGTGAGAAACAATACTTTTAGACATTGGATTTTTGACACATAATAATCTGCCTGACAACTGACTCCCCAGCCCAGCCGCTGGCTTCTTTACTTTTCATTCCATCCAGGAAGAGCACACACACCAACTGCTGAAACTTCCTTAGCCTGACAAAGGGTTTTTGAACCCGAAAGCTTGCTTAATAACTATTCTCCAACTATTTGGGTTGATCTAATAAAAGATATCAAATTCACCCAAGGAACCTTGTCTGCCTAACACTTTTATCTTTCACTTTTTCTGCTTTACAAATAGAGAATGCAACAAATGTAATGAAACAGTGGAAACTGCAGAAAGAGGCTTGGAGTAAAATATAACTTAAAATAAAAAAAGCAACTCAACAGTTCAGAATGAAGGGGTTTCAGGACTTGAGGGCAAATATAACTTTAAATTTCAAAATCGGGGAAAACTCTCAGATGGATTGGCAAGGTTCAATAGCTTTGCAAGCTAGAGTGTCATGGAAGTAGGCCAGTATGGGGGCCTGAGGGGTCCAAACAGCTCAAGTCCCACAATATGCAACTGTTGCCTAGGGAGTAGCTGTGGCTGGACCCTCTGCTGCTAGCAAAGGTATGATCTCAGAAAAAGGAGTTCCTGAATTTTTGAAGAACTGGGCCTGATGGATCCTCTGCCTGCTATGTTTGGTGTGGCTTGGGGAGAGGGAGTGAAGAGGGAAGTGGAAGCTAATTAGCCAGTGTGGTCAAGCCTGTCCAGCACTTCCAGCTTGTTTAGCACGTCCACTAACAAACACTGCATCTGTTTCTTCCCACCCCCACCCCACCCCACTAGCTTCCCTTGTTTCTCTGGTTATAATTGATACTTCTCTGTTACAATGAAAAGGCAATCAGGACTGGTAGTAGAGATGATACCTAATACTTGTTACAATGAAAGCATTTCTCAGACAGTTCCTTGCTTAGACTAAACCCCCTGCTCTGTCATCCTTTCTGCAGACTCCATGCTTCCCTCCTTGTGCTTTTTAAGGAACTGCCCTTGTTCATCTGTCCCTGTCAGGGGCATGATCAGGACATAGGTCATTAGGGCTCAACCCTTGGGAAGCAAGAGTCCACACTAGATCCAGTAGTCAGGGGATCAGAAGAAGATCTACAAGGGACCAGGACACAGGCAATCATCCTGGGTAGAACCACAAGCCAAAGCATTCATAATGCAGAGCCAGGGATCCAGACTGGCATCACTAACCAGAAGGTATGAAGCAGGTAGCTATAGCTTTATAGGACTGGGATTGGGGGGCTGGGGAGTAAAGGGGGTGATCACCCAACTAAACCAGAAGCTGTGTATCACAGGACAGGGTTCTGGAAGCACAAGGGGTCAAGGAGCCAGCAAGGCAGTGAGGAGGTACAAAGGGTCCAGCCCAGAGTCTGGAATCAGAAACAGAAAAGCAAGAACCAGGATGAATTAATTAAACAGAACCAAGGGACATGAGGAACAGAAAGCCAGAAGCCCAGGTGTAGACAGAGAAGTACCTGTCCTGTCGAGTAGCCTGATGGGCACTGAACGGGCTACTGCTTAAAAGCAGGCAGCCACACTCAGGAGGCAAATGGGGCCATGTGGAGGTAGTTAGGCCACTGGCAGCCAGGCTGTATTAGGTAGCTAGGGCTAATTGGTGGCAATGTGGCTAATCTACTGCACTGACCCCTGTGGATACCCTTCCCATGCTTTGTCAACACCTCCACAAGGCCCTCAAACATCTTGTCCTTCTTGTGTTTTCTTAGGCCCTTAAGTTCACCAGATGCTTAGCTGTTAGTGGCTGTGTCTTTGGGGGTCTGGAAATTGCAGGTATTGACTCTGAATGACAAGGAAAATCACAAGCATGTATTGTTCGTTGTTACTTCCTATGGTCTGAGGGCCTCTTCCCAATCTTGGAATTGGGAAACCTTAGTAAGTCTTGCAGCTTTCCTCTTGCTATGTGGTTTGCTATGAGGCTGTCTTAGGTTGTAAAAGCTATCTACAGCTGACCTCATGTTTAATGCTGGGGTGGGAGTAAGTAGTGTCCACAGGCCAGAGTTCCTAGCTGTGGTGTGTTCTAATAATGCTCTGGTAGTGTGACTTGCCATTTATTTAGAATGAATTTGGGGCGGGGTCCCAATTTTGGGCAGGGTCCAAGTACGATGAGCCCAGGCTTCTGACTGTATTTGCATTTTTGGCATGTCCTTGTATTTAAATAGAGATGTGACAGCTGGTCACCACAATCTGCAGCAGTAGATGTCACACAGGGGCTAGAGCATGGGATGATACAGAGAATCGGGGAAAGCAGTGGCCAAACTAGTAAATTAAATGGGGTGGCGGCCTGCTCTGAACTTACTTGGTCCAAAGTAACATTACCTTCTATTAAACTGGAGATAACATTTTCCAACATATGTTGGATTTAAACTGATTCAAGGGGTTGTACCTATTGACTCTGGATTTAGGAGCCTGATGCCTTCAGACAACCATGACCTTTTCATTTGATAATAGGTAAATTTATATATACACACAGTGATAACAGAAAAAAACAATACAAACAAATGAAGCAATTCTATATATCTACCAATTCTACATCTGTCATCAGAGTCAAAGTACATCTGGCCAGGATGCAGGCTTCACGCTGAGGCTCTCTCTTAGGTGTCAGATGTCAGCATGCCATCTGACATCTGATGCTGAGGTGCACACCCCCTCTCCAGTGGGATGGATGAGATGGGCTGTCCATGGTGGCCTTCCTGGGGATGGGGACCCCTCTCAGGGACCCTCTCTGGGAGAAGGACAGAGAGCAGGAGGACCTAGCTGGGATTATTTGTTACTCTCAAGTCACTGCTTTTGTATTCTCCTTCTCTTCCTGATGACTCTTGACGACTCTTCATCATGTGTGGTTATTGCTGATTGGTCTCTCTCTGTGGTCATCATACTGTCCATATAGCTCATCACATGCACACCTTTCCCAAAACAAGAATTTCAGGCCCTCCTCTTTGGCCTTGCGGACTGGTGCTACTTCATCTCATGTTATGGAACAGTCTGGTACATGCCCCCACTTTCCCAGGCTATGTGTCCTTCTTTGTTAGACAGCCTGTCCTCTTCTGAAGGCTGAGAAACTGTATGTGTGAGAGCTAGGCTCTTAAAAATCAATTAACCCCTGCTGCTCATCCTAAACCATTCTAATATATATCAATCTGTTTATCTATCCATCTATAAGCCAGTTCCCAAAAATCAATTCTCTAAAATAGCATTCTTAAGCCATCAGTACCATATGGCAGCAAATCTTCTTGGAAGAGGACAGCTAACTTGTTCATATAATCAGGCCTAAGACTATATTTTGGGACAAGGAAATATCTTTGTATGCGTTTATAAAATAGTGAACAAAGGAGGAGGTTAATTGCTGTCGAGGCCTCTGGATATGACAGTAATATATGCATAACAACACATAATAATGTGTCCTTTTGACTGCATATTCAAAGGCTTTTTAAAATATTGTTTTACAATGTGATGTGCATTAAAAATAAAACAGAACTTCTGTGAGTCTGCAATATATAGTTCTAACAAGCCCTCTATTTACATGACCCCTATAGGCTGATTCTGAATGCCAGTGGAGTCCCATGGTGGTTGGAACATTGCATACTGAATATAATGTTATGGGAGCCAGTGGCCTAAATGTTTTTGAGATGTCCTACATATTTTTAGTTTAGTGACCAAGAAGATATAGAGCCACATAAAAAAGAACAAGCACAACCTCTACAACCTGCCTGAGGAAAGACAGGATTACAGAAATAGTCTCACATACCGGATTGTTTAAAAATCTGATTTACAGAAATTCAGTTTTATAGCTGGGAATACATTTTCCTCAGTACTTAAATATGGGAAGTCTTTTTCTATATGTTCTGTGTCAGACTTCAAGTATTATTTTACAGTTTCAAAAGATTCTTCTAGCTATATATATCCTTACACCTCTGCACAGACAATATCTTTAATGATGAAGTTCATCTAATGCTTGTTAATTATGGTTGGCAAGGTAACCAGTGAAATAGAAATTTGTCATTGAAACAGTATAAAACTAAATTGTGTTTTGAATAAAATACATTGGTAATTTGCATTTGATCACATAGGCATCAAGCACTTCTTGAGAAGATTACAAATGTAGCTCACAAAGGTCAACATGTCATTTAATGAAAGTAAGGTAGTTTGAAAATGGAAACTAAAAGGATGCCTTTAACATTTCTCTTTTTAGTGAAAATTCATGTGGAATGGTGTTTAAGAATTCCATAAGCAATGGTATTCTAGCAAGTTCATAATATGGATATCAAAAACTGCCATATATAAACAAGAAATAAGAGATGGGAATGAGTGCCAAATACATGGACATCATGAATAAAATCTCTATAAAAATAGTAGTTGCAAATTACCATTATTAGTCCAATGTTTGTGTTGGCTATTGCTGGTAAATTACTAGCAAGACTATATACATGTGTATATGAATGGACACATCTACACAACACATTTACAGTGGAGTTGACTAATTAGGTCCACAGTAAAATGTCACCATCTACATGTGTGGTGCTATTAGGACAGAGTAAAGTAATTAACTCCGCTGTACTGAATGTGTAGGTGGTGACAGGACTGGCTGGGGCATGAGAGTGCTTCAGTGCAGGGGCTGCCTGTTGGCTAGCCCCACACTGTAGGACCCTCGTGTCCTAGCCAACCTCTCCACAGCATGTTGAGCTGGGTGCAAGCAGCCCTGGGCTGGCAGGCTGACCCCTGGGGCCCTCTGCCAGGTGGGGTGGCTTCACCCCACCTCAACATCCTGTGGTTCCAAGTGCACATGCAAACACAGTGCCCAGGAGCAATAAAGTCCAGTGCAAACTGTGCTGGAGTTTATTCAGCCGCATAAATTGCACATGCACACACACCCAGTGTGTAATTAATCTTTACTAACTGGCCTTTTTCCTATTTAGAAAGTGCTGTAATTCAAAATAATATAGAAAGAAATTATCTTCCTTGCTTTTCACACTTGGAAAGGAATGGCCTATTTTTCTGCAGGTGTGAGCTTTTACTACTATCCAGAAAAAAATAATATGATCAAACCCAGCAACATCCTTCGAACCTTTCAGTCAGATTCTGGCCCAGGGCACAAGCAATGTTTCACTCCACATTGTAGTCTCTTTAACTATATCCAAGAAATCTTTCCATGGTCATTCTGCTGAAACTGTCTGCAGGTCTGAGAAAAATTAAAGCTTCCTCCTCACCCTGCCCCCTAAAGCTCAGGTGGTCCATCAGGCTAGCAAGTTTGAGACATACTGGGTGCATCTACATGAGCAAGCAATGGCAATGTAGCTCATTGCTACAGTGATGTAACATCAGTGGGCGCTAACTATGACACTGCTGCTACTGTGCAGTAGCAATGCACTACCATGCAGTAGCTCGGTGCTACTGCGCAGTCGGAAACAACCAGTACTCCACAGGGACAGCGCAGTACCGGTGGGAACTACGCAGTCATTTAGTACTTGCTAACACAAAGAAGTGATATGACCAGTATCGCATCTGGCCACTTTCAACTCCCCAGCCTGAATGACTAGGTACCCATTTTATATCTAGGTCAAGTAGGAATTATCTTTGGTTCAAGTCCAGAGTAAAACTCAAATCCATATAGAATCACAGAATCTTAGAAAATTAGGTTTGGAAGGGACCTCAGGAGGTCATCTAGTCCAAATCCCAGCTCAAAGCAGGACCATTCCCAGCTATGGGGATATGTCTTGCCTATCCCCAGTGGTATGCACACCACAGTTTGGGAACCCCTGGTCTAGTACAGAGGTGCTCAAACTGTTTAGATTCTGGGCACCACTTCATAACTTTTTAAAAATTTGATGACACCCCTGTTGAGAGCAGTTGAGGAGTGTGGGGGCTGGTAAGAGCTACAGAAGGACTGGTCACTCCTACCTGCTTTAGGCTAATCTACCCATACATGAGGAGTAGGACAGGTCTACCTGAAAGAGTCTTGCAGCAGCGTGATTGAGAACCAAGGGGTCTAGTATTTTGAAGTTAGTTTGAAACACAGTAAAAGTTCTCAGAACTTGGTGGATGATTTTGCTAATGTTTGTATACAGTTTAAAATTAAATTCTTTAAAAAACCCCACCTGGGATTATGTTTGAAGAATGAACTGAAAAAGCTTCTGTAAAGTGTTGCCATTTGGTTATTTGATCAAAATGCATGGAACTCACAGATCAATTTAATACTCTATTAAATGGTTGAGCTACAATAGAAAACTGTCAACAGATTCTGAATTATACTTGTAATTACATTTAATTTTTAACTAAGTCTATTTCCCTCAAATAGACATAGTATGCATAAAAATATGCATATACATTATAAATCAAGATGACTCTTTAAAATTGGATTCTAGCAAAAAAGATGATCGGCAAAATGAAGTATATCTGAAAAAAATTAAATAATATATAAACATATTCACAAATCTAAACACAATGAGGATCTTCTGGAACATGCCATTCAAAAACAGGGGTTTTTGATCCACCAGCTGTTTTTTTCATTATGTTTTTGCAGTTACTGTACAGTTTTATGCTCCATTTATTACATCATTTATCATCAAGAGAACAAATAATGCATTTTAAAAAGTCCTTGGACAATTTTATCAGGAAAAATAGTACATAAACATTTTTAGATCTTATTTTTAATATAACTTGAAGACATTTCTTTAGTAGCTTTTTTCTGATTTGTAAGGAATGCACTAAATTGACTCACAGAGAGGAAACAAATGTATTCCATCCTATGTTGTTAAGGCTTAATTGTGATTTTTGGACTGCTCCAGTTGAAAAACAAATTTTAGGTATATTTCTATGACTCTTTTCAGTTTGTATGTATTTCCGCCCAGAGGGGTTGCTGGGCACCGACGTTGATTAAGTTAGGATCCCTTTTCATTTTTGGCCATTAAAACTGCAGGCTATCAGTTTGTAAAACAGGGAAAGCCAGGTCCATAGTTTTTGGAGGACATCACTATCCTATCAATAGCAATCATTTTACCTCTGTTTATTACTCTTGCTTCTATCATATTTACTCAAAAATAGGGTGACCCCTAATAAGTAGATTCTATATATGGAAGATTTATAAATTTGTTATAATTTTCCAGGTATAGAATCTAATTATTGGAGGTTTGCTTTGAATTTGTCCCCTCCCCACTCCTATAGCAGGGAAAATAAATCTGGGGGATCAGGTGGTCCCCTTGCCCTCTGCCCCCACCCCCAATGTTTTCCACCAGCAGCCCCCTCCCCCTGAATCCATCTAGAATTGAGGCATTTTACCTTTTCAGAAACTGCTGTAGGTTTTAGCACAGGTACTCCATAAACATACCTGTAAGCAGTACTTTTGCACCTACTTATGTATAGTACAAACTATCCTTTTTTTTGCAAAAAAACCCCAAAAAACAAAACAAAACAAATATATATATATATATATATATATATATATATATATATATAAAAGCTGTACTTCTAACAACTTGTCTTGTGACCATTGTGGTTCACTTGACAGTCCAAAACACACTTTTACAGTTACACCATTCTTAGTCCCATTACACAGACTTCACGGCACATCCATGTTGCTGTGTGCCCACACACCCACCACTGTCACTTTTATGCCATCACAGTTGTGCAAATAACCACCTCAGCCCCCTCCCCTTCCCTTCCCTCACTTCCTCCCTCTCTTGTTTGTGTGTCCAGTCCTTTCACTCATCATTATATTCATCATTGTTATCATCATTGTCCTCACCATCATCTTTGTTGTTCTATTCGGAGGGCTTGACTCTGAAAAAGTCTGTGCCAGTCCCCTCTCTTCCATATAAGGTCTGCCATCTCTCTCCCATTGCTGCCTTCTGTCTTTCTGTAGTACCAATACATTCCATTCAGTCCCATTTTAATATAGCCCTTGACTGGTAGGTCTATATGTCTGTTTATGAGCAAGTTCCTGGTCTTCCAGGGCATACCTGAAGCAGGAGATGGATTGGTCAAAGTGGGTTGTCAGGGCCCCTTGCTGCTTAGTCAACAGAACTGCATCTCGGGTCAGGGTTATGAAACCTGTCACCACCATGAAGAGTGTGTGTAGTCTCTTCCACACCTCTCTGGCATATGGGCAGTCCCAGAAGAGATGGTTGATTGTTTTCACCTGCCACCAGTGTTGTCCTGTGGGGCCAGGCCAACTCAGGATCTCAACATTGCACTGTTAGATGTTAGGGTGTGACACAATTGCACATACACAAACACACAAATCAATTAGGTGCATACACACACACTAGGTGCATACACCCACACACTACCAACTCAGGCACACACATCCAAACCAGCCTAGGCACATGCATACCTATCACCAATTCAAGCACATACATACTACACACACCAAAAATTAGACAACAATCAGTTGTCAATACCCACACACTCTGTACACATACATGGATCACTAATTCGTATATCATGCGCCCAATGACATATATATATATATATACACACACACATATATATATATATATATATATATATATATATGTACATTCACCAGTTCACACACATACCACCTACCTACACATACACACAGGTGTACACCTAACTTGCTGGGCTGAGGAACTGAGGCTTGGGGTTACTTAAGGTCAAGTGGCCCCAGGGTTACTTGAGGTCACTGGTGGCAAGGAGGAGACAGCCAGGAAAGAGAGAGAGGCAGAAACCTGGGAGCTTGGAGCTGGAAACTGAGGCAGACAGCTGGGAGCTTGGGGCTGGAAACTCAGGCAGACAGCTGGGAGCTTGGGGTTGGAAAACTCACGCAGACAGCTGGGAGATTAGGGGGCAGATAAGTGGTGGCAAGGAAGAAACAGTCAGGAAACAAACAAAAACCCAACTTGGGGTTTCAAAATAACAGGTTTATAAAACGGACAACACACTATACAGTTCCATGAAGTTATTGGTATACACACACACACTCACAATGGTAGCAGGAGAAGGAGACTCAGTGGAAGGGTTGGAGTCCAGGTAGAGAAGAAAAACAGAGTCCAAGTCCTTGGTTGAAGAGAGGGTGGGGGTGATAGCTGCCTATCCAGGCTTCAAAGGGGTCTTTGTCCAGCAGGTGCTGTCCAGAGGGGGGTTACCGGCAGGGCCTCTGGGTGGATAGGTAGTGTGGTGTGGTGCTGGTCCAGATGGAGAGGGCATCCCAAGGAGTCAGTCTTCACTACCCCTTTTTATGGGGCAGCCTACCTATGATCTCCTATGGGGAGGGCATGTCCAGGCTATGTCAGTCCTGTTCCAGAGGGTTCCAGGTGCTCATACTGAACATGTGCAGCCTGGCACAATGGTGGGTTGCCTCAATTTTTGTTTCCTGAATGCTGAGGGTGGTTCCAATGGCTGGGTCATTGGTCCAGGTATAGGTTTTGATGGTTTGGTCATTCAGAGGGAGCTATTTTTAGACCTACTGCCATTGTCTCTCAAGCAGCCTCGTTCATCCCCATTCATTCAGGAACTGTTACATAGGAGGGGTAGGTGTGAGTCATAGGTTACAACATACTTGCACAACAAGGCATGGGGACAAGATGGAGACTTGACAAACAAAATGGAAACTTGACATGATTTATGCTAGCTTACATATGTAGGCCTAAATCATATAGTATCAGTAAAACTGTCATATAGAACAGTAAACATCAATATAAACATAATAATTATACAATATAAAGGAGAAAAAACAAAACAAATACAACTTACTATCAAAATAAAATGCTAAAGCTTATCCTATGTGTTAGCTAACTTATACTTATCTAGAGGGAATAGAGAGGGAGAGAAAAAGTCAGAAATGGTTGGGGAAGGAGAGGGAATGCATTTTAAAAGAAAAGAAAAGAAAAACTTGGGGTTTTGCTACACCAGCAGGATTGCCCAAGGCAGTCAGATAGACCTCTCTGCCCTGCACTGTTATGTCATGCCTGCATGAGGAGTGCCGGGTAGGCTGCCTGCCAGTTCAAGTCTCTTGCTCCTTCTGCAGGTCCTTGTGGAAGGTTTGCTCCCACATGGCCTGGGAGCTGTCACCAGGTAGTAAGTACATACATGATATTAGTCCAAAACCAAAAGGGTTATGAATTATCATAAAGTCCATCAGGCTGGGCCCCAGCAGAGTCAACAGCATTTCAAGCCACGGTGATCCCACAGCTCAGCACTACTCAGTATGTGTGTCTACTGCAGATGATACCCGCCCCCCGCCCCCCCCACAAAGCATCTATGTGCTAATTAACCCACACTCAGGACTGGAACTAGGTGTTTTTGTCACGAGTCATGGGATGCTCCAAAAATTTATTTGCAGATGAAGCGCAGGGTAATGTGATTCGGGTCCACCTAGTGGAGGGCAGGGCCATACTAATCATATACAACAGCTTGAGAGAGGGGGTGATAGAAGGATTCTGGGTGAACTGCTTGGGGTCCCAGTTGGTAATGTTTGGCAGACATGTAAGGCTAGTGATGAAACAGGGATTGTTGGAAATGGAAAAGAAAGGCACAGCTCAGTTGTGGGAGTGAAGAGGAAATTTAAATGTATTCAATGTAGTGGCTCACTGTGACTTAAAAAGAGTCAGTACTGAAGCGGACTACCACATATCTTAATGAGATGGGTTACCCTAATCTAACTAATAGGATAGGATTCTATTAGTATATTGCTCCTCAGTCTGTGGGCCAGGATCAGGATGATGCCCTGGTTTGGTTGGAAGGCTTAGAAGGGATTAGTAGCAGCACCAGCTACACTGAGAATGGCAGTAAGGAAAGAGGCAGGATGGGCTGCAACTGGTGGATGACAGTGGATGAGAGCCAGGAAAAGGAATTAGTTCCGTATGATGTGGGAGATGTGTAACTTGAACTTGTTTAGGGATGTTTTTAGAGACCTACAAGGAATGGTGGCAGAAAGACCCCATCCTGGCACATTTTGATTTTGGGACTGTTGGAGACACCTGAGAAAGAGCAGTTACAATTAAGATTCATACGGACTTTGCTGAAGAGGAGGATATAAGATTTTGCCTATTAAGGTGCTGTGAGAGAGTGGAGAACATGGACAAGGTCTGAGACCAAGATGAGGTGTAAACTAGGGTCTAGAGAGGCTGGGTATTACTTTGGGTTGACTCAGTAGGGGCATGTGCAGTACGACACCTGCTTCTGGGAATTGTCTTAGGGCTCCACAAAGGACTGACGATTTGTTATGGAGAGTCAAAGTTATATTTGAGCTGCAAGGAAGAGGGGCATTTGGCAATGGCTTGCTCATAAGAGATTTGTATGGCGCGAAGAGAGAAGGGTCACAGGTTGCGAGAGTGTAAGAAGGAATGGAAACGTAATTTGTGCAGAGAATTGGATCACATGTTCTACACCTGCCCCAGATCATTCACAAGTACAATCAAAAGAAGACAAGGTGGAGAGAATATGGCAAGCGTGAATGACTTGTGTATCCTGAGGCTGGGGGGGCACGGTGATGGTGTCATGGCTAGGGGGGCAGGCAGCAGTGTTAGCAGTGCGAGCGTGGTGGCAGCAAGCGGGGACTGCCCACAGGTGGCCGCAGTAACAGCAGTGAGGGTGGGCTGAGCAGGAACTGCCTGCACCTGGCCATGGCAGTGTCAGCAGTGAGGGCAGGGGTGGCAAGTGGTGATCACCTGCAGATGCTGGTGACTGCATTGACAGCAGCCAATCTCAGGGGGAGCATGTGCCCCCCCCACCCCCGTACCTCCCCTACGCATTGCCTATGATGGCAAGGGAAAGTGCACAGGGAGGGGGTGGGAGAGAGGGGCCACAGGGGGCACAGATGAGGGAAGAGAAAGTAGATGAGGCAGGGGAGATTAATAGGCTGGGGAGATGGAAAGGTGGGGCCTATGAAGGAAGAGGAGTTGGGAGGGAGAGAGAAGGAGATGAGGAGAAAGGGAAAGAGAATGGGAATGGGGAAGAAGAGATGACAGGAAGAGGGGAAGGGGAATATAAAGAGAACAAGGGGAAAGGGAAGAACAGGCAGGGACTAGTGGAGTAGAGAAGATGGAGAGAGGGAGAGGATCACAGGGAAGTGGGAAAGGTGGAATAAGAGGAAAAAGGGAAGGGAGAATGGAGGTGAAAAAGGTAGGGAATGGGAGAAGAAAAGAAAGGAGGAGGAGGAGAACAATGTGGAGTGCTCTGCAGGATGCGTGAAGCAGAAGCTGAAATGGCAGGTGAAGGGAGGTGGAGATGCAGGAGGAAAGAAAAGGAGATTTATAGACAACAGAGTCTTCCTTCGAGTCCCCCTCCCAACCTATGCCTAGCCCCACAGCTCTCAGGTTTATTGGGACCTGCAGAGGGAAGCTAAATCCCTGCTGGGATAGAGTTCTTAGAGGAAGGCAAAATATAAAGTTTGTTGATGCAATGGACATGGTGAAAAAAGAAGGTGGAGAAGGGAGAATGCACAAGGAAAAGGAAGGTTTGATTTTGAGTTTCGAATCCACAGCAGTCATGCCCAGACCTAGACCTTAGTGCATAGATTGGACTTGAAGGGTGGTAGGAAATACCTTGAATAAATATGATCATCATGCTAATATCGGTTAATGTAAGGAGCATTTGCAGCCATGAGAAATAGGTGGGGGTGGGTCAGTATTTGGACCATGTAGAGGCAGATGTGATATGCCTGCAGGAATGTGGGATCCCAGGACAGAGGGAATAGAAGGACCTTGTAGGGAGATAGAAGCATGGCCCATCCATGTGGTTGGGCAGTGGGTACGGTGGTACTAATTAAAGATCCACAGCTGGAACTAATAAGTTATCAGGATACAATTGGGGGAAGAATGTTACAGGTGATCAATAGTGACTGGAGATTTTAATTGCGATTTGGAGAAAGGGTATAGGGTAGGGAGTGATGCCTCAAGATTAGGTAGGTCATCATGGATATTCACAAGGATGGTAGTGGAGCATGAACTACAGGACACCCAAAAGGCAGCGCCTAGAGTTGAGAGCAGATTTACTAGAGTGGATGTGGCAGGCTGCTTATGGTCCCACTCAGACTCTGTTTTTGGGTTTGTAGACTAGAAAGTTTGAGTGGTAGAGAAAATACTGATCATATCTGACCACCTGCTACTGAAGATGGTGTTGCAAGTGATAGAGCAAGGAACACCAGGTAGGGGGCAGTGTAAGTTAAATACAAGATTATTGGAAGACAAACAAGTGTGCAGATGGTATAAGACCTACTATCCAGAATGGGAAGCAATGAAAGGAATGTATACAAGCAGAGTGAGATGGTGGGAAGCTGTTAAAGAAAGAACACAAGCCTTTTTTCAAAATGTGGGAAAAAGAAGGGCCTGGGAAAAGCAGAAGAGGTTTAAGAGACTGCAGTGGAGACTGCAGTGTCTCCTATGACTGGCAGAGAAGGGATTCCCAGTAGCAGCAGAAATTAGAGACATGAAGAATCTAGTGAATGAGTAGATCTTCTTACTTTGCCCAAAGGAGAGGGGAAAAAAGTATTATGGCAGTGGCGGGATTAGGGGAGCGGGACTAACAAAGACAGAAGAAATACTGATTGTGGTGAAGGAGTTTTACCAAAATTTGTACTCCAACAGAGTCTTGCATCAGGAAGCCCTTGATCCATTTTTGGAGGGGCTAGAGGTGAGTTTGTAGGAAAGTGAAAGGCATCACTGAAGAAGGTGTGGACATTGGGAGAACTATGGAAGGCAACCGAAACCTTGAGGACACAAAAAGACCTGGGGAATGATGGGCTCCAAAACAGCAGAATTTTACAAGACTTTTTGGGACATACTAAGCCCAGACCTGTTAGTTGTGTTCCAGGAGTGTCTGGAGAAGGAGCAGCTGGGGACAGGTATGGACTCAGGAATAATAATGCTAGTATACAAGAAAGGAGAGAGGGAAAAGTTGAAGAACCGGAGGCCAATCGCTGTACTGAACTTAGATTATAAGACAATAGCCAAGGTGTTAGTGAATAAATTAAACAAGTCATGGGAGAGAGAGTCCACAGTGGCCAGACTTGCACAGTCCCTTGCAGAGTAGTAACTGCAACACTAAGAAGAGATACAATTTGGTACTGTCAAGAATGAGGATTGAATGTGGCACTCCTGCATCTTGATTTAGAAAAAGCATATGAACAGGTTCCTGTTTGGCAAGCTTGACAAGGTGGAGGTCCTACCACAGTTTTTAAGCTGGACTGAGACTTTACACAAAGGAGCATGGGGTAGGGTAGGAGTGAATGGTTACTTACAGAAGAAGTCAAGGTCATATCAGGTATGGTACAGGTGCCCCCTGTTGCCACTCCTATTCATCTGCCATTCAAACCATTGGCACAGATGATCAGAACTGATTGCATGATGAAGGCCATGCCAATCGCTGGAGAAAAGAGCACACAAGAAAAATCCATGTTGTACATGGACAATGTTGATATTTTAGCAAGAGACAGTGTGTCTCAAGAATGAGTAAGACATACAAATGAATGTGGAAAGACATTGGAGGCAAAACTAAATGTACAAAAAAGTAAGTGCTTGGTGGTGGGGAAGATGGAAAGAATGGGAAAACTGGGGTTACAGGTCACAATGGACCAATCAAAATACTGCGAGTGGAGGTGGACGTGTGACTGACAGGCTAAGTGGCCTGGGAGAAGGTGAAAGGAAAGCTGAAACAAAACTGGGAAGCTAGTATGACTGGAAGCTTTCAATGGCAGGACAGGTAAGTGTAGGTAAGGTGGTGGTACTCCCAATCATACTGTATTTAGGTGTGGTATTTGCTCCATCATGGACCACCACCTATAGGATTCAACAGGAACTGATGGTGTTCTTTTGGAAAGCCAAAAAGGCAAGGCTGAGGAGAACAACACTATACAAGGAGAAATTGAAGGGAGAATGGGGCTTCCCAGAGGTGTTTAGTTTTGTTTATGCAAAGTATGTCAGCCTGTGCCACACAGAAAGGATAAAAGGGAGCACCAAATGGGCTGGTACTATGCTGGGAAATTATTGCATAAATATAATGTATGTAAAAGGTGACTTTCACAGCCCTGGGCCTGGATGCCACAAATGTACAAGAAAATTGTAAAATTGGTGAACTGGTATGAGACACAGACTATAGCTGCAACAGGGTTGGTGGACCTTAAAAAAATCAAGGCCTGGGTCAGGGAAAAAGGGACTGTATCTCCAGTGGGAAGGTTCATAGGGGAAGAAGCATGGACAATTTGTAATGGTTTTTTTGACAAAAGCTTACAGAAGCATCACTGGGATTACAGCTGAGTGCTAGCATGGGCCCTCTGTTACAGTTGGGGACCATGTAGAACAGCCAAATGCCCCAGGCAAATGTGTCACAGGGAATAAAGCGTGCGGCATGTGATGCAGGAGTGTCAGTTTGCCAGAACAGTCTGGAGGAAGGCAGAGAAACTCCTATAGAGGCTGGGTACTAAGAGACAACTCACGCTAGAAGCGGTTTTGTGTGTGGTGTGTGAGCTGGGGCTCAGAGAAGAGATAGAGAAACAGTGTGGAAAGCTGTAGTAAGGTCTTGTATGGCACTTTGGGAGGCAAGAAACTTACTAGTCATGCAACAACTGGAACTTTCTATAGAAGATACCTTACATTAAGATTGAGTGAACTGGGGTGGTATTGCTGGCTGGATGCAAGAGAACTAGGTTAAGAGCAGGAAATGAGTTTACAGAAAAGAGAACAATGAAGATACCTAGTAGATCTAAGAGGATGAAAAGATGATGAGTAGAGACCTACCTAAATTGGGGCAAGATGAAAGGTTTTTCACTGCCCACCTGTGGTGTGCAGAGCAACTTTTGTGGGCATTTTGCGACAGCCTTGTCCCTCACCGCTGATTGGCCAAAAGGCCCCAGCGGCCAGGCAACAGTGGCTGTGAGGACCACTGGCTCCCACAGAGGAGCAGTATTTTATTTTAATTTTTATTTTATTTTGGGGTAATTCTGAAGGATATCAGAGCAAATGCCATTTTTTCACGGCAAACGTGTACTTTAAATTGGTCCCTAATGATGAGGTTTGAGGAGCAGCAGTGCTATAGCTGCAGGCCAGAGTTACCTAGGGAAAAGAATGAAAGGGGCTAAGACAAAACATATATGGGATAAGGGGTGATTGGCATTAATAAATGAGCTTGGAAAGCTACAGGGAACAATAATGCAGTATTAAGAAATGAAAGGGTCCAGGCCCCTGAAGTAATGGGAATTTGGGGGGAAAGAGGGAATTGTTGGACAATGTGTAAATGTTCAATGTTTTTTGTTGGTCTTATCTGTCAAAGTTTTGGAAGCTGATGGAAGCATGTTCTAAGTTTTGATACTTTATTGTTTTTTTGGCCAGCAAATTGATGTACTTCTTTTGTAATGCAATGTAAGCTAATAGAAGCAGGTTTTTAAGTTTTTTATACTTTCATAATAATAATAAAAAAGATTCCCATAAATAAATAAGGTTCCCATAATAAAAAAGATTGCTCCGTATGAGCTATGTGTTTTATAGTCATGCTCAGTGTTGGCTGCATTTAATCAACTTCATAGTTGGTTTCCATTACTGAGCCTATATTATTTCTGGCAGCAGTTTAATAATAGACAATTTATTTAATGTGGTTTCCTTGTATGTGAATGTGAATGTAAAATGAGGGGCTTTTTTCCCCATACTGGTTGGGGGGAAAAAACTTGTATTTGAGTAACTACAGGATTGTAAGTGAGGGAATATAGAGTTCATTGTATTTCTCTCTCAGAGACAAATACTGCATTCTGTATCTGAACTTGTCTCTTTTGAGATGAAGTATTGTAATGTCCATGACCAAGACAGGAAAGGTGGTATTCAGAATTGCACTACTGTGTTCAGTTGAACAGTTTCCATAGAGTGGATTTGCAGATCAAGCTATTTTGAGTAGCTATTTGCTTCTTTAAATGAACTCTCTCTTTTACTCATTGGCTAGTATGACAAGTTTTTTTTTTGTTGTTCAAACAACAACAAAAAAAGTAGCATTGTTTTGTTTAAATTCAAAGCTGTTAACCAGTTCTTTTTCCTTTGTTTTTCCTCCAATTTCAGGTTCCAGTTATTAAAAAATACGAACTGTTATGTATCCATGTTGTCATAATCACTTAGTTGATGGTGCTTAAATATGTGGTGTAGTTATTACCCACCTCTAACTGTGATACAGGGCACTGGGCAAGATGGACCTATGGTCTGACCCCGTAAATGGCATTTGTTATGTTCCTGCCTCTTTAGTAGTATAGTCTTTAAATAATGTGGACAGACATAACATTTGAAACATTTCCAAGTGTAATGGGTTTGGAAACATTTAAAAAATGTACCATTTCAGCCACTGGACAGACAACAGCCCCTGTTGTGCCCCCTGGCTGGAGCATTTCAAAATTGCTTGCATCAGCATTCAGTGTTGTGCTGTTCAGCTAGCAGGCCTGTGCAAGTTGGCAGCGATCCAATCTGGCTTTGGATCCAGCTGCTTTGGATGGCTGCGATCCAATCCAGAGCTCCGGACCAGGTTTCTGCCTTGATCCAGCCAAAGCAGCTCCAAAGCTTCGGAGCCTCCTCGGAGATCTGGCCATAGGATATAATGGGGAATCAATGAAATATCTATAACTTTGTTGTTTTTTGTCTGATTTGGATGAAACTTGCAGAGATGGTAGCCTCTGCTGAGAGCATGAAGCCTGCCAAATTTCAAAAGATCAGTGCAGGGGTTTGGGGGGAACTGTACCCCAAATTCTTGAAAGCCTAACTCATGTTATGGCTGTGTTACACCACAGAGGGGTGAAAACTGCAGGAGTGGTGGCCCCTGGTGAGGCCACAGAGCCTGCCAAGTTTCAAGAAGATTGGTGCAGAGGTTTGGGGGGAACTGTACCCCAAATTCTTGAAAACAAAACTCCTATCACATCTATGTTTTACACCACAAGGTGGTCAAAACTGCAGGGGTGGTAGGTCTTACTGAGGCCCCAAAGCCTGCCAAGTTTCAAGAAGATCAGTGTAGGGACTTGGGGGGAACTGCGGACAAACAAAACTTGTGACATGGGTGACCCTGTGTGTGTTAAGGCACAGTGGGCTGAAAGCTGCAGGGATGGTGGCCCCTGCTGAGGCCACGACACCAGCCAGCTGTCGAGGAGATCGGTGCAGGGATTCTGCAGCCCTGCACCCCTAACTGCTGACAGACAAAACTCGTGCATGGGTGCTTGTGGGACTGACTGTATCTGTCTTGGGGCAGTTGATTATCTATTGATTCTTTCCTCTCCTTAGTCTGGTTTTGTAGGTGCTAATTGATGGCAATTAACTGGCTACATTAGTTAGGTCCTGTGTATTGAGCTGGTCCCTGAGTGAATCATGATTGACTGGTAACTGGTAACACAGTAGCTTAGCAGCCAGGCCTGCAGTAGTGTCTCCCAGGCCCCAAGACAGAGACAGTCAGTCCCACAAGCACCCATGGCACAATTTTTGCCTGTCAGCAGCTAGGGGTGCAGGGCCCCAGAACCCCGCTGCACCAATCTCCTTGACAGCTGGCAGGCTTTGTGGCTGCAGCAGGGGCCACCATCCCTGCACTTTTCACCCCGCTGTGACTTAACACACATAGTGTCACCCATGGCACGAGTTTTGCTTGTCCACAGCTTGAGGGGCACTTCCCCCCAAACCCCTGCACCGATCTTCTTGAAACTTGGCAGGCTTTGTGGTCTCAGCATAGGCTACCATCCCTACAGTTTTCACCTCCCTATGTTGTAAAGCCTAGACGTGACATGAATTTTGCTTTCCACAATTTGGGGTGCAGTTCCCCCCAAACCTCTGCACCAATCTTCTTGAAGCTTGGCAGGCTTCATTCTCTCTGCAGAGTCTACTGTCCCTGAACATTTCATCCAAATCAGACAAAAAACAACAAAGTTATAGATATTTTATTGTTTCTGCGTTATACCCTATGGCCGGATCTCCGAGGTGGCTCCGAGGCGGCTCTGAAGCACTTCGGAAGCTCCGAACTGCTTCAGGAAGCCTAACAAGGCCAGCACTTTGACCCGGACATGCTGCTTCAGACCCTGAAGCATCTGAAACTTTTCTGGATCCGAAGCTCTGTCTAAAGCCTCGCACAGCCCTATCAGCTAGTAAGGGCAACAAAAAGCTGCAGCGACCTGTGGTTCCGCTCTCCCACCCCTAACAGGGAGTGGGGAGAAGAACAGTGTGTCAGTGCAGCTCTGCAGCCCCCCAGTCTCCCAGGGGTTGTGACTTCCCTTACCCTGCCAAAGTAGCCAATGCAGTGAATGCTTCCTGCTGCTCTACCTCTCAAAGCATCCCCCACACCCACCAGAGCCGGGGGACCAGAGACTTGCACCCCACCAACTTGCAGATAGATCCTCTATATACAGGAATTAGACACTAGGTCCCCCAACTCTGGCAGGAAGGCACAGGGGCTTCAATGTGGGGGAAGAAGAGGAAGGACAGGGGGAGGGAGCATGGGGTCTCCTGTCTCCACTATAGGTTTTCCAGCTCTGGCAGCTCTAAGAGTCTGCCCTGCTGTACTCCAGCAGAGCACTGTGGGATATGTTATTACACTCCATACAACATGTCGACATAACAAAAAGTGAAACAAAATGAGTATGATTTTGGAGTGATTCAGTAATTTTTTTTACCTCAGTGACTCATCCTTTGAAGGTGTTTGAAACACTTAAAATGTGACGTGCTTGTCCCCTTTGTTTTCTCAAATAAAGGAACTTGTAGCTTGGTCATATTGTCCATGCCTCAACTTCTAACCAGTTCATTATCCCTCCAGCTACTACTGCATTGTAAAGAGAATCTAAAAGTCTCTCACCTCCAAAGGTTATACTATACATTGATATACATAGTACATGAATTCTCAGAATTTCTGGAAAAGTAGTTCTTTTCCAATCTGAAAAGCATGTAGCATGGAGATTACTTCCTGGGCCAATGCCCCCTGCTACTACCTAATCAAATATATAAAGAATTTTTTTGTCCTTTTAAAAAAATATTAATCAGATACTTCTGTAGGTCTTAATTTCATTTACCCATCCCATCTGCTCTATAGCTCTCTCCCCACTGTTCTATGCATTTCTGTACCATCTGGCTACTTTCACCCCTCTTGTGGTTGCTCACCAGCCTGGTCCCTTTGTCCCATACCTCTTGTATTTTAGAACTGTCACTTCTTTCTAGGGCAGATTCTAGTTTGCATTTCATCATCTTTGAACTGCAGAGGTACCTTAAGAAATGCCCCAGCCACAATTCAGCTACTCCCTTATTCTGGATTAGGTAGTCTTTGAGGGAGGGAAAAATATGATGGGTGGAGATGTGGCACAGCTCTTCTCCTAACCTATGCCACCATAAATTAGAACAGTATAGGTGGATCAGTACAGAATTACAGAGTGATTACTGACTGACACTTTTCTAAAGTGACTACCCCTTTATTTTTTAACCTTTTTTGCTCATTTTAATTGCTATTGTTTTCATTAAGTACTCAGAATTATTTTGGAATACATTTCAGAGTAAACTCATTCCATGTATTAATCGCTAATCAGATATTCCTACCATAATATTGACTTTTTGTTTCAGATTTGCAATAACTATAATCATCTAATTATCTTTAGTGATCTTCTTGAAGACTGATCTAAGATAAACTTTCTCTTGGTTTACATTTTTGTTTAGCTCTTTCTGAAGTTGATAGTGTTCTATTTTTTAGTATTTTTCTCCTCATTTCTGTATGCTGACAATTTTAACCTTTTAATGCAACAGCTAGTTTAAATTGTGTTAACTTATTATAAATTTCCATAACAATTTTCTAAATCAATTCCATTTGTTGTTAGCTCCATATAAATAAGTCATTTTATGCACCAAAAAAAGGAATGCTTCATGTTTTTTTCTTTCTCGATGTTTCACTGCTGGAAAAAGAAAATACAGATGTCTAATAGTAAGACATCAGTATCAACTTTGGTTATACATTCTTACTGTTTTCAGTTTCATGAACTAAGCAATTTTTTTCTAGTGTGTTTTCCCTCTGACTCTTCCATAAGTAATTTGAATTACTCCCTCCACAGAGTGCTTATTTAAGGTGGGGGGGTGGTGGGAGAAAACAGGGACTCCTTATTCAAGAATGAAAGCTCCCCCGCTTTCCATGTTCTAATCTTGAATATTCTGGAGACTGTCTCCAGAAGTGACTCCAGACTGTTGACTCCAGAATGTTGTCTCCAGTATAAATTCAATGTCTTAGTGAAGAAATGACAAATTTAACTTTGAACAAGAATTTATAGATATTGTAGAAATTTTAAGGATTCTAATCTAAGTTGATCATTTATACCTTAGTCTAATGCCCTCTGTGACAGCGGCGGGGTCCTTCAGAAGGGCCGTGATCTCCTTACGGCCCCCTCACCGTGCCAAGTCAGCCCAAGGGCACCCTTAAATTCTCGCCCACCACGTCTTTGATGGGTAGATAAAGTTGGGAGGCTGCCTTACGACTCCCTGGGCACGGTTAGCTGGGACCTCTGTCCCTGTGTGTTCCCGGACCCCTTGGGGGTCTCCCGGTATGATGGGCGCTCCCCAGGCACCCTAGCCTTATGGGCTACATGTGGCTCCTACCAACCCCTAATACCACGCCCCAAGCCTCGCAGATGTGCTGGACATTGGTCTGTCATGATATGCGCCCATTCTCCTGGGCCTCCCCGGTAGTCTAGCCCACTCCTGGGCCTCCCCGGTAGTCTAGCCCACTCCTGGGCTCTATCTAATACACAGCCCCTCACTAGGACTCTCGTCGAGCCCACTCTGGGCCTTCTCTAAAAGTGTTGTCCCGCTCAGGGACCCTCTAGCGGGTCTCCGGTCCTTTAGGCCAACCGCACAGCTACCCTCTCTGATCCCGGCTCACCGCACTGCTATCCTCTTTGGTCGGGGACCACCGCAGCACCTTGCCTTTCTCCTGGGGTGATGTACTACTAACCCCTTCCGTCGGGGTCCACCGCAGCACCCTGCCCCTATCTGAGGGCTGTTGCCGCACTAGCCTACAGCTGGGCTCGCTACGCCCATCTTGGGCTTCTCAATAGTCCCCGTTCTCTGGGACCTTACATGCCCACGCCGGGCTTCTCAATAATATCGCCCCCTGTCTGGGGCTTGCTGTGCCCACGCTGGGCTTCCCTAAAGTGCGCTCCCCCTTCCTGGGGCTCGCCACACCCACGCTCAGGCCTCCTGGTAGCACCCCCTCCTGGGGCTCGTCATGCCCGCGCTGGGGCTTCTCAAAACACCCCTCTCCGGGGCTGGGGTCTACGCACCCCGCAAGTTGCACCCTTCTTAGGCGCTGGGGCCCCCACCCCTCTGGGGGTCCCTATGAGGCCTCCTCCAACCCCTTATAGCCTCTCCCTAGCCACCGGTGTAATATCTAAGCCAAACATAAACTTGAGCTTCCTGGCTATAACTCAAACATAAGGCACTGGGCCATAGCAACATAAGCCTCCTGGCTGTAACTCAATATCATTGCTCCAGCCTCTGGAGCTCTCTCTCAAGCTATACTTGCTGTTAAGCTTTTCCTCCCATCTTAACTACAGGAGCCCGAGCCCGAGCCCGAGCCCGAGCCCGAGCCCGAGCCCGAGCCCCTGCCCCTGCCCCTGCCCCTGCCCCTGCCCCTGCCCCTGCCCCTGCCCCTGCCCCTGCCCCTGCCCCTGCCCCTGCCCCTGCCCCTGCCCCTCTGGCTGCTGGCAGAGAACTGCTAGCCTGGCCTCAGCCCTGGGCTTTATAAGGGCCAGGCCCTGCCTCCTACAGGCAGCTGGCTCTCCTTAGTTGCCCCGGCAACCTGCAGCTGTGCTCGTTACCCTGGCAACCCTCAGCTGGGCTCGTTATGTCATGCCAGGGCTCTTCTCTCTCCCTGGCAGTTTCTCCTCTCTAGGAGCAGGCACTGAAGTGCCCTGTGACACCCTCCTTATTTGATGTCTCAAATTTCACATAACATTAATGGCAAGAGGCACTGTTTTGTATTCTTTCTATAATTATGTAGCTAATCGTATATTCTCATTCAGCTTTAAAATTCTGAAGCATGAATAAAATATTACAGTCTGTTGTCGCTTAAATTTCATCTTTAAACAAGTGATATAGTTGTCTGTTTTTCCTTGAAACAGAAGTGGTTACGTGGCTAACATCAAGTGAAAAATAATCTTTTCAGTGTGCTTTCTCCTTTGCAAAATAATTTGTGTCGTCATAATAGCTTGATCTTAACAATTTATCTTTCTTAATGTATGTAAACACATAAGAGTACTTGCAGATATTACCATCTTAGTTTAGATGATCTACCCTCCTTCCTGTTCTTAGGAAAACAGAAATGCAAGCCAAATTTAATATTCATACAGAAAGGATCCAGATTACTCAGTGCATTTGCAGAAAATAAAATATAATTTTGTTTTTTTGGCACATTTATCTGGCTTTTCATCTTCAGTACTATTAGAATTTATTATACTTATTGATAAAAAATTATTGCATCTTGTTTTCCTGTTACTATAAATTTTGTTTGCACTATAAAGTTCATAAAAGATTATTCTTGTATCTAATTACCAGTTTTTGTGGGCCTCTTTAGTTCAAAGTTTTTATTCCACCAGATTTAAAAGACAAATGTGATTTATATGAAAGGACAGCAGTGAGGATTTAGTCATCTTTAAAGAGATAATATGCATGTTCTTAAAGTTGAGATACTATTGCTTCAAATGCCTGGTATTAGAAGAAGGCATTAGGGAGCAAGGGGTGAGATTAGGACATTCATATTTTCAAGAGTCCAAACAAGGCTTTAGTTTGTAATACCCAAAAAATTCTAAAAGAAACCATTGAGAAAGCATCATGATTTCCTTACAGAAGCTATTTTTAAATATGTCACTGATATTCACTCTTTGGAACAATTTGAGGTTTTCTCCATTTTGGGTGTGTGTACATGGCACCGTATGGTGCCGTTGCTATGGCACCGTGCTTTAGTACTTCCTATTGGGCAGATCTAAGTACATGTCAAAATTAGCATCTATAAAAATAAAATAAAATTTCCATATTGTTCAACAAAATGGATTTCTCTTTTCATACCAAAAATACCAAATCCTTGGTTTATGTTGGGGAGTAATTGGGGAAGTTTACCAATACTGCTAAGTATTTTTGAGTTTCTCAGCTTTCTTTTATAGAATCATAAGAAATTAGGATTGGAAGGGGCCTCAGGAGGTCATCTACTCCAAGCCCTGCTCAAAGCAGGACCATTCCCAACTAGATCATCCCAGTCAAGACTTTGTCAAGCCAGGTCTTAAAAACCATCAAGGATGGTGATTCTACAACCCCTCTAGGTAACCTGTTCCAGTGTTTTACAAGGTTTTTCTGTGTATGTAACCTAAACTTCCTTTGCTGCAACGTGAAACCATTTCTCCTTGTTCTGATATCTGCCACAACTGAGAACAGTCTAGCTCCATCCTCTTTTGATCCCCCTTCATGTAGTTGAAGGCTGCTATTAAATCCCCCCATAGTCTTCTCTGCTGTAGATTAAATAAGGCCAGTTCCCTCAGCCTCTTCTCATAAGTCATGCGCCCCAGCTCCCTCACCATTTTTGTTGCCCTCTGTTGGATTCTCCAGTTTTTCCGCATCCTTTCTGTAGTGGGGGGCCCAAAACTGAACACAGTACTCCAGATGTGGCCTCAGCAGTGCTGAATAGAGGAGAATAATAATTTGCCTTGATCTGCTGACAACACTCCTATTAATGCAGCCCAGTATGCCATTAGCTTTCTTGGTAACATGGGCCCACTGTTGGATAATATTCAGCTTATTGTCCACTGTAACGCCCCGGTCCAGTCTGCAGAGCTGCTGCCCAGCCAGTCAGCCCCCAGCCAGTACTGGTGCATGGGATTGTTCTGTCCTAAGTGCAGGACTTTGCCCTCGTCCTTACTGAACCTCATGAGATTTCTTTTGGCCTAATCCTCCGATTTGTTTAGGTCTGTCTGAATCCTAGCCCTACTTTCCAGTGTATCTACTTCTCCCCCACACCCTTGGTGTCATCTGCAAACTCGCTGAGGGTGCAGTCTATGCCATCTTCCAGGTCACTTATGAAGATATTGAACAAAACTGGCCCCACAACCAACCCCAGGGGCACTCCATGTGATACCAGCTGCCAACTAGACTTTAAGCCATTAACTACTACCCTCTGAGCCTAATTATCCAGCTAGTTTTCTATCCATCTTACAGTCCATTCATCCAACCCGTACTTCCTTAGTTTGCCTGTGAGAATGTTGTAGGAGACCATATCAAAAGCCTTGCTAAAGTCAAGGTATGCCACATCTAGCAATCTCCCCACATCCACAGAGCCAGTCATTTCATCATAGAAGGCAATCGGGTTGGTCAGGCATGACTTGCCCTTGGTGAATCCATGCTGACTGTTCCTAATCACCTTCTTCTCCTGCAAGTGTTTAGAAATGGATTCCTTGAGGATTTGCTCCATGATTTTTCCAGCAGCTGAAGTAAGGTGATCAGTCTGTAGTTCCTTGCATCCTCCTTTTCCCCTTTCTTAAATATAGGTACTATATTTGCCTTTTTCCAATCGTCTGGGACCTCTCCCGCTCGCCTCGAGTTTTCGCAGATGATGGCCAGTGGCTCTGCAATCACACTGGCCAACTCCCTCAGCAGCCTTGGGTGCATCCTGTCTGGCCCCATGGACTTGTATATGTCCAGCCTTTCTAAATAGTCCGTAACCTGTTCTTTCGCCACTGTCAGCTGCTCACTTCCTCCCTAAACTGTGCTGCCAGGTGCAGTAGTCTGCAGGCTGACCTCACCTGTGAAGACTGAGGGGGGAAAAGGCATTGAGCACTTCAGCCTTTTCTGCATCCTCTGTCATTAGGTTGCCTCCCCCACTCAGTAAGGGATCCACACTTTCCCTGATCGTCCTCTTGTTACTGATACACTTGTAGAAACGCTTCTTGTTACCCTTCACATGCCTTGCTAGCTGCAACTCCAATTGTGCTTTGGCCTTCCTGACTTCATCCCTGCATGCCCGAGAAATACTCATACTCCTCCCTACTTGTTTGTCCAAGTTTCTACTTATAAGCTTCCTTTTTTGTGTTTTAGCTTACTGAAGAGTTCCCTGCTAAGCCAACCTGCTCCTCTGCCATACTTGCCTGTCTTCCTGCATATCAGGATGGTTTGTTCCTACACTCTCAGTAAGTTTTATTTAAAGTACAGCCGGCTCTCCTGCACTCCTCTCCCCTCAGACTAGCTTCCCATAGGATCCTGCCCATGAGTTGCCTGAGCAAGTTGAAGTCTACTTTTCTGAAGTCCAGGGACCTTCTCTGCTGCTATCCTTCTTCCTTGCCTTGGGATCCTGAAACTTAATCATCTCATGGTCGCTGCTGCCCACGTTGCCATCCATACGCTCCCCAACAATTCTTCCCTGTTCGTGAGCAGCAGGTCAAGAAGAACACAACTTCTAGTTGGCCTCTCCAACACTTGCACCAGGAAGTTGTCCCCAGTGCTCTCCAAAACATTTCTGGATTTCCTGTGCACTGCTGTATTGCCCTCCCAGCAGATGCCAGGGTGACTGAAGTCCCCCATGAGAACCAGGGCCTGTGATCAGGAAGCTTCCACTAGTTGTATGAAGAAAGGCTCATTCACCACTTCCTCCTGGTCTGGTGGTCTATAGCAGACCCCCACAATGACATAACCCCTGTTGCTCTCCCTTCTGACCCTAACCCAGAGACTTTCAACAGGCCTATCTCCAGTTTCATAATGGAGCTGTAAGAAATCATGCAGGTCTTTTACATAAAGTGCAACTCCTCCTCCTCTTCTCTCCTGCCTTTCCTTCCTCAACTGTTTATACCCATCCATGATGGTGCTCCTGTCATGCATGCTATCCCACCAAGTCCCTGTTATTCCAATCATATTATAGTTCAGTGACTGTGCAGGGTCTTCCAGTTCTTCCTATTTGTTTCCTAGGCTATGGTTTAATGCTTTATGATTTAATCCTCATAGACTTCAGTCTGTGTTAAGGCCCTATTCTCATGGATGTAGCTTTCAGAATAAAGATGTCCCCTTTGTTTTCCATTGTAAAGATTGAAGCAAAAAATAAGAACCACCCCCACCAACAATTCAATGTCCACCTTCTAATCTTGATGTTAGATTGTTTACGATCACACATAAATTAAAAATAAAAGAGTTGTACAAGAAGCATTTTAATATTGGTTGTGTTACACTATAGCTGTAATCTGTCCTGGATTTTGGCTGCAGTACGCCTCTCTGTCATGGGTGGATCTAGGATTTTCAAAAGGGGACCACAGATGGTGTGATGAATCATCACATATAACACAATGCATATTTTTCTCCAGTTGAAAAGAAGCTAGAAGTTTTACTAATAAGGTTGGGGTCTAGGGGTACATTATTCAGTGTAAGAACAAAGCACAAATAAAAATGATGTTATTGTGTAACCTGGGTGTAGTCAGGTATGTACTCCCTTCTCCAATTGAAGAGAAATGTCAGCAGGGCAGGCGTGATGTGGGGGGACAACTACTGGCTGCACGCAGCTTCTTTCTTTCCCCTATAGCGAGCCAAGCCAGGACACTATATGAACTTAACTATGTACAAATTCATTTACATAAAAATAAATATAAACAAACATGAACACATATTTACAAATAGTATTGAACTTTAAACCTTATTTGATATATATATATATCTGTCACCCCTAAAGGTACCAACATGTTACTGCTAAATACCAGATAAATAATAGAGGGTCCCAGCAGGGCCTCAGTGAAAATCATTACTCTAAACTCTATTAAACAACAAATATAAAATACACAAGACATATACACAATAACCTAAACTATGGATAATGTCCATTCAATCTTATACCACCCAACAAAGATTTCAATTAAGGTCATACAACTTTAAACTCGATTAAAGTTCAAGCTTATGTATAATAAAATAGTTTCACAAAATATAAAACGCTATCTCCAAAACAGAAAGCACAAAAACCTTAATTATAAATTAACTCTTAATTATAAATTAACTATTTAAGGGACACCAAGGCCCAGACTGTCAGGGAGTCGTGGCTGCACTCCAGTGACAGAATGGGGCTGGTGTGGGGGAAGAATTTCCCAGTGCCTTTCTGGCTTCCCTCAGCCCAACAAAATGCATTCCCCATGTCAGAACCCAGTAGTTGAGTGCCTATGTCACAGTGGAAGGTTTCATTGATTTGATGCCTGTGGCGCAGTGGAATTTCTTGCCACAGTGGAATTTTCCGCTACGGTGGAAAACCCCGGTGCAGTAAAAAGTTCCCGCCAACTTTATGCAAATATGCACACCACCATTGGCCGGTTTAAATTATTCACATTTGGTGACTCGCGATTGGCTTGTAAGTCATATAAAGGTTAAAGCAGTTTCCGCCCAAGTTGGAGAACTCTGCACACATCTCGGAGTGAACTTGGCGGACTGATCACCCACCAACGACTCCCCGTCACCGACCGTCCCGACATACCCCCATGCCCTGCAGGCCCGATAAGCCATTCATGTCATTTTGTCTGACTCGGAGAGCTCACGTTTGCAACTGTAACCTAAGTCAGTTCTTCTTCCTGCGCTGTGTACACCGACAGCGTAAGTAAATAATCTCTTTGTTCAACCAATAAGCTTCAGTGCCTAATTCTTCTCCATCGGTCAAAAGTACCCGCCTGCTGTTTCGGGGCTACTGGCCACAGCCCGGCCTACCACTCGACCGCCACACCCCAAAACAAAACCTCCAATCATGGGGAGCCCTTTCTTTCTGGGCTTCCCTTTCAGTTGTCAGCCACACACTGACCTAAGGTAATTTTTCCTTCCCTGTGGGAATCCTCTTCCCTGGGAATTCACGACTCCAGAAAGCCATGTGGAGGGTCCTCGTCTCTGCAGGTGAGTTGCCACCTTTCTTGCTGAGGTCCCAGCTGTCTCTGACTCCCCGTGGCCTGCCTGCCTGCCTGCTTACTTGGAGTTGGGGCCCCAAATCGCCTTGCATGGTTCCAGGGTCTTGGTTCCAACCAGGACTCTCTTTGCAACGCTTTTGCTCTGAGTGCCTGGCCTCATGCCAGGGGGGTTATAGACCTAATACAGCTCCAGAGCCTGGGTCCGTTCCCAGACCTTCCATGCAGCACCACCTGCACTGAGTCTTCCTGGCCTCCTGCCAGGGGTCAAAGACCCAAGCCGCCTCATATAGCTCCAGAGTCTTGGTCAAGCTTGGACTGCACCATGCACCGTCTGTGCACTGAGATCCTGGCCGCTTCCCAGGGGTTGTGGACCTGAGCTGCCTCATGCAGCCCTCAGGATCTGGGTCCACTCCTGGATCGCGCCATGCACTGAGGACCTGGCCACTTGCCAGGGGTTGAGAACCTGAACTGCCTCATATGGCTCCAGGGCCTGGGTCTGTTCCCAGACCCTCCGTGCAGTGCTGCCTGGCTCGAGCCCCTGGGCTCATGCCAGGGGTTGTGGACCCGAGCTGCCTTGTGCGCCTCTGGTCACATGCCAGGGGGTGCAGACCCGAGCTGCCTCATATAGCCCTCAGGGTCTGACTCTGTGCACCCAATTGTGCACCGCCATCACGCTTCTCAGTGGTACGGCTGTGGGCTGCTCCGTTCGCTGTTCTCATCTGGTCTTCGGGCTCTTCTGGGCTACTGCTACACTCTGCTGGGCAGCTCTCCCCAGCGCCTCTTAGCCCCACTCACTTCTGCATCCCTCGACGCAGTGTGTTCATGTGCTGGACACGCTGTTCTTTTATACCCTTCAGAGGCTCCATCCTCAGACTGCAAGAGGACCAATCAGGGTGAAGCAAGGTGCAGGCTTCAGCCGGGTACGGGTTCTCTGCCTTGCCCGGAGGAGGGGCAGGGCAGCCTCTCCTCCACCACCAGCTGATTGGTAGGAATGTCCCACCAATGACTCAAAGCCTTTTTGAGCTGGCAAGCTGGGCTGCTACCAGCATGCCCGTCACAACTGCAATGTGTATTAATTTGCTATGTGATATATTTATATAGAAAAAATTCCAACAAAGAGGCAACGAATCAAAAGATGTTGTTTTGTTAGTCCTATAGTCATTAGAATTAAATGTATATCCCTTTTCCAGATTCATAAAACAAGAATCTAGCTTTCTTGAGCATTTTGACAGTGCATCCAAAGATTCATCAGAAGTTATTTCCATAGCTAAGGTAATGTTTACCTGAAATGTTTTTAGCTAGGGTGGTGAAACAGCAGCTACATCCAGAGAAGCAGCTAACAGGCAGTAGAATTGCAGAGAAAGAATAGCCTGATCATTGGAACCTGAACATCATTAAAAAGGATCATTAATATTTGTGGAATGAAATTTAGAAGGAATCAGGTAGATTACAATGAACCATGAAGTCAAATGACTCCCTCACTGCAGCCTGAATAGAAACGCACTATATGCTTAGCATTTCTCTGTCTTCTTTATAACAGTTTTAGGAACTGCTCCAAATAATGTCAGTGGAAAAACACCCACTGATCTAAACTGAAGCAAGATTAAAACCTTAATCTCCCCAACTTTATTATCTGTGATGTACTTCCTTTGGGATCTGAAATCTCAGACGTACGATAACTTTGATTAACTTTTACTCAAATTAAATTTCACCTCATCCATTTCATTTGATAAACGCTCTGCCCTGCACCCAGCGCTTGCCGTCTCTACCAGTTTGTACCCATGGTTTTAGGCGCAGGCTCTTCTCTGAACTGCATTTGCTCCAGAGATCAGGGCTGGGCTGGCTACTAATGACAACCCACGTCAGGTCGTACATTTCCCATTCGCTCGGCCTTCGCTCCGCAGTTGCGTTGACAGTTGGGCAAAGCCGTAGTCGCTGCGGCAGAGGCAGGCCCACGTTACTTTGTTCTGCCAACACAGCCATGTACAGGCCTGGCCTTTCGGGCGGACCAAAGCGGAGGTCACCAGAAAAACCTAAGCGAGATGACACGGTTAAAACGGCGAATAAAACTTTTCTTCAGCTCGTAAGGTTGGAAAAAGACTCGAGTTCTGCTCCGCTCCGCTCCGGCCTGCGGCGGCCCGCCCCCCATGCCCGAGGTCGCCGCCTGGGGGCGGGCGGACACACTGCGCCGACTGGCGGGGCGGGGCTGGGGCGGCGGGGACCCGGATGCAGCGGGGCCGCCTCCCCCGCCTCAGCCTCCGCCTCAGGCACCCCGCTGGGCCGCGCGCCCGAGCGAGGTCTCGGCCGCAACGCTCGCGAGAGGACATGTCCGCGGCGGCGGCGAGAGAGGGTAAGTGAGGGGCGGCCGAGCGGGGCCCGCGGGAGCTGGGGGGGGGCCCGGCGCGGTCCTCCCCCGCGGGGGTCAGGCCGCGGGCGGGGCTACGGAGAGACCGAGGGGTGGGAGCGGCAGCCGGGACTCGCTGCTCCCCGGGCCCGCGGGAGGCTCCTGCACAGCCCGGGCGGAGCCTTGCTGCGGGCAAGCCCGCAGCACCTGCCCGGCTGGGGGCAGAATCGCCCCGAGCCAGCCTCGGCCCCGCCCCGCCCGCCGGCCCGCAGCTTCACCTGCAGTCCCCGCCCCGGGCAGGGCAGGGCTGGGCCTTTGGGAAGGTCCCCCGTGCTTTCGTGCAGGGCGCCAAGGAGCCCACAGCCCAGATGGTTTTGCCAAAACACAGGGTTTTGGAGCCTGTTTGAGTCCCAGTTCTGTCTGAAAACGCCCCCCCTGGAGACGCAGGTGTGCACCTGGGTGGGCAGGACCCTCCTCCTGCTGCGCGCCTGTCCCCGGTGGACGGGAGGTCGTGGCTCTGGAGTAAGAGTGCATTTTTCTGGTTGAGTTGACGTCACCGTTGGGTGTTGCACTGTTATTCTGGAAGGCAGGACCCTACCTGGGGAGTCGGACAGGCAGCATTATTCCCCTCGGGCTCTGCCTGTCCCCGTCCCTCTGTCCAAGTCTGCAGAGTTTGGTGCCCCCCGGTCGCTGCAGGTAGCCTGAGTCGTTAGCCAAAACGTCAGGGCCGTGGTGGGCAGGTTCAGACTAGGTGATGATCCTGATGTTGTCCGTCCTTAGAAGTCTGTACACCTGAGAGCAAGGTTTGGCTTCTTTAGCTTTCCCAACTCCCAGCCTTGATTGCTTAAGTTGTTCTCAGGTTACCATTCTAAGTTTATTTACCTGTTAAAGGAATAATAATGCCTGCTTCGAAGGGTTTTTTGAAAGACTTCTCTTGTTTGTTAAATGCTTTGACGTTATGGGAGTTTGCAAGAAGCAGGATTTTTTTTTTATTTGGTGCTGCAACATAAAATGTACTTGCAGCAATCATGCATACAGTATTATGGATCACTTACAAGCCAGCCCATGGTAAATAATTTCTCAACCATTTATTTCTTGCACGTATTTGCCTTGGCCTTGCTTACATAGTTTTTAGTTTACTTTAATGAACTTTTCTGTATGTATTTTTAAAGTTTTTTGTTTGGTTTTTTTTTAAGCCATCTGCATCCTAACCTGGGGAAAAAATAGTGCTCTGACTTGTGACCAATTGCAACTAGTAAGCCAATTTTAAATAGAAAGGTATCAGTATATACATCCAGAGAATAATGGAATGAGTACAAGAAAGTAACTAATCACTCATGGATATTTCATAAACAAGAAACATGCTGCAATGATCACAGATTATTTGCTCAATTCTAGTTACTGTCTAAAAGATTTATCCAGAAATACCAAGCTATTGGTCATGTTTTTATTACTCAATGCCACAAGTACAGTATGTACTCTAATATATATTTATATAAAGGTAGTTGTGTCTCTAACATTACATAGCTTTCTCTCAAATGGAAAAACGCCCAACTTTTGAATTAATACTTATACTGAAGATCTGAGTATCAGTGTTTGACAGTTAAAAACAAAACTTTGTTAAACATCAAACATTAAAAAAAAATCTTTAAGTTGCTTGGGCCAGTGTATTTAGCTAAATATTTACTTAAGTAGTAAATTTGGATATGGTGCAGTTTGGGTTCAAAATGTATCAGTGTCAATGCAGTTCTTTTATTCCAACCTTTGTAATAACATATGGGAGCTGAGAATGCCCAGTGCCTTTCAGGAAGTAGCACATTTCTGAACTGACCCACATTGGGGAAATTTAGAGATAATCAATTGAAATTAGGTTGGACTAAACAATAGAAAATAAACTTCAAAGAAAATCTGATGTTGGTAGGGAGATTATATGAACTGGTAGGTTTTTGCCATCTTTAGTTTGGCAGATTTAACCAAATGAATCAGCATAAGAATTTGAGAGGTGAGTTTTAGCATATCAGTGTTCAGTTCAAGTTTAGAAATTATATAATTTAAATATTAAGTAAATTGCAAATTTTTCATGGTAAAATACCCCAACCGGTAAGATGGGGTCTTGTGTTAGAATAATTACTGGCCTTTTATAGGCTGCTTGTAGACATTTAAACACAAAAAACAGCACTTCACTTTAAATTCCATACGCTCCTCCACTGAGCCCAGCCCATGCCCAGAAGACGCAGTGCATTAGTTGGACCTGGTGTCCCTGATGTTTGTATAGATTAGGCGCTTTAGTTGGGCTTTTTAGCACTTTTATCTAACAGCTAGAGGCGCACCGATGCATCGGTCCGATATTGGATCGGCACCAATGTAAAGAAAATTGACTTATATCAGAAATAGGCGTAATTTGGCCGATAAATGCCCGTGTGTGCATGCAGTCACAGTGCAGCAGGAGTCCAGCAGTGTGGAGAGCTGCATGCAGCCGATAAGTCTGTTGTGGTAGAAGGGGAGTAAAGGGGCGTGGGGGGACCAGATCAATGCCCTGCTGCAGTGAGAGGGGGAGTGCAGCTGGGATAGGTGCTGCCCAGCTGGGGGGGAGGGGCACGGTGGCTCCCGCTGTTGTGGGACAGAGCCGAGTGCTCATCTGACAGCTCCCACCGCTGCTCCTGCCACTCCTCCAGGAGGGCATGGGGGAAGAGGGGGGCATGTGTCCCATAATCTGCACGGGGCAGAGCGGGCTGTGGACGGGGGCTGTGCTGCCCTTGGGGCAGGCAATGGAGGCACTGGGAGCGGGAGCTATGGGATGGCTACGGTGAAATTTGGGACAGCTGCAGCCCCCCCTGTAGCTCCCTCCCAGCACTGCTACTGCCTGCCCCTAGTGCAGCGAGGCCTGCCACTGCAACCTGCCTTGCCCTGCCCTGCCCTGCGCAGATCCGGGGTCCCACGCCCCCCCGTGCGCTCCCGGATGGGCAGCGGGAGCTGCCAGATAATCCCTCAGCTCTGTCCCACAGCAGCAGGAGCTGCCCCTCCCTGCACCACCCTGGATGAGCTGTGGCTCTGTCCTGCGCCTGCCCCAGCCCCACTCCCTCCCTCACCGTGGAGTGCGTTGTTCTGCTCCCCCCCATGCCCCTCCCCTACCTACTCCCTTTCCACCCCAAGAGACTTACCAGCTGTATCGGAAATCGGATTGGTATCAGCCAGTTTGCCTCCTTACAACTCTTGGTATCAGCTCCCTAAATATCTATCCGTGCACCCCTACTAATAGTTGACTGAATCAGCTATTAGATAAAAGCGCCAAAAAGCCATGCTGAAGTGCCCAATGTATGTAGACACTGGAGCTAGGTCGAAGTAATGCGTTGCTTCTTCATGTAAAGTGCATTTTTTTTGTTTTGATTTGTTTTGTTTTTAATGTCTGCAAGCAGCCTATTATAGTGTGGTGGTTAGGAAGTGGACATACTCTTATTCTGAAGACTGATGTTTAAATTGCTGAAGTATGGGTGGGGGCAGGGGGTGAAGGAGTACTCCAGAAGTTCTTTTTAAATCTATAATGTTAACAATTTCATCTCTCTTGTAAGGCGCTACCACTGTCTCCGTTTATTCTTTATATTTTCTGTCTTGACAAGACGTGGCAGTTCTGGAGTCATGTTTTACCTATGGTGGCCCAGGAAAAATGCAAGAGGAAAGGATACTTGGTATCCAAAAACTTGTCTGTATCCTTCCCGATTTATACAATTGGTCTAATAAAATATACAGCTCGTACAAATCCTAGCATCTCATCTTTTCCCAAATGATCTTCTCTTTCATTGTTTGGTATAACAAAGACATTTTAATTTTAACCATCAGAAACATATTTTAAAATGCACATTTTTGTCATTCATGTAATACTAATGGGAACAACTATCTGAAGATAGTTTTACATCTGGGACTTTGCATACGCACATTTAGAGGATCAAAGTCAGAATTAATATACATGCTAATTGGGAAGGCATTCTTGTACAAATGTGCAACACCACACACTGTCTCTAAACACAAAGATATTTATAAAGATTTTCAAATTTAAATAGAGGGTTTAGCCACACAATTTCATTTTATTAATGTATGTAATGATAATTGAGTTCACATTTGTGTGTGCACATGTGTGTATGCGTGCACACCATTGTCATGGTAAAAGTGCCAAAATACAATTACCGTTCTCCTTTCTTTTTTCTTCCTTATTTTTTATAAAAGGAATTTGTAAACTCTGCTGACATACTAAATCATCTGTTTTTTCCAGGGTAGTGTCACAAACTTAGACCAGTTGCAGAACACCATTTGTCATAGAAAAGGTGCTGAACGTGACCACCAAATTTTGTCCTCCTTTTACTTTTTTACACTGACTAGTAGAATCTATAAATCCTTAAAATCTGTTTTCACTATAAAAGAAAGAATTAGTACGGTCAGTATCTTAAAAGTTTCAGGTGTGAAAGCATTCCAACTCTGAGGGATTATCTACTGCAGCCAAACTGCCAAACAAGATTTTATTGTAAAATCATACTTAGACTCAAAGTCTGGCATGTTATATTGTAATTATGAAAAAGAACATCCCTAACATTGATGTTCAGTCTAGAATGAACTGGAATAACAAAAGATCTTTGTGTCATCTTGTAACTTATTATTCAAGGTGTTAGAGTATATTGAAATCATTTTTCTTCAAATTTGTAAATTGATAGAACATTGAAATGAGGCTTTGTGAATACTGACTAGGAGACTTTCAAGAATAAGAGGCTGCTTACAAGTCAGAAAATTAGTAAAGTCTGGGTACACTGGTAAGAGCGGCTTGCAGAATCAGGATCTTTCATTCTAAGATGTAATATTTATATTTTAATGAATTGTATATTTAAACTTGTTTCTTTTTTTGCGGGTTTTTTGTGAGCCTTCATTCCTGCCTTGAAGTTTACCATGAATGTGTTGAAATAGGGCAGTTATCTTAATATTATATACAACATATATTCTCTGTGTTATTGTAACATTTTTACATTTATGAGCTTGTTTTCTTTATTGAATTAGATAATCTTTCAGGCTATGCTACTGCATATTTTCTATTAAAACAAGATTGGAAATTTTCTAGAAAATATGTTTTAGGTCAAAGAGGAACTAATGATAGGAGCTGTGTGGTATGTATTGTACAGGTGGTCAGAGTAGATGATCTTACTAGATATGGGATAGCCAACCTGCACCACCTGTGCTACAAGTGGTCCCAGCATCTTCTGCATGTGGCACGTGGAAAATTGGAGGTGGGGAGGACAGGCAGCAGTGGCAGGTCAGGCAGACAGCAGAGCAGCAGATTAGGGAGGAGGCGAGATCAGAATGGCACTCGGGGAAGGGGTGGGGCTAATCTGTAGCATACTTACTATACTAGACCTTTCTGTTTTTTGTAATCTAAGAATCTGAAGTATCTACATTCATAGACCACATGAAATACTTACAGAGTATTTGTGGATGATATTTTATTCCTTTTATATTTCTGAAACAAATATGCTTGTATTTAACATACAATACATCAAATGCTTGTTGGTCTGATTTGCATTTAATGATAATGATCACCCTTCCAAACAGCTGAAGTTTATAGTTTTGTTTTTTTTTAATTAGATGGAAAAATGAGTTTTGGCAGGAAGATTTTTGTCTTTGAGTGCTCTGGTCTTTACTATGTAACTGCATTTTTGATACACCTGTTTAAGTGGAATGTGGCCTATTTGTCAGGTTGCACAATTGATACTCAGGGTTCTTTCTGTTTTTTCCTAAACCTCTTCATGTCTTACAGAAAGAACTTTGGCATGTCACTTAAATTATTGTGCATTCATTTTTCCTTTTTTAAATGAATGAATCCACACCAGGATTTTGATACTTTTAATGTTGGTAAAATGTTATTGTTTGTTGTCATCAGATGAAAAGTGGTGTGCAAGTGTAAATTTCACTGTACCCACACCAGGGATTGTGAAAGAAAACAGTGCAGGCTTCCTTCCATGTATTCCATTTCAGAGTAACATCAGAGCACTACATTTTCATTGCATGAAAAAGTTAAAACCTTTTTGCATGAGGTCAGATACTTTTCATGTCTTGTGGGTTGCTGGTTGCATTACTTAAGGTAATTAGTGAAGGACTAGCTCAATTAAAGGAAAATGAGGACTTCTAACCATTAGGATAAAATGCTGTTAGAATGTCAGTCGAACTCTACAAGTATTAAATTGTTACAAGAAAGGAAATGGTGAACAAGTATTGTTTTCTCATTAGTCTTGGAGGAGGACAGAAATGAGTTTTGTGAATATTGACTAGGAGACTTTTTCAGGTGTAAGGGGCTGCTTACAAGTCTGAAATAATTTAAGAAGCTTTGGGGTAGCACAGGGACCAACAACCGTTTACAAGCCATGGGCCTGAATGACCCAGCTCCAGTCCAGTGTGGGCTGTTGGGCTTTGGCTTTCCCCTCAGGAGCTGTACATGCACCACTACCACTTCTCCCCACTCCCTGCTTCCCAGCTTGCAGCAGAGATGCTGCTTCCAGCTGGTGGGGAGCTGCATCAGATCCAGTTATCTGCAAACTGTCTGTCTCTGCCCTATCACTGCTTCTCCCCAGTCCTCCTCTGTTCCCCATGGTTGTGGCATAGGCACAGCTGGAAGCAGTCTGGCTTCAGTTAGCTCAAAGCTGTGCCTGCACTGCAGTTCAAGTGAGGAGAAGCTACAACAGCATGAATGGAGTTTGAAGATGCCCAGCTCTGGTATAGCTCCTCATGGACTGGAAGCTGTACCCACACCGTAGCTGGGAAATGGAGGACTGGGGGAAGTGTAGCAGCATGGGCACAGCTGCCTGGTGCTGGGTTTAGGCAAAGCCCTCTCACCACTGATGTGCTACAGAAACCACTCAGCTGGCATTGGACTGGAGATTGAAGGATGGGAAAAAGTGGCAGCAGCACAGATACCTCCTAACTGGCCAGACCCAGAATGGGCGCAAGCCAAGCCCTCCAGCTCCGGAAGCCAGATCCGGTGTCTCCATGGGCCGTATATTGCCAACTCCTGGTATAGCATGAGCAGCAGAACGTGGTAGAGATGGGCACATCTCTTTATTTTACCCCCTTAAAAAGCTAAGTGAAGATGCTTTATGGTGTTCTGAAGTATACAACTTATCCAATACCATGTTTAGCATACATGCAAGTTTTCTAGCAAATATATGTGAGCTAAGAGTAATTTTACTTACTAAATTGCAATCACATTTACCAGTCAGAGAAGCTGCATTTCCAACTTTAAATGTGTAATGTTTTGCATGCTGTTTTTCCTCAATTTCTTTAATTGTTATGAGGTACAATTGTTATGAGGTACAAATTAAAGGACAGTTTATATACAAGTTCAAATTAATACAAACTGGTTATAAATAAATTTAGGGTGTAAATTAAAAGATTTCTAACCAGAATGGAGTTCTTGAATGGGTTCATAATGTAGTGGGGCAAGAAAACTGAGTTTCTTCAAGATGGAGCTTGACATTATCTGGAAGAGATGATAATAAGATAGGCATATTCTTGGAGTAGTACTTGGAGCATGTGATTTTGATACCTTTGAGAGGAGGTTGCATGGAAATGTGATCATTTTGGGGATTTGCTTGCATATGTGGGAGGTGTTTGGTAATCTTTTGCTTCAGGGCTTCAGGCTGGTTGTCTCTTGCAGACAGGAATTTTTTTTTCTTTTCTTCCTCCTCTCCCCACCTCCCTTCCTCCCCCTCTCCCCCCCCCCCTTTTTCTCCCTTCCTTTGAATGTATTATTTAGATTCTTTTTTATTTCTCTTCTCCTGAAGCACTGGACATCCTTATGGCTACAGGTAGGAGCTAGAACCATCAGAGCAGCTAAGCCACAGAAACCTTTTAGCGGTTTGGCTGAGGGACCTTGCTCACAAATGTGGGGCCAAATCAGTTTAAATGACTACTTAATAAACTCTTGTAAGAAATGTGGATTCCTGTGAAAGCTCTTGCTCCACTTCCAACTTTAATTATTTTTATTCAAGCTGTTTCTGAATGTTGCTGTGGCATCAGAGTTGCGGCCCCCATCGACTCAGAGCTTGGCAGGATTTTGCTGTGAGGAATGAGACATCTCTGACTGAAGCGACCAGCTAATGCTGCCCGTTTCTCACCTGCCATGTCTTGACAGTGAATTTTTCTTTTTTATTGGTTGGGAGGTGGTATGTCCGCCGAGCGTTTGATCTGGAGTCAGTCAGTCTGCCTTCTTTGCGGGACTCCTACCTCCCCTCTACCCCGTCCATGCACCTGCCAGATGTAGATAGGTAGATTGGTTCCAGAGTCAGACCCAGAGGTCAACAAGTGTTCTTCTTCCAGTGTTAGACTTGGAGCGTTCTCAAGGCCCATTTTTGCCTGCTTGAGTCACTGTATTCACAACAAGGATGAGAGGTGCCTTAATTTTAAAATGGTTGAAAATCATAACCCTAAACATTTAGCAGATGCTCTTCTCAGATTACTGTTTTGAAGCCACTCAGAACATAATTCAAGTAGTTACAATTGACTGCTCTATAAGCTGTGGATCTCCAATACAAGAAAGCTGAGGCAAAGAACACCTACTCTTATCCCTTGCATCTCTTCCTGAGGCTGTAGTGTTAGACAAAAGTTCTGTAATTGTATCCACAGGGAGTGCAGAGATAGAGGTGAGGGCTTCAGTTATCCTGTAGGCAGAGGCGGATCTGGGGGAGGTGTCAGGGTTCAGTCGCCCCCCACCCCGCACCCCCTTTGGCTGTACACATGCAGTGACCTTTCTGAGCTCCCTGGCTTGTTTGCAGGGCTCCTGCCAGAACTGCCACTTTAGCATGAGTCTGGAACCAAGGAGATGGATGTTGCCAGTACTCGCCCACCCTTTTCTCTTGCCACCCAGCTTGGCAGTGGACAAAGGGTGGGGAACGAGTGGTGGCAGGGTTCACTTCATATGTTCCAGAGCTGCACGAAACCGGTGACTGTCAGGATCTGTGCCAACAAACCAGTGACTACAAAGAACTCACTGTGTGTCTGCCACATAACCAAAGTGGGTTTTGACCCCACTCCCTAATTCCCCACTCCTGTAGCCATCCCTGCCACTATGTAAAATGTATTACTGTGATGCCCTCAGGCTGCTCATAGAACTGCTCCTTTGAAAAGCTAGCTGTATGCCTGTCCTGTTGGTTTAATACAGCCGTGACCTTTATTTCCCTGGAATGAGTGTGTTTGCTGCTTCATTAGCAGCATGCCAGGCAACAACCAACATTATGCCTAGAAAATGTTTAATGACCCAAATTAAACCTATTTGAACTTGGCAACCATAAACCTTTCATCTCTCAGCATCTCTAAATAAAATTGTTGCATGCTCTATTGAACACAATGAACCAAACTCCCTGGCACTGGTTCTTTAGCTTTTCTTCATCAGCTTAAGTTCAAGGCAGCTTTGAGAAACTCAAAGAATAATTGAAAATCACTTAATCTTCTGTGTGCAATACAGCTCCTGCGATATTCTGACAACTGCCACAAAACCTTTCTCCGGTCTTCCTGAGACTGCCTAAAACCATCACCCCAAAAATCTTTCATTTCTTTAAGAGCAATTACACATTGGAGAATATACCAAACCATGGTTTTCCAACTGTGTTCCTTGGAATTCTGGGATTGTGCGTTTTGGTCATATGGGCTTCCACAAAGAGACTGGGGGGTACTGGCAGAGTGGGTCAGGGGGCAATGTACTGCCATTGTGGGGCTTGTTTGCCTGGCTTCTATCAGTCCTTAGGACAGGGGTAGGGGTTCTGTGGCAGAAGTGATATGAAAAGGTTCCATGACTAGGAAGTTTGAAAACCACTGTATTAAATAGTATTCAGATACCTAGTTAAAGCCAAATGTTAATATTAGCATTTGTGCATTGAATACATAGAACTCTGACATGCTTCATGTTTTGATACTTGAGGAGAGATATTAATTAAATATTGTTTGAAAATTGACTTGAGTCTGGGCATGAGAACCAAAGCAGTACAATAAGGGATGAGTCTGTAGTTATTCTTCTAAGTCTTAGCATTGAAGCGTGAAATACAAACAAGCCAAAAACAAATCGGGAACTACTTGTTTTATTACTTTTACCCTATCAGAATGTGAATTCTTAAGGCTATAAGCAAACTTCCTTTATTAGTATCTTCAGAAAAGTTTAGTGAGTTTCCAGAGAGCTGTAAATAATGTTAGAAGTTTGCTGTAAGGTTAACATTTCAAATATTTGTTTGTTGAAACAGTATTTCAAAGCAATTCCAAATGTATTTATTCAGCTTTACCATTTAAAAGACTCATTTTAGTGTAAATAATTTACAGGTCTTCTTATACTGTGCTTCAAAAATGGCTTGGGATGCATGAAAATTTGCATCTTAATCTATTACCTACAATAACATGCAAAAATGTTAATACTAGTGTTAATGGTGATAAGAGGAAATAAAAATGATTATTTAAGACAGCAGCTTAATCTTTATTTTATCTGGACCATCATTTTTTAGTGTCATTTGTTACTACTGCTAGAGAGAAGTTCGCTACTGTATGCCTTTTAAGTAGCTATTTTTCTGAATAAAGGAAAGGAGTTTGCCCCACCAAAATACCTACTTTTTTTTTGTTTAATTAATTAATAGTATTTGAAATCTGACGTTTCACTGCAATAGGAGTGCTAAAAGATGAAAAGTATATTTATTTTTATGCATGATATATCCTGAAGAATATATGTATGAATATTATACTAGTAATGAGGGAGCTGCTTCTGCAGTTGAATTTTTATAGCAAGCGACAGAAGTTATTCTTAATAAGAAGTTAGAAGACAGAACTATAAAACTGATTTTTCAAGAACAGGTATGAAAAAGCCAAATAGATGCATGAGACAATGATGTCACATGAACTTACAGTTGCTTTTCTCCCTGCTGGATCATTATCACAAGTCTGTTGTAGTTCTCAAGGAAGTATACATAGGGTATGACGTTATACAACTTAGAGTTGAGATTCTATTGCAATTACAGTACATGCCATATGCACAAAACCACCTATCCTAAAGAGAAGTATATGTCAAAGTTGATCAGTTTGCTGTTTAAACATGAGGAAATCATTAGAAATTCATGCTCCAGAACATAAAACATATACACATTGCAAGTATGTATATACATATTTATGCTTGTATAAGCTGAAGTTTTGAAAAACAGTCTTTTTGCAGTCACATCTAAAATGGAAAACAGATGGTGAAGGTTTATTTTCAACTTATGTAGACATCGAAGTTACTTGTTGGCTTGCCTTTCTATATCACGATAAAAAGAGGAGGAAACTAATACAAGAACACGAAGAGTTACGTTGGTTCATATTTTCCAATGAAGATCAGCTAACGGTTGTAATCTTCTTTACAAAATGTTGTGCTGCTTAGGACTCCCCAAATACTAAAATACATAGAAATCAATAAGTAAAGCAGTTAAGCCTGTGCCTCATGGTCATAGTTGATGCTTTGTGGCATTCCGTATTGCTTATATTGACAACCCAATCTTAACATTGTTCACTGGTTTGAATTTGCACTATATATCCAAACCCCAGTCCTGAGAAGACTTAAGGTTGCATGCTTGGAATAATGCCATTGATTTTTAGAATAGTGAGTGTGTAAAGTTTAGTATGTGCTTTGCAGGATTTGGCTACAGGTCTCCCCGACTCAAGGAGACGCCTCGGTGATTTTGTGGGGAGATCACAGGGCCAGCTGCCATTTTTGTGGGCTGATTGCGGTGTTCCCCCCCCATGCCTCTGATTGGCCAAGGGGTGGCGCTGTCCCTTGCTGCTGATTGGTAGTAGGGGCTGTCCGTCATGCAGCTGTGCCCCTTACTGCTGATTGGTTGTGAGGGCTTTCTGTCTTGCGGCCCTGCCGTTTCCTGCTGATTGGTTGTGAAGGTTGTCTGTCATGAAGCCCTGCCCCTTGCCACTGATTGGTAGAGAGGTGTGGGGCTGCACAACAGGCAGCCCCCTCAGCCAGTCAGCGGTCTGTTAACCTGGCAGCCGTCTTGGGCTCCCCTTCATACTGGTAGCCCCTCTCCCCCTGCCTCCCTCGTGGGCCGTGTGGCTGGGACACAGTGCTATGAGGACTGCTGGCTACCCTGGGGAGCCAGGACTTTATTTTCTGTAAGTTTGGGGTTTTTTCTTGTGGATTTCATAGCTGTTGTCCGATTTCACGGGCAATGCCGGATTTCATGATTTCTGCAAAATTGTGATTTTGGTAGGTCCCTATTTGGACCTAGATGTGTGGTAGAGTTTTATGCTGGTAAGTAATATCTTGGTATACGAGTCAAAATTATAGTGTGATGTGTGCTCCCTCCTGCTTCACAAAATGATGATACCATAATCCTTATTTATAGGTGGTGTCTTTGTGTGTAGCTTATATTGGTACAAACATTGCTTATATAGAATGCATTGTATTTAATATAAACCTTGTATAAGCAGATTGTTGCTTATTCATTATGTCTACTACGATAGCATTTCTATTTCCTCACATCCAAATGCTCTTTAAAAAATGTTAAAATCTTAAATCACTAATAATACACACAGAGCCCTAAACATTACATGGTGGTTTTTTCAGGGCAGGTGTGGGGGGGGTCCTCATTTGTATTCTTCCTCTTTCTCCCTTAGATTTATGTCAGGATTCTTTATCATTGAATACATTCCTTGCTCAAAGAAGTTGATTTCATTGGATGGATAAAACTTCCTTTTCCTGCTTTGTTACATAACACTATAATACAGTCAGTGCTCTCAGCACAAATAAAAGTGAATTGACTGTAAAAATGTGAATATCAAGGAAGGCAATACTGTTCCTCACTTTCTCTGAAACCACCGCATCCAATTCATATAGTAGTAAATGTTTCTTTTGTCTCTAGCCATAGTAGTTTTTTGCTGCTGTGATTGTCATAGGGTTACTGTTAACTTACTTTTTTACAGTGTGCTTTTTGGTTTGTGATTTAGTTTTGGAGTTTTGCATCAGGGTCCTGCTTTTCTGCAATTACTTCTTTACCTGCCTTGCCTTCAGTTTCATAGCCTCTCTGGCTAACAGCAATTTCTTTTTCAACTTTTACTGTTCCTGGGAAGATTATGAATATAATAATATAAACCAGATAGATTTTTGCAATTTTGCTGCTCACTTGCTTCCTACTACTATAACAACAACAATAACTGTGTCAGTAGATAAAGACTTGAGAAGATGTTGTTAAAGGCTTCCTATCAGTTCACATTCTGGAAGGTTATTGTTGCCAATATAATTTCCACAATATCTTTACATACGTTTTTAATTAAATTGGATAATGTGATAGTATAGTTCACTGGTTATGGAAAGTCGTGACATCTACTGATTTACAGCAGTCCTTACCTCTGTAGCTAGTTCAGGGTACTTTCAGTGTGCAAGGAGAGAAGGGTGCTGGAAGAGCAGGCCAGGATTGTTCTTTAATGAAGTGTTGGTTGTGGGTCCCATACCCACCTTTAAGGCTTCATCTAATGTCCCATTTAAACAAGCAACTTAAAATTTTTTTGAAAATATGGAATTTAGAGGCCAAGTAACTGGTAAAACAGTGATGACTTTGTGTTATCTCTGTACAGACTCTTTCTGTTTCCCATTTCAACCGTTTACAGATGCACAGACCTATAGAAAAAAACTTTAGGACACACAGGCCGCATCCACACGAACAGGGGAGTATGTTTGCAGCAGCACAAATAGTGGGACACACATTAGTGCTGCTACTTTGTGCTGCAGTGCACACCCTTGCTTATGCAGTTTGTAGTAAGATATATATTGTTCTGCTGCAGGGGGGGCCGGCTGGGGTGCAAGGTGCCTCAGTATAGGGCTAGCCTTGTGCCCTAGGCAGCCAGGGAGTAGCACATGGGGACACACTGTGGAGCCCCCACACTGAGGCACCCTTTGCCCCAGGCAGCCAAGGAGTGGCATGTAGAACCGGGGAGCGGCTGGTTGGGGTGCAGTGTACCTTGAGAAAAGGGGGGCTCTGCAGTGTGTGGAAATGGGAGCAGGCAGCGCAGGGCTGTGCCACTCCCGGCTGGTTGGGGCACAGAATGCTTCAGCATGGGGGCCGCAGTGCACAGAGGTGGGAGAGCAGGCAGTCCCCGTGTTTGTCCCGGCAGAATGCACTTCGGTGTGCTTTGGGCCACTTTTTCTTTTCTGAGTTGTTTTTTTGCTATCAGGAAATCCTGGTCGCCTACAGTATTTTAAGAGGGGCCTTCCCTAGGAGGGCTTTGGGCAGTGTAAACACACCCTGACCCTAAGCTTCTGCCCTGTTAGTATTTGGTTAATTCCAGTATGGAAAAAGGAATTCCAGTTCATTTTGGCCTTGAAGATCGTGAGAAATTTGTTCTTAAAGCAGAGAGGGCATGGACTCTGGATTATAGAATTATAATGTTAAGAACATTGCAATTTTCAGACACTGCTCTAAAAAGATTTTTTTTTTTCTTTTAAATAAAATGAAAAAAAAATGGGTAGTGATTTGAGGATTAAGCTTAATCTGCTTTTAGTCTTCCTCTGGGACTTACATAGGCAGAATGAGTGACTCTTGTGATCTTGTCCCGTTGCAAGAGAAAGTTGCATATTTCATCTGTGGAGGTAGAAAAGTTAACTTTTATCTACTTTTCTGAAGTAGAGGAGAGATCTACCTTGGCTTCAGAGGTATTTCTCAGTTACAAGGAGAATAGATTGTCATATGCCTTTGTCTCGTTTTCCAAAGGCTAGGAAGTCTTTGTGTTTGAATGAGTATTCGTAACATTACTTACTTTGGCCATTGGTTAGATATAACTGTTCTGAACACAACTGAAAGCAGCATCTAATTAGAAGGATACCATGAAGTTATAGTGGGTACATCAGTGAGATTAAAGTCATAAAGTGATTCAGGCCTGTTCTTTGTTAATTTCTTTTTTTTCCCCTTCTTTTTTCTAAAGATTTTTTCAATAAGCAAATGTAAGGGTCTTCTCAAACATTTCAGCAGTCATTTAATTAAAAAGTCTGGACAGTCCAGACACTGATTTCTTGACTCCAAACGTATTGTTTCAGTGCTCTTTGTTTGCTTCCAAGTATACTTCAGAAGAGTCTTTGCATTGGCTTCTATTTGTCAACAGATACCTTCTTTGGAAAAAGGGTACCTATTAAGTGTGTTGTTAAAAGCCAGAAATCTTGCAGGCAGCTAGAATAAAGAGAGATTAAACAAAGAAAAAACAATTTACTATGAAATTAAGGTACTTTAAGTGCCAATATAACCTGGAGAACAAGTACTGCTCTTGATAACCATAACAAAGGAAGCTTCTAAGTCACAATTATGACTCTGGATGAAGGAAGGAATTTGCAAAATTTAATAAATTAGCTCTAATTCTAATCTTGACTTCAGAATAATGACAAATATGAATGTAAAGGAATTGTATACTATTAATAGAGAGTTGGCTGCATCATGTAGTAGTTTATTTGATGGCCAAAACTCTGCATCACAGGTTGAGAGGCAATTTTCTCTATTTAGTTAAGAGCGAAGAATGTGATGGTTTATACATTATAGGGGATGTATACTACATACAATTCCAGTGCCTTTGGACAACAAAACCTTTCATGTAATTGGAGAGCCCTTGGAAGTCTATGATTAGAGAGTATCATCTGGATTCTCCACAGCCAGGCAACTCCACAGGATGCCTGATGTTCTGCAGAGTTTAGTTGCTTGTAAATTTGTGTGCTTCAGTTTGGAATTACCATCTGTTGGCAGACAGTATACTGCTTCTGCCCAGGTTTCATGTGCTCACTGGATAGAGGATTACCATCTCTAAGAACAACATTGTGGGACTTGTAGCTTAGTTTATAAACACACTATTCTAAAAGGAAAACAGGTTGGAATTTTCTTTTCAGTTTAAGTTTTCTAAAATTAAGGTTTCAGTACAATCCAGAATCTATTTCATGATCCAAAATAAACTAATAAATAAAATTGAGACATTTGTATTGTGAGAGGAGAGAGGGGTAGTCCTCAAGAACTCAATCTGATAGTTTGAAGAGATTTTTTTGGAGACTGATTGCATGGTATAGACTTTCGTCCTCCTTTCCAGCTGAAAGAAACAGAACAGAAGAAAGGGGCAAAATGGTATTATTTCCTTTTCAAAAAGGAAAAACGCTCATTACAGACAGCTAAAAATATACCAGTACTCCTCTTCTGTGCATTTGCCATAGAGATGTTATGGAATTGTAAGTGGGAGAGAGAGAGATGGCCCATAAGGTAATCTCATTAGATTTGCTCCACACTATAAGAAGTTGGAGAATCATTCCTTTAAAGAAAGATGGATTGATTAAAACAGTGGGGGCCAACCTTTTTGATAGGCATGCCACAAATTAACCCTGCATCCTTCCCAAGTACCACTCTTATCTTCTTCCCCTGCCTAGTCTACTGTTCTGTTTTCTGCATCCTCCCATCTGCCACTGTGGTGCCTGCCCTCCTCCCTGATCTTCCACATGCCACGCAGGCTTCCCATGCCACCTGCATGTGTGGCATTCCTGGATTAAAAAATAATAAACTTAGTAAGAGGCTCCTCTTTAGGCAACAGGAAAAATTGTATAGAAGCCTATGTGGATTAAACATCAGTTTAGAAATTGTTAAATTTCTTTTTTTCTTTTCCAGTGGGTTGAACCTTACTTTAGAAGTTGTACTTTCAAGTAAGATAAGCAATATGTTACCATGGGAGCTAATTCAAGTTGTTATTGGCATGTGTTGCCAGTTGAAAGTAATTATGTTGCTACAAGGTGTAATACCAAAATGTATGTGAAAGATGTGTTCTTCTGACTAAACTATTCTACCTTTTGTAATAAAGAATATTCCATTCCAGCATATTACCAGTTATGATTCATGCCTACGTAAATGTTGCTCTGAATACATGCAGCTTTTGGTAAATTGGTGTTTTTAATCACCTCTGACTATGCTATGTTGGGTAGGAGCTGAATTCATTTCTACAAGCATTTAGTTTATTGCTGGATTTGGAGACTGTGAAATTCTGCTTCTGTTTTAAATGAGTTTTACTTTATATCTTAGGGAGGGGGTTAAGTCTTCAATGTAAATGTTTTATTATAGGATTACCAGTAAAATAAAACATAGATTTTTGTTCCCATTAATTCCTTAGAAAATCATTAAAAGAAAAGAAAACAAAGTTATTCTTTTTGGAAAAAAATTTACTTTGTTCATACAGAAGACATAGCAGGCTGGCATCTTAGAGACATTGGAGACAGATTCAGAAAAGCAGAAACTTTCACAAGCAACAGCCTACTTTCTGAATGAGTTAGAATCTAAGGTGCCACCCTGTTCTGCCTTCTTCCTAACTTTGGACTGATGTAGATAACTACCTCTCTACTTTGTTCATAGAAATTTTTGTGAAATAGAAGATCATGTGCTTGAAGGAAGATGGAAAGTGGCATGTTCTACAGGAAACATTTGTGCAGTTCCTTCCTCTCTAACTTGAATTCTAATGCTTTCCTCACTTTGTTCAATTCAAGGGCTTAGTTTACATGCACTAAAATAAACAGAATAGCACCTGCAGCTTAGTCATAAATGGGAACATCTTGAAGTAGCTAAGCAAACAAATGAAATCATAAAGTAATTTAACCTTTTAGGAATGCTTCAAGAAATTTCTACCAATGCTAATTTAAAGAGAGGGGTTATAGGAACCCTAAGGACAAAGAAAAAGGTATAATCGAGTGTGCTGAAAGCTGTGAATCAAATTAATCAGTTTTTTGAATTGCTAGAGGTCCTCTTCAAAAAAAAGTCTAATATTTTTCGTTATTGATTTTTCTGCTTATAGACACGCCTGTAAAACACACAAGATGCTGAAAGTATTAAAGACTTGATGTTTTTGCTTCTACAAAGTTATTCTGGATAATTTAAAGGTACATTATATTTGGGGGAATATGTATAAACATTTTGTTCCCCACCAGTATTTTTTTCAAAACACATTTTAATATTTTTGTAAAATTCAGTAGACTTTTTCTTTAACTGAATGCCTGAGTATATTTGAATATATGGTGTAAATGGGTGTTGTGTTAGAGCCTTCGCTGCCCCTAAATGTACAAGTAACAGCTATAAGAAGGCCTGTATTATTTTATCAGTAATAAATTTAAAAAGTGCACCTTTTCATTCTCTTATAGGACTTTAAGCTCGTACCAATTTCTTGAACAAGTTTCTTGATTTTTTGCAATACCTTGTGCTGTAGAACCATGTGGAGATATAAATTAAGGCAGCATATGGCTGTCTACTCACAAACCATAACAATAGGAAGTATATTACAGTTTGATTCTGATTATCTGAGTTTTTGGTGCCAATTTAGCATACAGAGGCTTAAAATGGTACCTGAGAGACCATTTATCTTGTCATCTGTTAGTGCAGGAGTTGTACCCCTGGAGATAATATTCTTTTATTTTTGAGACAGAGGTTCCTGACTGAAGTTGACTTTCCCAACATGTCTGTCCAAGCACCAGGTTACTGGGTTTGAGTTCAGTAAGCCATTTAAACAAGTGACTTGTATCAGGAGAGGATTGATTGGCCTTAGTGAGAGTGTTGATCCTTTATTTCCTTTTTATATTTGTAAGGTTCTCTAGAGCCTCATACTGGTGCTTCGTTCGCTCGCTCGCTCACTCGCTCACACATGCATGCGTGCACATGCATGCACGCGCATGTGCATACACACACGTGTGTATGTAATTAAAATGGTTATATTTCTCTATGATCATAGGTGAACAGAAATAAATATTATCTAAGGAACATGGATCTCAATTTAGAGCATTTTATTAAACAAAGTTATAAAAAGCATTAAAGTTAACATGTTGAGTCTTGCCAACATAAGCTGTTGCTTTTTCCAAAGATTAGTTTATTGATTTCAAATATGGAAATTATCCTATTTGTAAAAGTTCAAATGTTTTAATAAGTCTTCAACTCCTCCACTCTATTGTTTGTATAAAAGGGACATAACATGAGGCTGTAAAAGTGTAACCACAGTAACTCAAATTAAATTACTTGGTCTTTGCATCTGTTATTTATATGATCATGGTACTTGTGCCACAAGTTTCCAGACTCGATGATCTGTGAGGTCCCTTCCAGCCCCTAACAACCTATGAAAAACCTTCTTGAAAGCAGTGGTCCAGTGGGACCATTTATCCCCTCTCCTCAACCCCTGAAGAGTTCTAAAAGTATAAAGGGTGGAGTAGTTTAAGCTACCCCTCAGGGCCATCAGAGGTGCCATGAATGAAGAAGACGGGATGTTTAAACATACAGCCCATAAATGTGGCTCCTCTGGCCTGTGGGTTTCTCTGTGGCCAGACAGTACCCCTCGAGATCTGGTCTCTTGATGCTTCTTGCTGTGAGCTGCTGTACTGGCAGTACCTACGCAATTAATACCACCCCACCCTTGGTTGCTGCCAGTTGCTGTTTGGCATGTAAATCTATAGTTGGGTGTGTGAGCAGCAGTGCCATTAACTTCCTCATGCTGGCCACACTGACACACACAGGCTCTGGGAGCTGCAGTGAGAAGCCCCATGGGTTAAATCTGGCCCACTCAGATATTTTGAGTTTGACACCCCTGAATTAAGACATTGGTATTGCTTTCCTTGTTGTTTTTCTTCTCAAAGAAGGTGCCCATCTGTCATGGAATCTACTGCAGTAGCAGAAGCATATTTAGGCAGCCTCATTGACAACCGTGGATGGGGATGGTTTTTCAGCTCTGATTGGCTAAGTCAGGTTATTCAATCAGTTAACTTCAAAATAAGTCAATAAGGACAAGTGATTGGCTAAATCAGTTGTTGCAATTGATTGGCCAAGTCAATAAGGACAAGTGCCAAGTCCTGCACATAGGACGGAACAGTCCCATGCACTGGTGCAGGCTGGGGACTGACTGGCTAAGCAGCAGCTCCACAAAAAAGGACCCGAGGGTTACAGTGAACAGGAGGCTGACTGTGAGCCAACAGTGTGCCCTTGTTGCTAAGAACACTAATTACATACTGGGCAGCGTTAGTAGGAGTGTTGCCAGCAGATTGAGGGAAGTGATTTTTTCCCCTCTATTTGGTACTGGTGAGGCTACATCTGGAGTACTGTGTCCAGTTTTAGGGCCAACACCACAGAAAGGATGTGGATAAGTTAGAGAGAGTCTAGAGGAGGGCAGTGAAAATGGTTAGGGGGCTGGGGCACACAACTTCTGAGAGCAGGCTGAGGGACCTGGGCTTATTTAGACTGGAGAAGAGAAGACTGAGAGGGGATTTAATAACAGCCTTCAACTAGCTGAAAGGTGATTCGAAAGAGGATGGAGCTAGACTGTTCTCAGTGGTGGCAGATGACAGAACAAGGAGCAATGGTTTTAAGTTGCAGCAAGGGAAGTTTAGATTAGATAGTAGGAAAAGCTTTCTCACAAGGAGGGTAGTAAAACACTGGAACAGGTTATCTAGAGAGGTTGTGAACTCTCCATACGTGGCGGTTTTTAAGACCTGGCTAGACAAAGCCTTGTTTGGGATGATCTAGTGGGGGCTGGTCCTGCTTGGAGCAGGGGGTGGAACAGATGACCTGAGATCTCTTCCAACCCTTATTTTCTATGATTCTGTGATCTGTAAGTATAACAGCAGTGTAGGGTTCTAGGAAGCCTTGCTTGTTTCTTCTGAGAGTTAAATCTAACTTTCAAAGGATATTAGTCAGCAAAGCCTGGATTCATAACAAAAGATGGGTTTGAACAACATACATATTAAAAAAAAAAATAAAAAAATCAAGATTTGTCTGTTGAATATGGATCCATGACTGATAGGCCTGGAGACAGGGCCAGGTACCAAACCTGCATCTGAATATGGCAGACAGGCACAGATCCGGGATCAGAGTTTGAATTGGAATTTGAGAGCCAAATATGGACAACTAAGTCCAGTTGGCAGTAAAGAACCTGATTGTATGGGGGTAAGCCTGAGGATATGATACCTTTGATCATGGCAGAGTCACTTTTTAGTGGTCTTGCACTATGAAGGGCTGGATCCATGTATATCCATGAAATTTGGTACTCCATTTCCAATACCAGGATCTCTGCAAAATTCCTTTTCTGAGTGATTCTGGGCCTATTTTAGTGGCATGAGCAGGTAGGTCCAGCATAAAAATATTCACAATATTGGAAAGGAGTAATTAATCCTGGCTTCTGATTTGATCAAGGACAGTGACAGTGGTGAGGGTGGCATTAACTTCCTAGGTGTTGGCTATGCAAGCACAGCAGCTCTAGGAGCTCACCGCAAGAAGTGCCCCGTTTACAGGAATGTGTTAACTATGTGCTTCCTCTTTGACAATTTTCAGAGGCAAGCTCTCTTTGCATATGTTTTTTAGAGAAGATTTTTCCAGTTCTGATGCTCCATCTGCCCCCTAAAATAAGAATAGAGGTATAGACCCAATTTTAGACGTTTGCGGTCAGAATTACTGGGAGCCAATTTAGCCGGTTCTGAATCTGTTGTCTCCTTTCATTCTATACAGACCTCTTGCAGTTTTCTTGGTCTCTCAGCCCATCCCTAACAGCAGAAATTCAGCCATTCAGGACCAGGGTTATTGAAATAATATAATTCTGACAATCTGATGGGTTAAAGAGAACCTGATTTATAAATCAGAAGTTTTTTGAAGTTGCAAGAATGCTGTACTTAGTTTGTGGCTCTGCATCAAATTCCTAGAGATAAAGGCAGTTTCTCTGGTGTGAAAGACTTTTCCTTTTATAAAATTTAAATCTGTTGAAATTCTGTTGGAAGCATTATGACAATGCATTGAACAGATTTTCTGTAAGTAGGTGGCATGCTTTTATAAGGGCCAGGAGGCCCTTCCTTCAGCCCTGCTTGCTACACCAAAGAAACAGTGGATATAAGAAGAAGGAAGCTCAGCAGGAAGAGAGTAGCCAAGGGGCAGGTGGGACAAATAAACTAGTTTTAGAGGGAGCTTGAAGGGTTATTAAAGCCTGCAGAGGCTATTGAGAGCTACTTTAAGGGTAGTGGGAGAGCACTTCAGTGCTACCCTATGAGTAGGGAGAGACAGAGAATTAGATGTGTAGTCAACATCAAACCACCAAACTGAAATGGTAGTTGATGTAAAAGAGGAAATTAAGGTAGGCATACTGAAACGTAACACAAAAGACACCAATGGGCAAAGTTATTAAGAATATTGTAGTGCTTCTTGCAGCAAGAGTAGAAATTGTTCTACATAAGCGGTGCTCTGTGGTTCATATGATTAATGTGGAGCCATCTGTGAGCAGGATTGGGCCTTGTGCATACTGGGTTCCCATTTACAGCCCTGGCTGGGCAGTGTCCCCAGCCTCTGCCCCACGCCCCTTCACCTCTACAGATTTACCTGCAGGGTGCTGTTCTCCATGCTACCTGACTGCATTCCTGTAAACTGGTTATCATATTGGTCTCGACCGATATGGCTGGTTAATAATCAGCTATCAGTATTATTCAAGAAAATCTTTATCAGTGTACCCCTATCCAATTCTCCTTCTGGGGAACCTGTACACTTCACTGAGGCTATGTGACCGTCATTAGGAACCACCTCTGTTCACTGAAGAGAGGGCCTGGTACATCAGAGGGAATGTATTCTAACCAGGGAACCTGGCACATAGAGCAAACGGAAGCACAAGGTGCCCCACCTGAAAATTCCATGAGACACTGGGGAGGCACGTCAGAATATAATCTTTTCATTGGAAAAAAAAAATTGAATGCCAAAAGTCCAATTCTCTATTTTCAAACTAGACTTCCTTAGATCATAAAAACCTGTGATAAAAATTTACTATCCTGCAACAGAATCCTTAGACACCCCTATATGGCATCTTGTGTAAAACCAGTAGTGAGTCTTGAGTGAAACAATTTAAGAAATCTTGAGGTGAAAAATCAGAGGGAGCCTGAGACGTACTCCCAGGCTCTTACATAGCAGAAAAGTAGGACTTCAGTTGGGTTCAAGAAAGGAGGGAAGTAGCTGCCTTGTTTTCATACTAAGTGGTGCACTGAGTCTTGCACATTCATGGTGGCTGGCCAAGATGTAGGGCCAGCTTATCAGTTGGCTAATCTGCAAGCAGCAGCCTATGTCATCTGCTGTTGTACATCCTTCACTTCCCAGTCAACACCAGTGAGCCAGTTGAGCAGAGTGCACCAACTCTAATTCTGCTGACCAAACTGGCCCACTTTTTATCACTGGAGGTGAGCAGTTTTCTGTACTTTTCAGCAATTTGCAGCTGCTACAATACAGATATGTTTATGGTGATGTGTAAAGCACCTCATAATATGTCTTACAGCTGTTTGCCAACCATTAATAGTGTCTTTTCTCAGTATTGCCCATTTTTAGTTGACTTTTTTTGTAGAACTGTCTGTATGTTTTATATCTTTGCTGGTGTTCATGTCACTTTTTATCAACTAGGATACAGCATTTTATTATTTTAACAAAGCAGTTTAACTAATTTTACATTTCAGATTGTAATGAGTTTTAATTTCAGAGATCACATAGCTATTACAACTATTATTTTGCATAATATGAGAAATATCATATTTCTGTGAAAGAACTAATGTATTTTGCAGAAAAAATAAAACAGTTTCTGAAATTACAAAGAAAACCACAGACAGCTTTGAGTTGTCTTGCTCTGTGGCATTGATTTAGTCATCTCTGGAAAAAAGAAAATGTGACAGCATAGCACTATTGGATGAGGAATAGGAAGGCTTCTGAACTCTTTTTTCAATTGGCTTTTTCATGGAAAGGCTCAAACCTAGCTGTTCTGATCCACTGGGGACTAGGCAGTAAGGATTAAGAGACTTGAAGTTTAAGAAAATAAATATACTTACAAAAGATGCTCTCAGTTTAATATTCATGAGCATGGTCAATCAAAAAAACTGCCTTTAGAAAATAAGTTTTGTCTAAATTTGGTTTAAGGGAGCAGTTTATTTTGTGCAGGAAGACCCATTTAAAATCAAGGTCATCTAGTCCAACCCCCTGCTCAAGGCAAGAGTATCCGTGACTAAACCATCTCAGCCAAGTGTCTGATTAATCTACTTTTGAAAGTTTCCAAGGATGGAGATTCCACAACTTCTCTAGGTTCTGGGACGGTGTGTTGATTAACTTCTAGAGCTGTCTATGTCCGTTATGTTGAACTCAATATTCAGCTATGCTAAAACTTGATCCAAAGAATGATTTTTTTCCTGTGTTATTTATTTGCATAATTTTATACTCATTTTAAATAAATGCAGTTTAAAGACTTTAGGAAATATTGCCAACCCTAATTATTTAATGTGTTACAGTATTTCTGGTTTTCTTTGTGCTAGATGTAGAAAGTATATTTGTTTTTCATTTAAGAAATATTAAAAATTCTTAGCCATTTAACAAAGATGTGCTAATAGTTTTGGAAACTGTAATTTAATAAAGAATAATGTAGATACTTCTTTAAATAAGATCATCAAATAAAAATGTAAGCCTAATCTGCTAATTTATAATGGATATTCTCTTTATGACTTTCATACTTTTGGATATATGCTTCCATGTATAATTCATAGATCATTACAGAAACTGATATCTGGAGTGACTATAAACTGGCTGTGCAATGGTTTAAGACTATCCCAAGTATTTTTGAAGAGTTAATAGAATCTTAGAATTGAGGAAGAATACACCCAAAGATGAAGGGAGGTTTAGCATGTATATACACATGCTAAAGTCTGCCAAAGAGTATTTGGAGAAAATTTTAGAGGGTACAGTTAGATTATTATATGCCAGGGTGAATATTTTAAAGGGCATGTGCTTTGAAAATACGTTATTCTCTATGGCTTTAGAGACTTCTTGGGATGTTGCTGATTTTAAATGGAGTGATACGCTGTCTCACTTACCATGGTATTGGATAATATTAGAACATGCAAGTGAATGAGGACCCATGCATACAAGTATAAATCTAGTGGTTTAAGTGGCAAGTCACAATTTTATCAACTTAACACTAGACAAGTGTGAATATATCCATTTTCCTTCCTCACCGTAACTCTTAAGACTCATTTTTTTTAATCCTCTCACCCTTGTATACAAGAGGGTGAGGAGTATGTGGGGGTGAGGGGGAAGGTCATTCTGTGAAAATTTAGTGTCTTCTCAGATGCAGAAATGTTCATCACCAAAATCTGGATTTCTTAGCTGCAGGAACTGATCCTTTTAGCTTTTATTTGCATTGGATGTCTACTGCAAATGGTGAGGAACTAAAATTCTTTATATTCAGTTTTCAGTTCTTACTTCTGTTTGATCTGTCTTCATTATTCTATGCAGTTGGGCCACTGCCTGTTTGGCTCAAAGGCAATCATTTTCTCAGGCAATCGGTAATACCTGCAGCATCATAAAATATAGCTCTGATTTTTGGGCTACAAGGAAGGCATGTTGGGTAGCTAAAGGGGAAGAGTTTTGGGCAGCTGCAAAAGCATGGGATGGATACAAAGCCAGTTGTCTTCCCCAAGACTGAGGCAAAAAGCCCATGAGAATACAGGCAGTCCTCAGACTTACGACACAATTGGTTCCTGAAAACTGTGTGTTAAGTTGAAATGTTATAACTCAGAACCATTTTTCCCATAGGGAACAATGTTATAAATTGAGATTGGTTCCTGAACCAAGGCCCAGTACCCTGTTTTCACCAAAAATAACCCAGAATTTTGTACTCGAATCAATTATAGATGAATAATATTACATTAAAGCATTTATATTATAAATAGCAGCCATATTGATTTGGAAGGACTTCTTTGAGGTAACTTTGCTGGACTTTTTGAAGGGTTCTTGGCTGGAGTCTTCTTGGGAGTCTTGGCAGCAGGTTTTTCTGCAGTCTTGTCTGCTTTCTTAAAAGAAGTGTCCAAGCAAGTTTGGACAGGTGTTCTCCAGGGACATGGGCGACACAGCGAACTTGTTTGCTGGTGTGGCATCGCGTCAGATCAAGCGTTGTAAAGTCAAAACTGATGTCAGAAAGTTGAAACAGTGTATCAATTTATAAACGTAAGTGTAAAACATTGTAACTCGAAACGTTCTAAGTCGAGAACTGCCTGTACAGGGCTGAGCCCTTCCATCCCTAGGTATGTGCTTTCCATCCCTGCCTTTTGTCTTTTTTGGTTTTCTAGTTCACCATTGGTCAGTATCTCCATCTAGTGGGACCAGAACAAATTTTGGAGATTTGAATATGTTATACAGTACAGTTGCGTCATACGCACATTTAACTTGCGCGAATCCAACTATACGTGGGGTGGGAGGTGGGCGAGACTTGAGTTTGCAGCGGCAGCGGGAGGTTTTGGCAGTGTGGTGGTGGCCCAGCGGCACGCAGCCATCCCCCCCACCACCCTGCGCTGCGCCGCTGGCGCTGGCTGCACAGCTCCAAGCACAGCTCCCTGGCGGCAGCAGGAGGTTTTGGAGGCAGAGGCAGTCGCCGCTAGTCAAATCACTGGTGATTTGACTGTACGCGATTTTCGTCTTGCATGCTGACCTAACTCCTGCGTAAGATGCGACATTCCTATAATATATGTTGGAGGGGAAAGAATCTTAATTTATAACAGGTGCGTCAAACTTTCATGGAGATGCATCATCCAGCCAAAGGAGCTTGTCATGGGCTCAACCACCCACACCTGTGTACCAGATTTGGTCTGTAGAGCTTATTGCTACAGCTGCCAGAGCCCCTACAGCAGTGGTGTTCATCATCACTGCTGCCAGAGCTGTTATTTCAGCATTAATCTGGAACTCGGGGGTTTAATACTGTTCACTTTCCCCTGTTCTCCCTCCCCAAAGTCCTCTTTACACCTTACCTACAACTGAAGTCAGGATTTTTAGTTGTTCCTTGGTTTAACTAAATTCTATAGTAAATTTGGGGCTAGAACCCAATATTCTCAACATCAAATCTAATGGTTTAAACACTAGCTAGTAGGGGTGTGCGAAGTGGGCCCTATTCGATTTGGATTCAGCCCGAATCGGGGACAGGGATTTGATTCATAGTTTCATAGTAGCTAGGGTCAGGAAGGACCTGAACAGATCATCTAGCCTGACCCCCTGCCACAGGCAGGAATGAATGTTGGGTTCACAATACCCCAGACAGGTGATCATCCAACCTCCTCTTGAATTTGCCCAAGGTAGGGGCAAGGATTACTTCCCTGGGAAGTTGGTTCCAGATTTTGGCCATCCTAACTGTAAAATATTGCCTTCTGATCTCTAACCTAAACCTATTCTCCATCAGGTTATTACCATTGTTCCTTGTCACCCCAGCTGGTGCTGGGGAGAAAAGGGCTCTACCTATTTGCTGATGATTAGTTGATTCAGATCACTGTCCCTGATTCAATTTGGCTGAATCTGAATCTGAAGATTCGATGCTGATTCAGAGAATCAGCGATTCGGACATAAACAAAGCTTTAAATGTTTTTTCTACATACCTCGAGGTACCAGCGCAGCTTTTGAACACTGTGATGCTGGGGTGGATGGAGCATCCCACAGGAGTGCGGGGGGGGGGGGGCGGGCCCTTCATGAGCTCGTCAGCAAACCCAGAATTGGATTGGAAGCACTTCCAGTCCGCTTCCGGGTCCACCATGGAGCACCCTGGGGGGCTTTCCCGTGGCCCCCCTGGCTCAGCGATTAGCCACCGGGGGGGCGGGGCCCTGGCTGCCCCCCCCAACCCAGGAGGCACCAGTTGCCAAGCCAGGGGAGCACAGGGGGGACCCCCCAATGCACTCTCCGGCAGACCCAGAAGTGGACCAGAATTGCTTCTGATCCACTTCCGGGTCTGCTGCCAAGCGCGCGGGGGACCCCCCACGCTCTTCTGGTACACTCCATCTGTCCCAGCTTCGCAACATTCATGAGCCGCCTGCTATTTACAGGCATGTAGAAAAACATTTAAAGCTGTGTCTGTCTGAAATCCTTCTGAATCTCACCTAACCAATTCAGAAGGTTCTGATTCAATTCAGAGAGATTAAAGGGTCCTCTGATTCGATTGGGATTTGGAGATTCAGCCACCAAATTGGGCCAAATCTCCGCTGAATCAAATCGGGGACCGAAGCTTCACACAGCCTTGCTAGCTATGCTACCTTACGTGTCAGTTAACCTATTTATACAATGATAGTTATGTTGGATTGGATTGATAGCAAGTGTTAATTGACAATAACTCCACTGAAGTCAGTGAAAGCAAGAAAGTATACAGTGACCAGTTATTTCGACACCTGAGACTTTTTTTTCTTTAATCCTGCCCTCTGAGCAGGTTTTCTTCTCAAATAAAACACTAAAGCAACTTCCAGGCTCAATTGTTTTTATATTTTTATAAGTGCATCAGAAATGCAAAGTATGCACATTTTTCCTTTAGTGTTTTATCCAGAAAATGTGCTTTTTTTTCTTCTGAGGATAAAATGATCATGTTTAAAATAAGTACTTTTGTTCAGCATTTAAGAATGATAGCAACCACCTACAAGCTGTGAGAACACTTATGTAAGCTTGCTATACAGTATGTCAGTTCTTCTTTGTCAGTACTGTGGCACTGGCTATGCATTTGTCAGGCAAATTAAAATCAAATTTTACATGTTACCTTTGGTGGATAATCCAGGATGGATAAACTAGAAAATACTTTTTAGACATAAAAGCAGAAACATGCACAGTGCAGTTGTTGCTCTTTTCCATTTTAGTGCTCTTTTCAGTTTAATTGGTTGTGTGATAAGATACGGAATTTCAAAGTATTTTATCAGATAGCTAAGAGTCTACCAGTTAATTATTTTAAGTTCTACTTCTAAATATTTAGTGAACAGAAACGTTGTAAATTCTGAATGGAACAGGCTTTTAGGAAGCTTAGTAAATTTGCAGATAATTCTTCCCCATCCAACCACAGAAAAAAATTAATATGTAACTTTAAATAAATTTAATGCAACAAAAACCCAACGTTATATAACTCTTGCAATATTGTAAGGCTTACACAACTGCGTGACGACTTAAAAAAAATAGTTCCCACAGTAAAATATTTCTGTACTGAATAGGAAACAGTGTTATGGGATATTAATATTTTTATATTTAAGCAGATGAAAGTCAGCAATTGCACAGATAATGGTTACCATATGTGTATGCAGATGGTAAATATTAACTAATTCTTCACAATGCAAGGGATTTCAAATAAAGGAAAAGGGGAAAGTGATATGCTACCTTATTTAAAAACATAATATTTTGACACACTAGAACTTTTTCAAGATTTGGGTATAGTTTAAAAATGTATCATTATGTATTTGAATCTTTAGATGACTAGATACCATTTTGTTTCTATTAGCCATGTTTCCAGATACAGTACACAACGTTTTTTTCCCCTTAGAATTGTAATTCTAAAGGCCTGGCATAATTTGCCTATACTGGTTTCAAGCTTCAGTAGGTGTCAAAAATGTTAATGAACATTTAAAATTGCATTTGGTGGTGGTTGTTTTTTTTGAGGCATGCGTCAACATACTCAGTTTGGTCTCCTTAATAAGGCACATAAAAGTTACTTTAAAATATAAATCTGTAAGCATCTTCTAACTATATTTTTGAGAACTGAGAGTGAAGATGAGCAAATTAAGAAGCCTTTTAAAAGGGTAAGGTCTAAAATCAAGGTGATATATCTTTTCTGCTGTGTGTTTTGTTTGTTTCCACCCCTCCCCCCCCACTTAGGTGGGGAGGAAAGTAGGGCTGGAAGGATACACTTTTGAACCATATACAAACCTTGAAACACTGTAAAAGCTCCAGTGTGCCCAAATATTGGGGGGGGGGGTTGTTTTGTTTATTTGTGTTTTAATGAGTAACACACTGCTTTTCCTTTTTCCTTTTTTTGAGATATCTTGTATTCTAAAGATTTATTTTCTATCTGCATGCTCGTAAGGTCATTAAATCCAGCCTCAAGCTCAAGGCAGGATCATCCCTGACTAAACCATCCTAGCCAACTGCTTGTCCAACCTGCTCTTGAAAATTTCCAAGGATGGAGATTCCACAGTTTCTCTAGATAACCTTTTCCAATTCTTGACAACCCTCATATTCAGAAAGTTTTTCCTAATCTCCAACCTAAATTTCCTCTGAAGCAGTTTGAGGCCACTGCTCCTAGTCCTGCCCCCTCAGCCACAAAGAAAAGTCTATCTACAGGGTGCTGTGGGGTGCCACACAATGTTAGCACGGTTAGGTATGTAAACATGAGCCGCAAGATAAACTTGGAGATTTCAAATAGAAATCCATAGTTGTAGTCTTTCCAAGCCCTCTGCAGCAGAAAAAGCTGCTGTATTATTTTTCTGTAAAGAAAAAAGGAATGAAAACTAAGAGCTGGCTTTTCCAAGGGAGGCCTCAAGCCTATCAAGGAGTGCCTCAAGTATAAAAAAGGTGAAAACTGCTTGTCTATCTCCATCCTCTCTATAATTGCCCTTCAGGTGATTTAGACTGTTATCAAATCCCTGCTTTAATCTTCTTTTCTCCAGGCTAAATAATCCTAATTCGTCTTACTTGAGGCCTCACCAGTACAGAACAGAGCAGAAGAATCACTTTCCTAGATTTGCAAGACTCTCCTGTTAATACAGTCCAGTATGTGGTTCTATTTTTTTGCAACAAGAGCACACCGTTGGCATACATTCAGCTTTTGGTTTGTAACCTCCAGGTACTTCTCTGCCATTGTGCAGCCTAGCCAGTCATTCTTCCATCTGTATTTGGTCATACAATTATTTCATCCTAAATGCACTTTGCACTTGTCCTTGCTGAATCTCATTTGATTGTTTGTGGGCTATTTCTCCAGTTTGAAATCATTCTGGATCCTAGCTCTACCCCCTGCCCCTCCCCAAGTATCTACGACTCCATCCAAATTGGTGTCACCACAAATTTGCTAAGCATGCTCTCAGTCCCATTGTCCAGATCATTAAAGAGGGTGTTAAACAACACTGGACTCAGGACAGACCCCTGACAAAGTCCATTTGATACCTCTTCCCAATTAGACATTGAGCCATTGATGATTACTCATTGGCCACAATTATGTACTTTCTTCTAGTTTGTATTTCCTTAGTTAATAAGAATGTCATGAGAGAGAGTGTGAAAAGCCTTACTAAAGTCAAGGTACATCACATCCATTGCTCTTTCCCCACCTGCAGAGCCTGTCACCTTATAGAAGAAATCAGGTTGGTCAGGTATGATTTGCTCTTGGTGAATCCAGGGTAACTGTTCCTGAACACTTTGTTCTTCTCTAAGTGCTTCCCAGAAGATTTCCTTGAGGCCTGTTTTCATGATCTTTCTAGGTATCAAGGTCAGTTAGTTTATAATTCCCCAGATCCTCTTTTCCTTTTCTTCAAGAAAGGATCCTCATTCATCCCTTTCTATATTCACCCACTTCCATCCATAAAATGGATAAGGTATTATTCAGGTCATTACACATCTGTATTGGCTTTTGAGCATACAGTGATAAGTAGTTTGTTGTTGCTTGCATTCATGTTATTTACTTGGTATCCAAACAGTTTAACTAGTAACATTAGAGACATTTCACGATGAATTGTAGCTTAAGAAAATGAAAAGATGGGAAGATGTACTTAAGAACTGAAAACCTGTCTTTTGGTGAAATAGTTTATCTTGTAGACTAATATAGTATGATAGGAAGCACCCTTTACATCCCATAGAAATTAAAATCACATGCTGTAATACAAGTAGTTTATCTTATAGGATACAATAACTGTAGAAGAAACTGGTTTTCACATAAGTACTTCATTTTCCTTAACTTTTTTTTTTTGTAAAGCTGTATCTTAAAACTAGATTTTCTTAAAAGCTTCAATTTTATTTTATTAATAATGTATAAACTTTATCAACAGCCAGTTAGCAAAATCTTACACTAAGGAAAGCCTGATAGACAAACATGCTAATTTTAGAAGTTATACTCCTCAGAATCTTGAACAGTTTAAAATAATTCAGCTGCTGTAACGGCCTTGTGTGTCTGTCGGTCTGAGGTTTTAAACACATTTAAACTGTTCCAAGTGTTATGTGTGTCCATGCCCTAAAGAAGCAGAGTCAAGGTCAGTCTTCAACAGCTGTAGGTTTCTTGCAAGTGTCTTGGATTTCAGTTCTGCTAATTTGAATTCAAATTTTCAGGTGTTATTTACTAGTCGATGGCATTGTTTTTGTTGTGCTATGGAAAACAACTCTCAGTCTGTCCCTATACCTTTCTTTGCCAATGTGATAAAACAAAAATGTACTTTGTCAGTTAAACTTGCATCCTTATCTATTAAATTGAGAGTGATGGTCATTCTATAATACAGGTGCGTGTAACAAAGAGAAAAGCTTGTTCCTTGGGACTGAGATGATAACCTGTCAGAAAGGATAAAGTGCTAATGCTTCTTCTTATGCTACGTCTACATTACAGTCCACAGATGTGATTGCATCATGTGTAGATGATGTATCCAAGCTAGTTTTAAACTCACTATCACTAGTGCTGCTAACAGTGTATTTGCAGCAGCATAGTCTTCATGGGCTATCAGATCCCCCCTGGATACACAGCTGTATGTGATCTATCTAGTTGAAACTGTCTTGTGTATCTGCATAAGCTGTAGTTACACCTTTAGACTGCAGTGTAGACAAGTGCTTCAAGAACTCATTCACAGGGATTTCACTTTTGGCACACAATGTTCCCCAAAAATGTGAGATTAGATTAATTTGGCCAGTCAGTGTCTGCTTATCTATACATATGTCTTAGATGTCTGTGCCTCCTTCCTTTCCAAGGGAAAGAAGTGAAAGTACGCCCATGGTTCCTTCTGTGATTTGTAACAAGAACTTTGAGGAGTAGTAGTTTTGTGGTGCTTGGCCTTTGGAGGGTTTCAGCTGATACTGGTCTGGTGATGACAAAGAAGAGAAAAATCTTTCTGGATAATTTTTTCCTGTGTTTTTAGGGTTCTCTTTGCTTGGTCACTACCAAGTATTCTTGTCATATTACAACTATAGTAATAGGAGTTGAGAGTTAAGAAGTTGTTGTTAAGTACAGTTTTTTCTGTTCCATAATCTGTGTATTTCATTAAACAAACTGTCTTTGTGAGGGAACATCTTTGAGGAAGAAAACACAAAAGAGACCTAAGTTGAATTGCAATATGTCATTCACAACAGCTATATATAAAATGGAATTCAGGTTAAAAAAATATTAGCAGTTAAGGCCCATTTTCTTATACTTCCAATACCAAAATTATAAGTAAACATCTGTTAATTTAATTTGCTTTTTAGTGCTTCTGTGACATTGAATATTTGTTTATTTTGATGCAATAATCCATAAGCGGGGAAGAGATAGTTTGGGTACCACGTAGTAAGCACTAAATCCTTCAGATGGGGAGGCATTCCTGCTGACTTCAGAAAGTTACTTGCATGAATAAATCAAGTGTGATACTTGTTTTTGACTTTGAAAAATGGTTGCTAGGCATAATTTATAGCCAATAAATTGCCAATGAACTGTCATGAATATAATGGGGTTTTCAGCTGGATTTTCATGTGAGTTCTGCTCTGAAAAGACTTGATTAGTTAATAATGTTCTTAATTTGAATGTGTAGGAGTATGAGAAAAATATAATGTCAGGAAATAGTATTAGAGCATGGCAAGTTATGCTTCCTAAAAGCGATGAACAGATTAAACTGCATAATATTATAAGTTAGTATACCTAAATTGAAATGAGTTTTGTGGACAGATTTTTTTTTTTTCTTTTCCATTTGTGCATCTAAATGGCAAGTTCTTTAGTCACCACCCAACTATTTCTGGCCATTGCCTCCCATGTAAGCCCACGCACATAGAATGAACATATATAGCGGGGCTGTGCAATAGCTAGGCATGTGCATGCAGGAGGAGGGTAGGTATAAGGGAGGGAGGGGGTGAAGGAAGAAGATGATATCCAAAGAAATAATAATTATAGCCATCAGAATGATTGCATCCCTCCTTTCTGACTATCAAAGGAAACAGAAAACATGAATTCATTATTAAACAATATACTCCCAAACTTCTGTTCTCTGAATTTAGTTATTGTAGGATAAAACAAAGGAGGAAGGTGGCCCTATGACATTTCGGGTCCTCAACCCAGTGGTTAGGGCACTTCCTAGAAGAACCTGGGCCTCCTGGTTGTGCTCCCCTTGCCATGGCTCTCTGACTTCCCACTTTATTGGTCTAGCCAACATACCGCAGGTAAGGCATTGCCTAGTCTCCATCTCTGGTACTACTTTTAAGGCTAGCGCCATGGGCAGCCAAGAGAGGGAGATATAGGGGATCAAGAGGAAGGGAACAAGTCAGAGGGTGTGTGGTTCAGTGAGATTGTTGCTGGCCTATAACAGAACAGCTTCTGGATCCTGTCCATGTCTCTTGCTTCCCTTGGGGCAGAAACCTCTTAGTTGCAGTAGCCTCTGTTTTGTCCTATAACTATTAAATACAAGGGGCAGAGGCTCACTAATATATTTTAAAATAATTTATGTTTTCTGTTTCCTTTCATAGAAAGGATGGGTGCAATTTTTCTGGTGCCTCGAATTATTATTTCTTTGAAAAACAACATTTTCATTGGATGTAAGAAATCTGTCCCAACAAATTAAGGTTGCAGTTTCAAGTTTTCCCAGTCTCCTGCTTTTGACTATTTTAGCTTGTTCTGGGAACTTGTAATAAGCAGTTCAACAAAATAATTTTTAAAATCTGTAACCAAAAGGCATGGTAGACTTTTTAACTTCAAGTATCATCTGCTGAGGAAGGTCATTAATTTCAGAAGCCCCATGAGAAAGTGTAGACTTCTTAGTGATTTGAAGATGCATATGTGTTCTTCCTGATTTTAGCCATCTTGCTTGTCCTTTTGCCTCAGCCTTATTAAGTATAAATCAGCTATAAATCTGATTTCAAGCTATCTACTGAACATTGAAATGATTTGTTGCAGTCAGACATAACTGAAATTAGGAATGTTCTTATCAGAAATCATATGTGTATATCGGAATGTAGATGACCTCTTAGATGTAGTGTATTTTATGATTAAATTAACATTTTTTTTCAAAGTTCATTATTTAGTTAAAGCAAACTTTTCATGTTGTACAAGATCTAGCAAATTCTAGTTTCCTCATGGGGGGGAAAAATATAACTGTCTTTTGTCATCTATTTCTTATGTGGTGAGTAAAAATAAATTAGCTTCTTACGGCTAAGGATTTTTGAAATGTTTTTGTTTGTAGAAAATTATAGTAGTAATGGATTGATCATGGTTGAATGATAGTCATGGGTGAATTGGGATAAAGTAAAATAAAAAGAATCATTTTAACTCTTGCTTTAATGTTTGTTGAAGTTCTTCCAGATTTCACCAGAATCCACAATATAGCAGCAATCTTTCTGTGATTTGTCCAAGACTATGGAAATAGGTTTTAGCGTATTCAGCATATCTTCTACATTTCTCTGTAGTCCAGTGTTAACTTCTCTAGCTGCGATACTTCCATCAGATTTTGTCACCATTTTCTTCAAAGATGGTCATCAGAATCAGCCAGTTCTTAATAAAGAAATTGAATTCCATTGTACATCTTGGGGAAGAATTAGTTTGGATCCCCTAGCTCTCTTTATTGAAGCTGAAGCAAATTGATTTTACAGAAGTATTTTGTAATTTCAGCATTTTCCTTTATTCTTGGGGTACTTTAATTATTAGCTAGATCAAATGAGTACTGCACCCATATGTCATACATTTCAGGTTTGCTTCATTATCTTCTAAGTTTCTTCTTTTTTTTGCTACATTATAGAATTATCTGTGACAAGGCTATGCACACAAGATTTTTACTCACAGGATGTTACAGATTTTACTGCTGCTTCTTTTAAATATACTGCAGTAGGCATTTCCTTATATGTCAGTTATTTTTTGTGAGATAATGCAATCCTGTCTTCTGTTGTCACACAAACACATATTGTTGCATTGTTTCATCTTTTTCTCAGGAATTTCTTGAAAATATTCCCAAATAGGTTCTTTTTGGTGACATGCATCCATGACACTTTTTTCCTTCAGTTTCCAGGAGTTGAAATCCAGACTATGCTCCACAGAATATTATTCCTTTTTCTACGCTGTTTTGAGCCCAGAGTTGGTCCTTTGTTGCACACATTGCTCCTTACTCTGCTCCCTCTCCTTCTCCCACACAAGACATTAACAACAACCCAAGACTCCCTTCTCTCTGTGACATAAGCCACCACACCTTTTCCTTTCCCCTGCCCCCCAAAACAAAACAAAACCTTTTCCCCCTAACAGTTCCTGATTTCTGTTGTTCTAACTCCCTGGCCTTGTGTAGTAGAGTATTTTAGCTTATAATCGTGGACAGAGCCCTTGAAAAGTTAACGTTCACTTAATATGCAAAGGGCCCAAGGAAGACCGTTTAACTGAAATACGCAGAACCATTCAGAAGCAAGGGGCTCATAGTTATTGAGCAGATGGTTGTTTTTCCATGAACTTCCATTATGGGCATGGAATCATAAATACTCATAATTTGAAAGCTGAGCTAATCAGAGCTCAGGTACAAAGACTAAAACAGGACTTTGATACTATCTAGGTGGGCTTTGTGGATAATCCTGATCAAAGAGTACACATAATGGTGTCTGCTGGAGTTGGAAGCTGGGTTCCAACACCTGTGATGACTTTGTGATCCTTTGCATCCAGTAGTTTGAGCCTGCATTGCTTGCAGGTCAAGCCCCTAATACATGAGATATTGTGCCATATTTCCAAATTTAGACCTTAAAGGTTAGGTGTTTCCTCCCCTCATTTTTATTTAGAAAAAAGTCCACTTTTAGCTCGAAGAGCTTTTGTTACAGGGTCATTGACTCCACATATTAAAACAATGTAAATAAAATAATAGTTTATATTAAATTGATACCTTAGCCTATTCTGTCTTAAATTCAAATGTAATTTTAACCTGGTTTATTTTTAGAAAGGAAAACTTAATTATAATGTAAATGAAAAAATCCAATTTAAATAAAATCTGATTTTAAATAAAAAAATATATATTTTTTAAATAATTGATTTTTATGTATCCTGCAAGTAAAGTTTTCTTATATATAGACATGTGTTTTGAGACAGGAAATGTCTAAATGTCTACTCATAATTTGATGAAAAGAAAAAGACTAAAAGGAGGGTGCTAGTGTCCATGATTCAGTTTTTCTGATGAAGAGAATGTCAGAAGAACAACCTTGGTTTGAGCAGTGTTGTATATGTATTTTTTGATAGCTAGACAGCTGGTCAAGGACTTGGTATGACTAATGACAAAATAAGAGGGCACATTTTCAGCATCAGGCTCAGAGGGTAGTAATCAATGGCTCAATGTCTATTTGATAGCCGGTAGGACTGTGCAGAGCTTCAGTCCCTGATTTGATTGGGCTGGAGATGTCTGAATCTTCAAATTGAATCAGAGGACCCTTTAATCTCTCCAAATCAATTTAGAGCCCTCTGAAAAGATTTGGAGAGATTCAGACAGATTGGGCAATTGAGACATAGATACAGCTTTAAATGTTTTTTCTACATACCTCCAGGTAGCAGGGGCTCTAAATGGTGCAGTGCTGGGGCAGATGCAGCATCCCACAGAAGCACGGGGAGCTTCCCAGTACATTCGGCAGCAGACCTGGAACTGGACCACCAGGGAGTGCGCAGAGGGGCCTCCTCATGCTCCTCTGGCTCAGTGACTGGTGCCTCCTGGGTCTGGGGGGGGGCCACTCAGGGTCCCTCTTTGGCCGATCGCCGGTGACCCCAGCACACTCCCTGGCAGACCCGGAAGGGGACCAGAAGCACTTTTGGTCCCCTTCCGGATTCGCTGCCAAGCATGCTGGAGAGCTGCCCTCCACTCCCCCCCGCACTCCTGTGGGACATTCCATGCGCCCCAGCACCACAGTGATCATGAGCCGCACTGCTACCTCAAGGTATGTAGAAAAAGACTTTTAAAGTTGTGCCTGTGTCTGAATCGCTGATTCACTGAATCAGCATCGAATCTTCAGATTTGGATTCGGCCAGATCAGGAAGGCCTTCGATACGGTATCCCACACCGTACTGGTGAACAAGTTAAGAGGCTGTGACTTGGATGACTACACAGTCTGGTGGGTGGTGAATTGGCTAGAGGGTTGCACCCAGAGAGTTGTAGTGGATGGGTCGGTATTGACCTGGAAGGGTGTGGGCAGTGGGGTCCCGCAGGGCTGAGTCCTAGGACCGATACTCTTCAGTGTCTTCATCAGCGACTTGGACGAGGGAGTGAAATGTACTCTGTCCAAGTTTGCAGATGACGCAAAACTGTGGGGAGAAGTAGACATGCCGGAGGGCAGGGAACAACTACAAGCAGACCTGGACAGGTTGGACAGATGGGCAGAAAACAACAGAATGCAATTCAACAAGGAGAAATGCAAAGTGCTGCACCTAGGAAGGAAAAATGTCCAGCATACCTACTGCCTAGGAAATGACCTGCTTGGTGACACGGAAGCAGAAAGGGATCTTGGAGTCTTAGTGGACTCCAAGATGAACATGAGTTGTCAGTGTGACGAAGCCATCAGAAAAGCTAATGGCACTTTATTGTGCATCAGCAGATGCATGACGAACAGATCCAAGGAGGTGATACTTCCCCTCTATCGGGCGCTGGTCAGACCGCAGTTGGAATACTGCGTTCAATTTTGGGCGCCACTCTTCAAGAGAGATGCGGATATCCTGGAGAGGGTCCAGAGAAGGGCCACTCATATGGTTAAGGGCTTGCAGGCCAAGCCCTATGAGGAGAGACTGGGGCACCTGGACCTCTTCAGCCTCTGCAAGAGAAGGTTGAGAGGCGACCTTGTGGCTGCCTATAAGTTCATCACGGGGGCACAGAAGGGAATTGGTGAGGTTTTATTCACCAAGGCGCCCCCGGGGGTTACAAGAAATAATGGCCACAAGCTAGCAGAGAGCAGATTTAGACTAGACATTAGGAAGAACTTCTTCACAGTTAGAGTGGCCAAGGTCTGGAATGAGCTCCCAAGAGAGGTGGTCCTCTCCCGTACCCTGGGGGTCTTCAAGAGGAGGTTAGATAGGCATCTAGCTGGGGTCATCTAGACCCAGCACTCTTTCCTGCCTATGCAGGGGGTCGGACTCGATGATCTTTTGAGGTCCCTTTGATCCTAGCATCTACGAATCTATGAAAATCAAATGAGGGATAGTGAATCAAATTACTGTCCCTGATTCAGGCCAAATCTAAATCGAATAAGGCTTGTTTCGCACAGCCCTAGTAGCCAGTATCAAATGCAGTGCCCCAGGGGTTGGTCCTGAGTCTGGTTATGTTCAGTGTCTTCATCAGTGACCTAAAAGATGGCATAGACTGCATCCTCAGCAAGTATGCAGCTGAAATGACGCTAGGGGGAGTAGTAGATATTCTGGAGGGTAGGACTAGGATTCAGGGGGACCTAGAGAAATTGCAAGATTGAGCCAAAAAGTCAAGAGGTTCAACAAGGACAGGTGTAAAGTCCTGCACTTAGGACAGAACAATCCCATGCATCAGTACAGGCTGGGGGCTGACTGGCTGAGCAGCAGCTCTTTAGAAAAGGACCTGAGGGTTACAGTGGACAGTCAGTTGAATAGGAGCCAGCAGTGTGCCCTTGTTGCCAAGAAGGTTAACGGCATCCTGGGCTGCATTGGTAGGAGTGTTGCCAGCAGGTCAAGGGAAGTGATTATTCCCCTATATTCAGCACTGGTGAGGCCACACCTGGAGTACTGTGTTCAGTTTTGGGTCCCCACTACAGAAAGGATGTGGACAAATTGGAGAGGGTGCAGTGGAGGGCCACAGAAATGGTAAGAGGGCTGGTGGACATGACTTATGAGGAGAGACTGAGGGAACTGGGCTTATTTAGTCTAAAGAAGAGAAGACTGAGTGGGGATTTAATAGCAGCCTTCAACTACCTGAAGTGGGGTTTGAAAGAGGATGGAGCTAAACTGTTCTCAGTGGTGATAGATAGAACGAGGAGCAATGGTCTCAAGTTGTAGCACGGGAAGTTTAAGTTAGATATTAGGAAGAATTTTCTTACTAGAAGGGTAGTAAAACACTGGAGCAGGTTACCCATAGAGGTGGTGCAAGCTCCATCTTTGGAGGTTTTTATGACCCAGCTAGACAGTGCTTTGCTGAGATGATCTAGTTGGGGGTGGTCCTGCCTTGAGCAGGGGATTGGAGTAAATGTGACCTCTTGAAGTTCCTTCCATCCCTAATTTTCTATGATTTAAAAAGCAGGAATTGTCTAGAGACAATCTGTCCAACCATTATTGATTTTGTTTTTCTGCTGAAAAGATGGATTTAAAAACTACTAGTTAATCTCTTTACTTTTTTCTTCTCCCATTTTATTCCTTCCCTTATTGGTTTTACCTAGCTATATACTTATCTGCCCTCTGCTTTATTTACTTCTCTGATAAGCATTTTTCTATGTTCTTTTCTCATTTTCTGTTGCTGTTGCCTTAATGTTTGCTTGATAAAGACCATCTTCATAATAATCTTTTTGTGTTTCACTTTGTTATGCCACCTGGCATTCCAGGTACATGTTCAGATGGGTCAAAGTAGAGGTGTGAATGGTGTTCCTTAGTACTTTATAACAAAACTATAACCATGTTTGTATCATGTGTCTTGTGTAAGGCCTGGCACCATTAAGCATCAACACCAATAGAGTGCTACCGTGATATGATGTAAAGTTTGGCAAAATTATGTCAGAGTTCGTATGTTTTTATATAATTTTAATAATCATCAGCAAAGTTGTTAATCTGAAGAGGGACCTATTTAAATTTGTCTATCGGATAGTAAAGGACAGCCTGGTATTACTGATATGAGATACATTTTTCTTAAAACAAGGAGCTGCCATTTTGCTCAGCTCTACAGAAGAGATGTATCTTATTGTCCTGTGGGGTGTGGTAAACTGGTTGGATGGGTTTTCTGTAAGCCTGAGGCAACAAAATGCTCTTTTTTTTACTGCCTAAGTAGTTTAAAGTGTTTCTTGCATATGTCATTAGTAGCTCATTCAAATAGCTGGGAAATGGAAATTTAACTCCATTTTGGGGTTCCACAGGAAAAGCATATTACTTTATCATGGGCTTTATTCAGTCTTTCACTTTTTAGTTTAATATAACATACTAGTCAAATTCGGGCAGAGAGATATTAAGCTCTGATAATATTATCTGATATGAAAAAGTCAGTGTTTTTATTACATTTCTTATAATGTTGTTATTTAGCCATTGTTTGTTTGTCCTCAGTCTTCCTCATCTCTAGTAGATATATGCATTTCATAGACATTATGGCTAGAAGGGACCTTGGAAGATCATCGAGTTCAGCCCCCTGCCTGAGGGGCAGGAAGTCAGCTGGGGTCACAGGATCCCAGCAAGATAAATGTCCAATTGACTCTTAAAGGAGTCCAGAGTAGGTGCTTGCACCACCTCTGGCAGCAGTCTGTTCCAGGCCTTGGGGGTTTGGACTGTAAAGAAGTTCTTCCTTATGTCCAGCCTGAAACAGTCCTGGAGAAGTTTGTGACCACTCGACCTTGTCATCCCATGGGGCGCTCTGGTGAATAGGCGTTCCCCCAGATCCCGAAGTTCAGGTAGTTCTCAGTTCTAAGTGTCTGTAGGTAGGGAAAGTGTAACAGTAGTTTTATAGTGGGGAACTCGAGAAAGGCTAAAGGAAAATTTTCCCCCAAATTTCTGTCTTATCTGGGGTTCAAAACTGAGAATTTAGAAAGTTTTTTTTTAAAAGTGAGTAAAAATAAAAATATATTTGAAACTGTTAAGAAATTTTAAGTAGGGGTGCACCAGTAGAGATTCTGGGGCTAGATACTGATAGCTGATATTTAAGGAGGCATATCAACTGATACTGATCTGATACAGCTGCATCCAGCTGGTAAGTCTCATGTGGTAGAAGAGGAGGCAGGAGGGAAGGGGCATGGGGGTACAGATCAATGCCTCTCACAGTGAGGGAGGGAGGAGGCAGGTGCTACCCAGGGGGGGCAGGACGGAGGCACGCCGCATGGAGTGGGCAACTCTAGGCACCCCAGGACAGTGGGGGGGGGGGGCACCACTTGGATCTGTGCAGGACGGGTGGGCAGTCTGGAGCTTCTTCTTGGCAGCTGCTGGTCTTGAAGTGGGCACCAGCTGCACTGAGAGGATGCTGCATCCATCCCAAATTTCGCCACAGCTCCACTCCCAGCCCTGCACCACCTGGTGCAGCCCAGATCCTTGTCCTGCTTCCACCCATGTGCTGGGAAGAACCGAGGCTGAGCCGGGCAACTGGTGGCAGTGGTGGCGCTGGGAGCGGAGCTGTGGCGAAATCTGGGGTGGCTCCAGTGCCACTAGCTCCCACTCCGGGGATCTTCTCGGTGGGGCAGGGCTCAGAGTGGGAGCTGGGAGGGGGCTGCAGTCGCCCTAAATTTCATCTTGGCTCCACTCCCAGTGCTGCCACTGCTGCCAGCTGCGTGGCTCAGCCTCAACTCTTCCCAGTGCATGGATGGAGGCAGGACATGGATCCAGGCTGTGCCTGGTGGTACAGGGCTGGGAACAGCTCCAGCAAAATTTGGGGTGGATGTAGCGTTCTCCCAGTGCTGCTGGTGCCCACTGTGAGCCTAGCCCTTGCCAAGAAGAGCCCCACACAGTGCTGGCTCCAGCCCGCCCACCCGCCCCATGCAGATCTGGGGGACACCCCCCCCTTCCCTCCCGGGGTTCAAGCAGTTTGTCCCATTTTCCCCCCCCCCCCACGGGCAGCGCCTGCCCCCTGCCTCCCTCACCATGGGGGGTGTTGATCTGCTGCCCCCACGCCCCTTCCCTCCTCCCTCTCCTTCCAATTTAGCAGCTAGAGGCAGCTGAGTGCAGCACGGACATTTATCAGCCAAATTATTGGCCCCGTCGGGCTGATATCCGATAGAGCAAATTTTTTTTATATTGGTACCGATCCAATATAGAACCAATGATTAGAGTGCTCCTCTAATTTTAACTATGGCAGTTGGTACCAGAGGCCTGTTTTGAGAAGAGGGACTAAGCAGTTCCACTCCAGCAGCACTGGGCCCTCAGCTGATTCAACAGGTTCTGCTACCTGACCACCCAATTTGAGAGTCTGGCAGGGTGGTTTGGCTCAGCCAGTAGCATCACCACTAAACTTGAGGGCAAATTTTGCTGGAGCTAAAGTGCTAGGCCAGGGGTAGGCAACCCCTGGCATGGGTGCCAGAATGTGGCACTCAAAGACATTTTGCTTGGCATGCATGCCTTTGGGTGGATGGCAGGGAAGGGGCCAGGGCTACATGGCCACAACAAGGATCAGACCCTTCGTGGCTTTCCCACCATTCGCCCCAGGCACTCCAACATGTTACAAGTTGAAGTTGCCAGTGTTTTTGGCACTCTGCCCAAAAATGTTGCTGACCCCTGTGCTAGCTAGGCTGTCTTCTCAAACTGCCTGCCACATCTTGCAACTGACTTAACAAGAGCAGCCACAAGGTTTGGCTCCCCTCTTAATGAAGATGTCTGTGTTTTCCCTGTGAAAATACTTCCTGGTATTTTTAAGAGCAGATCTTTTGTCTTCATTTTACCTTCCAAAAACAAGATGCATATCTCATTGGGTGGGAGGGGGAGTGATATGCAAGAAATTAAGTGTTTGCTTCTTTAAATTTAGACAAAACAAGGAGGCAAATCATAATGTGCTTATTTAGTCTGGAAAATAGAAGACGGGGAAGGGATTAACTAGCAGCATTCAACTACCTGAAGGATGGTTCCAAAGAGGAGGGAGCTGGATTGTTCTCAGTGGGGGCAGATGACAGAACAAGGAACAATGGTCTCAAGTTGTAGCAAGGGAAGTTTAAGTTAGATATTAAGGAAAAACTCTCTCATCAGGAGGGTGGTAAAACACTGGAACAGGTTACCCAGAGAAGCTGTGGACTCTCCATCCTTGGAGGTTTTTAAGACCAAGGTAGACAGCCTTGGCTGGAATGTTCTAGTTGGGGATGGTCCTGCTTTGAGCAGGGGGTTGGACTAAATCAGTAGTTCTCAACCTTTTTTTGTACCAGGACCCATTTGTAAACACTTGAGGCTAGTCCCGACCCAGTGCCCCCCACCCCAGGCTCTAGCCCCTCAGTGTATGGGGTAGGAGGTGGGTGTATGGGGCACAGGGGTGGAAAGGAGCCCAGCAGCTCCAAACAGCCATTGTTTCCCATTTTTTTTCTCCTTTAAAAATGGAGTCTCCTTTAGAGTTTGATCAATTTTTAAAGTTCGTTTGCAACCATTTCATATATTCTTACAACCCACTTTTGGGTCATGAGCCACAGGTTGAGAAATGCTGGGTTAGATGACCTCCTGAGGTCTCTTCAAACCCTAATTTTCTGATTCTATAATGATCATACGACCTGTTGGCTTTCTGGAGACTACCAGCAAGAGCTACACAGAGCACTTGTCATCCGTGGACCAAAGTTCAAAAATCATAATCTCAGAGCCTTATTAAAAGAGTTGCACAGTACAGCTTTTATTTGGTATAAAAAGTTTTGTTGTGGATAATGTGTTTTGTTGTGTGATGAATGTTGGATGGCCTTGAAACACATTAAGCATTAAGTAATTGTTCTACCTTCTGAACATCTACATTTGGTTACCTGATGTCTTTTTTTTTTCCTTTCCCCCTTATCAGTTTTGTCAACCTGCTGTGATTAAGAGGCCACTTGCTTTCCCTTTCTTCAGCCATTTGGACACAATGGATCACTTAGGGACAGCAGACACTGAGGATGATTCAGGATCATTAATACGTCTTGCTCCTAGTCCTCATAGTGAAGCAGTTGCTCATGAATTTCAGGAACTCTCATTGCAGCCCAATCAGTACTTACCCCCCCTCAAAGAACGGAAAAATGGTAAGTGCAAAATTGATTATATGAAGAGCTCTCCTTGTTCCTTCCTGCTGAGATAAGATTTTTTTTTTAACTGAGATGTTGTTGTTTAATTATTCATTTTCTTCAAGCTAAATATTTGTTTAACTCTCTCCCTCTGCATCTCCAATAGTTGTATTAAAGTTTGAGCATTGTTGTTTGTTATGCAATATATCTCAACCAACTTAGTTTACAGTTGCAATTTACAAGATACAGACAAGATGTATGCTTCTAATTTAAACCACCAACCTGGAAATATTTGGTCAGTTTTTAAAAATGAGTTAAATTTATAATCTCTAGCAAATACAGAGTGTAAGTATGAGTTGGTCAGTTTTACAATATTTTGCAAGGAAGCTTTAACATCATTAGGTACTTGAACATAGTTAAGAGAGGTATTTAGAAAAACAGGTGTTTAAACTTGAGATTTTAAAGTCAAATTTCTATTTCATAGAGTAGTCTAAGGGTGAACATCACAAGAAGAACAAGATTTATACTTAAAAAATGTTTCTTTTATTTTCCATCATTGTTGATGTTCACAAGGCAACTTAGTAGAACAGTGTTTTTGTGATTACAGTAAACATGGAATAGTTAGGTTTGAATCAAGATATAGGTTGCTTTTGTCGTAAAATGAATTAATTTCATGAAGCGTGTTGCACCTCACCATCTTCACCTTTTTAGACTTAGACTTGCATTCTTCAAGAGTATGGTATAAAGGTAAATAACTAGTAGAAGTATAATTTTTCTCTTTTCAGAAAAAAATAAATTAATGTACATGGCAACACTGTTCCTTTTGGCACAGTAGTGGAATATCCATATGAGAGACCTGACCTAGGAAGCAAGTAGGACCTCTGGTGTCCTACACTTGAGGAATGTTTAGGAGATAAATCATAATCAATGTTGCTGGGTTGTTGGTTGTAGCCATGTTGGCCTAAGGACATAGGCAGGTAAGGTTCTTTGGGTAGATGTGATATCTTTTATTAGACCAACTGAGTAGTTGGAAAAAGTTCTTAGCAAGCTTTCAGGTGCAGTCATCCTTCTTCAAGCATTGGGAGTCTCTGCTGTTCTGAGACTCCAAGAAATGTGAGAAACTAAAAGTGTGGCAGGATGTCAGTGAGAATGTAAATAGGTTGAAATTAGAAAGACAAAAGGTAAAGCAGAGAGGGGAAGAGGAAGAGAGGGGTGGAGGGGGAATGGCTGAAGGGAGACAGAGTGATAGAATACAAGGTAGAATAAGGAAATAGGTGGAGATCAGGAAAACGGGAATGAGAGAAGCTACAAGTGTGAGTGGATGTAGTGTGTGTATATAGAAATAAGTAAAAAGGAGAAACAAAAAAGTAAAGCAGGAGAGGGGGGCAGAGATGTGGGTTTTTGGGAAAATTTTCCAATGCCCTAACTAGAGAGTGATCTGATTTGGCATGTTTATTTGACTTATTTAGTTAACAAAACTAAAAAAATACCCCATGCTAATTTTATGTCCCAGTAGCCAAAAGTATTTGAACTGAAAAAAAATTAAATACAGCACACTTAATGTGATATAAATGTTATATTCAAACAAATTCTATGTGGAAAATTATTTTTATTGGAATACTTGTAAAAACATAAAGACAATACACAATAGCATGTACTTCTCTTTAGGGGTGCATCGCTCTTCCCAGCGTGTGGGTAGAGGCAGGGCGTTGAACTGGGGCAGCGCCTGCTGGTTGGTGGCTGCAGCGCTGGGAGTGGAGTGGCGGTGAAATTTGGGGTTGGATGCAGCATCCTCCCAGCGCTGCCAATGCTCGGTCCAACCCCAGCCCCGACTGAGAAGAGCCCCGCGCAGCCTTGGCTGCAGTCCGCCCTGTCCAGATATGAGAGGCACATGCCCCCCTGCCATGCCCTCTTAGGGTGCAAGCAGCAGCAGGAGCTGCTTCCTCCTCCCCACGAGCTGTGGCTCTGCCTCCCCCCAACCCCACCTGGGCAGCATCTGCCCCCCCCTTCCCTCCCCTTCCACTACACGGGACTTACCAGCTGGAGGTAGTTCTTCACACTGCCAGCTGTACTCCTTGCTGCCTGAGTGCTGCGCTGCAGCTGTGCGCAGCAGGGCATTTGTCAGCCAAATTATCAGCCCTATCAGGCCCATATCCAATACCACAAATTTTCTTTATATCAGTACTGATCTGATATCAGACTGATGTATCAGTGCATCTCTACTTCCCTTACATTGTTTGCTTAAAATTTAAGATAAAAAACCCAAAGGCACTGAAAACTGTTGACACACTAATTTTAGCACACCCAAAGAACTGTGCATGATATGCCGTGGTTGTCCAATCATCTACTTCAGCAAAGTTTAACTCTTCCACTGAGATCATTGCAGCACTTCCAGTTTCACTGTCACTATTTGTAGAAGCACTTGTACTACTTACTAGTTCCGTTTCAGAATCAGATTGAGGCAAATCTGATTCAGAACTACTTGAACAGCATTCTTGTTCGCTAAAAGGTGGTTACCAATGAGTCTGTGGGCAAGGGCAACTTACCACACTGTATCTTCTTCACTAATTGTGCTTCTGACTGATTCTCCAGAAGCAAGACTTCATAGATTTTAGAGTTGGAAGAGACCTATTAGATCATAGAGTCCGACCCCCTGCCTTGGGCAGGAATGGGGTCAGATGACCCCAGCCAGGTGTTTGTCCAATCTCCTTTTAAATACCTCCAAGGAAGGGGACAACACCACCTCACTTGAAAGCGTATTCCATATTTTGGCAACTCTCACTGTAAATAATTTTTTCCTGATGTCCAGTCTAAATTTATTCTCCTTCAGTTTGTGGCCTTTGTTTCTAGTTACTCTGATGGGTGTCCTGGCAAACATCGTATCCCCTATTTCCTGCTGTCACCCCTGATGAGTTTGTAGACAGCCACAGGGTCACCTCTCAGCCTTCTCTTGCAGAGGCTGAAGAGATTCAGGTTCCTCAATCGGTCCTCGTAGGGTTTTTTCTGTAGGCCTTTCACCAGACCAGTGGCCCTCCTCTGAACCCTTTCCAGGTTATCTACATTCCTCCTGAAGTGCGGGGCCCAAAACTGGACGTGCTACTCCAGCTGAAGATTTTGAGAAATAGAAACAAGTTTAGCAGTGCGCTCATTTGTTAGTCTGTTCCTCTTTTATGTCTTGATTGAGCTGAAAGCCTTCCAGTTCCGTTCACAAGAGGCTGCTGCTGGAGGAATGCTTAGGATCCTTAGAGCAATCCTGGACAACAGTCGGGTGTTACAGTATCCCTTCCACCATGTGAGAGGAGATGCATTCTCTGCTGCCTGCCAAATGATATCTTTGTTCCAAAGTTTTTCTTTTGCACAGTATTCGGCAGTGTCTGCCATCACAGCTATTTCATTGATGTTGGGGACATTCTTAGTTACTTCCATAATAGTATCAAGAGCAGTAGATAATTCATCTTCTCATAAATGCTGTCCTCTGTGTTGAAGATCCATAAGGTTTGCTGCCAAATGAACTGGATGAGAGCAAAAACTCAGGTCTTGTAGTAAACATTTGTTTTACTTCTTTTTTGGATAAAGGTGAAGAAGGCAAAAGTTCAGTTAGATTTTCATTTAGTTGTCTGAATATCTCTAGAATATTTGAAAGGCTTGGTGTATCTTCTTCAAGTTTCTTGATAGCCACCGAAACTGGTAGTAGCAAATTGAATGCTCCTTGAACTCAATCCTAGAACACATCATTGTCAAGAATCTGCTTCCGAAGGTTCATAGAAATAATCTGGGATACTGCGTCATCTATCGAAGCACACTGCAAACAGTTCTTTGTGCGCAGCAAGCTATGTAAATACTTTGTAGCCAAGCCCCATCTAGTTTCTCCTGTCAATAAAAGTGCACTTTTCTTCCCCTGCTTCTCTTTCTGTAGTTTCTTCAGTCAGATTAACAACATGATGATTGTTGAATGCCTTCACAATTGCTTTGCAGTTTGCTAATATTGTCTTTGTTGTATTCACACTTACCATGTCCTTTGCCAGAAGATTCAACCCATGAGCAAGACAGCCAAATACTATTAAATAAGGGTACTTTGCCTTTAATATTTGCCATACAGCTTTCATGTTACCCGCATTATTAGTTACAAGGGCTTGTACCCTGGAGGGACCTGCACTTTCAATTGCTTCACACAGTAATTTGGCTACATATTCACCTGTATGACATGAAAATTTGGTAGCAATTGCTTTCAGGAATATTGGTTCAGGAGTTGCTAACAGAATGTTCAATAAAGGATTTCCTTGTATATCAGCCCATCCATCCATCTGAAACCAGGGCCAGTGATTCTGCTTGACCAATCTTTTGAATAAGCATTGTTTAAACTCTGTCATACCCTCTATCTAAGAGGAAACGTGATAAGCAATAACGTGATGGTAACTTATATGATGGGCAAATTAGTTTGTAATGTTCCTTTCAGTACTGATTTTCAGTTATGGAAAGAGGTGTACCACTTGCAAATATAGCTCGAGCTAATGTCTCTTCTGCTTTTTTTTCTTGATCTTCTTTTGACATTTTGTCCACAAAGCTTGATTAAAAAAAAAAAACTTGACTGTCTTGAACAGCTACTCATGGTGGATTGCATATCTGGTGACAGTTATCTTGAAAGCAAGGATCCTGCTGCTGCTTCCCTGAGACCTGGCAGCTAAACGTTTGAATACTTCATTCTTTGCAAATCTGGTATTTCACTTGAGCTACCGAGTTCCTGCAACAAAAGTGGGGAAAGATTGTTATTTTAGCCTATTGTTGTCTGGTTTAGCCATCAGGAGAAGTGAGGTGGAGTTTGCTTCCCCCCCTCCAATGCCAGAAAGAACACTATGCTGCTCATCTTGCTACTTAGTTGCTCTGGGACTGCAGAGCCAAAGGGAAGTGTAGTCTGCCCTCTGCCATCAGCCAGAGGACTAAGCTCACCTGCTGGGTTGAAATAATTAACTATTGATCTATTATGTAATTAAAAATATATGTGTTGTTAACCGTATGCCACTTTGGGTGCTTAGTGCAAGCAGCAAAACATGATACAAATATTTTAAATAAATAAATAATAGTCCACAGTTGAATTTACTTTTAAAATTATAATGTTTTAAAACAATATACATGCTAGCCTATACTGTGTGTTGTTTAACATATTAATGTGTTTACTTGCATAGGATTCATGAAGTAGAATTTTCTCAGATGTTGTTCCACCACTTTATTGTATTAGCTTTCTGTATATGGCCTGTACTCTTTCAGGACAGTTTCTACTTGTTATTAAATGTTTCTTCATTCTTGTTGCGTTGTCAACATACTCCTGTCTGCAATATTTACATCTACCAACTTCCTTCCTTCAGTGGCTTGAACTTCACTATAATCATGCCACACACACTCATTTTTTTCTGATTAGGTATTATTATGGCTACTTGAAGCCAAAAGCACTAAAAAACTAACAGATTGTATGCAGACACTTCCAACTTCCCCACCTCAAGAAAAGAAATGAGACTGCTCTCTGTTTGCTGAACTGAAAGTGAAACAAAAATTAATCACAGTTTTAGTTTTGGTTTTGCTTTCACTTAGTCTAAAATGAAATAAGAATGTTAGCTTGGTTTTGATTTGACCTGCATAGCCAATTAGGTGAATTCATAATTGATTTTTGGTTTGGATTATTATTTGAGTGTATTTACCTTCCTGTTTACAAATTAATAAAACATATATGGTACTCACACACTTCCTAGGGATAATCATCTGAAAAGTATTAATTACAACTTTGAAACTGCCAAGCTTGCCTAATATTGTATTGGCATCCATTCATTCTTACTAATGAATTTTATAAAACAATGAATTTTTAGAAATGGAAAATTTCCCGTGTGAAAAATTAAGGGCTGGAAGATTTTTCACCCCACATGTCTGGGGGTGGGGGAGAAAGCAGGGGTTTTAAAAAAAGGCCAAAGGGAAACATTATAGTGGTAGAAATACAAGGTAAAAAAGAGACTATCAATGAAGAAGGAAAAAGTAAGAACTCACTCTACCTTGCTGTTAAATCTTATTATAAACAAGGTTTCTGTAATTTTTACTATTAGGTAGCAAAATGAGGTCAACAGTATACATCCTACTTGGAGTCCATAGTTCACCTTGCCTAATTTACCTTGAGTAAAATGTAAATGCCTTACCCCATTATTTTTTTTTCAGTGGGATAGCTATTGCATACTTCATTTGTCAGCAGAGAAATAGCCTGAATCTCTTAAATTGTACTGAATGATCTCTGAAGTCACGAATAATGTCACTTTTCAGACAGATGTCTTCATCATCAAAAGGCTATGAAATACAAATTCTAATTAGAACCTTGTCTTCAGTACTTCTCACACTTTAATTGTGGTGCAAAGTATGTGTTATGTATTTTTAGACTGTTTTGCTGGATGACATAACACAATGTACTGTTGGTTTTAGAAAAAGCATTTTACAGTATAAATCTTGAAACATTAACAATGAATAAGTTATTAAAAATATGTATCATCACTTAATACAATTTTTCTAATTTGGAGTTCTCTTCTAGGTACTTAGAACTCCAAGGATTCTCCTCAAGGATTTTTTTTTTTTTCTTCAGAAATATTAGTTGGTCACAAATAGTTAGAGAATTCAGAAATTGGCAGGGACTCAGTCATATATCAGTAGGTGAAAATTGGTGGGTGATTTATTTTGGACCAGCTTAGAATGGTTGGTATACATTTAAGGGCACAGGGCACTCAGTATTGGGCACTCCAGCAACGCCTCACTGAGAAGCTCCTGTATCTGTCCACTATAACTGTCGTCGTCTTTGGCAATCCCTTGTTGTTGAGGATGATTGTCTTCCATGGTCACCTTATCTGCATGTCCAAAGATGGCAGATGAGGCCTATCCAGGATTGACAGACTCTACTGCGGCTTGGTTGTGTTTCCATGTGGGGCGGGTGGTGCGGATTCTTGATTTGGTTTATGACATGCTTCTGATGCCACTGCTGTTGCTGTCGTGAGGTTTCAAAGTACTGGGATCCCTGCAACAGACTCTTCCTCCATTTGGGGCAGTCCTGGGCGATAGTCTCCCATGAGTTGACATTGATGTTGCATTTTTTAAGTTGGCCTTGAGGACAGCCTTGAAGCACTTCCTCTAACCTCTTTTGAGTGTACACCTTGGCTGAGCTGAGAGAATAAAACTTGCTTCAGGAATCTGGAGTCAGATATCTAGATGACATGGCCAACCCAACAAAGTTGATGTCGGATGATCATCAACTCGGTAGTCATGGACTAAGAGGACCTTAGCCTTCTGAATTTTAAGTATCAGTTCCATTCTCCTATATGCCTCAGTAAACACATTGACGATTGCCTGAAGGTTTGCTTCCGAGTTAGTACACACTACAGCACCATCAGCATCCTCCTGCAAGTAAACATACTGAAGTCCAGCAAAGTCACCTCAAAGAAGTCCTTCCAAATCAATCTGATTGCTATTTACATTATAAATACATTAATGTAGCTATATTACTTATCTATAATTGATTGAATTCAAAATTCTGGGTTATTTTTGGTGAAAATAGGGTATCGGACCTTAGTTCAGGAGCCAGTCCCCCATTTATAACGTTGTTTTCCATGTGAAAATTGGTTCCAAGTTGCAACGTTTCGACTTACAGTTGGTTCCTGAAAACAGCATCTTGCCATAAGTCTGAGGACTGCCTGTATGTAGTGCAGAAAGTTTTCAATTTGATGTATTGAACAATTTTTTCAAAGTATTGATTCTCATAATGAATTTACCCTTTTAAGCAAACATTACAATATAAAGTTAGATATAAATGAAAGTTTAAAAGCCCAATAAAAATAAAAAAGTAGGGTTATAAATATATAAAAGTTAGATATTTATAATTTCAGGTTTTTTTAAATCATCCTTGGAAATTAATATGAAAACACGTTCTACTCTACTTGAAATGAAGTGTACTAGCATTTATAATCCTTAATCTTAGTTGAAATGCAGAATGTTGCAATAAAGTAGGTTTTTGTTTTTGTCTCTTTTTTTTTTAGTTTCTGAAATTGTTTTCAAAGTTTGAAAAAAAATGTCAATAGGAACAACAAATGTCTGCTAATGTGTGATTTTTTATTTTTTTTTTTGTTCCCCCATAAGTGTTTGAAAGTTATCTTATCTTCTAAAAGATGAGAGAGCACACCGAGTAGGTGCTGATTTCCCATTAAGTCTGCCTTTGTCATTGGTACTGCCAGTTCCCACAATCCTAGCATTCCCAGGGCATCAGTCAGTGTCTACAAGGAACAATTTTCAAATATTAAAGCATGTGAAAAGACATACAGGCCAAAACTCAGAGCTCTCTAGGGACTGTGACCTCTTAAATGGAATATATTCTGACATTTTCACAGGCTACTTGAAGGAATTCCAGCAGGGTCGTTCCATTTGGTAAACTTCTAAACAAACTGTATGTCATTTTAATCTGATTTATAGAAATTTTTTCTTTTATTATTTGCTTCTTGTGAAGAGATTAAGATAGGAGACATGATCTGTGACTGACTCCATTAAGGCATCTAGTGTATATGAAAAAATCCTAAACTAGAAGTTTTGGCATTCGAGTAATTACAAAAGATATGGAAAGTATGTTTTCCTTTAAAGAAATCTTTTGATCAAAATGCCTTATTTTGATTTTTGTTTCCAAAAATTCCTTGTGGACAACTGAATGCTTAGCTGCAGATGAATGCTGTGTTAATACTCTAGTCTGACTTAGTTACTTAAAATGATCTTTAAAAGCAATATTGCTAGAAACAGGTCCTAACCACTGTGGAATTTTTATTTGGATGCCAACTTTGATATGGTGATGCATTGAGGAGGTCCTGCAGCATGGAATTCTTCAGTTGAATTTAACACAGGTTTTCTCCACTGGTGAATGAAATACACAAATATAAAAAAAATGTATTTAGATTCAGGGAAATATATTTCCTGCTTCACATTCCACCTTTTAATTTTAAATTGAAATGGGGAAGGATCCTAGGTCAAACAAGGTTTGTCTGTAGGCCAGGGCCATAGAGCAAATTGCCTTATGTGGAAAAAAAGTGTCATCTGCTTTCAAATATATGAAAATGTGAGCAGAACATGGGAGCCATAACATTAAAAAAAAAAGTAAAATGTGGCCATTTCATTTTTGATTAAATGTTAGGCAGTGGTGGTGTCCTAGGTAGATATTTTTTCTTGCAAACAGCAGAAATTTTATGTATGACCACTAGGCTGGCTTAAATGGCACTACCAGTGTATAAAAAGTGAATTCGGCCGTCTCTTCAGCAGTGAGTAATGCAAAATAGTACTTTTTTGTAGTATTTGTAATATATCAAATTATTTTACAAACAATGTAACGATGAAATACCCCCTAACCATTGAAGACAATAAGAGCCCTATAGCTGTTGCTCTACGACATGGAAACAAAACAAAACATAAAATGTGGCAAAGCAACTGGTTCTGTTGCTGGTTAATATTGTTTTCTGTACATTGAATTTTGTTTGTATTCTTTTGGCCTGGGCCTCTATTTGGAAATTAAAGTTATAAGAATGTTTCGTTAGAAAAAAGATGGTGTTATTTTCTTTGATGGTTACTAACTGCTGCTTCACCAATACTAAAGGCATAAACAGACTTAGGAGAGGTGCACTGATACATCAGTGCGATATCGAATTGGTACCAATATAAAGAAAATTGGCTGTATTGGAAATTGGCCTGATTGGGGCCAATAATTTGGCCAATAAATGCCCATGCTGTGCGCAGCAGCATTGCAGCACACAGGTAGCAAAGAGCAGAGCTGGCAGCTTGGAGAGCTGCCTCCAGCTTGTAAGTCCGTTTGGTGAAACGGGAGGGAAGGGGGGGCAGATCAATGCCCCCCGTGGTAGGGGAGGCAGGGGGAGGTGCTGTCCAACCAGGGTGGGATGGGCATGGGACAGAGCCATGGCTCATGGGAGGGCAGGGGGGAAAGCTCCTGCTGCTGCTGTGCCCCTGGATCCGCATGTGGCAGGGCGAGTGAGCTGTAGCTGCAGTCTGGAGCCGGAGCTGCATGGGGCTCTTCTTGCCGAGGGCTTGGCTCAGGGAAGGCACTGGGAGTGGGTTGTACCCACCTGAAGTTTTGCCACAGCTCTGCTCCCAGCACTGCTGCCATGGTGCGCCTAGTGCAGCCCCAGCTCAATGCTCCACCTCCACCCAGGCACCGGGAAGAGCTGGGGCTGTACTGGGTGTGTGGCAGTGGCATTGGGAGCAGAGCTCCAGCAAAATTTGGAGTGGTTGCAGCCCCCTCCATAGCCCCCACCTTGAGGCCAGCCCTCAACAAGAAGAGCCTTGCACAGCCCTGGCTCCAGCCCACAGCTACAGCCCGTCTGCCCTGCTCTGCGGAGATCTGGGGGCGCACCCCCTCTCCCCATGGCCTCCCAGGGTGCAAACAGCGGCGGGAGCCACCTCTCCCGATGAGCCGTGGCTTTGTTCTGTCTGCCCCGCCCCATCTCCCTCCCTCACCGTGGCAGGTGTTGATCTGCCCCCTTCCACGCCCCTTCCCTCCCCGCCCACCTTCCATCACACGGACTTACCAGTTGGAGGCAGCTTTCTTGGAAATCAAATTGGTTTCAGCCATATGCCTCCTTAAATATCAGGTAGTGGTATCAGCCCCCAAAATCTCTATTGGTGCACTCCTAAGACATAGCAATTATATTGATATTGAATGATACCTTCATATAAGCTGTTACAATATAACGTTTATGCTCCTGTAGTGATTCTTGGAATTTTAACCATGTTTCATTCAGTGTTAAACCTAGTGATTTTAACCAATTTGCATCACTACAAGAGCATGCAGACCTAACAACTGAATTGTAACCGAGTCTTAAATGTGATTTAAAAAATCAGTTCAGTTAGCTTTCTTTGCCATATATCTATAAACGGTCTGTGACAATTTTAAAATGAATATATGACTAATGTTTTATACTAGCCAATCGCCCGTCAAGAGTGACCGGGGGAGGAAGCAGGGGGGGATGGAGCCCCGTTTAACCCCCCACCCTCCCGGGCCTGCTCCCCCTTTACTTCCTGTTGCTTGGGGTCCAGGCCTGCTCTCCTCCTCCCTGCTGCAGCGGTGTGAGGAGGGGAGGAGCAGGCCTGGGCCCAATGCTGAGGAAAACTGGGCCCAAGGGTGGGGAGGGGGGAAGCAGCGGGCCCAGACTGACCCAGCAGCGGTGGGGGAACAGGAGGAGCGGGCTCAGGGCTGATGTGGGGGAGGGGGGTTGGGGGAGGAGTGGGCCCGAGGGGGGGGGGGGAGGAGGCTTGCTCCTTCCCTCCCCCAACTAGAGCTGCTTCAGGCCGGACCCGCTCCTTTCCCTGCCTCCGCTATCCCCTGTGTCCCCACCATCATGGCGGCGCTCTGCTATGTGTCTGAATGCTTCTTCACACTCTTGATTGGTTGTTTGCAAAATTTAATCCAGCATTATTTTCACTGCTTTACCTTAAAAATATAAGGCCCAATCCAATACCAACTCATTAAACAGGAAGATTCATATTGATTTCAGTGACTGGTAGATTAAGATCTTGGATACGAGCTATATATTTTTGTGCTGTATCTGTGTAACTTCAGCTGTTTCCAGGATGTACTGTGCTCCATATATGTCCTGAAAATGTCAATCCTAGAAATCACTTGGTGTTTTTTTTATTTTAATAGAAGTCTTAAAAAGGAAATTTTATTTAACACTGTTAAAGGGTAAACCTAATACTGTCGTTTTTGAGTGACATTGTTTTACAGTTACAACCTCTGAATATTTTTCTTGAAATAGATTTTTCAGCAATCTAATCCATACGTTTGTTTCTTCTACAAATAGTTTAAAATAAGAAGTGCTGCTTAAAGGAATAGAAGCAGTGAATTACAGTAATGCTTACAGGAATGTTTTTGATGTAAAACTGAAGGTTATAGCTTCAGAATTTAGAATATCAATATAGTCTCTTAAAAAGGATGTACAGGTACAAACAGCACAAAGACAGTGGAGAAGGTCCTGACAACACTGAAATGAATGAAAATTTGCCAGAATTTATGTCCACTGAGAATCAATAATAAGTTGTTTTTAAGTATGAACTCCCTTTTTTGTTTAATTGCAGGTGCTTTTTATGGTTGTTGTTTTAAATGAATCTCTGCTGTTTGAGGATTTTTTTTTTTCTTAGAAAGGCTCTTTATAGCAGGTATTCCCAAGCAGCTGTAGCATATGTATCTCTTGCCTGATGGGTCATATCACTTAGTACTTCCTGAGCAGACAAGAAATTTGAATCTTTTTCAGAATGTATTTGAATGGTCTTTTATGTGGCAAAAGGTAATTCAGCAGCTCTTAAAAAGGCTAGCATGTTTGTTGTACTGAAAAGAAATTAGTTAAAAAAAAAAAAGTAATTTTACAAATTTTTTTGTATGCTAGTACAATACTGTGGGAACTCAACATGTCTTACTTTTAAAGAAGCCTTTCAAGTACCACAAGACTAAAATCAGCAGTATTTTAATATGAACCAATCAGTTTGCATGTTGGCTATTAATGGATGCCAAAAAGTGTTTGACTTGGCCTCCAAAAAATTAACTATTTTAAACCATGTTGACAGACAACAATTTTAGTCTACAAAATAGCAAGTGGTTTAAAAATCGTTACATACAGAAATTGCTTCTGGCTTGCCCACTTGTTCACATACACTTCTAATGTTATGGACACAAGTGAACCAGCCCAAACATCACTTCGGAACCTGTTCACAATTGCCCCAGGTCAGAGGTATCCACATGTACAGTGCCCTAGCGTTCCAGGTTGAATAGTCACCTTTTGGGTGTTGAAATGCTGTGGCTGTGACACTAGGAGGTAGGAGTGCTTTTGGGCATTATCTAGGGGGTTGGGGATTTACTTTTCTGCTGTCCCTAAACCTCAGTTCAGTAAACCTTAGTAGCCTGTAATTGACCAAAGTCTGCAGTGTGCTTGTCTGACATGGGGTGGCTGGGGTTGAGGGAACCTACACTTTTGGGTTTGCAGGGGGTGAGGAGCTGCTATCAGTTGGGAGTGAGAGCATAAAAGAGCTCATTGATAAAAGATGTCAAATTGAGGGAAATAGGGGTTAGTAGTATTCTGACTGCTTGCCAGAGTGCCCAGTTGTGGCAGGGGTGTGGAAAGAACAGTGATGCAGTGTAAGATGCTTGGAGGACCGACCAGACTCATGACATAAAATGCTGGTATCCACATGTAAAACTGAACTGATGTACTGTGAACTGGCAGTTTTAAACCAATTTAATGGGCTTGTGTGTTTTGTTTCAGGTTAATTTTCATTTAAACCAGTCTAAGTTATAATGTTTGTCCATTCCCTCTTATTGAACAGCCATAAAAACAATATGTCTGTCTTGAATATAGAGTTAATTATAAATTTTAAAATATTATTTTTTAAAATCATTTAATTATGTATAGTTTCAAATTAAAACTATATAATATGGAAAACAATTTAATATGAACAATTTTCTCCCATGCTTATAACCCAAATATTAAAGCTTGCTATTTGTATATGTATCAGAAAGTGCAGGTGGCTCCAGTCTATATTAATACTCAAATTGGAATGAAATATGAGGAAATATGGCTTAACTAGAGACAAGTAAGCAGTGTAAATACTTGGTGCAATATAAGGCACTCTAGATATTTTGTTGTTAATGTGGTCACTCAAGTATGCAGTTACTGAGGACTTTTCATAATTTTTTTTTTTCAAAGCTTTGCTTAACTCCACCACGTTCTGCTTATGTGCTTCTGTCTTGTTTCATCTTATTCATTATGGAAGTCCATCTTTGCCACCTTTTTTTATTCCCTTCTCTCTTAAGGGGTGTACCTTCTTTCATTCTGGGCCTCATGCAGTGAGCCTTTTTCTGAGCTCATACACAAGGTGCCTAGTTTCTTTCCACTGAAATCCCTAATTAAGACAAGCTTCTTCTGTACTGCTTATTAGGAATATAGCTGATGTATACTAGCACATTTAAGGAAATGAAAACAAAACATACCGGGCACGTCCACACATAACGCTACATCACCATAGCAATGTGCTATGGCGATGTAGCATCCGTGGGCAAAACCCATGATGCCACAGCTATGCTGCCATAGTGATGCACTCCCCAGTTATAGAGCATTACTACGGCGGCATAGCGCCTAAAAATAACCATGCGTGGTGTGCTTAGAGCAGTACCAGCTGTTAATGCACTGTCTTTTAGTACTTCCAAAAGCAAGTATTAAATGACGGCACAAATGGTGCCATAAAGGCATGTAGAGACGCATCCACTGTGGCATAACCTTGAAACACTAATTGAACATGTAACTTTTCTCTAAGCCCTTTTGTCATCTTTTGAACATGAATGCATCAGGCAAGGAACAATATTTATATTGCATTTTGTATTTTATTGTGCTTTCAGGTCCTGCTTACCTTTTCAGTAAAAGGTTTTCTGAAATAACTGCTATCATTAAAAGGGATATTATCAGAGAATCATTAAATTTTGTATTTAAAAAACAGCAAGGTTGTGGGGTGAGCAGTAATTTTTTTTCCTGTTAGATTTGATTATCTATTGTTTGGATTGGGTTCTCTCCACAATTTTGTGTTTTTAAAAAGCTTATAACATTAAGTTCTTATATTTTTAAGAGTTATGAAAAAATTGGGAAAATATATTTGCCACATGTATATTCATAATTATTTTTTGATAAGCGCACTTTTTGTAAAGTATATTATACGATTAAATGAAATGTACTTACTTCTAGAGAGGAGTTGAGAAGTAGCATGGGTAAGTGAAGTTGTTGTATTATCTGTTAATTTAGAAATACACGTGCCAAAAAAAATCTAGGGTTTCTTACCGATGGCTAGTTTTACAGTATTCACCTATTTCTAGTTCTCTTTATGCTCCAATTCTGCTAACCCAAGGGTGGGCAAAATATGGCCTGTGGGCCAGATCCAGCCCGCCAGGCCATTCTATCCGGCCTGCGGAGCACCTAAAAAGTTTAGAAAATTAATATTTATCTGCTCCTGGCTGCCTGTCAAAGACAACAGGAGCCAGGGGCAGTAGGAGCCAGGGGAAGCTGGCAGGACTTAGGAGCAGTGCTGGCCCGGCCCCACCCCCAAGCGCCCCTTCCCGCCAAACTGTGTAGTGAGGTAGGCAGTGTGTGTGTGTGTTTTATAGGACGAGTCCCACCCACATCCCCACACCCCGCATAACCACACACATGCTATCAGTGCTCCCTTGTGCCCCACAACCCCCCCCACACACAACCACACCCTCTCCATACCCCACATACCCACAGCCCCTCACAAACCTATACCCACCCCCATGCCTCCCACCCTCCCTACAGTATACAAAAGAGTAAGACTTCATTTTGAGCTATTGTGCAATCACCTCTGTATATACTACACAAACACATGTAAATCAAGACAAAAATATTTTTTTAAATCAAATTAATGAAAGTTGTAGATGTTTGATTTTTAGAATATTATTTGTTATTTTGCTGGTTCTGAGGTTGCAAACCTGAAAGGAGTATTTCTGGGGGCATGGAGAGGGACTTCTGGTGGCAAAGGTCAGGGATAAGGGGGTGGGACTTCTGGTCCTAACATGGCAACTAGTGGGCAGGGCACCTGCCAAGAGGTGGCACCCTCAACAGCTTGCCAAAACTCTGTGGCCCTCTGCCTGAAATAATTGCCTGCTGCTGGACATGGGGTAGCACCAAATCCTGGACCCGGTATCTCCACCCAATCTCCAGAGGCAAATGACTTACCGGGGGGTGGGGGGGCAGGAGGGGGATTGCCATGAGCCTAATGTTAAGGAGCATTACCCTGATCTTGGGCTTGCTGCACTCCAGAACGTAAAAAAATAGGTGTGCAGTTGGGAGCTCCAGCTGCATGCGTACTTCTTAAGTTTCCAGGGTGCCCATGCTCTGCACCATGGGTCCCAATGCACAGAAAAACTTAAAAAGCACACCTGTACCTAGGCTGCAGCTGCGCTTTTTAAAACTCCCCGGGGCATTTGGATCCAGACAGTGGGTAGAGGCTTCTCCAGTCTGGCTCCTGGCACTCAGGGAGCTTTAAAGAGGTGGTTTCCTTTCCAGGTGCCTTAAACCTTATTCTCAGTAACCGTGGCCAGCCTACTGGGGATCAGAGGCTCCCAACGTAGTTTGAAGTCCCCGGCCAGAGTAACCTTTTGGCTTCTCCCCCTGCCTTGCGAGCTGCTGAGCCCCTGCACCCAAGAACCTGGCCAGAGTTGCCAAGTTCTGTATTTTAACAATTAGCTGATTGCCAGCCCAACTCAGACAGTCTCAGTCTAGAACCAGACCCAGGGCAGTCCCAGCTGGGGCCAACAATCAGCTGATTGTCAGCTCACTGCACTGGGAAATTGAATTGGCTTCAGTGCTGTCTGTGGCAAGAGCTGACAGTCAGCTCATCACCTAGCTCTGGCCCTAACATTTTTGGGGAATTATTTCAGGATCAAAATGATAGCTTAACAGAACATTTTAATACGTGAAATACGCGATTTTTTTCCTTAAATTGTTTTTGCTTGTACCTACTATTGCGCTATTATCCACAGTTGGCTAATTGGCTCGCTACTTTGTTGGAACAAAAAAATTGTAAAATAATAGTCTAGTGCATCACTAACTGTAGGAATATAATGACCCTGCCAAATTTTCATATATGTCCCTTGAGCAATGTTTGTTTGTATTCCCCTTGCCTGGAAGTCCCTCTTTGGCTGTGCCCAGCTTCTCAGCAGTACAGTTTTTCTCATGCTTAGTAAGTGTTTGGGCTAGGGTAAGTGGGAAATTTGACTTGATTTAAGAAGGAGTTCTTCTGTAGCAAATTTGTGTTCTGAACAATAAAATTCACTACAAAAACAGAAGTATTGCAACATAAATGACTGATCTTATATCTTTTGCATTTATGCAATGTGTCATTTAAGATGATGTATTTGACCAATATGATATACTACAAGCAGTTAACAACATATTTGTAGATGAGAGAACCAGCTAAGGACAGTTATGATACAAATAGCTGCTTTTTGCCTCAAATAGAACTTGAATTATGTTACTTTCTGTAGGTGTCATAGATTAACTAGAAATATTTTTAATATTTAAGTATTTAATTCAGTCACTGGCATGGTCCCATTCCACCTCAGACTGGTGGATGACTGCTAGGATTTCTAGTAGTTTAAATGCCACAGTCCTGCTGTTTCCAAGTAGGTTCACATCTCTTGGTCTCTACAGGTTGATATCCTCTTATATATGCAGTTTGGATCTGCTGCACTATCTGAGGAAGAATATTGAGAAAAGGGGTGTAGTAGTGGATTCTTGAGTCACCCTCACTGCTACACTACATTATAGTCTTAGCTGTGTCAATGGCTTAACTTAGTGATTCTCGACCAGGTTGTTCCAAGATCCTTTTAAGGGTTCTGTGAAGTCCTGCAGAATATTAGCACTGTTAAGCCTGGAAACAGCTACACATGATTCACAAAATAAAACCCAGAGATTTTAAATAGGAATCCATTCAAGTAGGAAAACATTCTGACTTGTAGTCTTTCTGAGTTCTTTTCAATGGAAGACTTGCTCTATTATTTTTCTGTAGTAAAAAAAAATGAGTGAAAATGCCAAACCCCTCCAAAAATGCCAGATCTTCAAGTCTTAATGAGGGGTACCTTGAGTTTAAAAAGGTTGAGAACCTCAGGCTTAACTCTATTGGCTTATTCCCAAATTGATCGCTATCGTGTAAGCTTACCTGAAGAGACGAGATGATTGCTGTTCTCCTCCATTAAAAATAATTTGTATTAGCCAGCTGTAATACTGGGTGGAGAAATGTAAATGTATGATGCCAAGAATGAAAAAGGGAACCATTTGTGCTGTTTTGTTGCAGACATTTCATGTGCTTTCAAGCTGAAGAGCTCCATCATTAGACAAGAAGTAGGGATCCTGGGGTCTCACCCTACACAGTAAGGGTTTTTGAAAGCAACTAACAGCATTGAAAAATTTTGTCTCTACAGTCTTATTGGGATAAAAAACCCCTTCTCTTAAGTGCAGTAGAGTCCTTTTATAACTCCTTAGCAAAGCTGTCTTGGCTCAATGGTAGCTTGCAGAGTGTCATTTGAACAGGTGAATTTACATCACTGTTAACCTTGTAGCTTTAGTTAACTTGCCCCCAACATAGAAGTCCATTACCACGTTTCCACATCTTTTCATATAAGATCCTTTTATATTTTCACTTCAGGTTGGAAATCTCCTCATCCTCTGTGAATTTACCAGCTCATAAGAAAACATGGATGTCTATATATTCTTTTGCTTTAGGAAGACTTTATGTATTTGTGTTCTTTTGGTGATACAAAAGTAAAAAAAAAAAAAAAAAAAAAGAAAAAGAAAAAAAGAATTTATGTCCATTCTTTTGACTTGGTAAAGGAAGATTTGAAAAAAGAGGGAAAAAAATTAACCATTTTGTGTGTCATGCAATACCTTTTACAATTCAAACATTCATATTAGACCTGGTCCTGATACTTACGTGTATAACTTTGAAATCAGTAGGCATTCTCATGTGAAAAAATTGGCAGGATTAAGGTCTAGGAGAATTATCATTTATAAAGCGTTGCAAACCAAATCATTTAAAAAAATACTTTTGGACATAACAATATTTTACAAATGTTTTAAAACTTATAGCTTCTACTGTTCTTTTTAAAATTGACTGATACATTGTTGTATGCATGTAGGTTTCAGGTAGTTTATAATCCATTAGAAGTAAACAGGTGCTTAAAAGGTTAGTTTTTCTCCCTTGTCCCCTTTTTCTTTTTCTTTCTCTTCCCTTTCTAAAGAGCAAGCAAAGAGAAATATAGAAAAGGGTAGTTTATCAAAGAGCTAAGTCTTAGCTTTCTTTGTTGAATATGGGAATTGTACCTGTAATAAAAACAGCCACAGAAATTAACTGTTAGCACAAATTTGACTGTTTACTTCCACTAATTGCAGACAGAATTTCCCCAACTAAAAAGGAGAGAGGAATTTGAAAGTATCACATCAAATTATATTATGTTAGTAGAGGCAGAAGTGCAAATAATCAAATACATTTTTAACATGCTAAGTACAAATACGGAAAAGGATTCATGGAAATAGGTATGTAAGAGCAATTTAAGTGACTGGTACACTTGAAAAAGGGAATTTTTGGTACATACCCACCCACTGCACTAAACATTCATTTACCTGGGTGGAATAGTCACTGATTGTCCCGGGAAACTTGTTTGTGACTCCAGTAACTGTACGTTGAGCCTCAGTCCCTTCCTTCATAAGCATACACGTACTGTTTCAAATATACTCTTTTGTGATAGATGCAAGTTATTTCCTAAAGATATTAATTCATGTGCTCTTGCAAGTTAATAGACCAGCCTCTTTAAATAAAAAAAAGTTAAACAACCCTGGGCATTTTTTCTTTTTTCTTTTAAACAAATAAGCAGTAGTCATTTAACGTCCTGTTGAAAACCATATCTGGAAAGTATTAAGTTTCACTGGAATTCTAGCCCACTTTAACCAGTGAAGATGGATATTACCATACCTGAAGCGTCACAGAGTTTACTCACATTTGAGGCAGAATTACTTTGCCTTTGTCTCAGTTTGGCACTGACAGTGCCAAAGAATTTGAGAAGCTGCGAAGGGAAAGTATTTTCTCCAAGTTCCTAGTTGTCACTAAAGAGCAGTGTCGGTGACTCATATAAAAAATAAAAAGGTGCATGCTGGTGAGAATGGCAAATCAGAAACTGTGTAGGAGGAAATCCTCTGAGCCGACTGCTGGGAAACAATGGGAAGTGTTACTGTGTCGTGAGTGTAGTGCAAAAGGAAAAAAATAGAAATCTGCAATTGAAAATATTTATTTTAAAGAATCAAATCTGTATATAGCAGTGTCAGTTTTTGTACACTATATGAATAGAGTCAAAGAAACCAATTGCTTTCAAATTGTCCCTTAATTTTTTTTAAGCTTCACAGCCATGCTGAGTAAATAAGACTCAATTTTCTTCTCTTTATCTAGATTTTTTCAGATGCTGGCAGTCAGCTGTTTGTTTACTGATGACACTTAATGAGTAATGAACGTGCCTGTCAGGCTGACAAAAGTATTTCCACAGCCTGCAGCAGTGTTGGGGATGGGAAGGGGGAGGGAGCGAGAGAGAAAGAAACCACAGTAATAATTTGTCTTGGGTATCAGCAAAGGCTGCTCCTTCAGCAACTGCTAGATTTATTTTTAACTGCTTGACTCAGTGTTTGTCAGATGATTGACCATCAAGCTGTATATTGAAACAAAAAAGTGCAGAGGAAGCCGGGAAAACTAAGGGATTGGGAGGTGTGGTTGTTTGGGAAAGGAGGTGGGGATTTGTAGTTCTGCTTCACAAGCTCAGTCCCTCTTGTCTGAGAGAGTTAAGGGGTCCAAGCAGCTTGAGTGTGATTGCAGGTCAAACCGGGTAAGGGGTAAATGGCTGCTTTCAACTGCATAAAGACATAATTGCTCACTTACTGTGAGAGAGAAACTGGAAGCAGAGTATTTAGGAGAGCAGTGTGCTGCTGGTTAGCAATTTGATCTTTTTCCTAATCTGGATGTTGCCGTTCTAAAGGAGTCTCATCATGATCGATAGTTCCAAGAAACAGCAACAGGGCTTTCCAGAGATTTTACCTACTGGAGATATTGAGCCGTTGAAAGAAAAGGAATGCCTTGAGTTGAACAACCAAAAAAGTCTCAAGGAAGGTCAGTCACTTGCTGGTTGGTGGGGAGAAGATGCAAGGCAAAAAAAATGCAGGCAAAATGTTAATACATTCAGTCTGCAACTGCCTGCTCTAAAATATCGTGCTCCAGGATGTTTCTTTGCATGCATACAAATATTGTCTTCAATTTTCAAATCTTTTAAAAAGCAGATTCATTATTATTATTTTATTATGGTAGTGCCAACTGAACAATCATGGGTAATGAATACTAATAGAAATCAATTTATTGAAAAAAGTTAGTGGTAAGTGCTTATTTCAGTGCAGTACGCTTGTACAAAAATTCCGTTCAGAGCACGTTTCAGAATATGCCCTGAAAGGATTTCATGTTTTCTTAAATTAGAGTGTAGAAGTAGGCATTTTTATACACAGTTTTCTTATCCTTCTCTATTTTTAACGTGGGACGCTGCTGTTTTCTGACAGCTATCTCTTTGCACAGTTCTTTCTCTTTTTTTTTTCCTCTCTCCCACCCCTTTCTGTCATTTGATTCTTATTTTTCCATCCCTGTGTACATCTAAGCCTATTTTTATAATTTTAAATGATTATTCATAGTAGGACGTTAATCGAGAAAGCAACAATGAGATAGTCTATTGAGGTTTATATTGAGCATTATCACTATCAGTACTGAATGATAACAGTACTGATTTGGTACTTAGAAAACTAATCGAAGTGCATACAAAGTAGGGTTCATTGGACTATCATAGTAATATTGCTGGAAGACGGGTGGTTATCAAATTTCTTCACCTGCTTGGAGGTAAGAGAATCATGTTGAGGAGGAGAAAGCTGCTGGAATTCCTTCCTGCCCTGCAGAGACCACAACTCCCAAATTTCATACACCAAGCTCCCTCAACACAAACTGTAGTTTCTTATAATTAGAGACTCCAACCTTTAACATATTTCAGTGGTTCTCAACCTTTTTAGACTCAAGGAACGCCTCATTTGACTTGAGCCACCCCCTCCATAACTTTTGTGAATTGACCTGCACCCCATTTCAAAAAATAATGTATATATTATAGTGCTTACCTTCTTACAGAGGGGCCAGGCAGTCTTGGCAGGGAGGAGCTTGAGCCTGCATTAATCTCCTTGCACCTTGTGGCACCCTTCAGAAGGTCTTGTGACATGCGAGTGTACCTTAACAGCCTGGTTGAGCATCACTGACATCCAGCTAGCCAAAATCCCTTCCTGTCAGTAGACAGAACTCTTTCTTGCACCCATCCCATGTCTCCCTGCCTTGTCTGTCTTGCCTGTCTTTATCCCATGTCTCTCTGGCTCATCTGTTAGTGAGCCAAACAGCTCTCTTCGGTGCCAGTGATACAGAGCTGACAATTTCTTTCCATAGAAGATTATAGCTTCTTCCAAACAAGAAATAATATACGTGAAAAGGAAAAATGTATTGGAAAAACTGTTGAGATTATTAATAGATCTGATCAGAAAATTGTTCCTTACTGCAAAACTTGCAGTTTTCAACTATCTCTAGTTGTGGCCAAGGAAAAACTGTTTAATATTACTCATGTAGGTGGCTTGCAGCCGTTAAAAAAAAAAAACAAAAACAACAGCACTTTAAACTCAGTGTGCTCGGGCACTGAGCCCAGCACATGCCCAGAAAAGGCATCAAGCTAGTTGGACCTGGCTCGCCCAACGTCTGTATAGATCGGGTGTTTTAATGGTGCTTTTTTGGCACTTTTATCTAATAGCTGATTGAATCAGCTATTAGATGAAAGCACCAAAAAGCCTTGCCAAAGCACCCGATTATTACAGACACTGAGGAGCCAGGATGAACTAACACACTGCTTCTTCTGGTAAAGCATGGTTGTTGTTGGTTGTTTTTTGGGTTGTTTTTTTTTTGGGGGGGGGGGGGAGGGAGGAGGAGGAGAGGGGGTTCACATCTGTCAGCAGCCTTAAAGGCAAATTGATTTTTCTTTATTAAATGAAAGAAGCCAGGGTATAAATAAGGACTCAAAAGCAGCATGTATAAATAACTGTGCCTGAAGGCGCAATAATAATTTTGCTTCCTGTACTACAAAAAGCCAATAATAAAAAAGCTTACACTGAATTGTCATCCCATAGTGTACATCACAGTTACAGGTTCCTTGAAGATCCACATATTTACAGTTAAATCTGCTGCAAATGTCATTAAAGTTCATAGAAAACCTGCAGCGGGGGCCGGCGGGGACGAAGGAGAAGACCAAAGAAGCAGAAGAGGGGTAGCAAAGAAATGCATGTTGTACCAGAAAAAAATAGAGAGATCTGTAGCACTAAGAAATAATGGAAGAAATGAAAGAAAATAAAGGTATGGAGGAAGCAATGAAAAGAAGAGAATAGGGTGGGTTAAAAAAATACACAGAAATAAATATTCTTTATATTTGAATAAATCTGACTTGCACATAATAGATAGAATATCATAACCCAGCTGTTCATTACAATTTGTCATGTAATTAAATCAGTGACAAACAGTAAGTGTAGGATGTTGTCACAACTCAAATATATTTTAGGGTTGAAATTGTTTAGCATTCTGTGGCTGAAAATAAATGTTCCCCTGTCCTCTTGGCCTTTATTTTTCTGTAATTTTTTTGCCCTTCCATGTTTGCCCTCCTCCCCTGCGAATTACTCATCCTTCCACCTACCAGCTTGACAACTTGAAGTTTAAAATTAAAATTAGTTGGACTGTAAAAGGTAAATAAGTATAGTACTATTTTAGAAAACTTGTTATTTAATTCATAGTGTGACAGTAAGAAAAGCAATCATTTCTGTTTATTATTCAGTAGTTTATCTATTCTAGGTTTCTGTATATGGTATGTTGCAAATCTGCTTTTATAATCTACCAATGCTAACAAAAGAGTTTCAGCTTTATTTTTATAATTTAACATGTCACAAAAATGTTATTGAAACATCTTATTTATTTACTTTATTTCTATGCTGCCCTCACCAAAAAGGCTCAGGGCGGCTTAAAATAAGTCATAAAAACAGATGATAAAAGAGTTGCCCAGAGAATACTCAGAATTTAACCACCCTATTAGAAGTCTGCCCAGATAAGAAGCTTTGCAGGCTACAGTCAAGTTTTCACTTAATTATGTAGGTTTCCATTATTTTTATTTACTATAACTAAAACTGCAAATTATTTATTAGCAATTTTACTTTGACTAATTTGGATAGAACCAATATTTTATAAAATAAGTTTATTTGAAATGTCAGCAGTTACAATCTTATTAAACTAAAGAGCTGTCTGCTTCTTTAACATCTCTTTTTAATGGCGCCAAAAAGTGAATACCATTTGTAAAAATGTAATAGGCAGAACTATAAAGATGTAGAAAGTAGGCTTTTGTTGATAATCCAATATTGATTAGTATTCATGTAATTTTAGAAGTACTTGAATCGGGTCCTAATGTACTTTGCTCAAATATGTCAAGTTTAAAACTCCTGAAATGGCAAACATTTTATTTGTAACAAGTCGTTAAGTTATGCTTTTGCTTGCTTATAAAGAATAAGTGAAAAAATGGTCTCTGGGATCAAATGTTAAGAATTTTTATGAAAATGAAACCCAACATTAATTTAACAAGCTAATGTACACAATAAAAGTAATTAGGAGATTAGATGACAAATAATAACTTTTTTCTTAAAGTAATAAATACTTTATAAGGTATATTTTATAGCATCCTGTTCCAAATCAGAGGGAGGAAATCCTAATGACCCTACTTTCCTGTAAACAACGCCATTATTTTGTTCTCCATCTGTTCACAGTGAGAAGATTTTTCAAGACCTAAATTTTACATGCTGACTTCTGTAAAGAGCTTCTCTACATTAACAAACAAAAAAATCTTTTAAAACTTACTCCAGCGTTTAATTCTCTAGTAATTTCTAATCTTTCATTCGTACTCAAACAGCCTTTTCACAAGCTTCAAAAATACCTAGTTTAGGAATTTAGGTCCCATTGACTTCTAATTGGAATTAAGTTCCTAACTGGTTTAGGCCCTTTTGGATACATCTTCCTATTTTTTTACATCATAGAATAACATAATTATTAATTATATTACTGTTGCATCTAAAGCCTGTAGCTGAGGGCAGGGCCCCCTTGTGCACACAGAAAGCAGTGGCGATTACAGCCTAAATGTAAAAGGAGAAAGGTTGGAACAAAATGGAAAACAGGATTATTCCCATATTACAGAAAATTTAAGGGCCTGATCTTGCCGAGGGTTATGAAAATAATTAATTTTATGCACTTTGAGACAAAGGCAGTGCTGGCAATGGGATTAACTTGTAGGCCTTGATTCAGCAAATCGTGTTGCGAGGTGATGGTTATATTCATATTCTTGCTGGTGGTTTTTTGTTCCTGTTTCTTTCAAGATATGTGCTTATGGAGTTGAGTACTGATATACATACAGCTAAGTCCCATTGACTTTAAAGATAATCACATGCTTATATTCTTCGCTAAGTTAAGGGCATGATCTTTGTAGCATTGCATCATACGTAATGTGCCCAAAAGTGTTGCACAACAAGATTGTGGTAGTAACAGAAACACAGAAACTGAGTCCAGGTCTTATGATGTGCAGTCCATTAACTAATCTGGAGCATAAATCTATCTGAAGAAGTGTAAAACAGTTATTTAAAAAATCATAGCAACCACTTATTAAGCAAAGAAATACAACAGATATTAGAAAGTATAATTTCTGGTAATATAACCAATGTATTTCACAAAATACTTCAGATTTTTAAACTTTTTAATTCTTCATTCCTCTCCTTTTAACCCTTACCTATTTTCTTGTTGTACAGCTTGAGAAAAAATTGTCAAAAGTCTAGGTTTTATATCTAAAACATTTGTTCTTGCAAGGGTTCCAGCAATCTAAATTTGAAAGACTAAATTTAATGTTCTTACTCGTTTCCAAGCAACCAAGTGTTCCATAGCAATAATATATGACACAGCTTGTTCTGTTTCCTAGGCATTTCACTTAAGTGTTTCAGTGCTACAGTAATAGTTCTGGGTTTTATTTTCTAATAATTAAAAAAAAAATGCTAAATTATTTTTAGCTTTCCTTCAAAACTAGCTTTTTACTTGCTGCCTTCAGTGCAGTAGAATACTTTTTTCTGGACCTACTTATACAGTGTTGTTGGCTTCCCAAAGAACATCTTGAATTGCTGATGTTAAATTTGCAAGAGTTTGTCAGGGTAGGCAATTATTTGGGCTGAAGGACTACTTAAATTTGGTAAGCTATCAGAGGGAGGGCAATTGATCATATCTGGTCCCAGGCCCATCTGCCCTGCATCCACTGCTTGGGGCACCAAACAGAGTGAGCAGGCAGGGCCTCTGTGGAGACTGGCCTAGGACCCCCATGGGCAGTGTGTGCTCAACCAGGCAGATGGGATGCGGCTGTGGGCGAGCAGGGAGGAGAGTCCAGGAGCAGGATGGGCAGGTGGCAGCTGGGCCCCATATCACGTGGTAGTGACAGTGTGGGGCCAGGTCCTAGGGCACAGCTGCAGTCCGCTCCCTGCACATCCCTGCAATGGGCAGGGAAACGGATCACAGCTCTGCCCTGGGACCTGGGCCTGCAATTCCTGTCATAGCCCCACCCACCTGTCCTGTCGCCTGCCCATGCAGCCCCAACCCACCTGTCCTGGCTGCCCCCTGCTCTTGGGTGGAGTGAGGCCAAGAGACCCTCTGTGAAGCAGATGGAATCCCTTGGCGGGCATATCTTGCCCATCCCAGTTTACATGATCCTGTGGGGCTTTGCACAATATCTCTCCAGAGTTCTGAAGAGTTTCTATAGAATTACTGTACCATACATAGATATTGTGTAAGCTCTACAAATTACTCAACAGTGTAAATTTCTACAATTTGCATTTGTTCACTGCACTTTTCAGCTAGTGAAACTATATTTGCTGCCCGGGGGGGGGGGGGGGGGGGCGGTTTGGACTCAATGATCTCATGAGGTCCCTTCCATCCCTAAACTTCTGTGAATCTGCATGTGAAAATATTCACAACAATTTGTTGCTCAGGAAATGAGTATGTGAAAGGCTACAGACATTTCTAACTATGGATAAGTTAAATTACTTATCCATTTTACATACAGTTCTTAGTCTAAGTTGCCCCACCTACTTCCTTTTCTGTTAAGCAAGATATATAATCATTCTAAAAAAAATATACATTACTTTAACACTCATGAAAAATCACTAAGTTTTTACCCACAGTAAGCATTTGTCTGCCAAACAACTTCCATCACAAAGTTGCATCAAATTAAGATTGTAGTTTCTGATGTAATTATTAAAGCTTTGTAGTATTTTGAAGGCCATTTTAAAATATTAATTACAGGCACTCCTTGGACTTACGACACAATAGGTTCCTGAAAACCGTGTATTAAGTCGAAACGTTGTAACTCGGAACCAATTTTCTCATAAGAAACAATGTTATAAATAGGGGATTGGTTCCTGAACCAAGGCCTGATACCCTATTTTCACCAAAAATACCCCAGAATTTTGTTCTCGATCAATTATAGATGAGTAATATAGCTATATTAATGTATTTATATTGTAAATAGCAATCATTGATTTGGAAGGACTTCTTTGAGGTGACTTTGCTGGACTTCTTGAAGGGTTCTTGGCTGGAGTCTTCTCAGGAGTCTTGGCTGCAGGGTTTTCTGGAGTCTTGTCTGCTTCTTAAAGTGTCCAAGGAAGTTTGGACAGATATTTCCAAGGAGATGAACGACGCAGCGAACTCGTTTGCTGCTGTGGCATGACGTCGCATAGGATCAAGCGTTGTAAAGTCGAAACTGACGTCATAAAGTTGAAACAGTGTCAATTTATAAACGTTGCAAGTGCAAATCATTGTAACTCGAAACATTGTAAGTCGAAGACTGCCTGTATAACTCCTTGTAATTCGTGGGAACAAAATCCAAAAAAACTTTATCTTTTAAGGTGATATACAGTTCATTCCAGCACTTCCACCAGATTGCAGATTGCTAAATACTTGTAAAGGCCTCGCTCTTTCTGGAACATACTACTGCTATGGGAACCAAAAGAACAAAATGTTATCATCAGATTTGTGATTTTGGAAACATATGGGATGAGTAATTCAGGGTGAAAACCAACATATTCCATAGTCCTTTATAAGGCTGTATATTGAATAGTAAATACCAGAAAAAGAAGCTGCCATTTAAAACATTGTGATTTTGAAATTCCTTTGCATTTTCAGTTTTATACCCACAAATAATAGATGTTTGTTGGAAACAATTGTAAAATTGCTGCTAAATTCCAGTGTATGTTACAGTCTTTATAAATACACCTTAATTGCATATGCACGTGTGGTGAGAGTCACAATTGCAGAGCACAGCATACCAGTGTTAGAAAGAAAATTTCAGCCTAATCCCTTGTGTAGGAAAAATATAATGGGTTCTTTTGAGTCTGTCCTAGGCAGACAGGTTCTTGCTTTGTAGGTAGTAATTGAATTAGGGGGAATCAAATTGATCTTACTGGGATTTGAAACTATAGTTCCATTACATTAGGCAGTGTAAACTTCATGCACTTAGTTCACTTAATTATGCATTTCACGTAGCCCTTGATGGTGTTCTTTGCTATTTTATGTATCAGGACTTCACTCGTTCATAGTGCCTGTGTAATATTTCAGAGACATAATGCCAAATAACTGCAATTTGTGGTAATCTAGATATTTTCAATTAAAAGAATTATCAGTCTTATTTTTTATAACTGATAGAGCCATCCACTGAATTTTTCTGTGCCCATTATACTGATGTAGTATATTTCATGCTAAACATCCTGGGGAGACTTTGGCTTACCAAAAGCAGGACAAGTTACTTTAAACTAACAAAAAGAAAAATGAGCTTTTTGTGTAACAGCAGTTTAAAGGAACCTACCTATCTTGAGCACTGTCTGTTTCCATGGCAGCCAGAGCAGCAGCTAGGAGAGCTCTTGCAAATTGCCAAGGCAGAATGCTGGAAATACCATTTTCTAAATATCACCTACATTTTTATGGATAATCACTAAACAGCGATTTATCTACAGTGTTTTTACCTTTTAGAGAAATAATCAGGGGACAGTTGAGATTTATCTTGCCACGTGTTGTTATTTTTGCATTTTACACACCCTTTAAGAAGTGTGCATATTGTCTAACCAGTCTCTCCTTGTAGGTTTACAGTATTATATAAGAAAAATACCCACGTTTGTTTAAACTTTTGACAGTCATTTAGGTGCTACATATCATAGCACCTACTTTTTAACAAGACAAACGATGGATGTTCTAGCGGAAATTCATAGGTCTTGGAATTAGTAGCATTAGAATTACTGTGCAGAATATGAGTTCTGTTTTTATTCAGGACAAGAACCAGTGATGAAAGCTTGTCAATCAATGTAGATAACACTGTTCCTACAAAGCAGCTATCAATTTATTTTTGGCTTCTTTACATTCCAGTTCTTGTGATTACATAGTGCTACTTGGAAGCAGCCTTTCCATACCTTAAAAATCACAGATTCAGCCTATGAACAATATATCAAATAAACATTCTTTGACTTTAATAGTGCTTTATTTTCTAAGATATGTTAATAATGCATCCCTTTTCTCTTCATTTATTCTACGCCACATGAATTAAAATCTGACTTGTTTCTGGAGCAGTGTTAATTTGTCACATTTTAATAGACCATAAATAAGAAGTAATATGTGTATTGCTGAGTAAATGATTTGCTTCTGGCCACTGAAATAGCAGTGCACTTCAGCGATTGCAGTGGAAGGCCTATTTCTTATGTTGCTTATCTTGAACAATATTAACTATTAAGAGAGGGAAAGCAATCAAATTATTCTGTGAAATTCACCAGGGGGTTGAAATATATTTCCCAGTACATGTCTGGTTACCAGATAACTTTTCATGTACTATCCTCTTTATTCAGCTGTCTGCAGACAGGGAGACTTCCTAATATCTTTATTAGTGTTAGCACATTTGCTAATAATGAGAGTGTTAACCTCTGTGAAACGGATTCTCACCTGGTAAAAAAACAGCATAGCTCTAGTAGTGCAATAGATCTCTGCTGATTTTTGTGCTGTTTGAATGCTTGAGACTCCCATTGCAAGGAATAAATATTCTCTGTCTTTAAAAATTAAGCATTAAATTAAATACTTTGGTTAACAATAGGATAGATAAACCATAGGAAATTTCCAAAGAGGTTTTAATAAGAAAGTTAAGCATTACATTTGTAAATGTCCCATCATGCACTAATTAAAAACAACAATGCAGTTCAGAACAGAAGCAAGTCAGAAGTAGTTTTTAGACTTCCATAGTTTCATAGTAGCTAGGGTCAGGAGGGACCTGAACAGATCATCTAGCCTGACCCCCTGCCATAGGCAGGAATGAATGCTGGGTTCACAAGACCCCCAGACAGGTGATCATCCAACCTCCTCTTGAATTTGCCCAAGGTACGGGTGAGGACCACTTCCCTGGGAAGTTGGTTCCAGATTCTGGCCACCCTAACTGTAAAATATTGCCTTCTGATCTCTAACCTAAACCTATTCTCCATCAGCTTATTACCATTGTTCCTTGTCACCCCAGGTGGTGCTGGGGAGAAAAGGGCTGTGCCTATTTGTTGTTGATCTCCCCTGATGAGCTTGTAGGCAGCCACCAGGTCCCCCTTCAGCCTCCTCTTGCTGAGGCTGAACAGGTTCAGGTCCTTCAGTCTCTCCTCGTAGGGCCTGTCCTGCTGCCCTCTCACCAACTGGGTGGCCCTCCTCTGAACCCTCTCCAGGCTGGCCACATCCCTTTTGAAGTGCGGCGCCCAGTACTGGACGCAGTACTCCAACTGCGGCCTGACCAAAGTCGCATAGAGGGGGAGGATCACCTCTCTGGACTGGCTTGAGATGCATCTTTGGATGCATGACAAGGTATGGCTGGCCTTGCTGGCTGCGGTCTGGCATTGGTGGCTCATGTTCATCTTGGAGTCAATAATGACTTTATTCTCTAGTTTGGCAATACTGTGAAAAAGATGCTTTCAAATATTGTAAATCCTGCTTATGGCTGCTTTAGGCAGCCTAATTAATTCAGTGCTGCTAGCATCGGCCACGTACAGATGTTTGATTTCTACTAGGAGAATTGCCGTTCTCCTGCTAGAAACCACAAGTGCACGCAGATGTTCAAACTTGTTCTGCCTCCCCCCCGTGGCCTCTGCAGCCCAGCAGGCAGGACCTGGTGCAGCAGGGAAGATCAGAGCCGGGCAAGGAAGCTCGTTGCTGCTGCAAGCCTCACACTGCCCTCAGAAAGTGCCCCCTGCCCACCCAGCAGCAACAGGAGTGGCAGCATAGAGTTGTGCCCCTTGCTGCTGCTGGGCAGGTGGGGGGCACCTTGCCATGATGGCACAAGGCTCCCAGTGGCAGCACTGAGCTTCCCTGCTCAGCCGCGCTCTGCCCTGCTGCACCAGGTTCCACCCGCTAGTGGGGGAGGCCCTGAGGAGTGGCAGCAGGGTGGGAAGCCTGAGCCCATAGTGGGTAGCCCACATCCATCCCTCCACCCCCCACTGGGCTCCACTCCGGTCATGCCACCCATGGGGGAGAGGGAGCCAGGCTCTGCACTCTGCGCCCCCGGAGCAGCCACTGCCTCCCATGAGCAGCAGCCGGGGCTTGGGCAGTGCTGCAGGGGACAGGGAGCTGTGGACCCAGGTTCCTGGCTTCATAGCCCTGGCAGCTGGGGTCCCCCTCCAGAAGGGCAAGCCCTTCTAGGGCAAGGAAGGGTGGGGGAGCTGTGGGTGGGGAGTGAGGAGCCTGGAACTGCATCCTGGTGAGCTAAGGGGGCTGGGAGAGCTCTAATTTTCCATGATAAAAAACTCAAAATCAAATACCAAAATTTATAGGTACTTAGAATTAATTTTATTATAGTGATTGAGGCACTGGTAGACTTCCAAATTGCTTTAAAAGTGTAAATATATGTATTAATAAAGCTTTGTGATGAACTGATACATACATATATCCATATATAGTGGCATTTCATTTTAATCACCCCATTTCATTGGGGGCGTTTTAATCAGAGAATTTGTGTGTGTGTTTTTTTTAATCGGATAATTTGCAGTTTTTAAACAGAGAAAACCAGGATTACTGGTATGACAATTAGCTGAGCATTCTGATCCAGGATAAACATGTTTAATGTCTTGCATTTGAAAGCTTATCTGACTTTATCTGAGCTACATAGTTGGTCCAATAAAAGATATCTTAATAAGTTCTTGCCTCGGATAATTTTTGCCAGTAATTTAGCTTACCAAAGAGAAAATCAATCTTTAGGGTGATTTTTGGATTGGGAAATTTTCTCTAACGATTTACAAGGAAATTATGAATGGTAGTATTTTTTAGGGCACATGGACACTCAGAAGTTTTAGCCTCCTGTTTTTCTGGTAATTCTTTTTCAACAATTAGTGGTAATTCTGTTAGCCTCTCATGTAGATGGTTAAAGGAATCAAAACTTGTGGTAGAGGTGATATCTTTTATTAGACCAACTAGATATTTGGGGGAAAAAATTATTTGCAAGCTTTTAGGCACATGGAGATGGTTACACTTTTGGAGCATCCATCCTAATGGTGCTAGTGTTTCCAGTGATCTTAAAGTATTCAAATGGCTGTTCTCTCCTGACACATGATACTGATGGTGCATACTGTCATATAGCATGATTTTGCCCCTTTATTTTATCCATATAGGGGGGGGAGCAGATTTAACATATCACTTTGGCATTAAGGCTTTGGCACAAAAACTCTTTCAGAGGAAGCGGATCAGTTCAGTGACCTTCAGGCAAGCCATTTTTAATGCATGTTTAAGGTAATAGATATTTCTTCTTAAGATTCTTAAAGAGGTCATTTTGTTTTGCTTTTATCAGCAGACTTTAATGTTTGTTATATGTGTTATTTCCTTTTTTTTCTTTTGCCCCCACAGAAATGTGCTATTAAAAATTGAAATTGAACAGGTTTTTCAGGTGATGGGAAGAGTATGAGAGCAATACAAGAATATACCATGCACCTCCCTCAAAAAAAATAAAAAGACCTATACCCCCATACCCATGTATATTCTGTATAGTTTGTGATAGTCCTCACGTAAGGTATGGGAAATGTTTGTACTTCTGTAGCATTTGCATTTTTAAATAAATTATCTTACTGTGCATTTGCCAAGTACAGTATATTGTATTTGTAAAAGTTGAGACTAAAACAATTAAAGCTGTTAATTGTATATAATACTCCATTTATCTCGAGTTAGATTAAATTAATGCCCTGTTATATTATCAGTTTGTCTTCCATTCGTTACATTAGACTAACGTTTTTAAATGTTAAAAGAAAATGATGGTGTTTCAGAATTGCCTTGAAATTGTGCTCCAAGATGCCTCTTCTTTTCATAAAAGATAATTCTGGCTTACTACCTTTCCACTAATTTAGCAGGCTTCATGCAGTATTTTTGGCCTGGTCTGTTCATCTTTTTGTGGATACCTGCTTCCACAGACCTAAGCTTTAGCATAGCTTCAGAAATGTCCTGCCTAAATGAAAGGATGCCATCATGAAGCACTGATAGTACAATTTACTTTTGAATTTATAATTGGGATTGACTTAATTTTGCTCCTTGCTCTGGCATTTAAAATGCATTCTTTCATATGTAACATCTTCCTTGAGAGTGCACAGTAGTAACTTTCAGAAGTTTAATGTCTAGTTAATAGTTGCTGCTGTTGCCTCCCCAGAAATGGCATCGATACATGATCAATAAACTCTCCAGCAGTGCTACCTTTTTTCCAAATAATCTCCCTGGCTGACCATGTTTGTCCTTCTACTGGTCAGCATAAGACTGAACACTTCTTTTCCCCGCCCTCAATCTTCACTCTGCAGAGCATCATACAGGTGGAGGAAGGTGGAAGGAGAGAGTCACTTCTGTGCCTGGACTGGGGAAAGAACAGTTTTACCCTGTAATGAACAAATACTGTATTTTCTCATATACAGCATGCACCTCCCCCCAACCCCCGCACACCTCAAAATTCATCTGCTGAAACTTGGGGTGTGCATTATAATCAAGGAAATATGGTAACTAAGGGGTGCTGACAGAAGTGACATTTGCCACACGGTCGACCCCCTGAAAGTGCTGTACAGCCATGCCCTGACAGAAGTGCACAGCTGCAGAGTACTGCCTGATCACATGACAAATTAGCCTTTATGTAATGAGCGTTCAGATGAAGGCACTTCGAAGTGGAATGCCTTCATTAACTTCTCTCTGTTCCTGCACTTGACTGGGGCTCAGCAGACGAAGCTAAGCCCTGCTACCAGTGCTGTCTGCAGGACAGGAAGGGGGAGACAGGAGGGGACAGAACTCCTGATGGGTTTGCCCAGCCTGTGCTGGAGCGGGGCAGGTGAATTGGAGCCCCCTGCCTCATCCTGAAATGCCAGCAAGTGTCTGTTGGGTTGGGGAGGTTGCTCTAACTCATGGCGCTTTCTGGAATGGCTTTCTGAAAAGGCTAACTCATAGCTGCACGTCTGTCAATCCTCATTGTTTCTGCCATATAGCATCTGCCAGGGAAAGCAAAAGTGAAGCTGAGTGTACTACATGCAGGGCTGTCTAGCTGCTGGCTGTGAAAACTTTCCTTTTTTCTACCTGACCCCTGTCCCTCCTTGGGAGAGGCTGTCAAGGAAAGATCTTTTTTTCTTTATTCTCCCCTTCACAAACAAGGTGTGTATTTTATTTGGGGGCATGCTGTATGCAAGAAAATACAGTAAACTCTTTCACTTAATTGTGCTTGTAAGTTAAGATATACAAGGGCAGAAAGAAAATATCCAATACCATTAAACTTCTGTACCATTCATGTAGCTTATCAGCCAAATTAATAAAATTATGGTAAAGCTATTTTTGGCTGCACCAAGACCTTGTATGCCAAGTTGCAGCCTACAGTCGATCTTTTTTTCTTAAAATTTTACAGTAATTACCATGTAACAAGGTGAAAAACTGAAGCACTCATTTGAAATAGGAGTAGAAGTTGTCTAAATTTCCCACGTACACAAATTCTAATATGGGCTTCTATTTAAATTTGGGAAGGAGACGGATCTTTCAGAGATTGCCATCCATGACAAATTATATAGAGAATGTATAGTGTAGAGATAAGTGCATGAGTTGGATTTAACTTTCACCCTGTTTTTATCAGAGCATCACCAAAATGGCATTTTCAGGCAAAAATAGTCTTAGCTGAACCCACAGTGGTCCAAAGGTTTTTACTTATTTTAACAGAAAGAAAAGTATTATAGCTTGTAAGTAGAAAATGCTGTTATCAAATTAATTCTGTCTCCTACAGACTTCAGCTTCTCTATGCCTTGCTTTTCGTTTCCTAAGCTAATGAACTCTTTACTCATGAGCCTCAGTAGATACAAATGACAAGACAAAAAGGGGTAATAAAAATCGAAATATCACAAATTATGTCTTCTTATCTCCTGGTGGAAGTATCCCATTGACTGATAGAATTTCCTATGCCTGTTATAATGGTAACAGCATCCCCTGCTGATCCACGGCGCTTGTACAGATATGCTGTGTCCTGCTTACTGTGTCACACATGGTATAATAACTCTACACAGGACATAATGATGTAGAATAGCCTTTTTGGCATAGGGAATTGGGATCTAGGGCAGAGAAGCCTCTGAACGGATGCCATAGGAACAGCTAAGACCAGGTGTATATATAAGTCTCTCCTAAGACTTCTATTTCGTTGTGTTTGCAGTTCCCAGTAAAGCCAAATGCAGGTGTGCGGTAAATCTGAGCTAAATGCATTGTGCCTGTTTGTTTGCTGTTCTGAGCAAGAATTGTACCTGCTTTTACTATTTACAGGCAACATCAAAAAGCATTGGTTTGAGAAAGGGAAAAAGGAAAGCCAGATTGTTTGTTCAGTTTTGACCCAGTGAATCTCTCTGGAGAAGAAGACTTTGCACTGAGGGAATCTTGAAATGCCATTTCTAAACAACATGTGATACTGTCTGAAGTTCTGTGTGATCTGGATTAAAATGACACTCATGATTTTTAAAGGGATTGTCCATTTTAATCTTTGGGTAATAATTTAATTCCTAGCCACTAGTTAGTGGATGCTTCTGTGCTTTGTCATAGGAAATCCACCATGTTTCCCCAAGTATTAAAGCCTCATGTTATTATGTTTAAATCACATGATTAATATAAAACTTTGAAATTAACATTTTTTACACTTGCTGTACAAATTAATACTCAAGAAATACACAGTAGTGGGGCTTTCACAAGTAGTTAGTGAAAATTAGATGTACAGCTGGACATCTACTTTAATTAAAAGCTGCTTTCATTTTTAGAATAGTTGGTACACTGACATTTACAGTGTTGTTATGGTTGGATTCTGATAAACTTCACTTATTCCAAATGAACAAAATTTCAAATGGAGAACCAGTCATTATGTCACTTCAGCATCTGTCAGGACTCTTGATGTTTTTGTTCTTGGATCCCATTGATGCAATGAACATATGTGATGCTTGTGGTTGCACAGAGCTCAAGCAAGATTGGGATCTTTGGCTTTATGAAGTTACCTATACTTTGCAAACGCTCTTCACACAAAGGTGCCATTAAGTAAACTATTTTGTAAGGAATGACAAAACAAAATAAAAGGGATCTAAAGTCCACTGAAGTCATTTGGAAAACTTCCATTGACTTTAATGGTCTTTGGGTAAGCCTTATGAAGAAGTCAAAAGTATCGGACAGAGCAGGGTATGTCAGGGAGGCCCACTGATCCATTTCCTCCAGTGGGCCTGGGGAATTCGAGTGGGGCAAGCAGGGTCAGGGCCTGCCACAGAATTCAGGGCTGTGGAGCCATGTTGGGACCAGCCTTCAACAGCAAGGGGGCAAGTGACAGGTCTGCCAACACAGCCACCTTCTCTGCTGTCACCAGATCTGGATCCAGCCGTGCAGTGCATATCTGGCCAGGAGAACAAAGTGAGTTTGGCATCCCTGATATAGAGCATTGATAACACATGTCACTAGTTAGGCCACCTGTTCCAATGTTGCAGCTTCAGCTGGAGTTCCAAGTGGGGCACATTCACAGGTTTTGGTTCAGGGTTTTTAAATTTACCTTATAAATTTGAGGAGTCTAACCTTTTGAGTGCATTGCAGAAGGCAAGGCAAGGTGACACTTGTTTCAGAGAGGCATGAGCTTTCATACGTAATAACCTTTGTCTGATGCTGTGAAAGCTCATGTCTCTCAGAGCCAGGTAGTCTTTAAGGTGATGCCCTGCACTCCAGAAGGTAGACCACACACACACCCTGCCCTCAGACTGAATAGGCAAATTCATTTATATCTTAGGGTGCCTTAATATAGTTTCTTTTACGTGAATGATGCTGTGAAAAGTAACAGAAATTGTTTTAGAATTCAAAGTTCAGCCCTTCTTTGTGAACAAATTCAGTTCTGTGCAAGGATATCCCAGAAAGTTTTTTTTTTTTCTTTTTAATTTGTCTTGTGTTTCTATGTATAATGATTTTGCACTATTTTTATATTTATACAGCTTAATTAATCTATCTGTATTTCTCCTTTAAGGAAGAGCAAAGAGCATTTAAATGTGATTCACAACACTTGATTTTTATTTCATGTAATCAATCGTACTTTGTTTAATCTATATATCTGCAGCAGTCATGAACTTAATTAAGGTAGTTTAATTTTCTGTTTTTGGAGAGCTTTCCATGCTTATTAACATGCCTTGTGGCTGCAGATTTATTAATGAATATACAAGCATTCTTGATAAAGCAAGTAGACACACAGACTAAGTGCTTTGCAAGCCGCTGTCAAATTAAAAGTTAATACCCTTGCCACATTAATCTGGGCTCCTGGTTGTCTCTTGTGAAATGGTGACGTAGATCAAGAGGCCTCAAGAGATCATCTGGTCCAACCAGTGATCAAACCATTTAAACCTTTGAGGTGACTCGGATTTAATCCTTTAAGGTTTTTGGCATTCACAATTTTAAATCAGGTCAGGAAGTACAGAGTAGTTTTACAGGGTAGTAATCATTACTGTATCTTGTTTTAGCCAACAAGTCTTGTTTTAAATGTAATTTAATAACTAACTCTGTAATTCAGTAATTAAATTAGCAAGACCTGGGATGCCAAGGAAACATTATAAAATATAAAGCACTGCTGTCAGATTCAAGCACGGAAGACTAATTTCTGTAATTTCTTGGAGTAAAATTAAGAAAAAGTCCAAATTAAATCCAAGTGTGACTACAGTTAGAAAAATATTTCCATAGTTACCATTAATTCCCTTATTAATAAATTACAAGATATTGCAACTCCACAGTATATTCCATTACATGAAGTATGTTTTTTATGTTGCTATGGGAATGCCTTAAACTCAGTCATATGTTTTAATATCTTTGCACTGCATACACAAAATTTTCTTGACTCTTGCTTTCTCTGGTCCCTGCCCTTATACTGTATAGCAACAGAGAAACCCCGAGAGAAACGCACCAGACCAAACTGCAGTTGTCATATTCATTACCAGTATTAAAGTACAAAAGTATAAAACAATTTTCTCTATTACTTATCACCGCCCCCTTCTATGTAGTACTTCCCAGCTGTATATGTTAGTTTTACAAATGTGGATATGCATTATCATCCCTGCTTTACAAAGAGGGAAGAAGAGGCACAAGAAAGACAAGTATTTCTTGTCCAAGGTCATGCAGTGAGTTAATACAGGATTGAAAATAGAATTCAAGCCTCCTGTTCTAAATAACTGCAATAACATCCTGCATTTGCAGAACATGTTTCCTCTGTGGAGCTTGAAAACTGCTCACAAATATTAACTGCTTGCTTGGGGAGAGATGTACCTTTGTAGCTGTACCAGTCCAAACTCTTATAGTAGACAGGCTGCTCTTATGTTCAAAAATGACTTGGGCAGGTGTAATTTAGCTCAGTTTGAAAGGTATTTTTCTCAAAGCATTGGTGACAAAGGAAAATGTCCTTCATGTTCCAGGTTTGCATTTGAGTCTGGCGGGGAACCTAAATGTCCTCACTCCTGAGCTCATGCATTAGCAAGAAGAGAGAGCCTGCCACTAGCCAGAATGCCGCCCTTCCTGCACTATGAAACAGGAAACCAGCTGATTCCCTTTTAATTTTGAAAACAATGAACTCTGTCCTCAGCCTAATTTTGAAGAAATTGCATTCATTTTGATGTTCTGGCCAATGTTTAGTTTGTTTTGTCTTCTAATGAAGTACAATGGAAACAGTGTATCCTAATCATTCATCCATAAAGTATCAAGAAAGATCTTGGGAGTTCATTGTAATTTTATTTTTACACAGTCTTTATCATATGAAGTATCAAGGCATGCTTTACTGTGAAAAGATTTTATGCATTATTTTACTTTAGGTTGTTTGATTTAGACTGCAGTATTTTTTTCTAATATGATTAAAATCTTAAGGATTAAATATAAAGTCAAGGCCAGAAGAATTCTACCTTCTGAGTGTCTGAGTTGTCCGATTCTGTGTGATTCTTTTCCATTTTTGTCAAATCCTTGAAAAACCATTCTTGCCAAACATGGGTGGGTGGGATATCCTCCCCTTTGCTACTTTTTGTGACTTGGTTTTAAAGCTAAAATAAAGACGTTACAAAATACAGATTTTTCAGGGATTCATACAAAGTGAAATAGAATAAAAAATCATGTCTGGCTGTCAGTTTGGCATGTAACAGGTGAAATAGGATCTTGTACTTTAAGCATTTAAAATTAATATGAGAGGCTGCAGTCATCTATACAAGAAAAACTGGTACTGACAAACCTGTCTATTAAGAGCTTTGAAAATCTCCACACTAATTATCACAGTGTTGGTGGTATCAAAGGCATGGTTTTGCCAGTTCCTACTCATAAAAGCAGTTCTAGAGAAATCTAAGAAACTCTATATAGTAAGGGCTTAAAATAAAGGTGCTGTATTTTAAGAAATGTAATAAATTATTGGGTACTATAGTTTTTTAGACAAGTATGGTGTCAGATATAAGCATACAGTAGGCAGGTACTCTTTTAATTTGCAGTGAAGTCAGATACTAGAATTCTGCACAGATGTACAAAATTTTATTCACTGCCAGATATTCACTGCTTGCCAGCCCCAATCAGGAGTGTTAAAATTTTAGCATGTCTCAGAGGCAGAGGGAACCAAAGGTAGTTGTAGATTGATCATACAGGGGAAAACCTTAAGAGTCCAGTTTAGAAAAAGGTTATTCTTGATTGTTGTGGTTTGTTTTTGTTTTCTGACAATGGTGCCAAACCTAGGAAAGAGCTGCATTTAGACTAACCAATATATGTTATGTTAGCAATTGTTCCACTGGTTCATATAACCAAAATGAACTATATTGTCAACATTATATTTTTTGACAAAATATTTTTCTTTTTAGATCATATTTTAATTCTATTTTCAGATGCATAATTTTATTAGATTGTCTAGCTTATGGACCATGGTTTAGGTGGAGTCTCCATCATTGGCAGTATTCAAAGAAAGGTTGAATAAGCATTGATCAGGCGTGATCTAAAAGTAGCTATGTCTGAAGTGCTCTGTAAAGAGCAACAGTTGTAAATTGAGGAGCCCCTTTTACCTCCCCCACCAGACAATAGATTGCTGGGAGATAACAAGAGCTGTGCAGCCTAGACCAGGTGCATATTAAAGAGGACCATGCTCAGCAGCATGAGAATGAAACAGAGCTCCACAACCAGTTTAATTATGAAAGAAATTTACAGGCGCTGAGAGAATTTATGTAGTGTATGCAAAAAAGGAAGTACTGACTGTCCGTTTAGAGGGTATGATGTGTGGAGTTATGCTTGCTGTCCCATGTTGGAGAGCAGAATGGAGGGTGTTTGGTTTTCCCCATGTTTCTGAGTTTTGCTGGTTACCACATGGGGTCAGGAAATATTTTTTCCCCATCCTATGGCTATCCAGGGGGGGATGGCAGGAGAGGGGTTACCTTACTCAGAAGCATTGGGTGTTGGCTGCAGCATTGGGAATTTTTACTGAGATGTGCCTATGTGGCGGCTGGGACTAAAACCCAGAGGTTCCAGGATAGCGGAACCTCCTATTAGGTCAGAGCAATGACCACATTTGGGATCATGAAGGAATTTTACTCTGTGGTCAGACTAATACAGACTGTGTAGCATTTTGCCTTTATACCTCTGCTTTACCAGTTAGCACATTAGGGTGCTTTTGGTGTCTGACTAGCTGTGCAACAGGGTTGATTGGGTAATTTTAGGACTAGGTTAGACAAGCACCTGTATGGGGTGGTTTGGATAGGGATGGTCCTGCCCCAAGCAGGGGGTTGGAGTAAATGACCCCTAGAGGTCCCTTCCATCCTTATTTTTTTTTTTTGTGTGGTTTATGCACTGGAAGAATTGAAATAGCATAAAATCAAAGATGACATTTTTTTAATCAGCAAAATTATGAGTATCTTGTGTTGATTTTTCTATTCACTGTGAAGTCAGTAACACTAATTCTGTTAATTTTTTATTTATATTACAGTAGCAACCAAAAGCCCCAACCAAGTCAGAGCCTTCTCTTTAAGGCACGGTATTGGTGATAATTGGAGAACATTTCCAAACCTCAAAGCTTACTCTTTTGGATTGTCTGAAAACAGTGTACAGTGTTGTAGCACTCTCTTAAGGCATTCTGTTTCCCTTTCGTTGTCCAAGTGGCAGTTTTTTAGTCATCTACATGGTCTTTTTGCTACTTGTATGCAGGCAGCCATTCTGTTCCCAGATGTGTAACCCAGCAACAAACCCAATAGTGGTGGAGGACCCTTATATGGTTTAGCCACCCTAGCTGAGTAGCTCTGGCATTTGCCTGAGAAGATGGAGATGGTTTGAACCTATATCTGTCATTTCTCAGCATAGTGCTCTAACCACTAAGCCACATATCAGGCACTACTTTTGAATCTGAGCCACTGCCCCTTGTATGTAATATAGTCACTGGGTGGGGGAAGGATGGATGGTAGTATGCAGGGGAAGTTTGTGCCTCATTGGGAGTAAGGCTCTAGGCTACAGCTTAAGGCCCCCTTCTTTCCTGGCCAGCCACCATCTCACTGAGCCACCTGCCTTCTGCCAGTTTCAGTAGGGGTGCCAGAGAAAGGACTGGCTGACGCCTGACCTGTGGCTTGGCAGTTAGACCACTGCGCTGTCAGAATAATACAAGTTCAAACCCTCTTTTGTTGAGGGGGGCCTAGAATCTCGCCTCTTTTGTTGAGGGGGGGCTCTTCAGTTTTCCAAGTAAATACCCTAACATTCCAGTATTGGGAATAAAATACTGGAGAGTCTTTCTCCAGAGTGCAACACCCAGTAATCATGGGTCTGGGGCTGCCTATATTTCTAGGGATTAGATAACAAACAGTAGGTGTCCATAAGGGCAATGCACACATAGTCAGACATACATGGCTAGTAGGCCTGTGCGAAGTGGCTAGTATTTGCTTTGGATTCGGCCGATTCAGGGGACAGCGATTCGATTCAGTGATTTGAATCACTGTCCCAAACCAATTTAGCCAAATCTGATTCAGAGACTGGGCTGGTGCTGAATCTCCGAATCAGCCAGGTCCGTCCCCCGCCCACTCCCCCGGCCCAGCAATGGCTGCCCCGCCTCCCCCAGCTCCAGGCTCTTGGGGGGGGGGGAGGGGGAAGCCATGCCCCCCTCCCCTGCCTCTAGTACTTACCAGCTCCGAGTCCGGCTGCAGCTCCCTGCTGCAGTCACTGAGATCAGTTCAGAGAGCTTTGAATCAATTCAGACCTTTTAACTGGTTCCCTGATTCAATTCAGGGGCCAGATCTCCGAATCAAATCACTCCCAAAGTTTTGCACAGCCCTAATGGCTAGTGCCTAGCTTACTGTACAGGTGCAGTCTGTGTGTTCACATAGGCAGTCATACTGAGGAGTAATAGAATCCTCATGTGCATGTAAATGCCAAAAATACCGTGTAGACACCTAAAAAACTGCTACAGAACACCCATAGTTATTTGATTTTAATGCTGTAAAGCTTGTCCATTCTGCAGCATTGAAGTCTTAGCCATGGTTTTTAATCCCAATACTCTTTGCTACCCTTTAAATTAAAAATCTAGATATGTTTAGACTGGGGAGAAACTTAAAAAAACACAAACACCCACAAACAATTTTATTATTATTAATAAAATTCCTTTGGCCAAATTATACTTTGAGCCTCTGTATCTTGTTTTGTATCAGTACATTTCATGCTAATACTATCGTTTTCCTTGGTGCTGCAGTAATACAAATAATGCTAACTAGTTGAATACTTTGGATTTTATTTGGAATTTTAAATTTTAAAAATCATAGAAAATTTACTTCTGAAAGTTAAGCAAGATCTCTTGCAAATTACAAGAGAGTGGGCTTACATTCTGAATGCTTGAATTAAACCATTGTCACAGGATAAAGCTTTCCCCATTAATCAAGGAAGTAGCAGGGGATAAGAGTCTATTTCTGACTGTCACTTGTTGGGTGACTCTAGATAAATCAGTTAATGTGTGTCCTCTTCAGCTTTCCATTTTTAAAAAGTGGGAATGTTCTTTGTACAACACTTTGAGATACTAGGTTAAAAGGTGCTCTGTAAGTGCCAAGACTTTATTTTGGGGCAAATAAATATAACATAATTTCTCCATTAAAATGTTATCTGACTTGGGGGAGTTTGAATTGGAAAGCAGAATATATGCTATGTAAAGAATATATAAAACATTTTAGAATGTAGTAATTCTACTTTTAAAAAATCCTAAAAAAAAAATTGAATATATGTGAATTAGTACATAAAATTATGAATCTCAGACATCATTCTAACAATATAGTGCAAAGATGTGTTATGGACTCTGTGTTCCTGTCAATGATACCAGAGGTTTAAAAACATAACCTCCTGCCCATTCTATACAATTTCCTGTGTGATGCTGAATAGATATAGCCATAGTGTTTTTACAGTAGTGGAATATTTGAAATCTTAATTTGAATTTAATTTTTTTTCTTGCAGTTTTAAGTAGGTGATGGTGATGGTATCATTACATGTGAATTAATGATTGCTGTTTTCTTTTACCAGTACTTCAGCTTAGGCTGCAGCAAAGGAGAACAAGAGAACAGCTGGTAGACCAGGGCATCATGCCACGTAAGACTAATTTTATTTAACTTGTATTCTATTTTAAGATGTGTATAATCATTGAAAAAGAACATTTTAAAATAAATCAATACAAACAATTTTAGCATTTGACAATACCCTTTTAATACCTTTGGGAAAAAATATAACCAGGCATCCAGGTTTTCCATTTACTGTGGAAAAATGCACAGTTTCTCTTTTAAAGGAAAAAAATGTGGGAATTATGGGTTTCCTGTTGCAAACTGGCAGAGTTCCAGCTTGCAAGGGAATGCTTGGGGTTGGGGGGAGAGGGACTCAAGGGGCAGGGGGCGCCATGTGCGCATGTGCATATGCACATGTGCACATGGCCAGCAACACAGCAGTTCAGTACAGCCAGGCAGCTGTGGAAAGCAGCTGCTTGCTTGCTCCCCCAGGTGCTTGCAGGTAAGTCTGCTGGAGGGGGAGGGGACATAGGCTATGTGTGAGGGGGCGGGCAGCATAAGTGATGCCAGGGAGGCAGATTGAGACAGCCATAGTGAGGGATAGAGTGAAGCAGGGTTGGCATTTGTGGCTGGGGGTGCAGGACAGAGCCACAGATGGCTTGTCTAGGGGGCTGGTTGGGAGGTAGGCTGCCTGCTGCCATGTAGGGGTAGGGGGGGCATGTGGCCTCCCAGATTTGTGCATGGGGTGGGGAGGATGCAGGCTGCCTCCTATGGGGCTCCCAGCCCTGCTGCCTTCCTCCTGGGTGCCTCCACAGCCCAGCAGGCAGGGCTTGGCATGGGAGAGAGGAGCCAAGGCCAGGTAGCTTGGGGCTGCCACCAGTGGGAGCCCCATAACAGCTGCACCACCATGGTGAGGTGCTCACTGCCTGCCTGGAGGCAATGGGGGCAGCAGTAGCAGCACGGGGTTGTGCTGCTGCTGGTGAGCAGGCAGGTGCAACTAGGATGGGGCTCTTGGTGTTAATGGCAGCATCACTGAGCTTCCCCGCCCTGTTGCCCTCCCGTGCCAGATCCAGCCTGCTCAGCCACAGAGGTCCCCTGAGGGAGGCCAGCAGGGTGGGGAGCCCTGTCACATGCAGCCAGCATCTTGTCCCACCCCCCATGGGCTCTGTGTGGGGCTCTACTCCAGTAATGCCACAGGGGGAGAGGGAGGGGGAGGGCAGGCTCCGTGCTCCGCTCTGGCTATAGCAGCCACTGGGTCCTGTAGCCCTAGCAGCTGGGGGTCCTCTCCAGCAGGGCAGCAGATTGCTGTGGGTCAGGAGTGAGGGGTATCAGCAGGGTTGTAGGGGTGGGGGTTCTGTGAGTTGAGAGTGAGGGGCACAAACAGAGCCAAGGGGTTGTGAGTCAGGAGTGAGGGGCACCAGCAGGGCTGTGGGTTGGGAATGAGGAACAATGACATGGGCAGCGGCAGGGCACCGGCATATCAAGGCTATTCAATGCCACAGTGCAGCAGGGGAGGACAGCCGCAGCTGGACCTGCATCCCGGCGAGTGAAGGGGCAGGGAGAGCTCTAATTTTCCATGATAAAAAAAAACAAAATCAAACCCCAAAATATAGAGGTATTTAGAATGTATTATAATGACTGAGGCATTGGTAGGCTTCCAAATTGTTTTAAAATTGTAAATATATCCATAAAATGTTGTGTTCAACTGATGTAGGTATGTATATGTATATATGGCATTTCGTTTTAATTGCGGAACGATACAGATTTGGGGGTTTTAAATTGGAGAACGTTGAGGTTTTTATTAGAGGTTTGGGGATTTTTAAACAGAGAAAACCAGGATCCCTGATTATAACCAGGGATTTGGGTTTTCTGTTTCCTATGGGGAAATGGAGAAAACCACGGACTTCCCGTTTTTATAAGAAAAAACACGGATTTTACCTTTTAGCAGAAAAACCAGCATATTTCCCACTTTTGCAAAGAGCTCTGCAGGCCAGCAGAGTTCCAGCCTGCAAGAGCTGATTGCAAAAAGGGCAGGAAACCCCCAGCCATGCCCGGGGAAGAGAGGGGCCTGAGACTTTCAGTCCCAAGGCTCGGGTCAGGCTCACTTTACTTCTGGAGCCTTTAAGGTAAGTGGGGCTTGCAGGGGAAGCTGGCTGGGGGGAAAGCTGGATGTGGGGAGCTGGCTGGGGGCTGAGGGAGCGGGGAGGTGTTGGTGAAAGACATGGAGTGCCTGCCCGACCGGCAACACACAGACCATGAGCGGCGCTATTGGCCCAACCGGGCTCAGCGCCTCCATGTACAGCTTCCCTTAAGGGCTGATAGCACCGCTTCAGTTCCATGTGCTGCTGGCTGGGTGGGTGCTCCTGTGAGGAGCTGGCTGGGGGCCCAAGAAGTGGGGAGGTGTTGGGGGAAGACATGGAGTGGCCGCCCCGCAGCATGTGGAACTGGAGTGGAGGCGCCGAGCCCGGTCAGGCCAATAGCACTGCTCACGGTCTATGTGAAGCTGGCTGGGCACTCCATGTCTTTCACTCCCGGTGGGAAGGAGGGACCCGTGCCATCAGATCTACGTGTGGGGCAGACTGTGGGCTTGAGCTTCTGCCCTGCTTCCCTCCCGCACCAGGGGCACCAGCAGGGGTGGGGGCCAATTGTGGGGGGAGTGAGGGGCAGGACTGGGGCTATGCCGGGTGGGGGGGGGGAGAGTGAGGGGCACCAGCAGGGCAGGGAGGGGCAGGGGGGAGCATTTAAATTTAATAATTTGGTGGGGTTATCAGAGAATTTGCAATTTTTTATTTATTTATTTTTTTATCAGGGAAAACCAGGATCCCTGATTATAACTAACTTAACTGAGAGCTTTTAAAAAAAAGATATGGAGGTGGAAAACTGAATTGCTCTTCAGATTGTACAACTACTATGATTAAAACCTCAGAATTTTGAAATATTTAAAATCAGAGCAGATAAAGGATAGAAAAAACTGGGTTTGATTATCTTTTAAGATATACCTTAATATCCATAAGCAATTGGAGTATGTGGGAGAAGATGAACTTGTCCTTGGTGATCATCCTGCTGAAAAGTGCTGCAGAATGACCTGAGAACAGAGGTAGCTAAAACTAACAGTGCTGTCCCAACATTTAACAGTATCTTAGTTTATTTAGAGAATTTTTCCTTAGCTCCTTTTTTAACATTGCCACCGGGAACGTCTAGTTGAAGGAGACTGGATTCCAAAAATTACAAGCCTGAGTAGAAAAAACAGCAAATTTCAAAGACTAATATTGTTCAGTTCAAATTACTATAAATAGTCTACTCTTCACTGATGGAGTCACAGTTCACGGTATGATTTCTCAAAACTAACCTCTATCTTGGAAACTTTTAGACACCTAATAGACCTTAGCCTGCTTCACCACATTATTTTTTCAGTTTTGTAGTGATCTATCTATCATCTCTACCTATGCCTTATCTCTTAGTGACAAGTCAGCTGTCAACTGCTCTTGCAATCTTACACTGGGGAATGGGCTCTCAAAAGGCTTCTTTTCTGTTTGGAAATCAACACACATTACTAGAACAAGAAAAGGAATAGCTTGGACTTTAAAAATACAAGTACAAACACCATATTTACTTGATTAGAAGATGAGATTTTTCTCCCCCAATCAGCATGGGGGGAAACGCCCTGCATCTTATATTCACATACAAGGAAACTCCATTAAATGCATTGTCTACCGTTAAACTGCTGCCAAAAGCATCATGTGCTCAGTAATGCAAACCAACCATAAAGTTGATTAAATGCAGTCAGCATGGAGCATGACTATAAAATATATGGCCCATATTGGGCAAATATACTGATGGACACATTTTTATTATTATTATTTACAAATGTTATTAAAACACACTTATCAGCATACTCTTATAAAGCTTCACATATTGAGCCATCCTTGTTTTCCCAAAACTTGACATCAGAAAAACAACTGCATATCCACAAACATACAACTACATATATTAAACCCTTAAAGAACATGCATCAACTTCCCACAACAAATACCCTTACAGAACTGTTTTTCTCTATACAGAACCTCATGAAAAACTATTGCCTTAATAACCACCTGAAACTCCACCTCTCCCATCAGTCCTCTCTGTTGGTTCAGTGAAACAAGTGTGTTCAGTCCTTTCCCCTCCTCTTCTCTAATCTCTTCCTTGTCCTGATGGATGTAGTATTTCAGTTAATGCAGCCCCAGCTTCAGGTACTTTCTTTCAGTGAAGGCCAACCCGTTAAAAACCCAGAGGTCTTTTACTTTGCATAAACTAGTTTTAACACATGCTAATAAAGCCCTTAATAATGTTTCCTCAGGTCCTTTTGATATGAGTCCATATAATACCATCTCCTACGCTAACAACAGATTTATTCTGGTGGGCTTCAAAAAGCAACAAACCCTTTCCCAGACCCCCTTTCCATATGTTCACTCCTTAAAAACAAGTGTCCTGTTTCCTTCCAAGCAGTAACCAAAGTATTTGCCATATCCTTGCCATTCCATCTTTCCCTTCGGCATTCATTGGGATCCCTATTACTCTGATTTCTCTCTTATTTTAAGGCCCAACTTCTCCAAGTCTCACCAGTTCCCCACTCCTGTTTTGGTGCTTTTCAATCTATTTAGTATAGTCCCCATCGCTTTTCCATACTCTGATGTAACCTTTAGCACTCTTTCCATCGAAAGTCTATCTACTACATTTATATCATCCATGTATAATATGCATTTCACCTCTCCCCCTCCCAGTGTCTTTACTCTGCTTATGACCTTGTCTTTTCTTACTCTTTGTGCTAAGTATTCCATGTTGCATGCAAAAAGTAGTGGTGACAGGAGGCATCCTTGTCTCACCCTTTTATGGATTTTAAAAGCTCCGCTTAGACACCCGTTAATTTGGACTTGACTTTCTGCTTCTCTATACAATAGCCTTATCCAACATATACATTTCTCTGGGAACCTATTTTTTCAAGCACCTTGAATATGTAATCATGATCCACTCTGTCATATGCTTTTTCTAAATCTAGGATTGCTCTTGGACGTGGGACAGTGTATCTGATCACTTTGACTGCTTTGGAGATCCTTCTGCCTGGTACTGCGCATACTTGGTCTCCATGCATTGTCTTCTGGAGGTTTTTCCTTATCCTCAAAGCCAATGTCTTTGCCATTAACCTATAGTCCATATTAAGGAATGGAAGAGTAAGATCATAAAGTCTCTTGTAAAATCTTTCCCTGCCTCTCCTGTTTCTGCTATTTCCTCAAAAACTTGAACTATATCCGTCCCTACCCATGCCCAAAACTTCTCATAAAATTCCTCAGGCAGTCAATCTGCTCCTGGTGATTTCCGTCTTTTAAAGGTTTTTAAGCACTCCTCCACTTGCTTTCAGCTTATCTTTTCTTCCATTTTCTTTGCTTCCTGTCCTCCTCCTCTATTTATTCTTCAGTCTCTTCCAGCAAATCCTTCATCTTGTTCCTATCTTTTTGCTTCTTCTGATATAGCTCTTCATAAAATCCTCTCGTTGCCTCCAACACCTCCTGCTTTTCCACCTGGGTACCACCTTCTTTGGGCACTGCTTTTAGCTCTCCTTTTGCTGTCATCACTCTAGCTGGAAAACATCGGAACCACTCTTCGTTTTCTCCTACCTAGGGTGCTTGTGCTAAAAAATTCTCTCTCTCATCTTTCTTTTAAACCAGCTTTCCATCTCTTGCCTTGTTTCTTCTGCTTATTCTTGTATTTGTATCTGTGGCTTCCTTTAGCCACTCCTGCCTCTTTTTTTGAGGCTCTCAAGTCTTTCGTTCTTTCCCCCATGGTTCTTTGTTCTTCGTTCCTAAAGAATTCTCTCATCCTTTTCTTCACCATCACCTACCATTCTCTGGTACTCTTAAGGTATTTCTTCAGAGTTCTCCACCCTTCATACTGTCTCATATACACTTGACATATCTCCTCATCTTGTAGCAGTGCACATTTAACTCTCTCATTCCCCTTCCTCTTATGGGCACTTACGATGACTCGATTCCGCCTGCAGCTTCCAGTGATCACTTGGTGCCACAGTTATGGTTTCTTTCTATCTTATCTCTCTTTCTTTTGATACAAATACAAAGTCTGTTCTTGATTGTTTCTTTCCACTTGGGTCAATTTTAGTGAAAACTTTTCCCCTGCCCACACGTGTTAATGACTTTTTAAATATATCTGGATGAAATGTCTGAAGTTCCACCTCCTCCTTCCCCTGTTTTGTCACCTGCTTCTGAGCCAGGTCACGCAGCAGGGATTCCCAAGCCCTTTGGTTCGATTCCTCAGCTTTCTGATCATTTCCCCAGCTCTTCCTGGGGGGGCGTGCGCCCCCAGATCTGCATGCCGGGTTTCAGCAGGGGAATCGAACTGGAAGCTAGATGTCAATATCAGAGCAGTCCTTCTGCCCACTCTTTTCCCTACCTCTTCTTAGTTTTTGTTTCCCTGGAAACCCGACTCTGAAATTCTCTGAAACATTTCTGAAATGTTTCAGAGCCTTCTGGTTCATTTCAGAGCCTTCTAGTTCATTTCAGATTTGGTGTTTCGGGGGCTGAAACAGCCCAAAACACCTCTGAAATGAAACGGCTGCTGAAATTTCTCACAGCCATGCTACACACCTATTTTATGGAGATGGGGTATTTCTCCCTAGTTTTCTCCTTCAGTCTGTTGGCTTAAGGGCAAGCTAGACTCAGGGGCATCCAAACCCCAAGACTTCTGGGGTTGGGTCTGCACATATATAAAATCTAATTATTTGAGGAGCCGTCTTATATTTAAGTAATACGGTAGATATTGACCTTTTTATGTTTTCTTGAATATTGCATCAAATGACATGCATTATGGTGGTGACCTTTGCTAGTTTTTATTATACTCTGAAATTTTTGTTTTCCCAAAATGTTTTAAGAAAGACCAGTGTAATCATTTCTTACTTAAAAAAAAAAAGCAATTTCTTCATCTGTCCAATAAAAGTTTTCCATATTTTCTATCTTCTCAGTTAAATTAAACCATAGATGGGTGGTAATATAGTATTGCCAGCTTAGTATACTGAAAAGTCTCTCAGAAAAAGTCTTCCATAACTTTTTTTGGTGTGTGGAAACCCCATGTGGAGTTCCTATGATATGAAAGTATTTCAGTTTCCAAGAGATTGACTGTATATAGCATTTTTCTCCTTTATAATCCATAACTCCACTTAGTTCTATATCTATAGTTCTATATCTCAGTTTGGATGTTCTATCACCGAGAGTCAGTAATCATCTCTCTCTGTCTATATACATCTCTTATATGCTTTAGCAGCAAGCTGTGATCTAAGGGTAACATTTATCCCTGTGGAAAGGGCCAGCGCAAAGACTATGCAGCACTTAAGCTGTCCACACAAGGACATATTTTAACTTCACTGTGTACAAGCAAACAAAAAATGGAATAAGGCCAGATGTTGGACTAGTGAAGTAGAGCCCCAGATCTGTTAGTGTTTTGTGCAAGGTGCCTGTGTTTACTACACAGAGTAGAATATTTATTTCTTTTGGCAATAATTCTATGTCAATTTTAAATCTTCCTTTCTTTCCTCTCTCAGCTTTGAAAAGTCCAGCTGCATTCCATGAGCAGATAAAGAGTTTGGAACGAGCCAGGGTAAGATATTCTGCTGTGATCTGGAAATAGATAGTAATCTGCAATAGATGTGAAAGTAAATTCTCAGCCTATGGGAAACAATTTATTCTAATTAAAAATAACAACAATAACAATAATAGTGGCATTCTGCAGGGATTCATAGAATTAAAGTATTGTATTTGTATTGAATATCTGAGAGGTTTTCTTAATTCTCTACACTTATTGGACAGGGAGGTGTATAAAATATGGTAGTACTCTACTTCAGGGCTGTCCAACTTGTGAGTGACTGGGAGCCACCAACCATGCTGGTCATAGGCCTTGGGCTGCACACCAAAGGTTCTCCCCACCACATGACCAGTGCGGGTAGCGTGATGCCTGCCTTCCGGTCTACCTCTACCATGGTGGCAGCATGAGCTCTTTCCCATCTTCTGGCAGTGGACTCTCACCATGCTACCCTGCTACAACAACTCCCATTTGCAGCAGGAACAGTGTGGTGAGAGATGGTTGGCCAGGAGCCAGGCACGTTTACCCTGTGCAGGCCAGATGTAAACTGCAGGCCTCCAGTTGGACACTTCTGCACTATTTCAAGTTTACTCTTAGTCCAAGAAGGGTAGGATGCTTTTGGTAAACAGATTTAAAAGAAAAAGCTGAATTTAATAGCAATGGTCTGCACTAGGCTAATCCAGCACAGGCCTGGAATCATGAAACAGGTCCTGCTCAAGAGAGAGATTGAAATTCAGATGCTGTGATGGTCTCTGGTCTTTCTGTGGGATGTTTTAAGTTGTATAGAAAAGGCTTTATTTGTCTTCCCTCTTCTTCATGTACCTAGATAAAGGTCAGGTTGCTCCATTGTGATGGTTATTGCTTGAATAAGGAGCATTGCTACTTTCAAGTAAAGAACAAAATAGAGTTTTAAAAATAATTTGAAAGGCAGTTTTTTGTTCTACATACTATTAGTGATTTCTTGAGGGTGGGGAATGGACACAAATCTGCAACTGTTCCTAAATCCCAAGTCATTGCATTTAGTTCTTTGTTTCCGTCTGCTCTGAGTAGTTTTGGGACAAGAAAAAAACAATTACACACATCTGTGCATCTACAACTGAAGCAGATGAATATATTAAGAAATTCATTGTTCATAACAGGTTATGTGAATTAAGAAATCGTTTTGTGCTTTTATTAGTAAACACTGTTATGATGCTTTTTTTTCCCCCCCCTTTTTAAGACTGAAAATTTTCTGAAGCACAAGATTCGCAGTAGACCAGATCGATCAGAGCTGGTCAGAATGCATATTCTTGAAGGTAGGATCCCAGATCTCCTTTTTTTCCAAGATGAGGATTTATTTTAGTTTTGGGCTCTGAGCCTCTTAAGGTACAAAAATACTGTTGCCATCCCCACAAAACACGCAAACACTCGCACCATCTCCCACCAGAGAAGTGGCCACCAAGAAAGTGTTACAGAGGAATTCCATGGAGACTAGAGCCAGCAGACGAAATCTTCATCCTACTCCATAATGAACAAAAGGAGACACAGCCGTGACTGCAGCCTGAGGAGGACCCTCTGTCACCACAGCTGCCTCTAAATGAACATTGTGTTTTATTATATAACATTAATTGTCTTAAAAACTTTGCCCCAAAGGATGTTCAAAGAGTATATATTGTTGCCAGCCTATAATTCCATAATTTCATGCTTTCTGTTCTTGCTGCTCAGGTGGATTTAATATTGACGTCATAAAATCAGTTTGTGAATGGGACAGCATTAGCAAGTTTTAATTTTGAAATCTGATTTGTGTATAGAAACAGCAGTGTTAGAAACAAATAGATTTCCAGTAATTCCAGTCAGTGGAATAGTCTATTGTTTTTAATTTTCAAAACATGACTTTGCATACTACAGTCAGATTAGGAGTCTTCATATTGACACACCATCTATATTTTGTCATTACAATTGGCATGTAATGACAACAATTTAAAACTTCAAAATTGCATTTTTAACATTAAACCTTATGTGGTTATCAGCTTGGCAAGAATGGATCTAAATAGTGAATTTTGAAGTTCCCCACTTGCAAAACTGCTTAATAGATGTCATTCATTTTTTTTCTTGGGGAAGAATTGGCAGTAGGACTGAAATTTAAATTTAAAATCATGTCAACCAAGTATATTTTGAAACAGTCAGTGAATTACATTGTGGTGTAAAATTGAAATATCAACTCATCTTTAAGTATACAAGTGCTGTTATAACTTACAATGTTATTATATATGATCTACTTTTAAACTTATAAATCCTGTTAGCTCTATGCTTCAGGCTTGTGATATGATCTCAGATGTTTGCAATAGATATTGGTATTATAGCTAAAAAAAAGTGTCTGCACTCTTTAACATATCCATGACTTGGTTTTACTTTCGACCTGAACCTGCATATTGATACAGAAGTCTAACACTATAAATTTGGCCTTTGTAACAAAAGGTCCTTTCTCAGCTAAATCCCTAAAAAACGACATAGTTTTAACCTGATTTCCATAGGGCTACTCCGGTGCTAGAAGGTAGGGATATGTTACAGTTGTTTGTTGAATCAGGGTCAAAATACTTAAAGGAACTTTTCAAGTCAAATTTGTTTCAAATGTTAAATTTTGTAAAATGGTGCTTCTCTTTTATTTTGTTTTAATAACCATAAAAAACATCTCTACAGGTAGAAAATATATTACCAGGTTGTGTTCAATCAAAATATGTATTATGCTGCAAAGTTTTCAGCCTAAATATTGGAGCACTGTACTAATGTAGGAGGACTTAAGGTGAAATCTGAGGTCATGAAATGGAGGACTGTGTGAAGAGAATGCATTTAAACTACGTATCTCTTTTAGAGACGTTTGCAGAGCCCTCACTACAGGCAACTCAGATGAAACTGAAGAGAGCTCGACTGGCAGATGACCTGAATGAGAAGATTGCACAGAGGCCTGGTCCTATGGAATTGGTGGAAAAGAACATCCTTCCTGTAGACTCTAGTGTTAAAGAAGCAATTATAGGCAAGTAAAAGAGCTTCAGTTTGGGCCTGTTAGCAATAAGGCAATATGGGAAATAGCTATTTAAACCTTAAATTTGAAGTTTAGTAAAAGAAAAATGAACATACAGTTAATAGACTCCATATTATGTCAGATTCTTAAGTAATTAATCCATGTCAGCATTAAGTTGAACAAAGAGATTGTTATTTTTATTCAAAACCTAGTTTAATTATAGAGTTGATTTAAAGTATAATGCAGTGTGTGAGCAACTTTTTTCTTAATTAGTCCACATGATAAAAAATGAACTGAAGCAACACATGTAGTACCTTTATTTTGTCCATGGGTTTCAAACTTGCGCCCACCAGGCTGGATCTGTACCACGGGGCTCCTCACAGGCTAGGTCTGGACCTACCTCTGGTGGGGTGAGTAGAAGCAGATTAACCTCTGTGAGTGCCTGAGACAGCCACTGTGTTGACTCAGGGAGCTGTGGGGATTAACGCAGCTGCCTCTGGCCTCACTGCCACCAAAACCAGACCCATCATGTCTCTGAATTCTGGTATTGGGTAATGGACCCTGCCTCAAATTCCTGGCCCCTCCAGGAACCCCCCAGGCTAGATCTTTGACACCTGTGCTTTAGTCAATTTCTGTCTTATGAGACTATGTATAGCCCTCAAAATATGTAATCTCTCTCTTTATATTATTTTATTATAATCTGGATCCATTATGTATCCAATTTTATTGGTCCCTTATGTCACATAAGATGGTTTTCTTTAATATGAAGAAATACACATTATAATATAAATATAATTTTATTTCTTTGTATTAAAAAAAAAACACTAAAAACTTGTTTATATATGTGCTCTTGAAGACTGGATGATTTCCAGTGATCTATGCTTCTCTCACTGTTCAAATCTTAAGTTCTGAAACTAAAAAAAAAAGTTCTTGTCTTTTGTAAACCTCCTAGCTGTTGGGCAAGAGAATTATCCCCAAGCTCTCGAGGATTACTCATTTGATGAAGACAGCAGTGATGCTTTATCGCCAGATCAGCCTGCCAGCCAGGAATCACAGGGTTCAGCAGCTTCTCCTGGTGAGCCAAAACCAAGCGACTCGCCATCACCAGTCATACCAAACACTATTTCTGCAGCTCAGGTACAGTTTTTAATGTCAGAACCAAGTCATAATCCTGTATTGCATTTCTGTTTTGTGCATTGTGCGAGGCCCAAGCACTGTTGAAAAAGGACATTTGAATGTGTTTTCATGGGATTCCTTTCAGGGAAGACAGGCACTGTTGATTAAGGTGTTGCATTCAATAAGAGCTTGTACTAATGTTATTAACATATCTGGAAAATACTGTTGAGTGGAGGAAGAAGGAAGTAAATGGCACTAGTGTTGTTCTTGCCCAACTTATTTTTCTCTAATTTTTCATTAATATTTATTTACTTTTTTCTTAACTTTTCTGTTCTACCTTTCTTACTGATCACCATCTTTTATGTGGGCTTATCTATGCTATATCTGAATCCAAAAAACAGTTTTACCTCTGTGATCACCAAGTGCACTATTTCATTCATCACATTAAGCAGGCATGTGACTTCAAGTAATAAAATGTAAACAACAAATTTGGATTACTTAGAAATGAGCTAGTGAGATTTCATGGTTGTTCTGTGTATAAACATTGTCGAGAAGTTGATGGAATAAATACGAACTGTATCCTAGCATACTCAAGACATTTAATTATGGTATCTTCTTTCATATACCTTTGTATGTAAAGATGTTTTAATTTTCCCTTTATTTTCTGAGCTCTTAAATGAAGGCAGTAATTTTATATAGCATCGCCCTACCTCCTTCTCTTGCTCACAGACGCATAGGATTCTAAATCAATAGTCAAAATTTCATGAAAACAAAATTACACGTTGTTGTTCTATTTAAAAAGGGAAGGGAAAAATAGAGGGAAGTCCTGAACCTTACATACTTTTCTCGTATTTCTATTAGCATGAAAGCCCATGCCTGGATCAAAATATATGTGAGGAACTTCCTCCATTGTCAGCATGGATCAGTATTCAGGATGTGCTTTTAAAGTAATGAGTGACAACATTCAGCAGAGAGACTGAACAGATCACTTCTTAAAGACATTCTTTGCTGGTAAAACACACCAAAGTCTTTGAGTCATCATGTACTAATCTACAATGTATTATGATAATCTTGTCTGGTCAGCTTGACTACAGGGAACATTTGTAATAATTCTATCTCTTTTACCCACTAAATGTATCCAATTAGAATTTGTACTGTTTAAGTAGACAGCCTGCTTTATAAAAGTAAGAAACAGGAAAACTTCTCATATATTAGAGTTTGCTTAATTTAATTTTTAAAAAGGTGGCAAAGAAATATTTTTCATTTCCCTTTTACTTATGAGATGACATTGATTTAGCTAACTGGAGGGGAGACAAACACTTAAAGTCAGAAATAAAAATGTATAGTTTTGAAAGGGAACAATCTTTCATGCTGCTTGCTTACTTTGGGTGACCAAGCAGTGATAAAGAGTTACACTTTTGCAGGTTCATTTCTTTAATCTAATCTGAAACTCTTAAATTCTTAAGGGCATATTGAGATGTTTGTTTACTTCAGTAGTGTCAAATTTATTTGGCCTGTGGGCCAAATGACCCACCTCCAGATCTGGCCTGCAAGTCTTCTCACTGGGCTGCCAGAGTAGCCAAAGAGTTAGCCGCTATTGCTGCTGCTGCTGCTTGAGCTGCCACACTGAAACAGTGGCTCTGGCAGCTGTGGTGACAGAAGTTAAGCAGTGGCTGCATTAACTCCTTTGCTGTTGACACCAGCATGAGAAAAACCTCTAGGCTGAATTCCCTGCTCCACAGGCTGGTTCGGGCCTGCATGCCATATTTTTGAAAACCCCCACCCCACCCCTCCCAACATGATTCATTGTGTGCAACCCAGTTGACTGTTACATTTTTGCAAGGGTGAAATCCTGACTCTGCTGAAGTCAATGGCAAAACTCCCACTGATTTCAGTAGATCCAAGATGTCAACCTATATTTTTGCCAGAAATAACAGAATGTTTCCTGTCTTCCTAGACAGGTGCTTCAGTTATAATATTGTTGGTTGCTACTGGCACTTAAGTACCCTTTTAGTACCTTTCTTTCATCTTGTGCCAGATCCTGAACTCTTGCAAATCTGTGGAGCTATGACGCTTTCCTTCAGCTGAGGACCTAGCCCTTTGTATCCCAAAGAGATACAAGAAATAATGAAGTTTTTCATATAGAGAGAGAGTTTAAAACAGCTTATTAAGGAACAAAACAACCCTAGAGAGCATTATCCAAGATAGATTTGGGGGGGCAGGGGTGGTTCCTTGCCTTATGTGCTCAAATGTGTTGAAACATGTAAAGTAAAGTGGCCTGAAACTAAAGAAATCAATAACAACAGATGAAATGATGACATCCTCTATAGTAGGACAGCTGAATTTGTGGTGGTTTTTAAATTTGTGATGGTAGTATCCTCACCAAATGCAGGAACAACTTAGTAGCTTAAAACTAACCCTACCCATGAAGGGATACCTGATTTTGTTTGTTAGTCCTTTTAGCTTATCTGTTTAGGACAAAGAAGTAACTTGGTTGTAAATGAGAGAGGGAATTTAAGCTCCTGGTCTAATTCAGCAGTTGTCAGCTGGGGATACGCATACTCTTAGGGGTACTTAAAAGGCTTGTAGGAGGTACACAGAACTGATGTGGCCAAGAATTGCCGTACATGTGTGCGCATGCAGTGACATAGCACAGCACAGCCACATGGAGAGCAGCCAGGTCTGTCTGGTAAGTCTGTTGTGGGGAAAGGGCATGGGAGAGGGAGTGGGGCTGGGCAGGGGCTGTCCAGCCAGGGTGGAGCACAGGACTCAGCTGTGTTCAAGGGGGGTGGGGTAATGGCTCCCACTGCTACGTGCACCCCAGCTGGGCATGGGGGGGATGTGTCCCTGGATCTGCATGCAGGGCCAGTGTAGCCCGGCCCAGCCCCCACCAAGTGGAGCCTGGTGCAGTCCCAGCCAACCCCGTCCCACACACAGATCCAGGGGCACATGCCCCCCATGCCCTCCTGGGGTGCATGCAGCAGCGGAACACCGCCCCCCCGATGAACTCACGGCTCTGTCTTGCACTCTGCTCCAGCTGTGCAGTGCCTGCCTCAGCCCCACTGCCTCCCTTACCGTGGGGGCCTGTGGGAGTGGGGCTACAGGGGGGGCTGCAGCCACTCCAGAATCCACCATAGACCCCCTCAGCTTCCCCTCTTGGCACCATCGGCACCTGCCTCGAGCACAGCCCCGGCCTAGCCTCTCCTGCCCCGAGTGTAGCCTTGGTCTGCTGGGAAGAGCCCAGCGCTGCCACAGCCCAGAGTGGCAGCCTGCCCATGCCCCACATGCAGATCTAGGGGCACACGTTCCCCCCCTCCATGCCCTCTCGAGGGTGCACATAGCAGTGGGAGCTATTCCCCACCCCCCATGCAGCTCAGTCCCATGCCCTGCCTGGCTGGGCAGCTCCTGCCCCAAATGAGCAGCCCCTGCTGGGCAGCTCCCGCCCCCAGCCCCACTCCCTCCCCCTCTGCTGAGGCCTCGATCTGCCCCCCACTCCCCCCGCAGCAGCTCGCTCTTGCCCCACATGCAGATCCAGGGGCACATGCCCTCCTGGGGTGTGCATAGCAGCAGGAGTTCCCCCCGCCTCCCTGCACCCCTCAGACAAGCCACTCGCAGTTTCATCCTGCACCCCGCCCCAGCTGTGCAGCCCCTGTCCTAGCCCCACTCCCTCCGTCACCGTGGGGGCCTCAGTCTTCCCCCACCCCTTAAAAAAAAGAAAAAATATAAAGGGCTACATGAGCTGAAACTTTGAGACAGATGGGGTACGTTTGTTGTTAAAAAAAGGTTGAAAACCCCTGGTCTTATTTATGGACTTTCAGATGTTCTAAAAGTATCATACAGGGCAGACATCTTAAAGCATAATGTAGTTGAATTTTTTCTCCAAAAATAAGTCATTCTTTCACTATTGAAAAGTGTGCGGACTTGAAAAAATTAAGCATTATGCTCCTCGTTAATCATTTGTCCTTTGGATGAACTAAGTAATATTGCAACTCCAACCATATTGACATCTAGATAAAAACATTTTTTTTTTTTAATTTCCTGGTCCTATGAACTCTGAGTTCTGGCCAATAAAAGTCAAACAAGTTTAAATGTTCAAAATGAGTTTCTAACCACTGCTCCTTTCTCCAGGCGCTGTGCCAGCCTCATGGTCCCCATGCCAAGCAGGCCCTCTTCTCAGTCCCAGCTTCTGCACTTTACTTGCCACACCTTGATGTTCTATCAGTGGGCAGGACTCTGGGAGGAGATGCCCCCTGGCTCGGTATAGCACCTCTCAGAGTCTCCTGGTGCAAGGGCTCTTAAAGCTCCCTCTGCAACTTTCTTTAGTGTATATAAGCCATCCTGATAATTTGTTTGTGTTTATTCTCTGTCCTTCTCCATTGGTGGAGCACTTGTGTCCCCGGCTGCTGAGGCTGTTTCTTTATATCCCTCTATGAACCTGGCCTCCCAGTCTATTCCTCTTAAATGGGACTTACTCCTTTTTCCTTGTAATGGGGCCTAAAGGGGGACCTGTTACAGGCTGTAGAGGTACTTGATTTTCTTTTTAAGTCAGCTGCGAAAATAGTTTGAGCTTTGAAAAAAATTCTTCTTCATATAATGTTTTAGTTGTGTGGTCTGGAATGGATGGTAACACTGTCTGATCTTGCATATTTCTTTGTCTTGAAACATGTTATGGAAGTACAGCTGGAAAACAACTTGCCAAATAGCAGTAAAGATAACATGACACATGTTAGAAGAAAACAGCAGGGTGGTACCTTATTGGTGATCAATATATTTCATGTTTGACCAGCTCCTAAAAACAGAAGAATTTGTTCATAATTATATAATTATATGGGTAGTATTGCGGTCTACAGTGCTCATCACTCCATTCATCCAGCCAGTCTTTATCTCCTGCCTCTGAGTTATTCGTTCAACAGGCCATTGTAAAATATTCTAATATTATAAAAGGCTTTGTCTATCTGTCTGTCCGTAATGCTTTATTAGTACTCTGATTGGTTGTCTTGGCAGCAAATCACAGTGCTTACTGAAACAACCAATCAGAGTGCTCTGACCTCACCCTGCCTTCCCCTGCTCCTGCCCCTCAGTCCCCACTGTCATGGCAGGCCCATCCATGCCATCCACAGGGCCAGAGGCAGAGAGGCAGCAGCGCGGGGCATTGGGTGGTGGTGCTTCATCCTCACCCACCCTGCCCCCATCATTGACAAGCAGTTGGCTAGTGCTTACATAATATGATATTGCTGGTGTATTTGATTTCCTATAGTGATAGCTCTTTTTGTACCAGCTCAGTCTCTGGTTCTCTGGAAGAGCCAACAAAGGTGTCATTTAGTGCACAGTGCTGTTGGGATTTTTGATTGGAACCAAAGACTCAGTGAATAGGCTAAAAGTTTCCACCAAAACTTTTGGTCGCTGTTGATCATGAGTGAATTTGAACTTGTCTAGTTGCTTTTGCATAAATCAGTTATGATTCCCTGAATAAAACCATTCTTGCCTTTTTCTTATTCCTCTTTCACTTTCAGAACCTTAGCCCCAGCACCCCACTCCCTCCATTTCTCATCCTTTTTAGTCAGTTTTAGATTTTCCCAAGGTCTCACATGCTACTTTGTAAAATTTGTGTCAGTGGAATTCTGTTCCCCTTTGTGCATCTAAATGGCACCTTTCTGTGTGCCTGCTTGGTCGTTGTTAGACTTTGGACATCGGAATCCTGCAGGTGTAGACTGAGCATGCATGATAGGAATACACACTGGCCAGGCACCTGTGCAGCCACATATGGCTGGGCCACTTGCATTAATAGTCATTGGAAAATATGGATGGATAGAGGTAGTGCAGTGAGGAATCTTCTGCCCCACTAGGAGCAAGGCTTTAGGCCACCAGCCATCTCAGTGAGCCACACATCTTTTGGCTTGCTCCCATACTCCTGGCTCCAGATACCACCCTCTTTTGGCTGTCTCAGTGGCCAACTTCAAAAAGAGTATGAGAGGGGGGCTCTGTGATATGGTAGCTAGACACTGCTGGGAAATCAGAGAAATGCATTTTCAAACCGTCTCTGAGCAACAGGGTCCTAGAACCTGTCTCCCCCAGCTTCTTTCCCCCCAGAGTGTGTTCCTTAACCCAGTAGCTTAATGAGGGGTGGGTACAAGAACAGCAGCTGCTGCAGCTGGCCCTGGCCCTTGCTCTGGCTCCTACTATCCAGGGAACAGACCCTGATAGTTACATTGCTGCCATAACTGGGGCTAAAACAGGGGCGCGTTTTAGTTATGGGGTTTTGCCACCTCTGGTTTCCAGATTTGGAGTCAAGTACACATCTCCAGTGAGTGAGTGTACAGAGATATGTGTGTTCCCAGCCCAGGCATGGCCTACTGAACATATTCAATATGGCCAATTCAGTATGCCCAAAGGTTGAGAACCAATTATGCATCTACACTGCAGGAAAAGTAGAATTGCCACCTGTGTATAAGTAGCATTTTTGGCATTTGCACAGCTGAAAAGCTGCCATTTAGATACCCAAAGGCAAACAATATTCCATCCATAAATACTTTATATTATGAGTGTTAGTTGCTTATGGAAAATTATTGGTTTGCTTTTATATAGAAATCATAAATCACAATATGTACTTTACATTAGAAATCCCAAGTTCAGATTTGTCATTTGATAAACAATACTTTATTAAGGGAAAAAATCTTGATTCCAGCTTAACGTTCATAGATTGTTAGGGGCTGGAAGGGGCCTTGTAGATCATTGGGTCCAGTCCGCCTGCACTAGGCAGGAAATGACAACTGGGGTCAAGTGACCCCAGCACGGTGACTGTCCAATCTCCTTTTGAAGATTTCCAGGGTAGGTGACTGCACCACCACTGGAGGGAGTCTATTCCACAGTCTGGTAACCCTGACTGTGAAAGAGTTTTTCCTGGAATTGAGCCTGAAGCGGCCCTCCAGGATTTTGTATCCATTGCTCCAGGTCTTCTCCCGGGGTGCCCTGGTGAACAGCTGTCCACCAAGTTCTTGATGTACTCCTCTGATGTAGTGGTAAGCTGCTACCAAGTCCCCTCTCAGCCTTCTCTTCTGTTGGCTGAAGAGGCCCAAGTCCCTTAGCTTCTCCTCATATGGATTATCTTGAAAGTATCTGAACATATGGGTGGCTCTTCTCTGGACCCTCTCAGGTTTTTCCATGTCCTTATTGAAGAGCAGCGCCCAAACCTAGACACAGTACTCCAGCTGTGGTCTCGCCAGTGCGGAGTGCCGTGGGAGTAGCACTTCCTTAGTCTTTCATGAGATGCAATGGTTAATACATGCCAGCATGTTGTTTGCCCTGCTGGCCACAGCATCACACTGCCAGCTCATGTTAATGCAATGGTCAATCACTACCCCAGGTCCTTTTCAGCCATGGTGCAAGTCAAATTGTCACCACTGAGCCTGTAGGAATGTTGGGGATTGTTTGCCCCTCAGATGGACTACCTTACACTTCTGAGTGTTGAACTTCATCTGGTTTTGGCCTGCCCAACTCTCCAGCCTGTCCAGGTCCGCCTGTATCTGCAACCTATCTTCTGGCACGGCCACGTTCCCCCATAACTTGGTGTTATCCACAAACTAGCCAGCTAGCTTTTTGCCCTCACATCCAAATCATTGATAAAGATGTTGAAAAACACCAGTCCAAGCACAGACCCCTGCGGGGCACAACTGGCCACGTCTCGCCAGGACAACACAGATCTGTTCATGAGAACTCTCTGGGTTGTACCATGCAGCCAGTTTTCCACCCACTGAACTGTTGAGCAGTTAAGCCCATGAAACTAACATGAAATTATCAGTAGCACTGATAAATCCCAATTCTGTGTGACAGTTATATTTTTATAGTGTTGCCCCAAATTGCAAGCATTTGTTTTGGAATATTTTATAATGCCCTTCTTGCTTGCATACATATAATGTTCTGATGTTTTGTGGAACGACTTTGCTGTGTATCACAGTGGCTCTGATATGCAAAGCTGCAGAAGAGGTCTGCAGTCTAGTACCGTACTCGGTTTAGGGATTCCTCAATTTAAAAGAGATAATCCTGTATAGTTAAAAAAAAAAAAAAAAAAAAAAAAATACAGTGCAAAAATATGGCTTTTTTAACTCAGTCTTCAGAGTTGTTTATTTTTTTGTGACTTTATACTGTTCCCTTCCTGCCCTGAGGTTACATTTCAGGACTAAATGATAATGGTCCTTTTACTATTGGTTCAAGCCCTGCCTGACTATTCTGCAATTTGAAAAGTGAAGCTTTATTTCACATTACTGTTGGGATTTTTTGACATGCTAAGAATCCAAATCTCATTATGTTTAAGCAAAGTAAAAACAGATATGTAGATGTACTCCCTGCCCCAAGGAGTTTACTTTCTAACTGAGACAGAACACAAGCAACTAAAGCAAAAAACGTAAAGGATGTAGGGAGGGAGGCAGTGATTTAATTATCTTATTATGACTCATCATTTTTAGATGATGAGTGTTTCCTGCTGGCAGTTCCTTCAAATCTTTTTATGTTTTTTTTAGATTAACAGTTTTAGAAATACCAAAAAGTACTTCTAAAATAAGCCAAAAATTGATAGAGCTTTTATTTAGGGAGAATTGTATCCATTTTATGGCATTTCAATGAGTAATCCATTAAAGAATTTTAAATGAATTTGAGAATCACATAAGAGGCAACGGAAGCACTCAAAAAATACGCTTGTTTTCTTCTACCTGTAGTTATATGTTTTAAAATAAATATATTAGCTTTTTCAGTATAAGTACAGACAGTCAAAACCCTGAGGCTGAATCGATTCAGTCTTTGCAGGTTCGTCTAAGCTGCAGAGATTAAACTGAGAAGCAAGTAAACAGACATTCACTTTTGATTCAGGAAATGCTGCCACATGCCTGCAGTGGCTTAGCTCAGAAGCCAGAGGAGCGCTAGAGCAGCGTTTCTCAACCCATGGGTCACAACACAAAAGTGGGTTGCAAGAAGATTTTAAAGAGTTGCTGGAAGATCTGAGGGAAATGTTGCAAGTCTGCACAGAGCTGGCACACAGCGGGGGGAGGGGTGCCATGGTGAGCACACAGCAGGGCAACAGTAAAGCAACCTGAGAGGGAGGGAGGGGACTGGATGCAGCAGCTGGAGGGAAAGAGGGGAGAGAGAGGGGGACGCTCCTGGTTGGGGACCGGGAGGGTGTGGGTCATGGCAAGCTGATAGTTATGCTAATGGGTCCCAGTGGGAAAGGTTGAGAATCACTGTGCTAGAGTATGCCTGCCAGCCACTGCCAAAGGGGGGCAGAGGGGTACTGAATTCCCATGACTTTTCCCCCCTTCCCTGCCTGAGCAGAGGGGGCATGGCCAGGCCTCAGCCCAGGGCTAACACACTGGAGGGTGGAAGTTTAAATCCCCTCCCTGACCCACACAGGACTCCACCCCGGGTCTGCTAGGGTGGAGGGGGCAGTTGGCCTGTCTGGCTTCTGCCCCACCCTGTCCCTGCTCTCCACTGGAGGGTGGGGGGAGGGCAGCCCCTGCCAGGCTCTAGGAGGGGGTGGGTGGGGAAAAAAGTAGTGGCAATGAATTCATAAAAGCTTGAACAAGAATAGTCCTTTCTCTGAAGTGTGCATGTATTGAACACAGCAATGTGGCACCTCCAACATGTGACAAAGAACAACCAGAATTCTTCTCCTAAGCTAAGATACAGCCCTAAAACACCATGAGAGCGCGCACAACTTACTCCAACCTAAAATGGAATGTAATAAAGCACAAAGACAAGAGAGCACCTTGTATAAGTCTTACATAATCCTGAGGGCAGAGTGTCTCCTTACAGCCAGGTATTCAGAAAGTCCTTCTTGGGGAATCAGCAGGGGATCTTAGTTGTTGGAGTGGAGATCCTACAGGCCTCATCTCTACTTGGGTTTTTATAGGGGCACTTGCACCCCCTTCTCCCCCTTGGGTGCCTTGACATTAGTATGCTTGTCACCTGTAGCACCTTTGGCAGGACTCTCATGCATTCAATGTCTTTTGTCTCGTCTTAGGTATTCCAGTCTCCCACCTTTTACAGGTTCTACTTTACAATATAAATGTAGTTCTCTGGTTTCTTTGGCCTCACCAGCCCAAGCAGTCTGGGAGCCTCTCCTGTTCCTTTAGCTAGGTCTCCAGCACATACATGTGATGATTGTGCCAGGTGTTTGCCAACACCTCCCACCTCTGTGTGGTCCTGCAGGGCTTGGCCCTGTGCTCACAGGTGGCAGAGGACTAGTCCCTCCAGCCCTGGTTCCTCAGCCTCTTCCCCCTCCCCCATGGCTGGGGGGAACAGGGGAGAATTATGATCCCTCCCCCTCCCCTTATCAGCTGTGTGTGTGCCCCTGCCAAGAGGACCCCAGCCGGGGTCCCGTACCAGTGGGAGAGGGGATTTAAAGTCCCCTCCCTTCCCTTTGCCTGAGTCTGTCTGCTTATGCCCCCCACACCCTCCGTTCCAGCGGCAAAAAGTCTGGTAGGGACTGCCCCCCCACCCAAGCAGACCCAGCTGGGTTTCCCACCCCCACCCCCTTGTCAGCCTGCCCTCACTGGTCTGGCTAGGGAGCAGAGGGGCAGGACCAACCCTGTTCTCTGGAGCAGACAGCCCAGCCCAGCCCAGCCTACGGCTGCAAAGTGTCCTGGGACGCTGGGGGACTGTGATTTAACTTGAACCAGAAAGGTTCAAGTTAAATCGCTGGTTTGACCTGGAATCAGTTAAGTCTGATACCGTGTGCAACCAGGTTTATCTTAAACCAGTTTCAGCCATTTTGAAACTGGTTTATGTGCACTTAACTTCTGTTCTGTTACAAGTTTAAACCAGTTTCTGATCACTTAAACCGGTTTATGGGTAACTTCTCTACCTCTCCTAAAATAACATATATTCTTCTGCTTCTGAAAAGATTGCAAGGCCAGTGTGTTGTGGGTATTAATGCAAACCTTCAGTCTTTCTTTAGGGTAGCAGTGGTGAGCTGTAAATATCTTGTTGGATTTTAGGAGGGACCATATGCAGATTCTCTATGCTTAAGGCAAATTCCTTAATCACTGTCCTAGATTATTAATCTAATATCCCAGATTATTACTCTAATATAATCTAATCACTGTCCTAGATTATTATAATTATACGAAGGTCAAAACACAGATCCAAGCATTTTGGAATATTTTCCCATTTTGTTTGTTTAGATTTCCTTTAAATGGGTACATGTATATCTCATGTTTATTTATTTCTGTATTTAAGTTGTGCCTTGACCACATCAAAAGTCAACTTACTTTTGGAGTCAATTTGCTTTTCAACACAGTGAGAGCTAGACTTATTTATTCTTCGGCAACCCCCAGACCACCTTCCTTTACCACAGTAAAATATATTTTTATATTTTATTGCAGAGTTCAAATTAAAGAAAAGTATATCCTGGGAGTGTTCATCATTCACAGCACATTTCTTCCTGAAGTTCAAACTGAGACACAAATTAGGCTCCATGTGCAGAAAATAGAATTGTGCGTTGAATGAAATAACAACAAACCACATGAAATGAGATCACTAAGTAAAGAGTTAGGTTTCTTATGGATAGTTAAATAAAAATATCGAAAGCAATGCATGCCAAAAGCCATTAAAGCAGTAAGCCTTAGAGAGAGTCACGATAGCAACAACAAAACAACAGAGCACTTGAAGTTGATTTGAAAAGCATTTCAAATGGGGCCTTTTGTCTTCTGGTTAGAGATTGCACACTGCATTCCATCTATTTCTACTTCAGATCTAGAAGTACTAAACTGCTCCTCCACAGAATAAAATAGATACTTATCTTCATGATCCTTTGAAATATAAGAATAACAGTGTAGGATGTCTCTGCACATGCCTGCAAATTTTGTTTTGACAAACTGCATTTTATTACAACAGAAAAATATATAAATAGTGTTTTGAACTTTAAGAAATGTAGCCAGAGCTTTTTGAAGGCTTCCTCCTGCACGTTACCAGGCCTTAAACAGTGTGACTAACTCTGCAAACCCTCAGCTCAGATTGAAAGATAACCCAAAATTGCTTTCACCTAAAGTACTTGCATCTGTTAAGGATTAGATGTTTGACCTTACTTAACAAGCCAGAGTCTAGTGCTGATAATAGTAGTGTAATTAGATTATTTATCTTTAGATGAATTTCTGAAAAATAAAGAATTTTGCTCAGTGAAGCAATATGAAATGATTACTTCCTGTGTTTTTCAAATACTTATTAACCTGGCGCATATTAATAGAAAAGTAAAGAAATAACATCTTTCAAACTACAAATAGAAGCCTTGTTTGTACTTATCTTTATGCATTTCCATTAAGAACTTCAGAAAAGGAAACCAATCCACAAAAACGTGACAAGTAAATGATGGACTCCCCCTACCACCACCCACACTTCTGTCCTACAGTAAATATGAGAAGCCCACAAAGGGTGATAAGCCTTTACATTTCTTTGTGTGTAGGAATGATTGTTGCTTCAGCTGAAAGTTGATAAAGGATAATAGCTTTGTGAATGAGAAAAAATGCATCTAAAGTGTTTTTCTCTAATTTCCATTAGACAGAGTATATCCATGGTATACCTGAGGTAAATTTTTCAATGTAACACAGAAATGTATATGTCAGAATTCAAAATTCAATATTCATAGCTTTTCTTTTGCACAGACAGCAGAGCAAGAGCTAAATGACTGCTAATCCTTAACATAAGCACATATCCCACCTACACTCACTCTGCTACATTTCCATTTTCCTTCATTTTTATAAAACTTACTGCTTTCCTTATGATCTTTAGTATTTAAAAAGTTGATTTAAACTTAAACATTAAGCGTAACATCACATTCAGAATTTTTTCTCTTTTTAATTCTCTAATATAAAATTGTCAGACTCCTTTAAGGAAGCTCTATAACTTTAGTTAGTGGCAGCTTTATTAGGTTCTCTGTAGGCATTGTATGAAAGCTAATTTACTCCTCAGAGAACAGGTGGGAAAGGTACTTTGAAATTTTTTTTCTAACATAATTCCAGTGGACAGGGTTGGTATTGACTTCAAGAGAAGGTGCTTCCTTATTCTGATGCCTGGAATGAAGGCATTGTTAGGACTTCTTTAAGTCATGAGGAAGACTACATGGAAATCTTCCCTTTATGTTATATATTTATACCTCTATTCCCAAATAGGTTTAAAGTAAGAGAAAAGGTGAATTACAGATTTTTATCAGCACGTCACAGCCAGCCTGGGCAACTGCCACTGGCCATGGAGCCTGGGCTGCTTACAGCAGGCAGTGAAGAGGCTGCAAGCAGCTCGGGCTCCGTGGCAGGTAAGAGCTGCTTAGAGCCTGGGCAGCCAGGGGGTTGCAGCCAGTGCACTGGGGTCTGGAGCCCCAACCCACCTCTGGGGCCAGTGGCAGCTGCACACGCACCTTGGGACTCACAGCAGGCACAGGGCTGGGGCAGTGCAACCCTTGCCTTACCTCTGCCATCCACCCGGAGGCATGTGTGCACCCACCACCAGCAACAAGCATCAAGCCCTTTGCAGCTCCCCTGCCATCTGCCCCTGGCATGCCAAATTGAGGCATGGGTTGAGGTTGGGCTGTTTTTGGCACTCCAGCCCAAAATGTTGCCAGCCCCATTCTAAATCATGCTTAAAGTTACTTTTTAACTCCAAAAATTTAGAGAGAAGTATTTTCTGTAGTGATTTGAATATGTCCCAGGTTCTCTTGAGTATGCCCAGTCTGTTTGCCTATGTAGACATCTACACATCGAGGAGTAGAATTCCTTTGGGCACATAAGTGCCAAAAGATCCATGTAGACAACTAATAAACGGCCACTTAAATGACCAGTGAAGTAACAGAATGCTGCCCTTAGCATCTAGTAACAATGACTGTTTTCCCTGAATAGCCATGTTTTTCTGTTGCCTGGGAGTCTTCAGAAATAGAAGAGAAAAGGGTATTTTTTTAAATTAGGAAATACCATATACCACCAAAATTGCTGGGGAGAATTAGGGCAGATGTACTACCTCAAAACTACCTTTGATCTCTTCTGTGAAATTAACTGTATTTCACAGTGAAGGGGATGTTTACCCCTTCAAACAAGGGGAACTGAAAAGGGCCTGAGATAATTTTTGCCAGAGATTTTGAGGACTGATATATTGTTCTGATTATATATTGATCTATTTTTCCTCCAAAAAACCCAATGAAAATCGCACACTAATTTATGAGGATTGATCTATAATTGAGTCCCTGACAATCTTGACTCTTGTAATATTTTTGTGCATGCAATGAAAAAATACCAAGCCAGAATTTTTTTTAGTGCAATTCTTTTTTTAGTGCATCTTGAATCAAGGACCAGGACCCAAAGATCTAGTTTATCAGTAATTATCAAGTTATATTTGGTGGCAAAAGGGGTTTTTCCTAAAAGTAAACCCAGAAATATGGATTTACCTTATATGTAGGATTGACTTGAATTTGGAACAATGTGGTATATAAAGCTTGCTAGGAGAAAGAGACAGAAGTCTACAAAACAAAGAAAATAATTATTTGCCATGTTACAAGCATATTAACTTGAAGGAATAGGCTGACATTAAGAGGAGGAAAATGTAGGTTGAGTTTATAACACCATAAAGGCTTGACATTTTTCATAGAAATCAGTGGGAATTTTGCTTTTTCCTTCAGTGAAATTAGAAACAAGTCTCAAAGCAGCATAATGGCCTCATCACAAGAGATGTACAAACTAGACTGCAGGTATATGAAGAACAAAAAAACCATAACCAAATTATATGTAGTATTGAACAATTCTAATTTGACTGTGGAGAGGACTATACGGGTGGGTAAACCATTCTTGTCCAAAAATCCTTGATTCTCTGCACATGGAGTGGTCATTTTTTACATGGTTTTCATATTTAGATGCCAACTTTAATGTTGATTTTTTTTCTATTTTTTTTAACCAGTATCCACCATTAACCTCTCCAGTCCTTGAATTCCTAAAACCTCCCCTCACCACTGAACAGCACACTACACGCTCTACAGCTTCTGTTACCCTGATCACAAATACTGTGTCTTCAGCAAAGCCTGGGCCAACATTGGTAAAGGTAAGTTATTATGAAGGCATTTGGTGTTTGTGCTCTAAATCTGCTCTCTGTTTATAATGACAGGGGATATATAGATTCCTAGTTATGGTGCTTTTAAAAAAATTACATTTGTATCCTGCAAGTGCTCAGAAGAATAGCTGAGCTGTCAGCTGAAAACTACAGCAGGCTATCTGGAATCAGTCACATTTTGCAATGTTTGCAAAATGTTTCATTAGCCTACCATAAGTGTGCATGTGTACTCATTACTTTACTCTTCAAGTACAAAACTAGAGAGAGGTAGAGTTAGTAGCCATGTTAGTCTGAAATCAGGCAGAAGGTAGGGCATGATAGCATGCTAAAGATTAACTCATTCAGAGAGTAATAAGCTTTCATAGGTGACAGCCTACTTGGTCAGATGCAATGAATAGACTTGCAGAGAGCATGGGTACTAAATAGAAAGGAACAAATAAAGTAATTTAAATACAAAGAACTGGGAAAGGAGGAAGAAAGGATAATGGAAAGGGGCACAGCTGAGAGAATGAAGGTGGGTTGGAGAGACAAAGCAGTCAACCCAAAGAGTGACACGAGGGTTACAAAAGCTAGTCTAAGTAATGGGATAAGAATTCAAAGTCTCTACTGAGACCCTACGTAGCACAGTCTGGTCTGTGGATATTTTCTTGTTCTGTCAGTTTGCATCCAAGTTGGTTTTTAGAGTTTTGTTGTTTAAGACATCTGCTTTGAGGCCGGCGATGGGATGTCCAGGGGGTTTAAGCATTCTGCCACAGGCTTTTGTCTTTTTGGAATTGATGTCAAATTGGTGTCCATTCATTCTTTCACATGGGGATCACTGTGTCTGTCCAATGTGGATAGCAGAGAGGCTGTATAAGCAGGTGATGGCATATATGATATTGGTAGAGAAACAGGTTGGGGAGCTGCCTGCAAGGTACAAGCTTGAGATGAATAAGTTAAGTTTCTGAGGTGTCACCCTGCCCTGCCTTCACATACAAATGAAAATGCATAAAAAGATACATACTTCAGGGAGTAACCGGAGTCCTCCCACGCTGCTGTTAGGGACCTACCTAATTCGTAGGGGCTGCCCTCCCCCTCCCACCCCCAATCCCCCACCCCCCAATTTCAGGGGCAGAATGCAGGCCCGGGCAGTCATTTTGCAGGTGATGCGCAGTGCCCCCTCCCCCCCCAATGCCTCAGATTGGCCATGGGGCCCTAGTGGCCCTGCCCCTCACTGCCGATTGGTTTGCGGGGCCTGCCTATCATGTAGCCTTGCCCCTGACTGACTGCAAGGACTGTCCATCATGCAGCCCCGCTCCTCACTGCCAACTGATGGTGGGGTGGGAGCCGCAGCCATCTTGCCCGCAGCTTTGGGCAGGCAGCTCCCCCTTCCCCACCGGGCTGCCGCAGCACGCTGAGAACTGCTGGCTCCCTCCGTGGTGCCAGCATTTTCTTTTTGGTAAGTTTTTTTTTTTTTCTTCCCCACGGATTTCATGGGCATCGCCTGGATTTTGCGAAATCTGCAAAAATGCAAGTTAGGTAGGTCCCTAGCTATTGTGTATTCTTTATTGGTGAAAGTCATCCTCCCAGCACAAAAAAAGCCAGTCTGGTTTTGTGTGAGGGGCTCAGTAGGAACAGGAGGAATGCGTTCATTCTTGCTCCTTGCAGTTCTCTCTCAGTTAACTTGCAGTACTCAGGATGTACTGGATCAGGTCAAATTCTGCTCCATTATAATGATGTTGATTTGAAATGCATCTGCTGAGCTAAATGGAGTTAAACCAGAACACTCACATGAACAACTTTATCAACTTCAGAGACCCTTCAAAAAGTTTAACAGACCACATGCTTAACTAGTATGTGTATATCAACATAGAATTGCCGTTCATAATTTGGTGCTCTAAAACTGTTACCCATTTGTACTGGAGACTGATTCAGAGTTTGCTGAGGAGGAGGATTCCGTAACCAGAGGGTATCTGTACCGTGAACACCAGCACCTCAAGTAAGAGTACAGCTGGAGCAATCTCTAGATGAACACTATTTCTGGGATTTATGGGCTTGCACTGATAACATTCTCATTGATGTTCAGGCTTGAAACACAGACATAAAACCTTGCTTTAACAGTATTATTCCTATTGCAGACAGTTAGAGATATTCCAAAACCAGTCTCCTACATTTAAATGAAATGGGAGCAACTAGTAAATTTCCCAAGGCATGCAATCATTGCCGCAGCCCTTGAGAGGAACTGGATTTTTTTCTGAACTGTCATTTCATACATTCTCTATATACAGCTTGTTCACAAAGAGTTTTTGGCATATCTTACTCTAGGTTGGCATTTTTTAGTTTCCTCCTCAGAGATTACTTTTAGAAAATCCCATGTTATTGGGAGTATGGTTTATTATAGAGCCACATTTTAAGGACCCTTGTAAGGGAGAAATTCAAGCAAATACTTATTTCAGCCAAGATCGTCTCTGATCCAAGCTGTCTTCAGAGTACTGATTTTATTTCCTACCATTATGAGAAAATTTCTAGATACTTTGGAGGAAAGTTGTTCAATTCACAATCAACTGGATGTTTCTATTGGAGCTAAATATGATCTTGAAAGGCTGTTGTTGAGCTTTGTTCAGAGTGTTTACTGAGGTGTTGGAAGTGTTAGAACTGTAACCCACTGAAAATTATATCCTTTTAGATTAGTGAAGGACAAAGGAGATGTACTGGGTGTATTATTGAAGATGGTCAGTGCCTTCTTTAGGGAGGATACCATGTTATAATTGTTCGAGAAACCCATTCTGGACATTGACAATCTAGTTATTTTTCTGTCTTCCAGTTTTTGAGAAGGCTGCAATAAGGTAACCGTCATAGTATCTAGTGCCTCAGCTTTGGATTACAGGCCTAAGTATGGGACATGTATTCTTCATGTTAAGTAGTTCTCCATAATGACCCTGTCCTGTCTTTGAACCAGTATTTACCAACTTTTGGATCATGCTGCAGGGCCAGATTTTTTTTGAATTGGCCTTTGTAGAGATGTGGTAGAATGTATACAGAGTTTAGAATTTGATTATAAACAGTAGATTAGGAAAAGGGTTGAGTTTTTTAAAAGCTAGTTTTGGTTCTGTAATTTTAAACATTAGTTTGCACTTGTGTATAGGTGCTTTTATTATAAAACTAGCCAAAGTACCTGGCTTTGCACGGGTTGTGGGTACATTGAAGCGCCGGTCATGCTTACAGAGCTGGAGTGTTGTCTGCATGAATGACAACATTATACTCTGGTGTCATCTTCTCCATGGCACACTTGAAATTATGAACATAGTTGTTTTCCTTGTGGAGTGTCTTGCAACTGCAACACCACCTGCAGGTTGGTTTGAATGACATTGTTTCAACGCTGCTCAGCCTGCTTTGTATTGTCACCCATGAAATAGATCTGTAGGAATTTGGGCTCTTCATTTGGGGGTGGCATCAGACTGCCAATCTGATGATAAACCTCGCCCTGCACTTCAGATGTGGGCGTGTAGCCAGATTCTCTGATCTTTTGTTGGTGCCAAAAGATGTCATTTGAAAGCATGAGTTGTATCTTCTAATGTTGCTTTGGGAATGATGTGCAGCTGGAGTGTTGCCTGGCAACACTGTATGAAGGAGCTCAGGAGGATCATTCATTTGGGGCAGTTCAACTTTGCCACTGTTGCAGCATATCCCTGGAGCTTCTCTTTTCCATCTCATTGCAAAGCAGTGGCTGCAAGAAGTCACCATTGAGCCAATTGCAACTAATGGATCAGAACCCTAATCTAAGGCTGGATTGTAGAAGAACGTGGAGTTTTCCTGTTCCCTCCAGGGCTGGTTCCTGGCTGCAGCCATTGCTGCTCTGTTTGCAAGTTGCTATGCAGGAGTTTTGGTTGCTCTGGATGCAGCCATTGCTGGTTTGTTTGTTTCTCGTCTTGCAAGTTGCTGCTCTGGAGTCTCAGCCGCTTTGGCTGCAGCTTTTCCAAGTCAATTTTTGGCAAGTTTGCTTCTTGTAGATTGCCTTACAGGGAATGCCTCTCACCACACCCTAATCAGTCCCTGAGAAGGCCCAGTACGATTTTCTCCCTGGACTTTCCTTAAGCCCTCACTCTGCCTGCGGGTGCTCCCAGGTCCTATTAACCAGTCCCAACCACAGCCCTTAGGGGAATACTCCTAAATGCGGAGCCTTCTTCAGCTGTACTGGTTGACCTTGGCCAGGAACTTTGAGCTTTGCTAAATAATGTTTTGCACGTACAAATTTACTCTGCTTCCTGGGGCTAACCTGTCACAGGGGGTCATAAAGTATAGATCAAAAAATCAGTGAAGTTTTTTTTGAGCCAAATCAACACACACACACACACTTTATTAATATAGAAGAAAGAAAGCAAATAGAATAAAAATAACATTACTACTACAAAAGATCATTTATATGGCATTTCAGGCACATTCTAGCTGCTTGCAGACATTAAAAAAAAAAAAAAAAAAGCACTCTCCCAGAAGTAGCAGCACATTACTTTGACCTGGTTCCACAGCATCTGTATAGATCCGGCATTTCAGCAAGGCTTTTGGTGCTTTTATCTAATAGCTGATTCAGTCAGTTTTTAGATAAAAACGCCAAAAAGCCCCACTAAAGCACCTGATCTATACAGACATGAGGCAAACCAGGTCCAGCTAATGCAATGCCTCTTCTGGGCATGCACAGGGCTCAGTGCAGGAGCATGCCAGGCCAGGTGGGGGGGCATGTTTAATATCTGCAAGTAACCTCTATTCTTGGCTGCATAGTTCCATGTTTGTAGATGACTATGCATGTATGTAGACTGGGTATGTGCAGCAGGCTGTGCCCTGGCCATGTACATTTTTGGCTTTGCGCATGCAGTCCTTAAGGAGGTGTAGCACTAAGGCCCAAAAATATAGTTGCCTTGAAACATGTAACAAACAGGTGTTAGACCTCAGTGCCAGTAGCAGAATGTTAGAGTGATTGCCTGGGAAGCTGGAGCTTTTGGCTGCCTATAATATAATATATGGTGAATTTATATTGGAGGTAGTGCAAATCTTTTTTTTTTTTTTAAGGTACATGGTTTAAGAAGAATTGGTGAGGACACATGGAATTTTCAGTGCACTAATTGTATTCAGTTTTGTATCTTAATTTTATCTAGTGCTGTTGAATACCTAAACCCATTTTTGTGGCATGGTAGGATAGATGAGAACTGTTTGTGAGGATCTCAATCCAGATATTAAAATTTGAAGTACTGTACTCTCGGTAGGCTGGTGGAAGCAAACGGAAGATATGGTGATATCTCATCCTTGAAGAGTGTTTGTATGCCATTTTGAACGTGGCTGTAAAATCTAGATATAGTGTAAGGGAAGAGATCTGTTGACTGAGTGATCAAATTGTAGCAAGGTAAAAGGACTTCTCATTTACCTAACTGGCAATGTCACAGATTCTCTAAGATGTAGAGTCTGCTACTGTGTTATTTTGAGCCTGGATTACAGCAGTGTATTTTATATGGGGTCACATCTTGAACTTTATCTGGAAACCCAGGTTAGTGCAGAATTCAATGGCTCAATTGTTAACTGGCATCACTAGGTGGCAGCATGCCTCCCAGTGCTATGTGATCTACACCGGGGGCAATAATAATGAGAGACATCAACTCCTTTTACTTAGACTGGGTAAACACTTCATCAGAGCAAGATGTGGAGATAAAATTTCTGAATATAATAAATGAGTGCCTTCTAGAACAGCTCATCTTGGAACCCATAAGAGAAGAAGCAATTCTAGGCCTAATCCTAAGTAATACACTGGACCTGGTTCAAGAGGCTGCTCTTGGTAAGCCACTAACAGTGACCATAACATCCTAAAGGGAGGGAGTGAGCCAAAATCCATCACACTGATATGCCACTTTAGAAAGAGAAATTACATGAAAATGAGGACCTTAGAAAGAAGTTATTAAAAGGATCAGTCAAAAACAATAAAAGAGACCAGCAGGCAGCCTGGAAGCTGTTTAAGATTCCTATATTAGATGTATTTGTATACCCCAAATCACAAGGGGTACCAAGCAATCTAGTAGAACTCTTGCATGATTTAATAGCAGAGTTAAGGAGTCCATCCAAGCCAAAAAGATATCCTTCAAAAAATGGAAGGCATGCCCAGATGAAGAAAACAGGAAAGCCTGCAAACTCTGGCAGGTCAATTGAAAAAGTGAGATAAGACAGGTCAAAATAGAACTTGAGTGTCTAGCAAAAGCTATTAGTTAATAATGAAAACTTTAAAAAAATACCTCAGAAGTAGGAAGCCGGTGAGAGAATGAATGGGAGCATTAGGTGTCAAAGGTGTAGAAGATGCACTTGGGGATGATAGGGCATAGCAGAGAAGCTAAATTAATTCTTTGCATCAGTTTTTACTGCAGAAGATCCTTGGGAAATTCCCACACCAAATCAGTCCTTCCTAATGGACGCATCTAAAGAGTTGGACCACACTGAAGTGACAAAAGAAGTTTTAGAACAAACTGATAAATAGTAATAAGTTGCCAACCCTGGAAGACATTCACTCAGTAGTTTTGAAGGAACTCAAAGGTACCACTACAGAACTGTTGGCAATATTATATAACCCGGTGATTTTTAACTGGGGTGCCAGAGCACCCTGCAGTGCTAGAAGGCCCTTCCAGGAGTACCACAACATGGGTGGAGACAGATCTGGAAGTAGCTGCGGGTGGAGCCTGTACTATTTTTGCCGCCCTTCCCAGTCCAAATCCCACATGTCCTTCCAGGAACAGAGGCATGCCAGGCAAGTGGGACTGTCCTGCACCCCTCTGTTTCCAGGAGAAGCATGTGGGATCAGACTGGGAGGGCTCTGGCAACAGCATGGGATCTGGCTGCCGGCCTTTCCACTGTCCGTTTAAAGGAGCCAGTCTGGCCCGTGGAGCAGCTGTTTGCTTTGCCCATCCAGAGAGGTCAGGCTGGGCTGCAGCAGCCCTTTACACTCCGCATTTGCAGCAGCCCTTTACACTGGAGCAGCTCGGTGTGGGGACATCAGGGCAGGTACAAACCACCCTTCCCCCCCACCCAAGCGATGCAAGGGAGTTTTGGCCAGGGCACAAAACTCATTAGTTGTGCCTCTGCTCCTCTCTACTTTAGGTTTAGGAGAAAACCCTAATACAGGCAGAAGCATGCAGCCCCTGTTTAAGAACTAATGAAGTAAGCAGGGGGAGTTCAACAGTGGTTCTGAAACAGGTGCTGCCAAATTCAGAAAAGTTATAGAAGAGTCTCCTGACTTTAAAACGGTGGAGAGCCACTGATATAGCCTGTCAATTCAAGCGGCATGTGCCAGAGGACTGGCAGGTTGCCAACACTCATATTCAAAACAGGCTTTAGATGTGATCCTGGGAACTAAATACCAGTGAGTCTCACTTCCATCCTTGGCAAGTTGGTAGAGTCTATAAAATCAGCAGTCACATGAACAAATATGATTGCTGGGGAAGCATCAGCATGGTTTTTGTAAGACAAATCCTGTCTCACCAACCTGCTAGAGTTCTTTGAGGTTGTTAACAAGCACATGTCAACTGGATCCCCTTGTTCATGACATATTTGGGTTTTCAAAAAGTGTTCAACAAGGTCCCTCACTGAAAGCTTTTAAAAAAACTGAGTTGCCTAAAAAAACCGAGTTGCATGGGACTGGAGGCAAGATTCTTCTGTGGATCAAGTGATAGTTAAAAGATACAAAGCAAAGGGAAAGAGATAAATGGTCACTTCTCAAGATGGAGGGAGATCTGCTCTGAGCCCAGTTTTATCATTTTCATCAGTGATCTGAAAATGGGGGTTTGAAGTAAAATCTCCCAAGACTTTAGGTGTTAGTAAATTATTCCAGGTAGTCAAATCCCAAGCTGTCAGAAAGAAGCTGCACCAAACTGAGTGAGTGGGTAAAAATAGGGAAGATGAACTTCAGGATTGACAAAACATTAAAAGATCACTTTTAAGAGTTAATGGGCATTTTTACACATGTAAGCATACCACTACCATTTTCTACTTGCTGACATGCATTTTGCTGCTTATATAGCTGCATGCAACGCAGCATGGTGCATGTCAGCTCACGTAAGAAGGAGACTTGATTAATCGAATCTGCTCCAAAGCGGCAGATCTCCAGTGCGCTGTGTGACTAAAAAGTCTGTGTGTAAATGTTCTAAGTTTTCAGCACACGCTTTTTAAAATAAAAGTGTTTAGTGGGAAATATATGAAACTGGCTGCAGGCATTAATAAGATGTGTATATATGTGGAACTCTTCGTTTAGGTTCTAAATTGGATGTGATGGGTCTGTTCTGGTTTTTTGGATTTAACTGATTCCGTTTGCTTACTTACACAAATATATTTTTTTCCTACTTTTTTTTAACAAAAATTGGCTATAAAGCTGTGTTGATTATAGCAATGGGCAGCATTCTCTCCTGCTGTCTCCTTTTCAAAACAGGTTTTCTTTATGCTTTACCTTCATGTCTTCACACGGTTGGTTCATAAACCAGATCTTTATGTAATAGCTGTTGTCTTACAAGTTTTTTTCTATGCTTCTGTCTGTAAATAGCAAAGCCACCCCAAGAATCCCAATGACAAACACCGGAGCAAGAAATGTAAAGAACCTAAGCCCAGGGTGAAAAAGCTGAAGTATCATCAATATATTCCACCTGATCAGAAAGGTGAGAAGAACGAACCACAGATGGACTCCAACTATGCTCGTTTGCTACAACAGCAGCAGCTTTTTCTGCAGCTGCAGATCTTGAGCCAACAGCAACAACACTACAACTACCAGACGATTCTGCCTGCACCACTCAAGTATGTGAGGCTTTGTCAGTTTTTTCCCCTAATAAAATTATTTCATTTTTTTTTTCTTAATAGTGAAAATTGTTGTGAAATATAGACTTGTGCTTGAGAAATAAATAGTCTGTTTGATACACAGGGGAGTGTGGACTCATTACACGTGAGCCACTCATATTTTAAAGGTTGGTTAGTGCCTATGCCCTCAGTATCACCTGTTCTTCAGTCTGTAGTTCTCTGCATCATTTACCAGCACACACAGGGCATTTTTACACGTGTTCTGAGATGAGGCGCCAGGTGCTTTAATTAATGAGCCACGCTAATGAAAAGCACCTGCGTGTCATGCGTCCCCACACTGAAAAAATGGTGGCAAGTCACTTTGAGCTAAAGTTCATCAAATGTGTTTTATTTCAAAGTGCCCCGCCACCATTTCTTCAGCAGGACACACAGGGATGCTGATAAAGGTGATGCAGAAGGCTGCTGCAGTGCATCTATTTCTGTGCTCCAACCCGCTAGATTTCCAGCGCGTCGGAGCGCGCTCCCCCCATGTCTGTAGGAGCCCATAGTGATGAAACTACTATTAGTCTGATTTATTAAAAGGGTAGTAAAGACTGAAACTACTGCCTTAATTTTGGCCTGGGGATATGTGTACAAACAAAACCCCTCCACTCCTCTGTCTACTGTATTTTTTAAAATTAAATGTGCATTTGAAATTCACAAGAATCCTGATGTCTTATTAACCTTGTAGGTTTCAAAACCCTGCCCATAGGGTAGTGTAAATACTGGGTGGGTAGATCGGAGAGAGATGCAATCAACAGATACGTTTGCTTATTACAAATAAAATTAGCATCATGTTGCTTTTGGAGTCATAGGAGAAGCTTTTGCATTATAGGCAACATTTTGGAGGTGCTGAGGTGTTTAATAAGAAATGTTGGGCTTTAAGTTACTGGCAATAAATTAAAAGTTCAGCCTATCTTGGTCATTTTTATATGGCATCCTAACACCAAGACGGTACGAGTATCTCAGACATTTTCCTTCTACACCCTTGTGATATAGGAAAGTGGTATATCTAGTTTAATAATTAAATACAAAATAAATAATTTGTTCAAGTACTTAAAAGGAGTCTGGCCAAGCTGGAAATTGACCTCAGATCAACAAGGGTTTCAGTTTCTTAATCACGTGATTATCCGTCCTGGACTACTTTCATTGGAACACCATAGTTACATAATAATAAATTCTTTAAATTAGTTTTTTAAAGAGTAAGACTGTTTTCCAGCCTTTCTTGACAACTGATAGTAGATTACTAGAAGGTACCATCTGAGACAACATTTTTATCACTGCCATGCACCCTATCAGTTATTGTGGTGCTTGCTATCAGCAGTTCCTTTTGTTATAGGTACTGATTTTTCAAAAATATATTTACCCCTGAATAATAAAACAAAGAAAAAGGACATTTTATATACGTTATCTAAATAATGGCATCCCTTTTACTTATTGTTAAATTGTCTAGGCTTCTTACTAGAGATTAATGATTTGTACTGCATATAAAAAGCAAAATACGGTGGTCAGTACTTCATCCTTAAATTCATATGAAACTTGGATAAATGATAGCACATTACAAATTATAGCCTTTCTTCTTGGAGATAGTTTTTAGATAATGTACATCTTTATGGTGCCAGGTAGGAAACACAGGAAATGGTATATTGCCTATTTTCTGCAAATCTGTAGAAGCAGGGAATGAAAATCTGTTTAAATTCATTCATTTAAAAATATTATAGTAATGAAACAAAGCTTAGTCCTGTGCACTGTCAGAGCAGTTTAATTGTTTCTAATCTAATAAGTATTTTAATTCCCAAAACAAACATTTAAGATATCTTACTAGCACCACTTTAAAAGACCCTTGAGATACTAAGATGTAAGTATTGTTGCTCAGAAGCAACAGTAAAAGCATAATTACATAAACCATGAATGAAAATTGCAGCTGTTCAGGAAGATGAAGAGGAAGTCTTGAAATTCAGTGACTGTTAAATATATTTAGGTCTCTTGATACAAGGACTCATTGTCTGATCTTATTCTTTTTTCAAAAGAAGATTAAGATTAAACTTTTGGATGTTTAGAAAATGCAAATTGATTTTCCAATAACATAGAATAATAATAATAATAGATCAAGCAGATTAAACTAGAATAAAACAAGATGCTTACCAATACATGTATTTCCTTGATGTGACATTTCCTTGGAGCTTGAAGTTTGGGAATTTGGCAGAGGGGCATAGTGGCCATATTAATGGCCACTGTTTCCCTGCTGCCAAATTTCCAGACCTGTGGGGAGTTCTGCAAGCCAGATGAGATGGCTCTGCAGGCTTCATTTGGCCTGTGCGCCAGAGGTTGAGCACTCCTGACCTAGCGTTATATACTTAATTTCTGAAAGGCACGTTTAAATACCAGTTCTAAATTCTATTATTTTATGCTGCTGTCCTATTTAAGTTGTTGTGAGGATGACCAGTTGAGGAATAGATTAAATATAAAGGAACATTTTAAGAAAATTATAGTAAATTGACAGTTACTAAAAATATTTAAAAGATTGGTTTCACAATGCCTTCTATTCTGAAATAGTGCAAAGATTTTTGAAGTATTTAGAAATTATTGTTGCATGTTTCTCATCTTCTATCTTTTATATTCTCATGCAGAAACCAAGACATTTAACCACAAACTAAAGGTAGATCTCATTTTACAGATGTAGTATACATCAGATAGTATATGCCAGAACAGTCTGTAGATATCTCTTTACTAGGGGTGCACAGATAGAGATTTTTTGAGCTGATACTGATAGCTGATATTTAAGGAGGCACATCGGCCAATACCAATACAATATCCAATACAGGTGCAGGTGGTAAGTCTGTTGTGGTGGAAGGGGAGGGGGGAGGAAAAAGGTTGGGGGGGAGATCAACACCCCCTGCAGTGAGGGAGCAGGGGCAGGCACTGCCCGGGGGGTCAGGGGTGAGGGGTGGAGGTCCAGCTTGTGGCAGGGGCAGCTCCTGTTGCTGTCTGCACCCCAGGAGGGGGGGCAAGGCCCAGATCTGCACAGGGTGGGGTGGGTGGTCTGGAGCTGGCACTGTGGGGGGGCTCTTCTTGGCGGGGGCTGGGCTCAGAGCAGGCACTGGAACAGGCTGCAGCCACCCTACATTTTGCCACAGCTCCACTCCCAGTGCCACCGCTCCCACCAGCCACTTGGCACAGCCTTGGCTCTTCCCAGTGTGTGGGTGCAGGTGGGACATAGAACTGGGCTGTGCCTCAGGGCGGCAGCACTGGCAGCAGAGCTGTGGTGAAATTTGGGGCAGGGTGCAGCCCCTCCCAATGCTGCCGGCACCCGCTCCAAGCCCAGCCCCCGCCGAGAAGAGTCCAGCGCAGCGCTGGCTCCAGCCCACCCCATGCAGATCTGGGGGCACACCCCCTTCACACCACTCTCCTAGGGTGTAAGCAGCAGTGAGAGCTGTGCCTCCATCCTGCACCCCACTCCTCTCACCGCGGGGGTGTTGATCTGTGCCCCCCCCATGCCCCTTTCTTTCCCTTCTGAATTACCAGCTGGAGGCAGCTCTCTGCACTGCCCACTGTGCTCTGTGCTGCACTGCGGCTGTGTGTAGCATGGACACTTACTGGCCCAATATCCAGTACAGCAAATTTTCTTTATATCAGTACCGATCCAATATCAGACTGATGTATCAGTGCGCCTCAACTCTTTACAAATACCTGTAATCTCCTGGCATATTCCAGTGGAATCCTTTCTGGGTTACAGCTTTATTACAGCTTTAGTGACACTTAGCTACTATGCTCTCCATGTATTTCTTGCAAAACAAAAATGGAATGTCTCCAGCCTCCAGTGAAGCCAGTGGAGAAGTATATATTAAGTGCTTGTGAAGATCACATCGTTTAGGTGTCTGAATATAAATTCAGATGCTTAACTTTAGGTATTTAGTTTGAAAATGTCAGTTTTAGCTGTGGCTATAAGCAGATTAATATTAGGCAATGTGTTTAGATAAAATAGGGATGCATGTTCTCCTCCTGTGCTATTTGTTAATATATCATAGTGAATTACCATTCTCCAGATGATCCTTACTAATTTTTTAAAAAGGTAAACCTTCATTTGAAGAGAGCTTTTAATGTTATAATCTTACTTACCTGCTTAATTGTACCAGTCAGCAGAAGCTTGGTCAGTTTCAACGTTCTTTGTTTTTAAGATCAGATTGTGATATGCCTGCGTCAGTAAGATACAGTTAAGTATTAGGCTATTTAAATAAAGCCAGTAGTTTGATATGGTATGGGCCACATTGGCATATACTTTAATATTGTAAAAATAAGTAAGAGAAATGTGTAAAACTAAAGCTAAAGTTCGTAAAATACCAACCATTCTTCACAGCAGACTTCCTCTGCAAGCAGTTCTAGAATATCTAAAATATTTACTGAATCCAACTAACATTTTAAATGTATCTGAGGAAAATCCATGTACCTTGAATTCAGCAACACGTCCTCTTAAATGTAAATACTGTAAGAATCAATGCATTTTAATACCTTTTTTTCATTAAAAGGTCATTGAATGACAAACAGATCAGCAATGGGAATACACCACTGAATACTTTGAGCAACAGCACACCTACAACAGTAGCCAACACACCAAGACAGAACAGTAATATGCCCAGCAGAAAACCAGGACCACTGCCTTCAAGCTTGGATGACTTGAAGGTAAAAATAGAGGGATTTCTCCCTGTGTTAATATTAGAAAAGCTTATAATTTACAAACTGTTACTTATAAACATAAAGTAAAATATTTTTTCTTATGGAAACTCTACCTTCACACTGAGTTTTATATAGAAATGTTTCTGTGGTTCATTTATTATCATCCAGCAATTTTGTTTCGCTTTAGCTTGCATACCAAGTGTTCATAAGCACTTCTCTTGTTCAAAATATTTTATAATTTTCATCTGATTCTTACAGCATTCCTCCATTTCAGATAAGAAAGGAATTTACAGTAGATAATACATGTACTTTATTTGCTTGGTATTTACATGCTTCTCTGGATGAGCAGAGAAGAATAACCATCTAGATTAGGTGTGTCAAAGAAACAGCCCACAGGCTGGCCCTTGGAGCCCTATCATCTGGCCTCTGGTGCTGCCTGTAGATCTCAAAGTTGACCCATAGGCAGCATGAGAGGCACACCAGCTAGCCTTGTACACTGTACACAGTGCCTGCTCCAGCTATTTAAGGACTACACTGTACACAGCATTCATTCCAGCATGTGCCGGCTCAATGCTGGATCCAGCAGGGTGTTCCAGAGCAGCCGTCATGTGCAGTGTGGCTCCAAAGTGGCTGGAGCAGGACTGCACTGCCTGCAGCATCCACTTCAGTCACTCCAGGACATGCACTGGATCCAGCGTGTGGGGTGATCTATGGGTCTGATCCAGCCTGCAGACCAACCCAGTACCACTGAGTTTAAGAGCCCTAATCTAGTTAAAGCAGACTACATGCTAAGATTTTACTCAAACAGATTTTTACACTGACATATAATGACTCCCTCATAAACTCTTGTGCAGAAGTTTAATTCAAACAGGTCCTCTGAGACATTTGGAGAAATCACTGTTGGAATTTCTACGCAGTTATAACACCAGTAAAGCAGTCAGTCTCAAACCAGATTTTTTTCCCTTTATGTGCACAAATTGGATTGGCTGGTCTTGCACAAATTGGATTGGTGTCTTACCAATGTGAAACTGCCAAAAATGTATGCACAAGGATTTTGTTCATTCCAAGGACACACTTCTCTACATTTGGTTCCACTTACACATATTTAAAGTTTTTATACAGAAACTATGGTATTTACTAGAAATAATTCTGTATCACATATAAACAGAAGAATTCATCTTTCCTATTTACATCTATACAGTACAGCTAACTGAATTATTTGTTGCTAGTTATACAGCATAGGCTTTTTTGGGTTATTTGTTTCCTGGAAACTAATTGTTTATGAAGCCCCCAGATGTCTGTTCAGAATGTTATATGGCCAATCCCATACAGCAAATAACTCTTTTTGTTTCCTAATTGGAAACAAACTAAACAAGGGAATAATGAACACACTTCTTACCTGAAAATTCATTTTGATTCATGCATGGAACTTTCAGAATTAATGAATAATTCGTGAAACATCAGACAGTCATGTGAACATGAAACTATGAACTGAAATGCCTATTTTTAAAAATATTTGCATTTCACTTTTCTAGTAGTCATATATAACAACACTATATATGATATTTCCTCAGAATAACTTAATGTTGAAAAAGAAAGCTAAAGCTGACACTGGGGCCCCTTTTACAGATTACAGGTATCGTGCAATTAACTGGTTAATTGTGCAGTTACCTTAAGACCAGCTACACATGCAAAGTAGCCATCACACAATAAAAAGCTCCAACCAGCTATGAAGTTAGATCTCAAAAGCATGTACTAACTTTATAGTTGGTTGCTTTCAAGCTTTATTTTACATGTGTAGCAAGGTCTCCCCTGTGGCTGGGAGCCCCATCAGCTGACAGGGCTCCCAACCCGCAGGGGAGCGTTAAACCCCCAAGCCCTGGGAATCGTGGCTGCCATGATCCCCAAGGCTTAGGGGGACCATGAAACCTCTGGCCCACATGGAGCTCTTGGCCCATGACACAATTGGGACCAGGAGCCCTATCAGTTGCGAGGTCTCTGTCCCAGGTGATGATGAGGCACAGCCAGGACCAGGAGCCCCATCAGTTGTGGGATCTCTTAGATCTGGCTGTGTTGCCCGTGCAGCTGGGAGCCCTAGGATGAAACCCCTAAGCCTTCAGGATCATGGCTGCCATGATCCCCAAGGCTCAGGGGGGCATGAAACCCCCAGTCCCCATGAGGCTCTCAGCCTTGGCTGCACCTCACATGCATCTGGGACTGAGAGTCCCACAACTAATGGGGCACTCATCCCTGGCTATGCCTTGCACAGCCATGACTAAGAGACCCCACAACTGGCTCAGATATAGCTGCACCTCGCACAATTTTGGCATCCCTCAGTTCCAGCTGCATGTGAGGTGTAGCTGAGGCCAAGAGCCCTGTCAGTTGCAGGGCTTTTGGTGTGGCATGGCAGGCACAACTGTATGGATCACACAGTAGATCCAGTCACACCCTTACCTGCACATGTAGAGGGGGCCTGATACACTGAAAATAGATAAGGACCTCAAGTTTTTAGTATTCAGTAGCTACTGTGTAAATGCTCTTGTGTGAGGCAGCAGAGACATCTAGTGGATAGCTGATCTGCAGTTTATATTTCTTAATCCAATAGTTTTTTAATGGAAAGCGGGGGGAAAAAAGGTTTCTGAGATTAGATTTTTGTGTCAAGAATTTACTGATTTCAAAGCTAGTATTTTCATATGAAACAATTATAGGACATGCAACTTAGACTTAACTTTAAAGTTGGAAATGCTAAATAGTTACATATGCAGTTCGCAGTGGTCCGAAAAGTTCTTATCCATTCCTGCTGCAATTTACCAGTATTCTGCTCTACTGCCCACAATAGTATTTTTAAATACTTATTTCTAGTGCAGTTCCAGTCTTGTGGAAAGACCTGCTGCGAATGTTTTTAACACCATATCGTTTACATGTGGGCTAGGCAGGATCCAGCCCTGGGAGGCTTTAAAACTAATATGCAGATTAGAATGCATATGGGATGTTCGTGTGAAAGCTACTGAAAAAATGGTAAAACATTTAAACGATAAAATATTTTTCACATTCAAGCAGTTATCCATGTAAATTCTCCTGGTGCTGTGCATCAGAATTAGATTCTTTAACTCAGGTGTTTGTGACTGTTGGCTGCATCCCAAATGCTATTGTGCTTCTCACCAAAGGTTCTAGGGAGCAGAGAAGGCCCAATTGTCCCTTGGGTCCTTCTTACTACCTGTAGCAGTGGGGTGAACTTCTTCCATATCAATTTATAGTTTTATGCTGTTGATTTTGTTTTCTGTAGTGCATTGACAAATAAGATCTGTAAGTTTGTTACTTTGATTTTACCCTTACACACATGCATACCACCAGTATAGCATTCCTAGAATGACAGAAGCCAAGTCAAGAAGAGCAAATCTAAGATTGGTTGTTCGTGAACCTCTTTATTGGTAACCAGTACCACTTCAGTGTCCTTTAAAGGACCTGTACCAGACACATGTCCAAGGTGTTCTTGGAGAGTGAGAAAGAGGAAAAATTTTAGCTTCTTATGCAAGTCAGTCAGGCTTCCTCAAGCTCCAAACAAAGTGTGGTATCGGGTCATTTGATCTTGATCAGTGCCCTGCTGGAGCTCTGATTTCAAATATCTTAGTATATATCTATTCTGAGGCTGCCTTTGTACAGAGATCCTCAACCCAGATTGCTTCTGGTAATCCCAGTATCTTCCATGTTGATACTTCCATGTTGATACTAATTGCATGTTACCCATTAGTTGCATAAGCCATCACAATACCAGAACTTTACCAGTACTTTCTATTTGGCAAATTAGGAGAGGCAATTGCCAAACCACTGCAGTTGCTGGAAATATGTACTCTTCTCTGGTATGCAAAGACAGGCTACAGCTAGGAGGATTACATCTCTTTTAGATGGTTATATGCCTTTTCTTCCTCTTATGGTAAGCTTGGCAGAGAACTCCCAAATATCTCCCAAATATCCAACATCCCCATTCTGTGTACCTTATTGAAAACCAAGGATAAATTCTTAGAAGGGATCCATGAGGGGTAGTAAAAAGAGATCTCAGCTTCATAAAGACTAAATTTTCAACTCCTCTGCCACACTACTTACACATTTTACCAGCTATGGTCTTGATAGACACAGTGGGAGATACCACCTTATTTCAGGGGCCTGCTTTGTCTACTGTTTCTAAGGCTAGATTGTTCCTAAAAGAGACAGAGGAAGCCACCTCACATGAGCCACCTGGTTTTGCCTACAAGTACGTAGGAGGAGAAGGATGGGGGAAAACGTGCATTAGGAAAAGAATATTCAATCCTTAATGTAATTACTGCATCCTCTCTTAACAAAACTGTGAATCTGCCCACAGTGGCCTCAAATGAGATTAAAGTTTCACCAGATCTGATAAAATAAACGGTGAGAACTTTACATGCATCTCTGGAAGGTGAACAGAAAAATACAAGTTTTTACATATTTTGCATCCTTTCATAGCAAGAAAACTGGCTGTGACCATTGAGATTTATTACAGCCTGCAAAAACCACATGGCATATACATAAGACTCTTGGCCACACTAGAAAGAACTGATAGGAGACATTAGCTTCTTGTGCTGTGGATTCCTCCTAGGGAGTACTTGCTTGGGAGTCCCATCCTTGTATGGTCTCCTTGAAGCCAGTCCAAGCAGGGCTTCAACAGTGAGGAGAGCCCTAGATCCTTCCAACTCTGAGGCCCCAGCCACATAGTACCTGACCCTCCCTGATAACTTTGCTGCCACTACAGTTCTAGAGTGGTTTGGCCTCTTGAGCACCTTTACACATGCCAGACTAACTGCTCCAGCAGCCTCCATGTCACATCTATCAAGTGTTCCTGCACTTCAGAACGGGCGGGCTCTTGAACTAAAGCTCATCGAATCAGCTTTAGCTCAAGCGCTCAGGCTGCCATTTTGAAGTGTGGGATGCTGAATACACATGATGCTGTGGGCACTTTAATTAGAGCAACTCTTGGAGCCTCTCTAATTAAAGCACACACACACGCCCTCCACCCCGGAGCACATGTATAGATGCCCCTTATGTCCATGGCCAACACTAAAGGAATGGAGGCTAGCTCCTCACATAACTCAAGAAAAGTGATAGCCTTCATATGGCATTTATGGACCAGACCCACTGTTGGCCATTCCAAGTCTGCATGACAGTGTGTTCTCCACCACCCTGATCTGGTCCAGAACTACCATTAAAGAAAAAATCATTCAGATATCTGTTTCATATCTCTAGACTTTGTGACTTCTGCTTATAAGAGTTAAAAAAAAAAACTCTTAAAGTATATTCAGTTGTACAAGTAGATATTGAGTTAGCCAAGCTAAGCTCCTTCTGTTAGAGCTAAAAGAGCTTTGGCCACCTATTGATGACTACTCCTACCTGAAATTAGTAACATTTTGTCAATACCTAACTGAAGACAGGATCTAAAAGCTGTTATTAGCATATTGAGTCATCAATCTACTTGATACATTTCTGATACAGAAGGTACCAGAATTTGTGTCATGCTGACATAAAGAAATGACTCAGCAATATACACTGTTTTACCCAGTGCTTCAGTCTGAACCATTACATACTTTAAGTTTGTTACAGACTTATTCAACTCAAATGTAGAGCCGTTTTGTGTGTATAGCATACAGCGAACCTACACTACCATCTGAGGTTTATCCCGTTTTATACAGTTTAATAATACTAATATGAGTGTTTGGCCACCCACCAAATTTAAGGGAGTAGTTGAAGAAGAAATACTGTTATAAGAAATCTTTTTATATAAGACCTGTGATTAATGAAACATGAATATACTGAGAGAGAAATGCTTTAGCAAAATGTAATGCAAACAAAATCTGGCATTAAGTAACATGTTTTAATACTGTAACTTCTATTTTCAGGTTGCTGAACTGAAGATGGAGTTGAAGTTAAGGGGATTACCTGTATCTGGAACTAAAACAGATCTTATAGAGCGTCTGAAACCTTATCAAGATCTTAACAACAATGGAGTCACTACTAGTAACACTACTACAACAGCAACTTCTACTGGGGAGGTGACAGTGGGATTCCCCATTTCAACACTAAATAAAGCAGTTGTTAGTTCTATGTCCAGCTTTCCTACAGAAAAAACATCTACTGCAGTGGGCTGCAAAGCAGCACATATCGAAAGCACTAGCTCCCCTTTGCCCATATCCCCATCTCCTTCAGAGCAATCCAATCTAAGCACAGATGATACTAATATGACAGATAGTTTCACAGAAATGATGACCATGATGTCACCATCCCAGTTCTTAAATACCTCACCTCTAAGAGTCACTATGAATGAAGACAGTGCAAGTCATGCAAGTGGAAGCATGTCAAGCATGGAGTTTGATGCAGCAGAAAAGGACCGCAAGCTTCAAGAAAAAGAGAAGCAGATTGAAGAGCTCAAAAGAAAACTGGAACAGGAGCAGAAACTTGTGGAAGAACTAAAAATGCAACTTGAGGTTGAGAAACGGGGGCAGCAGCAGACCCAATCTTCTAGTAACTCCATAACTGCTTTGGATCAGAAACAATTCAGCGCTGCTATCAAAGATGAAAATGCTCTCCCTGACTGCTCTAATGGAAATCAGTCAGCATCTATAGCCAACCATTCTTTAGGACAGCCAATGTCTACTAGTAGTCAGAGCCTAGTTGCCAAAAAGGCTGTTATCATCAAGCAAGAGGTGCCTGTTGCCAAAGCTGAACCACAGAATGTCATCTCTCAGTTTTACGTGAGTTCTCAGCAACAGCCACAAACTGCAGTTGTTGCCCAGCCTCAAGCTTTACTGACTACTCAAGGAACAGCACAGCTGCTACTTCCATTGTCTATCCAGGGACCGAATTCTTCCACTTCAGTGCAGCTACCAGTAGGAAATATAAAGCTACAGGTATGATGTTTCTTGAACTTAAATCATCCCAGTATCATTGACAATAGTAAGCAAAATTAGCATATATGTGTGCTCATGCTTGCTCTCTTGCTCTCTCTCATTTTTTCTTATACAATAGAAGTGTACTGTTTATAAGACCTGTGTAAAATTACTGACTTGGGTCACAGGTGCATTAGGCAAAAAAAAGTCACTTTTTGGTCTTTAATCTTCTACTAGATTCTTTTCTGGTCCTTGCATTCTTGTTAGAAAATTGTTTTTGAGCACACGAGAAAAAATATTCAAATAAGGCTTAGAAAAATGTCCTGACACACACCTGTCCAAATGTAGAGCATCTGCAGTTACCTATATTTCCTATGCATGGCTTTAATTTATAGTGTCACATCCTTGTCCCATCTGACCCATCACCATACAACTAATGTGTTATTCCTTCATTTACTAAAAAAAAAGGGGGGAGGGATTCTGATATCCCCTTAAAGCAAAATCCACTTGCCCTCCAATTAATCAGTGTTGGCTCTCTCTAGCCCCAAGTAAATGAATTCTGGGTTCAAGCACTATGTGCTCCCCATAATTGTTCAATTCTGCAGCCCTCCATATGTGGCTCTTACCTGCCAGCTAATATTTTTGGGAAGCAAAGGGTGTCTCCCTCTTTGTAAGGACCCTTGACTGCATAGAAGTATGGCTCTTTCCCACTTGGGCCACTCTTCTCATGTTCCCTAGCCCTCAGGAAAAGCAGTGGATCCAGTACCCTATCTCTACTGTTACACACTATTGGTACCGTTACTACTTCCCTCTGGCAACCCTCAGCCTCACTTACTTGAGAAGAGTTTCTGCTTGCTGTAGGTGAATAGCCAACGGGATTTTAAAGCCCTGTTCTAGCAGTTATGTCCAACTTACGCATAGGATCATATGAATATATCACTTCCTACAGTATGGAGTAGCTGAGTCATTCTAATGCATATTATATAGTAGTGAATTCACTAAAGTTTGCCAGGATACAACAAGCTTATAGACTAGGAAGAGGAAAGTTGATGAATTCCTAAGTGCCATATTTACACAATTGTACATTCAAAGCTGTGCAGTAATGAAATATTTTATGAAGGAAACCCATGAAAATTGGAATGGGGAATAAGGAGGTCAAGCCTCAGCATAGAAAAGTTGTTTACATGTCATTTTGGCATTGCATATGCATGTCTAATATACTTTTATACATTAAAGTTTGAGTAACAAGAGAAACGCACAAGAAGCAGGTACATGGAGAGGGGATTTCAACTAGGTACAGTTATTTTACTAGGTATTGTGTACATTTCATTTGCTGTTTAAGCAAGGTTTGGTGAAAAGACTGCATACGCATATGCCCTGTTCACACTCTTTTGGATTAGAGTATGCATCCCCCAAGCCCAGCAATTTATTTTGAGATATACTCACTTTTAAAATGCGTACAGAGAGACTCATTTTTAAATGCTTAAACAAGAGACTGTAGAGCTCCTGTGGAATTGAGAAGTGAGACAGTGGTTGATCAGTAAATGTGATTTCCCAACTGATTTTCTATTAATAACACCAAGAATAATTTTTTATCTGATGATTACACAATCAGAAATATAGAGTTAGGAGGGAACTCAGGAGTCAGCTTGTTGAGGCAGGATCAAGTATTCCTAAACTAAGTCTGACTGATATTTGTCCAACTTCTTGTTAGAAACCTCCAGTGAAGTAATTTACTGCAGTTTTTCATTGTTCTGTAACAGTTCAGGTTTCCATACTTTTACCTCCCCACCACCCTGCCCCAATATCCAGCCTAAATCATCTTTCCTGAAAATTGAGCTTATGTCCCTCTTGCCCTTTTCAAGTGGCCATGTAGAACACTAATTCTCTTTATAAAAAGTCTTTTACATACTGAAAAAGTTATGTTGCCCCCTTGGTCTTCTCTTTTATAGTTAAACAATCCAGTTCCTTCAACCGTTCCCTCCCTCTAGGTAAACTTTCCCTCAACCAGTGGCCCACAGGCTGCATGCAGCTCACAGGGTTTCTCAGACCCCAGCAGGTGAATGTCACTGCTGCTTGCCCCCTCCCACCTCCTTGCATGCCACCAGAGTCTTTAGTTGCCATTAAGGACTAAAATCAACACCAGTGGAAAACAGGGAGCAAGTAGTGGGGGCATACATCCCCATAGGCCTTTGCTCCTCCACTAGAGGTGGGTTGCCCACCTGCAAGAAGTCCTGCATTCTGGATCTGATCCATGGGGACAGGTGAGTTGACTCCCTTGCTCCAGGTAATGTTTTCTAAACCTGGAATCTCTTCAGTTTGTCTGCTTCTTTCTTAGCGTATGGTGCCCAAAACTGGATATTCCCAAGTGAAGCTTCAGCAGCACCTAGTTGAGCGAAATAATTACCTCCTGTGTCTTGTGTAAAAATTCCTGTTAATATAATTCTGGGGTGATATCTGCTGTATCTGTATTGCAGAATCTATACTGAAGTATATTATAGAATTTTTTTTCTGTAACACGTGACTTTATTTTCATTATTCAGGCTCAGTCACAAGCAGGAATTCAGGTGCCATCACAAATAACTGCTCCTGTTTCATCCACTGGTCTGGCACAGACAGCCCCACAGATACATAATTCGCAATCTAAACAGAATTCTGTCACACAGCATGTGCTCAGTCAAGTCCAGCAAATCAGAAAGGTTTGTGAATAGCAATGAGATGTGTTGAAATAGGGTATGCTGCAATTTATGTTACTTAATAGAATCTTTACCATGCCATGCATGGTAACCTGTGTGCGCCATTAACAAATATTATCCCTTTTAAATGAGATGCCATAGTTTAACAGAAAGGATGTTCTTCCTGGTTGTGCTAAAGGTAAGTCACTTAAGGCGTCTTTAACCATGCTTCGGGGCTGAGGGGAAGGGCACTTTAATTAGAGTGGCTCCAAGAGCCATAGTACTTTGTGTATTCAGTGTCCCACACTTCAAAATGGTGGCGGGGGCCCTTTGACTAAAGCTCATTTGATGAGTTTTAGTTAAAGTATCCCCGCCACCATTTTGAAGTGCAGGGATGCTGAATACATGAGACATGGAGGCTGCTGGAGCGCACTAATTAATCACATGACTGATTAATCAAGTCTGCTCCAATGTGCTGTAATTACAGTGCTCTGGAGCAGCATCCTCACATGTCTACAGGCACCTTTTAATGTCTCTGTACTGCAGCTTCTTCATAGGATAAAATGGGACTAATACTTACTTTACTAAAAGGGTTCAAGATCCATGAATGAAAATTGTTATATTGCTGCTAGCTGTTTTGTATATGATAACAGATATATTTAATGAAGGGGAAGTGTCATTCCCAGGTTTTCATTTCTTAGGATTTTTCTGAAATAAGGACTTCATCTTAAAAGTACAGAGACTAACTTACTGGCTTTATGTAGTTTGGCAGTCCAGATTTACAAAGGGGAAGTCTAGATCCTTTTTCCTTGAAAGTGCATCATGAATGACTGAGTTACACTGAAGCTTTCTCTTAGGCCCAATTTAGAATTGAGGACAGAAATTCATACACTGTATTTTATTTTGTTGTCCACAAGGTGGAGATATTATGCATGTTTAAAATGCTTTGTCTTCAGAAGAACAGAATTCTATTCTCATGTCTCAGACAGGATATTCTTCTCAGAAAGTCTGATGGCTCATGTGCTCCCCCAGAAAGGGTGCCCACAAGTTTTTACGCTTTGTCTCTAGCATATAATTGACAAAAGTCATTTGTCAGACTGAAGCAGTTTTATAAATTTAAGGTGAAAAAGCTCAATATCACACAGTAAGATTTCTCTCTCCAAGAGTAGGTATATACTGAAAATTACTGTAGTCCGAAGGACTACAGTAATTTTCCCCCTTGATGAAGTTAAATGGCTGAAAAAGGGAGAAGAAAATGTGACAGTAACATTTAACATCATTTAACCAGTTTAATGTAAAATTAGATGGGCAATTGACAGAGTATCAATTCTTCACAGGTTTTTACACCTACTACATCCAATACAGTATTTTCCTATCAAAATCCACCTGTTACGACGCTATCACAACCTTTTATCAATAAGGGAAATACCGTTCTTCACGCTGGGAACAATCAGGTTCCTTCCGTTCAAAATGGACCCACTGTTCCTAATAAGGTAAATCTAATTCACTTGTGCTTTTCAGATCCCACTTTCCTTTTAATTCAGAATTTTCATTATTACATTACAATCATTGTATATCACTCTAAGATGAGGAGAAAATCTTTTGCATGTCAATAGGTATTACATTTGACAACTAGATTATAGTGTATCTGCTGGTAATTAATAGTTAATAAGATTGTCTAAATGTAAGACTGGTACCTCTAGTAAATTGAATGTCACGGATTTAACTTGTATGTTGTATTGCTATTTCACCCAGCCTGGCTCACCATCTCAATCCCAACCCTACATTGTACAACACACTCTGTTCAACAGTCCAGTAACCAAGACAAAAGACCCTCCACGTTATGAAGAGGCCATAAAACAGACCCGCAACATGCAAGCATCTCATCGAGAGGTAGTTTTCTCTAGTTGCCTGATAAGTAGCTGTGTTTTTTCCACAGAATTAAAGTTGTTTATCACAATGTTCTAATTACTTGGTCTCTTGGTGCCAGGATTTCTCTATATGCATTCCACTGCTACTAACATTTTGATAACTCATAATCCTAACTCTGAAAGCTCTCTTTTTTCTGTTAAACTGATTTTATTCTTTATGTAAGATTACTGCCACTCAAAAAAAAAGTTGGATGTTTACCAGTATTAATAATAGTTTGAAATTTAAGAACCTCAGTCATCTCTTAAATGATGCCTAGATCTGACAATTCTAATATTATAAAAGCCTAAGTCTGTCTGTAATGTTTTATTCATACTATGATTGACTGATGGAAACGGCCAATCAGTGCTCCAAGCATGGGGGGCACTGCCATGATTCCAAACCTGCGCCAAGGACCAGAGGGTGGGGGAGCCGAGGCCAGCAGCGCTATTAAGGACCATAGAAGAAAAGAGAAATAAAAGATTTAAACTACAAAATAAATTGGGCCTTTTTGCTAGTTCTAAAACTTAAAAAAAAAAAATAGGTCCTAATCCAGGCTAATGCTAACACAATACTTTTAGGCTTCTTGAGGTAGTTATCTGGCAACATGTTCCATACTGGTCACTCACCAGATTGCTCTCAGGGACCCAGCTGCTGCATTCCTTGGAGTGTTACAACTTGAGTCTAAACAAGTCTGGAAACTGCCCGTCATCCTTGAGTCTCTAGCACATGCTTAGGGTGCAGACTTAGGCTCTTTTCAGTTAACCTGAGAGGATTCTCCCAGGTTTTTTCTTCTAGGAGAAAAACCGACCTAGGAACATCTAAACCGACCTAGGAACAGACATTCAAATGCTGAGCCTTTGAAGACCAAAGAGTTTGCACTGCTGATATTGCAAAGCCCGGGGGCCCCTGTGCACACATCTCAGCATGCTCTGCAGGCTCCTTCAGTCTACCCAGAGACAGAATAGCAGTGGTGCACAGGGCAATCCTGACTGGCTGACCCAGATTGCCTGCGTCTCCATGCAAGGACAGAGAATTGTGGTGCGGGTTCTGTCTCCTGCTTGGTGGAAGCAGTGGAGACAGTGCAAGTGATGCACTGTCTTAGGATTGAGGGGGGAGGGAGGAGCAAAGCACCCTGGCGTGCTGGAGAATTGTGCTGTGGGTTCTCTCAGAAGACAACATGTACAGATGTTCATTCTCCCAAGAGAAACTCTCCCGGGAGCAATTTAACTTTGGTTGTTCCTCAGTTGTGTTTCTACTCAAGCAGCAATCCGGGTGAAAAATTCTGAGCATCTGTACATTTGTGGTTTCTCCTGGGGGAGAAGTAACTCTCCCAGGAGAAACTGAATGTATATACATGGACTCAGTATTTCAGATTTTCTCCTGAAAGGTGGAAACTGATAGTCCAGCAGCCTATATTGCAGTCTAGTTCTGACTCTTCAGACTCCCACCACAACTTAAATGTGCCCTTTTTTCAAAATTTCATCTAAAGTATTAGCATTAGAGTTTACAGTTTCTCTCTTTGGGTGTCATATAAAAGATGAAGGCATAACAGATAACATTTGCAACTCTGCAATGCTTACCATTAATTTTACTTGAAGAATAAAGCTTGGTTACAGATTATTAGGGCTGTGAGAAGCTTCAGTAGCTGATTCGATTTGGAGGAGATTTGGCCTGATTCGGGAGCTGAATCTCCAAATCCGAATTGAAACGGGAGACCCATTAAAAAATCCAAATCAAATCGGAAGCCTCCGATTGATTCAGAGATTTGGGTGGTCCCTGCTCACCGCCACAGGGAGCTGGACCTGGGCTCCATGCTGGGAAGTAGGGTGCAGGGGGGCTGGAGGAGGGGGAGGGACCATGGGGGGGAACCCCGGCATGGCTGCCCTGCCCGGTCCCAGCATCCCAGCACTTAAAAAGTCCCGCACTCACCAGCTGCTGCAACGGCAATTGGGGGCTCATGGCAGAGCCCTCCCGTGCAGCGCAGGGCAGTGAGAATGCCGTCACCCCCCCCCCCACACACACACACACACCTGGCACCCATGCGACAGCAGTTGCATCGTGTGGGTGCAGTGCAGCTCAGCAGGGCACCGCGTACTGTCCTAGAGCTGGGATGTGGCTCCAGCAGTCACCCAGACCCCAGCAGGACTCAGCCCAAGTAACCCCAGGTCCCAGACTGCGTAGAGCCCCGCAGCACCCTGCTGAGCTGCGCTGCACCTGTGTGATGCGAATGCTGCTTTGCGGGTGCCAGGCAGGGAGGGCCAATGCCCGCTGCCCCGCGCTGCATGAGGGGGCTCTGCCACAAGCCCCCAGAGCCCCCGATTGCCAGTGCTGCAGCCAGTGAGTGCGGGACTTTTTAAGCGCTGAAAAACTGGGGCTGGGAGGGGCAGTCCTGGGAGGGCTGGGTGAGCGGGCAGGTGGTGGGGCCCCGCTTGCTGCTGCCACGCCCCTGCTACCAACACTGCTGCTCCCACCTGTTTGATTCAGAGGAGATTTGGCCTGATTCGGTGGCCAAATCTCTGAATCCAAATCAGCCAAATTTAATTGGGACAGTGATTCGAATCACCAAATCAAATCACTGTCCCTCTGAATCCACCAAGTCTGAAGCTGAATCAAATAATTGCTGCTTCATGCAGGCATACAGATTATTAGAAGAAACAACTTCCTAAATGCAGTTTTACAGCCACACCAGCGTCCCCTACTACAGAAGCCAGTTTAACCACCCCTTCTGTCCCTACTTCTGTCCAAAACGTCCTCTGTCTCTCCCAGTCTTTCCCTGTAAGAAATGCCTTGTTGGTAGTTTTTGACTTTGTCTATTTTCTACCCTCCTTTCACACAAGTGGAGGAAGTATGATCCCTACTGCAGCCAAAGTTGGATAGATGAGGGAGCCATCTGGTGACACAGCAGTTTATATTGTGATAAACTTCATACCCACCAAATTAGGCTCTGTGGATAGGATTCCTCAAATCAATCAAATCCAGTCCCATCCTGTCTCAAGCAGCCACATTGTATATAATCTTGTTAATAACTTCAACTCAGTTCATTTTAAAGCTTTTTAGGCTTCTTGCCCCCTTTCTGCTACTGGAAAGTAGTTCCACTGTTATTGCTTTGGTCAGCATTTCAATTTCTTGGCTAAATTTATTCAAGGTCAACTTACATCAATCTGTTTTGTGCCACCATTGTACTTCAAGTTAAATTCCATATTCCTTTCAATGCAAAATACCTTCACATTTAACATGCATCTAAGGTTTTTTTGGATTGTTTTCTATAAGTAGAGAAAGCAAATATCAAATAGTGACATTTACAGGGAAATAACCTCTTGTGCATACAGGAACTACTGTATTTTTTTTAAAGAAAGAGGAAAACAATACCCAGCTTTTTGCTATGAAATACTACAACTATAACTGTACAAATCTCTCCTAGTCATCCTCTCTTGCTTTACATCTCCCAGATAATATCATTTTCTGTTCTGTCAAGCTAGTTTGAGATAAAACCTTTTTTAGAAGGAGTGCATCAGTTTGTCTTATAGTGTCCCATGTTTTAATAATCTGTTCACAGAGAAGAGGAAATGCAGAGTATCTTCATCCAGTTAGTGTCAGCTGTTTCTTCACTCACAAGCCATTTAGTGATAAAGATTTGTCAGTTATATTTAAAGTAGCTAGTTCACATAGATGTTAAATGGCTTAAGTTATGACATTAGCCCACCTGGCATGATAACCAGGTCAGTGTTGTGGTCACAACTGTCATCTTAACTGCACAGGTTTTGTGTACTTCATAAGCATCCATCACAAGCATTTGATTCAGTTTAACAGAGGACCTGGTCACCAAAATCATGCTTTCTGCAGACAATTCAGTATAAGCTCCTCAGTTATTCATTTTCTTACCTGCACTTAAACAAATATTCTTTCAGGGAAATTGTCCCTTGACAGGCCTTTATGCTGAGAAGCTGTATATGGAGGGAGTGTACAACCATCTGCTGTCACACAGAGAATTAGAGTTATCTGCTGCTTCTCCTTTCCTGTCATGATGATCACTCGCACCTGTTTTTTCCATGTTTTGGGAACTGTGATATTGCTTGGCATGCCAAAAAGCACAGCATCCACATTTCGTATCTGTCCACGTTGATACTCTTAGAAGAGAACATAGCAATAAAGAGCTGAAGTTTTAAAAGCCTTGCTACAAAACCCTAAGAGAGCTTCTGCCACACGAGTCCACCTGCAAACTGAAAAGCCTTACTGCTTCAGAATTTTTTTTATCAAATCCAAACTGGCGATTTGTGGATGTGGTACACCAGTTGTATGTAATGCAAATCCTCATACACTTTGGCACAAATCACTTTTCAGCTCATGGGAAAGCAGAATTTCATTGTTCAACTAGGAAATTGTTGGCACTCTTCCTGATTTCTTGCGTCCGGGAAGTTTTGATTTTAAGTGTCCATTTCCCAACACAAACTTCATTAACTCTACACTTCCTTGTTGCTGATCTGTTTTAATTTGTTTTGATAAATTCCATTTTTTAGTTTAAAAGAAGCTGTAGATTCATACTAATGATCCATGACTCCTATTTATTTTAAAACAGCTGACTTGTGTCACGGATGATTCAAGATGGACAGTCACATCCCTGTGTGTGTACTTCCTGGCATTCACAGCTTTTATCAGCATTTTTACTGTAATACATGAGTTGTATTTATCTATCAACATTTACTTAATATATTATTTACTGTTACTGCATAACTATTTTTCCAATCATCATGCTCCCTGAGGCCTAGCAACTGCCTTAATTTCAACTAGATTACGAGTCTCTATAGCTTTGGTCTGCTAACCTAAACAAATAAACTATTATTCTCTTCTTTTGAGAGCGGTTCTGTTTTTCTGGTCTTCACTGTATTTACTTTTGCTTGAATTAATCTTTGTTTTTTGGGGTTTTTTGTTTGGTTTTTTTTTTTGAAGACGCATAACAAGAATTGTACAGATAAGATCCTACTAACCTTGTATAGTGGCATTAATACTTGCCTGTACTTGAAATACTTTACTTGACCTTCCCCAAGATCCTTTTTGTCATTTCCATGGCTGCTCTATGTTGGTGGCACATAGTCATTGACTGACAGAAGACTCAGGTACCTATCCCAGGGTTTGCCAACCGGTGTGCCACAGCATTTTGGGTTGGAACCATGCCCCCTGCCTCCTGCTGCTGCGGACACAGACAGATGGGGAGCATGGCTGCAGCCCAAAATGCTGTTTGACTGGCCGTATGCCACCCCTCCCCGTCAGTGTCTGGCTGGTCAGACCCCCCCACAAATCGGTGTCCTGTGTGCAACAGCGCTTTTTTATTTAAGCAAATGTGCCGTGGGGCGAAAAAGGTTGGGAAGCGCTAATCTATCCTAATCTATTGTGATACGCCTACAGGGCTACAGGTTGTAACAGAAATTGTTTTAATCTCTGAGTGTGTATCATCCTGCAATATTCCAATCCATCCCATTTCTTCCTATATATTCCTGTACTCTTCTGCATTCACTCTGCCTCCTAACGTTTTGTCAAAAAGTTTCATGAGCATGAAAATATCAAATTCAATTTTCAATCTTTGAGAAATTGAGGCAGCACTGTGGGCTGAACAATAGGGCTTTGCAGGCCAGATCTGGCCTACATATCTTTGACACCCCTGGTTTACAAGAATGTGTGAAGACTTGCTTTGGTGAGCACAGGACAAATGAAACAACCAGACATCTTTCTTGCGTTACAGCACCAAACCTTTCCAGCCAGCTTCCTAATCCTTAACTTTTCCCACAGCAACACACCATTTCTGGCCCAGGCTTTTTGCTAAGGATTAAAAGTCAGAAAACTGAGCCCAGCACCTTTCCCTTTATTTCCACCTTTCCTGAGCAACACATATCCCTTCACACCTTCATTCCAGAAGACATGATTGCTATTTCACCATATTTATAGTCCCTCCAGAATTCACTTTTGTGTCTTGAACTGATAGGTCTTGTTCCTCCACTTTGTTGTCTAGGCTGTATAGTTCCCTGCCAATCCCCTCCCTTCCTCTCCCTTTTTGTAAGTTAAAAAACTCTTACCAGTCATGCTAGCCTTGAGCCCAAGTTAGTAACTTGGGTATTATTGTGAGAAGCTGGCATCAGTTATCTTATAGTAAGGTCTGCGTGACAAAGAATAACCCTTTTTTCCATTACAGGTTTCCAGTGCACACAGTCAGCAGATGGATGATCTCTTTGACATTCTCATTAAGAGTGGAGGTAAATCAGTTTAAAATAGTATATGATGCACAGATGTGAAGCAGTTTAGCAAACTGACAGAAGTTGGGAATAAGTTAAGATGCAGTAGTATGACTAAGGAAGGAAGTGCCACTGTAGAGGTTTCTTTGCTAGGGCAGGCAATATTTATAAATCATCTAAGGTATTACTTCTTCAATTTTCCCCTACGTCTGTATAGTTCTTTACTCAGCTGAGAATACTGCCTGACTGCAGATATGTCACAAGCTAAAGTTCTGTTCACGCTGAAGAAAAAGGAAAATAGTTATTCATCCACTACACCAAGCTTATAGCTGTTGTTTGCAGTTTGTTAGTTTAAAACTTTTGGATACTGTCCTAGTAGTAGTTATTCAGGAGCTAGTTTAACTAGGCAACTCTTGCTCTATTTATCAATGTTTGCATCTCATTTCACTGCAAATGAAATAATATTGGTCATCTGTTTATAAATGTAAAGTATGGTCTATGGTCGTGTTCCTGCCCTGCCCAAGTTGTATTTGAATCTGTGTTCTGAAACGTCATAGTAAAAGGCTGGAAAACTTTTTGCATAATTAAATTTAAAATAAGAATTGAGCTACTTTAACTGGAGAACAGTTTCTGAGCTGAGACGTATGATTATCTGATGTTTCAATGCACAGTGAGTTATAGGATGTCACAAGCAGGGAAAGAAAGAGAGGAAGATGATAGGGAAGATGCAGTTGATTTTAGTCCAAGATGTTTTCAGGACACCCATCACTAGGTGAGTTGTATTAGCAGGCTTCAGCCACTAATAAGTATTCAGAAGTTCCTGTAGCCAGAATCTTATACAAATATTTTTATATATTTAAGGTCTCTTTAGCCTCCTGAACCACAAAACATGTTATCTCCCAAATTCTCTAAAATCTCTGTCCCCTTACAACCATTATCATCCCTGAGGACTAACAACTGCTTTAATTTCAGCTAGATTATGAATAAATTTGGAGAGCTGCTTCAGTCACCCTGCCTGGGTAGTTCAGGTATTTAGGTCTCTCAGTTCCCTTTTCTATCAGGCTTCAGTAACAGCCTCCAAGAACAGCATGTTATTTCTGCCAACTTAGTAATAAACTGTAAGAAGCAGAAATCTATCATGATTGCTTGAGGCTGCAGAGCTGTTCCAAGTGCCATCAAGGAAAACCTCACCCTTGTTCTTACTGTTCACCATGTCTGTATCATGCAGGATGGAAGGGAAAGAGACAGACACATGACAAAGAAAAAAAATGCATAAAATAAATAATGTCTTAGTTATTCTCCATTCCTTCTTGTCATCTGTGTGTTTCTTCCTATGTAAGAATATCATTCTTGTAATTCTAGTCTTTAAATCAGTGGCTGAGGGCTGCACGCTCTTCAGGCCACAATAACAGAAGCTGCAGTAGCAGGAGCCATACCAGGGGGGACCATGGAGCCCAGGGGCTGCATGTCCCTGTTCTGCCCCCACCCCCACTCCCCCCAACATGGGCACACTACATACCCGGATGCCCCTTCTGCTGCACCATGCCCCACTGCTACCACACCACAGGCCCAGGCACTCCTGCTATTTTTTAAACAGATTTTCCTCTTACCGCACACCGCCCTGCCGCTTCTCTGTGCACTCAGGTAACCCCCTTCCTTCACCCCGCAGCACTGCACCCCACCCTCCAACTGTACTTCACATTCCCTGATGCTTCTCTCCCACCCTTCACTTCACTGCACCCAGGTGCAGCCTCCCAGCTTCATTCCGCACCCCCATTGCTTGACTGCATGCAAGGCGCCTCCCTGCTGCACAAGGAAAAAAAGGGGAAGGCCAGAAGGAGGGGTAGTCTGAAGCCCCCAGCTGTTCCTGCAACTGAAGAAATGGGGCAAGCTAGATGTGCCTGAAACTTCCTGGTTCTTTCAAATGCTTGGTGCATGGAATCCTATTTCTGCTACTGAACCTGAAAGAAGAGCTTTTCTATTCAAGACATGTTTACCAGGGATCCTAGTTTTCCGTTTACCACAGAAAAACATGGAATCCTTGTTTATCCATAACTTACTGAAAGCATGACGGTGTCTTGCAGCAAGCAGTGCAATTTCTGCTGTCTTTTATTTTTCCCGTGTTATTTGCTTCTCAGCCAGTCAGGCCACAGCTTGCTGCGGGATGCCACCCTGTTTTCAGAATGTCATGGATAAACAAATTTCTGTGTTTTTTAAACAGAGATTCTCCCTTTTTTTCCCAGGGAAAACTGGGGTCCCTGGTGTTTACTATAGGATAGAAGTGCATCTCAGATGGTTTCTACGCCTCTGGCCAAATTTTTCTGTAAACTAATGCTGTAAAATTCTGACTCCCAGTTTAGAAGTCAGTAGGTCATTTTAAATAAGAAGCAGCCACTAACACATAGTTATCAGAGTACCTTAAATAGAGAGAGTAGTGAATTAACCTGTTGTCCAGAATAATTAATGGCGCAATTAATTAGGTAATTTAATTGATTGATTGACTCAAGAGCTGAACAAGAGAGGAAGGGACAGATCATCAGCTTGTCTTCTGTTTGATTTTGAAATAGCCAACTGGATTCTGACACATACTTGAAGTGATGAACATGATAGAGGCTTAAATTCTATTACTATGCTAAACAAATATCACATGGTCAACAGCTGAAAGCAAGGAAAGATATTTTTGAGCTTCACAGGAGAAGCATAACTGATTACAGTGTAAGGGTATGTCTGTACTCCACAGTTTCTCAGTAGGGCAAGTTAGCCTGTGTGGAGTTCAGTATATGTTATATCTTAAGTGTCAGCAGTAGCACTTCAATTTAGGTAGGACAGTCTTGCAATTATTCTGTCAATACTAGAGGAAATAAACAATTGCAAGTTCTGTATGTTACAAAACAGGAAAAATATATTCAGAGTAAAGCATTGATAAATATTTTCAACTATAGGCTACAAATATAACAACACATTATGAAAACCTGAACTACTGGAGAAACATAAAATATGTGCATATATTTATTATTTAATGGCTAACATCCTGCCCAATTTGGACAGAAAAAAATATGAAACAGTCTCCAAGTCATCATGTATGTTAAGGAGGGAGAAATCGAAGTAATTTTATTTAAAGTTGCATAAACAAATTTTGTACAGTAGCTACTGGGAAACATTTATATTGCTGTCAGAAGGAAGAAAGTAGCTACTGCTAATAACCGATTGTAGGTTATTAGTTGGTTCTTGAGACACATTCTAAAATAAGAGTGTTTCTGCTTCTCAAAGTACAATTGCAAGGTTAAGAAAATTACTTGCACAGTGTAGGATTTCTATAATCAGATCTAGGGAGCAATGAGGAGACACGTGACTAAACCAGGGTTGGGCAAAATCCAGCCACAGCAGACTCCATTTCCCAGCAGCCCCTGCCTGTGTCACTGGCCAGTTTCCATGGAGACCTCAGGAATGGCAGCACCGTGACAGCGCACAGCCAGGGTTTCCATGGAGACTAACCCCAGCAGCACTGACAAGGTGTGCTGCAGGATGGAGAGTTACTCCAGTTGCTGAGACAAAGCACAGCGCTGGCAATGACAGCATGGTCCAGAGCTGGGGCAGAGCTGTGATCTGTTGCCTGCATGCTTTGGGCAAGGGTGTGCAGGCAGTGGATAACGGCTCTGTCCCAGCCACTGTACGATTTCAGCCTGGAGCAGCTTCCCTCCGTGACAGCGCTACTGGGGCTGGTCTCCATGGAAACCCCAGCCCCACACTGCCATGCCACTGCCACTACTGGCATTGGTGATGCATAGGGGGTTCACATGGGAGCACATGCACCCCTTGAGCGTGGCAGTGCACCCCGCCCCACCTGCAGCCAGTCGCCGCTCACCAGAATGGAAGAACAGGATCAAGAGGGTCATTGTCCCCTGTGAAGTAAAGTGTGAAGTTTTACACAAGCTTTTGTTCCATGTGATACCTGAAAGCTTGTCTAACTTTATCCCAGCCATGCAGTTGGTCCAATAAAAGATACCATCCACAAAAAGTCTTGCCTCTCACATGCTTCCTGGACCATTACAGGTACAAATCACTTATTCAGGTAATAAGCAATGGGCCTTCCTAACACTACTGGTGATGTTAACTTCCTTGGGGCTTCTTGACTGAGGAAGAATTGCGACATTATATCCTAAAAGTTGAGGATGAGCAACAACAAAAAAAAAAGAAAAAAAAAAAAGAAAAGGAAGAACGTAGGGGTGTGTGTAGGTGTTCATTTCTAGCTGTGGAAATTTTAGAGAAATTGTTCTGGGAATGAAGCAGTACAAGTATTCATCCTGCAACTGCCCCGCTTTCCTGCTGTCCCCACTTTCAAGGCCAGGGATCAGTCTGGGGAAGGTGTAGGGCACAGACACTGCTCCCAGTCCTGTCTGTTCTCCCCCTTTCTTCCCCCCCCCAGCATAAGGGGCTGTGGGCACAGACTTCAACATGCCAAGTGTAGGGGAGTTTCTCCCTCATGCAGCACATGCACAGGGCTGCACTCATAGCCCCATGTGTGGGATTGCAGGCACAGGCTCTGAAGCATCACACAACGTGTAGCTCAGTGAGATTAATGTTGCTGTAGAAAAGAATAAGTTCTGCCCTAGCCCCCTGCTCCTAGTAGAGTGCTGTGCTGCTCTCAGTTCATTTTATCCAATGACTATTAAATGCAAGGGGCCATGGCTCAGCTTCCAGAATACAGCCTGGATAAAGAATGGATAAACACCTAACATGTGTCCAGATGGTTACAGCACTGTACCGGGAAGTTAGAGATGCAGTTTCAGAGCCCCTTTGGGTGAAGCCCCCTCGGACCTGGGCCTGTTGCTTCCTTGGGACATGCCCTCAGCTGTTGAGGAATAAAACTACCCGCCCCAGAGTTTCCCCACCCAGATGAATGCTCAGTTACGTGTGTATGTAGCCAGGCTGTGCTGGCCACTTAACCATCTGCAGTTGTAGAGGGAGGGCCAAACAACCAGGTATGCAGCTAGAAAACAGCCATTTATGCTCAGAAAGGGAAACAGAATTCCACACCCATGTTTTTCTTGCTTTCTACTTAGAGCAAAAAGTCAGTCCCTGCCCAGAGAGCATTTAATTATTGTTTCAGGTGCTGTAAAAAGCATAGAGTCCTTGACTAAAGGCAGTAAAGAAATAAATACTAATTTTTGAACACATGGTGATCTTTACTGATTTATTTTAACTTTCCTTTTTGCAGAAATTTCCCTTCCAATAAAGGAGGAACCATCTCCAATTTCCAAAATGAGACCAGTTACAGCTAATATCACCACAATGCCAGTGAATACAGTAGTATCTCGTCCACCACCACAAGTGCAAATGGCACCTCCTATCTCCTTAGAACTGGCAAACAGTTTAGAAAACCAACTTGAAGCGCTCTTGGATGGAACTTTGCCCCCCGGTAATGAAATTCCTCCGTTAACAAGCAGCAGCGAAGACAGAGAGTCATTTTCTCTGATTGAAGACCTTCAAAGTGATCTGCTCAATCACTCCAGCATGCTTGATCACTCCCAGTCACCCATGGAAACATCTGATCCTCAATTCACTGCTAATAGTTCCTGTTTATCTCTTGACCTTTCTGACACAAATTTAGACAATATGGAGTGGTTAGACATTACCATGCCCAATTCCTCATCAGGGCTCACTCCTCTTGGCTCTACTGCCCCAAGTATGTTTTCCACTGACTTTCTAGATCCTCAAGACCTACAGTTGCACTGGGATTAAGGTATAAAAGTGCAGCCAATAAGAATGTGACTTTCAAAGATCTGTTTACAGTGTAGGTTCATTGTTACATCATTCTGATTGCAATTAAAGTAAATTACCACAGAATGATGGGAAGGAGAAATGTTCGATGAGAAGCCTTCACTAATGTTGAAGTACATGACAATGAATTACTGAGTGTCTCAGTAATGCAGGTCAGGGGCATTGGAGTGTTATACTACACAGGTCAGAAAAGGATGGTTGTATTTATTAATAAAAAGTACTGCCAAGGTGAAGCATGAAACATGTATATGTAAGAATTAGCATTAATACCTTTGCCATGCTCAAATTGCATAACATGAGGCCACTGGTTAGAACTGAAACGGAAGAAAAATAGGACAGATTTTATTCTGCTGTATGGACAGAGAGAGCATACATTGGGGGAAGGGAAGGTATCACTGCACTTAATTGTTCCTGTGGACAGCCTGAGCCAAGAGCAAGATGCATTGTGAGGGCAAAGGCAACTAAAAGCACTGGCTGGTTCAGTGAAATTTCACTTGTATCTAGTCCTTTAATTTGTTTGTTTTGTATTTCGGTTTGTTTTGTGACTTTTTAAACTCTTTTCTCACTCTATTTCAATTTTAAATACTGAGGGGAGGACATAACTGCATCCCAAGAGATATTTTAAGTGTAATTGTGAATAATCCACTGTAGAAAAGGCCAGGTATTTTGAGAACACTGAATTTTCCACTCTGGATTTAATAGATGGTTTTAATGTGTATATCAGACAGGTATTTGTATACTTTTTATTGTTGTGGCTTGTACAATTTACTTCTGTGGGGGGAAGGGTAGCAGTAGGCATAACAACCAATGGACTCTAGTATTCTAATAGTAAATATCCAATTTCACTCCCATTGTTTGATAGCATTTGCTAAAGAGATTCATCTGTCAAAATATCACAGTGAATCACCTCAGCACATTATATTGTTTTCAGTCTACTACAAGAATTTCTGGTAAAGCTTTTTAGGGCTCTGATTTTGCAAACGCCTGTGCACAAATGATCCAATCAAGTGCAATATGTTTGCAGGATCAGCCCCAGCTTGCACAGGATATAATGACATTGTAGACAACTTAACTTCATCTACCAGTACCTAACCCTGGTTGAAACTGTTCAAAAGCAATCCTAAGACAGCACTGTTGAAGTGGAGAAAAATAGGAAGGCCTCAAGATACACAAGTAAACACTGCTAAATGAAGATGCACATTTACCAAGCTGGAATGCACATTATTTGCGTGGCAGGTATGTAGTAAAACATGAGCAGTCCTTCACTTGCTTATTCTTCTTCTTGACTATTTCCATGTTAGCTTCAGTTGAGTTGCATCATTCTTTGTAGAATCTAAGTGGGAGTTATATATTCTGGAACACTATATTTTGCTTTCCATACAATCAATGTAGCTGTACTGATGTGGCTAGTATTAGTCGCACATAGCCATCAAAAACCATTAGTTCTTTTAAGATTATATAAAAACAGTATTTGGGATGAAAATTGGTCTCAGTTCAGAAACAATTTGGGTTTTTTCAGTTTCAGAAATAAAAGTTGCCAAGTAATTATTTTCAGGGGTGACTTAGTGAAAACTAAGTGGCTATTAACTTTATAATAATAACATAATAACACATACCAAAATGAACTTTTAAAATATCATCTTTCAGATATTCAAGTTCCAGAATTCCATGTTGTTGAAATATCCTTAGTGCCTAATTCTATAATATAGTCCTTTCTGCTTCTTCAAACATGTGTTCACAAAGGATTGCATCACACTTTCAGGCCTAAATAGCATATGTACATTGGGATCTGTCAGATCAGTGAGATTGGTTTAATGACAATTACACCTGTATCTAAAAAAAACCCCAAAAAACTGCAAGCATTTAATGAAAAGTCACATTTATGAAGTCACATTGCAGTTTACTTTTAAACTGCATGTCCTTTAAAGTCGAAATGTCGTGTATTAGGGTTGTCCCACAAGGAAAAGGACACTAGTTTGAAGTTAAGAACATTATCCTTATCCTACATTGTTGTGCATAGATATTGCCATCCATATCTGTGTAAGCAATGCTCAAGGGCAATATTGCATTGAGACTGCCTGCCTTAAATTCTGATTATCTTGGCTTTGGTATATATGCACATGAGCACACTTTTAATGTAGTGTTCTGTTTTTAAGTATTGATAACTATGGTAGGACTCTTGTGAACATGACTGAACAAATATCTGCATCTTTTACCTTTCCACTTGACCATGCTCCCTTGGGGCTGATCCTGTGAGGTGCTGAATACCCTCAGCTGTTACAGAAGTCAGTGGGAGTTAGAGGCTTTTCACACCTTGCAAGAGAGGTGGGTTCTTGGTCTGGTAGGAGGACCTCTATGAAATGTATATTGTTCTACACTACTGTATGTTAGTGTATTATGTAAAATATTGTACTAAAAATGTGCAGTATAAAAATGTAGACAGACCAAAGATGATAGTAACAGAATGGCCCCTTTTGTTTGTGCTTTCTGTTTAAATGTGATGGGTACAAATTCAATTAAAATCAGTTTTCTATTGGAGGAAAAAATTAGCCAGACTAGCACAGAGAGAAATTGTACTGTCATTTTGATGTGCCTGTAAATATAGCTCAAAACTGGCAATATTATGCAGCATCTTGCTACACAAGTATCACTGGCAATGTAGTTTATTAACCAACCCATAGGAATCTGAGTGCAGGTGGAAGAAGTACCCAAGCCTCTGAAATCTGTCAGTACCAATACTGAGTTGTTTTTTCCCCTAACCTGGTCAATGCACACACACACACACACAAAAGGGATCAGTATGAAGTTCTAAAAATGCAAGTATTTTAGTGTATGGGGTATGATTATTTTTTGTACGTTTCAGAATTACATGTATTATAAAACCTCATGTATAATGGTTTGCTTTGGATAATATGTTCTGAAATGTGCTACAATATTTGCCATATTCATGTATACCTGGTATTGTGAAAAGATTTTCTTGCTTAGATTTTTCTTTTTGTGCATGTTTTACATGATCATTTTTGTAACACAAATAGGATATATACATCTTGAAACTCTAATATAACTGTACAGTTTTGTGACTGCCACAATTAGAATGACGTCTCATTGTGCAAACAGTTGAAAAAGAATGTACTAGTACTACACTTGCCATGTACTGGCTGAAGTAGACTAACAAGAGACATGGTCTAATTGCTGTCAGTGGATAGTAACTTTATAACTAAGGGAAAAGTTTTATCAAAACAAAGACCACCTTTTTGTCACTAAGCACAGAAACAGTGTTTCTTCTGCACTTTTTAGTGCCATTCAACATTTGTTGAGGCATGTAAGTTTACATGCATTTTTTCTAGAACACTATTGATGGTTCTTTATATTTGTCATAAATTCAACAGGCTTTTCTGAAGGGTTAAATTTATGGTAGATTTTTTTTCAAGCAACCCTAGGACCGAATCCTGCAATCTGAGCTTGCATAAATGTGGGCTTGTGAAATTAGGCTTTAGCATTTAGGAAAAATTTTCTATTCTATGCTGATGTCTTTTTCAAAAGTTATTTGAAACATTGTTGGGTCACCCGTATGAGTAGCTGTAAGGTAAACAGGTGTACAAAATTCCAAGAGAAAACATCCATATGTTGCTTAGTTAACACATTTAGCTATCTGAAACTTGTAGTTGATAGGCAACATCATAACCCAGAGCAAGCTGTTTGACTTCTCTAAGGATCATAAAAGCAAGTAAAATGCAAATCACAGAATACTTTTAACTGGAAGGGGGCATTATGTAGTAAAAATGCAGTAAAGCTAGCTGACTTGTAAAGAATCATTTTTATTTGGATAGAATCATTGTATTTTTAAACTCTTTAAGCAAATTCTATTAAAACTGGAAAGAAAAATTAGTTCTACAGAATTCTGAATAATGAACCCTTAATGTCAAAACACACTGCACTACTCTTAAATCTTTAAATTGCAATCCAGCAGCATTTAAACAAAGTATGGTTGCATATTTTCCTGTCATTTCATTAACATACGGAGCAAATAAAAAAAATATACAGGAATGTAGAGCATGCAGCTGTTTTATAGATGCTTTTATTCTATTTGTTATGTATTTCTAGTATAGGAATATCATCTGAACTCTTATAAAGTTCTTAAAATAGTTTGACCTGAAAAATTAAGCAAAAGAAAATCCTATCAAATATTTTTTTTTAAACACCTGTCAGTACAATTTGATACCTGAAAGAAGAGACTTCTTTTATTCTGAGGTGTCTGATTGAATAAAAAAACCTTGCATTTGGTATATAAATGCAGCTTTAGAAATCTAGCAAGTGTCATGCTGACTGTGGCTGTGTACTGACATTTATTTCTGCTGGAAGAAATTGCTTTGCAGGCCAGGTCTCCAGCCAGGGAGCTCTCTGGGTCACCCATGCCCTTAGGGGAGCCCCTAAACTGGCAGTCTGTCCTCTCCCCTGCCTAGGAAGGGGGCAGGCTGTCAAGTGGCAGGTGGCTGCTGTTGAAAACCCACAGACAGTCCCAAGAGGAGGTAAGCTGGAAGAAAGTGTGGAGACTTTCAGTCTCTTGGGAGAAACTCTTCCAAGAGCAATATAACTCTGGTTGTTCCCAGGTTATTTTTCTCCAGAAATAGCCATTTTACCTCTTGGAAAAAAAAGCTTGAATGTCTGCAGAGTTTTGTTTTCTACCAAGAGCTAGGCAATTCTCCCAGTAGAAACTGAACATTTGTATGTGGCCTTAGTGAGAGCAGTGTTTCAGAGAAAAACAGGAAATCAGTGTACCTTGACTCTAGAGCTATAATGTCATTTTTGGTGGGGTAAAGAATACTGCTTAGATATTCAAAAGATACATAGTCTCAATAAGTTCTACTAATACAATGTTTTATTTAATAGGAACCAAAGGATTGCCATTTTTATTGCCAAAGGAGGCACTTTGTATTTTGAAGCATTGAAAATTCAGTCCCAAAAAGTATTATCTGTTTAAAATGATCTTTTTTTAATTAAGGATGTATATATTTTGAAGTTGATTTTGATGTATAACAGTACACATTTGTTTTGCTGTTTGAGCAACTGTTTTAGGTAATAAACACAGGCTTCTTTTCAGATAGCTGTTTCTTCACTGTACTGCTTGCAGTAAAATAATGCTTACAGTCAGTGGTGTTTCTCTTCTTATTTTCATGGTCAAAATTATGTCTTAGCATCTCACTTGATGAAAAAAAGAAGATGAATACCTGTCTGTACAGCTCTCTTCATTTACATGCTACATCAATAAAAAAGTATGGCAATCAGGGCATCCATTCATGTATTGCCTTTCTATAAGAAACCATGATGCCTTTGTATTTGCTGTTTGCACCCCTGAAATCAATTCCATGTTTGAATGCCATATGTTTTGCACATTGTACTGTATATATGTAATGCATACTGTATTTTTATATGTGTAGTACATTTATCAAAATTTTTGTACATAGTGGCAATATTGTAGCTACTGAGGAAATGTTTGATACCTCAGTATTTTGCTATTTGTGTCTCAAATAAAAAAAATGATAAACTGCATACATTTATTGTGTTCAACTAAAACTGTGAGGGAAATATCAGAAAAAGCCACAAAGAACTTAATATGACATTAGTAATATTCAACAAGATAACCACAGTCCTGATTTGTGTACTGTTTTTTACTGATCCCCTCAATCTCAAAAGGAATGAGAATAAAAGTTCATGACACAGATCCCCTGCAAAGACAAACGTCATGTTACATTCGAGAACTATATCAGAAGATACTTAGTGTATGTGCTTCATTTACCTGAAACCACAGGGGGGAAAAATTGTCAGCATCTGCAGTGAATGACAAGAAAGCGAAGGTAAACTAAAATTGCCTGCAAAAACTAAAGAGGGTGAAAACAGAGATGTCACAGATCAACTATGAGAGTAAAAGTCTTGCCACTTGGAAAGTAAATACACAAAGCATCCTTTACATGCAGGAATCTTTCTTCATGCGTATAGTCTAAATTGGAAGGCATAGTACTGTCCTCCTCCTAGGGCTTTTGGAGATGAGTAAAAGGGGATGTACTGCTTTAGGCCATAAGCCATAATATGCTGTAGTAGAGATTGATTTATCAAATTCAGTTTTCTTATATATGATGCATCAACAGAAAAAGATAACATTGCCTTAAAGAACACGGCCAACTTGCCAGATTATCTCATATAACCAATGGAATTTATAAATACAGTGTATAGACATCCTAATGTTTAGTCGGTGTTTAAAAAAAAAAAGCAATACTGCTTTTTTTTGTTATTGAACAAAGTGAGGACACACTAGTTTCACAATTCCTAAATAATGATTTTCTATTTTTAAAGAAATCCAGTTCCTCTGGACCAGTACCCCTACTATTTACAAATAAACTTTATGGTGGAGAAAACGCATTAAATTCCTTGCTGTTTTATGCTGTTAATTTCTAGTAGTTTAAGATTCTGATCTGGGCTTAACAAACTCTTCATAGCCGTCCTCTCTGAGAAGCTCTCAGCAGCTGTCCTCAGGTGGAACATAAGGTCTTGTGTTCCATACTCACAGCGACCATTTCTTCAAGACTAATAATCAAGAGATATATAGCTGGTTCCCTTTACCTCCAGGAGGTGACTGCTGCATCCACTATTTAGTAGCTTTCACAAAAGCATAAAGCAGGGTCCTAAGAAGGTTTAGTCAATGATTGTCTTGTGTAAAAGAGTCAGTAAATCAGCCTCATTCTCAGCCTTGAATTTATTCTTTGTTCCTTGAGTACTCTTCTAAGCTAAGTATAGACAATCAAAAAGCCTAAGGCTGAGTTGATTCAATCTTTGCAGGTTAGTCTAAACTGTGTAGATTGAACCAATAAGCAAGTAAACAGACATTCACTTTTGATTCTGGAAATGCAGCCACATGACCCAGGCCAGAAGCTGGGGGACACTAGAGCATGCCTCCCTGCTTGGCTGCAGCAGACACCTTGGACTAGCTTGCCCACCCTCCAAGGGAGAAATTTGTGGGGGAGGTGCAAAGCATCCTGGGGGACTGTGAGTTAACTTGAATCTGGAGAGTATCTGGGACAGAAATCCAATAAACCAATTTAACCTAAATCAGTTAAGTTTGATACTACATCCATCCAGGTTTATCTTAAACCAGTTTTGGCTATTTTTAAAGTGGTTTATATGCACTGAACCTCTGCTGTGGTACAGATTTGAACCAGTTTCTGATCACTTATGCCAATTTATGTATAATGTCTGTCCCTAGCCTTAATGTTCACTAACCTGGTTCCTTAAAAATAAATAATTCTAAATACCAGAAGCCTACCAGCAATAAAAAATCTATGTTCAGCACTTTTCATCCCTTGCTGTATACATTTTCAGTGGTAAGCTCATTCAGAAAAAAGACTATATTTTTGCTTTTTTTTCGCACCGAAGTGTGGTGTTAATTTTTTTGTAACACCTGACAATGTCAGTACATGCCAAGATTAAATTTACAGTTGGGGCCATGTATTTATATCAGCTCACACAAAGGTAGATTCTATGTTTCTCTGAAATAAACAGAAAATTAAAAGCCAGAACCATAATAACGTAAGTGCTGTACTAGATCAAACCAATGGTCCATCTAGACCAGCAGTCTGTTGCTGACAGTGGCAGGGGTGGATGCTATAGAGGGAGCAATTGAACAGGTATCTACTGAGCTAACTTCTATTCAATACCTTCCTTTTTATAAGGATAAATGCAGAGCACTTCATTTGGGGAGAAGTAACTAGAGACAAGAATATAAGTTAGGAGATATCCTAGCCTGCAGGGTGGCTGAAAGGGATCCTGGGGTTATGGTTGATGACGGGATGAACATGAGCCACCAGTGCAACACTGTAGTCAACAGAGCTAATATCAGACTGGGATGCATTAGCTAATACACTGCCAGCAGGATTAAGGAAGTGATCTTCCTCTACTTGCCAATGGTGAGACCCCAGCTGGAGTAGTGTGTCCAGTTCTAGGCACTGCACTTCAATGAAGATGTGGTGAATCTTGAACAGGTCCCGAGAAGGGCCACAAGAACGATTAAGAGCCTGGAGAACAAACATTATGAGGAAAGACCAAGGGATCTGGGCCTGTTCAGTCTGGGGAAGAGAAGATTGAGGGGGGACTTGGTAGCCATCTATAAGCATGTAAGGGGTGACTATCAGCAGTTGGCATTTACTAGGGTGCCCCAGGGGAGGACATGGAACAGGGACCATAAACTGGTTTCAGGTTAGATGTGAGGAAGAATGTCTTTACAGTAAGGGTGACAAGAATCTGCAAAAGACTTCCCAAGGAGGTGGTGCAGTCCCTAACCTTGGAAGGAGGCTTCAAAAGGAGGCTAGACAGACACCTTGCCGGGATCATTTAATCTCAACAGCATTCCTGCCCACAGCAGGGGAGTTGGACTCGATCTTTCGAGGTCCCTTCCAGCCCTTAATTTCTATGATTCCCTGGTATCCACCATTATTAGTTTAGAGATGCCAGAGGAAACATTTCCAGATGTTCTACTCAATAGCTATCAGTAGAGAGGGACCACTAGAATTCGTACGGGAAGTGCACTGCGTGGCAGCACCCTTAATCTTGCAGTTTCCCCTGTGCACTTCCCCCCACCCCACAACTGCTGATTGGCAATGACTACAATGACACCACAGTCTCAGAATTTTCTTAGTACAGCTAGTTCAGACCCCAACATTGTGTACATATGGGTGGGTAGATTAGAGACCCCCCCAAGGTGAGGGGCTCCAATCCACCTGCCCCCCCCCCACTCCAGTGGGGCTGAGAGAACCCCAGAAGGGACTTCCCTCTCCTGCTTCCTCCCCCTCCCATTCAAAGACCAGCTCAGGCCAGGCTGCTGTTCTGGCCACAGCAGACAAATTAATGAAATCACTCCGCTTAGGAGCATCTTCATTTGAACCCTCATACACTGAGGGTTAATTGATGGTATGATTGGAGGGTTCACAGCCGTGCTCTTCTATTTGGGCACAACTTTAGAGCACTTTCAAGGGGCTTATTGTGCAACAAATATCATTTCCATCTGCACCCAATGTTGCATACTATTGCCCGCCATCCTGCAATTTCACCTTTGAGAACTTCAGAATTCTCAAGTAAATGCAATCCAGTCTTGGTAACTTATTAATATTAATGTATCAATTTATTCTAAAATTTCCTCTGTTGTCACTTCAGACCCATCTACTAGAAAGGACTGATCTACAACACCAATGCAAAGAATTTGTTAAGCTTCTCTGCTATGGCCTTATCATCCCTGAGTGCACCTTGAACCCTTGGTCATCTAATTGTGCCACAAATTCTGCAGATGGCTTCCTGCTTCTGATGTATTTTAAAGTTTTTATTATTAACTATAATTAGGGTAGGGTTCATCAAATGTAGGAAATACTCCAGGTTCAAGAGTTGTCAAAACCTGGGGAAAGGTGTGTTTTATAAGTGAATATATTTTGGAAGAGTTTTTTTTCCCTTGGCCACTAGATAAAGATTAAGTGGAAAGAAAGCAACTGAAGCCTTGGCAGTATTTTGTATCTGAACATTAGGTAATACTAATCAGAGAGCTGATCATTATTCTTTAAGCAAGCAAACAGAGAAACAGATTTTTAAATAAATGAGTCCATGTCATAGAGTGCAAAAATTATGCCTACACCTGCATGACTAAGCAGAAATGTTTAAACAAATATTACCCTAAACCCATGTCTGCAATACCAAAATCCAGGAAAACTGAGGCTGTAATACTAAGGCACAGAGAGAACAGTACAATATACTCTGTACCACTTACTGGGAATGTTTACACATGCAATTAGCATGCAGCAATAAACTCCAGTGCATATCATGCCAGAGATAATTGCTCCCAGGCACCACATTTGAATGTGTGCCCAGGACTGCAACACACTGAGCTATGTTGGAGCAGCCCAGCCCCAGCTGGCAGAGGACCCAGGGGGGCAGGGGAGTCAGCCTGCCAGCCTGAGGCTGCTCTGACCCAGATCAGCGTGCTGAGGAGGGGCTGGCTGGGGCACAAGGGCACTTCAGTGTGGGGGGCTGGCTGGCTGGGGCACTTCAGTGTGGGGGCAGCGGCAGGCAGCATTTACATGTGCGTTGCAGAAGAATAAAGAACTCCTCTGTAGGTAGTGCTTGTGTTTACAAGTACTAACATATGGCAGAGTTAATTAGTTTACTCCATCCTAATGGCACAGCACATGCAGACACTGAGACATTTATTGTGAACCTAATTAGACAAAAGAGAATGAATTCTAAGCATCTTCTCCACATCAGGCAATGTTGTTTTGATTAGTCATGGAGTACAAAGGTGAATGTGTCTGTTTAACCTGCATTTTTCTAAAAAACTATCACCACTGTAATGAAACATGGAGTACAGTGGTAGACGCACACTTGTACCATCTGGAAACTGAAAAGTTCTGAAATCCTCCCTGAACCTACCCTTTCTCTGTGTAATGAGAGCACACTATAGAGGTGATGTTATGCATTAGACACTAGATTCAGATTCCTTTTATTTATTATTTGGAATCTCACTGTATTAATGTTATCGTTCTGGGGGAAAAAAAGTTAAATTCTCTGTAAATGACATCTACTAGGTTTGTGAGAATTTGACATGCAGTAAATACTTATCACAGTTCATAACACATCCTCCATGAACCTGCACTAATAGATTTCATAGACATTAGGGCTGGAAGGGACCTCTCAAGTTCATCAAATTGAGCATGCTGCCCAAGGGGCAGGAAGTCAGCTGGAGTCAAATCACCCCAACAAGATAAGCATCCAAGCATTTCTTAAAGGTATCCAGAGTAGGTGCTTGCACCACTTCTGGGGGAACTCTGGAGACTTGGACGGTAAAGAAGTTTTGCCTTATGTTCCGTCTAAAACATCTTCCAGCAGTTTGTGACCGTTAGACCTCATCTTCCCTTGGGGTGCCCTGGTGAACAGATGTTCTCCCAGTTCCTGATGCACACCCCTAATATACTTATAGGCTGCCAGCCTTCACTTGTCCAGGCTGAAGAGTCCCATGGCTCTCAGCCTCTCCTCATAAGGCCTGTTCTCTTGACCTCTAATCATGCACGTGGCTCTCTGAACTCTCTCAAGCTTCTCCACGTCCTTTCTAAAATGTAGAGCCCAGAATTGGATGCAGTTCTCCAGCTGTGGCCTCACCAAGGCTGAATAAAGCAGGAAGATGACTTCCTGAGTCTTGCTTGAGATGCATCAGTAGATGCAAGTCAGAGTTTTATTAGCTTTGCCAGCTTTGGCATTTCACTGGTGGCTCATACTCATCTTGTGGTCAATCATGACCCCCCAAAACTCTTTTGGTCATGGTGCTAGTGAGTGTAGCACTGCCAAGCCTATAACTATGATGTGGGTTTTTTCTCCCAATGTGGAGCACCTTGCATTTCTCCATCATCAGGTTTTGATCTGAGCACCTTGCAAGCCTGTCCAGGTCAGCCTGAATTGCCAGCCTGTCCTCTAGAGCGGCTGCACTTCCCCATAATTTGGTGTCGTCCACAAACTTAGCTAGTCTGCTTCTGACACCCGAATCCAGATCATTTATGAATGTATTAAAGAGTACTGATCCCAGTACTGAGCCCTGGGGGATGCCACTGGTCACCAAGTGCCATGTTGATTCCGTTCCATCGACTATCACTCTCTGGTTCCGACCACAGAGCCAGTTCCTCAGCCATCAGACTGTAAGGATATCAAGGCTACAGTTCCCCAATTTTACCATGAGGACATCATGGGAGACCAAGTCAAAGGCTTTTTTGAAATCTAAATATATGACATCAACCTCTTCTCCTTCGTCCAGGTGATACATCAGCTGGTCATAGAAGGAAATGAGGTTGGTCAGGCAAGATCTACCCGCAACAAAGCTAAGTTGACTATCTCGCAAAATGTTGCCTTCTGTTATCCTGTTGTTGATTATTTCTTTGATGATTTTTTCCAAGATCTTTCTAGGGATTGAGGTCCAACTGATTGGCTTGTAGCTCCCTGGATCTTTTACATTTCACTCTGGATAATCAGTCATGCACTATTTTATTGAAATGTAATAGCATCTGAGTCCAACTGTGAAAATTTCCATGGATCTCATGTATTATGGCAGCAACAAGTTTTTGGTTATTTACTATTGTCTTTCTGTCTCAGCAACTGTAAAAAGGGCAAGAAGAAGGTTGTACCTTATACTGGAGAAATAGAATATCACTGTTTTTTACCATTTTTCTATAGACTGAGACAAGATTGCAAATTGTCCATTTAAAAACAACATATTGTTGTACTTAAATAAATCCCTTTAAAATGTTAACCTTTAGTTGTGGTATATTCAGCTGTTCTCCATGCTGCAAGGTAGCAGTGCAGGGATGGGGTTTGACACCAGGAGATTCAAAACAAAAGCGGAGCAGCACAGGCACAGGCAGCGCATGCTGCCCAAAACTGGAGCCTGACCAGCTGGAGTCACACTCCAGCTGCTGGCCAGGCTCCAAGCAGCAGGATTGCTGCTGTTGCAGCCCCAAGAGGCCCCCAGGACCCCAGGTAAGGCTGTTGCACAGTACTGGTGTCAACCTCCCTGGCCCCACCTGGGGTAACCTGCCACGTACCAGAGGTCTGACCATGAGCAGAGCGGCAAGACCCTCTAGCCAGGAACCACTGGCATTAGTCCCAGAAGGAGCATTAGTACACCCCAATCACAGTTCCCACTCAAAGATTAACTTAGAAATTTAACTTCAGTTTTCTACACTGGCTCTTAAGGCAAAATATTTTTATGTAGGACTATGGCTAGTAGCTTAATGAGTGTCTTAACCATTCTATTTCCCAGGTGAACTGATATTTGGCAGTGTTTACTTAACTTAAAAAGATCATTCTGAATTATAATAGGCAGAGAGAAATACTGTTAGATTTTTGGATGCTTTATGATGTTCCACACTGACACACCACTACTGCTTCTGTTTCAGGAGGAAGTACAAGTATCTCTTGCACAGCCCTACTTTCCACCATCCAGACACAGCTGAAGGATCACTCTATACTGTTCAGTTATGTTGACTCACTCCTAAACCAGCAGTGTAGCCACCATAGTGCAGTACTGTAGGCAGGCCAATTAACTCTACTAGCATAGCCAAACCAGCTGTGTTATTCATGTTACATGCAAGAGCTTTCTGGCTTCAGGATGATTTGAGGGCAGATGTGTAATGCCTTACAGAACAAGGCCCATGTTTGTCTCATCACATATTAGTGATATAATACCCAAATAATGCAGATGGTCAAGAAGCTGAATCTAGACCTTATTCTATAACCCTTGCATTTTTTTAATATTAAATTTCCAATATGTCATCAAACTGAGGCAATATTTCTAGCCACTCATTCTCTAAATCATGCTTTTTGCAAAGGAATAAAATAGCACCAGCAGAAACTATTTGTATATGAATTTAATCAACCAAATATATTCCTAAAGGTAAAGGAGCTTAACTACAGGATTGCACACTTGGTTAATCTAACAAAAACACCCATTATTCAACACCAGACACTGGAGAACATGCCCCATATATGTTGTTTATCTAGAGGGGGGTACACTGTCTCACACACTGCCTAGACATGTTGATTTACAAAGAGAATCAGACACTGTCCTCAGTAAACTCTGGGTACTTGAGGTAAATAATGAGACATAAGAACCAGAAAGCGGCATGAGCTCTTGTTTTCAGTGATTATTAGATCAACTCTTCTCACTTACCTGACCAGAGCAAGTGCACAAAAGGATCATGTCAGGCTGCATCAGCCCAAAAAATGATCTTTTGTATGAGAAAAAGTATGTTTTTTTTCTAAGCGTTCAGGAGTGGATGCGAAATCAAAGGTCTGGTAAACAGTCTAACCCACTTCCTAGATATTCTGCTTCAAATGTAAGTCTAGTTTAAGTGCTTATGTACCTGTGTTTTGTGTTTTCTTATTTTTCATTTTTTAAAAACAGCCTTTAAAACCTCTCCAAGTAATTTCAGGATCACATTAAATCATTATCTCCAGGCTCCAAATTCTATTTTACCTTTATTTATTTTTATATTTTAATTCTTTTAATGTTGTTTCCATCAAATAACAGGTAAAGTTGAATTTACCAAATTAACTTAAAAGCACTGCTGCAATGTTCACAAAGGGTATAACGATGTGAACAGCAGGCCAGTAAAACTGGCTGGCACCTGAGGTTCTGCTCCAAAAGCCAAAACCTGGTTTTCAGTTGAAAGTTTAGATTTATTAAATGATGTTCAATGCATAGCAATTATTCCATTTGTGTCACAGCCTCTGGCAAATATTACACTTATGACATGATTAACCAGTTAATCACATTTTAAATAGTAACCCAACCATATATTCACGCAATTAATGACATACTAAAACAGGGAATAACCACAGTTATCACCAGGGATCCTGGTTTTCTCTGTTTAAAAATCCTCCTCCCTCCCCCTCCTGCTGCTCCCTGGATGAGCCACCCACGGCTGCATCCCACTCCTCACCTGGGCTGTGTGCCTGCACCACCCCACGCACCACCCTGGTTGGGCAGCAGCTCCAGCCCCAGCCCTGCCCAACCAGGGTGGGGCCCTCCCTCCATCACTATTGGGGCCTCAATCCAGCCATGCCCCCCCCCCCCCCAAAAAAAAAAAAATGCCTGCAGGGAGCTGCTCTCCAGGCTCCCTAGAGGCCATGCGCATGTGTATATGCTCACATGTACATGGCACCCCATGCCTGATTGCCCTCCTCCAGCTCCCCCCAGCCCCTTGCAGGCTGGAACTCTGCCAACCTGCAAGGAAAAACCCAGCATTTCCCACATTTTTCTGCTTTAAAGGAGAAAAATCCAGGTTTCTCTCCTTAAAATGAGAAAATCTGGGTTCTTCTCCATAAAATGAGAAAATCTGAGTTTTACTGCATTTTTCCGTAGCAGATGGAAAACCCGGATCCCTGGTTATCATCATACAAAATATGTGTAATAGCTTTGTGGTTGGTTCCCTTGCACCTTAAATTGAATGTGTGGCCAGCACTCCCTCCCAGCCCTGGGAGTGCAGTAGAGTCTTGAAGGGCTCCAATGTGGTCCCAAGGCTGGAAATGCCAATCACCAAACTGGCACTCCCAGCCACAGGAGCACACTGGAGCCCTTCAAGATTGCTGAATGCCCACGGCTGGGTACACCAGATACCTGCTTGCTACTTGCTGGCAGCGCAGGGGGAGCCTGGGATCAGCTCCCTGTTCATGTGCAGTAGGGCATGATTAGGATCTGATCCCCAATCCCACAACTGCAATTCCTGTCATGCGTGTGTGGCATGGCAGGAGACGCTATTGTTGGGATCACAAATCAGATCCCACTGCGCCTTTAACTGGGCATTTGTCAGTGGCCATCTCACACAGTAGTCTAAGAAGTACAGCTCACCATTTTTCCACATACTAACTGGCAATGCATTTTATGAGGATAATGGTAAAGAGTGACAGAGCTTTGTTAATTATGGAGGTTGGTTAATGGAGTAATTTTTTTCTATCCTTTTTCCTGAATCATAGTTCCTCCACCTGACCTATCAGAACTTTTTCTTTTAAATCTTACTATTAAAGTGATGAAATGCTCATCTTCTCCCCGTGTTCTCAGTTTCTGTATCTTCTCTATTTTCTTCACACTTCATTAGCCAAAGTACTTAGTATTACAACTCTGTCCTTAAATTGCACATAAGTTACCTTACTAGTGTGAAAGGACCAAGTACGACTCCTTCTACAGACACTCAGATTTCTTAAATCATTTTAGGAGCATTCGCTTTAACATCAAGCTTTGTGGGATCTGGCAGGCCATCTGATAGATGGACAAATAGATCGATTAGAAACAGAAGCTTAAATCAATGACTGAACAATACTTCACTTAACTAAAATAATATTCATGTATTTGTTCTGAGACAGATCATCCATATTTTTTGTCATCATTGGTATGGGGACCCATGTTATTCAAGATTGATTCTATTATCATTAGGACTAAAGTAAAAGTCAAGGCAGTAAAGGCATAAACCAAAAAAAATTGCAGCTTTCCCTTGATGGAATGGAAAAAAGCAGATACTAAAAATCTCTCCAATACAGGAGAAAAGCCCCTCACATTAATACTTTGTAGTATAGAAAATGTAGCTAGTTTCAGGTAAACCATATCCTGAAACACACTAGAAGAAAACTATAGTCAAGAATACCTCTTTGTAACGTTGTCTTACATTTCTAAAATTCCTTATAAGCCATCTGTAACATTATGCATTTTACTATTTCTGTGTTAAATAGGTTTATGTTGTAGTAATGCTGTGTACCTCAATTTCCTGTGGCTAATTTATACAGAGGGAAAGAATGAGACAGACAGTAAAGCCAGAGCTGCTGACCTACTTGACAAGAGACACATGCATCTATAAAGACTTAAATAGCTACTGCTGCTATTAGTAATAGTTGCTGCTTCAGGTGGGCTTGGTAATTACCCTTTCAAGGAGATGCCCCAGAGGCAACAAAGGGAGGAGACAGAGATAAGCATGATAATGGACAGGGCAAGGTGAACAAGCCCAGGGCTATATGGGCTGGTTTGGGTACAGCAGCTTAACTCTTTGTTAAGGCACAGGACCTGCTAGGAGATCCCACACAAGCACCCTCCTGGGGGATTCTGAGACACCATACCATAGATTTTAGCATTTCTAGACTATATACTGGATTATAATTTGCTGATTTGTGTGGTTTTTTTACACTGCCACTAAAACTGCATTTTTTTCCTCAAATCCTTCTGATGCCACATAATGTGGGATCTGTATGGTTGGAGTCCAGATTCTAATCCGTTACACCAGAAAAAAGTCACCCTAAACAGCCCTCACTCTACTAACTTTTACAGGCTCCCTCTAGCTTTACAATTGTGCATTTGGGATTGCACTTCAACTCAACAAGCTTGAAGAGTATGATTTTTCTTTCCATGTTCACTGGAAAGTCCAGATATTTCCATAAAGAACAAAGATCTTTTGTCAATTTTATGTAATGTAATTCAGTGAGTGCATATACCTGGTCTGAGACATAAGTTTTAACAAACTAAGGCTTAGAGTACTGTCCTTTCCATTCTAATCTTCCTACTTAGTAATTTTGTATCTAAACTTTGCAAACAACCTACATGGTGGCTGCAATGCTCTGGTTACAGGCCATTATTTGCTCTGTTGCAGCAAGGACAAATATTAGTGGCCTTGGTCCAGTTGCTCTTTTGACTTCCCTGAGAAGATTGCTCTGCTTGTATATTTAAATCCCCAGTGAACTGACAGCAGTCAGGATCTCAAAGTACCCAACCATTCCCCTGTAATTCCTTTCAGTTATGCCTCTCAATAAAAGAAGAACCTTTGACACCTGAACCCACTGTGAGACTTGCTATCCTTGCAAACCCAGTTACAGAAGAAATGAAGTCATGCCTGCTGACACAGAGATCTCAGCAGTGAAACATGGACATACTGGTGCTGCCACATTTGCCATGCAAAATTTCTATTTGCAATAGCAAGATTAGTCACTTCTTCTGGTACAGAATGTGTCTCCATTACAGAACATTATTTTGGCTCATGAGAAGCTGATGAGCCACGCTTACAGGAAACAAGTCCTGGTATAGAACATACCTGATCAAGATTATATAGGCAGTCGTCAATTTACAATGTTTTGAGTTACAACGTTTTGCACTTATGTTTATAAATTGACACACTGTTTCAACTTTCTGATGTCAGTTTCGACTTACAACACTTGATCCGATGCGACACCACACCAGTGAACAAGCTCACTGCATCGCTCATCTCCCTGGAGAACATCTGTCCAAACTTCCTTGGACACTTTCTTTAAGAAAGCAGACAAGACTCCAGAAACACCTGCAGTCAAGACTCCAGCCAAGAACCCTTCAAAAAGTTCAACCAAGGGCCTTTCAAAAAGTCCAGCAAAGTCACCTCAAACAAGTCCTTCCAAATCAATGATTGCTATTTACAATATAAATACACTTATGTAGCTATATTACTCATCTATAATTGATCGAGTACAAAACCTGGAGGTATTTTTGGTGAAAATAGGGTATTGGGCCTTGGTTCAAGAACCAATCCCCCATTTATAACATTGTTTCTTATGAGAAAATTTGTTTCAAGTTACATTTCAACTTAAAACAGAGTTTTCGGGAACCAATTGTGTCGTAAGTCTGAGGACTGCCTGTATTACATTACATTAAGCAGGGGTATCAAACTCATCAGGCCTGGTGGGCCAGATGAAGGTCTCTGGGCCAGTCTGTGAACCAGATCAGGCCACACCAGAGCCAGTCCAGTGGCACACAGGGCCACTATATTCCCCATTTCAGCCCCATGTCATGGGCAGCACGTCCAGCCCAACTCCAGCTTCTGCCACAGCCCAATTCAGATCACCCCGGAGCCAGTGCACACGGTCAGTCCAGCAAGAGTCCACATGCAGTGTGCACCGTGTGTTAGGCCCCTGTGCTGCAAGCAGCACCTGCGGCTGGTACTGGGTCCAGCCCATGTGCCAGACCAGCCCTGCACAGGTCAGTCTGAGATTCATAGTCCAGACCGTATGGCACCAGAGGCTGGATCTGGCCCATCAGCCTTATGTTTGACACCCCTGATATAAAACCAGCCAAGTTTGAAAATATGAGATGTAAGAATATATCACATATTGGAGCTGTTATTGTTGCCTTTTTTTCTTGTTTTGTTTTACAGAATTTCCCCATAATGGACCTTGTTTTCAGTTGTTGATCATGATCCCAAACTAACAATTTCAGCTGAAATTACTGGCTGGCTATTTCAGGCCATTTTTTTTTAATTTCAGCTACAACAGTTTGGGGATTTTTGAGAACTAAGTTAATGAAATACATTTTTTAACATGGTCAAAACAAATTCTTAGAGACTTTGTGTTAAAAAAGGCTCACTCTGGCCAGGAGTTATTTTGGTATAAAAAAATATGATTTTTGCTATACATCTTTCAGTTTCCATCTTTTCCTGATCAATCTTCTTAGCCCTTACAGCTGTGCCATGGCTCATTGGTTTTTAACAACCCAGACCCCTCTTAGCCTTACCTTCAATTCACTTGGATCTATCCAAAGTTTTCATGCTTTCTCTTGTTCAGAACCAGGCAGGGTGTTCAGCATCCACAATGTCTCAGGAGTCCCCTAAACCTAACAGTCTCCTTTATGACCTGCAGGTACCCAGTCTTGGACACAACAAGGATATACCAGGCTCCTCCCAACCCAGGACGCTTTCTGGCTATACAGCTTGGCCCTGGTGGTTACACTCTTTACCACAGCTTATTACAATGTTGTTTTTTTGGTTGTATAAAACCTCAGTTTGACTGTCCCTGGTCTCAGACTTTTGAATGCTTAATGTCTACACCATCCTTGCTGGGTGGCTGGCTCTCATATGGCAATGATATCTCCATGGATATGTCAGCATAAAATATGATTTCTCACAATATCTTATTGTGAATGATAGAAAACGATATTTACAATAAACAATGTTGACAGCTAAGCAGCTTAAACACTGCTTGCATAGGATTTTATAAATGGGCTGTCCATATAATTCCATTTAAAATAATGTCTTATCCATTCTTTCTAATATATTAAATTATTCTTCCACAAACAGGTGGGGGGGGGGGGCGGCTTCATTCTTTGGCAGAACTAAAAGGCCCCCTGCTCAACCTATTGAAATACAGGTCTACAGTAGCTGACCAGGTTGTGATCAGAGCTGTGCAAAAACATCTTCCCAGGTATAAACTGAAAGATGTGAAGAATTCAATAAATTTACTTTTGCAGAGTAATTTGGTTCTTTTACATATTTCAGTCAGGTTAGTTGGGGGGATATTAAACCTAGAGTCAGGTTCAGTTCTTGAAGAGGCTTTCATAAGCTTTATTTAATTTAAATACTGCCAAGATTAAGGGGTAGAGGGATATGCTAAAAGTATCAGTGTTTCCAGTGAATAAAGGTTGACATTCTTGTCACGGTTCTCTCCTTCAGTCTTTGTTGCCTTTACAAATCACTTGTTTTTTTCTGAAAAGTTATCACTGGAAAGACAAGGATCAGATTCTTTGTTTTTGGCTTCTTTGACCAAATTGTAAGTTATATTTCTGGGCACTGCATATGCTGCAGTCTTGCAATTACATGGTGCACTGATTTGCCATTGAAGTAAATGGCATTTTGTTAGTATGGACTGATTCTGGGGGCAGGGGTTCTTATGAGGCAGTGAATTCAGGATAGTGTTCTGCAATCATCTGAAAGCAGAATGTGTTTTTTTTAATCAGACATTGCACTGCCCTACTGGCAAAAAGAGAAAAGATAAGGGTGTTGAGCACTCCTATCATATTTTCTTATGATGATCATCCTGTGCTGTTTTCTTTAAATATGGTTAAAAGGCAAGAGCATATGTGAAGAAACTAGCTTTAGACATCCAGAGATACTTCTCTTACTAGCTCACACTCAAACTGAAGCCAAAGTAATTTGCTGTTTGACACAGAGCCACTCAAAATAACATGTCTCCACCAGATGGCTAAGCTTCAGCAGTCATCAAACAAATGGACTTGAGGCCAATTTTTTCATCCTACTAGATTTCAGAACTCCTCCTAACAACACAAAGCAAAAATTGACTGAGTCATAAAATAGATAATGGACTTCCCATTCCAAATACAGAGCAAGGACAATCATGCTATTAACAGAACTAGTCAGAAAACTTTTATTGAAATGCTTTGGGCCACAGTATAACACCAGTATATTACAACACAAGAGTTACTTTGATTTATAAAAGGTTATAAAAATGTTTCAATAAGTACTGACAGATGTCCCTGATGCGCACATGAAGCCTGAGGGACTGAAGGGCAGTCTAGGCAGCAGAGGCCAAAGGTAAAGGTAAGATGGAAGATGTATGTGTTGAGGAACCAGAGGTGCGGAGATGGCCCATGAAACAGGTACCAAGCTGCACCAGAGCAAAGCTTGTGGATGTGCTGCTGCAAAACCAGCCAGGGCCACAGGTTAGAACCTGGTGGAATTAGAGTGAACCTGCATCCCCCATACTTGCTTCTAAATGCTAGGAAAGACAGCTAGCCTCTGCTGCAAGAGGACACGGAAGGTACTGCTAAAAATGAAAGACTTGGGACATTGGGAAATAAATGGAGAGGGTTAAGACACTGAGGTAGATTCAACATATCGGAGACAGAAGCAATGGGGGCTCAGGTTGCAAATCTGAGGCAAAGGCAAAACTGGCTAGTGCTGTGCTCCCCCAACCCCACCTCCTGTACCTTCCCTACAGTGGCTCCAGCCCCAGCACTGGGGAGGGCAGAACAGCAGCAGCAACACAGAAGCAGCATCTTGAGGTTCATTACTGGTGGAGGAGACATCGTGTATTTTTGCTGCCGACATGCATATTAAGTGGCCAAAACATTGATTTTTTTGGCACATAGTAAAGTATAGAAGGTAATTCAAGTGTCACCTGTTTTGTCAGACTACTTTTTTTAGTTACCACTTAGATGAGGTCCTCACATATCAGACAGAAACAAGTCCTAACTCCCATTCCCCAGGCTCTCACCACTTCACTCAAAAGCAGTGTTGTACAGTAGATTTGTCCCAGATTTTTAGAGTGACTGACAAAATACTATGTATCACTTTGACACAGATCTCTGTTCCAGCAAAGAATGGAATATTTCTCACTGCGTGCTTTCTAAAGCAATTAATAAAAAATTAAAACATTTTAATAAACAAACTGCACTTCAATGGAGAAGGAACTCATAAAAAAACATTTTAATACCGCTGTTCCTCAGCCAAGCATTAAGGAAAATGAATGGATTTTTGTTCTGCTCTTGTTGACATAAATGCACAGTCTGTGACATGTTGCCAGTGATGGTTAGCTACGTTTCTGGCAGCTGATCATCTCATGCACAGTTAGCTGTCTCTGAAGTTGCATCTTCTCAGCCAAAAGGAAACAGCATCCAGATGGCACAAAGAGAGTCAACTGGAAGCTATGAAGTAGTAGTAGTGGCAGGTTATGTGATGTAACTTTTATTGCTTTTGTATTACATGCTGAATATGTCTATTGGGGTGGTCTTGGAAAAATACGGTATCTGCCACTTGGGTTAGTTAGTAGACAAAGCAAGGCAGAAGATGATGGAAAAGGTAGATGACAGTACCTTAAGAATGAATGGAAAATATTAAGCATTGAGAAGAATTAATGTATGGAGCAGTTCAACCAACACTACCTCCTACAAAAAATCAAGGATTTATTAGGGTAGGGAAGTTCCCAATCCTCCATAAGGAGCTATTGTAACCTTTCCAGATCCAAGTTAGAGCAAGAAAGGAGGGAAATGCAAAGGGAAAATATAAAGGGAATCTAAATTCTCAGGGAAAAAGAAAAGGAGGGATGTTTTCCAAAAAGTTTGTTTGCAGAAGAGGAAATATACATGTCTCTCTCTGTTCACAGAGACTGAAAGGATACAGTTGGTTTGGCAAACTTATAAGCTGGAAAAGTCTTCAGAAATCTATAAACACATATAAACACATGCATTTTTTAGAATAAAGTCCAAGTATTTTCAGCCATAGCATAACGAAGGGTGGGGGACTGGGAGAAGCCCAGTAAATGGGAGAGCCAGAATAGAGGTGGGAGGGTGCAAGGTTCCAGACACACAGCAGAGCAGAGGCAGGAGTTCCCTCATCAGCCTCACCCTCCCTCTCCACGACTGATGCTGCTGCAAGGAGAGGTATCACTGACAAACTTAGGGATTTACATGGTTGCTCACCATATAAAACTATGGCAGTTGGGGCAGGGGAGAGTTAACCTGGCTGCTCATGGAAACACCTCTTCCTGCACAAGCATCCTGTCTCCACCCTGCTTCAGGCAGCTGGAGCCTTAAGCCCCCCTGCCACTATTCCAGTAGCAAACCCTAATACCTCTGTTGCCCAGGACGTAACCTCTACCAGCTGCAGCTGATTTCCAGGAAAATAGAGAATATGGGTTTCCAAAAGGAACAAAATAGACATTTTTCCAGCATTCTCTATGCAACCTTCTATCCAGAACCCCTATCCAGAATTTCATCGACTGAGAGAGAAAACACTGGAGTGTCTTGTTTTGAACACTGGCAGGACATCACTAATACAAGAAATATCTACATTTTTATTTACTTGGGTAATCAGTGTTTTTTGCCCCAAAGGCTCTGTGGCAAGTCTGCCATATCCCCTGACTGGTTACCTAAACCTAAACTTTAGGACAGTGATGGACAACCAGCCAGAAGCCAAAACTGCATTCCAGCACAGGCTGATGCAACTCCACTTAATGTAATTCCATAGATAACCTGGGTGATAAGATCTGAAGGGCCTTTAGTTTTTTAAAGTGCAACACAGAAGAACATACAAGCTGTTGGCTTTTTCTTTTTTTCTGGTTAATGGTTTCTACTTTTGTTGCCACAATTGACTGCATCTGCAAATTAGATAATTACAGTTTTAAATGCTGTCATTTCTGCCTATGCCTAATTGTGTTTGCATTTGCAAGCAACTGCAGGAGAGGGGAAATGAGAGAAGTACCTTAAAAATGTAGCCTTTTTTACCCAAAAGGAAAAAAAAGTCCCTTAAGTACAGCACTTCCTTATTGAAGAAAAATAGATGTTGTTTTTACACTATTAATATTTCTGAGTCCAAAAGCCTTAACGAAGATTTGGATGAGCAATGAATTCATCCATACAGTCTTCATTCTTTTTATCGAGTTGTTGGAATCAAAGAGGACAGCTTCAAGCCATCAAGAGGAGACCTATCGTGAGCATCTCAGATGCATGGGCTCTCAAAGGGCAAGCACCTGAACAGGTTTGCACAGTGATTCCTAAGGAGAGTGCCATGAGATACTTTTAATAAGAGCAATATTAGCACCCTTAGGTAGGCAAACACACACACAATTCACAAGATAAGCCCAGAGATTTCAAATAGGAATCAATAATGTCAAAAACATTCTAACCTTTTGTGGTCTTTCTGAGTTCTTTGCAACTACTTTTCCAGGTTCAAAAAATGAGCTAAAGCTAAGAGGTGGGATTTGCCAAGGGGTGTCTTGTGTCCAAGGAGGGGTGTCCTGAGTCAAAAAAATGTAGAACCTCTGGGTTAGCAAATGCCATGCTGTCTTGTCCCAGGTTTTGAGTTAATGCCAGTTGCTCCCAATCAGAAGCCAATGTTGCACTGCTCGAGTTGAAATTTCAGGCAGTCCTTAAAGCATTTCAATTTGGTCCACAGTGGGTATGTCTACATGAGATGCTTTACTGCGCATTAGACTATTCTAATGTGCAATAAAGTGTCATCGTCTACATATGCACAGCACTTACTGTGCAGTAAATCAGGCTAATGCGCTATTTGCCAGTACTAGGAAATATAGGTACTAGATTAATGGTTCATTAGCTACTGTGTAGTAATGCACATGTACATGCTGACCGGAAGAAATTTGCTCCAGGTCAGCCCAGACAGCAAGGGGCCCACGTTTGCCTAGCTAAGCCCCGCAATGTGGGGGGGAGTTGTGCTGGCTGCAGGGCAGCTCTTTCCCCACTACGTGAGGACTGGGACCTGTCCCGACCCCCACATGATCAGGAGAGCTGTCCCAGCAACTGGGACTGCCACATCCAATCTATGTGGGGATCAAGGGAGTCCCAATTACCATGTAGCTGGGAAAGCCATCCCCACTGAGCAGGGATGCTTCTTGCCAGCCACGTGGGGATCCTAATCCTCAGCCACATGGGGAGCTGAGCAGGGATGGCTCTCCCAGCCATGGAAGGTATTGGGAAGGGCCCCTGTGCTCCCTGCCAGCCCCAGGGCTGGCACCTGGGGGAACCTGGAGCTCCCCCTGGCTGGGGCAGAGCAGGGCAGGAAGAAGCCCTGGACTAGGCTGCTCCTGTCAGGTGCAATTTGCTCCTGATGGGACACATGTGTAGATGTGCACCCCGAAGTGCTTTGATAAGCCTGAATTTTGTGTGATATAAATTCAGGCACATTAATTGCACATGTAGATGTATCCAGTGAGTTCTAATACCAGCCTGGTAGTATTCCAAACATTGTGATGGCTTTGGCAATTCTTTGTGGAAGTTCATCATTCATCGTAGCATGCTACAGTACTCCCACAATAGTTACATTTAGGAACTGATTGGAGATCCTGCTCATTAATGCTGGCTTCTGACAATACCTATGGTTTTGCAGGCACAGGGTGATGGAGGATTTTGGTCCCTAAAAGACTAGTAACCAGACCAAAAAGTTAGCATATATTTGCAAAGCTCTCCACCATGGTTTGCAGTTCCTGAGAGACTAATGAGAGACTAAGGCACAATCATCAGCCAACAAAAATTCATGAAGTTAATCAAAGATTATACTCTCTGTTTGAAGTTGCTGAAAATTAAACAAAAACTAACTTTATTAATATACGATGTACAAATGGCTACCTAGCTGGGCTATAAAAGTCCCCTGCACCTTCTGCTCAAGCTGACTGTATGCAAGGATGATGTTTAAGATAGGACAAATGCAGCATTATGACATATTTGTCTTGTTTAAAATGTTCTATAGGCAAACCTACAGATTCTATCAGGCTAAACCAGACTACTTGATAGGTGCTCAGTGCTAATAATGTATTGGATATAATTCTACTTTGAAAAGGATCCCTCTGGTGGACTACCATGAGATATTGGTGTATATTTCTAGTGCTTAATGCATCTTTACTGAAAAGAAACCATGAAAAGAAACCATTCTTTAAATATGAAGCAGCTCTTATGGACATGAAAAAGCCAGCTATTTTGTACAAGACAGAGAATAAATCACATCTTTTTGAAAAGACGATCTTCTGGAAATATGGTTTCAGCCAGGTTCCTCTACCCTCCTGGAATTGTTTCTATTTGGGAACTGCAATACTTATTCTGCTGATAGGTTTTGCCATCTGGACATCTTACAAAACAACCAGTGCACAAATGCCACAACAGAAGAGTTCAGAAAGTTCTTCATGTTTTCAACTGGTAAAAAGAATACAATTTTAGTGTGATATACTTGAAAAGTAATTTTATCACTTGTAGTACTTTATAACGTGTCAGATATATGCAGTAGATAAACATACAGCAAGCCATGTTCTATTACCTACACTGCTTGAATTCTACATTCACATTTTAGGACAGTGATTTAAATAAATTAGAATGAAAGGGATCTTTGGTAAAATGAACACTGAATGACCCTTGAACAAATAAGCTTTCTGTCAGGATTGAAGAAAAAAGAGTTCAGTGACTAAATAACAGGGAAACTATTCCTTGAACACTGGAACTACACAAGAGAAGATGGGAAGCTAAAAGTAGAAGCAAGACTGGAGAGAAAGTACTTCATAACTAACCACCACCAAAGCTGCAAAAAGCTGAATAATTTGGATCACTGCTCTGATCCACTACAACTGTTATTCTCTTCCTAGATTAAGGAAACAGTAAGAAGAGAATCTAGGGAAAGGTGTAGGAACAAAACATAAAGTAAAGAATGAGGAGCAGAAATATAGGTGGCAGCAAGATTATGGAGGACTTTACAAGTGAGGACAAGGTGCCTGAATGTGATGTAGTGTGTATTGTAGATGTAAGGTTAGTGAAAGATTTCAGCAACTGAGGTTGGTAGCAATGAAAGGAAGCTGTGACTAGGACTTCTTTTGGTCTTCTAATCCTTTTCTTCCTTTATACAGGAGACAGGAAGTTGCTCTCAAAGAAGTCAAACAAATGGTAAATATAAAATAACTTCTTAATAGTATAATAATAACAACATATATATAGTCTTTATTGCTTTTACATCAGTAACACTTAAACATAAAAGAGAAACAGCAAGTCTTAAGTTTTCTTGTATTGACTAACTTTGAAACTTGTATTGACAAACTTGTATTGACTAGCTGTTTTAGACAGAACATGATCTGATCTCTTTTTTTTTTAAAGCTTTGTTTTTTATATTAGTAACACTTAGCAACCATTACAGAAGAAATAATAAGATTTACGTTTTCTTGCACTGACTAACTCTGAAATATTGCTTTAAATGGAACATGATATGACCTGATAAAATAAAAGAAGCAAATAACAGATTTGCTGTGTCTTTAAAAATATTTTGGAAAACATAACACCAAACATGCTCAAGTCCACCCTGCCCTGGCTGGGGTTTCCTTGTGAATATAAACATTGCATCTCCAGTGAAGGCCCACTTACAGCGCTTGTAAATGCAACAAATGAAATGAGAGCAATGAATGAAAATAAAGTATTAGGCCATCAACCAAACAGTGAAATGTATTTGTACAAAATGTGTTTAACGATTTTCCCTTAAATTCTTTATGTTTTAGTTAGTTTAGTGGTGGTTTGTAATATAAGATGGAGAAGTGACAGCCGGGTAAACAGTGTCCTTTTAATTCCATATTCTTAATTGGACTTAATGGAAGTAGTATATAGATTAAGCTCTTCCTATTTCAGTAAATTATTTTCTATTTATTGACAGATTCTTGTTCAGTTTTTGGATTAATCAATTCACAATCAATGTCAAGTTATGTCAGGTAGGTAAAGTCTAATCTTAGTTTCCAATTTGGTAAACTTTCTCTTCTTACAGGAGAAACACAGCAAATATTCCTAAATGAACATTCAAGCCTTTTCTCTTTTGCTTACTTTTGCATCATATTTATAAAATACTACCAAGTTGCCCATCAAGAATTACAGGGGATGGGGTGGGGGGGGGGATGGAGCCCAGCATTCCTCCCGTCCTCATCCAGCCCCGCCTCCCCCGTTACTTCGAGCCCAATCCCATTCTCCCCAGCAGTTTGGATCCAAGGCTGCTCCCCCATGTCCTCCCCCCGCTATGGCAGGCCTGACCCCGTCCCCCCCAGCCCTCTCCCCACTGCAGGGGTCCGACCCTCTTGCCCCCTTCCCTCGCACCGCTGCCTCCAAGGAGCAGGAGGGCAGGGGGGAAGCTTGCCTGCCATCCCTCCATCCCCCTTGGGAAGCACCCCATGCTGCTGCCACCTCCAGGGAGCAGGGCTGGGAGGGGAGGGAGTGAGGCCAGCAGCACTGGCCTTGCCCCTTGCCCCATTCCACCCTCTCTGTCCCCGCTGTCATGACAGCACTCAGCCATGCTGCCACCGCCTTCTGTCCGGAATGCTCTTGGAGCACTTTGATTGGCTGCCGAGACAACCAATCAAAGTGCGAATAAAGTGTTACAGACAGACAGACATACTAAGACTTTTATATATATATAGAATTTTGTAATCCACAGTGCTCAAGCAAGTGAAGTATATTAAGGTGGATTATTAATATACAAGGTGAAACATTAATGCGATTAACATGAACCAATTAATGCGTTAATTGCACACATTAACAGCAATTAACTGACAGCCCTAGTTAATACTAAGATGATCTGAACCCAGGAACAAGGATGAGGGAAACATCTTTTACAACAGTACGTAGCAGTTCATAAAGAAAGGCTAGCATTCAAGCTAAGAACCAACAGACTGTTTCAAGACTGCCTGGCACATGAAGAGCAATATACGTCATTAGCATGAATGACTGGTGCCTCCTGAGACTGGGGGAGGCACCATTTGTAGGTGGCAGCGTTGGTGGTGAGTGGGGACCACCCGCAGACGCCAGCAGTGATGCTGGTGGCAGGGGGAGCGGTGGTAAGTGGCAACTGCCTGCAGAAGACAACAGCAGCAGCAACAGCTAATCTCAGGAGGAGCATGTGCCTCCCCTTGGCCCACCCTACGAGTCACCTATGGTCATTAGCCAATAGGGTTACCATACATCCAGGTTTTCCTGGACATGTCTTCTTTTTTGGACCCCTGTGCTGCATCTGGGCAGGTTTTTAAAAAAGAGCAAATGTCCAGGTTTTCTGTTCTCCTGGGCTGGCTGCTTTGGGCTGGGAGCAGCAAGCAAGGTGATTGGCTGTTGGGGGTCATGTGCTCCCAGCATGGGCTCTGGCAAACCAGGGAGGGAGGGGGGAGAAAGAGAGAGAGAGAGAGAGAGAGAGAGAGAGAGAGCCAGAGCAGGTGTACATGCAATGCAGGAGCTGCTCAGGCAGCAGGGCTGGGAAGGGCACAGGCGGCTGTGGATCTGGAGTGAGGGGCACCGGCAGGGCTGGCAGGGGCCATGGATCAGGAGTGAGGGGCATGGGGGAAGGGACAGTTGACTGTGGGTTGTGTGTGCAAGGTACTGGCAGCACCAGGGGGCTGCAGGTCAGGAGTGAAGGGCACCAGCAAGCGCGGGGGGGGGAGCAGGGCACTGCTGTTTGCAAGTGAGGGGCAGCAGCAGGGCTGGGGGGGTGGGGGTGGCTTGTCAGTGAGGGGCAAAGAATGGGCAGGGGCAGCGCACCGGCATGTCGCTGCCCCCCCTCCCCCACCATCGTACTCCCTCCACCCCATGACAGGTGTCGTCTTTTTTGGACCTGGTAACCCTATAAGCCGAGACATCAGACTCAATATCTTGCGGCGAAGATATAGCTTATATTTACTAGTCCATGAGCTTTAACTTTGATACCAAAAAGATCAGCATAAAGATAAAAAGAAACCTTTTAAATTTATACATACTGGTCTTTTTGTTGCAATGAGGTTAACAACAAGTACTTTTGTTTTAGCTTTCTGAAATTTCAGTTTGTGTTTAAACTGCAAATAAAACCAACCTCCCTAGAACATTGGGAGGGGTGCCATGAAACCTGATTAGGGGTGCTATGGTGCAGGTGATGATGTGGCTGCCACAGGCAAGTAAAACTGCCCTGCGTACAGTGCTGAGCTGCATGCACATTTCTGCTGCATTAGAGCTCCCTGTTCCACCCATGCACTCCACCCTGTTTCTGGGAGAAGCATGGGAGAGGTGGACTGGGAAAGGCTATAGCCTGAGCCAGCTCTTCTGCCCTACTTTAGGGTTATCAGAGAGCCCTAAGGCAGGAGAAACGTGTATACATGCTACTGCCTTCCCTGGGCTGGCTGTGCAGCAGGTATGGGGGACAATTTTTACCCGGACCCAGCAGTACCCAGTTAAGTAGCACTGAGGTAAATTGAGACAGCACCAACAGTGGCTCTCAACATCATATGCTGCCACAGTTACCATCCCCCTCACACCATCTGGAGTGCTCCCCTGCCCCTCTGAGCATTCAAACACCACTGCAGCCCCTCACACCACTTGGGTCCCCCTCGCTCACAATCCCTCTTGCTCCCCACACCCTCACACTTCATTTTAGCACAACAGATCCCCCCACCCCCTCAATCCCAAACCTCATCTATGCCTCCCAGCCCCCACCACCCTAATGCCCCAGTCATTCCTTACTCCACACCCCTCTACCCCAAATGCCCCCCCACAAAAAACCCACACATTTATTGGACCTGCTGGTGGGTGAGCAGGGAAACATTACCAGAAATAGATAACAGACAGGATAATTGTAGAAGAAAGGATAGCTTGAGTAGTGGAAAATCAAGGGTTGTTAACATCTACTGAGTGAAGAAATCAGTAGAAATCAGATAATGATAAAGCATGAAGTCAATTGACTCCCTCAACTCTACCTGAATAGAAATGTGGCTGCCCTGCTGGGCAATATCTTTTAAACTTTCAGTGGAGCAGGAATCAAAGGGAGGTTAGACTGCACTCCCAACACCGCCTGTCCCCCCACACCCAGTCTACCCCTTATTATAGGCATTCCATTGCCATTTCTATGAAGATCACACACCTGATATTTTCTTTTGTATAATTCCTGGGGGGAAAATCACTGGAAAGCTGCCTAGATCTTCTTCCAAATAAACTGTTTAATCTGGTTTAGACTGGGATTTTGTCCAGTTACGGAGTCTGGGAAACAAGATACAGCATGTACCCGAGAAAACACAGCAGGAGAGTTGGAGAGAGTGCTTGGAGCTTCTAGGGTGATCCACCCAAGGGATAGTAATTTTGTGCTGGAAAGCTTGTTTAACATCTTTCCAAAATATACAGCTGGTCCAACAAAATATATCACAAAAAACCTTGCTTCGCACTTAGAAAAGGGAGAGATCTTAGAAGTCCAGGCAGTGGCTTATGAGATCTCTAGCAAAGCAGAGTGGTTGAACAGCTGCATACTGAAGGATAAAGGGTGATTCCCCTCTTCAAAAAATATGTTGATAAACAGTATTATGTGAATCTTAAGCATTTTTGCTATATTTTGCCATTCAAAAAAGGAAGGAGTTAGTCAAAGGAGACAACTCTGATTACTGTCATCTTCTCCATTAATTACCTTTGTTTGCACGTGCCAAATTCCAGCATAAGAGTTTCCTGCTCTTGTCTTGGTTGTCTACAAGGCCATCCCAGGTACTGGTCATCTTCTGTGAAATAATTATTAATAAAATAACTCATCAGAGGAACAGGTGTTGAAGGTACTCTGAGTCTATGAAGTGAAATATGGTCTGTATTTATATAGTTTTCAGTTTTGCCCATCCTAGATAAAACTGTACAGCAGAGGCAGATATAGTGGGACTATCTTCCTGAAACTAAAAGTGTATATGAGTTAATGTAAAGGTTTATTATAAAAATCTGAGATTGAATTTTAATAAAAAAGATCAATATTATGAAATAGCAGTTTGGGTAAACTATAATAGATATTCTGGGGTTTGACACTAGTTGTTTCTTATAAAATCTGATTTTATTTTTTTTTCTATTAATGCAACTGAAGCTCAATTTGGTCTCCTTAAATATTATAAAAGAATATGGAGTAGTTATTTTTAACAAACACCCTTTTCTACTCACTATTTTATTATTTTGAAATATACCAATATCTCTGCATTTGTAAGATCTGTCCTCTTACTTTTCAGCAGTTTTGACGCACATTGGGAGACAGGTATAAATGCTTCAGTTAGATACCAAGACCCTGAGAACTGGTATCGGAAAGACTTATGTGAAGAAAGTAAAGATAACAGATTATGTTTTTCTAATACAGAGGACATTCAGCTATGCCACTTATCCAAAGCAACATCATCATCTTTCATGCCATCTCATATAAAAAGCTTGAAACAAGTAACTGGCTCCAGTTATCCCATTGCTTCTACATGCCTGGAGTCCATCCCATTAAAATTAACTTCATTAGTAAAGGCAAGTTCAACAACAGAAAAATCAGGATCAGATATCTCTGACAGTGAAAGTTGTAATTCTTATTCTGAATTACACAACTGCTCCATCCCTGAAGACAGCAACTTTCCTGTGCAAAATCAAGAAAAAAATGTATCATCTAGTCCAGCATTTCCTGAACAGTGTCTTTTAACAAAACAAATGAATCAACTGCAAAATAGATTTATGGCAACAAATAAATTCCAATTCAAAGTTTCCTTAATGGGAAGAAATAACTTCCAAAGCTCATCTTTGGGAAAAAAGAATAATGAATGTTTTCATGTTATGAGGAAATCATTTGCTACCAAAGTAGAAGCAATGCCTGTAACTATTAAACAACCTTGCACTGTCATACAGAAACCAATTGTAAAGCAATCTATTAATGATAAAAAACCCAAAATGGAAACAACTACAATGGTGAAATTTATACATCAAGCTTCTCTTAACCAAGATAATTTTGAAATAAGACAGAAACATCTATTGGCTTACTGGGGAATTCCTCCAAAACAAACAGAGCCCTTAAGAAAAAATATTCCAAAGTCTCCTTCTCTAAATCCAGCAATAAGAACTGCAATACAAGACACAGAACTAAGTAGACCACTTACTCCAGATCAAGTTGTAGAGAAGTCTGAATGTCATCTTAGAAAGAAAAATATTCAGCACAAGTGGGTTTTGGAATTACAGACAGAGAAGTCAACTGATGTCTCCATACCAGGCCCATCTAGAAAAATCAGAATGAAAAATGAAACAGAAGTGAAAAACATAATCAATTTACCATTCAATGAGAAAACCAAATATTGCCTTGAATTCCATATAAAGAAAAAAATAATTAAGGAAACGTGGGGGATTCCCCCCAAAGAGACTGAACCATTAAAAAAATCTACACACTTTGCATCACATTTCCAAGAAAAACTTACGGCCAATTGCTTCACATATAGGAAAAAAGAAACATCAACCATTGTACATGCTAGAAGTTATGAATGTCTTAATTTTCCATATGTACATTTTGCATCAGATGCAAGACCTAGTATTATGTCTGAAGCAAGAAAAATACCGAAAAACGTTTTTGTCAGATCACTTACATCAGAAGAGATTAATAAACTTATTTATCATACAACAGTGAAATCACTACAAGTCAGATTAGGAACACTACCTGCAATGGTTCAAGTATCTTTCAAAGCAGTTTATTTTAATCTAAAAAGACCTCTGACAAAACTGATTCATTATGGTAATAAGCTTAAAAGAGCTAAGGATTTATACCTGCCATTTATAGATCAAGATGCTCTACATCTTATAGATTTTAATGTAAAACACAAATATCTTGTATTCCTTTGGAAACTTCCTACAGTATATAGTGAGTCAATGAAGATGATGATCCCCAACGCCCCATGGACACTTACAAGAATCCAGCCAAGTGGAGCTGTAACAAACATTACAGACAATGAAACTTCATTTTCCTCTGCTAATATGCAAGACAAGTGTATCACACTGAAGAAATCACTATACAGGCAGGCACTGATAATACCACAAGCATGGAACTCATTCAGTCCACCTGCTCTGCAGTCAGATATTAGTGAAAATATATTAGAGGCAGACTTAGAAGTAATTCCAGCAGTCAACAATTCTCCCTCAAACTTAAGGCAAAATATTGAAAAAGATGTAAAGTGGAGTATTTTACAGCAACAGTGCAATATCTGTGGTATAAATGCTGAACAGCAATCAGTAAGTGCCAAATCCCAAATGAATAACCATCCAGAAGAATCTTTCTATCAAAAAGTGTCTACCTCTGCCTCAAGAGCCCACAGAGGTCATGACAGAAAAGGAAAGCATTCAAATAAAACTAAAAGAATATTTAGCTACCCTGTGGCTTCCATTACAAGAACAAGTATATATCTAGAGCTAGAAAATAAGAAAGAAAAACTTAATGTACACTTAAATAAAAAAATGAAAAGGAATTTGGAATTACCGCTAGCAGGTAGTCCAGAATTTTGTAACATTGACAAGGCTGCAGAAAGAAAAAAGAAAATAACCTTGGATCAAAATCATGACACTCACTCAAATTCTCATGGAAAGACTGAAGAGGGAAAACCTTTTTGTTATGTATGTATGTCTTCAAATAAGTCAGATTCCACACACAAGACTGTCTATTGGACCCTTCCAAAAAGTGTAATGGAAAAGAATGGGTACAAAGCCCCCCAAGTAATAAAGATTGAGAATAAATATAACAGTAAAAGATCATCTCACAAGTAAATGAAGTGACTGCAGTTCAGGTTTGCTCTGTTTCTCATAGATAAAATAAAAAGTTGAGTTAAATAAAAAAGGAGTTCCAGAAGTCTTACAAAATATGACACGCCAGTTTAAACATGAGGGAAATATAATCCTTCAAAACCCTTCTAAACTAGGTTACAAGCATCTAACATATCAAACACCTTAATCTCCTCCTATCATATTTCAAAACCTGTTCAACTTTGAATTCCCTATTATATAATACACAGCAAGAAAAACAAATTATGCCAAGGAATGCCTCAGTGCCCTCCCCCCTTCCCAACTCTCCTGCCTGCTTCCTCATCCTTTCACTTAACATTGCACCTGTTTTTGTTGTCATCTCCATTGCCGTCACATAGAATCATTTTTTTTGGAAAATTTTTCATGTTCCAGGTCAAATTAGCCAGATCAAATCTGAATCCATTTGAATCATTCAAGAACCGTATGTGGCCCTGCTACCAGCAAGTATCTTCTACTCTAGCCTGGGGCTTCAGATACTTCCAAATCTTTGGCAGGCATCCTACATGTAGGCCCAAGCCCAGAGGCTTGGGGTTCGGATGTCCCCGAGCTTTGCTTGCCTTCAGCCATATGGCTGCAGAAGCAACCTAGAGAGGAGTCTCCCATTTCCATAAAGTCAGCATGTAGCTGGAGGTCCTGAAGGATTGCGAGAAATTGATGAAAGCGGTAAGGAAGAGAGACAGGATGGTGCTGGTGGGAACCTTCACTGAAGGACAAGTGAAGGTGTGGGGAGTGGCGGTGGGTAAACAACTAAAAGGTGAACGTGCTGACCTAGCATGGATGGTTGTAAGAAATATCTTGCCAATGAAAGAGGTGCAACACAGTTGAGGCTTGATGAGCATATTTAGGTGCCCAAGGGAGAGGTGTGGGCAAAAAGAAACAGTGGAACATGTTTTGGGAGTATACATTTGCAAAGGGGGTATGGGAAAGGGCCCACTGCTTTCTGAGTGTCACCAAAATAAACCTGTAAGCCCGAGAGATGGTTCTAAACAGACTCAGACCAAAGGGACTGGACGAAACATTATTAAGGACTTCATTAGTATGTTTAAAACTAGTTTATGGAAAGTTAGAAACCTCTGGGTTTTAAGGGATTGGTTTTCATTGAAAGAGGTTTTCATTGAGAGCAGCTGGGGCTGCGTGAACTGAAATACTACATCGATTGGAACAAGGAAAAGATCAGAGAAGAAATGGAGAAAAAAGGACTGGACTTATTTCACTGCACCAACAGACAGGACTGATGAGAGGGGCAGAGTTTCAGGTGGTTGCTGAGGTAATTGTTTTTCGGGGATTTGAAGAAAGAGTCCTGCAACTGTTTTTTTGTGAGAGGTTGATATATGTCATTTAAGATATGCAGTTGTATGGTTTTGAATATGTAATCATTTTTACAATATGTGAAGCTTTGTAAGTGTATGTTGGTAAGTGTGTTACCAATAAAATTTATTTAAAAAAATAGGCATGGCTTTTCATGGCTTCTTGGCCTTTGGCTAAGATCAAGTGAGACTGGGGGCAATTGCATCCCAAGGCCTGTGAGCCCGGGCTTGTACATATGATATCTGTCTGGATTTGGGGAATATCCAAAGCTCCAGACCAATGAGTTTGGAAGGGAGGATACTTGCCTGGTGGTAGAGTCGCACAGACTTGCTGACTGAGCAAAGAGCTTAGTTAAATTTTGGAACTTCACTGTTGGGCTTTGCCCAATTGAATCTGGAACTGATCTGGCCCTTGAAACAAAATTTTTGAAAAGTGGCAGGTCCCTATCAGCATGTTTGCCCAATATGGGCCATGTGTTTTTAGTCATGCTCAGTGTTGGCTGCATTTAATCAGCTTCATAGTTGGTTTCCATTGCTGAGCACATGCTGCTTTTGGCAGCAGTTTAACGACAGACAGTGTATTTAGTGAGATTTTCCTGCATTTGATTATAAGATGAGGGGCTTTTTTCCCCCATGCCAATTGGAAGGAAAAACCTCATCTTGTATTTGAGTAAATACAGTATATCCAAAGTGTGGTATATTTTGAGGAGCCAAGCATATACTAAGCATAACTAACCCCACCAAAAATTGGGTGGAATCTTATTTCATCAGCTAAAACAATTAAGTGATGCTTAAACACCACTTAGCTGGCTAGCTATCCAGATTCAATTCTATGTCATTTTTTCCAATAACTGAATCACACTTACCCAGCAAAATGCATGACCCTGCTACACCTTTGCCAGTTCATTTGCACCTGTGACCACTGCGCATATTCTAGAGATCCTATTCCTCTTCAGAGGCATGCAGCAGCCTTTTACACCCTAGGGCTAGTCTATTCCATTCTTCTGGATAACTAGTGGCTTCCCTAAGCCTGACTAGTTAAAAAAAAATGTAGTTGTACAAAACACATGACTAATAAGACGTAGCTGCTTGTAGCAAGTGCTGCTGCTGCTTTGGGTTATCACCAATTTGAACATGGACTGTAAATAAAGCCCCTTGGGGCCCTCTGACAATTGTAGGCGAAGCAGCAGGCAGACTGGGTGTGAGCCAGGCACGGTGAGACAATTTGCAGGGGGGACCTCTGAGAAAGCAAAAAGGATAGTGTTGGTCAGTCAGCCTCGGCCCTGCTCTTGGGGCTGTTGCTTGCGTCTCTGCACTTGGAATTGCAGTTACCCTGTCCGGCCATGTCTCCTCGGTGTATCCCATGAGAGATGCCAAAATGCTGTACAATCACACGCACCAGGTCAGCTGTGGAAAGGGCCACTGGCCCACACCTGGCAGCACATTAGTTCATCCACCAAGATCTCCCTAAACCTCCATGGCTTGTTGCGTTCTGCACAACTGCTATGTGGCGATTCCTCTGCCCGAGGGGGTTAGACAGGTAAGGTGGGGAAGGAGGCAGCAGAGAAGTCTCAACCCTACAACCTAGGGGACCACAAACCCAAGCGGATGTGGAGATGGACAAGGAAGCAGGGAGCACTGTCGCAGCACAGGACAGGCTGGCGGTCGGAGCAGCACCAGAGAGCCTTGCCACCCTGAGCAGGGAGGTGTCCAAGTTGCCTTTTGTGGGCCACAGCCGGAGTCTGAGCGGCAGCGACTGCTAGCCACGGACACGTGCCCTTTACCCTTGCAGACACTGTGCTTGATCCCAACCTGCTACCAGAGGCGTATCTCTAATGCATCAAACCTGCCACCTACCTGACCAAGACCCCCCTTGTGAGTGCCCTGCTGGATGCACATCTTTGCTCACTCACTGCCCCGGTCCTCCACTTCTGCCCACATTTCTGATCCCCACTACCTGGACCTGCTGCTGCACCTCCTCCCAGGCTGCACCACGGGGTGGTACCGCTGCCCCTGCAAACCCCCAGGGCGCGGGCCGGGAACCACTGGTGGCCACACCCCGCCCCTTGACACGGCACGGCACTGTACTGCGGGCACCCGCCCGGGCTGCTCTCAGCGCAGCGGTCATAGGAGGTCCCGAAAGCGCCCACCGCCCTCCCCGCTCGGGACGCAGCAGCGCAGGTCGCCGGTTGCTCCGAGCGAGATGTCCGGCTCCTGCCTAACAGCAGCGACCAACGGTCGTAACGGCGCGCCCGGGCGAGTGCCACTGCTGAGGGGCTCACCAACACCAGACCCTGCCTCGCCGCGCGGCGCCAGCGCCAAATGGCCGCCCGCAGGCAGCGGAGGGGGAGGCGGAGGTGGCTGTGGCGCACGCGCACTCGAGCCATGACGAGGCGGCGCTCGGGAGTGGCGCCAGCATACAGGGGCGTGGGGCCGGCAGGGCAACGCAGGCGCGGTGGCCAAGTGGTAAGGCGTCGGTCTCGTAAACCGAAGATCACGGGTTCGAACCCCGTCCGTGCCTCGGCCCCTGCGGGGGGGAACCTTCGCCTGGAAAATTTTTAGGGGAATTTCGAACGAACGGCGGGCAGGAGCTGGGCTGCTCCCTCCTGCCTCGCCCCCAAGGCACCCGAGGCGGAGGGGAAACAACTCCCGGGGACAATGGGGGAGCTGCAGCGAGGCGCGCGAGGGCCTGCAGCATTTCTTCCAGGTCTTGCGAGGCGAAACAGCGGGCTTGCCCGGCTGAGCCCGCAGGGGCCCGGGGCCCTGGCGGGGAGGGTCGCTGCCGCGGGGTGAGCCCGGGACCTGCTCCCCGCCCGCGTGTGTGTGGGGGCGGAGGCAGCGTTACGATGTGGGGGAGCTTATTTTATACATATTGTTTTAGTGTAATAATGTTATCTGTCGCTGCAATGATAAAGGATTAAAATAAAAAATGAATGCCTTTTACCCAGTTTGTATTGTGCAAGCTGTTTCAGGAACTATCTCAGGTTGATACCAGTGGCAGGGCTTCTCTGCCGGGTGGAAGCCAGGAAGGGCTCCTGCCGGGGGATGTGGAGCCCGCTCTGACACCAGTGGCGATGCGATGCGTAGGGGGTGCACAGGGGTACACATGCACGCCCTGGGAGTGCTGGTGCACCCCCTGACCCGCCGCACTCCCCACTGAGGTGATGGGCAGGGGGAGCACCGGTGCCCCTCCTGCAAGCACCAGCCAAGGAGTGGGAGCGCTGGATGTAGCACTGCGGCCACTTCCCAGTCAGAGAGATTGGCCACGGGCCCCACCTCCCAGTCACTGACTGGTCACTGTGGGACTAAGGTGGCACCGGTCGCCCATGCCGGACACACCAGCGCACCAGAGCAGACTCGATAAACAGACTCAGCTGGAGCACAAAAATAGATGCGCTCGGCAGCCTGCTGCGTCACGTGTATCAGTGTCTCCAGGCTGAAAAAATGGTGGCAAGGCACTTCGAAATACATTCAGTGAGCTTTAGTTCACAGTGGCCTACCGCCATTTTTTCAGCGGGGAGACGCTGATATACGTGATGAGTGAGAACTTTTAATTAGCGTGGCTCCCTAATTAAAGCGCCCAGCACCACGTCCCAGAGCACATGTAAAAATGCCCAGAGAGCATGAATTTGGTACAGTAGCCAATGCAGCATTACATGTCCCTAAATCATGCTGATGGACTGGCCTTGGTGGAGGTCATGGAGGTATTTAAAGTCTTTTTTTTTTCTGGAACTACCTTTGCCTGTTCTGTATCTCTGCTGATCTTTGAAAGGCAGAGGGGAAGAGGGTAATTTAAAGACTGCACACAATAATCCCTGATATTTTTTTTACCTTTTACCTTTTTTTCCTGTCTACACATGTGTAAGGTTGGCTAAGGCTTTTCCTAACATATTAAGATTTCCATACCAAATCTGAAGTACTAATCTACAGACATGTTTTATTTTTTGTGGGTTTTCATCTTATCTGATATATCTCTAAACCAGCATTTCTCAACCCGAGTTGTACAGACGCTGGCGGCATCCAGCAATGATCCGCACCCAGCTGCAGATGCCGTCGCCAATCTCAGGGGTTGCACCCATGTGCACTCCCTATGCAGCACCAATGCCACTGTCACTGCCAGACTCAGCCCGGCTGCCCTGGCACCCCAGCCCATCTGCTCCACATCCACTGCTGAGGGCACTGGATGAAGTCTCCATGAAGACTGGCCCGGACCTCCATGGGCAGAGCACACTTGGCTGGGTGGATAGTGTGGTCAAGGATGGGTGGGGAGGGGCATCCAGGAAAGGGACAGGTGAGCAAGGGCTGCGGATTGCAGGGTGGTGACAGCACAGGGCCAGAGCCTGGGGCAGAGATGTGGTCCACTCCCCATATGTCCCTGCAATGGGCAATGGTTTTGCAAGCAGGGATGTGCAGAGAGCTGATCCCAGCCCCACCCGCCTGTCCTGTTCCTGGACCTCACTCCTTTGGGACTGCCTAGGCTGCAAGAATATCACCTAGTCCTAAAGGAGTGACGTGCTCACAGGGGAAGCAGCCACCAGCCTCCTGGCTCCTGACAGGAGCAAAGCAGGTGGACCTGCGCTGAAAGCAGGTGCCTCTGCTGGCTCCAAGGACTCCAACACATGCTGCATTCCAGAAATCCTGTTCAAGGAGGCTGGATGGGGAAGGGCTGCATGTGTGGCTTCCTCCTCCCTCTTCCATACCTGCTGACAGCCCTGGCGGTGAAGCTCTGCTGCATCAGCCCAGCCCCAAATGCGTATCAGCAATGTCCCTGTTCTCCATTGGTGTGTTGAGTTTACAGAAAGCTGAATACACAGGTAAGACACAGGACTAGAAGGCTTATCCTGAGTTAACAAATCCCTCCCCTGTCTTCACAGGCAACCATATCATGTATGAACACTGCGTGCCCCCAGAGGCTGGGGGCAGGGCACGGTGAGCTCCTGCAGGCGGTGGCAGTGCTGGCGGCAGCGGGGGCGTGGTGGCGGCAAGCGGTGAGCTCCTGCAGGTGGCCAATGCTGTTGGCAGTGGGGGGTGGCAAGAGCTGACCAGTGGTCGGCGACCACCCGCAGACACCACCAATGGTGGGGGTGGCAGCCAGCAGTGATCAGGGACCACCCGTAGACTCTGCTGGCGGTGGCAGCGGTGAGGGGTGCTGTAAGCGGCGATTGCCCACAGTCACTGCCGGCAGCATCAGTGGCATTTTTTGCAGGGAGTGCACCACCAATCTCAGGGTGCACCCCCTACGCGTCGTGAATGTTATCATGTAATCTTGTTCATAAGCTTCTAGCTTCACCCTCAGAGTAGTTATGTTTAAGCACCTATAACTCATGTTGGAAGACTGGCCCAGAAGTTTATTATTCTGATAGTTAGAAACTTTCTTTTCAATCTTTGTTTTACAAGGCTGAAAGCTAAAATCTTCTCATGAGACACGATCTCTATTCCCATTATCATCTTAGCTCTTTTCCTTTTCCACTTTGAATTAACCTTTTTAAAAATATGGATGGCCAACATTGAACATAGTATTCTAGAAGAGGGCTCACCAGTGTCTTGTACAATTTTGTGACTATTTCCTTATCTCTACTATAAATCCAACAGCGACAGCAATCCCTCACGGTTGAAGATGATCACTCCCATGGGTCGAGGGTTGTAGATGAGTCTGTTGATGGCTTAGAAGGCCGATCCTAGAGCCACAGATTCTCTGGCAAATGCCACAAGTGGTGGTTAAAGATAGGGTGAAAACACAGCTTTCTCGGTCTTCTTTCCTTTCCTTCCATTTCTGTCATTTTTCTGTTCTCCCCCGCTCCCCTGGTGTCCTTTGTCTTTGGCTGAGTTAGGAGTATAACAGTTGTTTTGGTAAATATACATTAGGCCTGCACACACAATGCCCTGTCCACCACAGCTGATGTTGAATAATCAATGCTTCCATGCTGGTGGTCTTGGCATTGGTGTGGACACTGGCATTTGTGCAACGATCCTCCCACTTTATGCCAAGGATCTTCCAGAGGTAGTGCTGGTGAAGGCTTTCCAAGTTTTTCAGGTGGTGTCTGTAGGTCACCCAAGCTTCACAGCCATAGAGAAGAGCTTTCCAAAATCAAGGCTGATGTAACTTTGCTTTTGGCACAGAGGCAGGAAAGACTGAAAAATTTCCCATCTATCCTGTACTTGATGCCGATGCCATGTGGCAGTCAGGGATAAGCATCTTGATGATCGCAGAAAAGATGGAAAACAGAATTGGTGCAGTCATGCAGCCCTGCTTGATGCCATTTTGAATGGCAAAGGGTTCCATAGCCGAGCCACTGCATAGGATAGAGGCAGTCATCTGGTCATGAAGGAGTTTTACATTTTACATAAGGAGGCTGTTGCATGTCGGCAACTGCACAGGTCTTGGCAGAGGAGAAACTTGTGTCCAGTGGCAAGAAGATCCAAGACAACAGGGGTTACTCTTCCACTGCAACTTTCATCTGCTTTCGCAGCCATCGAGAAGTATGCCTTCTGCATCTGCCCTGCTCCACCATTGAGGTTTTTGTGTCATACTGGACTGCTTTTCATCTGATACCTCAACTTTGACCATACCACCATGGGTGACCCTACCAGGAGTACAAGACTCCTGACGGTGTTGCTTTTAGGGTCACTGGTACAAGCAAGCTCTCCACCCCATCAAGGTGGCTGTCCATGGTGAGGACTATACATACCTCTACTGATACACCCTAGGGCAGGGGTGGGCAAAATGCAGCCCGCAGGCCGGATGTGGCCCGCCAGGCCATTCTATCCGGCCCGCGGGGCCCCTAAAAAATTTAGAAAATTAATATTTATCTGCCCCTGGGTGTCTGTCATGCAGCCCTCAACGGCTTGCCAAAACTCAGTAAGCGGCCCTCCACCCAAAATAATTGCCCGCCTCTGCCCAAGGGGCACACCCAAACAAGCATACATTTGCAGGGGTGTGTGTTTGCTACAGTAAAAATAGCAGCAGCACAAATTGGTGCTGCTGCTTGTTGCCACTGCACAAGCCTCTACACATGGGGTTTGGTACGGGGCAAAATGCCCTACTAAGGCATGCTGGAGGAGCTAAGGGACAACTAGAGGGAGATGCTCTGGCCAGCAGCCAAAGCATCTTCCTGGAGACCGAGTCTCCGTGCTTGCCAGTGCATACTTCTGAAGCATGCACCATGATGCTTTTCTTTTTTCTTTTTTTTTTTTGCTTCAGCTTTTTTTGGTACTGGAATCTCTCAGTATCAAACTTTGGTGCCGCAGTGCAAATTAGCAGTGCAGTGAATGTTTGCACATGTGTAGCATGAGGTTGGTGGTGCCCCAAACCACATATGTGCACTCGTCTGGATGTGCTCTAGGATTGCTTTGCCCTATTCAGTGGCTGTATCACAATGGCTCCTCATAGCCATCCTATGACTAATATACCTATATATTTTTTTTGGTAATTTCCAATTAATAAGCCCAAAAGGTATAGTACAAATTATTATTACTTTCTAAGCATGTCAATTTCCATTTTGTGCTATTTAATTTTAGCTGATTTCTATTATTCAAGTCTGCTATGTCATCCAGTTCTTCCTGTGTGATATACTGAGTCTCGTTTGTATTGACAATGCCTTCCTAGTTTGTGTCATCCGCAGATTTCATTTGTACACTTCTACTTTTTGGATCAACCACATTAATTAAAATATTAAATAAGAGTAATTCTAATATAAATCTTTGAGGACCTTCACAAGTAACTTATCTCTAGCCCAGTGATTCCCCTTTCAGCAAAATCCATTGTTGTCTCCCCTTCAGCCAATTCCTTACCACTTTAAAAATCTTGTATTAATACACATGTTCTCTAGTTTAATTAATCATTTCCCATGTGGTACTGTATCCAGTGCAACTCCTAAATTCAAGTGGATTAGATTTATTGCATTTCATTTGTCAAAATAATTAGTTGTCAGACAAAGACATCGGGATCATCTGGCACAATCTACCTTTAGTAAAACAACGTTGCACTTTTCTATTTTCCATTTCTTTAATTATTCTTCCTGTCAAAGCTTTAGTATGCTATTGAGGTCAGATTATCAGGTCTATAGTTGCGCAGATCACTTGTGGTTTTAGGATCTCTCTTATTATTAGGGAGAGAAAAGATTCTAGGAATTGTACAGGTAAACTTTAACTTCTGAGATACAGATTGGAGAACAAATCAACTAATAATGAAACAGCAGTTATTTCTATACTAAATTGTGCCTTTGGTGCAGTGACCCCTACATACTATTCTGGCAGCTGGAAACTGGAATGTCATAGGAATGTTCAAGCCATATACCCTGCTGACTCCGATGTGCTTTGAGGACACCTCCTGTGCCAGGGGCTCCAGTGGGGGAAATCAGCTATGCACCTGCTAGGGACTCCACCTACATCAGAGCCCTTACAGCAGAGGAATGTCCTGGAGCACTTCCTGGCTTCTTTTGGACTTTTCACCACAGCTAATAACAATGGGGTGGGGAAATAAAGAAATGGGAGAAGTAACATCAGTGGGAGTAATATATACAAAATTCATCACGTGAAAGTCATGACGTTAATACTGTCTCCCTGTTTTAACTTATCCTGCAGCTAACATTATGGCATCTTTTAGTATTAGACTAGGCTTTGAAACTCCATGCACTGCCTAGTCACAATGGTGAAAGAGGAAAGAGCGTTAGCTCATTCCAGCCCTTTATAGCTGTGTTTCTCAACCCATGGGTCATGACCCAAACGTGGGTCTCAAGAATATATGAAAGGGTCACGAACAAACTTTAAAAATGGATTTCCTTTTAAAGGAGAAAAACATGTGAAACCACAGCTTTTCCCTTGCAGGCTGTCAGAGATTCAGCCTGCAAGGGGCTGCTTGGGGCCCCCCATGGCCCACACATCCACCCCCTTGTCCCATACACCCACCCCTCTGCCTCACACACTGTGGGGCTTGAGCCTGGGGGAGGGGAGTTGGGAGTGAGGGGCACTGTTGGGACTGGCCATCGATGTTTACAAATGGGTCCTGGTACAAAAAAGGTGGAGAACCATAGGTTTATAGGACTGAGCTTTATTTCCTAGCTAATTTAATTTTACATGTGACAACCAATATGACCAACAGAGGACAGCAAATACATTTTATAATGATCAAAAGATTCTGAACTTCAGCTTGTCATCCTCATATGGAGGGTATTAATTTGAGTGGCAAAACTATGTTGCAACAAACTGCCATCTCAGAAATACCTTTTGTAATTATCTAAAGCGTTGTTTTAAATTCCAAAAAGATTATTTAGAAAGTGTTCTTTTAATCCACTTCTAAACAGGTATAATTACTAATGAAAATGTATAAATGTTCAACAGTTAGCTCTGTATCTTTATGCCATTGCTTTTTCAGTAAAGAGGTAACAGGTAAATGTTAGAGGACACTTTAAAGGAAACGTCAGAGAGACTTTGTGCATACTACTATGCATCTTTCAATACTTCAGTGATTAATAGCAATATTTTATAAACTACTAAAAACAAAGTGAGAGCATAGAGCCAAACACCAGCATCTTCGTTGTACTTGATGCTGGGGACGTGGCGACAGGAAGGTTTTTAAAAATTGTATTGAAAATGTGAAGAACAAAAGCAAGAATTTCACCTACTCAATAGGGGGTTAATTATGAAAATCCAATTAACCAACAAAAGTTAAACATGTTTAAACCCTTTTGCCAAAAGCTATTCATGATGGTTTCTACAGTAGTCATTGCTTTTTGCTGGATAGTTTTTCTAAATTAGGAATCCATTGCTATCAATAAATAATAGCACTTTCACATCTATAGTTCCTTCTGGGAATCTTAGAACCCTTTACAAACATTAAGTCATGCAACATTTCTACATTTCTATGAGTTAAATAAAGTATTTTTAGTGCTTCATTGGGACTATTCACGAGTTCAGAAATGCTGAAGGACTGGGTTGGAACATCAGATAGATGTAAAGCATATACAAGGTAAACATAAAGATTTATGAGGAAAAAACAGTAATAGTTGATTCTATGTCACAGGAGTGTTGTTCAAATTGCTTTATATAGGGCATTTATGACCTATTTTGTGAGTTGCTAAGCACCTTCAACTTCTGTTAATCTTTGGCAAGTGACAGTGACAGCCTTTCACAGGACTGAGGCCCTAAACAGAGGCTGATCATGCACATTCCTATTCACCTGAGCAATAACAATTGCAGTAACAATTTTGCATACGTTTATCAGCAGTTTAAATGTGACTAAAGTTTGCAAGATGCATTAATGCAACTGAAGTCTGCAAGATGGCATCCACAGATCATGTAGAAAATATTGCGTAAACATTTGCTAAGCTTAGAATACCCCTGTGATGTAAGCAAGCATTATTATTGCCGTGTGTGTGTGTGTGTGTGTGTGTGTGTGTGTGTGTGTGTGTGTGTGTGTGTGTGTGTGTGTGTGTAATTTGTGTATTCCTTGTATTTGCTTTGTGCATGTGTCTGCTGTGAGGACACAGACAGGGAAAAAAAGTAAACACAGGAGGCAGACATCTATAAACATTAGTAGAAAATGAAGAAAGGGGGTTACTGATTAGCTTTCCTCCATATGACACTCCTAGATCTTATCTGAGCAATGTGAGTTAAGTGCTTTGCCATTCTTCTTTTTTTAACTATTATCTGATCAGAGAGGCATGAAAAGCACTTTATTGCTCACTTGATTTTTTTTTCTATGCTAGGAGCCCTCTGCAGGAAGTGAGGCTGAATTTCACAAGTCTTCCCTTTCTGACGTCTCCTGAATTTCTAGGAATGCCCCTTCCCTGTTACTATATTTGGAGGTAGTTTCTAGGAAAAAAAAAGCCTTTTGAGAGGCTCCTGGGCTCAGCCCCCGTCCTGTGCAAGGACCCGCGCCCCCAGGGCTCCCTGCCGAGGAGCCCGGCGGAGTTGCGAAGCCGGGTGCCGGCGATCCCCAACTCCAGGCAGCGCTGCCTCTTTGTAACAATGTTGCAGAAATGAGCATGGAGAGGGGAGAGGTGTCTGTGGCAACAATGCGTGGATCTTCTGTAGTTGTCTCCGGGCTGCTGATTTGACTCCGGCACTTTTCTTTTTCTGTTTCAACGGAAGAGGATTTTTTTGTTTTGTTTTTTTTTTTGTTTTGTTTTTTTGTTTTTGCTTTTAATCTTTATGGATTTTTTTCTCTCTCTCTCTCTCCTTCTCCCCCTGCCCCCCCCCTTGATGTGGCCTCTTGTTTAGCTTGTGGCGTGACCATGATGAAGAAATGTTTCTGGGCGCCTGGCAGTGTGATCTTTTTTCTATAATGAGTCAGGATTTTGCAAAGAGGGCCGGAGGATTGAGGGGTTGTCTCCTTTCAAGCAGAAAAATGACAGGCGGGCTGCACCTTCTCCTTGGGAGCCTAGTCCTCGCTTGCTTTTTTGTGGGGTCTTGGGTTTTTTTGGACACCTGAAAGATGTGACAAGTGGTGAGTTGTATTTTCTTTTAACTCCCCCCCCCCCGGTAATTTTGTGCCTCCCCCCCTCCCCCCCGGGTGCTGATTCCCAGGCTCGGCGAGACGCGTGTCCTCACGCACGTCCCTGTCTGCGCCGGGTGCTCAGCAGGTGCGGGGGGTGCGGGGCCGGGAAGGGGGACGAGGGGCCTCGGCGGAGCCGGGTGCGGGGCTGGGCTGGGCGGGAGTCCGCGGGCTGCTGGGGGGAGGCTTTGCGGGTCCCTCTGCCGCGGCTCCCGCTGCCAACAAAGCCAGGCGAGCGGTGTGCGGGAGGGGGTCGCGGCAGACAGAGCAGGCACCTGGGCTCTCCCGGGACCGCGCGCTAGACAGTGTCTGATGCTGCAGCGGCGGCAGCTCCGCTGCAGTCTCCTGCCCCTGCCCCTGCCCGAGGAGGATGCCTCGCTGCCCGCCCGCATCAGTCCCTTGTCCTTCCTCCATCGCACGCGTTTCGCTGGAAAAAACCACGGCGGCTCCGGCAGCCTCCCCTGCGCACACGCAGCCAGACGCAGGAGATGCCCGGGGATAAATAAAGATGTCGCTCTGCCCCGCGGCTGGGCAGCTCCGGGAGCACAAAAGGCGGTCGGGTCGGGTCGGGTTGGGTCGGGTCGGGTCGTGCGGGGCTCTCGCTCTCGCTCTGCTCCCGCGCGCGGGCGGGAGTGCCATGAGCAACTGTCTGGTCCGGTGACACGGCCGCGTCGCGCCCGCCGTCCCCTCCGCGCACACGCCGCGGCCGGGTCGCCGCCCTGTTTGGTGCGCTGACATGTGCCGGCAGCCAGGTGGACGCGGGCGCCGTGCGCGGACCTCTCGCTCCGGTGCCGGGAGTCCGCCAAGTTCGTGTTGTGGGCGGCCCCGAGGCAGCCGGACCCGACACTGCAAGTGTCTGCGAGTGCCCGGGGGGCAGGAGGCCGGATCCATGGTTGGTCACTCAAGCAAGACAGGCCTGGTGCTGAGCCCCGCAGCCCCCCGCAGCCACAGGTGCTCAGTGCTTCGCAGCAGCACGCCCCCAGTTTGCACTTCGGGAAATGTTGGCTGGAAGGAGCTACCAAGAACTTGCACGGGAAAGGCGAGGAAGGAAAACGCCGAACTTCTGACCTGCAGACATGTGTCGCTGCTCCGATCAGGGGAAAACAGCAACCCAGCCATTTTTTAAGTTACCATAACTAAATACATAAATAAATACAATTCCCAGCTTCCACAGGCCATAGAGTCCATGTGAATCTTTTAATACAAAGTAAACCTAACATTTACTTTATTTTTAGTTTTCAAGTGCAGTTTTTTTTAAAAAAATAATGCTCATACCAAGCTCGTTCAGCTGTCTAAACGTGGACTATGTTTCTGAATAACTCCAGTTATTTATTAGAATTTTTGTAGGAAAAGGAAACGGCAAATTTCAAGTTCCTTTGAATGAGATATCTGTCTTTCTCTCTCATCTCTAAAATATATATTTAGTGTCGAGAGCAGCATTACAGAAATACGTATGACATCCCTTCAAAATATAACTACTGTTGAGTAGAAGTCCTGATTGTTACAGCGAAAATGAAATTTCCACCAAATTTGGACAGAAATGGAGACTGTTACCCAAAATGTTTCAATCTTTGCTTGAAATGAAGTGAAACAGGTAAATGCAAGAAATTTCATTTCTAAATTCAAGAAAAAAATCTTATCAAACAGATACAGTTTGGCCTGATCTAATACTTTACTGGGTGAATTCTGACCTGTTTATATATAAAGTTGCTTTAGAAAATGTTTCTTGTCTGTATAGTACAGAACTCATGAGGCATAAATAAAAAACAGTAAGATCTGGTAGCAATTTCTTTTTTGCAGTAAGAGAAGAAAATGTGCATTGAGATTTGGCTATGCTATCTTTTGTAGCTGTCAGAAAAGTTAGCTGTTTACAGCAGATATTCTTTTAGCTGATTGGGCATATCTTGTTAAGATATTTAGCAATTAACCCTCTGAAAGTTGTGGTTCCAGAGTCGGGGTTTTGGGGGCAAGATGAGCTTATGTTTTATCCAACTGGCCCACAAAGTCCCGCTTTTGGTGGTCACTTTGTTCTGCAAAAGAAACGTGTAGATTATGGCTCATACAGTGGATAGTGAATTAGTGTTATGCTACTGCTGCACTCAGGACAAGATTATGGCACATTTTAAATAAATAACAATATTGTAATTTGATAATGTCCTCAACATGATAAATGGGTAGAAGATGCTACCACTCCTTGGGAATTAGAAGATAAGTTTGTAATTGTTGATGCAATTTATAAAAGATTATTATTTTTTTTATAAACAGTAAAAATCCTATGAAAAAAGTTTTCAGCTGTCATTCAGTTATGGAACACGAGCCAAAGAATATCAATTTACCAAAAGTGAATTTTTGAGAAAAGCAAACTAGTGCCTAGATAATTAAGAGAAACAAGTTAAAAACTTTAAAAAAATCCTATAGCCTTTATAGGATTTCCATTTATATATATTCTTAGTCACAAAATGCTGCCATTTTATATGTATTTCTCTACACTAACTATCATGATTCAGCCAAATATATTTTTTAAATAATTCTTTCTCTTGGCCATGTTGGCTACTGTATTCACATTATTTGTAAAATATGTTCTCAGGACAAATGTACTATAAATTTGCACTTAATAAGAGTGCACAAATCCATTCTATTAATAAATGGTTGGGACTCATAGTCTCAGAGTAGTTTTTACTAAACAGTTTCACTAAGTAAGCATATATTTCCATTTTCCAACTGAGTTTTTGATAAACTTTTAAGATTTGCTGGTAGAAAATTCCAACCCATTTTGTAGCCATGACTCTATAGTACACAGAATGTAAAGAAACAAGTTACAACTTCTTTGTGAGATTAAATATTTGCTATGTGTGTTCACTGTATACATCCAGAAAGTATGTTTGGTGAAGATCTTTGGTTGATAAAAGTTATCATAGCTATATGCAATTGTCATAGCCACCCCAGCTGTGGATCTTTCCCATATTGTAAATGAGAGACTCGTATTTTCATGCATTGGCAGATTTTTTGTATTATTTATTTTAACTGCTCTACTCATATTAATATATTATATTCTTGTACCACTTTGAATCCTTTAAAAAGATCTGGAAAATTAGCAAACGTTGCACAGTGATATACTGTTAAGGTAGTTGCTGATATGGTAATCAAATATACGATAATGATAATCAAACAGATTATTTTACAAAATGAAGAATTCACAATAGCTATTCCAAAGAAGTTTTATATCTATATGGTCTTTATGTATGCATATGTAAGATAGAAAGACATTTGTGCTCCACACACAGTAAATGAATCAATGTGCTTAAGACCCAAAGTATGTTGAAAGAAATATATGGCAACGTTTTAAATTATTATGCTACTGCTCTAGAAGTATGTTAACTTCTAATTAATATGAACACTTTTATTGTTCAATGGTAGAATTTATGGAAAAACTTCAATTTTTCTTGTACCAAGGAAATTATATATCTATCTATCTCCATAGAAATGGATTTACTATATTTATTCATGTAATATTCATATTTGTGTAATGCCCACATGCCTGAACATTATCTTATAAGTTTGTAAAATAACCTACCTCCATAACTGCTGGACTCAAATTTTAAAGACACTGATTCGAATTACATTTCTCCGAGAAGCCACAATTTGTTGAGGAATGCAACATACCCGCTTAGGAAATGTACTCCACATGGTGTATTAGTTCTGCTTCATATTCAGTCTTGTCTGTAAGATCAAGAAAGATGGAGAAGTAAGAATGGATATTTGAACACCGTGGCTGCATCCAGACAAGCGTGGACATGTGGTATGTAGCACTGCAGACTTGTCTGTGGCTCTGCACACCACATATACAGGTGTTTCTTGCACTACTACCTTGCAGTGCAGGGAGCTTTTTTGACCCCAGGATATGTCGGGGTCAAAAAAGCCCACACCGAAAAAAAGCAGGGCGGCACACATGGCGGCATTGCATACTACCCAAAGCCAGAGCCTGATTGGCTGAAGCCATAATCCAGCTACTGGCCAGGCTTCCTGCCACAGTTGCAGCTCTGAGGCTGCAATGTCCCCAGGTAAGGCTGTTGGGACCATCATGGTTACTGGCCCCAGCCTCCCCTACCCCACCTGGGGTAACCTGCCACGTGCCAGAGTGTGCGTGCCCCAGGCGTTTCTTGGGGACAAGTAGCAGCGGCACAAGGTGTGTCACTGCTACTTGTCGCCGGGGAAACAAATGTCTGCACTCGTCTGGACGCACCCTGTATTATAACTTCTGTTTACTGCTGATATTCTTTCCGTCTTGTTCTAGGGTGCATATAATGACCACACCCTAGTTTATGGTGATAAAATTGGGGGGGAGGGAGGGGAAGTACAGCTTTTATGCAAACAAATACAGTAACTTTATTCCCATTGTTCCTTGAGTAATATTTTGAAAACCAAGGAGTAGAGTGTTGTGGGTGCTGTGAGTGCTGATCTAGTGAAGGATCTTGCTCTTATAAAGTGGAAAACAGGACAGGGCTACTCCAAACACCAACCCTTTTCTGCTAAAAGTTAGCAGTAATTTCTCCTTAGAAAATGAAACCCAACATTTGAATGCTCTGAAACGTCAAATATATAGCTTTTAATACTAAATTATGTAATATGTCCATTCTTATGCATCACATTTGGTTAAGCATCTATTCTTGAGATAACATTTTTCAAATTGGATTTTATTTAGTTCCTCATTAACAATACACATAATATATGTGTAATCCTTCTAGTAGCATTAGGTTAAATCAGACCATTTAATATGTTTATTTTTTAAATAAGCATATATGAACACTATTAATTTAGTCCCGCAGGTTTTCCTAATTAAACCTCTTATTTATGTATTTTTTTCTTTAAGTATATTAAACCAATGCTAAACTCAGATGTCGCCCTTAAATATGTTCCCCCAAACTCTATATTAATATTAAATTTGTATTCCAGACCAATGATGACCAGATGGTATAGTGATGGATTCCTGATAAATGCTTGTAGTAAAAATTACATGGGTAGGGTCATTCCTAATATCTAGATGCCTTTTTTCCTGCAAGCCATAATTAAAATATGAGAGGTCAGCCTTAAATTTAAATATCTTAGAATGTATTCGGTATACAATACTTGTATTAATTAAAGATCAGAGACAGTTTATTTATTTTCCTGTTTAAAATGAGAAAATACACTTATTGAAGAAAATAATTATTTTCAGTCAAACTTTTTTTTAAAATCAAAGCTATTTTGATTATTATTTTTTCATTTATAATTTTGAAAGACCTACCTTCTATACTTTTTTAATACAGTTAAAAACTACCATCGATTTTTTTAATGTCAGGTTTGAGCACTTTCCAAGGAAACTTAAGAGCAAGAGAAACTGAAAGGTCTAGCAAAGGGCCCAACTAGATGCTGTTGAAGTCAGTGGATGAATTCATATAGAAATCAGTGGAAAAAGATTCAGGCCCAGGATCCCCACCACAAAGCAATGGTATGACTTTTTTTCTATCATAAGGCCTGAACCTGAGAAGTATTTTGCACCTTCAAACTTCTAAAGAAATGGTCTTCAGCCTTTCACATCCCATGACCCCACGTTACAACACAAAGGTTTTCTGGATCCTCTCTAATGTAGTCATAGAGAAAGGGGAGGAGGCTGTGATCCTTCGATTGAAAAACTATGCTGGAGTAGCTAGCAGGTTAGCAAGTAAGGGCTGTAAACTCAGGCTCAAGTTTTTATGAAAGCATCCACAGTTTTATCCCAGGGCAAGGAAATGGTCAAAATCTGCTTGTCATATTCATGTGATTAAACTCATGTACGTCAGTGGGCACTACGCCCCTGCACAGAATTAAATGGACATTGCTCTCCTGTGCAGAATTTGGACCTCATACATCCAAACAAATATATGGAACTGTTTATGAATGTATGGAAATGTGTGCAGAACACATTGTTTCAAAGATAAACCATTTCACAGTGCCTTTAAACAGGCATATCTGCTTCCTTGCTAGCAGAGATGTTGTCCATAAAGTTTGTTGAAGAGTTTACAGTACCCGGTGCGGACTGACAAAAACTGGTGTGGACCTGGAATTTGCCCTTACAGCGGAATAAGCTGCAGAAAAGAAGTTGTATTGGGCAGACAAACAAGCCCATTTCAGCCTGTGCAGCCTGGGGATATGAAGCTCCCAGTCTTATTTAAGGCATCATTTGTCCTTTGCAGAGTACAGGTCAGTTAATGATTATGCAAACCTCTTGTCCAGTGCAGTGTCATATGCCTTTCTCAATCAAATAAAGCAAATAAGGACTGTGGTAAAGGCCAAGCATGCCAACAACAGACACAAAGAATCAGCCTTTTTTGTCCGTTGCCAGAATGCCTGGCTAGTTTCTGCTTACTAAGGTTTCAGTGCAAGGACAGTGTTTATGTAGACGAGCCACGTGTGTGTGTGTGCCTTTGGGTTGTTCAGCATTTGGGGGGGGGGGGGGGGGTTCCAGACATTCCTGCAGTATGTAGTGAGGCAGATAACAGGAGTAAAAACCTATCTTCTATTATTTAGGTGATTTCTGTTTTGTGAGCCTGCCAAATACGACTATATGTTAGAAATCGGTGGCGTTTGAGAAGGTTACTGGTGATTTCTGAGTCCCCGCAGTATAATCAGGTTAAAAAAAAGATTACAAAAATACTTTTAAGTCTGATGACCATTTTGCTCATCAGACAGGATTCAGAAAGAATGGTACCACCCTCAGAGACAAGCTCTAGTGTCTTAAAAAGTTTTGCTTCTTTTTTTCCTGCTTGAAATAGATCTATTTCTTGGTGAGATCAAAAGAACCATTAGCAATCTTGTAACAGTACTAAAAGTTTGCCTTATAATTTGAATACTTACATTATAAATATTAGTTATATTAAAGCTATTTTCAGCCTTTTATTTAGTGCTGGTGTAATATTTGAATTTGGTTATCAGCAGAGAAGGGGAGAGTAGAGGTTACAGTTTGCCAGTGTAATGTAATATTTATGCAATTAAGCCTCTGTTAAGTCAGTCATCTTCAAGCTTCTATCTCACTGGGTCAGGAGACCTGAATTCCTTGCATGCATTCAGTGTATTGGTATAAAATAAGAGCTATACATCTGTGTTTTGCAGGTAATATTTTTACTTCCATTTTGTATGCAAGGCAGGAGATGTACAAAAGAAAAACTATCATTTCTGACAGCTCAGATTTAAGTGGGGAGTTTCTTTAGCATGTTCCAGGGTTGGCTTATAAGGGTTAAACAGGCAAAAAGAAATATTGCAGGTGTTAGTTTTATTGGTGACACATTTTTTTGTACTTGTTATTGTTAGCATTAGCTACATTTCTTGTAAAATGCACATAACATGATGGAGCAGTGATTGTTGTTATCAAATTTTATAAAATATCCCTCTTTCTTTAATTACTAAACTCTGTTCAAAACCTTTACCATATTATTCTTATGTCATCTTCTGTTGTCTGATAACTAGAGTTACACATTTACAATAGTGTAATTCAACAATAACACCCCTGAAATCAGTGGAGTTGAATCAATATTATATTTATGTGAGATCACATGAACTGTGAGATCACAATAAGTTGATCTGAGAACAGAAGTGGCCTCACATTCTGTATCATAATTTGTTTTTCAACAGAAATAAAGAACAAAAGTACCAGATATAGGCCTATGTTGAGTAATAAATGAAGGATTTGATAATCATCATACTCTACAAAATAATTATACTTTATATACTACTACACATAACCCAGGGAATAATATGACTGATACATAATAAAGGATTATTTTATCATTTTACCTTTGTATTTGATCCATCCGTTTCATATGTAGCACTGAGGGTTAAGAATGTTATCTGATTTACTAATGACTTCTATTAACATGTAGGTAGATAAGGTATTTAAGAATTAGAATTTCTCCTATTATTTGTGCTCCGGTACTGTAGTCTTTCATTTGTGGAGATAAATATGCACTGTAATTTGTAAAACCACTTTGCAATCTTTTTGGATAAAAGCTGTTACAGGATTTATTTGCTCCTGCATTCTTTAAAAACTCTGTTCCACTATCATGAGTTGTTTAAAGTCAGTGGTTAAATATTAGCCTAACTGATCAGATGTTAACAAAACTGTTCTCTTTTGTATCATTTTTGTAAGAAAAATAATAGCCAAGAATATTCTTGGATTGTCTTCACTTTCCATAAGACATGTTTTCATCTCCATGTTACTTAGTACTAGGTGGTACTTGACTGAGAAGCAGAACTTTTGAATGCATCCAGAATATGAAGAAAAAATTGGCAAATTTGACAGCTTTCCATAATACTGTTCTGCAAAGTGGCTTAACAGCGCAGTATAAAAGCCTGAACTGGTCTTGAACAAGTGTTTGTTTTAACTTCTAATATTTTTCCTTTTAGTTTCACTCTTGATGTTCCAGCATTCATCACTTCCTGCATGGCTCTTTACCGCAGGGAAAATGAGGGACTTTTGGGGGCAGTTGTGTTTCCATTACACTATCATAATGCCCCTAAAAATCCTTATTGCTCTTGCAGTATTCTTCTGTGTTACAGGGCCTGGTGTGAACTACTTGAAGACCTAGCTTATAAGTGCAGCTTTATTGCAAAAATCATTTTAAAAACACTGAGTTTGTTTATCTTATCTTATTTTTAGTTGTGTTTACTGTTGCTTAAAATATAAATGGCAAGATGTGCAACCACCTGTTGATAAACAAATGTCAGAAGTCATAAATCTAAGGAACATGCTGGCACCTGTGCAGTACTTGGGAAAAGGAATAAATTTCACCATAAGAGTGAGTTTTAAAAACAAGCTTTACTTGTTTGGTAAAACTAATATCATTTGTGTTTAACCTGAGAACTTACCGTGTATGTCTCCAGGATCATTAACCCCATTACACAGAGATTTCTCAGTGATTTAGTACACCTACTCTTGAATTACTTTGCTGTATCTGATCCCACTCAAAATCTGTTGCTGGTAAGAGTGCATATGAAGCAGTGTACAACAGATCCACATAGCATGAGTCTTCTATTAAACCCACCAAAATTGTGGTCAGATAAAATCACAGGCCTCACATAATCTCAAAATTAATAAACAACTTAAGGGTAAACCCTTAAAAAATTCTTTAAGTACATTAAAAGCCAAAGACCTGTCAGGGAGTCACTTAGGCCTTTGGATAATCAGTGTCAAAGGGGTGCCAAAGGATGACAGGACCATTGCTGAGAAACTAAATGCGTTTTTTGAATTTGTATTCACTGTGGAAGATACTAGGGAGATTCCCTCACTAGATCCACTCTTTTATAGGGATGAGTCAGTGGAGCTGACCCAAATTGCATTTTTAGTAGATGAGGTTGTGGAGGAAATTAATAAACTAAACAGTAGCAAATCACCAGGACCTGATGGCATTCACCCTAGGGTCCTGAAGGAGCTCAGATCAGAAATTGCTGAACTCCAAACTGTAGTATGCAACCTATCAACAAAAACAGCCTTGCTACCAGAGGACTGCAGGATTGCCAACTTGACTCCCATATTTTAAAAGGGCTCTAAAGGAACTACAGACTAGTAAATCTAACTTCTGTTCCTGGAAAACTAGTAGAAACAATCATTAAAAATATTGTTCAGCACATGGATGAACATGACTTGCTGGGGGAGGAATCAACTTCGTTTTGCCAAAGGGAAATCATACCTCACTGACCAACTAGAGTTCTTTGAGGTTGCTGAGGGTGTCAGTAAGCAGATGGATCAGGGTGATCCAGTTGACATGTATGTATGGACTTCCAAAAAAGCCTTTAACAAGGAGAGTCTCTTAACAAAGTTAGGTAGTCATGAGATTATAGGGAAGGCCCATTTATGGATTAGAAATTTTCTTAAAGATAGAAAACAAAGAGTGAGCATAAATAGTCAGTTTTTAGGATGGAAATAAGTAAGTAGCAGGGTCCACCAGGGATCCATGTTGGGACTGGTGCTGTTCAACATATTCATAAATGATCTGGAAAAGGGGGTGAATAACAAGGTGGTCAGATATGCACATGGCACAACATTAGTCAAAGTAGTAAAGAGCAAGGTGGACTGTAAGGAATTACAGAAGGATCTTGTACTATTGAGCAAATGGACAACTAAATGGCAGATGAAATTCAGTGTAGACAAGTGTAAAGTGATGCACATGGGAAAAAATAACCCAAGTTATACCTACACTATAATGTACTCTGCATTAGCTGTTACCACACAGGTAAGAAATCTGGGAGCCATTGGGGACAGTTCACTAAAAACATCAGCTCAGTGCTCAGCATGCATCAAAAAGGCAAACAACATGTTAGGAATTATTAAGAAAGGAACTGTAAATAAAACATGAAGTATTATCATGCCCCTTAGTAAATCCATGATGCATCCACACCTGGAATACTATGCCCAGTTTTGGTTCCCACATCTCTGAAAGGAGATAGAAGAACTCATTGGCACTGCACAGTAGGTTCGGAAGGAGAGAAGGTACAGAGATGAACAACAAGGATGATTAGTGGCATGGCAGGGCTTTCATATAAGAAGAGACAAAGGGGCTAGGCCTATTCAGTTTAGAAAAGAGATGCTTTAGGGGGACATGATAAGCATTTAGAAAATACTAAATGGTGAAGAAAAAGTAAATAGGAATTTATTATTTACTCTCTCACAATACAAGAATTAGGGGTTACAAAATAAAACTAGTAGGTAGTTTAAAACTAACAAAAGGAGGTTCTTTTTCACACAGCATATAATTATAAGTGTGAAACTCATTGCCACAAGATGTTGTGGAAGCTGCTAGTTTAGCCAGATTCAAAAAAGATTGGACAAATGCTTTGAGGAAAGATGCATCAGTAGCTATTGACCATGAGAGTTAGAGATATAGCTTCTGAATTAGAACTTCCTAAACATTAAGACTAGGGACAGACATTACACATAAACCGGTTTAAGTGATCAGAAACTGGTTTAAACTTGTAACAGAGCAGATGTTCAGTGCACATAAACCATTTTTAAAATGGCTGCAACCAGTTTGAGATAAACCTGGTTGAATGTAGTATCAGACTTAACACATTTGGGTCAAACTGTTTTATGCTATGTCTGTCCCAGACCCCTTGCTGGTTTAAGTTAAATCAGAGTCCCCCAGCATCCTGCCATGCTCTCTGGGCTGGGTGGGGCTCTCTGCTGTACAGCAGGGCTGGCCCCTCCCCTCTGCTCCCTGGCTAGAGTTCTGGCGGACTTGCAGGCACAGCAGGGTCTGCTGGCTTCCCTGTGACCCCCTCCCCCTTACCACTCGCTGCTTAAGCAGGGATTCCTTCCTCCTCTCTGCCACAGCACGGACCATAGCCAGCATGTGGTATGTTAGCTAATGCTGTGTAAGGCTCAAGCAGAGACTCAGACACAGTAGAGTCTGTCTGGCTTCCCCCTGCCCTCCCCCCCACCTTGCTGCTCAAGCAGGAAATCCCCCCCTCCCTCTCTCCCATCTCCCACAGAAGGGACCCCAACCCCATGGATGCTAGGCATGTGGTATGGTAGCTAATGCCAAGAGGTGTCTGTGTGTGTGTCTCTCTCTAATTTCACTAGGACAGGCAGACAGACTGCTTAGGGCTGTTTGGAGCTAATCAACAGGTCAGCCAGTAAACTGTTTAAGAAGTTTGAAGTAATGGAGAGAGGTCATTGTTTTGCTAATCAGGTGATAAAGACTATTATCACTATCAGCCCTCAGCTGGCTTGCTAGCCTGTCAGTTTGCTGCAGACAGTATGACAAAGCACAAAAGGAGATTAAAAAGCTCCATATCATCAACAGATGCATGCACTGCACACCCTCCCTACCTCAGAGTGCTAGCCTGGGGCTGGCAATGAGCGGGAAAAAGCCTGGGACCGTACAGGCAGACCTCCCTAATGAGAGAGTCCTTCCGGAGCCTCGCCATAACCCCTTCAGCTCGGCCCAGTTCCCTGCAGAAGGGAAGGGAGGGCTGCTCTAGTGCCCCCCACCCCCCCTTCCCCCCAGCTTCTAGCCTGAGCTACTGTAGGCATGTGCCTGAATTTCCTCAGTTCAGAAGGAATGTCTGTCCAGTTTCAAACAGGTTCAGCCTAGCCAGGTTAGACTAAGCTGCAAAGATTGAATCAATTCAGGTTTAGGCTTTTTAAATGTCTGTCCCTAAATGCTGGAGGCTGCAAGTGGGAGAAGAACAGAGAAAAAATCCTGGCCAATCCCTGTTTACTCTCCTTTTCAGCATCCACTGTCTGGCACTGTGTGACACAGGATACTGGGCAAGATGGACCTGTGGTCTGACCTAATAAATGGCAGTTTTTATCTTCTTATTAACCCTGGAATGACATCCAAGTGTTTATCTGCTCTATGCTTATGTAAGCAAGGGAACTTAATCGATAGAACTTCAGCTAATCACACAGAACAATGAGAGTTATTTCCTCCCTTTCAAGTGTCCCCCCTTCCCATTATAATTCAGAGAATTTACCTGCACTTACCAGCACTCTGAGCTCTTTTGGAGACAGGGGAGAATTGTGGAAAGTGACATCTTTGTGGTACCACTTCTACCTCATCTTGCAACTTTCTGCTAGGTAGCTATAGAAGGACTTCTATTGGAGTTGTGCATCTGGGAAATGAGGTTTATCACAGCTGCTAGAGGTATAACTGTGCCTCATTTTGAGATACACAAATTCAGCAGAAACCCTGCAATAGGTTCCTAGTAAAAGGTTTACCCTCTTCACAGTTATACCTTCAGGGTGGCTCCTCTATTCATCTATGTGAATTCTGTGGATCTCCAAGGTTTTGAGGACTGTTCCCAAGCCAGGTCTACACCCTATGAAACCTTTCATGCCAGATGGTGATTTGCCAAAAAGCCTTCACTTTTTCATTGTGCTTTGAAGAAAGAGGGGCTATAGTCCTAAAATAAAATAAAATAAAATAAAATAAAATCTCTTTTTGCCTGGATATTGCAGCACAATATATCCTCAACTTCATATGTGTAAAATTGGAAGTGCAAATTTAGCAGCCGTGACCATTAGAGTGCTATGAATGATTAGTAGTATATGTATTCTTAAATCAAGATATTGGACAGGGAGGACTAATACTGTATTTACCCAAATCTAAGGTGACCCTGAATTAATTAAAATTAAGATGACCCCCCATAATTAGATTCTATTCATGGAAAAATATTTAAATGTGTTATAATTTTCCATGTATAGAATCTAATTATTGGAGAGTTATCTTCAATTTGTCTCTCCCACCATTGTTGCAGTTGGAAAAGCAGTGGCAGAGGGGCAGGTGGTGAGAAGGTATAGGGGCCAGTAGGGGGAAAGGCAGTGGGGAGAAATTGGGGACAGGTAGTGGGAGGGCAGGCCGTGAGGGGGCAGTGGAGAGGCAGGTGGTGGGAGGACAGGCAGATACTTGGGTCAAGTAGTTTGACCTCTGCCCCTTGTCCTCCTACACCCTGCCCACTACCACTTGTCCACCCCTACCATTTGTCATCCCTGATGCCTGCCTCATTTTGTGCCCCCCACCCCCACCACAGGCTCTGTTCCACCTGCCCCTCCCCTTCCACTTGCTCCAGTGTCACAGGCTTTGTCCCTGCTCCAGCCTGATTCATGAAGCACATGCTTGGGAGGCCTGGGAGCAGCTCTGGTGGCATAGCAGCTTGGACACATGGTGAGCTGCTATGCCAGCACCACTGCTATTGGGTTGAGCTGGGACCAGAGCAAGCATGTGCTCCATAACCTAGGTTGGAACAGGGACAGAGCCAGTGGTACTGGAGTAAGGGTAAATGGTTGGGGAGGGGGTGGTGGGACAGGAGATGCAGGGGAAGAAGGACAGGAGGCCTGAGGCTATGGAGGGGACAGATGGCAGGGGCATAGGCTGCAGGGAGGCAGGCAGCAGCTGCAGTTCCAGCTCTGACCCCAGGCTGGGGTTGGGGTTGGGGTTGGGATGGAGCTAGAGCCAGAGCAGCTGCCTGCCCTGCTGCAACCTCATAGTTGATTCCAAAACTATAGGTCAGGAGTCAGCAACCCCCAGCGTGCGTGCCGAGCATGGCACACAAGGCCATTTTGCTTGGCTAGCCCAGGCTCTAAGCAGCTGCTGCCAGCCACGGAGCCCAGGCTGCTCCCAGCAGGCAGCTGGGAGGCCGCAAGCCCTGCTGCAAGCAGCCTGGGCCCCGTGGGCTGGCTGTAGCTGTGAGCCTGCAAACAGCTGCTCTGGGCTCCAGCATGTTGGCACTCTGGCACCTTCCAAGATAGACATTGTGGTTTTTTCAGCACTCCAGCCAAAAAACGCCTACCCCTGTTATAGGTCATATGAGAGGGCTAAAGGTCTTGTGATATGAACTACAAACATCATGACTAGGGTGTAACCTGAGGCCCATTCAGGGTTTAAAATTGTAAGGTTGTAGATCCTTATTTAACCTACTGATATTATTAATGAAGTTCCAGTCATTTGGGAGTGCGTTCAGCAAGCTTGTTTCTGCTGAATAGAATACTTGGCTAAAAAATCTGTTTCAAACCGAGAATATATTCCAGAGTATGTGGGAACATACATTGTTTGGAGAATACTAGACTACTTACAGTCAATGGCAGGGAGGTGAGGGGGGTGGTATTCTGAGAGCCATCTAACTCTGTATTTCTTTGCCATGACAGACAACTGTGTCAACTGAGTGAGCTGTTAACTTTTTGGTTTTATATGTTTTTTAGATCTTTTTGGATAATCTTAGTCACAATCATATGTAAAATGTTGAATTTTATTATTAAAATGGAGCTGCTTTCATATTCGTTCTGTATTGTAATGTTAAGTAAGGATTTATGTAAATCTTCTAAAAAAAATTTAAGTAGGTGACCTCTGCTGCTTCTTTAAAACCCCAGCAAATAAAATCTCACACATACCAGGCAATTCTTATATGGATATATACACATGCCCACACTCCAACCTGTGTGCAAGTCTTTTAAAAAAATGCTTCATAGAATTGCCTCCAGAGATGCATAAATATTCTCCTGTTTCTATAATGGAAGTGTTTACATGCTCAGAGGAGGTAATAAAATCATTCCTAAACTTTAGTCAGGTAACACAGAGTCGGTTGCAAGCCGCACTTTGGTGGTGCTCTAAGTGAAATAGAATTCTGCCCACATTTTGGATATATATATCAGATCTTAAACTAACTGTCATACAAGTATGTGCATTTATTTACACATTTTTTCCATCTCTGGATCATAAGTGTTAGAAAATGAGAGTTAAGTATGTGGTCTGAGATGTATATTTTAAACATTTAAGTCAAGAGTGTAGTTTAAATGTGTAATGTTCTAATCAATTAAAGAATTATAGTTTACAACAAGGAATAGTTTCTGCAATAGGCATATATTTTAAGGCAGTGGTGCTCAACCTTCTGGTCCCACAGGCCAGATAAGTGGCATGGGGTCAGCACATGGAATTAGTCTGCAGGTCTATGGCTATGTATGCATGTACCTAAGTGCAAGTCCTGGAAAAGCAAGCAGGGAGGGGACAGGGGAGGAACCTATATTTTACCTGTAATAACTGAGTGGTTAGGAGAGTGGGGACCAACCTTTTAGACAGGTTTGCCACAAATTAGCCCTACAGTCTCACTGGGTATGTCTACACATGCAGTTAATTTGAAGCAATAAACTCTGGCGGTTTGAGCCAGAGAAAACTACTCCAAGGTGCAGCATCTACACTTGTGCTCAGGACAGCAGCAATTTGAGCTGGGGTGGAACAGTTTATGCCAGGGCCACTCCAGCCCTGCTCTGCTCTGCTCTGCTCTGGTTGGTGTCAGAGGGGGTGGCTGGGGCACAAGGGTGCTAAAAGTGAAAACCCATGCAGCTAGGCAGCAGGCAGAAGTTTGGTCTGCTGCTGCCTGGGCTGACCAGGTGCAATTTATGCTCACAGTCAGCACTTGCACCTGTGTTTAATCACATTTAATTACTCCACCATAAGCAGCAGAGTCTCCCAGTGCCTGAAGAACAGTGTTTGTGCCCGAAAACTTGCAAATAACTTGCAAATAACTTTTTTCTAACTATTTAGTTGGCCTAATAAAAGATATCACATCTATCCAAAGAACCTTGTCTGCCATACGATAGTACTATGTCCTAATACCAGAGCACATGTAGATGGTGATACTCCACAGCTAATTAGTCTACTCCATAGTAAAGTTCATGTGTAGACATGGACCACTCTGACATCCTATCCCTTCCGAGTACCACTCTGATATCCTATCCCTTCCTGATCTGCTGCTATGCTTTCTGCTTCTTGCCCTGTGCTTCCTGCACGAACCGCTGCTCATCTTTCTACTCTGTCTGCTACTGTGCTTCCTGTCCTCTCCCCGGTCTGCCACATGTCACAAACAGAGACTGCCTGTGCCACTTGTGGCACATGTACCACAGGTTGGCCATCCCCTGGGTCAGGGCACTTGTCCTAGGAACCAGAGACCTCATTGGGTGTTTGAACCTTAGTCTTGCTGACCTCTCAGCACCCGTATTGAATAGCAACACCACAGGTTAGGCCCTCTAGAATGTTCTCTAGCACTCTCTTTAAGGTTGAGCCAGTGTCCTTTGCATTTAATAGACACTGGATACATGGATGGAGAACAGTGTAACATCTACCCCACTAAGAAGAAGGGTCCAGGCTAGAACCCAATGACTATAAAATACAAGGTGCTGTGGTCATTGGTGACGCATAGGAGGTGCATGTGGGTGCATGTGCACCCCCTGAGATCGGTCATGTACCCCCTGGAAGCGCCAGTTGTTTTGCTGTTGGCTCAGCAATCAGCCACTGGGAGACACCCTCCCCTGGTTGGTGCTTGGCCACTGGGGGACCCCCTCCCCCCAGTCGGCAATCTGGTGCCCCCCCAGACTCGGGAGGCACCGGTCACCCATGGCTGTGGTTCAGCTTCAAGACGAGGGCTGTGGAAGGAACTAGATAATACCTGACTTGTGGCCTGGGAAATGCTGCAGAAGTCAAGAGAGATAAATTCAAAATCTTTTTGGACAAGATAGGCCTAGAACCTGTCTCCTGCTTCCTTAGCAAGTGTCCTAACCACTCAGGTATTGGGATTAGTTCATAGGAAAGTCCTTCCCACCCACTTCATCAGTCATGTGATTTTGGCCAGCTATGTTTTCATGCCTTAGATGCAGGTACCCATCCAGAATGGACACACCTACATAGTTGTGGAGCAATCCAGCCAGTGCATAACTCATTAGCATGCTCGGTCTATACTTGCAGGCTTAGGCATCCACAGGGCTGGAGAGAGAAGAACGTAAGACAGAATTTCAAACTGTGCATATAAGTGACAAAAACATCATTTACATGGCTAAAAAACTGCACTTGGAGGCACAAAGGGGGTACATCCAGATGAGCGAGAAACTGCATTTCTCCAGCACAAACAGCAGAAGCACATAGTTCTGCCGCTGCCGCTTGTGCCTGGGGAATGCCCCTGCACATGCACTCTGGCACACAGCAAATTGCCCTGGGTGGGGTAGGGGAGGCTGGGGCCAGCACCTGGGCTGGCCCCAGCAGCCTTACCTGGGGTCCTGGGGGCCTCATGGGGCTGCAGCAGTGGCGATCCAGGCATGCAGAGCCTGGCCAGCAGCCAGAACATGACTCTGGCTGGCCAGACTCCAGTGTCAGGCGGTACATGCTGCAGCCATGTGCACTGCCCCGCTTTTTTTGGCACTTTTTTTTAGGTACTGAGATTTCCTGGTATCTAATTCTGGCTCCGTGCTGCAAATACGCAGCACAGAGAACCATTTTATGTGCACCGCATGCGTTTTGCGATGCCTCAGAAGCCTCTGAGGTACCACAAAAGGCATGTTTCTACTCATCTGGGGGTGCCCAGGGAAATCAAATTCTGTCCCAGGGGACATCTTTAAACTAGAATTTCCACAGTGGAAAAGTTATGAAATATTTATTATTTGCCAAGAAATTATAAATATAGAAATATTTTCATTCTTTCCCAAAATGTGAGGAGCTTTACAGAAAGGTTATAGGTCTCTTCCTCTATTGTATATATAATTTTTGATATTTCAGGCAGCTATATAAGAACACAAAGCTGAAGTCCTAAACTTAATGAAATACAAAAAAAAAATTGTTTATTCAATGCATTATCAGAATTATTTCAAGTTTTATGTATAGCTATCAAATTATTTAAAAAATTACCACTAATACAAAATGTAATTTCTGTTTAAAAAATATGTATTTTTTCATGTATTATATTTATGGGACTTTGGGTGCATGTGGTTTAGTTCACTGAATAAAGTCAGGAACAGTTCTGCCTCATGGTTGTGAGCCAAATATTAGTTGTCATCCCACCATTAGAATGATGCTGGACATAGGGTCATGAAACAGTAGACCCTGAACCAAAAAGAGGTATATAGAAAGTTGTGGTGGGGATTGGTTTGTACAGACATGCTCTAGGTCCATCATAGAGCCTGTGTGCTGTAAATAAGGTTGCAAAGAGACTGCACCGGTGTTCCCCTCAGCACGTGGCCCCAAGTAAGGCAAAGGATACAGCACAGCTTCTGCGATGCATAGCTACTGACTTTGGATTTTGCGGGTAGGTGCTTTGGCCCTACCTCTGGCCATACTGACATCCACTACCTCACCTTGAATTATGGTGCGCTGGTCTAAGTCCACCTGCCTGTGCAGCCATGTAACATGCTTCTGTCACCTACTGGTACCAATCTGTAAAAGCTCAGTTTCTGGGGGAAGTTTTTAATATAACAGAGATCTAACATGTATTGAGTAAAACCAAAACGACTGTGGCCTGTGGGTGCTGAGCACCTGCTAATTTTTTCCAGTGGTGCTTGAGCCCCAAAGCATGCATGGACTTGGTGCCTGTGTCACGATGTACTGAGGTTCTTCAGATTATCTTTTCTTAGATAATAGAAGTTGTTATAGAGTTACAGAAGCAGAAAACCATCCAAAAATCAATACCATATGTACTTGAATACGTGCATACTTCTGGACCATAACCAAAGTTTTTGCTATAGCCTTGTTGTCACCTTTTCCCATGCTGTATCCCCCCAGTCCATTGGGATCCCTAGCACTCTGATTTCTCTCTCTTATTTGAAGGCCCAACTTCTCCAAGTCCCTCCCGCACTCCCATTATGGTACTTTTTGATTTCTTTAGTTTAGCCCCTGTCGCTTCCCCTTCTCCAATGTATACTTTAGCACTCTTTCCACTGAAAGGAATCTATCTCTAACTACTACATTTGTATCATCCATGTATAGTATGAATTTTACCTCTCCCCCACCTGGTATTTTTACTCCACTTGTGACCTTGTCTTTTCTTATTCTTGGTGCTAATGGTTCCATGCCACACACAAATTGTAGTAGCAACAGGAGGCACCCTTGTCTCATCCCTGTATGGATTTTAAAGTTCCCGCTTAGATGCTTGTTAACTGGAACTTGAATCTCTGCTTCTCTATACAATAATCTAATCCAACATATACATTTCTCCAGGAACCCAATTTTTCCTAGCATCTTGAATATGTAATCATGATCCACTCTGTCCTATGCTTTTTCTAAATCTAGGTTTGCTATAACTGTATTTGTTTTCCTCTCTCAGATGTGGGACAGTGTATCTCTGATCACTCTAGTTGCTTTGGAGATCCTTCTACCTGGTATGCACATACTTAGTCTTCATGTATTATCTTCTGGAGGTTTTTCCTCACCGTCAAAGCCAGTGTCTTGGCCATTAATTTATAATCCATATTAAGGAGTGTAATAGGTCTCCAGTTTTTCAAGAGTTCCTTCTCCCCTTTCTTGAACAGTAAGATCACAATGGCTCTAGTAAAATCCTTCCCTGCCTCTCTTGTTTCCACCATTTCCTCACAGACTTCTACTATATTCTTCCCTACACATGGCCAAAACTTCCCATGGAATTCCATAGGTAGTCTGACTTCTCCTAGTGATTTCCTTCTTCTTAAGATTTTTAAGCACTCTTTCCCTTTAAACTTATCTTTTCTTCCATCTTCTTTGCTTCCTCCCCTGCTACTTTCTCTTCAATCTCTTCCAGTAAATCCTTCATCTTCTTTCTGTGCATTTCCTTCTTCTTCTATACCTTTTCATAAAGTCTTTTCTTTGCCTCTTTCTATTTTTTTGACCCAGGTACCACCCTCTCTGTGCACCACTTTTAGCTTTCCTTTTGCCATCTTCACTCTAGCTGAAAAGTATTGGGACCACTCTTTGTTTTCTGCCAGTCAGGGTGCTTGTACTAAAAACATTTTTTCTCTCACCTTTCTTTTAAGCCATCTTTCTATTTCTTGCCTTGTTTCTTCTAGTTCTTCTCATACCTGTCTTCCTTCTGCGGCTTCCTCTAGCAGCTTCTGCCTCTTCTTTTGCAGCTCTCTCAGCTTTGCTCTTTTCTCTGCGGTTCTTCAGCCATCCTTCCCGAAAAATTCTTCTGTCCTCTTTCTCACCATCATCCGCCATTGCCTGGTAAACTTAAAATATTTCTTCACTGTTGTTCACTCCTCATACTGTCTCAGGGACACTTGGCATATCTCCTTATCTTGTAACAGTTATACATTTAACTTCCACACTCTTCTTCCTCTTATGGGGCTCTGACCAAGATTCAGTTCTGCCTTCGGCATCTGGTAATTACTAAATGGGCATTTTTATATATGGAAGCACCTCAGCGCTGGGCACTTTTCAAAGCGCCTGGTGCTGTGATGCTTACAGTTGTATAAGTTGCCAAATGCGTATCAGTGCTGAGAAAATGGCAGCGACGCACTTGTGAACTAAAACACCTCAGAGGTGCTTTAGTTCAAAAGCGCACTGCCAACATTTTCTGCTCACTGACACGCATTTCCCTGCTTATACAACTGCACATGGCACAGCACAGTTCTCCTCATCTCATATGTGGAGCACACTTGATTAATCGATTAGTCTAATCTTCTCCGAGGCAGCGGATCTCTGGCATGTCACAGGAAAAAAGTATGTGTATAAATGCCCTAAATGCCACAAGGGCAGTTTCTTTTTTCTTTATTTCTGTTTCTTTTGATACCAACGCAAAGTCAGTTTGTGACTGTTTCCTTCCCTGGGGTCAGTTCTAGTGAAATCTTTCTCTCCTGCCCATACATCTTTTAGTGCCACTTCTTTTATTATATTTCTCAATAATCTGGATGAATGTCTAAAGTCCCGTCTCCTCCCCCTGTTCTGTCACCTGCTTCTATTATACAGTTGAAGTCCCCCACTATTGTCCACAGCCTGCCTCCGATCATGTAAACTGCTAGCTTCCTAAGCATAGACTTTCTCCTGTCCTACTCTGACGGTGCCTATACATTGAAAATTTATAATCGTTTCCCTGGCTGATAGTATCATTCATTGTAGTCTTCCACTGATGATGTCTTCCACTTATTTACTCTCAACTCTGGATTCTTGAAAGGTATTGCTACTCCTGCCACTTTGTTCTCATTTGTCCCTGACCACCAAGATGATCCCCATCTCCACCTTTTCTCAAACCATTTATAAACCCTCTCCTCTGGTATACCATGCAGGCAGATTATGTCTGACCTTATTTGTTTCAACCCTGGTTCAATCTGTTCCCATCTTTTTGTGTTAAAATACTCCTGACATTGACTGATGTCTGCAGTTCCTCAATTACAGAAACTCTGCCCCCCACTTCTCCATTTCTCCCTCCTGCAGGGTCTCTTCCACCATTTCCATCTTGCTCTCACCCCTCTCTACTCCCTTGCTGTCCCCTTCTGATTCGCGTTGTTCCTTGTGGGATCTGACCTTGTCTGCAAAGGCCATTGGACACCTGTGGTACAAGTACCCTCCCCGCCTCCACAGGTAATGTATTTTAGTGGGTCCTGGTGCTCTGCTACTCTGTACCTCTTCCCTTCATACTTGAAGCACATTGTGTGAGGGCAGTGTGCAGACAAGTGCCCCCCCTTTCCACATTTGCTGCACTGTTTAGGTTGCCCATGATACATTATAAAACTCCAATGTGCCCCCAGCTGAATTACATCACTCCACTTAGGCTACACTCATTTGTGTCTCACCCCATCCTCAGCATTTCTCTCAAGGCTCTCTCACCCCATCCTCATTAAAAAACTAGGCAACTGTGGCATCGATGCCTACACGGTCAGATGGGTTGCAAATTGGCTGAAGGGTCGTACTCAGAGGGTGGTGGTGGACGGGTCATATTCGACCTGGGGGGAAGTGGGCAGCGGGGTCCCCCAGGGCTCGGTCCTTGGGCCCGCGCTGTTCAATTTCTTTATCAGCGATTTGGACAATGGGGTGAAAAGCAACCTGTTCAAATTCGCTGATGATACCAAAATCTGGGGTGAGGTGGGCACGCTAGTAGGGAGGGAAAGACTGCGGAAAGACCTGGATAGGTTGCAAGGGTGGGCTGACAAAAACAGGATGCGTTTCAATACCGACAAGTGCAGGGTACTGCACTTGGGCAGTAGTAACCGGCAACACACTTATAGGATGGGAAACTCCCTTCTTGAGAGCACGGCGGCAGAAAGGGATCTTGGAGTCATCACTGACTCCAAGATGAACATGGGCCGACAATGCAAGGTCACGGTTGGCAGGGCTAACCGGACCCTATCGTGCATCCACAGATGCATCTCAAGTAGGGCCAAGGTGATCCTCTCCCTCTACGCGACACTGGTCAGGCCATAGCTGGAGTACTGTGTCCAGTTCTGGGCGCCCCACTTCAAGAGGGATGTGGACAACATTGAGAGGGTCCAGAGGAGGGCCACCCGCATGATCCGGGGACAGCAGGGCAGACCCTACAATGAGAGGCTACGGGACCTTCACAAGAGAAGGCTGAGGGGGGACCTTGTGATTGTCTATAAACTCACTAGGGGGGACCAGAAGGGTTTGGGGGAGACCTTGTTTCCCCCAGCGCCCCCCGGGATAACAAGGAATAACGGCCACAAGTTGTTGGAGAGTAGGTTCAGATTAGACATCCGTAGGAACTACTTCACAGTTAGGGCGGCTAGGATCTGGAACCAACTTCCAAGGGAAGTGGTGATGGCTCCTACCCTGGGGGTCTTTAAGAAGCGGCTCGATGCCTACATGGCTGGGGTCACTCGAGCCCAGTTTTCCTCCTGCCCAGGCAGGGGGTCGAACTTGAAGATCTACAAGGTCCCTGCCGACCCTACTTCTATGATTCTATGATTTGCTTGTAACACTATTAATGCCCTCCATGACCCCGTCCAAATACCATATTTGTCCTTCACTTTCTTCACGCTCGTTACTCTTTGAACATGCAATTCCAACTATATTTCTATGTCTTCTTCCACTAATAAATCCATATATATTTGTACTATAATCACTTGTTCCCTTGTCTTTTCTCCTGCCATAAACCTTATCCCTCTTAGTTCTTCTTTCCCACATTCCTCTGTGTATTTCTTTAAAAAAAATTCATACCCATCTCTGTTTCAGTAAGTGATTTGCCAAGGCTTTCTGCTTGGAAAAGCAGTTAAGCTAGTCAGGTTCTCCAGCGGTATATCCAGCATACAGACATTCCCTTTTCCAAAAAGTCATATCCATTTAGCACTGATACTGTTTTTGTTCCATTGCTGACTAATACTGCCTTATTTGCAGTCTCTGATCCTCTCTTCAATCTGTTGTGTTTTCTGTGTCTTCCCACCATGCCACTCCCAGTGCACTGGAATTCCATCACATTCCCACTGTCCTCTGTCTTTTGCCCAACATACCTTTGCCTGCTGCTCCCACTATATTGCCTACTCTTCTTTGCTCCTGTGTTCTCTCTGGCGTCATCACTCTCATCACCTCCTTCTTTGCTGGTACTGCTGCCATCATTGTTACTTCTGCTGTTGTTCCCACCATCACCTTATTTCATACCCATTTCTATACCTTTGTCCACTCTCTGTCTCCAGACCTTCATTTCTGCTCTTCAACTCTTTTTCCACCTTATGCTTACTTGCTGTCTCTGCCATTGTTTTGAGCTTTGGGTCTCCCATCCTCCACTCCTTACACCCCAATACTGTGTCAATCTGTTTCTCTTCCTTTACAACATTGATCAGGCCTTCAATTCTAATGGGACCATACCACAAGTATAGGTTAGTGCAATCTATCTGCATAAGATGCATGGTAGTGCCCATTAAGTGCAGTCCCCCTCACCACTGATTCTTTTCAAGTCATGGTAAGCCACAACATTGCATATCCAGAATCCTTCTGTTGCACCCTCTCTCAGACTGGCACATGTGATTAGTATGGCCCCAACCTCCACAAGGTAAAGCCAGACTAGGTTGCCCTGCTCCTCATCTGCACATAAACTTTTGGAGCATTGCAGGACTTGTGACAAGAACACCCAGTTCCAGTCATGACTGGGGGCTAATTAGTACATGGATCCTTTGTCAGGGACATCTGAAGTATATACACATACTGAGCAGTGCTGACCTGTGGGGTGACCATGGAGGTTGGGGGCACACTAATAATTTGTGCCAGACTGAGAGAGGGTGCAACAGGGATTCTGGGTGAACTGTATGAAGTGTTGTAGCTCACCATAGCTTGGAATGTTATTGAGTTTGGTGAGGTCCAGTCCAGTGAACTATGTGGTAAATTATGAGCCTTTTGGCTTTGGACTAATACCATATATACTTTATATTTATATAAGATTTTGCTTCAAGGGCCAAATCAGTTCCGAAATAAGTTCCAAATTTTGACTGAGCACTGGGAGTATCCTTCCTCTGATACCCATTGGTCTGGGGCTTCAAATACTCCCCAAATTTATGGCAGGCATCCTATGTACAAGACCCAAGCCCAGAGGCCTTGGGGTTTGGATACCTGTTAGTCCTGGTTGCTCCTAACCAAAAGACCAAGGAGCAAGCCACAGGAAAAGCAAGAACTCAGCCCCCCCATTACCACAATCTTGTGCAGTCAAATTTCCTGCATTTGGGGAATTTTACAGTGGTCAGTCTGCCCAGAGTGCAAGGGGCAGGCCTCACCCTATAACTAAACTTGATTGGCTGAGAGGATCATGAGATCTTCCCTTGCCAGGTTAAAAAAAAAGTTTATACTAGATAGATGTAAGTACCAAAGCGCTGCTCAAAATTGTGTTTATGAAACACAAGTGCTATGAGTTAAAGCAGTTTCAAGAAAAGGTAACATGCACTAATTCTGGATGAACTAAGTCTATGGCTACTGTATGCAAATTGCTACAGCCATGTTTAATTTCAAGTTTGTTGTTTTCAAATTTGCTTCTCACTTCCATGTGCTCAGGGAGAGCAGGGTCTGACAGTAAGGCTACGGGGAAGGGGCTGCCAGGGGAAAAAGTTAAAGGGAAGTAGAGGAAAGAGCTACCTGATCCCCCAGATTTATTTTCCCTGCTGCAGCAGTGAGAGGGAGACAAATACAAGGCAAACCAATAATTAGGTTCTATACCTGGAAATTTGTAACAAATTTATAAATTTTCCATAAATAGAATCTAATTATTGGAGGGGGTCATCTTATCATCAGGGTCTTCTTCTATTCCATTAAATAAAGTAATACTCCATTAATAAAGGGTCACTCCCACACTCATCAATCAGACCAAACTGTGAAACATTAAATATGTCTAAATAGGTTTTGCTTTGTTTTGTTTAAATTTGAAACGTGTATAAACACATCCCTAGCCTTACACATTCACTGCCAAGATTCTGGCTGAAGTGGATTTTTGCTGTCATGCTATATACAACTGCAAACAGAGTTTTTGAATAGCAGTGCTGACACAACCTTAATTATAGGTGGATGAAGCTCTACCAATGTGCAACATTTATATACACAGTTAAGGAAATATATGGAATTGCTATAAATTAACAAAGATAATTTAAAGGAAAAGTATGTGAATTTCAGAATCAAACGTTTACCAACATGGGGTGATTCATACTAAAGATCTACGTTATCTGCACTTCATGTTTAAACTAAAACTTAAGATCATTCCATGAGATGAATTAAATGAACAAGTTATTTTGGATTATTGCTTTATTTATGGTGCTGGGGAATTATATCAAAATATTTGTAACAGGTGACCTTACCCATTACTTAGACTGCAACAGATATAATATTACTAGACATTTTAATGGCTCCTCAGAATTCTTATTCACATCTTATTCTTTATTCACATTCTTATTCACATCTACATGTGGCCACATGTGGATTATGCAGTTCTTACTGTGCAGTACTAAATGACTGTGCAGTATTAAAGTGACTAAATGAGTCTGTGCAAGTACTAAATGTCTGTGCAGTAACACCAGTTACTTGTGTTACTGCATAGTACCATCGCCACACTTTTTCCCCGACACTACTGTGCAGCAGCAACAAGCTACTGCTCAGTAGCTCATTACTACTGCACAGTAGCATTGCTGCACGATTAGTGCCTGGCAATGCTACTGCACCATAGCATCTCATGTAGATGCGCCCAGTGATTCATTAATGGCTTGTATTTTGCTAGTTTTGTAGGCAAGCCTCTTAAAATGATAGGCAGCAATTTCCTTCTTGTATCTTTCCAGGGACAAACTGTATATTACATATTCTTTTGAAAACAGAAAGCTACAGTTTTGCTGTTTAAGGCATTCCGATACCACAATGATGAGCACAATATTGATATCTAAATAGTTTATACACTTGAGCTGGCAGAAGAGGCAACTCTTTGTGTCCAGGGTAGCTTCAGACAGTGACTTGGGTCAGAGGTTGCATCTGTGGTAGAGTTCAGATTGAGATTTACAGGCCCCAAACTCTTAAGAACTGTTAAGCAGCTGCTCTTGATGAAATCTCTGCAAAATTGTGCCAAAATGGTTTTGTTTTTGTAAGATTTTTGTTAAATTAGACTCAAATAACAAAATAGATCCCCTTCTTTTTCTAGTGCAGACACTCCAAAAACAATAGTGTTAGGTTCAGCTCCACATGCTAGAACTGGAAGGCATGACACTGAGGAGTTTAGACTCAAGGTCTGGACACTGTTTGCCCTGTCCTGGTCACCAAGGCCAGATTAATGTATAGGCAAACTATACACATGCCTAAGGCCCTACGTGAAGAAAGAGCCCAGTTGTGCTTATTTTACATATTATAATTATTGAGTGAAAAAAGTAGGGGCCCATAAGTTTGCCTAGGGCCACTAAAGGATTAATCCAACCTGACCAATCACAGGATAGTGCAAAACCTTTTCATTTGTACCAAACAAGTGGAGCAGTTACTTGCCCTCACAAGGTAATTTCGGGGAGAATTTCATCTTGTTTGTCAGTCAGGTCAGCACAGGACAAATCACCATCTGCCCTTACCCATCACACCTTCCTGGACCTGCTCTGATCCTTTATTAAACTTTGGCAGATTGTGTAGTAAATAAACAGAAAATTCTAAGAAGTCCAAAAAACAAATGTGTCTCTTTCAAGATCTTGAATGCATGACTGCCAAAAAAGAAGATTGAGCCACGGCTGCAATGTCTTGATAGCCGTGCCTCCTGATAACACCCAAGTTTGGGTTGGGCAAAAGGGAAAATTCTACCATCTGCTCAGTAACAGATGGTGCTACTTCTTTTGAATTCTACTCCTTTCATTCACATGTAGTTTAGGCACAGCCCCCATAAATATAAATCCACCTTCCTCTCTTTTTAATAACCAAGAATAAATAATAGACCATGTTTTCTGTCTATTCCAACTTAGGTACAATATGACCTCTACCTATTGCTATAAATGAGCTTGGTTTTGCCAACACATTTTCAAATATCACTACTCCCCACTGAGAGAATGTCAGACAATGGGAAGATGCCGTGTTATGATTTTAATTTCATTTAACTCATTAAGAGAAATTGTTTTATCAGTTTGATTAACTTTGACCTGGCCACAGTTAACCATTTCTTTTTCAGCTCTTGACTAGACCAACAGGCTGAAGTGACCACTTCATACTTGCCATCTAGGCTCTGAGCTGTTCCCCCCTCCCCTTCCTCCCATGCAGTTTGCTTCTGGATGCACTGCAGGTGTTGATCATCTATGAAGTCTCCTAACTGGCTTGGCAGTTAATAAGTGAGATGGAGAACTGTTTTATTTTAATTTATTGTGACTGCAATTAATGTTATAGAACATGTATTTAATTGGATTTTAGTGTTATTACTTGTATGTGGTGGTGCTGATTTTAAGAGGAAATAATAATTATTTTTACATCCCTATACAGAACAAACAGTAATAATCCCCTTATCAGTGACTGAAAACACAACTGGTATTTGTGCTTTGAATGTGCAAGCCTCTAAGACTGCATAATAAATTTTGATAGTATCTTGTTTAAAAAGATGTATTACAAATAATTTATGTAACTATTGGCAGAAAGTAGGCATAGGTGTCCTACAGACTTTTAAGAATGATATTTAAAAATATTTACATATCTGTCTAAGGTTATTACCTTATTGTAATACATTATTCCACCAAGTAGTACAAGTGTTGCCTTAAATGGCATAAAAATCTGGAAACTAAGTAATATTACCTGAATGGTACTAGCTACTAATTTCTATTTTAGATAAACGTAAGTGATGCCATTTTATCATGATTTTAATGGGTAAGACTAGTGTTTCTCTTCTGCAGTTTCCAGTTCTCCCTGAGACATCATGTTGCTAAAAAAATATGGAGCTATTTAGCTGTCCATTTTAAAACAATGCAGGGCTCCTCATTCCATCTATTCCTATCAATTCATGCTGAAAATATGTATTACTTTTGTTGGGTATATAGATGATAACAATAAAGTTTTGCAAAATGAGTGCAGGCAATTCTGTTTCAGGTTATTTTCTTCAATTGCCCCTCTAGTACTTCCATCTTAATTACAGTTTTCTTATAAAATTAAAATTTTTGAAGTGCAGTTTAGCAAACCAGTGTCAGTGTTCTATTTTATATGCTTACAAAAATGCTGCAAAATATTGCTTCAGTGCCTTTTTTCTTTTGTACTGGGTATATGCATGTGACTTTACTAAGGGCCCCAAGTAACATAACAGATTTACTGAAGTCCGAATCTTGACCATTTTATGATCCCTGAAGTTCTGCCCACCACGTAAGGGGAATGTTTGCAAATAGACAGAGCCCCAATTCTTGCTGTTGATAGTAATTCATTATGCACAAGGACCCATAAGTAGTTGAAAACAGCATGCCAGTGTGAATCAAGCTAACTAAACAGATGCTAAGAGCAGTATTGTCTTCCAATCCTCAAAATATATCTTATGTATTTCAGACTAGTGCCTTGATCCTGCATTGCAATGCACAAACAGACTCTTGACTTCAGCAGGGTTCTGACTGGGAAGAAGCAATCTGTCTAAGAACTACATGAAGTGGAAGAAAGGAATAATACACAGATATGCTTTTAGCATCAAGATTATGCTACATAAACAAGAAATTTACTTTGGTATAATGTGGATGGCGTTTTATAAACATGTAACTATTATAGATCCTTGCCCCAAGAAACATAAAAAATGACCAAATACTGCTCCAATTGAAGTGAAAATTGAGCTTGATATTGACTTTGTACAAGAGCAGAACACATTCTAATATCTATAGACTACTATATATCTACACAGCACTACATAGTACATTATTAATTGTGCTAATTAATCTAAGTGGATGACTGCAAAAATGGTTATACTGCTTCCAAGCTCTGAGAGAGCTTGTTTCCACAGCACAGTACTCTGAGACATAACACAGCTAGGCGTGCCTATACATGTGCTCCAACATGTTTTAATTAGAATGTGTCGGAGCACTCTCAATTAATCCAGTTTTCTTCAAATTCTAATTAGACTGCGCTAGCACTGCCACAGGATCACATGCAAAAATGGTTGCTGGGGTTCTTTAACTAATGCTCATCGAATGAACTTTAGTTAAAGCGTTCCATGGCCATTTTTAAATGCAGGGGGCCTTAATACACATGACACTTTGGTGCTTTCCAGGAACCACTCTAATTAAAGTGCATCCCCCACACCCGAGCACTTGTACAGGCACCCGAGGTTAGGCAGCAGACAATATGTGGACATTATGTGGACAGGATGCAAGGATTGGAGAAGAGAAGCAGTATAACAAAAAATGGGCAGGTTCAACCTGAAGCCTGATACTTCATGACATTTGCTCATTACACAGCACTACTGTGAATGTAGTTCTAATTCTGTACTTCATATCCAGGAAAAAAATTCCATTGCAACCACTAGGAGTTTTCTGATTAAAAACTATGAGATTAGGTCTTGGAGTAAGATACCATAAAGTGTTTGGAGATCAGAAGACAACCACTTATACTGAGGAACTAGGCAAAACAGCGGAGATTCAAGCTTAGTCTGTTCTTGCTTTGCTACAATCAATTAGGTTGGTATTGTTTGAACATAATACTAATGGTCTTAAAAGAATTTTTTTTCTCTGACTTTTTAAAAAGGAAACAAACTAGCATGTATACAACAAATCTGAAGTGTTACCGTCTAAAAACTGACAACACATATAAAAATAATACTAAATTATAACAATAAATATTAAATGATAAACATAATTATGAAAGAAGGCAGACTACTGTGACATGCTCAGTACTGTTCCTCAAGGTAACATTTGATTAGACTCTAAAACAAATTAGGCATCTGCTTAGAGTTTTTTTTATTTTGAATTAATGTACTGCATATGACCCAACAGTTGGAAAATCAGAAGTTCGCCACTTAATTGTAGGACACCAAACAGGAATACAAACTTCCTTGTCCTACCCACATGACACTGAAAAAGAAAATATTATTGTATTCTTTCATAACAGATTAAAACACGGTTGTGTTCCTAATGTAAGACAAGAGTTTTGGACCATTACTCTGGGATAGGGATTTTCTTTTTGTTTTGTATTTACACAGTTCCTTGTACTATGGAGTTCTAGTCAATTACTACAATATCTAAGTGCTACAATAATATGGATAATGAGTAACAAATAGTACTTTGAGTACTGCAGTACTTCTCTTTGTTTTAGAGCATTGTTTGTACTCTAGGCAGTAGCTATTGAATACACATTTTTAGCATTAGAAGTAATAAAAAAAAGAATGATTACTGCTGACTGAATCCTAGAGAGAAAACCATAGAAGTAAAAAATAAAACAGTAAACCAGAGTCCCTTTAGCATGCAGGCCATTTGCCAGCTACTTTTCACAGGAACTTTAATTTCTGTTGTTTGCTTCAAATGTAGAAAGAAGATAAACATTTTCTTGTTGCAAGTTAACAAACATGACAGGTTGATAAGCACTATCCAGAGTGGTATTCGGAGCTTCTTAGGTCATTTGAAAAAAGTTGGAAATGCACTAAAGAGTTTTAAACTGAAACTAAAAAATTAATAGTAGTTGGTCAGTGCTTGATGTCCTACAGAAGAGTGATTTCTTCTGTTAGTACCTAGAGCTTTTGCTTCTGTAGACAGCTCTGTCTGTAGAGAATTGTTCAAGAACTCTGCTAGCTACATGCAGGGCATTTACTGTAGCATTTACTCTAGAGTAACCCACCTTGGGCAGGCGTCTACACATGCAGGGAAGGAGGAACAGATTTGCTGCTTGTGGCAGCAGTCTGCTCCTGCCCCAAATAGCCCTGCATCAGCCCCCTGCAGCAGCCTGGGGGAGCTCTAGGCTGGGGTTGACTCTAGGCTGGGGCTGACAGATTGCTCCCAGCCCCTGGGAGCTGCCTGCCAGGAGCCTGGCCCTTGGCAGGAGCCCGGGTGGTGACAATATCCTCCTGTCCCGGCAGCAGGGAGCTCCCAACCCCTGCTCTGTGATTGCAGAGCAGGGGCTGGGAGTACCCTGCTGCTGGGGCAGGGGGACATTGTCCCCACCCAGGATCCAGTGGCAGAGCCTGCCCTGGCAGCAGGAAGCTCCTGGGGGCAGGGAGCAATCTCCTGCTCCCTGCTGTCTGGCTGACCAGGAGCACATTTACTCCCAGTCAGTCATCTACATTTGACATACTGCATAGTAATTACTCCTGAGTAAATTTGCTGCTTGTATTTACAAGCAGCAAATTTACTTGCAATTAGAGCAAATTACTGCACAGTAAGCATCTGCAAGCATAGTTGGTGATGCTTACTGCACAGTAATTTGCTCTGATCTTGAGTAAAGCGTCTCATGTAGACATGCACAAAGAATACATCATTATGAGGTAGTAATCCATGTTTTCTAGCAATCTAAATATAGGGGACTGCTATAGCCAAGCAACTCTACTGCACCAAGTGGGATTACTAGAGTATAAGAGAACAGAATTTAGCCCAGTGGCTTTCTTTAGATTAAAAATATTCAGTTTATGCAGTACCCTGGGCCTCTGCACTTTAAGTGGAAAGGGTTTGGGTTGTGGGGGCTTGGGAGGTTAAAAGAAGGGATAGTATAGACAGGAACTCAGCAAGTTTCTCCTGAACTCCCCTATATAAAGCACCTTGATTCTTACCTGAATTTTTGGTGAGGCAGACAAATATCAACTAAAAAATACATTGATACTTCAACTCCTAAGTCTATATTAGAACTCAAGATTTCCAAAGGTAAATTATATTAAAGTGTTGCCACATATATCTCAAATATAGTCCATGTTTATCTTTTCTCAGTGACATACACCAATAAAATATGATTAGGGACATAGAGATAATGCATGGTAGTGTGGAATAAAGGTTTTATTGGCAAGAACCTGGAATGACTGTATTAATTACCAGTTGGGAAGTCACAAGTCAGCTAGGAAAAATACTTCCATGCAAGTCCCAATAAAGCCCTTTATACTATGCCTCATGTAATTTCTTTTTCAACATATTTTATAGAGAAGGTACTCTGGAAAATTTTAAAGAGTTTTAAAAGAAAAAAAATATGTCTGTGCTATTTTAAATATTTTCTTGCTTATAAATACAGATTCTCTAAGCAAAGTGCAAGCATTTATGGTTTTAGATAAATACTACTACTATATGTACAGAAGATAATCAGTGTTTTAGGAAACCGAAATTGTGTGGAAATCTATGACCAACATGGCTTTCTAAAGTAATACAGATGAGTTATGTTTATGCTGTGTCTTGTGAATTGGCGTAAAACGGAAAAAGAAAATCAGTAGGGATGGAAAGCAATGTGGACTTTAGCAAGAAGTGATCCACAACCAAGGCTAATATTTTTAGGTTATTTGCAAAGAATTTCATGACGCTTATAAGTCTGGGTTAGGCCTGGTCATTCTCTTTGAATGTGGTTGCTTGGCATTGGATAATATGGATACCCTTGGCTATTTGTATGAGAATTGTTTCCTGTGTCTAGGTTTCCCACTGAGAGTATACAAGGGAATACTCAAAAAATCTTTCAAGACTTCCTCTTTATTTAGTGCAAAGCCACAGGAGAAGAAACATGCATAGGATGTTTATTGAAAAGATTGAGAAAGTGTTGCTCTTCCAAATGAATGTTCATGAGGACTATAACACAAATTGGATGACTTGGTTGCAGGAACCAGTCTCCTGGAAAGGAAGCAGCAAAATCTAGTTTTGGTTCTATGCATTCAGAAACAAAATACCTTTTAGCTGCAAGAGGGAAGTTGTTTATTGACAGCTGGATATCCTGAGCAGCCAAGCAAATGTTGTAGTAGCAATACAAAATATTTCTCATGTTAACACTGTTTGCCTTGTACTTGTGATATTTTTACAACTGCATTCCACTTAATACACAGGGATCAAACAGTATATTGTGGTATTTTTGATTTATTGAGTAACTTGTGCCATCTCTGGTAATCCAGAATGTTAAAGGCTGCTCAGAAAAATAGGTCTTGACCCTGCAAAGAACCTTATGTGGGTGAGCCTTTGCAGAGCACCAGTGAAGTAAAGGATGCTGCCTCCTGGCACAGGAGTTCATGCATGTCCAGGGTGTGCCTTTATAGAAAAGCACACTGTCTTGTCTTGAATATGATATGGGAGACAGGTAGTTCAGCTGGAGAAGTAAGGTCTAGAAGTTTTATACTGAGCTAACTCTTCTATGAGCCAATACCTTTTTATTCCTCAGTGAGACAAGAATTCACACAAGATACCCATCCCATATCTGAAGTGTCTATCATTTTACTAAAGACCATTATTCCTCTTGCTTTCTTATAATCAGTGCAGAGGAGCTACAGTATGTAACCACTGCACATAAACTACAGCATAAGGAAAGAGGGTTTTTAATGGAAAAACATTCCTTAGCCTTTCCTGCTGTAGATCAGAAGAACCTACCGAAGCCTGCTGCATGAATAATAATTTGTGAGAATGCAGGAAAAAATAGGAAATGTGCCAATTCAGCTGACCTTGGGCGCGTCTACATGAAATGCTACATGAAACGCTCATTGCTACAGCACAGTAGTGTTGCCGGGCACTAACTGTGCAGCAATGGTACTGCACAGGAGTAACAAGCTATTGCGCAGTAGCACCGGGAGAAAAACATGCTGCAACAGTACCGCACAGTAACACTAGTCACTGTGCAATCATTTAGTACGTGCATAGTAGGTAATACTAAAGTACTAAATGACACCGCATGTGTAGATGTGGCATTTGAGCCTGAAGGAGCAACACTCTACTCCAATAATAAATTGACTTTCAACCTAGTGCCAACAGTTTTGCAGCAGGTACTTCAAGGGATAAATCTATCACGTACAGTGAGCACAGACAGCCTGCCTACTTAGCATTTCTTTTATGAGGTCTAAGAATATTTTTCTTTGGTTTAATCAAAAATACAAATGGTTGAAGAGAGTTAATAAATCATTTGTTCTTTAGTTAACATCCTCTACTTTAAACAGCACAGTCTAACAAGAATTTTATCTGACTTGCTTTGATAGATTTATTGCGTGGATAAATATATTATCAAATATCTTGAAGGTCACTGACACAGAGCCTTAGAAAGTGTCATTGGCCTGTTCAAAGGAGGCATCTGAGAGAGAGACTTTTCAGAGATCACTTTATTTTAATGTAACCTCCCAAAACAAGTAGAGATGACATGAGATTTGGAACATCCTCCATAAATCAGGGAAGGTTGTTTACATGTCAGATTAGACTTCAAGGTGCCTTATTTGAGGACAGTGAAAACAAGACCTAGATCCTTTCTGATGAGGGAGTGTTTGCTTTATAACAGGGTTGTCCAGCTGGCAGCCAGTGGACTGCATGCAGCCTGTGAGAGATTAAATTGCAGCCCCCACAGGCTCTTACCTGGCCAACACTCCCCTTATCAGTCCAACTGCAAAAGCAGCTGGAGATGCTGGGCTCCCCTTCTATTCACCAGCTGCCACTTCCTGCCCTAATTCCAGGGGTAAGGCAGTGCAACACAGCACCAGGATTCCAGGGGTCCAGGCTATGCAGCGGGGAGGGGATCATGTGCCTGCAGGGCAGCCTTGACAGGCTGTCCATGACAGAGTGTTGCAGAGGGAGAGAGGGAGGGGGAAAAGGAGGAATCATGCCTGCATGCCCACATGATGCAGTGGCTGGGGGGGTGTGTGTCTGGTGTAGCAATGTGGAGGAGGTGCTACGTGGCATTCAGAGCAGTGGGGGGTAGCTTCCACGTGTGGTGTGTCCTTTTTACCATGAAGCCCCTGGGGGTTTGAAGCTGAACAGCCCTGCTTCCTAATATCACACTGGTGAGTGTAATACAGACAAGGAAGCATCAGATGCTCATTTGGTGAAAATCAGGACCGTTCCCCTGATTTAACAAGCTCTATTAGTTTACATCCACTGAAAATTCGACACAGATTGGCTGTATTCCAAAAGATTTTAAAGTCAAACCATATTTGTTTTGGAAGAGATGTACCATGTGGAGATGTATCATACAGTGAAAACTACTTAAGAACTGTCTTAAGAACTTATCAGGAAACTATTGTGGATGTAGCAGAAGGAGAATACAGCACTACATCAGATCTGCTACTCATGCTGTCAAAGTGTAAGACAGTTGCCAAAGTGTGACTAGTAAAGACTGAATATTTGTTGAGCTAGACAGGCTATTAGACAAAAGTCTATTGAGACACGCTCCTCTCTGGACCTAAATTTTAAAGTTAAGTTCTAAGCCTTTCTATACCAAGCGTTGCTAAATACAGTGGCAACACGACATTTCAAAAAATATTTTTAAACAAACAGCTAAATAGTATCTTTAGTCTTGATTGCATTCAATATTAATATTTCACTTAGTTGTAGAAGCTGGGAATGATTTTCATGCTTTTTCATATTGTTTGTTTCATTTTAATATTTAATTTAGAAAAGCTGTACATTTTTTCCAAGGTTTTTCAAGCTGTTGCCTAATTTACATTTTGCTGTATGATTCAAAGTGGTGGAAAAGGCACCAAATCTGAGTCAACATATTTTATATATACTTTGCACTGGTATAGATGAGCACAGAAAGGGGGGGGGTGATTGTGCACAGCGGCCCTAAATTCTGTAGGAATTACAGATTACCATTACAGGTAATATTTTAAAATTCAAGAAATAATTTACAGGTTTTAAAACATTTAAATATTTAAATAGGAAAAAATACTGTTTTTCTTACAAACATTTAAAAAATAAGAACTTTGCTGTCATGAGTAGTCTTGATGTGGTCAAGTGCACAGTAGGTTTCTTCATTTATTTAGTGTTTTTTTCACCAAGTAACAGGTGAGAAAAGACATTTACCAATAGGAAACAGCCATTACAAAATTGACAAATTCTTTATGATGATATATGTCCTGTTCTGATTTCATGTTTATGATTTCATAGCATGTGGCATTGTATTGATGATGAGGTTAAACATGCTTACCAGCAATTAGATCTGTCAGGAAGAGTTATAGTTACATATCCTCACATACTCATCAGATATCAATAAAGCAGTCTCTACAAGAAGAATGAACTTGGCATTTTCAACACATCTGCCACTGATGATATTTTACAAAACATTTCAAAATCCCACACTTAAATTCCCAAGAAAAGCAGCCCTGTCAATTTGCCAAGAATGGAAAGAGAGAGAGAGAGAGAGAGAGAGAGAGGGTGGCTATGTAAAGAAGCAAACAATCTTGTGGATTCATAAATCTTCATGAATTCATGAAGAATTAATGGGCAGCTTAGAAACTAGCAATGTTTAGGATGAGCATTGTTTCATTTCTAAATCTGAGAATGTCCAGTGTTCTCTGACCATGAAAAATACCCACATAGGTTACTCCCAAGAGGTCATTACATCTGCAGTGTTTATAGGTATCTAACCATGTCAGCAGCCATGTTTATATTTGTCAGGTTGATAACACACTGAAACATATTATAATATAACTGTGGTTAGTCAAGGCCTGATTCTCCACAACTGAAGTCTACAGAAGTTTTGCTGCTAAACTAAGTGGGAGCAGATTTGAAGATTAATTGTTCAAAACCAACATCTCACTGCATGTTTCGTGTTAGTGGACCTGTTATACTTGAAAAATCTCTTTAATGTTAAACTGCAGCAGTTGTGATGTGCAAAGGAGGCTTCAGCAGTAGCCTCTTGGGATTTAGAAGAAAAGGTTGGCAGTAGTTCTCTAAGAAGGCCCCCCTGCTTTGGAACCTACTCCCCCCCGTCTGAAATAACTGGGCCGGCTGATCATAAGGGCACATTTCATGGGGTGCACCTACATGTGTGCGTTACAGCACAGTAGACTATTGCACAGAAAAGCATCAACATCTAATCATGCATGACAATTAGGCCAGCGTAGACTAGTATACTGTGCTGTGGCATACTGCCCTGTCAGAGACAAGTACTATCTGAAGGCACAGTAACTTACTGCACTTAAATGCACAGATGATGATGGGGCTGGCTGGGGCATGAGGGTGCCTCAGTGCAGGGCTAGCCAGCAGGCAGCCACTGCAATGAAGCATCCTTGTGCCCCAGCCAGCCTCTCCACAGCATGTGGAGTCTCATTGGAGTAGCCCTGGGCTGGCTGCTCCAACACAGCTCCATGTGCTGTGGAGTAGCTGGCTGAGGCATGAGCAGCCCCCATGCTGAAGCACCCTTGTGCTTCAGCCAGCCCCTCCACAGCACACAGACCCCTCAGTCCTGGGACTCCACATGCAGTGGAGCAGCTGGCTGGGGTGTGATGGTGCTTCAGTGCAGG